>NC_064553.1:18935452-20253505 GCF_023856365.1 Brienomyrus brachyistius
TCAGGCCTTCATTGATTTGGTACTGGATCAACCTAAATGAAGGAGAGAGAGATGTTAAAATCCCAACCACAAACTCAATAGTGTTGGGAACAGACCACTGCTGCACAAGCTATTAAGCATAAAGAAAAGACAGATCCATCTTAAGTCCCCCAAATTCCTCCACTAGCAAGTCAGAGCAAAACCAGGCCTAGTCCGTGTGAAGCTTTTCACCAAAAAAGCAATGAGCTAAAACTGACTGTGGATCCATTCCTGTTTTCAGCAAGGGCCATAGTGGGTACTGTATCATAAAATGTGTTGACAACAGTGACTACATTCTGATTACATTCTGCTAGGCAGCATTTAACACACTACAGCTCACTAGTCATTTTGGTTCAACAGGAGACAACAGCTTTGCAGGCTTTAATTCTAGCTGTGTTCTTTGTATGATGACCAGTCCTAGTCTTGAGACTAGGAAGGGAGCAAAAATGTGGACTGTTTGGCAGGAAGCTGGGAGGGAGCAAACATGTGGACCGTCTGTGGACAAGGACCGGACTGGGAAACACTGCCCAACTCCATCTAATCATTACTCCCCACATACCCTCTAACCTCTACAATTTCTCAAAAACATTAAACCAGAAAGTACAACTGCAGCTATATGGAAAATGCGCACAGCTCTGCTACCATCTCTAAGAATTTTTACTTTCCTATTATTAATTATTGTTATTAATTATTATTCAACATAATGAAACACACCAAAGATGATGTCTAGATCATCAATATAGAGAACACTTTGAGGACTCGATCTCTTAATGAGGTGATTTTAAGGTGGCAGAGAAAAGTGCGGCAGTTTTACCCAGGCTGGTTGTCCGCCACCCACTTGCCGAGGTTGATAAGCCTCTGGTGACGAGCCCGGCTGGGCAGACCTTTGTCTCCATTGATGGATTGGTGCCCTTTCGAAAAATCCAGGGCTCTAGATTCAGAAAATGGCCAAAAGACCAAGGCAGACATATACTTCAGCACTCAGCACAGAAACATTAGAAAAGCAGAAATGGTGTGAATAGAAACTGCATACCGTAGAGCAGGCCTGAGAGCCAAGAACCCCTGCAGCTCAAACTCCTCTGGAAGCGGTAAGACTAAAGGAAGGGCAGGGAGATCATGCTTATGACTAAAACCACAGAGACAACGTACTTATGGCTCTCAAACCACACACTTCACTCAGTGCAGTTTGGTTAAACAAGAATAATCTGAGGTTAGAACACTACATTTATCACAAATGCATTACCTTTTGATGGTAACTAAGTGTATGCAAAAAAAAACATCAGTGACCAAGCTGCTTGTGTTTACATAGCCAACAGACACTGTACTGTAAATTACAGTCATCTACTGGTATTAACCATTATTAGCTATATTTTATGCACTAACTATAGGACTGTAAAGGCTGCTTATTATTAGTTCCCAGATGTTTATACTTTAATAATCTATATACTAACCAAAAGCAACACATGTTGAAACATACCTGACGGACAGGAGACATCATCTTCCTTTGGCTGAAAACTGTTCAGTATTGCAACCAGCCACGACCAAATACTGTAATATAATGAGAAATACTGATGATGGTAAAAATGGGGGGGAAAAAACAACGAATCTTGTATTCACCTACCAAAATCATCATCTCATTAAGTATTGCCTGGAATGCATGTTCAAGAAGTGGACTTCAAAGTTTCTGGATAACACTTGGTGAATTTTAAGTAATTCAGAAACCAATGCTATTTTGCATTTTCCTCCTATAACATAACCTTTACGTTTTTGTACAACAGAGGGAAATTAAGTTCCAGGCCAAAGACTCAGTACATTAACACAAGCTGGACAGTAAACAATAAAGAGTATTTGAAAAGCTTGCAAACAAAAGCATGGAGAGAGTGACACAGGTAACAGGACTTCAGAGGTAACACGAGGACGAAATACTCACTACTGCTTCTTGTCCACAGGACTCTCGTTAAACACTCTAGGCCGCAGTTTGAGCCAATCCAGGGACACCTTGATAGCTGGGAGAGGGCACTCGCCTAGAATCTCCACACTGTTCTTATTCAGCACTGCCCTGCTGCACATGACACCCAGGAAGGACACTAGGGCAGAGGGAGGGGGGAAGCAGCAGGAACATGCAAAATGATGCTTCAGCATTTTGCAGGCAAAGAATTAATTTAAATTTAAATTCACATTCACAAGTTTCACAATTTTAATAAGAACACTCATAACAACAGGAATAAAGGCTGAAAACAAAGACAGCCAGATATTACCGACAGGACTGAATTTTTACCATGCCAGCCGAGTCGTGACCCTATATCAAGTATAGGTTTAAATTAATGCTATGATTAAGCACGCAGTGCATTCTGCGCATTTGTCACAGAAAAAAAAAATTGCCACATGGCTTTCTATTTTCTAAGCCACATTACAAACAATGCCTATTGCACAAATCTGAATTTTAATTTAAGCATCTGTGGTTTAGTTTGTTGGATTGGTTGAGGGTTCACTGGTTTTGCACTAAGCATGTGCAGACCCAAGATGTATTTACATAGGTTAATTCTAGGATTGGGGCTGGGAAATCTGATCGTGGATCAGCACAGGAGTTTGCAGTTTTTAAAATGCTTATATTTCCAACTCTGCCTAGCACGCTTTCTGAACTTGCTGCGACTCAAAATTGGGGTCGCGATCCATGGGTTGAGAATCACTGAACTAACGCATATCCCCCAGCTGCTTCTGATTTTTGAAAAGCAGAACATCTCAAACTGCACAGTAAAATCTTCCGTTCTACATTAACGCTTAACTATTTCGTTGAAATTATTTTTAAGGTAGAACAAGTGGTTTCTTATCCTAACCTTAGATGACAACTGTTGAACTGTTGATGAAATTTCAATTCACTTCACAGTAAAGTATCAATGTCATTAAAGTATAAAATGACTGATAACGTTAATGTTACATTAACCACCTTCATAGTGCTTTTATATTGCATTTATAAAACGCTCAGTACACCTTTATTATGTATTGATAAAACATTCATAAACATCATGTATGTATAACTTAACATCCTAACATCCCTCAACAGCTGTAATATACATTAACAACAAACATTATAATTGTATAGTCATCATGTATGGAGTAAGGATTAGACGGTGTTTCCCAGTCCGGTCCTTGTCCATAGACGGTTGTATACTAATTGTATAATTGTATGTTATTAATGTATATTAAAGCTGTTAAGGGATTTTAGGATGTTAAAGTGTACTTACATGCTGTTTATGAATGTTCTATGAATGCATAATGAATGCATTATGAAAATGCACTTAATGCCAAGCATTACCATACGAATTAGTCTAAATTAGCCTATTCACAAGTTGCAACCAATATAATGATTGCAACTTGTGAATAGGCCGATTAGACTAATTATCGATACTTTTTTCTAAAGTGAAGAATGTCATGCATCTGGGATTTTTGGTTAGCATAAAATCAGACAATGTAAATGAATTACAAAGAAGTGTTCAGAGTTTAAAGTATTTGGTCATTGTGTGCACACAGTAAGGAATGCCAGGTCAGACAGGCATTGTGTTTAAGCCTCTGAGTGTGTATCAAGATTTTCTTCAGATTTAACACTTGTGTATTTCATACTTTACTGCCACCTATAGGACTGGAGTATGAAAAACTCACATTATCCGGATACATATTTGGTCTGGCTTCAGACTTTGATAAAAAAAAATTAACATGTTCTCATTCGACATAAATAAATTAAAATAATCAAAATAAATTAACTCCAAAACAATATATATCCACACATGCCAGAAAATAAGGAGTAAGGTCAAATGTGACTAGATTCACATTTGAATGTGATTATGAAAAGCTTTGATAATCAAGCTTTAATTACAGCAGCCCATTTAATTATGTGTGTGTGGAAACCACCCTTGTTCATTTGTGGTGTTATATATTTTTGCTCATCTTTCAGTGATATGCCTCAATCTGAAGGCCAGATTTAAAATAACTACCAATACTCAGGACATGATTTGAGGTTAAATTTATATATTAAAAAGAATCAAGTTCAGGGAAGCATAGAAAAAATACAGCTTAGATATCCATCTGTCCACCCATACACACGATTTACTTAAGACAGGATGCCAGTAAAGTGCACACACTATGGCAACATATGTAGCTTTTCCACTACCAAGAACTGAGCCGTACCCATGCCGAACTGTGAAGAGACGGCTTTCCATTGTAAATTACGTGAGCTGTACCCAATACATAATCATGCTGACATAGCCCTACTTACTAGCAGATCCTAAAGTGTGACTAAACCAAACTGGTTGCATCACTCACTACCATCTGACTGGTTAAAATGCATGAAGACAAAGTTCTGGTTGATTTGCATGGATTGATAGCATCACAATTTACTGATGCATTCATGATAACTCAGAATTTGAAATTTCCAAGTACCTACATAAGAACAGCTAAATGGAATGAATTTGTAATGCATATTTACATTGGCTTCTGATAGCATCGAACGTTAGCGGAATAACAGTGATTCTTACAGATGTGCTAGTAGAAATTAGCATACAGTAAAATCAGGATGTACAACGTGTGAACAGTAAACAAGTGTTACTTTGGTTTTACGTCACTGTCGCTCTCCAAACCTGGCAACGCCATTACTGAGCCGACCCTTCAGCAGTGGAAAATTGAAGCAAGCAGGAAGTGCACTGCAACTAGTGCCTCTGCGGTACGGGTTGGGTACGGCCTGGTTCCCACCATTGGAGACTTTAAAACGGCAGGTAAAACAAGGAGCCAGAGGAAAGCCATGCCACATGTGGAGAACATCCGACAGCTGGGGTAAGGCAACAGTTTCAGCCACTAAGTCACAGTCCCAGCAATCTAAGTAGTTCTATGCAAAATTCAAGCATTATAAAATACTCAGCAACCTGATAAACACTAAGCTAAAACTAGTTTTAATTAAATGGAATACATTTTAAATATGAAATCACAGCAAGCAGCAGTCTCTTCTCACCTACCCAATCTTGCTCTCTGTGACACACAGATACACATGTAGGTGAAAGTGAGCTTGGCAGCGAAGGGCAGCCACCTGCATTGGTGCTCATGGAGCTGGGGGTTAAGAGCCTTGCCATGTGTCAGCGGACCCTTGGGCCATTTTTGCCAAAGCTGGGTTCGAACTAGTGACCAAGGCACCATGTCATACAAAAATATTCTTACTTGGGTGCTATTTTCCTTTATTAGAATTTGAATTCTGAAATGCAGAAGTAGCAAAGCCAAAATACAGTGGAACTCGCTTACAGTGATCAAGGTTATAGTGATCAACCTCTTGTATGGATCAAAAAGCCTGGACAGAATCATTGCTGTACAAATACTGTTTAAATCAGTCTCATAGTAATAAAGTAGTCTGCTTACAGTGTTCATTTTGGGTCTTTTTATATAACATGCAGAAAATGTAAAACTACGCTAATCCTTTTGTTTTTTACTTTAATTAGCCTAATTTGCCTTGTAGTAACCCATCTGCTTCTGTCTAGCTAATGCTGTGTGCACAGAAAACCTGACGGGAAAAAGTCAGTCATTCTCCCGTCATTTAACAAAAGTCATGTTATTCCTTAAAGGGACCGCACAACAAGCATCAATAACATGAAAGCCATGAATGACAGGGAAACACGGGGAAGTCACACTAAGCTTACATGGTGGGTAATTACACAATGGCTAAGAAGCGAGGATCAGGCAAGGACCAAGTACAAGCACAGATAAAGGCACACAAGATAACCGTATACACAACACAAGAACCGACACTAAAAAATACAAATATGGGCTATAAACAAGACATACACAGAGCTATATACACACACTCACAATGCATGCCAGGACATGCAGATACCGCCAGCACTTCAGTATTATAGCACATTTGAATTATTCATAGTTCAGTAATTTAATTTGTACAGTATGTACTGTAATTTGAAGACCACTTGAAACAGCTGTACTGTATTTTGAAAGTCAATAAAATTCTGACAAAAGCAACGCTGTCCATTCTATTAGCTTATATTCACGTAATACATATGAATGTCAGGTGGTTAGCTGCCGGAGACAAAGAAAAAGGAAAATAAATCCGTTATAACGATCATCCGCTTTATGTGATCTATTTCAACCAGACAGACGTGATCACTATAAAGCAGTGTCCACTGTAGTTGTCTAAACTTGAAACCTCTGACTTTAGCTTGCAAGTTGGGGTTGTTTCTTCAATGTAGTGAGCATGTAAATAACTTCATCAGTTTGAAATCAAAATACTAATCTTCACAGCTGATGCTCGTGCTCCTTTATTGTAAGTACAGGGTTTCAACCTAGGGGTCCACAGTGCAGTTGTAGAAGGATCACAGAGAGTGTTTTGTTTTTCCAATAATTAATAGTTAGTTTATACTTCACTGCAAACATTAAAAGCGGGATCCCCAGGGTCCTTGGTGATCACGTATTAGCCGAAAGGTAAGGGCCCCTCAGCTCTTCTGAAAACCCCTATTTTAAATGAAAAGGCCTATCATCCTACATCACACATTCACATAATCCTTAGGGGCTGGCTCACTGGGTTGCTTGGTATCCTCACACCCACATGGTTGTACAATATAGAATTTGAATCTTCTCCCCACAGGTGCTTGACTATCCTGCGACAGTCCAGACACACGCATTTAAATTGCCCGTAGTGTTTACGCATGAGGCTTGTAATGAAGTAAGGTGCCATTATGGGAGTCCTCTGCTTTGTGGTTCTAGCGATAGGCACCAAGCAAATCCTATGTGATGGTGGGAGAGGGATGCAAAATGTTTTTATAGCCTCAACCCATGAAGACAGACAAAGCTAGCTGAAGGTTAAATTCAGGAGAGAGAGACTGATTGCAGGGATGTCCTGAGCCAACATCAAAGATCGGAATTAAGGTCAATTCAGGAATTCTTTTATTCATCAGTATTGGCTACCAAAGCCCTATATAGTTTGTTTCTCATGTCCACCTAATTTACATCAGTTATGCAGATTGGAAGGTCACAGTAAGCTTGAGGCACATGGCTTGAAACTACATGTGGAAATTCTTTAAACTGGAAAATCTAAATAAACCAACAGCTACCTGAAATGTTTGCAATGCCATCCTTTTGAGAGGAGGTAGCAAGAACATCCTTTGATACAAACTTAATCAGGCACTTGTAAATACATCTTCAGGAAGTATACTGCTGCACCATGCTCTGTATTTTTTGAGATGTTTGTGTTGCACAGTTCCAACATGAAGCTGAAAGCTGCTAATGTGAATACAGTACGGATCAGGTACAGGTAATTTACTAAATGTACACCTTAACGGAAATTAATTTTATTTTTATTTACTTGAGAGGATATTTATTTTAATTTACTTTAAGTTGTTTTTTTTATTGGTAGGTTGCAGCAGTACTGACAGACTTAAGGACAGTCATAGTTTGTTCAGTAAACCACTATTTAATAAAGAAAAACAATTCATATTTTGTTTTCAAGCCGGCTGTACCAAAACTGTACCAAACCGAGACTTCAAAACCAAGGTAAATACCAAACTGTGATTTGTGTGTACTTTTACATCCCTGACTCCTACTGTACGTGCATGTACATTTAAATATTTAAAAATAAAATTCAGATTAAGATCAGGTGGGGACTCAGATATAAATACTGAATAGATCGGATCGAACCAAAAATGAGGATTATGACTTCCATAACTGTGTAAGTTTCATCCAGCTTCAGCTAAACCCTAGGGACACTATTCCACTGCACCAAATACAATACTTTAGTGACGGTATTTTTGGTGCTTTCCCATTTCCATTGGTCGAATACCAAAAGTGCCAAACTAACTGGGGTACTATGGCACCTTCGGAGGGGACTTGAAGCGCTTTCTTTATGAATTGGTAATGCAAATAGCCTGCCACTGAAAAGGGATTTAAACGCCGCGAAAACAGTTATGATCTCCGAAACCAACGATAAACAAAAATGTGATCTGGTAAGAAGAACACATACAATAAAAAGCCCACAACTGCAGGACAAGAAATTTAAAAAGTGTTTGCTTAATATACTAGAACAGCATGCATATAGTGTATATAGCGTGATGTCTTCGCGATATGATTTTGTTGTAATAAATACTGGATTTGCTGGAAGCAAAAAGGAGTTCAGCATATATTTCTCACAAAATTTAAAGCACAAGGAAGAAAATGATTATGATTGTCTCCAAGAATACATGCAGCACTCATGCAAAAGCAGGGGTAAACTTTAAACTGATTTTTAAACATAAATTAGCTAATCTATAAAAGGAATAAGTAAAAACTGCAGAGCAAGCGATGGTTTTTTTCTATGACAGAATAAAGATGCTTTAGTAAAACAAACTCCATGCATTATAATGTCCATTCAGAATTGAAAGAAATCTACCTTAGGTTAATCTACCTTACTAGCTACGCAGGAATTGCATTTGCTTAACAATGCGATGTTGGTATTAATATTGCACATCATTCAGCCCTAAAATATATCACCATTTTTCAAATTCAGTACAAAATATCCCGCCTCACGTAGTGATGTCATTCGACTACGGTACCAGTTTTTACGCCAGTGAAAAACCAACACCATGAAGTACATAAACTACATGCACCGAACCTGGCGAGCTGGAAAACCACCCTAAGTCTTCAGAGTTCAAGCACAAAGAGGGCGATAACTCAACAGCAGCAGAAAAGGAACATTCTTCTAAAAAAGTAGGGTACATACTGAAGAGTGCGAGGAGCTGGACCCAGCTGATCTGTTCATCAGGGCTGAAGTTCTGCTCATCTGCCTCACTGCCATAGTCCCTCAGGTGATGGAGGCCAAAAAGATTAATGACCGTGATGTGGACGAGCTGCTGAGAGCTGAATGCTTTCTGAAGAATCAGCATCTACAACAACAGTCAGGGGGAAAACAAGTGTTACTGTAATTCTATGAAACCATGTCCTCAAGGCTGCTAAAATGCTTTAAGTTTACAGATGGTGTCATCATTTTGGGCAATTTAAAAAGCAAATGCCAACAGGTCAGAGATGCATGGTGGTTTTTTGTAATGGATTGTCATTCTTGAGTGTTAATCCATATGCTGACACCCAATTTAAAAAGGTATCAAATGACATTATGCACACATTTCACATTAAGAGGTAACACTTCATTTGATGGGCACAAATATTTGGTAATAACTCGGTTATTTCTGAAGTACAAATCAAGAACAAATATAATTGCTACTTAAGATAAGATATTCAGTATTTAACTTGTCTTATTCATGATTTGCTCTTTCAGTAGTTCCTTCAGTAGTTCATAAAGGTTTACAGAATTAATAGATATGGTAAGAAACATAGTAACTGCTTGAGATAAGATGCATCACAATTCATTAATGATGAATTAACATAAGATCAGTATGTAGCCAAGACGTAGTTATGTATTAACAACAAACTAATAGCACAGTACATTATTTGTGCTCAGTCAAAGTGTTACCTATTAAGGAAGTATACAGACAAGACTCTTCTACCAAAAGCTGAACTGCTAGTTGTTTGCCCAACAGCGTCAAACCATTTCATTTATTCAGCAACATGAACAGAAATTCTCAATTAGCATGGATGGACAAAAAGAATTATTTCTAAAACTATGTCAATATTCTTAATAAGGTACAAAACAGCAAATGGACCTTTTGGTGTATTTTTTTTTTTAAATCATATCCTATATGCCAGTGTTTCTCAAATTGGTCCTTTTTGAAGCAACAAAAACATTTGGAGGTCCCGGAAGAATTTGAGAAACAGTTATATGCAACACCAGGACTGCAATTCAAAATAAACCAGACCTAAATGAGTGGTGGACTATTTGGAAGGCGAGGCAAAAAAAATTAAAAAGGCACTTATTGCATGACATGTGCCACCCCCCTCCCCAAAATGTGTAGAATGGTACACTGTTTGGTGAAGTAGTCCCTGTTAAGATTGTTCAACTAATGTTTGTGGACTACAGAGGCAACCTAGACATCACATGTTCATACACATAGGAACACACAGAGGGTACACATTACTCGTCTACTTTTATGGCATGTACAGGAAACTGCTTCTCATAGTGGGGCACTGTACCTCATTTTCTTAATTGGAAGGGCACCCCCCGTCCACCAGTTTCTAAAGTAGTTAGTGATACCAGCTAAGTAGCTAAAGAAATACCATTAATATTTTAAATAATTTGATTTCAGGCTAAAGACCAAAAGATGTCAAGTTTTAAAATAATTATTTGCATCAAGATTTCAAATGTTTTAGGCTGGCAGACCAAAATGGCATTACATTCTGAATTTAATATAGAAATCATTTAGAAAAAAAAAAAAAATTACCTGAAATTGATCTTCCAGCCTCTCCCTCAGGCCACTGAGCTTCTCAAGGCTCCTACTCAAGTAGATGTGGCCATGAAATTTGATAAAGGCTTTGATGAAATCAGAAACGCTCCACTTGGTTTTCACCTCATCGCGGCTAAAACGACCAGAAATTTAATTTTCAGTATTTGGAAGTGTCACTTTAAAATTTCAGTGCAACACAAAGACATCAATGATAGGCAATTCCTATACATTTAATACAAACATATTTTCAGACCAAAGCAAAACTTAAAATGCACTGTAGTTTACCATTAATAATACATAAAACTTTATTCAAGATTATTATTTTGATTCCAACACTATTGAATTCTCTCATGTGATTGGTCAGAAGGGTGTTCATTAATTTTCTGTAACAGCAGACATAGTATCAGCCAGGCAAATCACAGTAGTAAATCAATGCAATATTATAGAGTTTAATTTTACCTAAATAATAGGTAATGCACGACAATATGTCCATTATATGGCTGTGGAAGCAAAGAACTGATAGCTATTCAACAGTTACTACACATTAGGCTTATGGATTTGTTCCTAATACTTTTTCAGATCTGTGAGCCAAAGATGCACCTTATTTACATTTACAATCATCCACAAATATAGGGCTTGGCAATATATCGGAAAAACGATATATCGATATATTTTCATACAAGATATATGATGAGACAATATTGTTTATACCGATATAGTTTGTTGCTTTAAAATTATATTCATTAGTGCTGCCACTTTGCCTATTTCTCCTCACCCTGTCTGTCTCCTACAAAACTGCACCCTGCTACTCACTCACCCACCCATTCGGCAAGCAAACGAATAGGAGCTGGGGGGTATTTCACGAAGCAGGATTTCTTGTTTAGCTGCATAAATTGTCAGATTTAAGGCAATCTGAGCAACATTTAAGTGTACGATTATATAGTCCATTTAGCCCAGATTACCAAGTTATCTGGCTAAGGAAGAAATCCTGCTTAGTTACCCCCTGGTTGGTAAAATAATATATGTCGGTGTTCTAACATTTCATCCTAACCCATGGAAATGTCCTACCTTTGGGTACTGCCCCTGTGCACAATGAAATCAAGCCCCTTTTCTCGTGCTTGAAGAACCACCCATGGATCTATCCTACCTTGCGTTGGAGTTATGGCTTATTTCTGCTTTTTCAATCTTCATACATTTTAAATATTTTATTAAATACATCGATCACACTTTACTGTCACGATCACACTGATTTACTATGCTGTATGTCAAAATACCTGACATGTTTTAACACTTAATCTTATAAGGTATTTCAGACTGCTTACATTACATTAGTTCATGTTTTTTAGACAAGTTACATATTTATTTTTTGGATTATCCACTTTCAGTTTCAGCCCATAAAAATGACAATAACATTTTTGGTAAGGTATCACCGATCGATAGATATATCTGTCGGAAAGTAGTAAGGTAGGACAAATCGACATTGAGCTATTTTTTCCATGTACACGTACAGCTTCCCATGTGACATTGAGGACATTTGGCTCTGACTTGGAACTGTATTTGTTATTACTTTATGGGAAAACAATATTGAGATATATATCGTATATTATGGTTCAGCTAAAAATATAGAGATATGATTTTCGTTCCATATCGCCCAGCCCTACACAAATATTTCAGTGATAACTCTGGATGGATTTTTCAAGATAAAGATATATCAGTCGTGTTCTCATTTAAGGTGTATTTCTGATTGGGTGTCAAACAAGGCTTCATCTACATGGGTAGACACTGAAAGATCTTTATTGAGGTATCCACTTCAGCAATGGCTGTTTTTCAAAAGCTTTGGACGTATAAAAGAAGGTTGTAATAACCCTGCTAAAATCAGTACTGTTAGAGTATGGTAGTCAGTCAGGTAGTTAAAAGGAAGATCCAAATCAACATCGACCTTTACAGAAATTCTGAACTCTGACATCTTGCTGAGAGTAACAGATTCTGGCTTTGGCCTGTGGTGTAAAACTAGCATAACTAGGCTACAGGACTTGTTCTGTCATTCAGGAATCTGATGTCATTCAAACAGACAAAGTATTCACTCGCCAAACAGGAATTCTTTAGATTTTTATGAGTTACTCTGAGCAGTGGTATCTTAATGGTTAGGGAAGCGCAATTGTAATTGAAAGATTGCTCGTTCGAATCCCGGACCAGCAAGTCACCACTGAGGTACCCTGAGCAAGGTACCACCCCTAAGCATTGCTCCCCGGGTGCTGAATTAGCTGCCCCCTGCTGTCATGATGTCACATATGGGTTAAATGCAGAGGACACATTTCATTGTTGTGCACTGTGTGCTGTGGTGTGTCAACAATGACCACTGATCACCAAATTCTAAATTCTGAAGTATTAAACAGGAAGAATATTGCCAAAACTTCCATATGCCTATGAAAAAATGCTCTCTGATTAGACAGAAATGTAGGGCAAGGCCAAATTAATAAACACAGGGTAAAACCTTTGAGCAAATGGGGCAACGAGTGTTACCTCGCCATACTACCTTTCTAGGGCTTTGGAGAGGGCTTTCTGCAGGTTGGTTGACGCAGCTGGAAAGGGGAATTTGACCGCGATGCTCCTGCAGTAGTAGAAAATCGTTGACAAATGGTCCCCTTTGGAGGAGGCCAGTATAGCCAACTGATTGTAGGGCTGCCCTGTGTGAAAAAGAAGGGGGGTTAGAAGCCAAGTGAAGCAATGCAAAGACATGACAAAGGGCAAGAACCCTTTAGGGCAGGATTCCCCAAATCGGGTCTGAGAGGGCCAGAAGCTAGTACAGACTTCCCTGAACAAACATCATAAGTATCTGCCTAAAGTGTCTAAACAGGGAAATCTGCCGACTGTGGCCCTCCAGGACTGGAACTGGAGAACCCTGCTTTAAGTAAACTTTATTTAAAGTACAGTGTAAGTTCTTTAATCTCACAGCAAGTTTCACATAATCTGTTTCCCATTGCATGATTCATCTATTAAGGCACACTATTAGTTTGTTCATTTTTTGTTTCAACAGAGACTGAAATTTACATTAAGCTGTATAAAATTACTTGGAATTTAATTCCGAGATACTCAGATAACCAGTCATGTTCCAACTCGGCTATCCATCATTCTCAACCACATCTGGGACACGTCAAGAGAACTCCACAAGGCTTCATGGATCATTCTTTCCAAAAAGAATATCTGCAAGAGCTTTACAGTGCACAGCATATCGATTACAACACACAGGTTGAGTGAGAGTAACTGTTACCTCTCAAAACACGATTTCTTACCTATGTGAGAGTATGTGATGTGTAGAGTGCAGAACAACAAAAAATACACAACATAAAAAAGACATGTAATAGTTGTAACTGACAAAAAAGTACCTGAAACTGACTGAACAATATTGGAGGGGGAAAAAAAAAAAAAACACTGATGTCTGACATTTTTGCGATAGATATTGCAATATTTATGTAACAAAAAATGAGTTGAAACATTACCAATAATAATCCTTAGCCAAAAAGAGCTGGTTATTATATATTATCTATTAGAGTCTGTCAAATAAGTTGGTGGTGTTGACTTCAAGTCACCACCAGACTCAAAGCAGTGCTGTCAATTCACTTACTTTTGCTCAACATCATCTCCATGGAATCCAAAATATTTGCACATATTGCAGAGCTTGGTAACTAGGGCTGTCACAATCATGAAATTTTAGCTGAGGATTAATAGTCATACAAATAATTGTGAGCAATTATTTGTCTTTTTCTTGTTCATTTTATAACACTAATCAGCCTAGAGTTACCTTAATCATAGTTTCGTAATACATATACACCTTATGAAGAATTTAGTATTGAATACTGAAACATATAAATAAAAGTCAAACTTGTCTATCAAGCTTTGTAAACAAAAACTATCCTGGGCAGATATGAGATATAGCAAATAAGAAGTTAAATGCCTCTAGATAAAGTTAGTGGTGTCACTACGGGATCCGTACCACCTACCCGATTTAGTATAGTTTCACACATACTATATTGCATACATATGCAGCAAACTAAACCGGATGCAGATCATTTTCAATGAACAGACAGAGAACACAAAGAATCCAAATCTGGAATATTTAGCTGAATATCCCATTCTGGGCTGGTGGAGGTCGCTCACAAGCTGCCCATAATATGACCTTGATGTAGTGAAAAGAAATACTAACGGGATCAGGTTGGGTCATGGAAATGTCAAACAAAAGTACAGTCGGCCCTCATTTATCGCGGTTAATCAGCTCCAGACTCTACTGTGATAAGTAAATTTTTGCAAAGTAGGTTTCTTTATTTATAAATCAAATATTTTTGTAGTTAGAGTACAGAAAACCTGTTTACAACCTTCTAAATACGGTTTTTAACATTATTAGACATGAAATAACACCCTCTAGTCACCATTACTGTTACGATTGCTGGAAGCAGGAACGGGGAGACGAGGAATCAGGAAGGGTATATCACTCCAAATGCCGGACACAGGAACATGCAACATCAAAACGTCAATGACAGACCTGGGGTTAGACTTACCAGATGAATCAAACTGACAGAAAACAGCTGGTCACAATTGGGGTTGCACACGTGGTTAATAAGGGGGCGTGGTGCACAAGAGGATCGTACAGGCAGGTCATGACAATCACACTCATATTATACGTTACAAATATCATTATTATTGTACATTTAATTATGAAGCGGAAAGATGCTTCTGATGCGTAGTGATGTATCATTTTCAATGTTTCGATCAATTTTATGAATATACAAAAATCCGCGATAGAGTGAAGCCGCGAAAGTCGAAGTGGCCAGGGACGCCTGTAGTACAAATCGAGCACTGTCGTATAATTTACCGTGACGTGTAATGCTGCTCATAAGCATGTGCAGACGTGCGAGGTACAAGTAGAGCAGGTGGTATGGAACGCTTCAGAAATGAAACAAGGTGTCGTCATTAAGCAAGCACCAGTCAAACAGTTCTGTGTCATCTACCTACTTTTATGCAGATGAATGGAGAAGCGATTGTGTAATAATTATTTCCTAAGACATAGTAAAAATATTTTATCAAACATTGATGATCTTGACTCAGCTGACTCGGTTTTTGCAATGTGACGACTGCATGTTCACGACAAGCAATTTTGATAACATCCTGTATCATATGGCAATACAGCCTCGCATTCCATAAGCAGTTGCAATACAAAAGCCTCATTTCCACCAACGTGGTGCCGGGTTGGTTCTTGATTGGCTCCTTTTGAGAATCAGCCTGTGTTTCCACCAGTTTCAAAAAAAGAACGGAAAAAAATGTTACGTAGACAGAAGTGAAAGTAAAGGTTAATCTTTATTTTGTTTATTGGATTTATTTTGCCGAACTGAAAAAAAAAGGTTTCTGGAGCATGACAGTGCCCTGTCTCCATTGCCTGTATTCAGAGTTTATTCATGGTCACTATTTTACCGTTGTCCTTTTATGGATTGTGAAATAAAAGTCCTCATCATGATCCCTTTGCCACAATATTTTATTTATTCAACCGGTTACATATTTATACTTTGTTAAAACATATTTATACTTTACTATTAAATATGGCCAGCAAATCACTCTTTTCCGTTTTTCACAGAATATAAAACACGACGTATCATTACATCATTTATGTGAATTAGTGTTTGAGTAGAAGTTAATATTTTATGTAAAATGTTATTTTCAGTAAATATAATCCATAGTGTTTAAACTATTATGACATTTTGTCTCCGTAAAGGCTCCCTGTTAGCTCACTTGCCGTTTTACTGCTGTCTTTTTAAGGATCGTGCAGTAATACTAAAAACTGTGAAAAACTGAACTTTGCCGTCTAATTTCTTCGCCACTCAAATGCCATATTTATTCGACCTGCGACATATTTATACTTATTAAATCTGGCCAACACATCGATCTTTCATTTTTCTCTGAATAAAAAAAAAAACTATGTAAACTCATTCTGCTAATAAACTGGAAGGTTTTTCACTGCCAACACCACCGTTATTAGAGCAACTATATCGGTTATAGATAGAATATTCCGGGTATATGGAAGGTTTGGACGCCATAGCCTGTCCCACTTTCGCTGACATAACGTTGCACACTCTGAGCCCAGCTGTTCTGTGGTGCCATATTGGAGCTGTTGTTTCTGACCCAGGGCCATTTTTTTTGTGGTGGAACCAGTGCTGGATTGGCGAAGAGCCTGGCACTAACACCACGTTGGTGGAAACGAGGCTAAAGAGAGAGGAATTTTTGTTGTTCCAATGAATGACAGAAACCTACTTCCTATGCCATTATTTAATTCACCATGAAGCAAACTCTGAACCAGGCTTAATACATGAATGATGAGAGAGGAAACACCACAGGCAAGACTATGTGTGTAACAGGGATACAACTCTAACCTTGTAAATTCAGTGGTGTCAGTCTACACATCAGTGCCGTTTCTCTTCCTGGTAGCGTTATAACAGAACTGTGTTCTACATGTTCATTTAAAATATATCCCTCTTTCACAGTATATTTAAATTTATATTAGGCTGAAATGAATTAATCAGAACTGAAATTAACCATGTCACTCATTTGCTGAAGCTACATTGTTGCACCTCTGGTTTTTATTGGTTTAATTTCCCCAAAGTAAGTGCAAACAGTTTGAGGTTAGGATGCTTCTCATTAGATAGCAACAGTCCATCCTATACCAGAGAGATGACATCCTACCAGTCACCCAATTAGCTCTTAATCTTTCAGTCTCCCACGAGGGGAGATCAGAGATTTACAGCTGATTTGTTATAACCTCAGCTAACTCAGGGATTTGTGACCATTCTCCCTGTATAAGAACAATGTGAAAATCTCGCAGCCATACCCAACACACCCATACCCAACACACCCTTCACATATTATGAATTCTGGAAAGACACCACCTAGCTCAAAAATGAACAAATAATAGCAGGTGCTACAACACCTTGTTGCTAGAGGATAAAATACTATGCCTGGGATATAGACATATAGAATGTAATAGACAGTATTTAATAAATTTCGAATCATAACATCTGAGCAAGGTCACAAGCCTGACTGGCCTTGTATGTTGATACTCCATGAATTCCCAGAAACGTCCAGAATCATGGGTTAGCCTGGTTCTGTCATTGCATTCTTAAATTCTTAAATTCCAAGCAAAGATATGCGTTTGACACAAATATTGAACTGGTCTTTGCTTTCAAGTAAGCTACAGTCGTCCATCAATTTGATTGGTCAGTTCCAATCCGGCCTTGAGATCGACAGTTAATTTTTTTTTAAAAAAAGGCAACAACTGAGAAGGATATAACTTGTTTGGGTATACGAATAAAACAAAATTCCACACTTACCATTTGAGGGTACAAGTTGAGCTGCATGTCTGTAATAGGACTCTGCCTGACTGGTTTGATTGCGATATCGTGCTTGAAAGACAAATAAAAAGCTGCTAGGAAAAAGGCAACACAGGCATCCATCTATTTCACTTCTCAGTGCAATTCATTTTCCTCAACAGAATAGTCATTTCCTTACCAATGTCTCCAAGATGCACAAGACAATGCTGGCAGATGTAGGAGCAAGAGCTTGGCTGGGGTTTGACAATGGCGCTGGTGTTGCTCTGTTTATTGCTAATAATCCCAAGTCGAGACGACTTCACCCGACAGGGTAAATCCACGTTGAAGACAGTGCACAGTTCCTGTAGTAGCTGCAAAGAAACCAGGGAATAAGTAACTCTGAGATGACCAGTTTTTAAAACACAGGCTACAAAGGTTAGCAACAAACAATAACAATTAAGGACGTGCAGGGTTTCAGGACTTACTTGCGTGTAGAATCCACTAGCTGCCTCAAGAAACAGGGATAAGTTGGCCTGTACTTCACTCCGGTTAGGGTTGCCTCTGTTCTTGGCTTGACTTTGTAGGGTAGTTATTTGATTCTTAAATGCATGATTCCAACTGCAAAAACAGAACAGATTAGCGGGAAAATGATCGCTTGATGGATGAGTGGCCTGTATGCATTATATTGCAGAAAATAAGATGGTACTTCACAAAAAAATGGTGATAGATAAGGTTTACAACATTTATAGAGGCTTTGATCAGCTATTAGTTTAAAAACTTTGTGGAAATAAAACATCACTACATGCATGAAAGGAAGACAAATTTTGCTTTCATATATTTTTAAAAAGCTTACAGGTCTTGTTCCACTTTTTTATCTAAAGCGTACTCCAGATCCGTGACCAGCATCTTCTGATATACATCTTGCAGAGCCTGTCGAGATGTCCAGATGTCGGCTGGACCCAACTTTGAATCTGCCAGAAACAAGAGAGTAAAAATTGAGAAAGTTCACATATTAGGAATGAAGAAATCGGGGTAGCAAGTGTTCACCGACAGTGTTCCAAGAACACAAAAAGAACAGAGAAGTTCTGAAGAACACAGAACAAATACAAGGCATAGAGTCTTCTGCAACATAGCCAAAATAAATGTTTCATTATGGAAGAGTCATGATATGCATAATTTCAACAATTTCCAAATGTGTAGCCAAAATTTTAGCTAACAATTAGATAAGCATAAATACTTTTAAACAGTTCATGATTAGACAAAGGCTTTTCAGCATTAGTGCTTTATTGGGGAGCACAGCAACTGAAAAATGTATAACAGCCAGCTGATTTGTCAAGCATTAACTATAATATCACAGGTAGTCCAGCAGCAGCTTACTGAGCTCTAATGCTGAAACTGAAATCTACTCCTGTGTGTTACTCCAGTGAGAAACAGTAGCAAATAAACTGTTATGGTCACTAAAAGCTGAAGTGCCTGCTCCACAATGCTGGAGAGTGCAAGAATCTCACGTTAAAGTAAGATATTTAATACACAAAAGTATCATTAAGGTTATTACTGATAATGAAAAGCAATTTATAACATGATGCTCTTGCGGATCAAAGCAAAGTGACTGCCATATGAGAGGCAAGGACCAAATAATGATTCAAAATAGGTCAATTGATGACTAGTGTTCTGCTGATTAGATTTCTTTAAATATAATGTGTCACACTAAATGAAGTGGAAAGAGTGTCATTTTATTTAACCCTGCATAATGTGCAACACAAAAAGAGTTTGCGAATGAGCAAAACAGGGGCTGTGCATCAGACTGAGTACAGCTGGAATTCTTTAATACTACAGATTTTTGGTGCAATGCGATGCATATTTTCATGGTTTATATATGCGTGGATAATGTATATATGACAGAGAGTATAATCTTTGATATTGCTGCCACGGTTCCTTCCAAAAGGCAGTACAGACGCTCAACTACTTACAAACGAGATACGTTCCGAACGGCCGTTTGTAACTTGAAGTGTTCTGAAGTTGTTATTCAACTTCATTTTAAGGGTATACGCAAGTACTAAAAACTAGGATGCCTGGAGTACGCACGCTATGCTGCTGCGTGGCGGGAGTAGTGGACAGAAGTCATACTAGGCGGAATTGGTGCACAGAAAAAAAATTGATGTTGCAGACAGGAAGCGGGAGCCCAATAAACACAATTTGGACTTACAGTCCTCTTCGTTCGTATGTCTGAAAGTTCGTAAGTTGAAAGTTAAGTAGAGGAGCATCTGTATTCCTCTCCTAATATATATCCTCAAACTGTCTTCTCAAGTAAAGTAAAGAATCATGGAAAATATTAAACTTCACTATTTAAGCAAAGGTTCAAATAAGGAATGATTAGCCCAACCCTTGATAGTGTAAAGAATATTACCTATAAAACTTTATAAAAATTACTGAAAAACATACCCGTCATATCAGCCTTCAGCGCCTCAGCTTGCCTGTGAAGTAAACAAAAAATAAAAGTAAAATAACCCATTTACAATTAACAGACACTCACTCAACAATGAAAAGATCTCAATTTAGACCCTGAGGATACAGTGGAATGATCAGTCATTCTATTATTTAGTCCTTGCCTTTATTTTCTTAACTTTCAAGGTACACACTACTCCACCTTGAGCCAGTACTGAGCAATGAATAAGTAGCAACACCATCAAAGTTTTCCATTTCAAACAAGCTTCTATGGTACACGGCTATAAACCTAATCTAAATCGCAGTAGGGATCTTAATGAGGTGGCACAGATCCCTCTTCTCTGCTGGTTTGCATATCAGAAATCAGAGTAATAAGAATTATAGAAATAGAGTTTGGTTTTTATGGATGATTATAATTCTATAATATATATATATAGAGAGAGAGAGAGAGAGAAATAAAACAAACAATTTCACAGTCCTACAAAAAGAGGCACACAAAGTGAGATGTTAGTTAGGTTACAAAAGGAATTTAATATAATAAAGGAAAGAGAAACTGATATAATAAACCTGGCATTTAAAAAAAAAAAATTATGAATTACCAGAAACAAAATTTTTACTCGTACAATAATCACAACAAAAATCAAATGACTAAAGGGAGCAAAGGGGACAGACATCTGGACAAATCTTATTAAATGAACCAACATTAAAGAGAAAAACCAACTTTAAACACTCAACATGATCACAGACATAAAACTACATCTTCCCACACAACACTAAATCAAACACATTAGAGCCAATTAACATGAAAGGATATAGAAAAGGTTCTTTTGTCAATGTCAATCCAATCTCCATTTGATAAATACTCAGCAGCACATTCTTAAACACAGTATAATAAAATTAGTTCATTTATAAAAAAAAAAAAAAACATCAGGTTAGTGGACTGCAAGACCAAAGCAACAGAATAAGTTAAGATGAGAATAGGCAGGATTTGAGCCCGGGAGCTGGAAAGTAATACTGCTACCCACAAACTCACTGCCCAGTCTTGTCCATGATGTCCACAAAGCCAATTTAATCAACTACCAGCAGCCTTGATTTCCAGTATAAGAGGTTAACAGAAAAAAAACAGAACTTAACCAAAATCCTTCAAGAAACCAACTTTTAAAATGATTCTTGGCCATCTAACACCTCATATTTAAGGAATTCTAAAAACACCACCTAAGGACACTAAGTAACATTGTTAAAAATAAATCAGCTAGCATAGGTCTTTTGTAAGCAACATTCACAATATGTATGACATTATGCATTACTACTATTAAGGATTGGAGGAACTGTACGTAACGTTAAAAGTGAATGAAAATGCAGTCATGGCAGAACTTTAAAAAAAGAAAGAAAAAGAGCACAACTGCAATGCAACATTTTAAAAGACGTCCATGAACCTAAAAACAGGAAGTTAACCACGTGTCCTTTTCTTGGAGTAGCCTAGGCTCTCTGTGTCATCACTTTGGCTTCAATTATTTTACTTAAATTTACCTTCTATGAAATGCCACGTCAATATTAACATGGCACATCACAAACGATTAAGGGGCACAATGGGTATCGTTGTCACCGCACACCGCCGTGGGTTTGTGGAGTTTGCATGCTCACACTTTGTGTGTCTGCACTTTTTTGGAAGATACTCCGGTTTCCTTCCAAAAGCAAATCAAACTTAAAGGAACAGGAATGCCTAAATTTTGCATAAATGTGACAGAGTACACCACCTGCAACATACATCACATTATAATTACAGTAGAAATTTGGAACTCTTAACTTGACCAACTCAGATGTCGAATGAAGTTTTTTTTTTTAAACTTGTACCTTGACTGAAATCTTGAAACTCAAATGTTCCTGCTAAAACTTGTATGGGTTGAGACACGGTCAGCTCTACCAATTTGGACGTCGAACGGGTCAGAAAAGGAAAAATCTAATCTAGCCGCAACTTGACTGAAAACTTGGAACATGGCAAAACAAAACAGACCTGCTACAACTTGTACGGATCAAGGCACGTCCTTCCAAACTATAAACCCTCCATTCCTCCTCCTCAACTGACACTTTCAATATACCATCAGCTCACCTCAATACGAGTAGAGTGCTAATTAATTTTCATGTTTATTGCTTTTGTGTGTTTGCTTTTTCATGTGTGTATTAGTTTTATATTGATTGTCAAAGCTTTTTATCATTAGTTAGGCATAACCTGAAGCTCAAAATTGCATGATATGCCAAACAGCTGAGACACCATAGGAGGAAGTGAATCAGAATTTAGAAAATTAGAAATTAGAATTGGGTGATCAGTGATCATTGTTGACACCACACCAGGCACAACAAAATGCATCCTCTGCATTTTACCCATCATGACATAGCAGGGGGCAGCTAATTCAGCACCTGGGGAGTAGTACATGGGGGCGGTATCTTGCTGGTCGGGGATTCAAACCAGCAATCTTTCAATTACAAGTGCGCATCCCTAACCATTAGCCCATCAGTGTTCCATTCATAGAGCAGAAGAGATTTGTTACGGACAGTGGTTTCTGATACGTCAAATGTTTGCAATAGGGCTGCAACAAATGACTATTTTGATAGTCGATTAATCTACCGATTATTGAAATGAATAATCAGAGTTGGAACAAACTTCAATTTTCCAAATAACTCTTATTTGGTATCAGCTATCAGTTTTTAAATTTAGCTTGAGGTTATTCCATGCATTTGCTAACAATCAAGACAATAAAGCTGAACACTTTATTGAAAAATGCACTCTTAATGAAATTTCCTGTGAAAAAGATTTTTTTAAATCCAACATTCATTTGTCCTGGTAAAATTTAAAACCAAGGATTAGCCATGTAGTAGCAAATAAATATACCAAAACTAGATCAGTTTCCCTAAATCAAGTAAACCAGACAATTCTTCTAAATTTAAAATTTACAACTAAATTTTACAATCACAGTTCTGCATTGAATTGGAGAAAAGCCAGCATGTGAGGCTGTTTTAAGGCAAAATTACACTTACACAAGCTGAATCCACACCACTGAAACAAACACATAGACGCAACACTTGCACTTTGTATTAGCCTATGCTGTATACCTGACATCAGTATAACAGTTTAGGCTAATACAAAGATCTCTCTCACCGTCACTACACCTGTCACTCACTCTCTGTCTGTCTCTCTCCCACACATACTCTCTCTCACTCTCTCATGTGCACGTACACTTGCTGCAAAAAAAAAAAAAAAAAAAGTAAAAAATCTGGTATATTTATCATTTATGGGAGTCAGGGAGCCACTACCAATATGCAGGAGACCCCTGGAACTTCAAGGAGTTAGAACGTCTTGTGGAAAGTGTCCAAGTCCAATTGTATGAGCTCAGACTTAAAACTAACAAAAACACTAAACACGTTTGATTTTAATCAAGACGCTAGATAGACTGACTTAAGACAGCTATTTTGACAACTTTACACCTAACGATTGAGATGACGGAAGTGTGCTACAAATTTTTTTGTGAAACTGAAATCGCCTGAAAAGTTGTTAGGTGTAATGCTGGCATCATCCAAACCCAAAGTATGATTCTTTATTGTAAAAACCAAAATGATCCCACAGTTCAGCTCTGTATGCCTTAGGGACCAGTCTAAGTGTGTACCCAAACTAGGTGTTCTGCATCATGCCCAAGCATTTACCCCAATATTTATTACAACAAAATCACATTGCAATACTTAGAAATTTTCCAATACCATGATGTCCTAGTACAATATACAAAATACCTTATTTCTTTGTATGCGATCCTGATCTCTGCTTCTTCCAACCAGATCGCAGTTAAAGCTCGAGTCACTTCATTTGTCCATTGTTGTTATTTTTATTTTACCTTGTTTGTCGTTTTCTGATTTTGCAGCCGTTTTCAAGACATCTTTGTGTTGCATTTCAGAGGCAGGCTATTTGTATAACCATTCAACAAAGAAAGCATTTCAAGTACCAACCCAAAGTACCAAAACAGTACCCCACTAGCCCTTTTGGTATGGCTGTTTGGGTTACCTTAATTGAATGGCCAATTGAGCATTTCCTTTCTGTTGTCATAAGTTGATATGTCGGTCTTGGATCAATCATATGTTTGGCACAGTCATGCTGTGTTGTGTTTTCTTTTACAGATTAATGAGTGTAATAAAGATTTTTTTGCAGATATTTCAAAATAGAATTAATGAAGTACATCTTCATTAGATGTTGAATGCAAGACATACAGAAAAATCAGGTAATGATTTGAAAAGCCACCAAGCTTCTGTTCGTGTAAATTGAACTGTCACGTGACCTTCAACTACAACACCAAATTCTATCTGTCTGGACAGTGAAGGAAAAAACAAACTCTGCACTTAAAGGCTGGATCTTAAAGGGGCAATTCAAAAATATGTTTCAAAGGGGCTTTAGTGCTATCTATCAACCTAGGTTGTTCTGCTGGGAGTTGCCTAGTTTTGGAGACATCAACCACAGAAATGTTGGCCTTCCATTGACTATAATGCAAATGAATGGCATTCTTTCTGTAGTTATTAAAGCACCAGAAAAATACACTTGAAAAATTCAAAGGCAATGTCTCTTACCGGAAATCATGACCTGGTTAGTCGAGATAATCCACAGACTTTGTAGCGAGCAGTTTAATGTAGGAACTATTACCTTCTACCGAACTCCTCACACCAATCATATCACTGGGCAGAAGATATCGCCGGCGTTCTTATATGTTCTGTGCAGTGTTTTACAGCCGATTTGTGGCTGTCAGTCTGCATACGATATTTATCGGAATTGACACCCATTGTACTTAGATTAAATACTTTTTTTTTTTAACAAATGCTGCAAAATCCTTCTCCATGTTGACCAATAGGCTGCAACCGTGTACTAAATTCTTGATCTTCTAGCCACTTTTGCTGGAATGTGCATTTTTCCACTTCTTTGCGACGTTACAAGTAAGTTTTACTCCTCCAGGTCGCAGCCCACTGCTTGCCCAAGCATCCAAGGTTAGCACACACTACAATAAAGTTTTCATAGTGATAAAGGTGCAAAGAGCAATTAGTTGGGCTGATGCCCAACTACTGACACTGCCTGTTTCCAAATACACAACTGGTGGACACAGACATGAAAAAATGCAGGCTCTGCCATTTTCTGCCAATAAGCTGCATTTCCAGTTGGGGTTAATGAAATATTCTGCATTAAAAAACGTATTAAAAACTAGACAGTATCTAGTTTTAATACGTTTCATTGCTAAGACTAAAGCAGGTATTAACGAATAATAACTCAGACTGGTACATTCCATTTAACCTAATGTAGCAGACAGTGAAACATCTTAATGGTGAACTACTAAACAATGAACCATAATCACTCCTGTATTCCCAAGGGGTGAGTTTCCCCAAAGCCTTCTTAATGCTATGTTGTTTGTAAGTTCTCTCTTTTAACACAGAACTTACGAACAACGTAGCGTTAAGAAGGTTTCGGGAAATCGGGTCCAGACATGGGCACATACCTGTATAACACACATACATGTTTGCAATCTTCCCACAATGCATTTACATTGCATAATGTGTCACATGTATTAAACACATTATGGGAAGAATTACCACAGATTAGGGTTGGCTAGAGATCAGAAACTGGCCTCACATAGACATGGTGTCAATCAGCAAACATGCTGAGTATTACATCGTTTAGACATAAGTATATCGGGCAGACGTTTGTGCACTATCAGGGTTGTGGGACTGGTCCGCTGCCTCCGGAGATGCTTTGTTCACCGCCTAAAATACTTTTTGACTACTCAAAAAGTTTATAGATCTTCAAACTTTTCAGAAACGTTGCATAGGTGCGAATTGGAAAAGATTAAATTCTGATACAGATCACCCCTAGTGGTGGCAAAGGGAAGTGTGAATGCAGATGAGATTTAACCTTGTGATAAGTCAAAAAGATGGATCTTATTACTGCTTCACAAAAAATTTAAATGAATGAAGATCTACCTGGGTTCATATTCAAATTGCCTAAAAATTAAGCATTTTCAACTGGAGTACCTTAAATTCGTCAAGTTACCTGGCTTTGGGGGCAGAGGTTGCTTAATGGTTAGGGAAGTGCACTTATAATTGAAAGACTGCTGGTCGAATCCCCGACCAGCAAGGCACCACTGAGGTACCCTGAGCAAGGTACCACCCCTAAGCATTGCTCCCGGGGTACTGAATTAGCTGCCCCCTGCTATGTCATGATGTCACATATGGGTTAAATGCAGAGGACACATTTCATTGACGTGCACTGTGTGCTGTGGTGTGTCAACAATGACCACTGATCTCTAAATTCTAATTCTTCTAAATTCTTTGCGATATAGGCTGCAGGTGAACATAACTATACTTAAAAAAAAAAAAAAAAAGTCACATGAAATTATCCAAGGGTGCTGGATATACAACCTGACCCTGCACTCAGACCTGCACAATAAGCCAATGACAAAAAAAATAAAAAACAATGTCCGTGGTTCCTTCAGGGCTCCACATATACCACTAATGTATCCATTACAGTTTGTATGCATATCACAAAAAATGTTGGAAACAGCGCAAAGGAGAAAACAAATAGAATATAAATAGACAATATGAATAATATACAAACCATGTTAAGACATACCCAAAGAAACACACATAACCACCTCATTGGTGGGGAAAGATCGTGTGAACTGACATGCGAGTAGAATATGCAATAAATGAACAAATGTAGTTTGAGTTACACGTCACAACTAGAACTGAAAAGATCCAGGTGAAAAACATTTAACATTCACAGTATCAGATGATCCATCCATCCATTTTCCAAACCGCTTATCCTACTGGGTCGCGGGGGGTCGGGAGCCTATCCCGGAAGCAATGGGCACGAGGCAGGGAACAACCCAGGATGGGGGGCCAGCCCATCGCAGGGCAGACTCACACAACATCCACGCACACATGCACACCTACGGGCAATTTAGCAAGTCCAATTAGCCTCAGCATGTTTTTGGACTGTGGGGGGAAACCGGAGCACCCAGAGGAAACTCCACGACAACTAGGGGAGAACATGCAAACTCCACACACGTGACCCAGGCGGAGACTCGAACCCAGGTCCCAGAGGTATGAGGCAACAGTGCTAACCATTGCACCACCATGCCGCCCCCTCAGATGATCCATTCAGTACTTATTGAAAATCTACAGGTTGTTGAATAGGTGAGGAGTACAGATTGGGCAAAGCAGGTGACGGGGCTGTCTGAAAAATACAATGTTGTCATGTCAGACAGCACCAACCTCCCCATCCCCTGTCCCCCAATTTTTGTTGTCAAATTCACTTCAGCAGGATACTATGTTATCATTCATTACTTATAATAATACTAATAGGAAATTAATTGGAAGGAGTCCATTCTCTAGCAATAATTCAGTGTAACTCCATCCTTGCCTTTGTCTCAACAACAAACCAAAACAACGTCATTACCTCCTCGCTAAGTATTCCACATATATAAACTTTGCAGTCATTTTTTCATGCAATACTGCAAGACAGGTCACTAAAACAGCAATACAAAGTACTCATGTGTAAAGCATGAGAAAAAAACATGAACATGACTCAGTCATTGGAAGAATAAAAGCATAGATTACATCACGGAGAAGGGAAAAAAAACTGATCAAGTTACATATTAAATAAACATTTGTAACTCGTTTAATTTTTAAACCAGACCACCCCTGAAGACACTTGGAGTAAACAACGGTCAAAGTTCATATCTTGACTTATATTACCACATCGCAAAAAGGTTGCATGCCCACCCACATAGTAATATTGCAGATAATGTGAAAAATGCGTTATCCCTCTTATTTACCGGAGACCGGTACCGGGTATTACGACTACTATGAACCATAATCAATTACTAGAGGCGCTTGAGCTCATCCTATTTTTCTAAAATCACTATAATGGAATGACAGGACTAAAATGACCGACTTCTAGCCATAACGCACATAAAAATCATGCAAAAATAAAATCCAAATATCTAAAATAAAGCCAGTTTATGCACAGTTGAATCAACATTGAATCTGCAACTGGATTTTTCTGTTAGATCAGATTGGTGTTAGTGTCCGTAATGCCATAAAAATTATACACAGAATCCCCATATGAAATCTGTAAGTACATACAAAAACTAGCTAACCGATAACAAATGACATTCATCTATGAGGGACAGTCTAAAGCCTGATCAATACCAAATTCAAGTCAATCTAAACAAGAATAATACAGCCTTTATCTAATAAAATGGAAACGGTCAACAACTGAACAGTTCCTAAAAAGCAAAGGATCTAACTTGGCCTGTGTGTTACACCACCACCACCCAAAAAAAAAGAAAATCAACATACACAAAAAGAAACTCGATATTTGGCAAAGCACATGGGAAAAAGTTAGTGTAGGAACACGCCATAGTGCCCACGAGTGTCCATGCTGCCTTGTGCAGCTCTGTGGAGGCGTGATTAACCCTTTTTATTTATTTCCTACATCACCATTTTCTGCTTAAAAACGTGGTCAGATCACTTCGCACAAATCGGCTGGTTTAGAAACCCACACCGATTTCCCTTTTATTGTGATGCTAACACGTTTTACATCGCCATCTGATATGCAATTGCTACAGGATGCGTATTGCCCTGTGCACCGAATGAGCGGCATACAGGATAAAAGAACAATACGCAGAACCAGTTGAGGTTAGTCTTGTTACCCCAGGATATACTGGAGTTAGCCAGTTCATGCAGGCAATTGTAAACACACCTGGCAACATTTCATACAAAACATCAGCCATTTTAGTGATAGATGGACAATTTGCTATTCTCACGTTAAGTATCAGATCTATTAATGACCGATCCGGAATTGGAGGTTATATGGCTATAAAATTTATTTTACTTTTTATGATTACATTACTAACCAGCAAGCCTGAAATTTCCGCAATAGGTCCACCTTCTCGGATGAAATCGGGCACATTTAACTAGCCACATTTTAAGGTTGATGTCAGATTTGGTGGTCTGAACAAGAGCATCTGTATACCCAGATACCACTGCCTAACCGTGCAAAAAAAGTGCATATACTTATATCTAGCACATTTAGTCGATTATCAGTATCCAGTGATCCTCGGGACCTGTCTAGCAAGCCGTGATCTTAATATCAGTGTATTTATAACAACACTGTGATATATACGCTTGTAAGATGTACAAGATTATCAAAGCGCAGCCAGCGAAATAATAAAATGGGTATACGACGACTGGTCTTTCGCTCATCAATAAAACCACAAATTAAATCCGACTGTCAAGAAGTTGTGGTGGTGATCTAAAAGCAGAACCGTGCCAACTAATTAACTAGTTAGCTTAGCACAAACCGAGCGCCCGGACACAACACTGCGGCCACTTTCAAACAGACCTCCACATAACCCGCACCGGGCTGAAACTGAAATGTTTAGCAGGGGAGTTTTTATCTGGGTTTTAAAGACAAGCGCTTACCTCAAATATTGGACGCAAAGGTTCATCCTGCTCGGTCTTCGGGCTTTAAACGAGCTCTGTGTCAGGAGAAACCGAAGTGATTTCTGGCGCCATATTGTTCCCCAGTTGGTCACCACGGTAGCCGTCAGGCAAGCTAACTGGCTTAGCCTGCTAGCATGGACGGCCCGGATCAGCCGAGTACAAAAACCCTACAAAACACTAGGAAATGAAAGAGCTTGGTGTCGGTTAGTTTGCCTGAAGGATTATTAACTAGGGATAGGACAGTTATTTAACACCTCCGCAGCGACGGTGGGTCTCAGAAAACAACATAGCTTTTCAACTTAGCAACGCTTTACACCATGATGGTAACAGGTAAAAACTACTACGTTAAAAAAAACGTCGTCGGCGATTTCTTGAGGTGGGTAAAAAAAAAAATCATTCACCGCTGAGCGTGCCAGCTAATCGGCCTCCGCTCGGCCGCACGGCCCCCGGCTTTGTGAAACAGGCGTCATTTTGGTTCTAAAGTGGTACCTTTTAGCTCACACGCGAGCCAACATGGCGGCCTTTCTTCCTTCTGGTAGCTGATAGACAAGGTGGAGGATGATTTTGTAGGATGAAGATGAGAGATCGTTGTTAATTGATCATGTCGGTGGCATTAATCCACGGGCAGAAATCACCATTCATCATAGAAAAATATTCACGATTCAAAATGAGGCTCATTCGAAACGAATCTGTTTAGTGTGTTTGTTTATTGAGCTTTAACTAAGCACGGGGTAAAATTTAGGCAGCATAACAAGCATCCAACTTGTGTTAAAAAAAAAAAAAAAACCAGGGATGAATATAATGTTTCGAACTAACAGGCCCTTCCCGAAGAACCTGTACGTTAAGTCGCCTTTAATGGGCGCGTGGACAACACGAACCCGGAAGTGCTCTGGGTGCGAATTCCCATCAGTCATTTCGAAAGACTAACAGCAACTGAAAAAAGCAAGATGGCAGATAGGTGATTGGATACGTAGAATAATGGTGGACAAGAATAGCCCCCCCGTAACTAGAAATTTCCAGTATTTCACCTTTACCAATAACAATGTAGCTTTTAAATTGATTTCTTACTGTTTATTTTTTTCTGTTTTCGGAGTGATGATTTTGGTTTAAGTAAATGGCCATGGTTTAAGAACAAATTATAAAAAAAATGTAAAATAATTTGTTATTTTAAATAATTTACTGTGATTTCAGATTTAATTGAAAATTATGATTAATGTATGATAATGTAGTTCATCCGTATTTCACATAAACGCAAAGTGGTTTTAATATGAGCGACTCATCTTTAGTAAGTACCTCCAACATAAGTTTTTTCGGACAGCACCTCAATTTAAGGGTGTTATAAAACGAGAAATTCAACGGCCATGTACTCTGCTGTGCCTAGGATTCCACCCGTTTGACATTTGGGAATGTGTAATGTTGATGAAATTCTCTGATGGCGAGATAACTAATTTATATATAAATTTTGGTTAATACATGCTCATTAGTTTATTCAGAATCTTGTGCACCTGTCCGAAAGCTGAGTTAGTTTGTCTTGTCATCACAAGCATATGGTTCTTTTGTTAGTTGTTTTGATTTAATCTACTCTATACTTTAGTTTATTCCATAGATTTAACATGAAAGCCCTTTTCTAAGTAGACCATTACAAAATGAAAACTAAAGAACCCAAGATACTTCCTCTTTTTTTCAACCAAAATCTCAATGCAGTTGCATCATTAGTAGATGTTATGCATCTATTAAAATACATACATTGGGAGGGTCTATACTCAAACCATCGATGACTTAATTCTTTGCTAATGTTTTGTACAAGTTTTATTTTCACGAAATGGATGCTTTATTTAGGTTTTAATACACATTTACTGATTGCAGCAGAGAAATTAGTCCCTCTGATTAGCATGAATTTTCCAGGTTACAGGATCATCTCAAAACTCAAGTTAAAATGTTTATTGAAAAAAAATGGAGGTTTAATAAGGATGGACTGATTCTTTTCTTCACTCTTTTTCCTGATAAAGTTACAGGAGCAGCATGCCGAATAGTCAGACCAGACCTCTTTCGCTGGGGCCACAGATTGTAGCTTGTTCCTGTTACCCAAATGCTCCTAAGGCCAACTAGGAGATGTTATCCCTCCAGTGCCTCCTGGCTGTTCCCCAGGGATTTCACCCAGTGAGACCCGCCCAGAATAGCTGCCTTGGGTGGCAACTATGCGGCATCCTTATAAGATGTCCAAATCACCTCAGATGACTCCTCACAACTAAAAGAGCAAGAGCTCTATTCCGAGGTCCTTCTGAAATCCACTCACTAAAAGTGTCAGACCATCCCACTGAGGAACCTCATTTCAGCCTCTTATACTCATGACTTTGTTTTTTTCAGTTATTACTCATAGCTCATGACAGAGTAGCTTGAGAACCCAAACAAGCTGTTTCACCACTTAGTTCCAGCTTTTCTGGCAAACATGCAATCTGCTTCTCTCACATTCCCGCTTTTCATGAACAGAATCGGACCCCTGCACTCAGGACACCCTCTGCACTAGTATCACCATAACCCTTACACGCATTTGACTTAGCAGTTATTGGCCAGTAAATCCATGTTAGGCAGAATTCTGAATTATTTCAAAAAACCGGAACAGTATAGTTTGCAACAGTTCTTGAGCACAAAAAAACAAACACATTTACTTCTCATCATGTGCTTAACAGGATATTCCTAAGGTTGGGAAAGCAACAATTATGGCAGCTTCGTCATGGATTACCATATTAGAACAACTAATGTCAGAAAGCTAGATCACTCATTTTTTTGGAAGGGAACCATTTTTACAGAATTGGACACAGTTTCTTGTTTTCGTAGCAACAATTTAATTGGAACAATTCGATTTACAGGCAGTATATGAACAGGAGTTGTCAGATCTTTTAAAAAAATGTCACCGTGGCATGTAGGGATTTGAAAATAAAAATACTAACTTAAGAACTAATAAATGATTAAATACTTGATATAAATAAGAACTGTTTTATACATAAAATAGTACGTGTGACATTCTTTCCACAATGGCGTGCTTTGCAAATACAGAGGAGGCATGACTGGGATCAGAGGATTTGCTGGTCTTTCTGCAACTTGTTCCTTCATGCGTTCAACACAAGTAGGTATCTTTACATCGTTAACACTAACACCAGTAATTAATACATGGCTTAGAAAAGCCAGATCTCTTCCATTCAAGGAAGGAACCACTGGAAGTAAAGGCATGTTTGCGATTAACAAGCAAAACCTTTGAATACAAGCAAGCATTGTCCTATACAGGTGTGTGGGTCTGTGTGTGTAGATTTCAGGTACAGTTATTTTGTAATGCTAGGACCATGTGTGTAAAGTTTCAGTTGCTTTTGTAAATGATGGGACCACAAGAGAAGGCTAATGCACTGTAGTCAGTCCTGCGCATATAAATGCATATATTTACACGAAAATCTCATTCTCACACTATAATAAACACACTCACACAAATATAACATTTGAAATTATTAGCACCAGTGTATCAAAGTCTTGTTACGCACATGTACAACATTGCATAGTGTTGAATTCAGAGTATGTTGCAGGAATTGGGTAGTTATGCAGCAAAGGTGGTCATCTATAAGGGTAGCTGAAATTTTACAAGTGCCTTTTCACACTTTTCATATATTTACTTGATGGGTTTTGCATGTATATATGCGTACACTACAGTAGACAAAAGTGGTTTGAGTTCACCAGGGATTCATTCACTGCTGGGCAAGGCTACTCATGTCATGGTCAAATAAAAACAATGTACTGAATATTAGCTTTGACTAGCTGCGCCCAAACAAAACGAAACACAAGTTGCCAAAAGTCTGTTTCACGTAAGCTTATTCTGAGTAAGAGACACATGGATTTCAGACAGGAGTCGTTGCGTCTTGCACTTAAGGCACTTCTGAAAAACACAAGCCGTTGCAGTCATATGGGTTTTTTTTTCCCCGAATGGTACCGTTTCGTCTCTAACAGCGGCTGCACTCAAACTGCAAAGTCGGTAACTGTGGTAACAGCTCTGTGTCTGCAACTTGTTGCATATATCAGTTGCAGTTATTTGTTATAACATCCTGGTTTAACCAAAATATTGATATGTTTTTTTTTTTGTTAAGCAAAAAAAAAAAAAGTAGTAGTTTTGGTAAAAAACGGCACTTAGCCAGTGTTATAGGGGAGGAGCAGAGGTACATAGAGTGGAGGGCTCAGGTTAGGGCCTCTCCAAGGAAGCGGTATTGTAACACCCTGCTGGTAGCGTGTTCTTTATGTCCATTAGGTTGTCGATGTCCTTCCTGATGTCGCGGATCTGCTGGTCATAGTCAGAGATCATGGTGTCCTGGCTCTTGGCGACTTCGCTGAGCTCTTTAAGCTTGCGGTCCAGCTCACTATTGTCCATCTGGTCTTTGGCATTCTTCAGCAATCCATCGATCTGGTCCAGTTTGCTCAGATCCACTTTGTCGATGTTGCCTAAACCCAGATGGAAGTGTTCACTGGTCTAATTATAAAGCCAGGTTACTAGACCTGATTACCTATCAAATCTGTTCAATTCAGTGTGGCAAAACTCATCAATTACAGGCACCGCCAGTCACATGTCATGCAGTACATACCCAGTTGCTTCAAGAGGAGATTTATTGTATTCAAAGCTGTCTTGACAGCGTTCTTAGCCTTGCGGGCATTGTCCTCAGCTTCCTTAGCTGCATCAGAGGCCTGCAAAATGACCACACAGATATTTATGCTAAAGCCAAGGAAACTGTCGCGAGAGAATTTTGCCAACTCAACAAGTCATTAAATTTGCCAAATTACTGAAATAACAGTATAAAATGTTGAGTTTTCAGGTTCAAGTCTCAAAGATAATACAAACTAGAATTTTGTAATGCATTAGTATAACGATAAATATTTACAGAAGTTTTGCTAGCAACCGCTGAATTGTATGCGTTTCAACATGGATGGATGACAGCTAAAAATGACAACAAATCAATAAATTGCATAAATATATTGTACAAAGTAGCCAATCGGATCTTTCTGTTCTTGTGAAGTGGGAAGTATGGTGATACTTTCAAGTGACGAATACGGCAAAAACAGGAATATCATCCAAAGATAAATTCATGCAATTCCACATGTTGTGTGGTAAGAATTTCACATCAAATTCTACAATGAACATTTCAAACCATCTTTTTTCCTATGAACACTTTACCTTTACGAATAAATGTTTACAGTATTTAAAACTAATTGCCCTGAAAATGTATATATCTTTAATTACATGTTTTTATAAAAATAAAAAAAAGAACCACAATTGACCTTTTAACAGCCTAATTGCTTCTAGAAAAGAAGTCTCACAAAGTAAAACATGCTTATTTCCATGACTGGTGAGATCCATAATCCATTAGAATTCTCCTGACCATTCAGCTTCATTCCACTTCCTCTTACTTGTGATATATTTGCATGGTTAGGATCAGCAGGCAGACTCACCATGCTGGCCATCATCATGTCCTGGTCAGCCTCTGAAGTCCTCTTGGCCAGCTCCATCTCTGCATTCGACAGCTTGGCCATCATATCGTTGACCTCATCGTCTAACTTCATGGTGTCATTAAAGGCCTTCTCTGCTTCCAGTTTGGTTTTTGCAGCGCTCTGAAACATAGGAATGCCAAGAATTCACCAGAGAATTTCTTGAGGACTGAGCTCATAATTCAGCCAAGAAGTTTCCCACAACATGGGATCCAAAAATGTTTTTCTCCAAACTAATTAAATGATTCTGGGTTATTGGTAACTCAGTATCTTACTCTATGGTGTTTTCTGGTGGTGTTTACAGGCTTCTTACTCATTCTTATGTCCTAACAGCAAGCAAGTGGGATGACTGACTGAAAGCTGTTGGGTTATTGGTGCTGCAATTTGTTATGCTATCAATTAGCCAAGCTAATTGCAACCAAACAAGATAATCTTTATGAAAAAATTATACGACATGAAACGGAGGATTATTTGTTGCTTAGGTGTTGCGTTTGAGTTTCTGCGATCTTTTAGCAAACTCCAAAAACATTCCTGTTTAATTGTTCATGGTGAACTTGCAAATGAACAAAACCACAAATGTTAAATGTTCAGATATAAAGGGGTTACTTTATTTATGCTAGTAGCTCATAAAAACATTATTTGGCATATAGAGCAAGATGCTTGCATGTATTTGCCAATGGTGAAATGTACCTTTTGAACGGCATTGGCGATCTTCTCGGCTTCTTCTGCCTTGTTCTTGGCCTCCGCAGCATCGGCGGCAGCATTGCCCAGCGCTCCCTCCGCCTGCCTCGTCTTCTCGGCAGCCATAACGATGGTAGCATTAATCTCTGGGATCTTCTTCATGGCGTCTTCTGCAGCAGTCTTGTTGTCATTCACACGTTTGTCAAAATCTGCGCATGGAGAAAGGAATACAAAGCATACACAGAATGGTGACTTTCTGATGGCATTTAAAAGTCTGAATCCGTTAATTATCACATAATCCAGATCTTTTTAAACCCGTATAAAATATTACATCTAGGATTTTTTTCCACCTCAAGAATTAAGACAGAGAGATTATTACAAATTGTAGAAAGTTAAATTTCATAATCTTAATTGTTAAAAGGTTACGTTTCTTCAGAACAGCCTGTGTTAACATCACATTCTTTATTCTTGGAGTCAAACTTAGTCCAAGAAAAAAAAAAAAAAAAAACAATGCATGGTGTATTTTTTTCAGGGAAGGCAAGGGCCTTACTAAGCACATTGCTTAATAATAAACATGTAATTTAAACTGGTTTTGAGTCATCTCAAGATACACTTACATGGTAAAGAATGACAATGGAAAAATTGGAAAAATTTTGCTCCAAATTTTACAGCTTCGCTGTTTAAAATAAATTGAAGTTGCTGCTGCCGCAAAAATTCGTGCCATTGTTAAAAATGTCAGCCCTATATATACAGATCTACTCTAGATCTACTAGATCTACTCTAATTACTAGAGATGCACCAAACTGATATTCAGATCAGTACTGGTGCCAATCCTATTTCACAGATCGAGTATCGGCCGTATGTGACCGATCCACATCCGATACTTTAGTTTTTGGCGATCTCTAAAAAAACAGATTTAACACGAAATAAGAGCTATTTGTACAATCAATCACATGACAGCTCTTTCTCATTTTAGATATTTCTTTCTGTGCCATTTAAGCTGAACGCTAATGCTGCCACTCAGCGAGTCTGAGACTTCTGCCTGCTGTGATGTCATGTGCATACCCTTTGCAGCAAGAGAAGCGTAAAAACAGCAGATAAGGGGGTGACAGTCAAAGTATTTTATGCTTTTAACAACTAGTAGCATGGTAATTTGCAGTCTTTGTAAAAACAGTTTTGAGAGGTGGGAGTAGTGTTTAGTAGTAAATCCGACTAAACACAGCACACGTAATTATGGGGCATTTTAATTATTCGCCACTTGCGTATCCCGAATCGGAAGACATTGAAATTGAACCGCAAATGTCTCAAAAATGCTTAAGAGATACAAACAAGGTGGAACAAAACACAATTCATGTTTGCAGTAGTCTAATTAAAGAATTTCTTGGCACACATTTTTTCATCTGCATTTACTAGTTTAAAATATAAATGTATACGCTATATACTCATGTCAACATAGTAAAGTAAAAAGAGCTCTTGTATCGGAATCTGATCCTATCGGGAATTGTGTATCGTAAAAGGATCGGAACTGAAAAAATCTGGATCATCTCATCTCAACTAATAACAATGACTGAATACAAGAATTAAAGATTGAAGATTAAAGATATAAACATTTTCAAGGCCTAGCCCTGGATATGCTGGCTTTTGTACTCTGATAACACAGGCTTGAACACTTTTACAAAATTATGGCCTACAAGCTGACTATTCTAAACGTCATATCCTTTGGAATTGCTTGAAGAGTGGCAGATTGATGAAACCTGCATTGGACTCGCACTAACCCTTCAGGTTTGCTAGAATGTCTTGGGCTTCCTGGTACGTGGATTTCCCCTTCTTGGATGCTTCTTCAGCCAAGGCCTTGGCGGCATCAGCTCGAGCCAGCAGCTGATCAGCAGTCTGGAAGATGGGAGCGTTACCACAGCAGCCACCTCACTGAGCTAACTTCCAAAGGGAACTCTGATTTTAACTATCAAAAAGTTCTTAAAAATTGACAACCAGACTATCAAAGAAAAGCTTAAATGAGTGATTTATAAAATATTTTTAAAATATCGCATTGTTGTTATTTAAAATGTTGCATATTATATAACAATATGCAATATTTTAAATAACATGTGATAACTGAAAAAAATATCACAATAGAAGATAAAGTTGTCCAACACATTTGTTTTTGCCAAAAGAATAACGTGAAAACATGAAAAAAAGCGCCGTTGTAATCCACTTATCGACTGGCACTAAAACCCGCCGACCAGCAGGGGGTTACTGATTAGCGGGGCTGATCAAAGTCTTTTAGTTTATCTGGAAAGTTGATTGGTGGGGCGGATTTAATTATGACTTAGAAACATGTAGCAGACCATCAGTGGTCAAATATCTGGCGAGAGAGAGCAAAAGTGGTCAAAATATAACGAGTCCCGCGTACAGCTCAACTGAAAACTAAATCAGAAGTCTGTTATCTCACTGTGTTTGTAGCCTTGGCCTGCTTGCCGGGTTAGTTACAGTCAGATATAGACACTGTCACATACTGCACATTGCCCTGAACAGCAGCTAGCAGTACATGCAAGTACTGGAGGCAGGATTTTGCCGTCTCCCTCGCTTGTTAGAGAATTACGATTTGACGCTGTAAAGCATCACCTGCTGCTCAGTCTTGCCCTTCTCCAGCAGTCTGCGGACTTCTGTCTCTTTGCCTCTGAGGTCCTCCCTGAGGTCCATATACTCTTTCTCAGTTTTATCAATCAATTTATCCAGCTCCGAAGCCTCTTTCTGGATTTTGTTTGCTTCATCCTGAAAAGAGGGACGTTATTTAACAGGGTGTCAGTTACATTCTAACTAAGTTATATGCAAAAATTTAGGCACCCCTGGCTAAATTGCATGTTTAGTCAGTTATGCGAGTGAAAAGTAACACGACTGCTGCAGGACACAGTATCGGAAAACAACAAATTTGCAAACGTTAAAGTTACTTTTTATTCCATCAGCGTCAAAAGTAGTAAAAAATTGAGCTTTTTGTAAGAAACAAAAAAAAAAAAGCCAAATGGTATGTTTTTGACAGTGGTAAAATATATCCAATTTTTTTTTTTGGGGGGGGGGGGGGGGGGGGGGGGGTTCATTATGCGTTGGGGTTGTGTGGCTACCAGTGCTGCAGGAAACATTGCAATGGTAGAGGGAAGAATGGCTTCCACCAGGTATCAGCACTTTCTGGATGCCAGCCAAGAAGCTGAGGCTGAAAAGGGGATGGTTTCTACAACAAGGGGGCCCGAGAATATGTCAGGATTATAAGGGATCTGCAGGGAATTGTGGGCAAAAATCCCTACAACACAAACTTAGCGACTCAGCAGGATACAAAGCAGGTGTTACTAAATATTGACGTACTGAAGTATCCAAATTTTTGCAAATGCCGTGTTTTGACATTCATGGAATAAAATGTAAATGTCAAGGTGCATTAACATTTCTTGCAGCAATTATGAACTACATCATAGTTACATAATAGACTGAATTTGCAATTTGGCAAGCAGTGCCCAACAACTGTATTTTCATATTACGTCACATTTCCTCTAGCATGTTTAGGCTAGTGGCTCCTGCTAACCTCAAGCGATTTGGTGTCGAGACCTGGGAGCCCAGTTAGGTTTGCATAGATGCGCAAGGCCTTGCTGCCAGCCTCTTCAGCTTCAGCGTCCACCTTGCTCGCTTGCTTTTCCAAGTTCCGTGCCAAATCTTTAGCCTCATTAAACCTGCAAGCACCACATATCCGTAAGATTCGTTGTTCCTTCTAACAGTTAATAACAAAAAAATAGTGTCATATTTTATACTTCTTGTTGAGATCCTCGATGTCATTGCTCGTCTTGTTCTCCCCGTCCAAAGTTTTCTTCAACAGTTCCAGGGCCTTAGCTGACGTGCTATTGGCGTCCTTGGCGATTTTATGTATCTGATCTGCATCAATCTTGTGTCTAATCAGAATCGTGTAGAAAATCAATTATCACTACCATTCTCAAGATAGTAAAAGTACATGTAAACACCAATTAACGACACCATTAATAACTCAAACGTAGTTCTTACTTCTCAGCCAGTTTCCGAGCTTCCTCTGCTAGAAGAGTCATGTTGTTTGGATCCCCAGTGTTTGTTGGTACATTTATATCCTACAAAGAAAATTAACTATATACATTAGCCTCTTCAATGGTGACGCATTTAACAGAAGACACTGGAGTGTCTTATTTACTAGTGACTTATAGACAATGACTGTTCGAGCTCCTCACCACTTTATTTATGGCATCCTTGGCCTTCTGGAGCTCATCGCGGGCCCGGTTGATCAGATTGTCTGCGCTTTGGACACGGGTTCGAGACTTGTCTGCCAGTGTGCTCGTTTGGTCCACAGTGTCACGTATGTTATGGAGACGCTTCGACTGGGTGACTAAGGTGCTGTTGATGTGAGCCAATCGCTCCAGGAGCTCCTTGTCAACATCTGGAATGGATGAAAAATTTGGGACATGCCAACATTTCCTATTAGCAAGCTTAGCAGGTAAGTTTCCAGAATTTCAGACTTGTTGAAGTATTGTTTGTTACCAAGTCAATTAGGAAGATAACCAGCAAAAAGGAAGGAAACTGATTTACTTATTTTTTAAAATATTGCTGCCATTAAATATTGGGCACCATTTAAATATTTTAGCCTTTATTTCAGCAGTCCTCACCTTTGCTGTTCTGCGCCTCCAACAGCAGGTCCATAATTGCCTTTTCTGCCTCCCGCAGACGCTCTTCAAAGGCCTTGTCGCTGACGGTCCCCTGACTGCTGCTCAGGTTGTCAATGAGATCCTGCAGTTCCTGCATCTTCTGTCTTTGCTGGTGCACCTAGAACAAAAAGCCGAAAGCCTGTGAGTCTTGAAGGTGCAAATTGGGATGAATTGCAGAGAATAAGCTCCCTCTACGCAGCATTAACTCACCTTGTCTCTCACAAGGGTGTAGCAGGAGGGGCACTGCTGGCAGCCGGGCCGAGAACGGTTGTAGAAGTAGTTCTCTTCACACATGTCACAGCGAACACCAACAAAACCAGGCCGGCAGATGCAGTGCCCATTCTCCTCACACTGGGCTGACTGGGAGCCCTCTGGGTCACAGTCACAGGCTACATTGCAAATTGGGAGAGGGGTGGTGTCAGAGACGAGACAGATTTCTAACTGTCATACATTCCTTAATACCTCAATACAGAACCAGGATCAATGGCTATGTTATTCAGGATTTTTCTAGGAAAATGGACCTATTTTGTAGTTTCACACGACATGCTACTGGCAATTGGTAAAAGCAGCAGATTAAAAGAACATCTTACGTTTACAGCCGGATGGCCCGAAGCCAAAGAAATTGACCTCACACTGGTCGCAGTGCTGACCCGTGACACCTGGCTGGCACTCACACTGACCACTGCTTATGTGACATTGGCCGTTCGTGGAACCAACTGCACTGCAGTCGCACCTGTAGAGACAATTTTAGGCTTTAAGATACATAACTAGAATAGAGTAGTCAAGGAAATTGTGACAGTGATTATGAGCACATGATCTAGTCGTCCATTATAAAGATGCAGCTTTCTACACTGCAGGTAAAACCAAGAAGCTCACCGCTGGCAGCCCAGGCCGCTGTGCAGGTTGAAATAGCCCGGATTGCAGACGCTGCAGTCCCTGTTTGTTACATTGGGCAGACATGAGCACTGACCAGTGGTCTGTAAGCAGCTGGTTCCCTTGTTCACCGTGCCAAAACGAGAGCAGTTGCAGGCTGGGGGGAGGGAGCAGACCAATCAGAATCTACCCACTATATTCTCAAAAGAGGTGGTAGTAACCATTATTCAGACTTGGCTGGACAGTCTGAAAAGCCAACAGCTTAGTCAGCGTCACATAATGCACATGAACGATGTGATCTTTCGTTACAGTCAGACATCTACAAGCCACAGAACAGAACGTGCTTTTCCATTTCATTACTATCATTTTACTAGAAAGGATGTTGTCAGATTAACAGCACTATTCCCTGGACAGTTCTCTTACCCCTCCACCCCATCTAATCCCTACAAACTTCTATAATTTCTAGAAGTACTAGATGTCAATAAATGTGTTTTTACCTGAATGCCCAGAGTCCTAGTTACTAAACCTATCCATTCATTGTACATTCCACTTACACACCCTTTCCCCCACAATTAAGTAGCTAAATTTCTTTATGTCTTAGTGTCTATATTAAAAAATTTCAATTATATATATATTATACTCTTTATATGTTTAAATACTTATATTTATTTCTCATTTGCGCTATGACCAACAGTTTCTGTGACTTAATAGTAAGAAGTGTAACAATAAGTGACAATATTAATTTCATGGGCACAATGTACTAAATCATGCACAAAAATTAATGTTCCCACAAAACACTAAATGTAGCTCATGAAATCCCTAAAATGTGCTTACAATTTACTTTTTTCGTGCTCTCAATTTCCTATTACAGGCCATCAAATTAAGTTGTGCGGAGCTTTTGTTTGTCTGCCTGCCTAAAGGAATGATGTGCACAGTGGCAGAATCTGGAGCGAAGTACGCAAGTGCTATGTTTTACGATAGTAAGTTTATTTCCTCAAATTGTTATGTCTCCCAGTACAATGTGTGCCCAAGCAAAACCCCAGGCCTCTCCAGGGTTCTGCAGGTATAACTAACTACGATGTCATACAGACACATTCCAACCCTATTGAGATTTTCTTCTGTTACAGCTACCTATTACAATCACAAGATACAATGTCTTCTGCTTTCGCCATTCCCTTTGCTGCCACTCATTTACATTGCTTTCATTTTGGGATGATTTTGCTCAGTTTGTTCATATCCAGTTGCTCACCCATACAATATGTTTGCACAGTTGAAAAAAGATGCTTCAAATAATTTTATCAAAAAAAGAGTTACTCCCACAAACGAGACCAAGTGTCAAAACTGCCCTATTTTGTATTAGCACTGCTTCAGTTTTGGGGCGATCCATCTCAAAATTTGCTCAGTTCCAGTTCATCACCCAGACATTGTACCTGCAAAATCTGTAAAAAGATCCTTCAAAGATTTTTTGCGTTGAGTTATCACGCTAACTAGAAAGCATCTGTGGTAGCAGTGGCCCAGCCCCACAAGCACATGTATTCCATGTCTAATAAACACAATTAAGACCATTTCCCTGCCCAAACAAAAGACCAGATTCAGCTGCACATTGGCTGATCTCTGGAACACTACGTGAGGGTCGTCCAGCTGCCATCTGACTCTGCAGCGAGTCCCTCTGCTGACCCCATTTATCAGACCACATGCGGTTTGTTGCTGTACATTTATCTGCATTATATTTTTTGGTTATCTGTCTCATCTACTTTTTATGGCCCAGTTTGCCATTATTACATTTGCAATTTCTAATGAGATCAATAAAGTATTTGTCATTTAAAACTTGGTGAATCCATTTTGTCTGACTATTTGCAATTACAGAATGTAAGGTGGACAAGATATCATAAAGTGTAGAATGGAGTGTCATTCTCACCCTTGCACTTCTCGGCAGGATTGATGGCCAGAGCATTTCCATAGAAACCATCCTTGCAGCGGTCGCAGAAGAAGCCGTTGGTGTTGTAGATGCACTTGAGGCACTCGCCGGTGTCGCGGTTGCAGTTGCCCACGGCATTGGGGTCGATGTTGTTGCTACATGTGCACTCCCTGCACACCCTCACAGGGCCACTTGTCCCCAGGGGGTCGCCAAAATAGCCGTCGTCACAGAGCTCGCACTTCTTCCCTGGGAAGGATCATCACACACGGCTACTCGCTACTGCGTGCTACATAGTGCCCTGTGAACTCAAAAATACTTAAACAGCGAAAATCACAATTCTCTATCCCCCAGGGTGGATTTACTATAACATATGGTCTAGCTGCTCTTTAAATTTATACCTGCTGCCCCCGTAGGGCAGTTGGTACAAACCACTTCCATGGTATGAAGTACCACTGCACAGGATGAGCCTCCAGGACAGGGGCAAGGCTTGCAATCAGAGGCAGTTCCCAGAGTAGCATCACCGTAGTAACCATCACTGCACTTCTCACAACTGGAACCAGCAGTGTGGTCCTTGCAATCACACATCCCTATGACAAAAATGTGTAAATTATATTTTCTGCCACTAGAGGGCAGTATTAGCCATGCAAAGACTTTTGAAAATTTTACTCTTCAAAAACGTGAAACCCATCAGGTTCATACATACAGGATCTGTTACACGAGTTGTTAACTATTAGCAATGTAATTGCTTTCCAACATATAGCACATTTATAACTTTTTATCATATGTTTACTATATTTATTTAAAGGGCTATTGTAAGGGAATAAGGTTTAACAGTGTTTGTCCAAAAATTACTCCCAGAAACTGACCTGTCTCTGGATCACAGGATTCGCTGTGGCCGTGGCAGTTGCAAAGCTCACAGGAGCTGAAAGGCCCCAGCTCAGGCTGGGTCCTGCGGTACCCCAGGGCACACCGCTCACAGAACTGGCCCGTGTAGCCCTGGGGGCAGGTGCACTGCTCCACCCAGTGCGCGGGTGTGCCAGGACCCTTGCGGGCAGTCACGAGGGACACATTATCCAGATGCCCAGCACCTAAAGAAGAATTCAGCTTATTAACATGTGGAATTTTCCATAAGGTATCAAGCTCCCATAAACCGGATGACTTCAGTATACAGTCTTGTGAAGGTATTCCTCCTCTGGTTGATTCCCTCTATTTTGCTTAGTAACATTTAATCGTTTATGATGTTCAAACTATTTAGTATAGCGCAAATGACAACCTAAGTAAACACGACAGATTAATTTAACCCAACACTTATCACCCATGTGAAAAGTAACTGCTCCATAGCCACTCACTGAACCAATGAACCAAATTTAAATAACGGGTTAAATTACACTAGACACACACTTGCAAACATCACTTAAAACCTTTCCAGAAATGTAAAGCTGGCTAAAAGTTCTCAAACAGCACACAACACCTTGATCAAAAGAAATGCCACATGAAAGACATAAAAAGGAAAGTTAGTCAGGAAAGGGGTACAAAGCACTCAGTAAAACACTTCGACAGCCATCACCTCCAAATGGAGAAAACTTGGAACAGTGGCAGATCTGCCCAGTAGTGGCCAGCCTAGCAGAATAAGCATCTAAGAAACTGTAGGCCTTTCTCAGGCCAGTTAAAGTCTGTGTTTGTGGTTCCACCATTAGAAAGAAACTATGTCCATGAGAGAGATGCACAATAAAACCCCCTGTTTAACGAGAAGAAGAGGCTCGTCTAACACTCATCAAAAAAGCACCTTGATTAACCCTAACACTTTCAGGAGAATGTGCTGTGGATGGTGAGTCAAAAGTGGAACTTTTTGGAAGACAAGGGTCCTGCTACATTTGGCATAAATACGGTGGACGTAGTGTGATGGTGCAGGGATGCTTTGCTGCTTCAGGGCCTGGGTGACCTGCCATAACTGAGGGACGCAGATACCGGAAGCATTGGTTTGCAGTTGTTGCTGCTAAAGGTGGAACAACCAAGTATTACATTTAGAGGGTAGTTACTTGCACAAGGGTGATCTTGGTGCTAGAGAAATTAATTCCTTCAATAAATCAAATGATAATTTAAAACTGTGCATTGTGCTTAATCAGGCTCTTTCGTATTATACAAAATCAGTAAATGTTATGAATGCAGAAATGTGGACTGTCTGAGGGTCCATAGAGAAAATCTAAAGCAGGTCCTACATCATATGCTTTAAGATTCCTTAGCACACTAACAGACTGTCGTTTTTTCAAAGAAGTTCACATCTAGACATTAAGCAAGAATTACGCAACTCACAGAACTTCACTGAAACTCCAAATCTTAAAACCAATTATAACGACAATCACATTCCTAATGATTAACAAATGTAGATGAATTCTAGCAAGCATCTACACTTTGAGAAACGAGGGTGATCCTTCAAAATTATTAGGCGAGACTAATGAAACGTTTATACAGATCCCTCAGGAATGCTTAACGACGTGAACAGGAGCACACTTTTTTCACTGTAGGTGCCACGGATCTTAATGGAGGTCAAGTTGTAGAGCAGCTTCTGGAAGTCTGAGTAGGTGAGAATGGGTTTCCAGGGGTAGTCGGAGGCGTCACGTAGCCTGCAAAGGTACATGGAGATCATCAGACAATCTTACAATGAGTGAAGTCCCCCAATAAGGCTGGTAAACAAACGTCCCATGAACAGAACACTAATAAGAGCTGAACTACACAAATCACATTTTGAAAGCAGACAGCCTTGCATATTTCTGAAGACTCCGCAGATGTTTTTGTCTTGCATTCGTTTCACATTTGATTTAAGACATAACCTAAATGTCTTCCCTTCCATTTAGCAGGCTCCTCATTTAAAACTGGGACTTAGCATCATAGCGGTTCATTAATACCTTAAGACGTATGTCTGCGGATTCTCGTTGGGGTAGGCATTTCCCTGGGCAATGAGGGGGACGGCCACACGCAAGCCTGCCCCCTCAAGTACCACATCTTCGGCAGACATGCGCGAGTCCCGTCGATCCACCCGGAAACTGAATGTGAGGTTCTGCCCATAGCTCAGGTGCTGGTCGCCCAGGAATTTCGCTGTTGGAACACAATTCACAGAGACACTGTGACTGATGGAAAATGTTTGCAGCAGAACATCTTAGAACGTGGGTGAAATGGACATTTAACAGAAAGCAGCAAACAGAAGCATACTGCTATCGTATATTAGAAATTAATGTAAATGTTCTACAGAAGGCACAGAAGTTTCAGTGGGTCTCTCCTGTAAAATGGGCCTTATATGTTTCATACCTGGAGCCACAAAGTATATGGGGAAGTAGTCATCGGACATGAGGGAGATCTCCTTCCTGCTGGAGGACCACTGGACCGGGAGCCCGGAGCCGTCGCGCCGCTGGCCAGTCCATTCCTCATTGCCTGGGCCAGACGCACACCATTACATACCAGCCCGCATCTATATATTTCTGTTAGTTATTCATTTTAACTGCTCACACAAAGTTAATAACCACAGCAGAAGACAAATATAACAAAGTGAAACTAGAGTATAGTGCAGGATGATCATTAATAATAAAAAATAAAGCAGATTATGAACCAAATAGCAGGACTTTAACATGGATTTTATCAGAATTAACACAAATTGAAATACATATTTTGGGAATACTGAATACCACTAGAATTCAGTATGGCCCAGTTCCAACTGAAACAGAAAATCACCTTCAATTTCACACTAATGAATTTTTAAATTCAAACTAAATTGTTGACATAAGAAAAGTTAACACTGTAGCACTATGAACAGAATCCATAATGAATGAGCCATATAAGCTACTCTGGCTACGTTGTTCGGACTGACTGAAATACAGTGCAGTGATGCCTCCACTGGCAAAACTCATGCAAGAGTTGCTCCTTTAACACGTTGAACCTCCTTCATTAGCATAATCTGGGTATATCCCACTTGTACTAATTACAATTAAAAACCAGCATCTTATTGCAGGAAATTAAGCCATTTTTTGTCACAAACATGTCACGTTGACAACAAGTGGGAAGGGTCTTCCCATCGGGGAGCAGCAATTCATGAGGAATCCCTTATTTCATGATCTTCCCCAGATGTACATTTGACTTCATATCCTCTTATATCGCCTTTATGGCTTCCCAGAAAACACGATCAGTTAGCGAAGTGCTTAAATACAGTAAAATTGTCTGACAAGCACGTATGATTAAACCACTTGGAGTGAAGTTCAAAAAAAAATTTAAGATCAAAATGTAATAGGGGCATACTCAATAAGGCACCAGCCTTATGATAAGGGCAAGGAAAAGCACTGTAGAAGCCTTTTATCTTCAAAAAAGGAATGCATTAAAGACAAGCTTACTGAGTTCAATTAGTGCACCTCTCCAAGTTTGACTTATGGAGCAAATGGTAAAAAGTAGGTAAATAACTGTAAATCCCAAAACAATAATTGTAAATCTAACACTACATGATTTATTAACCTTTTGTACAATACCAAACAATCTGAATTCCACCGTTAGAGGAATTTCCGCAGTAGCATAATTTGTCAGTAGATTGAGATGTTATTTCACTCCCATACGTAGGATGACCATGATCTTCTAAAACATTACATATATTTAATGTTATTTGCTGTTATTATAGGAAACTGTAATGCTTCAAATAAAAATCCATTGTATTGTATATTAAAGCAATGGCAGATTACAATGGAATGACACTGCTAGTTGCCTTCTGGTTTAATGAAAGTGCACTAAAGTTCAGCTAACAGCGGCACACTGTAAAGCCATAGGTTGTGAAGCCTCGTATCTTCAAGCCTCATATCAGAATTCCAAGATTTCTTTGGAGTTAAACTTATCAGTAACATGCTTTAGTTATCTGAATTCAGAATTCCGTGATGCACACACAAGATTAACTCAGGTCACGTTTATTCACAGGAAAAAAAAACATAAAATTTAAAAACTGAGGTTCCCAATAAACTGGTTCAATGGTTCAATTTGTCAAATTTCTCCCAAAATTATTTTTTCAATGTATTCTGATTTATACAAGCATGCAAAGGTCATCCTTTTACCGTCTATGTTTCAAAATAAGGAAAAAAAAAAAACTTTAATGATTAATTTTCAGAAATGTTTCATTTAGAGCTGTCACTGTTTCTAGATTAAAAGAGCATTGATTAAAATTTGCCTTCTAAATGACAGCAGTATGGTGTAAGGAAGATGGCACATAGCGGATGAGAGTCCAAATAAAGAGCAAAAGCCTCAGATGTGTGGAAGCATTAAATGAAAGAAAATGCAGACATTCCGAAGATTGTCAGGATGGGAGAAATGACTCCTTTTGGGACACAGTTCATTTGACTCTGTCCACATAAACCATTCCTTCACCAGCTAGTTCAGTGGCATGTCCTGTTTGCAGAAAATTGGTCTGAAATAGCAGTGTTCCAATATGCAAAAGAAAAAAACCCCCCGTTTGCCCCCACAGTCCAAAAACATGCCACTTAAGTGAACCAAGGTGCCTAAATTGACCATATGCAGGACAGAGGGAGGGCCTGACACCCCTTCAAGGGTTGGTTCTTGCCTTTTGCTAATTATGAAAATGTATAAATATTATATTTTACCTGTGTATATATTATACATAACAAATTACTTGTTTAATCATAAAATGAATCTCTAGATTACTCAATTATTCATATAATCAACGGCGACAGCTATAGTTTAAATTTATAGTACAGAGAGTTGGCAACAATGAAAAATTCCCCTCAGGAAAGACTTAATATCCCAGCTCACTTTGCTTCATTTCTAAAAATGCCGGGCATGCCTGATTAACCATAATCATGGTAGTATGGCTGCAAGAGACCTCTGACTATTACAGAAGTTGTCAGGACACGTTTGGGAGCTACTGAGACCGGCAAACTTCATTATGTTTCATGAATATGTTACGTCGAGGCAGGATACCTCAAGGATCCGGATATATGAGCGTTAAGGTACAAGCCAGAACACTAACAACGAGACCTAACCAGCTGCTGAAAAACGAACAGTAATTATTAACAGTTATTTATGTGCCTCTCGAGCGGTAAGTCGCATCAAAACAATAATAAAAGCCTAACATCGCCACAGAAAGTGACACCGTAATATGCCACTATGAAGTGTTCATGACACCTAGCGAGACTTGTCAGTCAGTTGAGTGAGATGGCTTTCCTTTGCTCCCCAAGGGTAGCGTTAACATTATGCCCCCTAAGGGAGTCGCATTATCAGCAGTAGTCATTAACAATCACCAAGTTACCTTCACTCCATGTTTTCGGGCTTTTGTACTCTGCCCTCCATATGGAACTGCCTAATGGCTCCATAAGCAGAACCACTCATGTTTTTCCCCATATCATCAAGATACCAGATGTGAATCCAAATAACTGACTGGATTGCAGTTTTTACCCCCTAAAACAAAATCTGTCACTTCCTATAAAAGCAAATAAAATTTAGTGGTGGTGATTGGCTAAAGAGGTTGGCTCACTTCTGTCAAAGGTGGAGGACACAAGGTGTATGCTGTAGCCTTCTGCCTTGTTGCACACGGATGAGTGCCGGAAGCAGAAACAGGGGGTGCATCCCTGGGGGTTCAGCGGATCCAGGTTAAAGAATCCCGGCTTGCACCTAAAGGCACAAGACATTTGAACTGGATTAGATTTTCATCTTCAATGGCTAACTAACACTAACTAACTTCAATGAAGTTAGTTAGTGTTCATCTCTTGTCTAATCTTCTAAAGACATGTCAAAGACACTTTCATTGCAATGGGCAATGCAGACACATACTTTTTGCCTTTACACACACATGAACTTTAATGGCATCCCATTCTTAATACATAGGCATTAATATGGAGTTTGCCCACCCTTTTCAGCTATGACAGCTTCAACTCTTCTGGGAAGCCTGTACACAAGTTTTAGGAGTGTGTTTATGGGAATTTTTGACCATTCTTCCAGGAGAGCATTTAGAATAGAATATAATGCATTTTGTTGTCACTATACACATGTATAATGAGATTAAGATCAGCTCCTTCAGTGCAAACATGTATGTAGAACACGACAAACAACAAACAGTGCAAAAAGTTCTGCCGCGCTATATACATATGGAAAAATAACTAAGTAGGGTTTTTCAAATATATGAATATACAGTGTGATATGCAGTGTGGGTTATTGCACATTATTTAGGTATTACACGGTAATGATAATAATGTGCAGTGAGTAGTGGATGCTGGACACAGAGCAATGATATTGCACAGTTATTATCAATACCATTTAGATATTGGATATTGCACAGATGATGGATAGAAGGAAGTCCAGGGGTTGGGAGAGTCAGACTGTGTAGTCAGTGCATGTGTGAGTTCTGAGTGGTTATGACTTTTGGGGAAAAACTGTTCATGAGTGTCTGTCTTTGCTGTAATGCACCTGTAGCGCCTCCCTGAGGGCAGCAGGTCATACAGATCAGAGCCAAGGTGGAAGCTGTCCTTGATTATGTTTTTTGCTCTGCTGAGGCAGCGGGAGGTGTAAATATCCATCAGGGAGGGGAGAGGGCAGCCGATGATCTTCTGTGCTGCCTTTACTACTCTCTGGAGCCTCTCCCTGTCTGCCATGGTGCAGCTGCCGTACCATACGGTGATACAGTACGTCAGCAGGCTCTCCATGGACCAGCGGTAGAAGGTCAGTAGCAGGTTAGAGTCCAGGTTGTGCTTCCTGAGGACCCTCAGGAAGTGTAACCGCTGCTGAGCCTTCTTGGTAACTACTGTGATGTTGTTTGTCCAGAAGATGTCAGCGGAGATAAGGATCCTGAGAAACCGGAAGGTATGGACCCTCTCCACACACTCGCCGTTGATGTAGAGGGGAGCTAAGATCTACTTGGTTTTCTTGAAGGTTAGAACCAGATTATTCTTTGAACACCAGGCTGCCAACTTCAGGACCTCCACCCTGTAAGCTGCCTCGTCTCCCTTTCAGATGAGTCCGACCACTGTGGTGTTGTCAGCGAACTTGACGATGAGGTTGTTGCTGTGGGCCGGACTACAGTCATGGGTACAGAGACAGTACAGGAGGGGGCTCAGCACACAGCCTTGTGGGGATCCATTGTTCAGTGTGCGAATGGAGGAGAGGTGGGGGCCGAGTCTCACAGTCTGGAGCCAGTTCAGCACAGAGTGGAGAGGAACGGCGATGGCATCTTCTGTGGATCTGTTCACATGATATGCGAACTGGTAGGGATCAAAGTCTTGGGGGAGATAGTCCATGATGTGCTGGAGAACCAGTCTCTCAAAGCTCTTCATGATTACTGGGGTGAGGGCCACAGGGCGATAATCATTTAGGCCGGTGATGGGAGACATCTTCGGCATTGGTATGATTGTGGCTGCTTTTAGGCAGGACGGAATGACTGCCTGGGCTAGGGAGAGGCTGAAAATTTTGGTGACGATGAGGGTGAGCTGGTGGGCACACGCTCTGAGCACCCTACCAGGGACACCATCTGGGCCGGCAGCCTTCTTAGGGTTCACTGCTTGGGGCACCTGTCTGACATCATGCTCCTTTACAGTGAGTGGAGTGGAGCAGGAACCCGGTGGGAGTGGGAGCAGAGCTGGAGCAGGTGAGTGCTGCTGTTGTGATGATTCAAAGCGAGCAAAGAAGCAGTTTAGCTCATCTGCTAGCGGCGCACTCAGATTTCCTGTTGTTGCATCACAGCCTCTGTAGTTTGTAATGCTTTGTATTTCCTGTCACATCTCCCGTGTATTTTGGCTGGCCAGGCGGGACTCTATGCTTCTCTTATGGTCCATCTTGGCTTTTTAAATTCCACTTTTCAGAGTGGCTCGGGCAGCCCTGTACAGAGCTCGGTCACCTGACCTGAAAGCAGCGTCGCGGGCTCTGAGGAGCATACGGACCTGGCTGGTCATCCAGGGTTTCTGCTTTGGACAAAAGCATTTGGGTTTTCCCACAGTCACATTTCCGATGCAGAACTTGGTACAGTCCAGTACCGTTCCCGTGAATATTTCCAGCTCTGAGGTCACTATTTGTGAGGTCAGGCACTAATGTTGGATGAGAAGGTCTGGCTCGCAGTCTCTGCTCTAATTCATTCGAAAGGTGTCCTATTGGGTTGAGGTTAGGGCTCTGTGCAGGCCAGTCAAGTTTCTCTACACCAGACTCACTCTTTCATGTCCTTATGGACCTTGCTTTGTGCACTGGTGCACATTCATGTTGGAACAGGAAGGGGCCATCCCCAAACTGATCCCACAAAGTTGGGAACATTAAATTGTCCAAAATGGCTTTGAATGCTGTACAATTAAGAGTTCCTTTCACTGGAAGTAAGTTCAACCCATGAAAAACAACCTGACACCATAACCCCCCCTCCACAAAACTTTATACTTGGCACAATGCAGTCAGCCAAGTATCATTCTCCTAGCAACTGCCAAACCCAGACTCATCCATCGGATTGCCAGACAGAAAAGCGTGATTCATCACTCTGGTAAACACAACTCCACTGCTCTAGAGTCCAGTGGCAATGTGCTTTACAACACTGCATCTGACGCTTTGCATTGCACTTGGTGACGTACGGCTTGGATGCAGCTGCTCGGCCATGGAAACCCGTTCCATGAAATTTTCTACGTACTGTTTTTGGGCTGAATTTTACAATTCAATATCAAATCGGACAAATTTTTAAAAACAATTAAATGCAAAAACAATATTTTTGCACACCCCCACTGCCAACACATCCCAACTCACGTGTTCATTCATTATGCTTGGTTCAGTTCAAAACTAAAGTAACCCTTCAAAATACTGACTATTGGAAAAAGTGCGTTAATTTATAAGGGAATTTACTCCAGTTAACTCATATACTAAATCAAACCAATTAAGGTATTCATCACAATAAAACCGGATGCTTTAAAGACTCGATGAGTGACATCCTAAAATACAATAGTAGTTTAAAAGTTTAAGTGTAGAGCTAAATTAAAATTATGGTCCAGATGTTCCAGGTCCCACAGTGAAACTATCATGAAAGTTTGAACAAAGACTGCATGTCTGCAAAAACATGCTGGGACCACATGCTATGGTCATTAGTAGACAAATCCCATCTACAGGACAGCATTACAGCAAATGGCTGTGCTGTTACACTATACACAGGAAGTCTTAAGATGGCGTAATAGAACTTACTAGACCCTAAACTATTAGCCAATATTTATTTTTCATAAAATATATTCTGTGACATTAAGATTCACATAAATCTGAAAATAAAATTATACGTCTGGGTTATACATCGACCAGATGTCCAAGATGATGAAATGATTCTACACTTTTTAAACTTCCCAAACCTGTGCTGGAGCCCTGCATACAAGACAGATAATCCAACTCTCTTTATGACACACGCATCCCAGTGCTAATATTAGCCATTTCAGTCTGTTTCCTTACTGAGCGGCTCCAGTCAGTGTCTGTTAATTTCTGATGAGGAGACAAGGTTTGCATGGGAGCCCATTTGTCTGGCATCGGGAGCAGATTTACAGGGTCACCAGACAATAGTAGCCTGAGCTGGTGTGGTTGGATTCTCCTCTGCTCACAGAAATCCATACAAGGCAAAGCTGCCCATTCCCAGCTGGGAGGGGGGGGGCTAAGTGCTATTTTCTCCTTCAGCCAGGAACGCCAGGCAAATGACTTTTTACAGCCATGTGTGCCACACTTTGGTCATAGATATGCATCCTTTTATAAACAAGAAGTTGAGTTTAGAAATATGGCGAAGCAGAAGACATGTTGGCAACTCTTATTTTCAAAAGACCGCAGATTCAAAGTGGCAAATATGAAAGCAGTTACCTCCTGAAATTGACTCAACTTCCTGGAAAGTTCAGACAATGGAATAATAAAACTAGCTGGATGATTATAAGAGTGGCTTGATTGTGATGCCGTACCTATCACAGTTGAAGCCCTCGACATTCTCTTTACACTGGCAGCGGCCTGTGGAGGTGTCGCACTCCTGGGTGCTGCCATAGGAGTTACAGGAACAGGGCCTGTGGTGGGGAGAGGAGCTTTAGTGCTACATGTCTCAAAAAAGCACAAAAAAGAGCCGCAGCGGGACCAGACTTCACCTGCAGCCCGCCTCTGTGAGGCTGTGAAAGCCAGGCTGGCACCGGTCACACTTGTCTCCAAACACGCCCGTCTTGCAGCTGCAGCGTCCACTGTTGTCACACTGTGTGCTGAGTGACCCTGGAGTAGAGAGGGATTTGACAATGTTACTCATAAATGCGAGGTCGTGATCTACTGATCTACAGCCCCTTATTCACCGTCGACAGTGAAATATCGCTGCTCCTGAATGAAAAACTCACATTCAAAGATCACAGACACACTAATCATGGCTTACCAAAGAGTTATTGCTGATGAAATAAGTGCAATACCAGCTAATAAAGATGAGAATGTCTTAAGGGAAAACGCCTTAGGCCAAAATCACAGGCGCACTAACACTATAGTGGAGCAACATAACCTGAGCTAGCTGTTGATGCTTTGCAAGCTGAACGGCAGATGACTTCTGATTGGCTGGAGGTACACTGTAGAAGGTCAAGAGCCTGGGTATTCAATCATAATGGGAGTGGGAACTGGTGTGCACATAAGCAAAGAGATTGCAGCATTTGAGAGCCATGCAATGTCCAGGTAAGGCTGCATTATTTGGGAAAAAAATTTAATCACAATTCTTTTGCTTAAAATTGAGCCAACGATTCGCTAAAATTTTTTTCCTTAAAATTTAAACATTTATTGCACTCATTACACTGTAAAAGGAAACATAACAAAACATGACAGTACCAAACACATGATTGATCCAGGACCAACATATCAACTTGACAAAAGGAAGGAAATGCTCAATTGGCCATTCAATTAAGGTAACCCAAACAGCCATACCAAAAGGGCTAGTGGGGTACTGTTTTGGTACTTTGGGGTGGGACTTGAAATGCTTTCTTTGAGGAACGGTTATACAAATAGCCTGCCTCTGAAACGCAATCCAAAGCTGTCTTGAAAACGGCTGCAAAATCAGAAAACGACAAACAAGGTAAAATAAAAATAACAACAATGGACAAATGAAGTGACTCGAGCTTTAACTGCGATCTGGTTGGAAGAGGCAGAGATCAGGATCGCATACAAAGAAAAATTATTTTGTATAATATACTAGGACAGCACAAAATTGAAAAATTAGTGAATATTGCAATGTGATTTTTGTAATAAATATTGGGGTATTTATAAAACAAAAAAGGAATTAAATCTCTCAAAAACCCATCTAGGAGTGATTTAAACAGCAAGGATGAAAATGAGTATGATTATCTTTGAGAGCGCATGCAGCGCTCCTGAAGAAGCAGTGGAGGTAAACTTTAAACTGATTTTTAAATATATACTACATAGTCTTGAGAAGTAATAATATTCAAAATAGCAAAACTTGATAATTTCTCCTATGACAGAATAACAATGTTTAGTGAAACTTAAACCCATTGCGCCATAATGTCCGTATACAGAAATAAAAAAAAGAAAAAGCCTGATCTTAACACATCTGCCAGCACAGTAATATACAGCTGTTTTTTGATTTCAGATGAGATCAGAGGTATGAATCGAGATTAATCATTAAAAAACACACACAGTTGTGCAGCCTTATGTCCAGGCTGGAAATATCCCTGAGCAAGTGGAAGGGGGAAGCTACTGTAACGTGACGAAAGTGAGGGAAGACTGGCTGCTCTGTAAAACACAACAATGGCGGCAGACACGCCAGCGTCCTCAAATTCTGTTGCCTGTGAAGACTAGGCGTCATTACATTAATGGTACAACTAAAATCCGGAGGTAAGACAGCGGGGATTTGTTCCTGGGACAGATGATTCTGTCCAAGCTGAAGAGTTTACACCAGAACCGGAGGGTCACACAAACCCTAGAGAGCTGAGTGTTTAGATATTTAGACTAGCAGGGGGAAACGGGATAAACAGGATGAACACATGCTAGAAGCCCAAATATAAAATTACTTAACGCAACACTAACAGTTAAGGCACACTAAAAAGGAAAGACATGTTCTTCTAATTCCTTAAACATGCGACTAGGGCACTCATTGTACAAACACCCAAAAGGCTAAAGCTAAAACGCAAAACGTCTTAATTGGAAGTAATGTGCCCTTTGAGGAGGAACAAGCCTGCACTTAATTAGTGGAGCACTACAGAGTATCGTGTTTGTGTCGTTACTCTTTATGATGTACATGAATAAGAACATATGAAATTTACAAACGAGGGGAGGCCACTTGGCCCATCAAACTCATTTGGGGAGAACTTAAGTAATAGCTCAGCATTGTTACAATCTTATCTAGCTCTAACTGAAAGGAACCCAGGGTTTAGCTTGCTCTACATGAACAGGAAGGCTATTCCATACTCCAACTACACGCTATGTAAAGAAGTGCTTCCTCAAATTTGTTTTAAAATGTTCTCCCGCAAATTTCCACTTATGTCCATGACTGCTAGCATTTAAACTAATATTAAAATGGCCATTTGGCTGAACAGCATCCCGACCTGTTAGGATCTTATATACCTGGATCATGTCCCCCCTTAGTCTCCTTTGCTCTAGGCTGAACAGATTCAGCTCAGCTAACCTCTCCTCAAGACATTCCTATAAGACCAGGAATCATTCTTGTAGCCCTACGTTGCACCCTTTCCAAGGCAGCAATGTTCCTCTTAAGGTATGGTGACAAAACCTGCACACTATAGGGACATGGGAGCATAAACATACACACAGAGGTCTTTTTCATAATCAGCTACCTTTCAGTGGAACCCATAAAATATCTGTACTTTTGTTTCTGCTCCCTGCATGGATTACCTTACATTTATCTATGCTAAATTTCATCTGCCAGATATTAGCCCAGTCACTAATTAAATCAAGATTCTGTTGTAGCCTCTGTGCTGCTAGATCAGTATCTGCTACACAACCCACCTTGGTGTCATCTGCAAATTGAACCAGTTTAGTGTATGTATTGGTGTCAATATCATTAATGTAAATTAGGAACAATAGTGGTCCTAAAATTTAACCTTGTGGTACCCCACTGAGACATTGTGCCTCTAATAACTACTCACTGGTTCCTGTCTATAAACCAGTTTTTGATTCAAGCTGCTACAGTTCCTAAAACCCCTGCAGTTTTGAGCTTAAGCAGGAGTCATTTGTGGGGACAACATCAAAGGCCTTCTGGAAATCTAAGTAGATCACGTCGTAGGCCTTTTTGTGATCAGTTTCTCTTGTAGCTTCCTCAAAGAACTGAAGTAGATTCGTTAAACCGGATCTACCTCTCGTAAATCCATGTTGGCTATCCCTCAGAATGTTATTTGCATCCAGGTAATCTACCATTTTCACTTAGATTATAGCTTCCATTACTTTTCCAGTTACGCAAGTTAAACTGATTAGCCTAGAGTTTGCTGGATTACTTCTATCCCCTTTTTTAATATGGGTGTTATATGAGCATGCTTCTAATCAGAAGTTACCACACCAGTAGATAAGGATTTCTGAAGTAGTGAAGTTAAAGGTTGGGTAATATTATCCCTCATCTCTTTTAAAACTATAGGAAAGATGCCATCAGGGTCCTGCGATTTATGTATTTTGAGCTTAGCTAGGCTTAGTACCACATCAGCCTCAGTTATACATATATTGGTCATAGACAACGCTGTATTTGTACTAAATGGTGGCAAGTTACTTGTATTCTCTATTGTAAACATCTGTGTAAAATAATCATTAAACTCATTTACTATATCAATTTCATTTTCAATTATAAGACCCTTACCATCATGCAGATTAGTGATTTCAGTTTTTAGAGCTCTTTTGGAGTTAAACATATTGGAAGAAACTTTTAATGTCATCCTTACCCTTCAATGCAATCTTCCTTTCTACATTCCTCTTAGTGAGTGTAATGTTGTTTGTTAACTCAACCTGTAGACTTAGATACTCCTGCTTTATTTAGAAATCGTTAGTTAATTTCCATTTGTGGAACAGAGCCTTTTTCCTCCTGACGTTATTCTTAATTTCCTTAGTGAACTACCTTGATTGCAGTTTTCTAGATATAGTTTTGCTGGAAACAGATATGAAGTCCTCTTGCACTTGAAAAAATGTGTTTTTAAAAAATTCCCATGCCTCTTCAACAGTTTTGCTATTTAACTCCATCCAGTTTCTAGTTTCAGTCTCATACCATTAAAGTTAACCTTCCTAACATTGTATATATTTGCTCTTTGGACACTAAAATTAAAGTCAAATTTAACCATGTTAATGTCGATAACACTCACGCTGTTTATTAACAAAGACTGACAAGCACTTGTGCGGCCGAAAAGAAAAAAATTAAACAACTACCCACGTAACCGTGCTGGCACACAAACACTCAAATATACTTCCAAATGATTCCAATCAACTGCTTCAAACAGGCGAACAGCACAGCACAGCACAACACAACACAAGTGCCCCCCACGGCTACACCACTCCTTCACAGTGCAGCAATCCCAGCAGCCTCTACAGCCCTGAATGGCCAAAGGTTCTGCCATTTTACAAATCAGTTAAATCTGCAGATGACAAAACAAGGGGGTCTGGCAGCCATAAAGCCATGTGGTGGACAGAACAGCCTACAAAACAGCCAGATGTTGTTATGGGTTGACAGATGAAAGTTAAACACTACATGAAACTAGGCAAACCAGCAAACGCTTGCCTCCATGTATTCAGCATATGTTCCCAATATTAGCTATGTATTGATATACAATTTTATTTGAATATTACATCAGTCAGAAATAACATTAAGACCACCTGCCTAATATTGTGTAGGTCAACCTCGTGCCACAAAAACAGATCTGACCTGTTGAGGCATAGACACCACAAGACCTCTGAAGGTGTCCTGAGGTGTCTGGCACCAAAGAAAACACTGCTAATGTTTTAAGTTCTGGGGTATGATATGAATGACAGGACCCAAGGTTTCCCAGCAGAACATTGCCCAGAGCATCACACTGCCTGTGCTAGCTTGTCTTTTCCCCATAGTGCATCCTGGTACCATCTTATCCCCAGGTAAATGACACTCACATGCCCATTGTAGGCAATTTCTGCCAATAGACAGGGGTCAGCATTGGCACTCTGACCAGTCTATAGATACGTAGCCCCAAACACAGCAAGGTGCAATGCACTGTGTTCTGACACCTTTCTATCATAGCCGGCATTAACTTTTTCAACAATTTGTGCTACAGTAGCTCTCCTGCGAGATGGGACCAGATGGGCTAGCCTTCGCACCAACACACATCAGTGAGGCTTGAGTGCCCATGACCTTGTCGCTGGTTCACCATTTGGTCTTCCTTGGACCACTTTTGGTAGGTGCTGACCATTGCAAACCAGGAACAGCCTAGAAGACATGCTGTTTTGGAGGTTCTGACTCAGTCATATAACCATCACAATTCGGCCCTTGTCAAAGTCACTCGGGTCCTTGCACTTGTACATTTTTCCTGCTCCAGCACATCAACTTCAGGAACTGACTCTTCAGTTACCTATTATAAAATGCCAGCACCTTGACAGGTGTCACTGTATAGAGATGATGAATTTTATTCACTTCACCTGTCAGAGGTTTCAGTGTTACGGCTGATTGGTGTATGCTTAAACAACAGATCTTTGTTCCAGTATAACAAAATATAAATACATTAAAATTCAAATAACCAAGTTGCAAGGTTTAGAAAAATTAACGCTTAATACTATATACTCAGAACCACAATAATGAACATGAACAATGAATATATAAATATCTGACCCATATGACGCAAGTACGATTCAGACAACAGTACATTTGGTGCCAGTTCTGCATCAGAACTCCTGCACCTCATATTAAGAATTAGCCCAGGCAACAGAGCTACGAACAATAAAAATCTTAAGTATGTAAAAAGACATATTATAGATGTAGTACAAGAGTGCAATACAGAAAACATAGATGTGCGTGGAGATGAACCTACCCACAGTATTGCAGTTACAGGGAGAGCAGTAGCCATTGGCACTTTCCCGGTAATAGTTGTCCTGACATCGCTCGCAGTTTGGCCCGTCAGTGTTGTCAGCGCAATTGCGGCAATGTCCGCCATGCCCAGTGGCCCGGTACAGCTCCGAGTCGAAAAAACATTCGCTGGATTTACCATGACAGTTGCATGCTGGGAAAGGAGAGTTCAGTTAAAACCATAAACTGGTTTAAAATTGCATAACACAAACCACCAAAACAACATAAATGTGCCTTAAATGTTGAAAAGTATCTGGAAAAAAAGATGCAGAACCATTTTTCCAAAACAAGTTCCAATGAAACAAACAGTGAACATACAGTGATTTAGTGCAGTTACATTACCAGAGTTCAAGGCAGGTTTAAGGCCAGTAAAACTATGAATGAACGAGTGTCTCTGTTAGTAGATCCAGGTTAAAAACTCAGTTCAAGATTTAACTAAAGGAATTCATTCTATGTAAATTACAGCCAATCAGGACGAAGGACAGATAGTGATCAAAGGGGTCCTCCTACTTTTGCTATAAAATACCCATCGGAAATTATTATTAAAGGATGGAAATTGATCTGAGATACTCAGACGCTTCCTCTGACCAAAGGTCAAGCCATACATTAATTTAAAAAATCCCAAACGGTATTAAACATTAATACACACAAGCTCCCCTGAAGGAGGCGCCACAAAGAAACCGGGTCTCTTACAATTAAGCAGCTCGCAACTAGTAGGAAGCACACAACACCAGAAGTATAGTTATATGGAGCCCACAGCTGTCAGATTAGAGAATATCCTAAACTATTCCACCACCCTGGCCCTGAAGCGACGCTGACCCAAAAGACCTTTGATATGACAGCCTCTGTGAAGTGGCATATGACAATTAGCTGTAGAGATGAGTCATCCAGTCAGATAAAGACGGGGGGGGGGGGGGGGGGTTTGCTAGAGTGGACCGCGGACCAATAGCAGAGGGGATGGAAGACAGCTAACAAGTATGCAAAGGCTGCATCGATCATGATTTTTTCCTTCATTCTTAATCACCGTTCAGAGGTTTTGAAGGGGGACTTACCCAGACACTTGTTGGCATTCTCTGCAGTGGCTCGTCTCCAGGGCCGGTCGTTAAAGAAGGGCTTACACACCTCGCAATTGGTGCCCTCGGTGTTGTGTTTACAGTTGCACACTAGTTTGTTCACGCTGTTTTTCACACACTCACTGGCGTGCCCATTACACTTACACCTAGAGCAAGGGAGAAATGCCATGATCAGAGCAGGTCATTTAACTATCATATTCAAATCTGTTAAGTTAGTGTACAGAAGTAACACGTCACAAGTAGGAACAATATGTACTCAGTCAGCTGGCTGCCCTTCAAGACAGGTGCTCGTTTTGAATAATGACTAACAAGATGGTGATACGAGGAACCGCGAGAATGAGCCAGCAATGAGGAAATAGCACCACCCTATCATAACACCATTACAGGGAACAAACTCTACATGTAACAGTTTGACATAAATTTAATATTAGTATGAATGAGTGTTGCTCGAATAAATTCATGATATGGATTATGCTCATTGCAACACATCTTCTGAATTCCAAGTCAGTTTCAGGAAAGTAATGAGAGTTTCACTTTTTATTGTCTCAGGAACAACTGAAAGACCTTCCTTATTTGACTGAATGGGTGGACTGCAGCCCATCAACTTCTAATTAAATACATAAAAATAAATTCTTACTTTAAGAGTACCGCAGATGTGCACAAGACGTGGCATTTCTCAGCACGTGACTGAGAAGTAGCATGCTAAAGCAATGGGTAACTTTCAGGATTCTTACTATCAGATTAACTGGCTATTAAAATTAGAGTTAAAATCTGAAGTTAATTGCAGGAGTGTGCATGATGAGCCTAGTCTTACCTTCCCCCAACGGCAAAGTCAGAAATGGCGTAATAGTAGGACTTGAGAACTTTAGGGTCGTTAAAAACTTCATCTCCAAAGGTGTTCAGCCTGTTAAGGGTCACTCTGATATCCGTGGCAGTCACCCAGTCCTAAAAGGGGAAACAGCGTGTGAAGGACAAAGAACAGCAGGTTCAGCAGCACTGGGATTTATTTAACAATTTCACTATTCTGAAAAAGCAAAGGAAAATGCACTTCGGTAAATCTTACAAAAAAGATCTGATTTCAAATGAAAAAAAATCTCTGGCACCCAACCTGACAAATAAATTCATCGAGTTGTATGAACAAGACCCAACTCTGTATCACCGCAGAGGTTCTCAATCTGGTCTCATGGCTCACACCTAGTTAACAGTCTGCTGTACACATCACTTACAGGTCTGATTTTACATAAATAAGGAAATTTATTTACTTGGTTCCAGCATGCACGCGAACGAGTAAAATGCCAACTGGAAGGTCAGAGGTTGAGAATCTCATTATAACAAACTTAAAATATTTTACACGGGTGATGGAACTTTCTGTGGATGGTTTGATGTTTAATTTATCATCTCTGAAAATAAACCTGAAGGTAAATCAGAACTGCAAAAATGTTTAGTCTGTTAACCTAAGGTCAGAATGGTTTACACCTCAACTGTAGGGTAGCAGAATGTTTGTAGCAAATGTGTAGTCAGTCAGGGTAAGAACTAAGCAAAATACAAATCTGAAAGGCCGTGCCACAAACAGTCAGTGTCTACTTGCCTAATGTATGGCGCAAACACAAGTTTGCGGTGATTAGAAAGGAAGGGATTATCAAAACAGACAAAGCATACGATATTGTATGCTTATTCTTTACAGTAAATTTAGCACGATGAAAGTAATACATGAAAGCCACTTCAGCTCAGAAACAATGCTTGGTAAATTTTCCTCATTTTACTGAGCAAATATTCAGAAGCAGTATTCCAGAAAGCACTTTGTTTAATCAAGGCTGACAGGCTCACCTAGAGTCTAATTTTAATGCTAATCACAACAACAGGATTCAAGGCTTCCATAAGCAGTCCATGCTCCGACCTCAGTAGAATGACTTAGAAGGGATGTGCAGGAAGCCCAGTAGTTGTATCTGTATTTCTCAAAGCAGCAAAATTATTTGTATTTGTAATCGAAAGCTAGTGGAAGTATTGCAAGTGTAACGATCCAGTTTTTGCATTTATTACATTTCTAACTTAAGGTGTTCGATAAATATAATACAAAAAAACTGCAATAGTTTAAGTGTTCATAATTATTATAATGAACCTGTATAACCACCAACATCATTGAAAAGAAACTAATTTTAAACATAACATTCAGATCCTATTCCACAATCAAACCAGTAAACTAAACTAATAAAATGCCTATATGAACATTGCGAAACCACCACAACAGTTATAGAATAAAACTGTCAGGGGTTGATTGAGGTTCTTGGTATTATGGACTTTATATAAAATCATTAAAGAGAACAGCTTTTTTGTAAAGTACATAATACCAAGAACCTTAATCAACCCCTAACAGATCTGGTGGACTGGAGGAACACAACTTTTATTCTATAACCGTCCATGTTATGATCTGTCCAATTTGTCGGTTGCTCAAAAACAGCATCAGATTTATTAACAGGGAGCAAAGCTTTAGCTTCCATGTAACCCCAGCAGGCCATGTCAATTTACTAAATGCATTCAAAAATCTAAAGCACAAATTTTGAGTTCTGAGCATCATCACAGCTATAAATACTATAGAACAGCTGTGCAGAAGGTCTTTTTACAGTCACTTCCTGGTATCTGGTGCGTCTTTCTAAACCAATGCACTAGTTTATCATGACAAGGATTTTGCTAGCAAGACCAGGAAGCTGAGGTGCACATCTGTGATGTTACCACAATAAATGGATTTATTCATGTTCATAGCAGATCTCATAAATCATTCCAAACATTGTTAAAATTCATTAACAGGACAAGGCTACTTCCGGCTAAACCTGTTTCAGAGGCATGTTAAGCGGAGATGTGACAACAGTAAGGTCTCCCAGTGCTTGGTCTAATAAAACTCATGTAAATAATGCAATGCTTATAAATATACACTCTTAATCTTAATTCATTCAGGATATGCTCCGGAACTATATTTAACCTCCCTTGGCAGATATTGTTTCTGATTTTCAAACGGCATATTTTACGTTTGTGATAATTTCAAACAAATCAAGGTGAAATGGTCACATGAGAAATTTGTCAGTTGATCTCAACCTAGAAAATGTAGCTTCCTTCCACTGTCCATGAACAGCTTCAACATTAGACAGTGTTAATGACAAGGGCTAGCCTCCACTGAACAGAGGCATCCACCAGATTATCCATTTCCACATTCTTTTTCAGAGAGCAAGACTGTTGAGAAAAGTGCTGTACTGGGAAAGAAATGCTTCATAACAGTTACAGAAAACCATCTAAGGAAGCGGGGTCTGTTCAAGACGCGCCACAGCTTGAATTAAAGGTCAACTGTTTAGCTTAAAGACTTAAGCAAAAAAAAAAAAAATCCAAAACCTTGAGAAAATTAATCTAAAACGTGACATCTGCCACTAAAATTGTATTTTTATGTCTATTTGGTATCAAAATTTGTGATGCATTCATAGAACATTCTGTGTACCTTCATAATGCATGTATGTATAAAACATTCATAAGAAATATGTATGTATGTCGTAACATCCTATTAGACTGTATGGACAAAAAATATTGGGACACCAGGCTATTGTACCGGCAGGACCTCTTAGGACATCCCATTCTAAATCCATAGGCACCAACATGGAGTTGGTCTCCCTTTTGCAGTTATAACAGCTGCCATTCTTCTGGGAAGACTTTCCACAGGATTTTTGAATGTGTCTGAGAATTTTTGCCCGTTCATCCAGAAGAGCATTTGTGATGTACTGAAGTTGGACATGAATGCATGGCTCGCAATCTCCATTCTAGTTCATCCCAAAGGTGTTCAACATGGTTCGAGGTCAGGGCTCTGCATGGGCCAGTAAAGTTCTTCCACACGAAACTTACCCAACCATGTCTTTATTGACCTAGCTCTGTGCGCTGGGGCACAGTCATGCTTGAACAGAAAAAGGCCTTACCCAAACTGTTCACATAGAGTTTGAAGCATAGAACTGTACAAAATGTCGTATACCTATCAAGACATTTTGAACAATTCATGCTCAAGACTGCACGTTCTGTTCAAACACAATTGATATACGAGTACGCACGTCCAATAAAACACGGAATTGGATTTGTTTATGCGATTTTCAGGTTGGAGTTAAAAGCACCATGCAAACTACAAAGCGATATGGTCTTAGCAAAAAGCCCTACTTGCACGGAAAAACAGCTACAAAAGTGAATGACAGATCTGTTCCTGAGTTAGATATTTCTTTTATACAGGTTTTTAAATCTAAAAATCAAACTATTTGTGCATCCACCATTGCACAGGTCTTAGATTCAAAAAATATTTGACAAATAAGAACATAAGAAATTTACAAATGAGAGGCCATTCAGCCCATCAAGCCTGTTTGTGGAGAACTTTAATAGCTCAGAGGTATAAAAATCTTATCTAGCTCTGATTTAAAGGAACCCAGGGTTTTAGCTTTTTAACAGTAAGACTATTCCATTCTCTAACTACATGCTGTGTAAAGAAGTGCTTCCTCAAATTCATTTTAAAATGTTCTCCTGCTAAATTTCCACTTATGGCCACGACTTCTAGTATTTAAACTAATACTGAAGTAGCCATTTGGCTAAATAGCATCCAGACCTGTTAGAATCTTATATACCTGGATCATGTCCCCCCTTAGTCTCCTTTGTTAGAAGCTAAACAGATTCAGCTCAGCTAACCTCTCCTCATAAGACATTCCTCTAAGACCAGGAATCATTCTCATGGCCTTACATTGCACCTTTTCCAGGGCAGCAATGTCCTTTGTAAGGTATGGTAACCAAACCTACACACAATATTCTATATGGGGTCTTACCAAGGAATTATATAATCGTAGCATCACCTCCCTTGACTTAAACTCCACACACCTAGAGATGTAACCCAACATCCTACTGGCCTTTTTTATTGCTTCCCCACACTGGCAAGAGTGGGACATGGAAGCAACAACATGCTAATAATCAACTACCTTTATTTCAGTGGAACCCATTAAATATCTGTACTTTATATTTCTGCATGGATTACCTTACATTTATCTGTGTAAATCATCCTATAAAAACACACAGCAACCTTTAATTCACTTACATTTGTTTTCGTTGAATGTCTGCAGCCATGCTGCCTTCAGTAGCCCTCCGCATACCATAATCCGCCGTGATTGTACTGTGTGCACGCCCTGTCGCACGGTGGCTGTGGCTCACTATTCCCAACTTGACAGTCTACAAGTTAGCGAGTTCGGCATGTTCGGCACTAGGCAGTTCTCATGCGACTCATATGACCCATAAAAGATGTTTATGATATAATTTATTCATGCATTATTTCTTATATAAAATGCATATAATTACATTATTGGTCACTGGTATGATTGTCTTTGTTATTTTATTCATTTCATTTGCTGTAAGTTACCAAGTTTTGGAGTTGCGTTCCCCTAACCCTGTTTTTCTCCATTGGATATGCGTACTTCAGGATGTGTTGTAGCAGGACCAACTAAAATAGTACTGTGACTTCAAACTGATCATATGAGTGTTTTACTGTGAGGAAAAAAAGTGTCCCAACTCAGAATGTCCATGTCCAAATGTGGGGAAATACAAGCAACAGTATTCTAAATATGTATTCAAGTTCTTGTTTTTCCCCCAATAAAAAGGCACAGAATAGACCATTCCTTGTTTATATAGCTCAAAGAGCATGGACAGTAGCACCACAGCTTATTATTGGTCATTAGCCTCCATTGGGGGGGGGGGGGTTAAAATGCAGCCAAGGATCTCAAAGCAAAAACCACAGGAGGTATTAGCACCAAAATTAGCTTTTAAAACTGTTCATCTTCATGTATGTGCGCTGATAATACAAGTAAAAGGAATGAAATCCTTATGGCATATTCCGTGCAAGAAAATTGACTGGAAACTTCCCACAAGCAGACAGCTAGTGTTCTCCCACAGAAAAGCCAACTATAGTGTTACAATAAGCATACTCTAATCTCTTGGCTATAAAAACAGAACCTGATTACGATCCACAGCTGTCCAAATCAGACTCAACATACATATGTGAATGAAAGACTGTCACTACACCTAAGAGGAATACATTGTGGAGCTAATTCAGCGGTTTTATCTGGTGTATGACTGATTCACATACCACATCATTAAAATGTCAAATGTAATAATATTAAATTAGAAATCTACCTGACTTATGCACCTTAGCTAAATGCAGTGAGAAGATACCACTATACTTAGTGTTAAATAAAAAACCATAGCAGAATCATGGTTATGAACACCCCTAACCAGAAGACTGAAGTATCACCACGTTGGGTAAGATATCAATCACAATACACAGCATCACTGCTTCAAGCGAGACAAGAAACCTCCCATAAGTAGCCAATGAGGATCAGTTTCGTTTCCATAAAAATACCCAGCAGTCCATGTCAAGAGTTTAAATGTCACATGTTGTCATGCCCTATATTAAGCTAAACCGTCTCACATTCTTAGTTAATTATGCCTGGTCTTTATACGACAACGATTAACCACCCAATGACAAGCTTTTGCATTCATATTATCATCCAGGTTCAATGGGCAACAAAACTGGAAACACCCAACATATCAACGTAATGGTACTTTTATAGCCATGGGTATATTTATTTATCCCAAAATAACTAAAGCATATCCTTTTGAAAGAACCATGCCAATCTGTTTCTGTCTTTCACAGAAAGCCATTACTACAGAAAACAAAGCTAAACAAAAGGTATTACAAACAGTAATAGGGTTTTAAATCCAAGGGTGTTAAAGATTAATCTAACGTTGCACTTCTTTATACAAACTAGTTCAGGGAGGAATGTGAAATCCTAGTTTATTTACATAGGGACAAGCTATTCCCCTGCCCATGTTACACCTCTTAGGAAGGAATGTGTCCGGGAATAGCAAGGAGACATCTGTAGTCAAGAATCTGTTTGGAGCAAACCAGACCAGCTTCACCCTGTCACCTGCTAATCTGGACCAGACCAGCCCAGTGCTGTTAAACTAGACTTCGAGATACCAAGTAACCTTCATTTGTGCTTTTAAAATAAAAAAAAAAAACTAGAAATTAATGCTGTGAAATCAGAAAAGCAACTTAGCATTTCGTTGATGTTTATTAAATGACACTGTACACTTTCCATGGAGTTTGTAGGGATGGCCAATACAGAAATAAGGAGAACCTGATCAGCTAAAAAGTTTTCTGGGAAGGGTGAGAAGCATTGCCAACTCACCCCTTCCAACGATTTTGCAATGGCCTGTAGCTCAACAGGTTAGGATTCGTGCCCGTGACCAGAAGGTCATTGGTTCAAATCCAGAGGCTTGGGCCTTTTACCCCAACTACTGCAAGGATACTGCTGATCCTGATCTTTCACTTGGATGTCACCTTGGATAAAGGCATCAGCTAAAGATAATGACTGGACAACCCTACCATAGCCATTGTTTGATTGTTCCCAGATAAGCATTGTTGAGCTCCCAATCAGGATTTTTTTCCTGTGTGTAATCTGAATAGTCACACCTATTACACGGACAGCAGCTGTATCCTAACAGCCTCATAGCCCACTTGGGTTGATTGTTTTCCTTTTAATTAACAGCGACAGGGGATAATATGGATCAAATGACTATTACAAGCTTAGATCACATATACGACAAATATTGCAACTGTACAGTCCATTGGTGCAAAAAAAATTTGCTAGACAGAGCTCCCATATGGAATTCTATGGAGACAAAGAAGAGATGGGATAAATTATGAGGATGAGAGCGGATTAGTCCAGTTATTTAGGCCAGGCTTTGTACTGGAAGGTTTTTACTGCCATCTCCGTTACCCTAAGGTGCTTTCTGTAGACTGAGCACAATAAACTCTGTCCTCGAAACTTTACTTGACTGTCACCTTGAATTTGGTTTGTCATATAGCTTTATCTGAAGACTAAGCACTCTGTACATTCACCTTGAAAGTCCAGTCCATCTGAAAAAATGACAATATATTAATTTTAGCCTTTTAGCCTTAATACAGCAGTTAGCCATAGAGTACCTCTAACTGAGTCTTTCATAGACAGAAATCAGATTCCCACAAAGCTCGTCTCAGCTGGCCTCTCAGGGGGCAAATTACATCATACTGCGTTCAGAGTAAACACTGAACATCTGTCTGGTCTGACCCACCCAAATCCATGACAAGTACGTGCATACACATTTTCTCCCAAGACACTCAACCCCCATCTGGGAATACCAAATGAATTTGATAGACCAAGAGGACTATACAGAGATTGAGTATCCCATGCACGTAGCTGTGTGCTTTTTTTTCCCCACTCTAGCAAATTCTCCCATCAACTTAAGTCTTGAGTTTGGCGTGCTTAGGCCAGATATGCTGTTTGGGTGTAGAAAATTAAATTCAGAAAAAATAGGTTCAATGAAAAGCAGTATGCCCACAATATCCTAAGTCACGGTGCATGTACTCGCATGTGCTCCTGCGAGAGTGAGACAGGCAGAAAAGGTGCAAAGACAGACGCCCAAGAATATTCCACCTTCGACTTGATGTACTTCAAATTACCACACCAAACGCATTACATGTTGCTCTGTGGATCAAGAAACAGTAATCTTTGTGATGACTTTGCTTTCAACCAATACTAGACGGATTTTGTTCTGTATTTTTGTACACATTGTTTCATAAACAAAACTAGATCAGGTTTTCTGCTGGACCCCCTGACCAGGGGTATGTATCATAAATTCAGATTTCATGTTCAGGCAGAAGATTTGTGGGATTTAAATTACCCTAGTTCAAACACACCTGATCAGTGTTCACTTACATTTATTTCAGATTTATGGTAGATCCTGCTTCGTGACGCAGGCCCCTGGACACTCACGTTGCTGGTAATTCAAATCTTAATGATGCAGATCTGTGCAGTTTTTAGTGGCAGTGACTAGCAATACATAGCAGCCTGCACTGCAGCGTATAAGCTTGTTAGCACTACGCAGTTGATTGCATTACAGTAAAATCCCGTTATAGTGCACTCGCTTATAACGGCATATCGTCTATAACGGACGAGGTCCGCTGGTACCAGCTGTGCACCTTTAAGAACATGTAGTAAAAGCATCGGATATAGCGGACTCGCATAATGGAATTTTGCTTATAACGGACAAACAATTTGGTCCCCAGGGCCGCTTTTGTTACTTTTGTTTGGCTATAATGGACATGCAGGCTCCGCCTACAAGGTGTGTAGTGTGCCGGTGATATCCAGCACAGATACGTAGTTGGGATTAACAACACGCGTCTGCTCAGGTAAAGTTGGATTACTACGTGTACAATATAATAATCTATACCACAAGTGTGTCTGCTGGGGTGTGGCATGAGTAAATGGTGTCCTGTAGTTGTGTTCTGGGCATACAGCACCTCTGGATATAATGGACTGTTTTGGCAGGTCCCTTGAAGTCTGCTATAACTGGATTTTACTGTATTATATCATCGGCAATGCATTCTACCTTTCAGTCTATGCTACTAATAATACTAACATCTACACCATATTTATTGTTTAGGCATATTCATTCAAAACAATTCTGTAAACAAAGAATAAAAAACTGAAGCATATGGATTCATTCTTAAACACAATATGGGTCATTCTCACCAACTTGATATGTACCACATAGTGATGTAGTCAAGATCACCTAAACCGAGACCAAGTCATTACCAAGACCAGAGTGTATCAAGAATGAGGCAAGACCAAGATCAAGGCAGGGTGAGACCAAATCAAAATCAGACTAATATTTGAGTCTACATATAACACAACACACTGTAAAATGTGTAGCATATGCACTGTCTTGGGGTTAGGCAGCATGGCGTAAAATTTGAACAATGGACATTTTTGCTTAAAATTTCAATATTAACGCATTCTGCAGAAATATAACATTTTTGCAAATAAGACGCACCATATTGGTTCCATTTGAACTTTGAAACAGGACGTTTTACACCGAATCACAGAACTGTGTTAACAGAGAGATGGCTATTAAGCCATTGTAATAAATATTGAGGCCTTCTGATGTCTTGACTGGTTTTGAAAGAATGCTTCGAGTCCTCTGTTCAAGACTGAGTTAAAATAGAATCGATTCTGAGACAAGACCAAGACCAAGTCTTGAATACTACAATAGTAGTACCACAACAGATCAAGTTTCTCTAATATTTTTTGATTAGTTTGAAGGCTGTTTCACATTATACGATTTGATGTCTAAACTGCCAATTTTGTCTTTGGAGTAGACCTTAATGCACAGCCGTGCCTTTTTTCGAATTGTGGGCAGTGAGCATGACCACACAAATGAGGGGAGAACATGAAAAGCGTGCAACTTTTTAAGCACTTGCGTGGGAGAACAGACCCCATAGTTCAGTCATACTTTAACAAATTCCAACAAGGCATGAACTTCTACTCATGACATACAGACAAGCCAACACATCTTCATAAATCAAAGATTCGGCCATCCTCCAACCATTTCTCGAGTACCGGGTCATTGTGAGGCTGGAATCTATCCCAGGAAGCACAGTGAGTGTAGCAGGGAAATACCCTAGAGGCTAAAACCAAGATTATGGCTATCGGTATAAGTATAGGAGGGATGCACTTTATTGCGCAATAACCTCGTGCCACCATCTCGGAGCACTGAGTTAGGGTAATAGAATCTGAACATGGCATAAAATTTATGTATAATTTCAGAGCAATCTCTGCAAACTCCAGCACTGTTTGAGTTCTTTTCAGTATGAGCAATTCCTGAGGTGCTATGTGACCATTGTTGGTGCCATTCACTACGTAAAACTTAATCTGACCTCTCTAGATGACTGTACTTTTTTTAATACTTTTGGGAATCCTAAAGAATATTTTAACTTTATCACAAACACTGCTGTTGCTGCAGCCGACAACAGCACACAGACCATGACAAACAGAAAAAGAGCACAGACAGCACATGCAGAGTATCACATGATACGGGAGAGTGTGAACCAACATAGCGGTTGACGGGCTTGGTTTTGACAGTACTCCAGATGTGTTTATTTGAATTGAGTGTTAACGCCATCAAGCCATCATTAAATCACAGCAGTCAACATTACAGGATGTGACCTACCTGTAACACAGGGCTGTTGTCAAAATTGTAACCACTGGGTCTCCCCTCCAGGGTGGAAAAGGCCACATTACCACCAGTTAAAGGAGAAATGTCACTGAACTCGTCTGTGCACAAAGCCTGCTGCTCATCTTCACCGGTGCGGATAAACCCCCGGTTAGGCTTCTGGTAAGTCTTCTCACAGGAACCACTGTAGTACTGGTAGGGAATCCAAGGCCCATTCTCAACGGTGCGTTTGTAGATGGCGAAACTCTCCGGGCGGCTCGTATGGAACTTCAGTCGGACATAAGTGATGTCAAAGGACTTGCCTGAGGAAAAGCAAGCAGCACGGATTAATCTTCAAGTTTGCGCAATTACATACTCACATAGACTTGAATTTACTGATGTCAAGTAACAAATTCACAGTGCAAGTTAAAATTGCTTGATGTGCGTCACAACACTAGAAACCTTGTAATATTGAGGAAGTGACAGGACCCTCTTTCCATAGCTGAAGTCAGTGTACAACTCCTATTTGAAAGACGTAAACTTGAACATAAATGGGACATAAGGAACAGTGGCAAATGAACTCGACTGTACGAGTTCTGAAACAATACTCTATAGACAAATGAATCCACAGTGGAATGTTTTGGTCAACAACGCTACGCTGTGTCTAGCCTAAGTCAAGCCTTTAACTACACAGCCAGGCATGCTGTTGGTGTTGTCTGGAGCACAACCGGCTCATTGTTTTGATGGCAACACATATTAGAAAGTCTATATCAGGTTAGAAAACAAGGAGGGACTGCCCAAACCAAAGTCCAGACATACAGCCCACTGAGATACATGAAGATCATGAAGTATGACTCATTTTGGATCACAAATGGATATTTTGTATCTAAATGGCCCTCGTTGTTCCCTAGCCTTCAGACTGTACTCCCACAGAGCAGACTAAACTTTGCCCAATAACCCCTAAAATAATACATATATATCAAAGCACTTCTCCTTGTTTCTTTTATCTTCCATTCCAAGGTCACATGCTTCTGGGGTTACATGGCCACAATAACAGAGTTGAGATAATACTACCGTTCACATTCAAATACAGGCAAAAATAATTTTTGGATATTCATCTTTCAAAATAGAGAACTGTTTTTACCCAGATATATCATGTCCATTGCACGGTCCCGACAGCACACATCTATCATAACTGAAATAGCCATAGACTCTTGAGGGACTTTTCCACCGCACCAAATACCGTACTTTTGGTACTGTTCTTTTGCTTTTCCATTGACTTTTGGTCTAGTATCGGTACCAAAAGTTCCAGTACCGAAAGTGCCAAACCAGCTGGGGTACTTCTTTGGTACTTTGGGTAGGAACTTGAACCAATATGTGGATTGGTTATGCAAATAGTCTGCCAGTGAAATACAACAAACACCTCCATGAAAACAGTTCCAAAACAACAATGGGAAAACGTGATTTGGTCATAAGAACCTATACAGCTAAAAAAATCAGGACAATAAATTAAAACGTGTTTTGTTGAATGCCAATACAACACACATAAAGCAATGTGATTTTGTTATAAATATAGCAATGATATAAATTCTTTTTTAAAAAAAATAAAAAAAACATCTATAAAAAGGAATAATTAAATTTTTGAGTTTAGCTTGCTAAGCTTTTTTCCTACAGAGTAACATAGTATATGTAAATATTATGGCAAAACTTTAACCCCCTGTGCTACAATGTCTCTGTACTACAATCATTTTTCAAATGCAGTGCAAAATACCCCACCATGCGTTGTCATTTGGTGCTGGTACCAGTTTTTAGTCCAGTGAAAAACCAACACCTTGAAGTAGACAAAAGTTGTCCTCAGTGTTTTTAGAACCACAGCTAGACTTTCAAGGTCACAGGTCCAGCTATGATGCTACCTAAAATTAATGGTAATGATGCTGTCAAAAATCTCTCACCCAATGCAATTGTACTTGGACACCAAATGTACACTTACATCGATATGCTTGACTGTTTCCATTCTAACCACAGCTTGGAAATGGATTTATGAATTTATGCATAGCCTTCAATCCAGCAAAGGCAGGAAAAATCATATTGGTGGGTCTGGGCTGCTATATACAGACCCGCCCAGTTCCGTTAACACCGTTTTTCTGTATATGCTACTGCTTAGGCCATACAAAAGCAGGATGATAACATCTTTCAGCATTAAAATACTACATAGTATTCAGTAGCGCTTTACATTACGTGCACCTTCATAATGCATTCATAGAACATTCATAAGCAGCATGCAAGTATACTTTTACATCCTAACATCCAGTTTTAATACACATTAATAACAAACATTACATGATTATACAATTATAGTGTTTGTTATTAATGTATATTACAGCTGTACAGGATGTATGTATACATACATGTTTATGAATGTTTTATGAATACTTAATGAATACATTATGACGATGTACTGAACGCTTTATGAATGCAGTATAAAAGCATTATGAAGGTGTAGTTAATGTAAAGCGTTACCTAGTCTTCTTAGCAAAAAGCTTAATCCATCAAAAAATTGAAACCTAAAAAAGGGAGGGGGGACTTGGTAAAATTAGAGAATGTCATTAGCTTTCACTACTGAGGTCTTAAAATGTGTTATGTGACAAACCTGTCCGTTATCAGTCAGGTTATTTGCTGAAGATAATAATTCTAGAGATGAGCTCAGCTGATGGCGGCATCTGCAGCCGGATGAACTGGAACCAAAAGAACACATATAGACAGACAACAGAACTGTGAAAAAATCTTAGGCTACCAAAGAAAATGATATTTAAATGTTCTTCATCTTGGTGCAAAACTACTGTTAGTTATTTCAAAGATTCTGGCAAAATCACGCCATTATTTCCAGCAACCATACAAAATCACCCACGTATTTTTTCACTTGACCACTAGCACACCTCGGGTAGCTAATCAATATCTCATCGACTTTTTAAAATGAATTAATTCATTAATTAACTGCCCTGGGGGTGAAATTTAATAAATACATTTAAGAACTTTCAACTAACAAGCAGCGTCCATCACCCCATTGACAGAAGTGAGCAGCAGCCAGGGGCACCATATTGTGGGGGCTAAAGCTCACCAGGTCTGCCTATCTGGAGCTGATTTATATTCACATCTGAGAATGCAGAGCGCAGGCCTTCTGCCAATTCCTACACAATTTCAGCATGGTCCAACTCGCAGCCTCAGGGATCAATCTGCCCATTAGCACACATCATGTACGTGTCGCCATCTGTCTTTGTACAGCTCTGGACCAGGGCTTCCCCCATATTTTCTTCTTCTTAGGATACCTGGAGACCACTGGCTGGATTTGAGGCAGAAGTCAGAGAGCAGATGCAGCAGGAAGTCAGGCCCCCGGCAGAGGCCTGCACAGAGCGCTACCCCTAACTCCTGCTTTGGCTTCTCTCACATGTACACACCTGTTTCAGGCTTGTACAATGTCATCATGCCCCGGAGCAGGACGGAGCAGCAGCCCCCCCCCCCACTCCCAAAGTTACCCTCCCATTGTCTTACAGCTTTTTCCACTAGTTAGTTCCTATTTTGCAACCGCTGAACTGTCCATTAACGGCACAGCTGTTGGAAAATTTTCTGGAAGGATCATTTTGTGAAATAAGAAAATAAATCCTTTGCAACTGCGTGTTTGGGAGTTTCTTTTTTTTTGGGGGGTGGGGGGGTGGTGATTTGAACACGACACCTGAAAGTGTTACTGAAAATGTGTTTGAAAGTGTGAAAATCTATTTGGACAAAATAAACCGTGACTCGAACAGCTGGGATAAACTTGAATCCAGTAGAAAATCACCCCCCTCCTTTTGTTTCTGCAATATTTAGGTTTAGAGCCAGTGCAAGACTGAAGTTATGTCATCAGAAGTCTACATCATGTGCTTCAGTTTTACAGCCAGAGCAACTAAAAAGGGCAAAAACCTATATATACACATTGGATTATGTGTCAATGAGGGGAAAAAAAGAACATTCTGCTTAAGATGGGGTCAAGACAAAAACTAAAGCATATTTCAAAAAAATCATTCAATAACCTAGGCTGGTTACTACGAATATCTTTTCTACTTCTCACCATTTTAGACTTGTTTTAAGATTGATTTAGCCTCACACTTCCATGGCATTTTGGCATTCCAGCAGAGTTCTCCCTCTCTTGCTCAACAGCTCCTGAATCTAGCAGCACCACCAAATCCCAGATTCCCCTCTTTCCATCTCCCACTCCCTTTCCAAATCCCCCAGCTGCGTATCCAGTACAGGGCAACAACGGAGGGGGGGCGGCCTGGAAGCCATCCCAGACGGCATTTTCATTTGATAATTCCATCTTTAATGAGTGAAAAACATTTTCCAGCAGGCTTAGAGGAACACATTCAGAGATTTTTCCAGAAAAGAGAAACATTAATTGATGCAGTCGATCAGAAGACTTGGTACAGTAGTGCCAAATGTATATAATTAACATGTTTCTACAGTTCACAGTCTAGAGGCAAAAAATAATTCTTCAGTTGGTGCCTGATAACCAACTAATTTTGTGTAATATGCAAATTTTACACTCATCCACTATGGATAAAAGAATGACATATTACTGGTTCAGATAAACTGAAATTTTCAGGACTGTATGTTAAGGGAGATGGGGGAAAAATGTAAGATAAACAATTGGAAATTCAAAAGATGTGAAAACATGCCGTTAAGTTTGCTCCTGTTGAGATAAGAGAGAACTTTACCTACTGGTTAAAAATACTGATGTTCAATAAATCCACAAGCCAGAGGTTCTCACCTGATATCAGCGGTAAAAATAAAACAAAAATAATATAAGCGGCTTAAGAAGAAGTGCCCTGCAGGCCGCTTCTGAAAAGAATCGACAAGACAGACAAAAGTAGGTCGCCACACTGTTTCCAGGTGAATCGTTATATCTTTATGTCCCGTTTTTTTCCCCTTAGGATTCCATCTGGCAGTTGGCCCTCAAAAGATCTGAATGTTCTCAGACCTCGAAGAGCCACACGAGTTCCAGCTGAAGCCATCGTCTAACCAGCCAAATACTACCTCAGATGAAAATGGCAGATCTCTCATGTTACCTACATGTTTTGAAAAATTACAATAGACAATACAGCACCATTTCCAATATACCAAAATACCCATTAATAGGTACCCAACAGAAACTTAAAATTCATTCATATGAATTGCTTTTCAGTGACTGCTACATTTTTGTGAAGGAGATAATATATTCATATTAATATTAATCTTAATATCATTATTAATATCAGAATTGCAATACAAAAAAAAAACTTTTCACACCAAAGTTACAGAACCTGATCCCTGTTTACACGTTCTGGGGCTGTCTCAGCCTGTAACATTTGTAGTTCCTGGCTACTTTGGTGTGTTGCTTTTACACTGCAAAACTGGAACTGGGATTTTAGTGTCAAATAAGCCCAGGAGATGCAAGAAAGCTTGCAGGTTAAACTTCATACATTTTCAAAGAAAACTACACCCCCACATCAAAATAATGGAGGGTAAACAAGTCATTTATAATCTATGACCTTATTATTCTTCAAATTAACTAAAAAACAATGTAACGTTATTCTGCTAATAAGCACTGGCAAGTGTCACTGCTGGCACCTGCGATATTACACAAACGTACAGTGGTTATTTGGATTTTCCGATGCAGAAATATGGAAAAAGGTAAACAAAAAGGTACTGATTAATGCAATAAATGTAGAAGATACAAAAATAATTCCATAAGCTGAATGTTTGCTCCGCTATCTTTTCACTGCCCTTCTACATAACTTTCAAGTTAGCATCAATGCTTGTGGTCAACCAATCAGCAAGTTCTTTGTAAGCGGCTCCCCACGCATTCATATTTGAACAAAAAGTACCTAGTCTGGAGAAGGAACCAACAAAAAAAGTTTCCGGAAGTGCTTCCAAGGTACTACAATCGAGCAGAGTTCCTGCAGTGTGAATGTGAAAAGTTCCTGGTTCCGGAAAAAGGTTCAGTTTCCTGAAAAGTCTCTGTGGTGTGAAAGTGCCTAATATGAAGTTTGACCTTCATTAAAGCTCAAATACATATTTGCAAAAGCCTTTCTCAAATAGTGAACTCCAGAAATTTTTTAATTGCATCTGTCAGTGGAAACTTGATTGATATGAATGACAATAGGTACTTTCCCATGGAAGTTTAGGAAAGTAGTTCCTGGTTCTGAGTTCCTGGGCTGTCAACTGGGAACTGTTGTAGTTCCCTGCCACTTTTGTGTGTCGCATTCCCACTGCACATCAGAAACTATGACCTTTATGTTAAACAAGCATGGGAGACGTAAAACACTTGCAGGTTAAACTTCATACATAAATTTTATAGGAAACTACTCCACCGCCCCATAACAATGAAGGATGAACAAGTTGTTTTGTTAGTTATTTGTTAGTTAATTCAAGGGATCAACTGTATGGTCTGAAATTTCAGGACAAATAGTGTTCCATTTTGATTCAAGCTACACAGTCTTTTTATACAACCCGTGACACATTTATACTTTGATATTAAATCTGGCCAGTTGATCAATCTTTTGTTTTCCACAAAATAAAAAAACGACGTAACTTTATTCCTCTCAATCTAATGATGTTCACCTCATGTTGTCGGGAGGTTTCCTCCGGTTACTCCGGTTTCCCCCCAAAGTCCAAAGAAATGCTGAGGCTAATTGGAGTTACTGTGATGGGATGGCCTGGGTTGTTCCCCGCCTCATACCGGAAGCTATAGGCTCCACGACCCAGAAGGATAAGCAGTTTGGAAAATGGGTGAATGGATGTACGTACGCTGTAGGACTGGGCAGTATATCAAATTTATATCTTATATTCGATACACTATAAAGCCAAATTGTATGTAAAAAGGTCTCTTTATATCAATTCTATTTATTTATTGTAAATATAGACAATATGGTTTGCCCTAAAATGGCAGGACAAACAGAGCGGGCAGTGCAAGAATAAGTAAAGCAATGATGGCGCAGGCAGTAATGTACCGTGGTGCACATGCGATGTTCAGCAGAGATGCATTTTTATGTTTTCCAGTTAGGAAACACTACTTTGAATAAAGAAAACCTTAATTCATTTTGACTTTCTATCCTGACTTTTAAAAAGTATTTTAGAGGAATTTTGCAAATATTTAAATTTAACATCGAATATCGACACAATGACCAAAGATATCAAGATATTGTTTTTCCAACCATATCGCCCGACCATGGTATGTTGGTTTGTATGTTGCTTATCTATTGAAGTTTCTGATGCAGACATATGAAGTCAAGCAAAACGTATACTTAGTAATGCATGTGATGTAATTGCCATACTAAATTATCCCATCTGCCTAATCTTTGCTCCATTACATTGATTTCTTTTCCGAACACTTCTGCATAACTTCCAAGTTGTCACCAGTGTTTGTGGTGAATCAATTTGCAAAGTTCATTGCTGTAAGCTTCACCCAGTAGTTCCCAGTCGAGCGATAGGTACCTACTCCAGAGCAGGAACTAAAAAATGTTCAGGAGCCAGCTCTGAGGAACTAAAATCGGGCCAAGTTCCGGTAGTGGGAACACAAGAACAGTTCCTGATTTCTGGGGGGGAAAAGTTCCTGTGGTGGGAATGGGCCTATTTATTTTTCCCAAGATATCTTAAGGTGAAAACATTTGGCAGTGTTTCTGCCAAGAATCAAAACATCCAAACAATAGAAATGATAAACTGAGGGAGGTGTAGGGTTATTTTCCTTCATGAAATTCACAAGACAAAAAGAAGCTGCTTGGCAGACTAACCTGAAGGTTCTGAAAAGAGTGTCACAGCCTAATTCCCAAGGCCCCTGGCCTTTCCTACTTGTGAATAAAAGTTTCCTCCTATGACATCACCACATTCCTCCTAGGGAATGAACAATGGCTGCTTTGACTTTTGATGTGTGGGCATAGCGATCTCTGCACGACTTCTCCTTCATATGCCTTGGAGATATGTTGGAACATCTGTTTGACTAAAATCCCATGAGGCCACTCTGATTTGCATTGGAAGGAGACCTGCTCAATTCTCAAAACATGCGCTTGTTTTTTTGGATTTATCATGTGAAGTAACAGTATAAAAAAGTTATTCAAAATTGAAATCAAACTAGATTCACCAAGTGCTGAACCCAAGTTGAGGGTTAGAATTTTGCAATATCAGCAGATAAGATACATTTAAAACCACTGTAGTGTGACATTCTATAATTACTGCCCTTAAACAGATATCACACACACACACCTCAAACCTCAACTACTTACAATATGACAAGCCTTGCTCAGTCACATTAAATCTAGTCTTACGCTATCAAACTGTTATTGAGTGACGTGTCACCCATTTTGTCACACTACATTTGTCAGGAGCTACATGGGACTCTGTGTCACTTACTATAAATGTGCTATCATGCTGTCACTCATAAATACAATTATGCATTATGACACCCCTAAATAAAACACTAAACATAAAATATTTGCCCCCAAGCATATTGAAGTTTGGGACTCTCCATGGCATGGTCAACATACCACAACATTTAATGACAGGAAACATATGATAGGAAAAGGAGAGGAGCCTGAGCCTTATGTCTTCCACAGATCTCCTTCAGAACACAACGATACGGAAAGACGCTGAGCTAATGCAGTAAACGTTGCTATGAAATCCACAGGAAATAAATAAGCAAGCAAATTCCCATGCAATCTCTGCTTGAGATTTTCAGGGCTACAATTCTACAACCAACAGCTGCATAAACAGTCAGTGAAATGCAGCCAAGCCACATGTCCTCCCCCACTTCCTTCCAAACAAGCACTGGCGTCAGTCCCAACCTGCCAAGTCCAATTCTTAACGTCTTTTTAAACAAAGTCAGCTAGCTACCCTCACCGGTCGAATCCTTCAATATGTAATATGTTTAAAGAATTGTTTATAGCAAATGATTTTTCTTCCTAGGAATTATGAGAAGGCACCAGAGCTAAATCAGAACTGGACATTATGAAATGAAGAAACTCCAGCCCCTTGGGCATAAGAACATTCCAGTAACACACAGAGAAGCTCTTCATTTAGATACCCTCTTAGCACCGGCATACAACAAGCCTGGCCACAGGAACGACATCAGAAATCGTTCTTCCGAGTTCAGAAGACACCTTTTATTCAACCATCCTGGTAACGCTTTATATTAAGTGCACCTTCATAATGCATTCATAGAACATTCATAAGCAGCATACAAGTACACTTTAACATCATAACATCCCGTAACATACATTAATATCAAACATTATAATTGTATAATCATGTAAACCCATCCTGGGTTGTTCCTTGCCTCGTGCCCATTGCTTCCGGGATCATCACAGCGCTGAAGGAATACATCTACGGTTTGCCAAAAAACAAGACCTGCTAGGCTGAAAAATTCAAGGGCTCATAAGTGTAACTCAAACAAACTTTAATCCCACTAGAAATTAATTTAACAGCAGTCTGTTTTTTAATCATAGCTGGGAGAGCGGTGATGCAGCTGCAAAAGCTATGTGAGCATTAACGACACGTGACGTCATGGAAGCTGCATTCAGATGGTTTGGTGAAGCAGAAGCTGAGCATCCTGACACACGTCAGGCGTTTGCCAACAAGTCTCGTCAAAAACGCAACTACATTTCCTTTGTATAACAGTGGTTGGTGAAAAACTGCGGTAATTATCTGCAGGCACTCCATGGAATGACTGAGACTACATCCACACTGCTACATTGTTGTTTAAAAACTCAGGTTTCAAATGAGATCAATCTACATCTACACAGGCATTTTCCCAGTCAAATTTTGAAAGCATTTTCAGCCACAGTGAAATGAGCAAAAACAGATATGACATAGCTATTAGTCTACATTGGGCATACGTGCATTGATACAGTGATAGGTAAATTAGTGTCTTTTTGCACCAATTCGCAGCAGTCACATTGAATAACAAGCTATTTAGCTACATACAGGTCAGTCACAAGGAAAACGCCTGTGGACGCAGCTCCTCCATGTCCGCCATGTCACATCCACAAATACTGATTACTTCCGTGTGGTACAGGTGATTAATCAGACATTGAGAGGGTGTAACTTGCCAGATTAAATCAGAAATGGGCCACGTGGGTACAGACCAACCTGGGCACTTGTAGAATCAGTGTTTTCATAAGTCTCTGTTTTCACTTGTCCACACAGTAACACTAAAAAAGCTTTCAGAAGTGTGCAACCTGGAGTGTTTTCATGTGCGTCTTTTTGGTGGCTGAAAGAGTAGTGTGGATAAGAGACAAAAATTGAGACTAATGTCTTTTTTTATGAAAAAGTAACAGTATGGATGCAGTGACAGACAGACTAATTTCTGCTTCATTCAGATGTTACACTTTGTTCAACACACGAGTCATTACACCAGTAATGACATTACGATTAGCACATCAATCTTTCACATATTGCTTCAGAGGCTAAGCTATATGGAAGCTATAAGAACGCATAAACCCCTGCAGAGGCAGAAATATTCAAGAGGGATCACACTCCTCTGGAGTACAAAAAGGCTATAGGCACGCTAGAATCTGGACTGAGGGCAATCTTGCCTGTTAGAGGCGAGTTTCTGGAGTCGATTTTAAAACATTCATTGCTGGAAAATTCACCTACACGGTATCTGTGGGCCTCGGAATAAGCAAAGAGGCAGAATCCATGTCATACTGCAAATCCTATTCATCAACTGGTGTCAAAAGTCTTTCATCTTAACATGGCAGAATAGTTTGACAGGAGGAGTTAACATGGCAGCTGAACTCAACAGGGGAAATCCCACTGAAAAACAAACAAAAAGCAGCGATGCGGGACAGTATAACCTCCAAATGGAGCTCATCACATGGCGCAACTTGCCAAGAAGAGCAGGAATTCAGCACAGGAAACACTTTTGTCTTATCATTTTGTTTGCAACCATACTATTTTATTATTTGAAGAAAACCTCCAGGCAAAAGGTCTTGTGTTACTTTGCTATACCATTAACCACCTCCCAACATAAAGCTAGTGGGGACAGGAAAGAGGTGAAATATTAACCACATGGCAGTACCCATGCAACAGAATAAGTCAAGATACTGCTTCGAGTACAGGCTGCAAATCTATTTTTTTCTGACAATGTCTGATGATTCACACAAGCAACCAAGCCCATTTGCCCTTCACATATGTCGCTCTGGACAAACGCGTCAGCTAAATGAGTGAATGCGAAATGAACGGCCAGTTACCTGAAAAATTATAAGCAAGCTGTGGAATGTGGAGATACATTATGGCACCGATAAAGACGGCAAACAAAAAGGGCGACAGAGGAGCTGAGATACCAAGGATAATTATCAGAGTTGTTCCATTCTTCAGAAATGTCTGTCAAGACATCCTGACTTTTCATTTAGAAATCAGAAGCCATTAAGAAGCTGAAGAAATAGAAAGTCGATTTGCCAGTTCTTAGTGAAGGTCCCAAGCTAAATTTCATTAATGCCAACTAGAACTTTTGTATGGCAATATGATCCATGTTTATACAACAGTTAAGTTATAAATATGGAGCATAAAACATGCAAAACTTGCTCAAAACTGTATGAAGTACAACTTGATTACTGCTGTAACCAAATAAATGCAGCAAACACTTAATAAATATCTTGCCCTCCAGAAATATGTAGGGCTTCTGCTGATTGTTCTTAATGTTTTCCTGAAATCGGTCTTGCGTGCTTTAAAACAAACGAATGCCAGCTTGTATGAAGGTCCAATGATTAGTATATTTAAAAAGGTGGAGGGGGGAGGGGTGAGGAATGCTGAGGCGCAAAGTCTCCAAACAGACCTTCAAATTTGTACAGGTAGAATAGGCTGGAAGCACTGCGGGGGGGGGGGGGGGGGGGGGGTCTTAAGCCTACTGCACAAAGACAGGAATGTCACAACAAAGTGAAGAAACCCCTTTGTTGTTCCAATAGGAAGAGAACGACAGCAGTAAAAGGAAAGCAGAAGCTTGGCTTTTTAATTAGCTGGAAATTTTAATTAGCTGTTTTTCCTAACAAAATAGTTATAAAATAATCATACATACAACCAAGATTAGCAAGCGCTTTCAGTTAACAATTGCTGGGTTCTGAACCGACTACCACAGAAATCAACAAAACTGGGCTGCTAAGATATTACATTATAAGAGTAACTTATTCAAATTTATCATATTTATGATATACTACTGAGCTATTCCTAAAATCGCATTGTGGGCTTTTGTATAAAATAGACTGAGAACAGAAAAAAAAAATGAATGCAAAGTTACATATAGTAGTAAACAATGGTATCTTACCATTAAGCAAGAAGTGGTCAAAGTGTTTAGTGCTAGCATTTAGCTTGGAGGCTAGATAAATTGTACAAAAATATATAAAATGATCCCAAAGACATGAACATATATTCCAGGTTTATGGGAACCACCTGTAGCCATCAAGAGCTCCCCACAAACAATGTCCGTCATGAAAATATTCCCAAACAGCTGAGCTCAGCTGTTGGCCTCGAGTTAGAGACAAAGTGCGATGACTCTCGTCTGATGCTTTCCGACCCGGTTTCAGGTCATAGTTTGACAGATTCTTCTTCACAATTAAAAAAAGACCCAAAACATATAATTGCTTTGCTATGGTGCAGTTTGTGAAGTGAGTCCAAAATGAGGATATATCATCATAAGCTGTACTGTGTCTTATAAAATCATTACGACAAACGCATCTGAGATCATATGATCATTGTTAATTTACCAATAACATTACATAACTTATATGAACAATTCCAAATATATGGAAATTCAGGTATAAAAATACTTGACATGAAAAATGTCTAACAAACTAATATAAGATTCCAACACTATTGTGGTTTCATGCAAAGACATTTTTAATCTAAGAGAGATAAGGATGAATTTAATGTTAGGAAGAACTAATTTCTAACAAACAAAAGGCCAAATTAGCACTACATGCAAGAAACATCGTAATTTGCATTTACATTGCACAGCATTTTGTACAATATGTTTAATTACACGTAATACATAACCACAGATACAATTAAATAATTAGTCCTGAAATGCACCAATCATGGTTTTTCCAGGCCTTCCATGGTCCATTAAAGAGTAGGCATCCTGCGAGTTGTGAAATTCACACTACCATGGCAAGGTTTTCAGTTAACAATAAAACAACATTAAAGCAATAAACACAATGGTAAACATCTCACATCTGTCAGCACCAATTATCACATGCTGGCATCCAGCAGGGCTGAACTAGCATAGGAGACCACACACTGGTCACTGCTAAGCCGTAACAACCCAACGGAAAACATGACAACCTTTTTATTAATTAGCCTAGCGCTAAGAGCGGTGCCATAAAAATCAAGGAACTGTGTATTGGATACTTACAGGGAAATACAAATACACAAAATCGACAGGGACGAACATCCAGAATATTTTGAATATCACCTCAGGAGGGTGGGCACACAAACTAACCATCTCACCATTTAGTCTCACAGAAGTCCATCTAAAAACCATGTTTTCATCCCTGAAACACGTCTAGCCAGTCAAAGGGGGAATTGGATTTGAAGTGCATGGTGTACAACAATTTTCTAGGTGCCAGAAGTTCAAAATAACTCACCAAAAAAATGGCTATTGCCATTTTAAGAAAGATCTAAAGGGAATTTTCAAAATTAGAATATCCACACATAAACCTGCCTTTACACAAACTTTTGAATGTTCAGAGGGCCTCATATTAAAGAAGATAAAGCAAAGCCTTTGAAAGGAAGACAGCAACGCAAGTAGTTTTGTGACAAAGCAGGCTGAAGGTGGGGATTCACAGATAAACATCTGTCTTGGGGCAGATTGTGAGAGCTGAGAATTAAAAAAAAAAAAAAAAAAAAAAACGCACAAGTACAATCCCTGGAAAAATGCAGATGATAAAACACCTTTTTGGCTTGTCTACCACACAGGATGTCAAACTAGGAGCATCCTGACAACTTTTGCCAAGCTAAAATCCACTCTGATGACATTTGAGAGTGTTTCAACACCAAAGAATGCAACAGCAGAGCTTGTGCAGCTAAAATCTCTGGTCTGAAACTGGCTTATCTTCATACATAATCAACAAGTACAAATTTCACGATACAACTATTAGGCATGTATTTCTTAAAATCGATTACAGATATGATCTCCACTCCTACTCTGACCAACAGCCAATGAGCTTGCTGAGAAACAAAAGATGAAGACCTCAGTGATCCCTTTGGATTTTTAGATGAGATCTCACACCTGCCTGAACGTCTGTAAAGCTGGGGGCTATATCCTGTGTAAATACATGCTTCCTGAGCCAAGATCATACCTTTCAGCACCTAACAATAGGTCTCCCCTTTTTAGGTTGGTATAATTTGTAGCAGGTGGGTACTTATACCATGGCCTTTGATGCTGCTTGGGAATCTATAGGGTTTCACTAGGCCAGAGAACATAGGGTTATATTCCATGTCTTCATAAAAACTCCTCCCATACTATATTCCCCCCCCCCACCAACAAACTGTACAGTTTTATTTCTGTACATAGAAATAAAGCACCTTATAATTAAGCGACCCTCGGATAATCAGCTACAACAGAGCAGTTTCACAGTTTTCATCTTACATTGCCTACATCCCAGCACTCTTACCCCAAACAAGCATAAACCAAGCTCATTGTTCAACTACAGCTTCTCAACTCCAAGAATAAAACAAGCGGAAACAAGGCAAGTCGCATAGCAGAAGCCTTCAAAACATGCATTCAGAACCTCAGTGATATTTGCAGAGCAGACACATATACTGCAAAAGGAACAGACTGGACCTTGACGTGGTTGCTGAGGCTAACAGGATGACACAGAGGTATACTTGATGTATAGTTCATTCAGTAAAGCAGCACTAATGTGAGAGCAGAGCTGGGAAATACATATCGGAAACCATACTAAATTTATGGAATTCCCACATAACCATGCTTTATAAAGCTTATGAATACTACATTTAATCTACCAAGATGTAAAAACTATCCTAAATTCTTAAAGCTGGTTGTCGACTCATGAACCATTCTAGATTACTATGTTTTCCTACCACCAGCAATACGAATCAGAATTCATTTGTTTATCAGTATTTTACCCGTGTTGCTGATCCACATTCGATGATGTTTTAGTTACATTTCATCAATAATTATTTTCACACATTTAATTTTTCCATTTTTAAATGTTAAATATTTGACAGAATTCAAACAGGTAAATTCAGGTTAGTTAAGGATTCACTAGTATCTCTATATGAAAGAACAAAAAACTGTGGTACAGTGTTACCATTACTTTATCATTGTTTACTTAAGGGGGCACAAGTAACTTAGTAGCTCAGTTACTACTTAAGTAGATCATCATCAACAGAATTAAATCCACAAACCATTATGATTGATTAATGATGAACAAACATGAGATGGGTATGTAACACCGTTTCGGATGAAATAATACATTAACTAGAGTGTACTATTACATTATCTGTGCCCATTCAAGTGTAGCGCCAACAAAATATATATTCTTAGGATGTAAAGAACTCTTTACTCATTCTTGTAGCCATTTCACAATCAGACACTACAATGGTTACCCTATAAAAGTAAACCCTGCATATGGAAACATGGTTTAAAGCAGTTCAGATTCACTGATGTTAGTGCAAAAATTTTTTTTAACCATGACTTGGATAACAAATATGCAAGCAGCAGTTAAAGCAGGAAAATGACCTCCATTCACTTACCATCTAAAACTAAATAGTATTTGCGTACTAACCTGGAGTTCAGATACAGCTCCCTGAATACATTCTAGCAGTACTACCAAGCATCATATATCAGTTTATTTGAAAGTTAGAAAGAAATAGCATAGAATGTGTATATTCTGACCCTAGCTAAAACAGTTTAAAGTATTTCTTGGACGCTTGCAAGTACTGAAATACATATACGACAACACTTAAAGATTATAAATCCTGGAAAGTTTGGACGCCATCTTGGCTGAATCTACGTACCCATTATTCAATCCTACACACAAGGGCAAAAGTATAACATGCTTAATATTTTTTCCCAGAAATATTTTTTTCACACAAGTGGGAAGAACATTGTAACTTTAGTACTTAGACATATGAAACTATATAAGCAAAAACCAAAATCACATTTAGAAATGCAATGACATTACAGGAAAATAAACCAAAACGTTTCCCTCCGCAATATAGTACACCAACTATGACCATACAGAAAGAAAAAGATTTTGAGCAGAAGGGCTGGGGGAGAGGGAAAAATTCTCCCATCAGCTAACCTGTCTAAAATTATGCTCCTTTTTCATGTGAACATGAATAAGTTATACAAGACATGAAGCATTAAAAAAGGGAAAACTAGACAGTTACTGAGAGAAATTGATTTATTAGCACCGATCGTGTTAACAACGAATCCTTAGTGTTCTGCAAACCAAGAACACGGCAATCGGACAGACAACTGTTGCACGTCTTACACGACAGGCACACAGGGAGATCCCCATTCACACGCTCTCATGCCGGGGCTGTAATTTCCCACGCTTTTGGATCGGCTACACTCTTAATGGGCAGCGTCCTGCCCCCCAAAAAAAACCCATGTGAAGGAATGCAGCGCAATCACTCATATCTCATAACCCAGTCTTCTCACACCGCCCCTCCCCCCGGTCATCAGGTCTTAAAGGCTTTCCCTGGGGGAAAAATGTTTCAAAGCGGCTGTTACCATTTAATCAACAGTGATTTCAACGTGTTTCTCAAATGCACATGCTTTGTTGAAGATAAAACTATGGATACAGCTAGGCCAGATTCCAAACTCCCACACACCACAGACTACTTTCCGCCATTTGCACTCACAAACTTTTGGTCGCATTAGTTGGGCCAGGTTAACCTAATAATTCGCGATCGGATGGCATGAAAATAAAAACCCGTGTGATTAAATCAGATGGTCATATTAAGACCACTACGGAAATTAAAGGCTTACAAGTAACCGTCAAGATTACAAGCTAGTTTTCTGACCAAACTATAACGCATCTGCAGGAACGTATAGCGATAGCTGGGAAAAGTTTACTCGCGACTAACCAGGTGTTAGAAAGTTACAGATCATGAGATTAAAACCCTAATTTTCAAGTTTTCTTTCGGAAAACAAACTTGACACTTCACTTTCTCGAATAACATTTAAAGGCCGGCTATTTATTACTTTGGTTAACTTTTCCTAACTATCTATCTGGCTTGATAACTCATAGAGGTGCGGTACAAAGAGCGGCGGCTCTTACCCAGATGTAGGGTGAGGTTGACTGAGTTTGGGAACTGGATGCCTGCCAGCATGGTTTGGCTTTGCCACCAGGTGGTATCCGCATGGTTGTTGTAATCGGTGAGGAAGACCGCGCTGTGGTGGTGCCGGGGATCCCTGGCATTGCAGATGTGGCACGATTTGGTAACTCCGGTGACTCCGGTCTGCACGCAGTACTCTTCGGGGGGAGACCCACATGTGTTGGTTGCCACCACGGTAACGTTGAAGGCGGCGTTGACAAACTCGGGCATACATCGCTGAGGCTGCCCTGAGTCATCCACGCACTCATCCATAGCACCATGGCCGTGTACAGCCAAATAAATGAACACAGTCAAAACGTGCAGTAAGCGTCCCATTTTTAAGTTTGAATGCAAAGTCAGACTAATGACTTATGCCAACTAAAACTTTGTTCGGAATTAACTAAAAAGTTTCCTAAAAAGTCATCGGAGATGCGTGATTAATAATCGCGTTTTCACTCTTTCCCAGGTCTTTTTCTTTCTTTTGATCCCCCTGGTTCACTCTGCACTACACGTCCACGGCCATGAAAGTCCTCAGCTTCTTGCAGGAGTCGGTACGACTACACCCTTGATAGCGCTGACATGCGCAGTACGCAGCGCGAGGGAGCAGCGCCCACTTCCGGGAGCAAACAGCGGCGGCCTGCCGGTGTCCTTGCTGGAATAGAAACGGCGGACATACGAGACGAGAAAGTGAAAAGCTAAAATTAAAAGTAACAAATGTACTATGTCATGTTGTCTTATTAATGCGAATGTTAATCCTCTCCAGTTTAGCTTAGGTGATCATTGCGCAGCATGATAGTATGTCTGTGTTTCTGTATTTTTATTTTTATACGTTTGAACCGATTCAAACATTTAGCGACAAATACATACTTGCTAGCAAAAACGTAAACGATAACATTTTTAGCGACTTCTGTGTAATTTACTCGATGTTGGGAATTATAACTTTACTGATCAGTTGAATATAGTGATTTATAGTAGTTAAGGAGTTGCTCGTTAAGTTGAACCAGAGAAAATCCAGTGTGGTTAATTATTTAATGCTTTAATTTTTACTTGGAAATTCAATTGTCGCTGTCAGTTTATAAATTTCAGGTGAATCTTAAAAGAAAATAAATCTGGTATATGTTTATATAATATATAAAGTTTGCAAAATAAGTGAGATATTCAGCCTAGTATTGCATTTATTGTCGATGTTAGTTTTTAATAAATAGGTTTGAAGTGATGTGTCTTATATGTGAGCCAATCCAACCCTTATGTGGTGTATTATGCAACACATTCAGTCAAAACATCCTCTTGGGGCGGTACTGAAACCAAATATCTATCCATTTTTAACTGCTTCTGGCATCCAGTGTTGCTGTGAACCTGGAAGCTATCCCAGCAAGAAAAGGACACACCCTGGAAGAAAGGTGTTAGTCTATCGTAGGACACACAGCTACATACAAGGCAATATAAAATCTTATTTAAAGCGATCTTTTACTTTTGATTTGAATCAGTTATTAAAAATCACGGAATGAAAATCAGTGATCTATAATGTTAGTGCTATGACAGGTGACTACAGAGTCGTCCATTTGTGTTTATATGGTAGCTATTCTGAATTAGTTCAATATTGCTGCGTGCTTCTCTTATTTTTATTACTCATGCCCATTACTTCCAGGGTAGGCTCTAGACCCCCTGTGACCCAGTAGGATAAGCGGTTTGGAAAATGGATGGATGGATGGATGGATGGATGGATGGATGGACATTCACCAATGTACTTGACTGGATTACTCTATCTAATACAAGTGCAGAGGAAAGGTGCTGATCAGCCTGTAGATGGCAGTATTCGATATGCTTACAAAATAAAAAATATACCCGTGAGTTGCACGTCTATCAAGTCAATGCGGACAACATGGTTATAAATACAGTATCATCCACAAGCAATTATGTGCCTTATCCTATAGTGTTCAAGGCTGAGTAAAAAATAAGTAATGGCATTTTGTATTGTAATAACACTGCTAAATCAACTGGCACTTCATACGCCTGTTTAAGGTGTGTGGTTTGCTAATTATTGTTATTATTACTTTTGAGTTGGCTTAATTCTAGATATTATGCTGTTTCACACCTGACTGAGACATCAGTTCTTGTAACTGCACATTTTTTAACTGCATGACAAAACTTGGAAATATACAGAAGAAATCCACAAAGAAATGAAGAGAATGTCTGTACACACACAGAATTAAGGGTGAGATTCAAAAGATATAAAAGCAGTTTAATTACCAAGAGCCCTGTATAGATTACCCACCTCCAATGATGGCTTATAGCATGTTCTAGAAATATGTATTTCATTTTGCCAGTCCAACATCCATCCATCCATTTTCCAAACCGCTTATCCTACTGGGTCGCGGGGGGTCCGGAGCCTATCCCGGAATCAATGGGCACGAGGCAGGGAACAACCCAGGATGGGGGGCCAGCCCATCGCAGGGCACACTCACACACCATTCACTCACACATGCACACCTACGGGCAATTCAGCAACTCCAATTAGCCTCAGCATGTTTTTGGACTGTGGGGGGAAACCGGAGTACCCGGAGGAAACCCCACGACGACACGGGGAGAACATGCAAACTCCGCACACATGTGACCCAGGCGGAGACTCGAACCCGGGTCCCAGAGGTGTGAGGCGACAGTGCTAACCACTGCATCACCATGCCGCCCCCCCAGTCCAACATGCTATAAGTAATTTCAATCAATCAAAAAAATTTAAAAGATAAGTTCTTTTTCAGTCCCTGTAAACTGAAGTAAGTTGTAAATGAGAGCAGAATGTAATGATTATTTGACTAATATATAATCAGCTGTAAATATGTCTTCTTTTATTTTAATATTCATATGTGATATATATTCAATTACATCAATCACATACTTATTAGATGTGTTTTTGTGGTATATTTTCTTAATGTGCAACATGCATTATTATTAAAACTTGTAGATTACAAATACTTTACAACAATTAAAGAGAATTTAGCTACATTAACTGATATGCCACACTGCAGTCAGAAATGTTGCCATTTTTATGTCACTGTAGAGATAGAACAATAAGTGAATTCACACTCCTGGTGACCCCTAAATTAGCTATATAAATAATGCAAACTACAGAAAAATATTCAAGTCAAGCCTCGTGGGCGTTATTGTCATACCACCCATAAACAGGTTTACAGTGCCACAAAGTAATACTACTCCAGGACCACATTGCGACATACAGAGAGTAACAAAGTAACAAAATGAGTAACAAAGAGACATGGTGCCTGATTGTATGTAGACAATGTTAATTAATAATGGTATATCAGCATAAACAGAATAACCTGTATCAATAGAATGACAATAAATAGTTTTGAAGATATTCTGATTCTGATTGCTTGTGTATGTGAAGTAGACCTTATATGACAATAAGTACATTAAAATATTCTACATATTAGGCCAAGAAAATAAAGATCATGCGAACATGTATAGAAATTTGTATGAGAGCAGTTTTTTCTCTTACTGTGAGCAGACATTGTCATTAGCCCCCCTGTGTGATTTTGAGAAAAAAAAGCACTGGGTCTTTGTTTTATTATCTGTTTCCGACTGATTGGCTGTCATAGCCACTACCTGCATCGGTATTTGGCCCAGGGCGGGTTAAATACGTTATTCCTTGTTGGGACAGCCAGGGTGCAACTCAATGATTGGAATGAGTTCCTTCCTGTGCAGAAGCTTAGTTTTTTTTTTTTTAGCTTTTTTTCAAGCTTTGTACTCAACTCCAGTGCCCTGAGCTTTGCTACTAGACATCAAAGGATTATGGGAGGTGCACCAGCTCAAGAAGGTGGGGACATAAGCCTAAATACCCCTTCCAACCCCCTACGCCCCTGATTGTCTCCTTACCATGGTTTGCCCAGGGCTGTTTTTACAATCACAGTCAGTTATCAGCAGAGTTCCTCTGTCTGGTTTCTATTCAGGGATATTTCAGGATTGACTACCTTACTCAGAGTTGCTGGTACTACAGGATCACCATTTTGCAAAAAGCTGCAACCTTGGAGATAGACCCAAGCTCCCTACAGAAGCTCATTTGGCTCAAAAAGTCATGAATCTTTTCTCTCTGAAGTTCAAAACTGTTGTCTGTTTTAAGGACACATAGTACAGTTTGACTGATAAACTGGTTTTGGGTTGTGCCTTTGCATTCTGAAGGTCACCTGCTGCACATCTGCTTTTGCATTCCAGCGTCTTGCCCACCTTTACAATGCACTGAGCCCATTGCTGTACAGAGGAATCAAAACTTAGACAACTCAAGGAACCAGAGTATAAAATCACGTATTTCAATATATAAACTGAATAAAATTCCTAAACTTACATGCTTTATTAGGTGTCTTGCAAGTCCTAGCAAAACTATTTCTGCCTGCATTTTGTAGTGATATACGCTCTTCCCCAGCGGCTGGCTTTTGAGCCAGCAGATCGTTATAGTCCAATTGCCTTAGTGTTCAGTGTGGCATTTTAGTGAGGACATGGCTGCAGTCAGACAGGGCCAGTCTTGTGGGACCTGTTAGTGATAACAGATGGTACTCTTGCTTGCTGACTTACCTTTCTGACACGCACAGTCAGTCTATCATTTCAGATAGACAATTTGATAGACCATGTCATTGCCTCCAGGCTCAGTGTCCATCGCTCTTCCCTAAAGGCCGTTCTGCTCAGCATCAACTTTCAGGCCAGCAGTTCCAGTTGGGCTTTTGAACTCTGTTGGTCTGCTGTTTATGTCATTGCTGAATAACTCAAACAGAAGGAGCATCATGTTAGTCCCATACATCACTGTAAATGATCCTTGATCTCAGTTTCTAAATGTGCGATCTAGTGTCATGGGTTGAAAGAATGTTGTTCCACCTCACCTCCTCTTGTTTTTTGGGTTCACCTTAGTCTGGTTTCACTAAAATGCTCACTCCCACCCCCCAATATGGAAGCTGAAAATCTTTTAAGTAATGTCTACCTTCAGATATGCGGCAGTGATATAATACTTCTGGACTTTGAACTTTGCTTTTTTTCTCATGCCTGTTTCTTAGTATTTTGCAAGAGCTGAAATCAAACTCTTGGCTGCCTGTTGCTCAATTAAATAATCCCTGACACTCATTTGGAAAATATACAACAGTTGAGTTGTGATGTGTTTATAGATGGTTTATTTTTAATAAGATCACAGATGAACTGTATATGGTGGTTTTAAATGGGAATTATGTGTGGCAGGTATACAGTGCTGTGCAAAAGCCTTAGCAGACCTAAGAAAATTATGTAGCTATTATATAAGAATTTGTTCTGTTTTACTGTTATACTTTCAGAAAAAGGGTAAAAATTTGTACCTTTGCTTGTCACTGGGGCTGTACCTTTGTGGTTGTACCTTTTAAGGTACAGAAATAAACTCTGATGAACATCCCAAAGGTACAAGCAGCATTAATGTACCATCAGTGGTATACAAATATTCCTCATTCCAGGTCCATTTTTGTACCTTAAAAGGTACAATTACCTACAGCTAAGGGTACGATTCGCAAACCCTTGAGGGTACAGCCCCAATCACAAGAAAAGGTACACATTTTTACCCTTTTTTTCTGAGAGTGTAACTATATCTTGTTGGATAGAAGAAGACTGCTTTGATTCCCAAACGTCCTCTCAAGGAAAGCCCAGCCATTACATGAATGCCTGAAACTTCATCAATAGCTCACTTAATTATTTTAATTATTTAGCTAATAAACTTCACAAAATATTGATTAGCCAAACAAGGTGTGAGAATCATTAAGTACAACAAATACCTGGGCATACAAGATGGTAACAACAAGTAATCCAGGTGCTTTTGTAGAGGAATCGAAATTCCTACGCTGACACTAAATATATAAAATCATAGTTATACACCAGCGTGAAGATCATCTAAATATCATTTATTCTGGAAGCTCCTCTCCAGAGGCCTGATCTTTTACTGTGTGATCTTGCAAGACACTATCTGTGTGTGAAGTATACCATAAGTACATTGAATTTTAATTGTTCTGTGGTCAATGGAGTGCATTTACATGGTTTCTGAATCTTGGTTGTGTTGGTTGGCTAGTCAACCACATTGGTTTCTATGTTGGTACAGTGAGCTGGGAATGGTTGGTAGTGTTGCAGTACAGAGGGCCAGTCTTGGTTTAGACGGGCAATTTAAAAAAAAAAAATTCACTTTTATTTTTCACTTTTATTTCATTAATTTCATTTAAAAAAAATTTTCAGTGATAAACTTTTTCATTTCTCTCACTCCCCTCAAAATAATGATAAACATTAATAAAGTACAATACATTCAATAAAAATAAAATGAACATATTATTCTTCTTCATTTTATGATTGTATACTGAAGTTATTTATATCTGAAAAGATGGTCCCAGAGTGTAATGCTTCCTTGGAATTCCCTTCAGAAGAGACAAGTTGTGAGTGTCAATCATTATTTATAATTCGTTATGTGTAATTTGTACCTTATTTTCAGGCATGATTGATCCCTGTTTCCCAGCTGGGCAAGTTTCACTGTTGGCGACTCCCTCCCTTACTGCAAGGACAGGGTGTGTGGTTTTAATCTCAACCCCCCATAAGTGTCAGTCATGACTCAGTCTTGACCCCCTTGAAGTCTTGATTTTGACTCAACCCCCCCCCCCAAAAAAAAGTCTTTGTCTTGACTTGAACTCTATCCTTCAAGGTGTTGATCTAGATTTGGAACTCAATATCAGCAGGTTCGTCCCCATCACTAATTGTTGATATGTTAAATTGGTTTGGACAGCCCATTAGAGACAAATAACATTTTGCTGGAGGGAAGCCTTGGGCCTTGGCAGTTAGTTGTAGTGCCTATGGGATGGTGTCAATGCCACACATACGTGCAGCAGCTGTGTTTATGCTGGTTTAGTCACAACTATTTTGATGTAGTCAGATATCTCACGGCATGTAATACCGCCCCTTTGCAGATGGTGTCCATTACTCAGAGAAAACTTAACATCTTCAAACTTGGTGTTAATATTGTTTCATCCAGCTCCTTAAATTAATAAATTCGGTGAATAAATATGAAAAATAAGCACCTTAACTTACTTAGATCTTTTCTGTAAGTACCTTGTGTATATCAATAAATATTGTATATATTGCAAGTATCCAAGAAGTAGTGAGTGTGATGTCATTTGTTTAGATTTTGGTTCTCACTGTTTTTGGAAGTTATAGATGTTTTGTCTATTTTCTTTTCACATTTTGTTTGTTGAGGTTAAGTAGTGTTATGCCCCGATCGTGCCGACCCTCCCATGTGTCACGTCCCCCGTTCTACCTCGTGTTCTCAGACGTTTCAAGTCCTGTTCATTACTGTGGTGTATTTAAGTCCGTGTCAGAGGCTGTTTCCCTAGTCCGGACATTGACGTCATTCCATGTTCCTGAGTGTGGTCTCCCCTAATAAACCCAGTGTTCACCTGACTCTTTGACTCCTGTACCTGCTTCCCCGTTCCTGTGCCTGCTTCTCCGTTCCTGTGCCTACTTCCCCGCTCCTGTGCCTGCTTCCATGCTCCTGTGCCTGCTTCCCTGCTCCCGTGCCTGTTTCCCCGTTCCCGTGCCTGTTTCCCCATTCCTGTGCCTGCTTCCCCGCTCATGTGCCTGCTTCCGCGCTCCTGTGCCTGTTTCCCCGTTTCCGTGCCTGTTTCCCCATTCCTGTGCCTGCTTCCCCGCTCCTGTGCCTGCTTCCCTGCTCCTGTGCCTGTTTCCCCACTCCTGTGCCTGCTTCCCCGCTCCTGTGCCTACTTCCCTGCTCCTGTGCCTGCTTCCCCGCTCCTGTGCCTGTTTACTCGTTCCTGTGCCTGCTTCCCCATTCCTGTGCTTGCTTCCCCGCTCCGTGCCTGTTTCCCCGCTCCTGTGCCTGCTTCCCCGCTCCTGTGCCTACTTCCCTGCTCCTGTGCCTGCTTCCCCATTCCTGTTCTTGCTTCCCCGCTCCTGTGCCTGCTTCCCCGCTCCTGTGCCTGCTTCCCCGCTCCTGTGCCTGTTTCCCCATTCCTGTGCCTGCTTCCCCGTTCCTGTGCTTGCTTCCCCGCTCTGTGTCTGCTTCCCCGCTCCTGTGCCTGCTTCCCCGCTCCATGCCTGCTTCCCCGCTCCGTGCCTGCGTGCACCGTAACACATAGTTACCAGTTTTTTATGTTATTTTGTCTAGTTGGATCCTGGCGCAGTTTCCTATCCTAATAAATGAACAGGACAAATTAAGTTGTGGTGTCACTCCACTTTTTATTGAATTGTTTGTAAATCAAGGAACTACGCATCCTCTATCATTTCTCATTGTTCTTCATATAAGTGGTTGATGAAGACTCACTAGTTGAAATGCGTAGGTATATAGCCAATTTCAAATGAAGGCTTTTTAAACTTACAGTGAGAGTGCAATATCTGGAAGCCTGGGGTCATGGTAGAGCAGTTAGAAATTAAAGATACACAAAACAATGATGCGTGTTCATTTCCTGGTGAAGATGTGTTGCAAAAGAAGCTTTGGTAATATATTATCTTTGTGACCCAACAATGTGTTATTCAGGTTTGTGACTTTACTGACTGTATTATTCTTCCTTATTCTATCAGCAGAGAGTGAGGTCATTCAGTTTGATAGGCTCATTCTGAAACTCTCTTTAAATTAGCACTACGAATGTGTACTTACTGAATCTAAGCTGCTTTTTTTGCAATAGTAAAATGTCATAGCTTAAGTTACAGCCAGATCCCATCTAATGCCGTAATTTCAAAGAGCCATATTGTGGATATTTACAGTAGAATGTGCCGGAAGTATACATTTTTAAATTGTCATGGGCAAAGTGGGAAATACAAAATATATCCTAAGTGAACAAGATTAGGAAGGAGACCCTGGGGGGCTTGGGTGGGAGGTAATGGTAATATTACACTGAGGACATATGAGATGAGAACCATGACAGCGCTTTAGCTTTATCTTGTTTACTGATTATCAAAAGAATCGCATTGCGTTAGCATATTCTGCTAATCTGAATAGCATATATCTAATCTCTAAGGTAATCTAATTCTCAGAGGACTATTCTTAACGTTTTATCTTATTAAACTGTAGCAACTCTCTGATGTTATGCTGTAATCAAGAAGGACCTTGGTTACATTCACTGCAACTCTTTTTAGGTCCTGATCTAACTATAACCTTTGTGACCATATCATTTAACCGAACCCCCCCCCCCCCCCCCCTCCAGTGGATTACTGTCCATTTATCATTTACCATATAAACGAATGCTGTTCCTCATGCAGTGCAATTAGCGGTGTAAAACAAAACCATTAAAATCCCATGTCTTATATAACTGTGCACTGCAACTGACTTTGTTCTGCAGTATGTATTCAATCACAAGAAGGCTCTGAATCACCCAATCAGCCATAAAATTAACAAAGTCAATGACTCTTAGCTGTTTCGCTGCTCTAGTCAAACAAAAAATGTTTTTGGAAACCTTGGAAATATTGTCCTTCATAAATTACAGGCTCACTCTTTAGCTCATATCTTTTTTTTTACTCACTTGTGCACATACAAGCCATTTTTAGAATAAAGACAAAATGCATATTTTGTATCTTGTGATGTCAACCGATTAAAAGTTATTTTGAAATAATGTTGACAAATGTTGGAGGGTGTCTTACTCTCCTTCGGAGTTTCAGTTATATCTATAAATATGGCCGAAAAGCACCTCTCATTGAAACTAGTACACCTACCCTCGTTAAATCAAATGAATATTAAACTATATTCGTGAGGTATGTGAAAGTCCACATCATGCTATAAAAGGCTCCCAGCTGGGATGCCTCTTAGTGATTACATCGACAGCCAAACAGCTGAGCCCAGCTAGGAATGTGGCCTTTTATTTGCCTCATGTTTGCGCCCCTTCCTGCTGTGCCTCTTCTCATGGCCCCATTTCAGCATCCCCAAGGCCTCCGGCTCGGAGGAATGTAGCCAGGCGTCCTCCAGGCCGAACCCTCCATGCTGGTGTAGAGTGTCTCTTTTTTCATCAAGATCTCGCTGAATGACTCTGGTGGCCACATCTCCCTGACTGTGATAGGTGTCTGCATGTCTGCTCCAGATAGGAATGCGAGGAGAGGGGGATTAGGGTTGGGGGAGGGATGAGGAGGGGGGCAAGACAGAGGATTTACATACACAGAATCTGCATGATGAACAGTCCTCCTAACATTCTCTTAGTCTCCTTTTAAAATAGTGTTACAAAGAACCAGACATGACCTGCTTTTGAAGGCAAAACGAAGTACATCTGAATCTTTTTAGAATGTTTTGTTATAATTGTCAGTGCTGCAGTTTAATTTGAGGATCCATCTATACATGTTAGACTGAAAACTTCCATAGGGAAATTTGATGCACAGTTTAATTACTGATGAAGCCATAAAGACTGCTGTCTTCCAAAAAACACAATACAGTCACACTATTTAAAGATTAAATCTATAGTCATTCAAAAATAGAATGTCAAATCTGACCCTTCAAAAAAGTGAATTTTAAAAAAACATACAAGAGAAACAAAGAATAAAATAAGATAGTAGTGATAAATAGTTTTGAGGTCAAATTATTATTTATTTAAGTAAATAAATTTCTGGATTAACTGAAAGGTTCTTTACTCTAGTGATTATCTTTGGTATGTAAGTAATCATCCCGCACAATGCCAGGAATTGCATAACAATGTCTGTGAGATGCCACAAATAAAGCCTGTATCAGTTCTGAAATCCCTGTGTCATGTGATTCCCTGAGTGGTGCTGAATCCCAGAAACATTAACCACAGACAGGTGCCCTGGACTGTCTTTTGTGTGGCTGGGGTGTTACGACATCTCACTGCTCGACCACAGAGCAATGATCAGTGCTCTCGTCTTTCACCAGCAAGACAAAAAGATACTACACTCTTGAAGGAAGACAGCCACCCTATGTGAGCTTCTCCTTAATGTGCTGCTGGATCATAAAGCAAAAGAGCTGCGGGGTATGTTGGGGCTGTATTAGGGGCCTTATGGAGTATGTGCTGTCCAAAGAAGGCCAGGCTGAGGCCTACTGGTTGCCGCCCCATGTCCAGAAAAACCACAATGTCCCAGGGACAGTGTGCTTCTGAGACGGATGTAGGAGGAGTCATTTCTCAACAAGGGTGAGCATTGTTTGACCTTTTCCCAGCGTCCCCGGGACTCCCGTAGGCAGTGGCTACAGCCAGATACTCATTCCACTGACAGTACATGGAGCTGTGCTATTAATTTTCATCCTACGCTATAAAAATGCATCAAGGCAGGGGTGCTGGTGATATGGTGACATGTGCCATTTCCTGGGTAATTTCTGTAGGGATGTTGCTGGCCAGGCTCTGCCCCCCTGAGCTCCTCCTAATTGGTAACTGTACAATTTCTTAAAAGGGGAAAATTTGTCATGTGTTTTGACTAAAGAAATAGCATGATGGCAGCAGATATCTACAGATAGATAGATAGACAGATCCATCCATCCATCTAAGTTAGATTGATTAATCTTTTGTTATTTTCCAATTCAAGTAGTACTCCACTGTGTTATCCATATCTAATTATACGAATGGTGGCATCTTTAATTAGGGAAGAATGGCAAAAAAATCAGGTGACCAAATGCTTGTACTTATTCCTACACCTACATGTGAACGACATGCACATTGCCCAAAGTTGTTTGAGATACTGGAAGCTGTGGCTTTCCAGACCGAACCCAGGTACTCAACCCAGTTCCAGTCATCTGTAGGCAATCACACAAAACTCATACAAGTCTATGCACAGAAGCTATTACAAGCAAACCTCACAATGCAATGATTAGACAAATAAAAACAAAAACACATTGTGCAGGAGGAATTTAAAAAAATCTTTATTTGCTTATATGTGAACTTTCTTGTGTCAATGACCTGTTGGGTAGTTTGATTTCAATTCAGACTTATTTGTGGCTGATGATGTAACCCTCACTCAGCCCCCCCCCACCCACCCACATACTATACTTAAAATAAATTAAATAAACTGAGTTGTAATTTTTAAAAAAGTTCTCTGTAAGCATACAAATCATTATTCTTTGATCATGGCTGGTAAGGATTGTATAGAGTTAGTAATATTTTTTTTAATGTATGTCTTGCAGTAGTGAAATGGTGTTTTTGACTCTGGTCTGCTGTGTTGCATAACTTATGGGAATCTTATGGGAAATTAGTAGGCAGTTAAGAACTGAATAGCTTGCCAATTAGCACAGTATAGCTATAGCTATGATATTAGTAACATAGCATCCGAGTGACAAATACCTAAAGCTCATATCAGCTAATAGCGAATCTAATACCATGTGAGTGACATAAACATCTCACTTGGGTTGATATCAGGGTTAATATGATTTCTACTGTTGACTGAATGGACTGTTAATGACTCGGATGTACAGTGTGCACTAATTAAGTAGTTTTAGTAAACTTTACGGATGTTATTACAGCATCACCGACAGCTGACCAATGAAGATACTGGAAAGCTGGAACCTCAAGTTGAAGACCAGTGAAAATGCTGTCGTGGGTCAGGAGAGACAAGATATGATAGGAGGCCAAACAGCTCTGGCTTTTTGCCTAAGTTTGATGTGGATGTGCTGACTTGAGGGGAGTAGCTGTCCCTGTGGCTGTAATTCAGGATAATATCAGCCTCCACAGAACAGGACGTACCGGACTGCAGAGTTCATTGTCAGGCACTGCCAGAGCTGCTGCTTCTCTCATTAGCTGCCCATACTGCTATCACTGGAGAGTACTGGCTCAGTATTAACTAGCATATCTTTTGTTAATATTATGCATTAAGCATCAAATTTTTATGCCTCTGAAGTTTCAGTAAAAATGCCATTGCTGGAGATTTTCTGCCCTCATTGTCAACATGATGCTCAGCAGTCTGTAGTTGAATTCTTAATTAGAGTTGGAGAGGATCTAAATGCATCACTGAATGGATCCCTAGGAATTCAGTTTGCTGCTCACCATGCGCCAGTCGGGGGCGATCATCACCATGCATGGGAATAGTAACAACTGCTTCCTTATGGTCAATCTGGAAACCACGTCTGAGGAATGCTAACAGGCAGGGCTGGTGGGTTTAAAGCTTGTGCTAAGAAGGATGAGCAGAAAGGCCAGTATAAGCAAAGTGTTTGAGCTTTTTCTGCCACTATAGACAGCTTGGAGAAGGAGAACCCTGAAGGGGCTGCCATTTCCTAGCTGAGCCTTCTCTTTTGGGGGAAGAGGTGCTTCTCAGGGCTGGATTAAGAGTACTAAGTACCCCTGGATGACAGCACATATGACGGCACGTCAGAAGGGAACGGAGCTGATTGGTAGCTGACCAAATTCAGAAATGCATCTAATATAGGCTAAGCTAAGCCTCTGTGCCTGTGATGGGAAGGTTGCTGGTTTCAGCCTGGCCTCAGCAGATTAGTTATGTGTTTCTGTAAGCCCTTGATTGAGGCCTTGAACCCCCACCACTGTGTGTGGAGAGCAAGATGGGGCAACGTGAAAAAGAGAATTTCAGCCCTGGGATTAATGAAGTATCACAATTGTATTTGTATACGTCACATAGGCTTTTCAGTGAGTGCCAAATTAAAAGAACAATGCACATTCATATGAAATATATTAAATCTTAAATTCATTTGTGAAAATGCATTAGTGAATGAGACTGGACCCAAGGCATGGTGCCCAGATCCTCACATGTACAACCTAGGTCTGGTGCACCCCCATACCCTAAGGACATAGTGCCCAAAGCCCCACATGGCTAACCAAGGCCAGCAGCTTCCCCCTGATGTGGTGAGTGTGGCCCCTTCATTGCCACCACCCTTTGGCACATTTCCCCTCCTAGCCCCCCAAGGGGGCATTTGCCTGCACCCTTGCCTCCTGTGCCTCCTCACCTGTCACACAGTTTAGGGGTTTATTGTGTTGCTTGCTGACTTTATATAGCGGAGGCTGCTGTGATGATAACAAAGAGAAATAGGGCAGGCAGACATGATACTACGGGAGAGTAAGAAACCAGAGAGTAAAAATTCAGTTTGTGATAATAAGGCTTTTTTAACACGCTATACAGAATGTAGTCTGGTTTTTGAGAATGAGAAGTCTGAGCTGCATTGATATGTACGGAGAGCTTGTTTGCTTTGGAAGTTTGCCTGACTATCTTGTGTATAAAACTGTCCTGGGAAGCTATCCAAACTAAGACCTGTATTAGCCTGGGTTCTTGTAAAAGCCTGGATTGGAGTTGCTCTAGATAGGGTATGTGTCCGGGATTGCCAGTATAGAATTCCATTAATTTCCAGAAATACCTTCTGTACTTTCAGGAAAGAAGCCACAAATTAGCTTTTGTAAAAAGCACCACCTAGAGGATTTGTGTTGATTAGCCGTCAGGGTATCTGTTGTAAATGGCATAAGGCTTAGAGATTATTGAAATGAAACGATCCTTTATTTGCCATTTACACAAGTACATCGGAACATTTCTCTTCATTTGCTCCATCTTGCTCTCCATGAGATACAAATTGGGGGTCACAGCACAGGGCCAACCAGCGTGCGGCACCCCTTGAGCAGGGGGTTAAGGGCCTTGCTCAAGGACCCACATTCATGTGAGTTGGGCTTCAAACTGGAAAGCTTCCAATTACAGGTACAGAGGCTTAGTCCATCCAGCCATTCACCATACCCCTGCATGTAAATACTATAGATGCATATGGTGAGTAAATTATTTAAAAGGACAAAATGACTTGAAAATGTTCATCTGCTGTTTAATTTAGATGTACTCATTGCTGGTAGCTGTTTCTTGTCATAAGCCACTGTCTTAAATATGTTCATACAAAAATGTTTGATGCAGAGACCTCAGTTGTTCAGGTTTAGCCATATGATCAAGGTTCAAATAAAACTATCGGCTGTCTGCCAATTTGCTCCCCTTTAATTCACAATACTCATATTATTTTTTCAGTTCTAACGCATACAGCATGCAGAAATTAAAGAAAATGTTTAAAACTATTTATCTGGGTAATAAGTTTATATTTGCTCATGAAAAACACATTAGGATATATGCAAATGACCAGTGATACTATAAAAAGTAGCAAAAATTTATTCTCCAAAAAGTTCCTGCTGTCTTGCTAGAAGAATACCGCTTCAGTTCCCAAACCTCACTTTGGGGACACCTCAGACATGTATTTATTACATTTCTACAACAATTATCTTAATTAATAATTTTATGAGGCAGAGGGGAGAGGTTCCTGAACTCACACAGTTTGACATGCGTGCTATCACAGTTCTGCATCACCATTTATATCATTTAAACATACTTTTCTATGGCAACCTCAAAACTTTTGCTCCTATCCATAGGCCTGATCTTTTACTGTGTGATCTTACATTTTCTTTGGCAGCCAAAGAATTTAGCACAGTACTGTATATTCAGCTATATCATTTGTCCAAATTGGGTGGAGTGGTGGCTTTGAGGCTAAGGATGTGTGCTACTAATCAAAAGATGGTTCAAATGTTGGTTCAAATCCTTTAAATGCCCGGAGTGTGTCTACTCTGTTAGGCTCTTTAGCAAAGCCCTTAACCTGCAATAGCTTTGTCTTGGGTATGATGTTAATCTATATCTAGCCCTGCAAGCAAGTCCTCCAACTTTCAGGGAAAATTTGGGGTTGGTGGCAAGATCGTTGCTCCAGCTACCAGAAACAACTTCATACTGTTCCATTGCATTTGAACTTCTGTGGTGCTGAGGTCTCACCTGCCCCTCGGCTGTACTGGGGTTCTCATCCCTGTGGTGGGTGTCACAATGTACTGTATCAGCAAGTGCTCCTTACCTCTCTGTAAAACCATTGTTAAAATTTGCCTTTGAATAAATTGGCTGTGTATTTTCAAAGGCCCTATGAGGAAATTTGATAATATTTGAAAGCCTGTTTCACTGTCTGTCTTTTGTGGTAGTTCCTCTCAGTGTTTATGGACCTTTGCTTATTAGACTCCAGGCTCACCGAGACTCTTCCTTATATACAGGATGAATGGTATTATTTTAGGTTATAATTTTCTTAAGAGTACAAGCAATGTCATTGTTTCCTTTGCTTGTAAAACAAATATTGAACAAAATTTAATTTAATGGATGTAGCTAAAAAGTGTGGTAGAAGGACTTAAAAATTTAGGGGAATGAAAAGTAGGTGAAAAATCTCGACTGAAAGATGACTGAATAAACAGAAAACACCATGCCCTGTGTGATGCCTGACCCGTCCGCTCCTCATGTGTGCCACGCCCCCTGATTACCCACGTGTGCTTCCCCGATTGTTTCCAGCCCTGTCCGATTATGTTGCCCAGCTTTAATGTATTTAAGTCCTGGTCTCCCCTGTTTCTGTGTCTGTCATTGATGTTACCTGCTGTTAGTCGATGTTTCCTGTCCGTAGATCCCCTAATAAATCCCCGTTCACCCTGCTCTTGCCTGCTCGACTACCTCTCTGCCCGTTGCCCCGTCCGTGCGCCTCACCCGCAACCCACGAGCGTGACACCCTGCTTCAGCCCCCCTGTTTACTTCCTGATATGGCCTTAACAAGTCGCTCCTGTATATCGTTTGGCTTGCGTTTGTCCAGCTCTTGTGTGATTCACTCCAGCTGTCTCTCATTTGCGCCTTTGTTATTCCTGGTATAAAGGTGTTTCCCAGTCCTGTGCTCCCCAGTCCTGTCATTAATGTTGCTCCTGGTTGTTGCCCATGTCTCAGTCTCCCTTTTGTTCCCCTGTGATCCAACTTTGTTTGCCACTTCTGTTTCTTTACTAAACCTCCATTTGTTTCTCAACATACCTGCTCCCAAGTCTTTCCTCCTTCGTGCTGTGACAGAAAAATAAAACTCAACTGAATTTTTACTCTCTGGTTTCTTACTCTCCCGTAGTATCATGTCTGCCTGCCCTATTTCTCTTTGTTATCATCATAGCAGCCTCCGCTATATAAATTCAGTAAACAACACAAATGCAACTCTGAAAACATTACTAAACAGCACTTTCCCATCGCACAAATATTCACATTCCAAATCAATATACAAAATAAATGTAAAGTCAGTAAGTTCTTGTTGTGTTGCGTATGAATTGTATTTATGAGCTACAGGGTCTACTTATGTTCCTGAGAAGAAGAGCCTTAAACTTTCTGCAGTTTTCTGATTTGCAGACAGTTGTGAGTTCAAATCCTATGGTTGACACATATCAGTCCTATATACATTGGGTTTGCTTCTACCCAAAATTAAGCTAATAAAATGTAGTTTAATCGAAAAAATGATAAATGTTGATAATCCTGTTACGTTCCAGTCTAGGGTCAAGCGCAACAAAAAGTGGAGTGAGACCACTACTTTGGTATTTCTAGTGGGTTTATTAATAGTGGGAACCACTCCAGGAGCCGACAAACCAAAATAACAAACAAAAACACCTCTACCTGGAACAAAAGAGATACTTCTTACCTAACCCAAATAAAAAGAAAAATACACAAAACTACCCGATCTCCCTGACTAACTCCAAACAGTGAATAAACGTAACCAAAGCAAAATGGCGTTTTTCTCCCTACTTCCCCGGCTACCCACAGTGAACCCCAATGGGGTGTGGGTATTTATAGATATTTACAAAACAAAATGCACAGCAACCAAATTCAAAAAAGCTAAGCAGAAATCAATGGTCAAACAGCAAGACTCAAGCATAATAAATCATCAGTCATACAACAAGCACCAAACAAATTACAAAGCAAATGGCCTCCAGTTCTCAGCTTGGACAGGCCTTATAAAGGAAGTGATGATAGGACACAGGAGGAAAACTGGCCAATCAAAAAAGAGGGGAAGGTGATGTAACAATGGGCAGGGCCCGAAACAGAATGACACACCTCCCCACAGAACACCCGCCCACTATAGGGACTAAACTATCCCTGGGGGTCATAACAATACTACATTTTCAGTTGTTCATCCAGCATGTTTTGATCATTTTAGCTACATACTTTCATCATGCTTGTCACCCCTTGCACATTCAAGCCTCTGGTTTCCTCCATGGTGTGGCCCTAATGGTGTGGCTACGCCTGTTAATTATGTCTCACCTCTCGTTTCAGCCCTCATATGGATCACTCCAGCTGCCTCCCATCATTAGTCCTGTCTAAGAGTGTTTCCCAGTGCTGTGCTCCCCAGTTCTGTCATTAAAGTTATTCTGTGAATGTTCTGTGCTTTCTCTGTGTTCACCTGCTTGTGTGACTCCTCACAGTCTGCCTTTTTTGCCCTATTCCCGTGTACTTCATTAATCCCGTAAAACCCTTTTGCATTCATCCTTGCGCCTGTCCTCCATTTTCTTGCTTGCAGGACACAACAATGTTACATGTATGTTGTGTGATCATATAATTTAAAAATAATTCTATTCCTTTTGTTTTAATGGTTTAAGTGTTGTTTGTGTTGGAGAAAATTAATGCTGATGGAAAAATTGGAAATACAGGTTATGAATCAAGCATTTCATGCTACACAACTGCAAGAACAAATATATTATAAAAACACAATTTTACATTAGTTTAACTGAACAAAAATTCCACAGTGCAGAAAACTGCTTTAATAAGAAAATGTGTGAACTCAGGCCAGTCTGTGAGGCTGTGCGAACACAAACACACACACACACATACAACAAAACACGCATGCACACACAGTACTGCACACACAAAGAACTAGGATTCTTGGAGTATGCATGCTATGCTACTGCGCTTCGGGAGTAGTGGTCAGAAGTTGTACTAGGCGGAATTGGTACTCAAAAAATGTGTGTGTATGAATGCCTGAAACGAAAGGTGAACTTCCAGCGGAACCAGGGGAACAGTGGGAAAGGAATAGAAATAAATAAAATGCAACAAGTTACTGGAAATACTAGCGGGCTGACAGAGTAGTGGAGCTGTAAATACGAGTAAACAGTGTTTATTCAGGGCAGACGAGGAAACACGGCACACAACATTAATGACAGATCTGGGGAAAACGGACTCAGACACGGACTAAATACACAGAACACATCAGACTAATGGAAAACAGCTGGGCACAAACCAGGGAAGCACACGTGGTTGATCAGGGGGCGTGGCACACACGAGGATGACATTGGCATTTGACATTATCTAAGATAACTATTTGTTATTTATATTAATACCAGCTAAAAAAGTCATGACCTCCATGTTTTCTGATCTGGCCTAACTAGTTACTTATGTTGCATAAGCTTGCTAGCTAAGTAACAGGAAAAAACTAACAGGCTTTTGGAATTTGGATGATATATTTTGGAAAACCAGGTTTATTGGCTTCATTTGGAAAAATACAATCATAGCTGGAGGTTGGAAGTGCACTGCGTGACCTGGGAATAAATGTTAAAAATACAAGGAGTAAAATTTATTATCAGCACCTTACCCCCCACCCCACCCCCACCCTTATAGCAGCTGTCATGGAGAAACAGACACATAGCCCAGTGCTGGTTTCATGCAGTAGGGGGCAGTGTAGCAATCCCAGAAGTGTCACTAAAGAGGCTTGTTGGTGACATGATTAGGACTGTTGCCATTGGCAGGGCATTCGAGCCCCACTACAAAATCTCCCCAGCAGAGTCGCTACACTAATAAGTAAATGAACACGATACACATGTTGGCAATTACAGTATTGTACAACAATGCAATCTTGCATAAAGATGGCAGACATCCTGCAGGAAATTCAATTTAAACTGTCTACTGTGTAGAAGTGGGGCTGCCTCAACAAAAACGTTGTGCAGAGACATTATACATTAATTGCTACTGTTGTTAAACAACGTAATATTCCTCTGCCACAATGTTATCTACTACATTAGGCCTACCCAATGAAAAGTAATATAGGCTTAATATATTTTTGTACATGCATTTGCATGCGAAACATAGATATATCCTCAATGACAAAATAAAATGACCTTAATGACGTTTTCAACACACAGCTAACTTTTTTTTATTGGTAGTAGGCCTACTGTGTTTTAGTGCCCTTAAACGTATTATTTACCACTGCACTACATGCCCTAGTTCTTTGCTTTATTTAATTCTCTTCCTGCCAATCTCCATCAGATTGTCTGGTACTACAATGGTAGCCAAAGCGTGTTTATTTCCTCCTCAAACTACGCATTCACAAACAGTGTAGTTACGGCCATTTTTCAGCCATCCAAGGGGTGTCTCACGTACAATTGCACTGTATTGCCACAATTTTATACACCGATATATTATTCTACCTATAATATAATCTCCATCTTAAACTCCAGGTGAGAAACTGGAAGTTTATCATAAAATGGTAATATTTTCTATTTGTTTTAATAACCCGGACATAAAAGAAAAGCAACAAAAATGAGAAAATACTCGATTTATAGTTAACATTTTCATGCTGTACATGCTGCTTCCGCCGCAACCAAAGGCGATCGCTTCCAAAATCGTGGTGACTCATGCGGTGCACGTATAGCTGCCCAGGAAGAAATCCGCTGTAAAACCAGTTACAATTTGGATTGAACCTAATGCAACGTATTAAGGAAAATAATACATATTAAACACCGAGTTAAAACCGTTGCTTTTCCCACCCGTTTTCTCCCCTACCGCCCCTTTCTCTCATCGCATCCCCACGCATGACAGCGGTCGCTTCGTCAGCAGCGGATATTGGGATCGTCGCATGATGGAGCCCCATTTATTGCTCCTTTTTCTGGGGGTTTTCTCCATTAAACTAGTTGGCATGCAAGGTTTGAGCACAGAGGAAGACCAGTCTCAGGATCTCGAATGTAAAATGAAAAGTGTCACCGTGTCGGCGTTGCCTTTCCTGCGGGAAAACGATCTGAGTATCATGCACAGTCCATCGGCCTCCGAGCCCAAGCTCCTCTTCTCTGTCCGGAATGATTTTCCGGGAGAGATCGCCGTTGTGGACGACCTGGAAAACACCGAACTCCCTTATTTTGTTTTAGGTGAGTTTGTATAATGATGAACAATGCGATCGATTCCTTTTCTGTATGGGCCCTTGTATCCCGCAAATGCACCGCATCAATGTATTTTTCAAATTTATTGTCAGGAAGATCTCGATGGCATGATTTACATTTTGCTGCATATCGCGCTTTTCTTAGAAGGTTTTAAGGTGTATTGCATTAAAAAACTCCACTAGGCTAATAAAAATGTAATACAAGTGTATTTTTTAAAATCAGTATTAGGTGTGATGAGCTCCATTTAACAATAACAGTTCATATAAACAACGTATCGCAAACCATCGCTAAACAAGTATATATATTTTTTTTGCTTTACTGAATCTAGGCATAACGCATACAATAAGAAACTGCTGACACTTAAACTTCTGAATATTGATTTATTCATCGTTGAATAGTAATTATTTACACGTCCTGAGATAAAGTTTATCTAATTGCACTATGTATACATTACTATTAAACATAACATTTATACGTATAAGTACTTTTCTTTATATGTTAGTATTTTATATATGTAATCAGTTCATGTACATTACCTCTATTATTTATTGTGTAACATAGTTATATTGCATACATGTAATTGACTTCTGTGTAGCTGTCCATGGGCCTGATGTGACAATTTTTCATATACAAAAGCGCAAAATCAAAACGTCTGTCGAGACCGACAACAGTGCTTTAAAGAAATTTGAAATCACACAGTAAACAGCGAGAAATGCAGTAGCTGAAATGACTTCGAAATGATTGCTGTTGCAAGAAGTTTCAACAGATGTGTTTGACCGTGCTGCCTTGCTTAGTGTTGCTGAAAAGAGTATGTTATTATGCATAGACTTGTGTGCATAAATCATCACACGGGAACATTTGAAATGCAAGTGGGCAGTCTGGTAAATTGAAGTTTCTTTTTATACATTTTTAGATTTGGGTTTATGTATAAGGTAAAGATGGCAGTTAATATAACACAAAAATGGCACTAGTAGTTCAACAAATTGCCAAAAAAGTAATGTGCAAAGATTCTTAAGTACATCACCATTTTAGTTTTACCTGATTGGTCTCTGTGAGGTATAATTCTTGAATATGACACTAATGATCCATTAAAGCAGTGAAGAACTGGTATAAAGACAAGAAACAAGACGTTAATTTATACCTAAAATCCATTGCCTTTTTTGCATCCAATGACTAATCTCCATCTCTGGGTGTAACAGAGTGCCCATCCTGGTTAGGATAGCAACATACACACATTATATTACACACTGTATGCATTTGGATGATGTAAGGAGACATGAATATCTTTGTAACTTTATAAAAGGGAAACAGGCAGTTTTAGGAAAAGCACGTGACACATTCTGAATGTAATGTCATCTAGTGGCAATGTCTGTATTAACCTGTACACATCCCTCTACTACTCACTGCTAGTTAGGGTTATTTCTGTTTATCAAAAAACAGGCGCAAACGTCAGCCTGATCAACGAACTGTACTTCTTACAGATTAACCATTTAACCAGTAAGTCCTGAGTCTGTTAATTTACTGTTATTGGATATGAGCCAACAGGAATGAGAGAAAAATATAACGATTTCACAGTACAATGGATAACAGTTTGACAAAGGAACAAATTACAAGTAACAAATACATAATGGGGGTCACTAATTATGACAGAGATTATTGCCACCCTTTATGTGCAATATAGAATTGCTTTAATTGGAGTTTGTCTTGTCAGGAACCTGACATGTGCTGTTTAAAAAAAATGGACATTTTGACAGTTTCGAGGTGAGGTGATATTCAGGTGATATTAATGTTTTATTCATATAGAGAAACAGATAGTAACCCAGCTGTGGGCATTGAGGGAGATGTATTTTATGCTGTTAGGATTCCCAGGGGGAGAATTGTTACAGATATGCCATAAAGCACAAATTTATGGGATTTGGGATCACCTAAGTGACGTGTATTTTTCAATTCAGTGCAGTTCAGAGAAAGGTTTTAGTTTTCTGTTTTTTTAGTAGATTAGTTAGTTCACTGATTAATTGTGGTTTGATGCTTAGTATATCAGTTCAGTTATGAAAATGTATGCTGTTTAGGATTAAATCTGAATTATTCACTCTGTAACACATTCAGGAATATTCTGAATAATTCATAAATTAATCAATTTATTTTGACTCTGAGTACGCCAGCTGAGAGATGAGGTAGAGTGACAATTAAAAAAAACACAAGCAAACACAACAATTATATCTAGTAATCAGTAAACAATACAGAACGTAAACACTTTACTACTGAAAAATCCTGCATCAGCCTCGAAAATCTTGGGTGGGGGAGTCAGGCTGAGGGAACAGGGGGAGAAGACAGTCGAAGTCAAGGGCGGAAGCAAGGTCTCAAAACCAGAAGGTCTGTCCTGGGAGTGCTTGGTAAGGCAGGTACATGTACAGACACTGGGAGATTGGTGCACACGCTCAATGGGAATGAGATCAGGGAGAACCTGCACACAACTCCACACAGAAGTGGGATCAAGGAGAACCTATGCACAGCTCCATGTAGAAGGGAGATCAGGGAGAAGTTGCACGTAACTCCACACAGAAGGAGGAACAGGGAGAACCTGCAAACAGCTCCATACAGAAGGAGGAATAGGGAGAACCTGCACACAGGTCCAAACAGATGGGGGATCATGGAGAACCTGCACACAGGTCCACACAGATGGGGGATCATGGAGAACCTGCACACAGGTCCACACAGATGGGGGATCATGGAGAACCTGCACACAGGTCCACACAGATGGGGGATCATGGAGAACCTGCACACAACTCCACACAGAAAGGGGAGATTTAGGTTCTTCAGGAGTTGTGCAATACATGGAGCAAATAGTTCTTGAAATTAAAATGTCACACATTTCATTTAAAAAAAATTGTATCCATGCATGGTAAAAAGAGTGAGTTATTTTGGGTCATGTACAGCACTGTACCAAAAGCACATGCACACGGACACAGACACACACACTCACACACACACACACATACACACAGATTACTGTATGCAGCCATGCATCACTTAACAACAGGGATATCTTCTGTGAAATGTGTCAATAGGTGATTTTGTGGTTGTGCAAGCATCATGAAGTATACTTACACAGACCTAGATCGGATAGCCTACTGTTTTACAGTAAACTTTTGTTTATAAGTTGAAAGAGTACGTTCTAAAGTACTGATAAAAAGTACATAGCAAATACATAACCCAGCAACATGGTTGCTTATTATCATTATCAAGTATTATGTACTGTGCATAATTATATGTGTTATACTTTTATATGACAGGCAGTATAGGAGGTGAGTTTATTCCAGCTTCACAAACATGTCAGTAATGCATTGGGGTACGATATTATGATGGCTTTCAGTTCCATTATAATCTTATGAGACCAGTATCTTATCTGGTCCATCATTGACCAAAATGTCATTATGTCGCGCACGTGCTTGTAAGTGTGCATGTGTGTATGTGTGTGCATCTGGATTAGGTTTATATTATATTTTGGGGACCAAATTATTCTGCTGGGGGACTTCAGTGCTCACATGGGTAATGATAGTGTAACCAGGAGGGGTATGACTAGGAATATTGAATCTAATCTAATCTAAATCTAAACCATTCAAACAAGAGTTACTGATCATTGACATGTTTTCTAATGTTACATTATATTGTTATTGGGTAAATATACGATTACTATCCAGATAAATAGCTTTTATCATATTCTTTTGGGTACCTAAGACATTTGCAAAGTACTGCATATTATAAAAGCACCATCATCATAACATCCATCCATCCATTTTCCAAACCGCTTATCCTATTGGGTCGCGGGGGGTCCGGAGCCTATCCCGGAAGCAATGGGCACGAGGCAGGGAACAACCCAGGATGGGGGGCCAGCCCATCGCAGGGCACACTCACACACCATCCACTCACACATTCACACCTATGGGCAATTTAGCGACTCCAATTAGCCTCAGCATGTTTTTGGACTGTGGGGGGAAACCGGAGTACCCGGAGGAAACCCCACGACGACATGGGGAGAACATGCAAACTCCGCACACATGTGACCCAGGCGGAGACTCGAACCCGGTTCCCAGAGGTGTGAGGCAACAGTGCTAACCACTGCACCACCATGCCGCCCCTCATCATAACATTTGAAACCTAATGACTGAATTTTGAATAGAACTGGTTATGGCATCCAGTGGCATAAAACCAGTGACTACCAAAGCCACAAAATACTGTAGAAGGACAGGTTTTGGGCTACAGTTGAATGTTCTGGAGCCAATGGCCAACACCCATCATATGAAACTGAACCCAATCTACTACTGAAGTATTACAAACATAATTACTCCTTATAATTGGTGCTAATTGGAGACAGGAGGAGTGAAGCGTAATTAAGTATATAGTGTGTAGGTCAAAGCATGACTGCATTGTCTTTTTTTTCCTTTGTATGTTACAGAGTCATGACTGATGGTGGGAAAGGGTTAACTACAGGCTGAATGTTAGTGAAAATAACCTAGATATTATTTTCACAAACTGTAAGGAAATAGACAGAGTGCCTCAGTGTACAACACCAGCGCCTCATGCCTCTAGGGTTGGGTTGAATCCGGTCCTGTTCTTCTTGTGTGGGGTTTGCATGTTCTACTTAAGCATTGTGGAAAGGGTTCTGACAATGTCTGACAATCAGTGTTCTGCCAGATATTCAACACCACAAATATTTGATTAAAGGGAACTTGTAAAAAGAAAGGAAGCTAAATTTTGATACAATGCCTCTGAAGGTCACCTAAAAATTCAGTATTTGGTTGCAGCAGTTATAGTATCACCAATGGCTACAAAACACTTACTGTAGTTATTGAGTCCAACCAAAAGCTTTATATAGTTACATGGTGATACTTTGGAGGAATTTTGGCCTAGTTCTCTTTATATACAAAACTGCATTAAATCAGTGACATGGTTGCTGGTGGATGGCAGCACATTTTATTTATAAATGTGATCCATGATATATTCAGTTGGTTAGAAAAAGCTAAGAAAGATGACAAAAATCATTCATGCACCTATCCCATACTGCTTAATAATAATAATAATAACAACAATAACAATAATAATAATAATAATAATACATTTATTTTATACAGCGCTTTTCTAGATACTCAAAGTCACTTTACAAAGGCTGGGGCGCAACCTGGACAGGATGCCAGTCAAGCAAGGAACATTATGAAATAAAATAGGATTGTTATATGGGGAGCTGCACGCTGGCTGACCCTGCACTCTGACCCCCAAACATGATGTCACCTCTCTTTGTCTGTGTGTCTTCTGGAGAGCAAGATAGGATTGACAAAAAGACAATTTCCCCATGGATATCAGTACATCATCACTATTCTTTTCTATTTTAAAATGTCCCTGCTTTACGTAATAAAAATCTTAATTTGGATAATATCTAATTATGTTTTGAATGACTGTGTAATTTCAGGGATTCCCAGTGGCAGGTACCAGAAATGAGCTGCATTTTCATTTTCAGTATCTATTCTTCAGGTGGTACCAGGCTGTCCTCTAAACAGTCAGTAGGCACTTTTACTTTCATCAGCTTGACACAAAATTGACCCTCCCCTTCTGTTTGAGAGCCTTGCCTTCCAGATGACAGTGGCTGTGTTTATGAGGAACGTGAAGTAAATGGGCAGAGTGAATTATATTTCAGCATTTTTCATTTGTTTATTCTCTTTGCTTTTCTCTTTGCTTTAGTCCTACTACCTTAGATTGTTGATATCTATTATTATAAAAAAAAATAGTTTTGCTGGAAAATGAACCTCATGAAATATCAGTATCAGTATTAGTACCTTTAGATAAGTACAGCCCTGCAATTAAATTGCTGAAATTATTATTAATACTAATTTGCTCATGGGGTCACCAATAAAATATGTCTTTACATCAGTTTCAAAGACTAAGATGATAAACTTTCTTTACAATGAATAGTTGGGGCAGGAGCAATAAGCCTATTTACAGAATTATGCTCCACAGATGAGCAAATAGTTAAAAACCACGTGGAGGCAGCTGAAGGCATACAAATCAGAATAAGAATCTAAATCTGTGGTCCAATTACAGGTAGAAAGTCGTAGGGTTGACCTGTGTCAGGTTCAGGTCAAATAATCGAATCCAAACCAAAGACACAAAGCAAGTGATGAAGCAAGCAGGAGTCAGATAAGGAAAACAGATCATGAAAGATGTACTCTGCATGGTGGATACCTCAATACTTCATGAGGAAGTCAGCGAAGACCAGGTACTTTTATAGGCCAAGGAATTATGGTAATGAGCTCTGGGAAGGCAGGGCTGGAGCTGACTGGGTGTGGCTGGATGGATACTTGGCATTTAAATTAATAATTGATCATAGATACTTTCAAGACATGGAAAAAGTTCTTTTAGAAACATGCTGTGCTATATAAATATGCATTATAAATAAATATATAAATAAACCATGCATCCATTCATCCATCTTCCTGCCATCTTCCAGGATCAAGTCAATACACAATAAGTGTTAAAATCACTCCTTAAGCAATTCCTTTTACAGTAATTGATGGTAATGAAATTGTGATCCCCTTTCAAGAACTGATGCCCACAGGACACCTTTTTCACTTCAGCGTTTAGCCCCAATGTGTGGTGCTGTCAATAAATGCCATTTTTCCTGAGGCACAGTCCGCTGCCAGCTAATGTTTCCATGGCAACTGTTTGCCACCTTCCCTTTTGCCTCGGCTTTATTCTGTGGAGTGGCTGGCATTCATACCGGAAGGCACTTTCTCTATGTTATTTCCTATTGATGATCTTTTAGAACTTAAATACAGCAGATATTGGACTGTCACAGTCTCTAAAATATATATTTAAATCATAATTCCTCAGTAGTTACTGTTGGTGTGCAGTATGCTTAACTGAAATAAATGTTTATTTATATACTGTAACTTGTCCTTCATCTCTTTAAATAGCTTCAGTTTGAAAATAGAGAGAAGAGTCACATGTGATGGGGTATATTTAATGTTCGCAACTAGGCACACATCATCTTTTGTAAGAATCACTCTGGTAAGGCCAGAAAAGAGAAATGAGATGTTTTGATATGACATGGTGACTGGATTGGAGGAGAAATTATTAGGGACGGCATTTTCACTTTTGGTGAGGATGGTGGGGGTCTCAGACATAGGCGTGCGCATCAGGACAGAATGGAACAAGCCATTTATAGTGCAATCACATGAGGAGCAGGTGAACCCAGCCCCCAGCTGTTCTGAGACACCACACACGCGTACTATGTCATGCCTTTATTAAACTTCCATAAAGAAATTTTATTAACTGTGTGTTAATAAATAAGCAGCGAGTATTAACAGAGGTAAAGTATGATATCCTTAGAAATTATTTAACAATAAGAACACAGACCATTTAGGGAGAATTCCTATGGTAAAAGTTACATATCAGTATTAAGAATCCATTCATCCATCCACCCATCCATCCATTTTCTGCCTGTTTATATTGAACTGGGACATGGGGGGACGGGCAGTCCAGGGCGATCCTACAGCAGGCAGGAAAGGACACCAGGCTGGGGTACACCCAGGATGGGATGCTGTCACGATAAAACAAATCACAAGAATTAATACTGTTGCTTTCAAATTTAACAAAACAGCTTGGAATGGAAATCAGGGGGCTACAAAGGGAGATTTCAACCAGATACCGAAATCTGTAGCACAGGATTTTAACAGCATCAAACTTCAGTGTCACTATGCGTTTAGTTTGCTAGCTTATTAGCGACAAGCAGCTGGTGAGATATTTGGTGTGAAATGGCTTCAGCTGCTAATAACAGACAGAGGTGAAAGTGGCTGAAACTTTAGAAAAGAGTCAAAAAATCCTTAACTTACGGTGTGAGGCTTCAGGTGACCCTAACAAAGATATTTAATTAGTTATGGGCTTATCTATACCCACTGTGCATGCTGTGTTTGTTCATTTTGTTTGTTGGTTGCGTATTTGTGCCATATTTTGGCTTGAGGATGCAGGATTTCAGGAAAGTGAAATATAAGCATATGTTTGATTTATGAATTTAACTCGCTCTAGGACTCCAACAACCAAAGCTATGCTTACACAAAATATCCTGATCAACAAGTAAAATAAGTAATAAACTGATTAAATAAGATAACGATAACATATTATTTAATTTACATAGGCATAAAATTAGCTTTACTGGCATCGTAAACTTCTGGCTCCCTCTGGATTTCCAGTTTTCGACAGGACAAGTGATTTCCTTGGAACCTTACCATGCTGTTTAAGAGAACATTTCAGTTAGCCCAGCCAATCAGCTTAGTTTATGAAAATATCCAAATAAGGCAATGTTATCTGCATGCTTTGTTGGTCCTTGGGGCTGTCATGGTGGCTAGGTGGGTCATAACTGTGGCCTCAAAGCTCCAGGGTTGTGACTCTGATTCCTGTCTTAGTTATCTGTGTTATATCTTTATACTTTAATAATATATACTCTTTATACTCTTAGTTATCTCTTTATACTTTAAAAATATAATATGCCAACAAACCGTAGTCCTTGTGCTCTCACAAACTGATGAGCAATGTGCTGACCTTCACCGCTACAGTCGTGCTTTACCAATCTATCTAGTAGAAAGGTTACCTAGCAAAAGGTCTTACTAAATAACATGATTTTTTTTTAAAAATTTGATAATGATTTTAACTATGTCTGTCAATAAAGTTGCTACTGTATACAGAGATTCAGATAGGATGTCTTTGTATACAATGTCACCCTATTTATGGTCTATGGTGGAAACGTGAATACTAAACTCTGGATTGGCCACTTTTGGAAGGCCTAGCCCCCACCTGTGGAGATAATTTCATGCCTTAACATTATGTAGGTTTTACATTGGACTTTTGGAGAGTGAGGTCACCCCCTACAAGAAAATGTGATGTGTCATTTTGAATGCTCGGTTTGAAAAGGTCAACAAAGTCTTCATATTCATATTTTTACGTTATTTTTTTAAGTTTGATGTCTTGAATTTATCTTTTAGGAGAGTGGAGAACATTTACTTGTTTTATATTTACAATGTGCAAGTAAGGATCAGAGGGCCAGGTCACCTTCTTCCTGGAGCATTCGGGATAAAGGGCCTGACTAAGAAATCACTTTGCCAACCCTGACATGTGAATGGGCGACTGTTTGACCATGAGCACAGAACCACACACCACTCTCTTTTATTTTGTTCATTTATAGGAGTGCTTCCCAATCCGGTCTACAGGGACCCACAGCTGTTCGAGGATTTTGCTCTTTCTGAGCTCCCAGCCAGACAGCACACATTTTTACAAAAACATGGATTGACTGTGGGTCCCAAAGGACCAGATTGGGAAACAGATTGACAGTGTTAATGGAGACCATGTATTGTTTTAATGTGTGGTGTTGTCAAATTTCACACAAGCAAATGGATATGTATGAAACACAGAAATTGAGCATTTTTGGTGTGAAGTATGATGTAGGGTTTGATAGAAATGGTGAAATTGTGCTTAGTGCACAGTGTGGTTCACAACAAACAGGTTTTATTGAGAAATCAGAACGCAAAAGCGGTGAACCGCAAAATAAAGGGACTCCAAGGTAGAGCCCTGCGCGGGACTGTTTTTTTAATCCCGCTCCCGCCCGCTCCCGCCCGCTCCCGCCCGCTCCCGCCCGCTCCCGCTGTCTGTCTCTGTCACTCCGCCCGCTCCCGCTGAATTTCTGACCATTACCGCCCGCTCCCGCTGTCTGTCTCTGTCACACCCGCCCGCTCCCGTTGAATTTCTGTCGAATCCCGCCGGCACCCGCAGATGCATTAACGGATATACTGTACGATGAAATAAGTTTATATACATTAAATGTTCTATTCTAATAGAATAAGAACTAAATAAATAAAACAAATTCAACAAAAATCTCTCAACTTTGAATCGCAAATAAATGTAAACTGAGCCCAAAAACTAATCAGATGTGCAAATATCTGCACAGTTATTTTAAAAAAGACAATAACCAAATCTATACAACAAATGTTAAAATATCACATTATTATAAACAAACAAGAGCAGCTTAAAAACAGAAGAGAACCCTGAACCTTATTTCAATGAAATACATTTAAACTAGCTGAACATCACAATTTAATACAATGGCTCAGACCAAACACGAATACATAACACAAAATAAATGACATCAGTTACATTCTCCATCCTGCCAAAAATCTTGGGACCCGCTGTCTATTTTTAGCTGCCCGCTCCCGCCCGCGGCAACCTTAAAACCGCCCGCTCCCGTGAGATTTCCATTCCGCAGGACCCGCGGGATCCCAGTCCCAATGCAGGGCTCTACCCCAAGGGGCAAAGAACAAAATTTAAAAAACAACTTACTAAAAGTAACACAACTAGGGAACAGAACAAATCAAGGTGTAAGACTGGAAAAGAATCGCAGCTACATACACGCAGCAACAATAGCACTAAAAACTGGAAGGACATGGGAACTGAACACTAGTTAAACAGGAACTAACACACTGCAACAGAACACTACTGACACAGGGCAAACACAATCACTGGAGAGAAAAACAAAAGCAGACACTTAAACATGCTGATAACAAGGGCTAACAAGGGGCAGATGAGAACTACTATGAACTAAGGACAAAGAGGAGCAGGTGAGGTCAATTAACAGATACAGAAAAGGTCCAGGCACTAAGGAAAACCAAATGAACAGGAAACCTGGAGCGAAAAACAAGGAACTGAAATACCTATACAAATGTTAAACCAGGAGAACAAACAACCCGCAAATATTAAATAATGATTAGTTAAGACTGGTCCCTGACCAGCCTCAAACCACCGCCAAAAGAAGAGCTGGTAGAAAAAGTGGCTAGCCACTCAGTCCATTAAGACACACAGGGGGTTAGGGTCTACTTTAACATGCTAGGGACTAAGGAACACAGGAAGGCAGAGGAGGGAACAGGTAGGCCAGTGACTCCTGCTGGTCAACCAGGGACAAGACATATAGGACAGGGCCAGAAGGGCACTGATCCTGACAGTTACAGCTGTTAATAAAGATCTAGACAGAAAGCCAGCCTGTTTTTACTCATTAAAATATAATAATCACTTATCATTAAAATAATGTTTAAAAAGTGTTATGTTCAAATATATGACCATGGACAGATTTTTGCCGACACAGAGCATTGTTATACTTTAGTGAATGTCACATGCAGTATGCCAGAGCATTTACTTGAAACCTACATGGATGGCTGAAGCACAGCTATACCCATGGGCGTAAGCGTGCATTCTTTCGGGGGATCATGTCCCCGCCAACACTAAGAAAATACCAATCTGGGGGGACGGCCCCGATATACAATAGAAAAAATTTTAAACGTTTTCTTTTTATGAACCCTCTCAATGGATCTGCTCTCTCATTTTCTATTTATTTTCAATTTATATCCATTTGTTAAGGAAAACAGAAGTGTGTGACCCCAATTGTACACTGTAGCACGTCTTCCTGTGCTGTGATAGTAATCTGGCAGGTGTTTCAAACTGGTCACTTAGTGGAGGTGAGAAATGGACCAAGAATTAGTTAAAAAGCAGAGAAAACCGGACATATGAGTGTTTTTTTCAGACAGTAAGGAACTAGATACATGAAGAGGTAATGTTAGCTTAGTATATGTGCCCTTGAGAGGTACAGTGGGCTATCCCACATTTTTGACCCCTACCCCCTTTTTATTGAATATTTTTAATTGGATAAGTTGTTATTATCTAAGTCATACCTCTGTGCTACATATGATATATATCAATTGTAGGGTATGGGCACACTGATTTTTGACTTTAGAGTTCATTTTCTCAAAACTTTGTTTTTGTGGGATAGCCCACTTTCACCTCTCAAGGGCACATATGAAGGTTAATGATTATTGGACTACAGAACTACATAGTGCATGGCAGGGGAAACCATGTACCATCAAAATAAAGTTCCATGCCACACAGAGAGCCAGGCACAGGGAGAGGCATGCTGAAAGCAGATGTCAGACAGGGACAGGGCGAGGCATGCAGAAAGCAGTGGCCAGAGAGGGACAGGGAGAGGCATGCAGAAAGCAGTGGCCAGAGAGGGAGAGGGAGAGGCATGCAGAAAGCAGTGGCCAGAGAGGGACAGGGAGAGGCATTCTGAAAGCAGAGGTCAGATAGGTACAGGGAGAGGCATGCTGAAAGCAGTGGCCAAAGAGGGACAGGGAAAGGCATGCTGAAAGCAGTGGCCAGAGAGGGACAAGGAGAGGCATGCTGAAAGCAGTGGCCAGAGAGGGACAGGGAGAGGCATGCAGAAAGCAGTGGCCAGAGAGGGAGAGGGAGAGGCATGCAGAAAGCAGTGGCCAGAGAGGGACAGGGAGAGGCATGCTGAAAGCAGTGGCCAAAGAGGGACAGGGAGAGGCATGCTGAAAGCAGTGGCCAAAGAGGGACAGAGAAAGGCATGCTGAAAGCAGTGGCCAGAGAGGGACAAGGAGAGGCATGCTGAAAGCAGTGGCCTTAGAGGGACAGGGAGAGGCATGCTGAAAGCAGATGTCAGACAGGGACAGGGAGACGCATGCAGAAAGCAGTGGCCAGAGAGGGACAGGGAGAGGCATGCTGAAAGCAGTGGCCAGAGAGGGACAGGGAAAGGCATGCTGAAAGCAGTGGCCAGAGAGGGACAGGGAAAGGCATGCTGAAAGCAGAGGTCAGATAGGTACAGGGAGAGGCATGCTGAAAGCAGTGGCCAGAGAGGGACAGGGAGAGGCATGCAGAAAGCAGTGACCAGAGAGGGACAGGGAGAGGCATGCTGAAAGCAGTGGCCAAAGAGGGACAGGGAGAGGCATGCTGAAAGCAGTGGCCAAAGAGGGACAGAGAAAGGCATGCTGAAAGCAGTGGCCAGAGAGGGACAAGGAGAGGCATGCTGAAAGCAGTGGCCTTAGAGGGACAGGGAGAGGCATGCTGAAAGCAGATGTCAGACAGGGACAGGGAGACGCATGCAGAAAGCAGTGGCCAGAGAGGGACAGGGAGAGGCATGCAGAAAGCAGTGGCCAGAGAGGGAGAGGGAGAGGCATGCAGAAAGCAGTGGCCAGAGAGGGACAGGGAGAGGCATTCTGAAAGCAGAGGTCAGATAGGTACAGGGAGAGGCATGCTGAAAGCAGTGGCCAAAGAGGGACAGGGAAAGGCATGCTGAAAGCAGTGGCCAGAGAGGGACAAGGAGAGGCATGCTGAAAGCAGTGGCCTTAGAGGGACAGGGAGAGGCATGCTGAAAGCAGAGGTCAGATAGGTACAGGGAGAGGCATGCAGAAAGCAGTGGCCAGAGAGGGACAGGGAGAGGCATGCAGAAAGCAGTGGCCAGAGAGGGAGAGGGAGAGGCATGCAGAAAGCAGTGGCCAGAGAGGGACAGGGAGAGGCATGCTGAAAGCAGTGGCCAAAGAGGGACAGGGAGAGGCATGCTGAAAGCAGTGGCCAAAGAGGGACAGAGAAAGGCATGCTGAAAGCAGTGGCCAGAGAGGGACAAGGAGAGGCATGCTGAAAGCAGTGGCCTTAGAGGGACAGGGAGAGGCATGCTGAAAGCAGATGTCAGACAGGGACAGGGAGACGCATGCAGAAAGCAGTGGCCAGAGAGGGACAGGGAGAGGCATGCTGAAAGCAGTGGCCAGAGAGGGACAGGGAAAGGCATGCTGAAAGCAGTGGCCAGAGAGGGACAGGGAAAGGCATGCTGAAAGCAGAGGTCAGATAGGTACAGGGAGAGGCATGCTGAAAGCAGTGGCCAGAGAGGGACAGGGAGAGGCATGCAGAAAGCAGTGACCAGAGAGGGACAGGGAGAGGCATGCTGAAAGCAGTGGCCAAAGAGGGACAGGGAGAGGCATGCTGAAAGCAGTGGCCAAAGAGGGACAGAGAAAGGCATGCTGAAAGCAGTGGCCAGAGAGGGACAAGGAGAGGCATGCTGAAAGCAGTGGCCTTAGAGGGACAGGGAGAGGCATGCTGAAAGCAGATGTCAGACAGGGACAGGGAGACGCATGCAGAAAGCAGTGGCCAGAGAGGGACAGGGAGAGGCATGCTGAAAGCAGTGGCCAGAGAGGGACAGGGAAAGGCATGCTGAAAGCAGTGGCCAGAGAGGGACAGGGAAAGGCATGCTGAAAGCAGAGGTCAGATAGGTACAGGGAGAGGCATGCTGAAAGCAGTGGCCAGAGAGGGACAAGGAGAGGCATGCAGAAAGCAGTGGCCAGAGAGGGAGAGGGAGAGGCATGCAGAAAGCAGTGGCCAGAGAGGGACAGGGAGAGGCATTCTGAAAGCAGAGGTCAGATAGGTACAGGGAGAGGCATGCTGAAAGCAGTGGCCAAAGAGGGACAGGGAAAGGCATGCTGAAAGCAGTGGCCAGAGAGGGACAAGGAGAGGCATGCTGAAAGCAGTGGCCTTAGAGGGACAGGGAGAGGCATGCTGAAAGCAGAGGTCAGATAGGTACAGGGAGAGGCATGCAGAAAGCAGTGGCCAGAGAGGGACAGGGAGAGGCATGCAGAAAGCAGTGGCCAGAGAGGGAGAGGGAGAGGCATGCAGAAAGCAGTGGCCAGAGAGGGACAGGGAGAGGCATGCTGAAAGCAGTGGCCAAAGAGGGACAGGGAGAGGCATGCTGAAAGCAGTGGCCAAAGAGGGACAGAGAAAGGCATGCTGAAAGCAGTGGCCAGAGAGGGACAAGGAGAGGCATGCTGAAAGCAGTGGCCTTAGAGGGACAGGGAGAGGCATGCTGAAAGCAGATGTTAGACAGGGACAGGGAGACGCATGCAGAAAGCAGTGGCCAGAGAGGGACAGGGAGAGGCATGCTGAAAGCAGTGGCCAGAGAGGGACAGGGAAAGGCATGCTGAAAGCAGTGGCCAGAGAGGGACAGGGAAAGGCATGCTGAAAGCAGAGGTCAGATAGGTACAGGGAGAGGCATGCTGAAAGCAGTGGCCAGAGAGGGACAGGGAGAGGCATGCAGAAAGCAGTGACCAGAGAGGGACAGGGAGAGGCATGCTGAAAGCAGTGGCCAAAGAGGGACAGGGAGAGGCATGCTGAAAGCAGTGGCCAAAGAGGGACAGAGAAAGGCATGCTGAAAGCAGTGGCCAGAGAGGGACAAGGAGAGGCATGCTGAAAGCAGTGGCCTTAGAGGGACAGGGAGAGGCATGCTGAAAGCAGATGTCAGACAGGGACAGGGAGACGCATGCAGAAAGCAGTGGCCAGAGAGGGACAGGGAGAGGCATGCTGAAAGCAGTGGCCAGAGAGGGACAGGGAAAGGCATGCTGAAAGCAGTGGCCAGAGAGGGACAGGGAAAGGCATGCTGAAAGCAGAGGTCAGATAGGTACAGGGAGAGGCATGCTGAAAGCAGTGGCCAGAGAGGGACAGGGAGAGGCATGCAGAAAGCAGTGACCAGAGAGGGACAGGGAGAGGCATGCTGAAAGCAGTGGCCAAAGAAGGACAGGGAGAGGCATGCTGAAAGCAGTGGCCAAAGAGGAACAGGGAAAGGCCTGCTGAAAGCAGTGGCCAGAGAGGGACAGGGAGAGGCATGCAGAAAGCAGTGGTCAGAGAGGGACAGGGAGAGGCATGCAGAAAGCAGATGTTAGGTACAGGGAGAGGCATCCTGAAAGCAGTGGCCAAAGAGGGACAGGGAGAGGCATGCAGAAAGCAGTGGCCAGAGAGGGACAGGGAGACGCATGCTGAAAGCAGTGGCCAAAGAGGGAGAGGGAGAGGCATGCTGAAAGCAGTGGCCAAAGAGGGGCAGGGAAAGGCATGCAGAAAGCAGTGGCCAGAGAGGGACAGGGAGAGGCATGCTGAAAGCAGTGGCCTTAGAGGGACAGGGAGAGGCATGCTGAAAGCAGTGGCCAGAGAGGGACAGAGAGAGGCATGCTGAAAGTAGTGGCCAGAGAGGGACAGGGAGAGGCATGCTGAAAGCAGTGGCCAGAGAGGGACAGGGAGAGGCATGCTGAAAGCAGTGGCCAGAGAGGGACAGGGAGAGGCATGCAGAAAGCAGTGGCCTTAGAGGGACAGGGAGAGGCATGCTGAAAGCAGTGGCAAGAGAGGGACAGGGAGAGGCATGCTGAAAGCAGTGGCCTTAGAGGGACAGGGAGAGGCATGCTGAAAGCAGTGGCCAGAGAGGGACAGAGAGAGGCATGCAGAAAGCAGTGGCCAGAGAGGGACAGGGAGAGTCATGCTGAAAGCAATGGCCAGATAGGGACATGATCTAGAGATACAGATGATCAGATGAAAAATTGAAATGTGATCTATAATGCAGTTTAGTGGAACACATAGACAGTAAGTGACTGCGGTATGGATGTCACAAGAACTGATTCCTCAGTACCAAGTCGATGGCAAAATTCTGAAAACGTGATGGTACCCATTTTTTTACAGTATTGTAGGTACTAGGGATGCATTTCTTTCTGAATTAATGTAAGCAGCTTACTCTTGAACAACTTGTACTACATTAGTGTAGCACCCCTGGTAAATGCATTATTTTTTTTAAATATGACAATTATATGCAATGGCAGAGTAAGAATGTGTAGTGTTTAGTTGACATGTTTGATTGTGGTTTTATTTTACGCTGGTGCCCCCTCCTGGGTTGTTCCCTGCCTTGTGCCTGTAGCCTCTGGGATTGGCTCCGATCCTGATTAGGACAAGCGGTTACAGAAAATAAATGGATGAATGGTTTTATTTCATATGTATCACTTATTGTGGCAGTAATGCTATAAATATTAGTGCTATAAATATTCGCAGGCTAAAAAGGTGAAGATGAATGTATCAGCCATGTGCTTACTGCCTGCGCTCCAACCATTTATTGAGTGGTGGGGAGGCTTTTTATTGGGAGCATACAGAAATGACATTTATAATAGTTCACTGGAAAAATATATTTATTTTATCACTTTATTTTTTTATCTTTTTGTGAACGCTAATTACAGTAGACTATGATTTGTGAGGTTCTACTTCCCCTGACCGCATATCCATGGTAGAATTGTGGGAAAGTCACTTCAAAAATATTGTGGGGGGGGGGGCTCTCGTTTGGACCCCTCCAATGTCTATAACATGGTACCATGGTTACGGCCTTGTAAACCACCCAGTCTTAACCCAGTTGCAACCTGTTGATGTTTCTGTTTGTTTCGGTTCTGCGGAGAAAATACGTGTATGAGCTGTCTGTTGTCAGCATCTGCACAAAGTTTTGCAAATACTGATTGTTGCTTGCTGCAAAACATTCCCTTCTCCTCTGGTTTCATAATTGTGGCTGCGTTTATCTTTCTGCATTTATCTTTCTGAGCCCCTGGCTCGCCTGGCTACTGGCTCTTCCTCTGTCACAGAGTAGTGTTTCCCAATCCAGTCTCAGGGACCCACAGTCAGTCCATGTTAAATGTGGACTGTTTGGTAGGGAGTTGGGAGGCAGCAAAAACGTGGCCCATTAGTGGATCCCCGAAGACTGGGTTGGGAAACTCTGTCTTAGAGTTAATCATGAAATCTCATTTCTTGTCAATTAGACCCTGCCCCAGCAAAACTTAAAACTTCTCTGATATTTCTGCTGATATTTAACCAGTGCCTGTTCCATTGGATCTTGAAATTGCTGTGGTCCTCCATTCTCAACAAACCTGGTTTACAGTCAGCACTACTGAAGTCTAATGTAATATTCATTTTTAAAGAAAAGATTGTCTTTCAGTTTCAGACCCATTTAGCTTCCTGTAATCCTTACACACCTTTGCTATTAGATTTGCACTCTCTTCGTGGCATTGAGACAGCTCTCCTTAGGGTTGTCAATGATCTTCTCCTTGGTGCTGAATCTGCAGTGCTCAACCCTGTCCTGCTTGATCTTAGCTCTGTGTTTGATCACTTAGCTATAATATTCTTTTTACCTGCTTTTGTGCAGCCACCGAACCAATCCACATGTCCCATCTCCAGTTCCCTCAGACTATCACTTATGAACAAGGTTCCTTAGTACTTGAACATCTTTAGAAAGGACAGAGCCCTCCCCCCCCCCCCCCCCAAATAAAAGGAGCAATCCATTCATTTAAGAGAAAGCGCCACAGTGTTGGATCGTAAGCTGATGACTGTCTTCCCCACGGGGGCTGCTGGATTTATGGCAAAAATCATAATCACGGTTAACAATGATATAACAATTATTAGCGCAATTACTCATTGATTTAGTAAATAGTAAAAAAAAACTTTTCAACAGTGCACCTTTTTAATACACCTGCGAGCTGAATTCCTCACCCAAGGGAGATTCAGACAAGCAGTCAGGGTATATTTTATGGGGTCTTTGTTGTCTGCCAACGGACATGTTTGTCCAAGGGAGTACTTATAGGAGCTCAGTCTGTGCACAGCATAGGCTCCACTCTAAACTCACGATCCTTGGCTTGGCTGAACAAATGCTTTTCTAATTCCAGCTTCTGAATGATAAGGGGCCCCTCTAAATACAATTTTTTGGTGTTCTCATCTTGATCTGGAATGACTGACATAATGATGTTCTAAAATGAAAACATTGAGAGGCCCCTTTGATAGGAAAGACTGCTCTTCTGCCAATATCCTAGCACAGTCAGACATTCTGTGAACAATAATACTTCATCTTTCCCCTTTTACCTAAAATACCCTGGACTAATTATGATCATTACTGTAGATATTGGAGACATCAATAATGGTATTTTTTATGGTTATGCTAATCAGCCACGCTCTACTGATCACTTCTTGCATGTCCATTAACATAAATTTGTGAAGTGACAATTAAAATTCTATTTCTTATTAAAAATAAAAACAACTGTCATGCTATGTTGGGGATTTGTGATCATTATGGTTGAAAGAAATATTAAGAGTTTCTTTAGAATTTGTGTCACCTCATTTTTTACAAAAAACTTCAAAAACTTTTTCTACAAAACTTCATGCCCCATTTACCCTCACTTTTCAACGATGATCTTTTGAAATGTGAGATTCAACACTCCTCCAAATAGTGAATTGTAGCTGCACATGAATACGGCCAACACAGACACAGGGTCAAAAGCTTTATTTAGTATCTGACTGAGCATTAGAACTGCTAAGCAATTCTGAATGTGGAGTGCTTGTTGGTACCTTAAATGTTGGTCTCAGCATCACAGAAACAGACTGGGATTTTCACACACTACAGAGTCCAGAGTTTACAGAGAATTTTGTGGTGAACAAAAAAACATCCAGTTACTCACAGTTCTCTGGGCAAAAACACCTTATTGATGAGAGTGGTCAGGGGAGAATGGCCAGAATGGTTCATTATAGCTAACAGGAAGGTCATAAGTGCAGAAATAACAGCTCAGTACAACTGTGCAAGTGTGCGGAAAGGAATCTCTGAGCATGTAATTTGTAAACCCTTGAATCAGGTCTGGAACTCCTCCCTGGTATTAGATGGTTGTACCTAATAAAGTGGCCATGTATTTGAGCTCATGTTGAACATAAATCATAGGTGCCAAATATACAGTGTTTCAAGGTGTTGGATTTCCACTGGCATGAAAACTGGTGCTGAATGACATTACAACACGAGTCAGGGTATTTTGTAATAAATTCGAAAAATGGCTTTATTAGGACTGTATGACCTGTGTCATGTTAATACCAGTCAACTAGATTAAGATCAGGTTTTTTCTTACCTTCAGTTTGGTATGGAAATTATACTGCAGGGAGTTTAAGTCTCACTAAAATATTTTTTCTCTGTCATAGTAAAAAACCTAGCAAGCTTTGCAATTTCTAGTATATGTTTAAAAATCAGGTTAGAGTTTACCTCTACTGCCTTTGCTTGAGCGCTGTGTGCGATCATAATCATTTTCATTGTTGCTGTTTAAATCACTCTTAGATGGGTTCTTGAAAAATTAATATTGAAATCCTTTTTTTTGCTTCATAAATACCCCAATATTTATTACAACAAAATCACACTGGGGGGCGGCATGGTGGTGCAGTGGTTAGCACTGTCGCCTCACACCTCTGGGACCCGGGTTCGAGTCTCCGCCTGGGTCACATGTGTGCGGAGTTTGCATGTTCTCCCCGTGTCGTCGTGGGGTTTCCTCCGGGTACTCCGGTTTCCCCCCACAGTCCAAAAACATGCTGAGGCTAATTGGAGTTGCTGAATTGCCCGTAGGTGTGCATGTGTGAGTGAATGGTGTGTGAGTGTGCCCTGCGATGGGCTGGCCCCCCATCCTGGGTTGTTCCCTGCCTCGTGCCCATTGATTCCGGGATAGGCTCCGGACCCCCCGCGACCCAATAGGATAAGCGGTTTGGAAAATGGATGGATGGATGGAAAATCACACTGAAAATTTGAAAAATTTCCAGTACCGTGCTGTCCTAGTATATTATACAAAATACTTTATTTCTGGGTATGCTATCCTGATGGTGTTGTATCTGTTCTTCCGACCAGGGGTGAGTTTCCTGAAGCCTTCTTAACATTACATGATTCGTAAATTCTGTCTTTTTAAATAAGTTCTATCATTTAACATTAAACTTCTTATGATGAGTAATAACATAGATCCACGTTTTCCCTTGCCCGGACGCGGGTCACCGGGCCCCCTTGCCCGGACGTGGGTCACTGGGCCCCCCCCCCCCCCCCAGAGCCAGGCCTGCACCCATGGGGCCTGGTCGGGCACAGCCCGAAGAAGGCACATGGGTCCACCCTCCAATGGGCTCACCACCCATGGGAGGGGCCATAGGGGGCGGGTGCAGTGTGAATTGGGCAGTTGCCAAAAGCGGGGTGGGCATACGTATTGTCCTCTGGTTGGGCGCCTGTACATTGGGGTTTACCGCAGTGGACGAGAGGGTAGCCTCCCTTTGCCTTCAGGTGGGGGGACGGGTCCTCACTGTTGTTTGCTCTTATGCACCAATCGGCAGTTCAAAATACACGGCGGCAAAGGATGACGTCAAGCTGAAGGAGTCCTATCGCGGCTTTTTGCCCTGTGGGACTCCTGAGGCAGCTGATGAGTACCAACGGGTCAAATTGATTGTCCGTTGGATTGTCGATCCTCGGATTCAGGAGGAACAATGTGGTTTTTGCCGTGGCTGTAGGACAGTGGACCAGCTCTATGCTCTCAGCAGGGTCCTGGAGGTTGCGTGGGAATTTGCCCAACCAGTCTACATGTGCTTCAACCGCATCCCTCGGGGAGTCCTGAGCGGAGTGCTCCGGGAATATGGGGTGCCGGACTTCCTTATAAGGGCTATTCAGTCCCTGTACAACCGGTGTCAGAGCTTGATCCGCATTGTCGGCAGTAAATCGGACTTGTTTCCGGTGAGGGTTGGACTCCGCCAGGGCTGCCCTATGTCACTGATTCTGTTCATAACTTTTATGGATAGAATTTCTATCTGCAGCCAGGGCGTTGATGGTGTCAGATTTGGTGACCTCAGGATTAGGTCTCTGATTTTTGCAAATGATGTGGTTCTGTTGGCCTCATCAAACCGTGACCTTCGGCGCAGCCGAGTGTGAAGCGGCTGGGATGAAAATCAGCACCTCCAAATCCGAGACCATGGTCCTCAGCCGGAAAAAGTTGGAGTTGGGGAAGAGACCGGGTTGGGGAGGAGGTCCTTCCCCAAGTGGAGGAGTTTAATCTTGGGGTCTTGTTCACAAATGAGGGAAGGATGGAGAGGGAGATCGACAGGCGGATTGGTGCGGCGTCAGCAGTGATGCGGGTGCTGCATTGGTCTAAAATTATTTTTCATTGAAATGTACTTTGTAAACAGAGGAACACCAGAAAAGTCAGAGAAGAAACATCTACGTTAGTTTTGTCTTTTTCCTTTTGTAATCGAGTGAGACATTTCAGATATGTCCGCCCCCGCTACACTCTATGAAAAATGGGCTGAGAGATTAAAAAGCTCTATAGAAGCTGCAAAAAGGCAGAAGGTCCATGTAAAAATGGACATTCATTATCATATAATAAGGCCACATCTTGTTGTGAAAATCAAACCAAGACCATTTGGTATGTGAGCACAATGGGATTCTGCAGTCATTGGTCCCCTAACCCTGACCCAAACCCTAACCCTTCTCCAGCATGCTGTTCTTATACTCTCATCTGTACTGCATATTTTATGATGCAATAAATATATAAGATGGAGACAGAAGCTTTATTGATCCCAAAGAACATTGCAAGCTTTAATTTGATTTTATTAAGCTTGTATTAAGCCTGTAATATTCTGTCATCTGGGAATATCACTAAATTCTTTAAACATCTTTATTAAATACATTTATAATTCCACAACAACTGTTCTTAGTCCCAAACTAAGAACATCCTTCTTGTTTGGCAGGACTTTCAGGGTGCCTGCCGCAGCTGTGTTGGGTTGTAGGGTTCCTGTGCTTGTTATGTAAAAACACTTTCCCCACAATTTTGCCAAATTTTGCCAAACAGAACCAAAATAGTAAACCTTTCATTTAAAACTCTTTAAAACACACACACACACACACACACACACACACATATATATATATATATATATATATATATATATATATATATATATATATATATATATATATATATATATATATATATATATATATTAGCAGATTCAGAAAATCACCTTGTAATTTGAGAACGACTACCATACATGGGCATAGCCAGCTATGAGATCACTGAGGTCTCAACCTCTGTCATTTTTTAAGAGCTAAAAATGAATTTTGAAGCTAAATATTTACCTGAATAAAAATTTGGCTAAGTAACATTTCACATAACTAAATTTATTTAAAAAACACCTTATTGGGTGTTATGATTTGCTGAGCTCGGACTGGGGAAACAGGCAAAGGAGACGAAAGGTACGGAAAAAAGGCATTTAATACAGAGACGGAGAGGCATGCGGGACAGAATCTTCACAACAATACAATGACAGAACTAGGGAATCATACTCTGACGTGGACTTAAATACACAAGACTAATTGAAAATAACAAGAAACAGCTGATGACATCGGGATATGACACGAGGTTAACGAGGGGGACGTGACACACGGAAGGATCGTACAAGCAGGTCATGACATGAAGGCGACAGTATCAATAATGTGATTGATGAGACTCACCCCCCACCCCCGGGTCACAAACCTAACTATTTTACAAACCCTGGCTTTGGCCCTGCTCCTATAGAGTACTATATAAATAACTATATAAGTCACACATCAAATCTGATTTAAGGAGCGTTGAATTTTAGTATCACATGTACAACAGCAAGGAAAATACAATGTGAGGCAAATATGTTGGCAATCAATAGCATGCTATGTCACATTGTCACATATGGGTTAAATGCAGAGAACACATTTTGTTGTTGTGCACTGTGTGCTGTGGTGTGTCAACAATGAGGATTAATCACTAAATAAAAAATAAAATTAAATTAAAATTCAGTATTAATGGGTAGTTGGACCAAGGGTGTAGCTTTGGTTTCAACATTGTTAGGGACCAAACTAGCCTCGAACCCCCCGCTCCTCTAAACTCACGGAAATCCGACTGTATGATAGCAGGGAATCCAAGCACAGTGCAGAAAGAAACCAAATACACAAAGCCGAAGTCATGGTCAGGAGCCAGGACAAGAGTCAGAAGGCCAGAAGGTCTATCCATGGGGTGCTGGGTAAAGCAGACACTCCTGCAGACACAGGGGAACTGGACACACACTCACAGGACCAGGTACAAGGGAAATCAGGCTCATGTGACCACATAATAGGAGAGACCAGCACTCTGGAGCTAGCAGGGCAAGTAAGTCATCCCTTCTAGCGAGGGGTAGAGCACTTAAATTGGATCAGTAATTCGCTGACAGCTCTTGGGAGGAGGGAGACGGGGTGCGGGGCGTGACAGCAGTGTGGGATCAGAGACCGACCTTACATCTCTACCATTCATGCCCAAATCTACACCCTTGTGTTGAACTTTCCGAGGAAAACACAGCTCTTGGAAGGCTGTTAATGATTTCTTTTTGGAAACACTCCAAAGAATTAAGAAATCTAGCATTTGCAAAATACTTTTTTATGCCATGCTTCTTATTATCAACTACATTAACATAAAATCCAGACTCAAATATGGGGAATTTTAAATGAAAAGCTGGCTATTCACATCAATGTGACAAAACAGTGCTTTCTTTAGAATTTTTGTTTTCGTGCATGGTCTTTTACAGACTCATAATATGTTCTTTGGCTAAAATTGTACTATACTAAAATTGTGGCTGGTGATCTGACACGACTGAGACATTAGGTAACAGGGTTTAAGCTTAAAGTGTATATATTTGGTATATATACCAAAAAAGGGAACTAACTAAAACTGAGCCTAAATAAGACAGAACAACAAACTTCACAAACCTAGGAAATTACATCCCCACACCTTCGAAGCCTTGAATATATCAGGCCAATTTATTATGTGCACAGTCCTGTCAGTGTTAAAAAGGTGTGTTGTGTTGCATATACAGTATAGGGTGATCAAATGTCCAGATTTCTAGTGGACAGTCCACTTTTCTAACCCCCATCTACCCCAGTTCTTTTTGCCCATTTGCCCGCATTTGACAACTGCCGCACGCAACAGCAACCAACACCTATAAGAAATGAGAATGATAATGTGATGATGATGGCAATGTTAATATGGTGTGCCCTGTAAGCTCAGTCGCATCGGCATAGACTTCTTTTCAATGTCAGATCTTAACGTTGATGAGATGTCTGGAAAAGCAATCTTTTCAATGTCTTTTCAGCTAGCTTTCGTTGGGTGGGTAACCAGAGGCCCATAAGCAAGACCCCCCCCTCCACCCCCGTGAAAGCAGCATTGATATGCAGTAAATCTTTCTTTAAATGTAGTTCACTTCTCACCTACCATCAGCCTGTGATTTGTGCTTCTCATGTGAATACGTAATAAATCTGGATAGCACTGTAAGATTTATAATGATGTACCTTATAATTTGCTCGTGTTATAAATGGACTATGTATCAAATTCGCATGATCGTTTTTAAAAGGAACTGTGGTCTGCCTAATGCTTTCCATAGTTTTGTTAGTGTAGTTGCTGTTTCACTAGAACCTTTCACCTCTAATTGACAGTAAGCATTTTAACAGTGTAGTGAATGATCAGAATCTGAATTTCTTTTGGTGCAGGAAGTGGCATGAACATATGAATTAAACATATATCCAAGGCAAAAACAATAAGTAGAATAAAATCAAGATAGTGAAATAGGAATAAGATGTACAAATAATAAATATACATGTAGACAAATAAGGGATAGACAGCCAAAAGTTCAAAAACGTTTTTTGTTTTGTTTTAGTACTTTTTGTTAACCGGGTCTGTGACATATTTCCAATATGAACATATTGTGTCTGTCATATTTTATCTATCTGTCATCCATCCATCCATCCATCCATCCATCCATCCATCCATTCATCCATCCATCCATCACTTATCCAGCACAGGGTCATGGCCCTGCATCACAAAGCAGGATTTCTTGCTTAGCTGGATAACTAGTGAGATTTAAGGTAGTATGGATCAACTGTAAATGAAAAAGATAAGGTTATTCTGAACTGGGCTATCTGAGGTACTTTTGTTTTGTTACAGTATGTGTTTAGCTTTATAAAATGTTCTTTAGAATGTTTCACCTGAATCATACACTTTTAGTAGCTATCAACAACCTTCTGGTTGGTTGTTTAATCACTCTTCTTGGCAGAATTGATACAGTTCAACCAAATTTTGTTTTCTGCCACAAACTTGATTTTTAAACACAATCCACATAATTTTCACGGGGTTGAATTCAGGGCCGTGGGAAGCCCGTTCCAAAAACTTCATGTAAACCTGATTCAGACATTCCAAAACCAGTTTTGATGTGTCTTTAGGATCATTGTCTTCTTGGAACACTCAAATGTGTCCAAGTTTCAGTCTTTTGATGGTTTGAGGTTATGCTGAAGAATTCCAAGGTGATCCTCTTTGTACATTATTCAGTGAATCTTGTGCATCAGTTCCATCTGAAGCAAGACAGCCCCAGAGCATGGTCTTACCACTACCAAGGTTCACAGCTGGTACAGTGTTCTTGGGGTTGAATGGCTCTCCTTTTCCCTTCCAAACATACCTCTGGTCATTGTAGCTAAACAACACAATCTTTCTCTCATCTAATCATAAAATCTTCCTCCATATGGAAAATATTTTTCTTTATCCATGTGATCAGCCACAGACTTAAGTTGAGCCTGAAGGTATCGATTCTGGAGCTGGAACATTTTACTTGGGCAGCAGCCTCTCAGGCCATGGCCATGTAAAACTTACTTGAATGAGGACAGTAACACTGGTGTTCAAGCAGCTTCCTGTTCATAGCAGACCTTTTTATTGATAGTTCTTGGATTGCATCTTACCATCTAGGCCAATTTTCTCCCAGCTAAGGGTAACAGTTTGAATCCCCATCCAGACCTTGGCAAAGTGTCTAGAGCTTCAAATAACTTGTACTTTCAAATAATTCTTTGTACGGATTATCTTGGAATCAGAAGATGCTTAGAAATGGATCCAAAAGACATTCCTGTCCTGTGTAAGTCCATGATCCTCTTGCTCAGATCAGCATTGAGCTGCATGGACTTTCCCAATGTGTGTTGGTTGACCCAATGAGTGCTCTCAAATGAGCCTTTTAATGGTGGCACAGAGAAACTACCAGCTGTACTCAATCAAAATCACTAACAGGAAATGAAGGGGCCTTGGCACAAAGTTAAAAGACGTTTTGGTACCTCTGTGTATGTATATTTTTGACCCTGTGATGGTTTCAGAACACCCACAATTAGGGGCGCTGCTAAGGATTTTGGGCCCCATGAAAAGAATCTTGACAGGGCCCCCAACACAGTTTATTGGGGGCTTCTCTGGGCCCCCTCTCAGTCATGGGCCCCGAGAATCGTCATCGTTTACCCCCCCTTTACAGCGCCCCTGCCCACAATAAATAAATGTATGTGCTAATTTGCTTTTTTGTTATATGCTATATATTTGTTGTAAGATGTAAGTTATACATTCTGCTACCAATATAGAACGGTTGTGGAACTGAAAGCCTGACACTGCCATGACATATATGTGAGTTATGTAAGCGTATGCAAACTTTTGACCACAACTGTACAATAAACTAACTGTACACACCATGCCTAATATTCAGTATACAGAATATGCAGACTATACATCAATACACATGATTTTCACATATATTATATATACTGTACCTCAACCAAGTTCACACAATGACAGTGAGTGGGGGATTAGGTCACCATCCACCAATGAGGAGCTTAATAGCAGCCATATTGGATTTACAGTTTTTCTGAATTGCTAAAAAGCTAAACCTCATTCTTGGAACAAAACTGCCAATTGCCAAAACTTATTTATTGAGTCAGTCATTTGTTTGGTGAAACTTTAAACAGTGCTCACCTAGTTAGACGCTTTGATGCAAAATAGAAAACACAGGTCGCAAAAGTGAAGCACATCCAGCATACAGTAGACATCATTTAAACACAATGACTCAAAACTGTTGACACACGTTTCTAAACATGTGAAGAAGCCAAAGAGTGACTGGAATGTAGAATATGTACTAGATCAGAGTGCAAGTGCCTCAGGTGAGTTAAATCTCAACGTCAAGGTACAAATGGGTCACACAGAGGATTCTTCCCGCATCCCCCAGCAATGGAGAACATTTCCTCTGATGCAGACAAAGATCTCTGTCATTACTCAGACATGGTGATGAAGTAGAAAGAAAATTCTTCCTTGACTCTGACTTGGCAGTTGCACAACATTTTACTGCAATATCCCTCTCATTTAGATCTTCTTACTTTGTCCTTTACAGTAACATTTTTGGAGTACAGAATACTACAAACAAATTTATGAGAGGAGGCCATTCGGCCCCTCAAGCTCTTTTGGGGAGAACTTAACTAATAGGTCAGAGTTGTTAAAATCTTATCTAGCATTTAAAGGAACCCATGGTTTTAGCCTTCACTACACTACCAGGAAGACTATTCCATACTCTAACTACACGCTGTATGAAGAAATGTTTTCTCAAATTCAGTTTAAAATGTTCTCCCGCTAATTTCCACCTATGGCCACGAGTTCTAGTATTTAAACTAATATAAAAGTAGCCATGGGGGGCGGCATGGTGGTGCAGTGGTTACCACTGTTGCCTCACACCTCTATGACCCGGGTTCAAGTCTCCGCCTGGGTCACAAGTGTGTGGAGTTTGCATGTTCTCCCCATGTCGTCATGGGGTTTCCTCTGGGTACTTCGTTTCCCCCCACAGTCCAAAAACATGCTGAGGTTAATTGGACTTGCTAAATTGCCCACAGGTGTGCATGTGTGAGTGAATGGTGTGTGAGTGTGCCCTGCGATGGGCTGGCCCCCCATCCTGGGTTGTTCCCTGCCTCATGCCCATTGCTTCTGGGATAAGTGGGTTCCCCCGCGACCCAGTAGGATAAGCAGTTTGGAAAATAGATGGATGGATTAAAGTAGCCATTTGGCTGAACAGCATCAAGACCTGTTAGAATATTATATACCTGGATCATGTCCACCCTTAATCTCCTTTGCGCGAGGCTGAACAGATTCAGCTCAGCTAATCTCTCCTCATAAGACATTCCTCTAAGACCAGGAATCATTCTCGTAGCCCTACGTTGCCCCTTTTCCAAGGGAGCAATGTAAGGTATGGTGACCAAACCTGCACACAATATTCTAGGTGGGGTCTTACCAAGGAATTGTATAATCGTAGCATCACATCCCTTGACTTAAACTCCACACACCTAGAGATGTAACCCTCTGTGCCTCTAATAACTACTCGCTGCTTCCTGTCTGTTAATCAGTTTTCGATCCAAGCTGCTACAGTTCATAAAACCCCTGCATCTTTGAGCTAAGCAAACTGTTTTGGTAGACAGCATTTTTTTACTATAGTCTTGCAGTTTCCAATTTTGCAGCTCAACGTACAAAACACCACATCCACGGTAAACATTTTACCTGCCAACAACAGTTTTGACTGTTAGTATTTTCAGTTTTTTGGCATAGTGTGTAATGACTGCTTAGTAGTGTTTATTTAACTGATTGGTTTGATACTTGATCTGAAAGTAGTGTTTACTTTTGAGTATAGATGATACAGTTTTCGTAAGACTGATTTTGCAAGAAGAGTCAAAGGTTTTGTTAGTGTAAATTGAATTTTAGGGTTTGTGCTTACTTTTATGAGAAAAGGAGAGGAGATTTTAGAAAATGTGTTTTAATGTCAACTGCCTATGGCATTTTCTTTCAGTTACTTGAAATCTTTTGTTTCATAACTGTCAAATTAAACCAATTTGCTTCTTACTACAACGCTGTAATGCAATTACACTTGCAAGTCTGTGTACTGTAAATCATCTTAAATTGATGTTTATATTCGGGTAGCTGCAGGCTAGCTGTAAGTGAACTAAGATTTGATTTTAGATGTAACTTCCTCATTTTTCATTCACTCAGTTGTCTAATTATTTCTGTATTTAGTGTTAAAGAACTCTTAGCTGTTTCTGTTGTGTGAAAGATGCTAAATATATGATAATAGACATATTGTTGTTTTCATTTGTTAAACAATACTATAAATTATATAAATAATAAGGCATCTGCTTCTCAAGTTTATCTTGAACCAAAAGTATGCTTGTGGTATGAAAGCACATTTTGTTCATGCTGGAAGTATAGGGCTCTGTTCCCTTGATTGGAAGGTCGTTGGTTAAAATTCTGTGATTGACAGAGCATGGTCACCATTGGGCCCCTGAGCAAGACCCTTAACTCTAGTTGCTCCAGGAACTGTCTGACCCTGCTGTCTCAATTGCACATCACCTTGGATAAAGATCTCTGCTGAATATATAAATGTTGCATTGGCTCTGTTATGTTCTTCCACAGAGATCTCTGGGAACTCAGAGGACATCCCGCTCGTGCGCTGGCGGCAACAGTGGCTGGAAAATGGGACACTACTCTTCCACATCCATCACCAGGACAGCATGCAAAGCCAGCCAGGCCTGAGCCCCACTGATTACCCCGCCACTGACTCAGCAGAGGAGGAGCTCCGCATACTGCACATTTCTGTCATGGTATTGTTAAATTGCATATCTTTGCCATGGTACTGTCATACTGCACATTTCTGTCATGGTGTGGCCATAGTGCACATCTCCGTCATGGTATAGTCATACTGCACATCTCTGTCATGGTATGGAAACCAAATGCAAAGAATGTTATGCAAAGAATGCAGTGTAACATGTTGAGAAAGACCAGCACACACAGAACACCCAAGTCATCTCCATCGTGGTATGGCTGTCTATTTCGCTCCTGTGAAGAAGGTAGTCGCTTGCTTTGAAACGAAAGGGGAAGGATGATGATGGGAGTTGGACAGTTGGAAGTGGATTCATGTTGATGAGGATGACTATGGTAGTGACATTTACCTGTCGCAGTTGAGGTAGGCTTGTAGTATGGATTGGTAGGTTAGTAATGCTGTAACGGTCATTGAGGAATCTGCTTAGAATTTTTATGTTTGTGAGGGATGCACAGGATGGACACTGACGCAGACTGAGTTCAGGTAAGTGGTTTTATTGCAGGATGAGCTGTTGGAATATAACCAACATAGAATAAGGCTTCCAATAAAACGCAGCAGACCCTGAGGCAGAATGGTGGCTGAAGGCACAGCATAGGGAGACGGATAATCGGCAATGGATTGCAGAGGGCGGAGGCAAAAATCAGAGTCTGTGAGCCTGGCGTGGGTTAGGCAATCGGTGACAGTGTCTCGAAGGAGAAGGTGAAGATCGGAGTTGGAAAATCGGGCGTAGGTCGGGTGATCGGCGTTGGTAGTGAAAAAGGGGGCATGCAAGGCTCGAGGTCTGGAACACGAAGCAGAGGTCGGTATATGGGCAAATCAATAACAGGAGAAACGGTCAAACTCCATGAACATCTGGCACAGATCAGAAAAGATATAAGATATAGTGCACCAAAACAAGGGGAAACTAGGAACAGCTGGGAGAGGAGTGTCCGAGACTGGAGCAAACGGTACAACTAGACAAACTGGACAAGAGGGCGCGAAGCCTCGGGGAAGCCTTGTGGGTCGGAATCCATCTCCAGCGCGATCCATGACAGTACCCCCCTCTGATGACCACCTCCAGATGGACGAGACAGGTCCAAACGACAACGATGAAGGTCTGAAACCAGAGACGGATCAAGAATAAAACTGGCTGGCACCCAGGACCATAACCCTCCCAGTCCCCTGCGACGGGTATCCAGCAACCGGTGGACAATAAACACTTTGCCCCCAGAACAGGAGAAGCCAGAGGACTGGTCGCATGGGGTCGAAACAAGGACACATGGAAGGCGGGATGGATGCGGCGCATGGTAGCAGGCAGCTGAAGAAGTACCACTGAGGGGTTAATGACCTTGGACACCAAATATGATCAAACAAAACAAGGGGCCAGTTTATGTGACTGGACATGTAATGGTAGGAAACAGGTGTTGAACCATACCTTCTGCCCCACTTGGTAAACAGGAGCTCGGGAATGGCATCTGTTAGCATTCCACTCTATCTGGGACCAGGCCTGCAGCAATGAGGAACGTGCATGGTTCCAGGTATAGCAATAAAGGACCCCTGTGTATTCGTTGGACAATGGCAACCCGGTCACAACGTCCAATGCAATATGGGAGCAGGGTCAGCGTGGGATAGGCCGTGGATGCAAAACCACAGCCGGAGCTCGGGTGGGGGTCTTACTCTGTGCACAAACAGGTCGCAATGTATCTACGGACGTCACGAAGCATCGAAGGCCACCAGAAACATTGTGCGAGAAGGGCCCTTGTCCTATGCACCCCTGGATGACAGGCTAGGAGAGAGGATCCCATTGGATTGTTCGGGAACATAGAAATTTTGGGATGTAGAGACAGTTTGGGGGAGTCCCTGCCAGGGGGTGCAGAAACCGCTGTACCGCCTGAATTGTCTCCTCAATTCCTCACGAAACAGCATCCACCTCAACTATGAACTGTTTTGAGGGGTCAGGGAGCTGCAGAAGGGGTGCTGAAGTAAACCGAGTCCGCAGGTCGGTGAAAGCCGCTTGAGCCTCAGGAGTCCAGTGAAACAGTAGTTGGGAAGAAGTGAGTGCAGTTAATGGAGCGGCAACCATGCTGTACCCCTTGATAAATCACAATAGAAATTAGCGATGCCTAAAATCCGTTGTAAATCCTTCCGGGAGCCTGGTTGAGGCCACTGGCTGACCGCCCTTACCTTAGCAGGATCCATCTGGACAGATCCCTTCTGCAAGGATAAAAACCCAAAAAGGAGACTGTGTGCTTGTGAAATTCGCACTTCTCAGCTTTGACAAATAACTTTTTCACCAGGAGCATCTGGAGAACCTCACGGACATGTCGAACATGGTCCTGTTTGGTCTGAGATTAAGATATCATCAAGATATACTAAAACAAATCTGTTAAGCATGTCTCGGAGGACATTGCTGATCATATTCTGGAGCATGGCTGGAGCTGAAGTTAGCCCAATAGGCATCGCGTGATATTCATAACGACCAGTGGGTGTGTTGAACAGTCTTCCACTCATCACCCTCCCAAATCCTGACCAGATGATAGATGTTCCCCAGGTCTAGCTTGGTAAAAAAAACCTGGCACCATGTAGCTGATCCAGGATGGAGGACAACAGTGGCAAAGAGTAATAGTTCTTGATTGTTATATCGTACGGTCGATATGCTGGAAGGGACGAAGCCCGGGACTTACTGAAAACCCCTTTAACCGTCTGAGGTCTAAGAGTAGGGAACACACTTTCACTGACTGGGGCATGGTCACACATATCATTCAATATCATAAACTTAATTCATGGCAAATAAATTATTTCATATATATTTGTTTTGGCATTACATCTTTATTTTACTGTACAGTGATACCTGTAGAGACAATGGTGGTCTGTCCACCTTTGCTTCAACTGGGCCGGTAACCAGTACAGTGGATCACGAAAAACAATCTCTTCCCCATTGCTCCCTCTCACGCTGGTCATTTTTGATTTGGTTATTTTAAAATAATAAATTAAAGTTTAATTTCAAAGGTTGTTATCTCTGACGCTGTTGGATAATTAAAAAAGTTCCGTTTTAACGCAAGTGTTAATTTAATGTTTTATTGTACTCATTGTATTAACTATACATTAATTAGATCAACTAAAAGTTAAATATGCTATATAAATATACTGGGCTGAGACTAAAGGGGTCATAGTGAGTTAGGTAATTATGGGGCCAGTTCAGTGTCGTGTTTGCAAGATGTTTGCCCTTCTGGATGTTTGTGTCCAGTCGGACTTCATCTGCGAGCGATGTAATGTTTGTGTCATGGTCAAGGTTCGTGACCTCGAGGAGCAACTGGTTTTCATCCGAGTTAGAGGAGTGAGTTAATACGCCTTTTAGGGAGACAGTGTGTATGTCATGAGCAGGGAGGGGGGAGAATGAAGAACAGATAGGTCGAGAGAGCTGGGTGAATGTAGGTCATAGACGTAGAAAAGGGCGTACACAGTTCACAGAGGTGGCATCACTTGAAGTGATGGTGTCTAACCGCTTTCAGGTGCTTCCAGCTTTAGAGCTGGAAGAGACTGGAGAGGCAGGTGGGCCCCTTCCACCCAGGAAGGGGGGGGGGGGGTTGTGGTAGTAGTGGAATCAATTATTAGAGGTGTAGACAGTTATGTGTGCACCCATGATAGAGGGTCCTGTGCGTTGTTTTGCCTGCCTGGTGCCCAGGTAGGGGACCTTCCGAATCATGTACACAGACTTTTGGCCCCAGCCAGGGTGGATCCAGTGGGCGTGGTGCATGTTGGCAATAACAATGTAGGCAAAGGCAGGAGCTCTGTTCTGCAGGGTAAATTTATAGAAGTCATGCATAAGCTTGACATCCACGGTGGTATTCTCTGGAATACTTTCCGTGCCACGTGCAGAAGTTAGCTGAGATAAGGAGATTAAAAGTGCGGCTAAAAGGGTGGTGTAGGAAACAGGGGTTTAGGTTTATGGGACACTGGAAGACCTTTTGGAACAGGTGGAACCTGTTCAAGCCAGCCTCATCTGAACCAGAGGGGAACCAGTGTGTTGGGGAGGCATATGTGTAGAGTTGTTGAGGAATGTTTAAACTAAGGACTGGGGAGGCAGGGGGGTTAGTTAAGAATATAGGTGGGGAGAGATGGAAAGCATGAATTAATGGGGCAGCGTGTGGCTCTGTGGACTAAGCCTGTATGCTTGTAATCAGAAGGTCACAGGTTCAAACCCAGCCTCAGCCTGTGGGTCCTTGAGCAAGGCCCTTAACCTCCAGCTCCCTGGGTGGCAGCCCTTTGCAGACAACTTCCTCTATGGAAAAAAAAGAGCAAGTTGTGGGAGGCATAAAGACAATTTCCCTATGGGGATCAATAAAGTATCGTTCATTAATATTAAAAGTGGGCAACGTAAGAGGCCTACACTTTGCATGGAGTATTAGAAACAAAATTCATAATTTAGAGGCTTTAATTTCATCAGACACTTTAGACATTATAGGAATAACAGAAACATGGATGAGTGACAATGATGGAGAAGAATATAATATGAATGGTTACACGTTGTTCCATAGAGAATGGATAGGCAAGAAGGAGGGTGGTGTTGCAGTATAAAGGCAAGGGAGCTCACTGATAAAAATAAAAGTATAGAAGCTGTATGGATAAAACTAGATGCTAAAAACTCAAGTATCTATTAAAGAGAACCTAAGGTAGCTGCAGAGGAAATACATGGTATACATGGTATCTGGCTCTTCTGTAAATGAACTTGAGACAGTGGAATTAATACAGGATTATTTTTTTACTCATCTTGTTAATACCCCACCCAGGGCAGAAGCCCTTCTTGATCTTGTTTTCTCTAATAACCAGGACAGGATTGAAAAATTAGAGGTTTTAGAATCACTGGATGGTAGTGATCATAACATTAATCATCCATCCATTCTCCAAACCGCTTATCCTACTGGGTCATGGGGAGCCCAGAGCCTATCCCAGAAGCAAGCCCTTCACAGGGCACATTCACACACCATTCACTCACACATGCACACCTATGGGCAATTAAGCAACTCCAATTAGCCTCAGCATGTTTTTGGACTGTGGGGGGAAACTGGAGAACCTGGAGGAAAGGAAACCCCACAATGACATGGGGAGAACATGCAAACTCCACACACATGTGACCCAGGTGGAGACTCGAACCTGGGTCCCAGAGGTGTGAGGCAAGAGTGCTAACCACCACCATGCTGCCCCGAACATTAATCATGACAATAATTATATTTGAGGTTAATTTTAGTGTTCGAAGAGCAAGAGTTAAATAGCAAAACTGTTAAAGAGGCATGGGATTTTTTTTAAAAGCATGTTATTGCAAGTGCATGGAGAGTTCATACCTGTTTCCAGCAATAATAAATCTAGGAAACTGCAACCATGGTGATTCACTGCTGAAATTAAGAATAAAGACTGGAGGAAAAGGACTCTTTACCACAAATGGAAAACTGTTAGTGCTGTGCAGAGTGCAGGGAGAACCTGCCAGGGGGGTGTTCTTGCTCCTACTGTTCAACGCTTGTATGGACTGAGTGTTGGGCAGGGTCGTGGGGTCCAGCAGCTGTGGGGCATCTGCAGGTGAAGCAAGATTTACTGATCTTGACTTTGCTGATGATGTTGTAACATACCAATTCATTCCTAATCCAGCAAGAGGCATGGGAATTTTTTAAAAGCACAGTGCAAGAGGACTTAATACCTGTTTCCAGCACAACTAAATCTAGGAAACTGCAATCAAGGTGATTTACTACAGAAATTAAGAATAAAGTCAGGAGGAAAAGGGCTCTGTTCCACAAATGGAAAATAACTAATGATTCCAAAATAAAGCAGGAGTATCTAAGTCTACAGGTTGAGTTAAAAAATAACACTAGACTTGCAAAGAGGAATGTAGAAAGGAAGATTGCATTGGAGGATGAGGATGAGATTAAAAGTTTCTTCATATATTTTAACTTCAGAAGAGCTCTAAAAGCTGAAATCACTAATTTGCACAATACTAAGAGCCTTATAATTGAAAATGAAATTGATATAGTAAATAAGTATAATAATTATTTTACACGGCTGTTCACAGTAGAGAACACAAGTAACTTACCACCATTTAGTACCAATACATTTCCAGAAGGTCTTTGAGGTTGCCCCCCACAAACGGCTCTTGCTTAAGTTCAAAGCTGCAGGGATTTTAGGAACTCTAGTAGTTTGGATGAAAAACTGGTTAATAGACAGGAAGCAGTGAGTAGTTATTAGAGACACAATCTCACAGTGGGGCTGCGTTCATAGTGAGGTACTACAGGGTTCAATTTTAGGACCACTATTGTTCCTAATTTACATTAATGATATTGACACCGGGTGGCATGGTGGTGCAGTGGTTAGCACTGTTGCCTCACACCTCTGGGACCCGGGTTCGAGTCTCCGCCTGGGACACGTGTGTGGAGTTTGCATGTTCTCTCCATGTCGTCGTGAGGTTTCCTCCAGGTACTCCGGTTTCCCCCCACAGTCCAAAGACATGCTGAGGCTAATTGGAGTTGCTAAATTGCCCATAGGTGTGCATGTGTGAGTGAATGGTGTGTGAGTGTGCCCTGCGATTGGCTGGCCCCCCATCCAGGGTTGTTGCCTGCCTTGTGCCCATTGCTTCCGGGATAGGCTCCGGACCCCCCGCGACCCAGTAGGATAAGCGGTTTGGAAAATGGATGGATGGATGGATATTGACACCAATACATGCACTAAACTGGTTCAATTTGCAGATGACACCAAGGTGGGTGGTGTAGCAGATACTGATCTAGCAGCACAGAGGCTACAACGGGATCTTGATTTAATTAGTGACTTGGCTGATACCTGGCAGATGAAATTTAACACAGATAAATGTAAGATAAATGTAAGATTTTAAAAATCTTGGAAAAAAGATAATCCATGCAGGGTGCAGAAATATAAAGTACAGATATTTTATGGGTTCCACTGAAATAAAGGGAGCTGATTACGAGAAAGATCTCAGTGTGTATGTTGATGCTTCCATGTTCCACTATTTTCCGTTATGGGGAAGCAATAAAAAAGGCCATGTTAGGTTACATCTCTGTGGAGTTTAAGTCAAAGGAGGTGATGCTATGATTATACAATTCCTTGGTAAGACCCCACCTAGAATATTGTGTGCAGGTTTGGTCACCATACCTTACAAAGGACATTGCTGCCTTAGAAAGGGTGAAACATAGGGCTATAAGAATGATTCCTGGTCTTAGAGGAATGTTTTATGAGGAGAGGTTAGCTGAGCTGAATCTGTTTAGACTTGAACAAAGGAAACTAAAGGGAAACCATAATCCAGGTATATAAGATTCTAACAGGACTGGATGCTGTTCAGCCAAATGGCTACTTCAATATTAGTTTATATACTAGAACTCGTGGCCATAAGTGGAAATTAGCAGGAGAACATTTTAAAATGAATTTGAGAAAGCACTTCTTTACACAGTGCGTAGTTAGAGTATGGAATAGTCTTACTGTTAAAAAGCTAAAATCCTGGATTCCTTTAAATTAGAGCTAGATAAGATTTTAACAACTCTGAGCTATTAGGTAAGTTCTGTCCAAACAAGCTTGATGGGCCGAATGGTGTCTTCTCGTTTGTAAATTTCTTATGTTCTTTTGCCCTTGGCACCTGACCTAAACACAACAGAGATGGCTTTGGAGGAGTTTAACCAGAGAGTGAAGAAAAAGTGGCCAATGAGTACTCAGAATATGTGGAAGCCCTTTAGGACAGCTGGAAAAGCATCCCAGGAGGCCACCTCATGGAACTGGCATAGGGAAAACAGTAGGGTCAGCCAGTCCCTGGAACAATTGAGGGCAAGGGCCTTGTTCAAGGGTCCAATGGTGGGATCACTCTGGCAACCCAGGAATCTGAAGTGGCAACCTTCTAAGTCCACCCACAGAACTGTCCCCATAACAAATTATTTTTTTGTCAGTGCATAATTCCATATTATAGCCATGCTATTTTATAGTTTTGGTGTCTTTATAATTATTCTAAAATGTAGACAATAGCCTTTCTGTGGGTGGGTGTGATCCGACTTTTCACTGATACTGTATATACATCTGTATTCATAGCTGACATTGAAGCTTGGGTTCTGAGTGCAGGGTCAGGCTGTTTATTTGGTGGAGCACTTTGTATGATTTATCTCAATTAGGTTCATAAGATCTGTGACTATTCTTTCATTTGTCACCCCTGACTTACAATAGGTGACATGATTAAATTCCATAATATAGTACCGCAATATAATGAAAACTTTATTATTACTAGCTTACCTGACACACTCTTCCCACCTCTCCAAAAATATGTGACAGGATTAAATTCCCTCATGATAAATTTAGTGGAATTCCCCATGAATCATTTCTCTAACCGACTATCAGAATGCTACTGATAAATTTTTCCAAGTGGGAAGTCTAGTGACCACGATATAAACTTTTTATTTAATATTATGGAATATCCTGAAAATCATCTCCTGCCCCACAATTTGGGAATTACTGAGCTATACAATGTTCCTTGGAAATCTGTATAAAGATCCATGGAATACTTTTAAATGCTGCCATGTATCATTGTGTTGAGGTGACTTGGGGTCTGGTGAAGTGTAGATTTTCACCCATGTAAAGTTTTTATGAACTGGTAATAAGATCCATAAAAAATCAAACAGAGTAACTAACAATGTGCCTGAACAGTTGGGCTGTTACTATCAATTATATCAGTAATCGAGTAAATTATCCATTAATCTGACAATTCATCAAGCAATCGATTAATATGATATAATATAATATAATATAATATAAATTGCAATTCAGTCAGTCAAACATATGGAAAATATAGGCACTCCAGTTCTCTTTAAAGTTGCTTGTTTTTGGACAGTGGAAAGAAACTGGAGGATCTACCAATGCTACCCATTGCACTACTGTTCCACCCCGACAAGATTGCAGGATGTGCAATATTAATATTGACATGATATCGACATGACATTTCACACATCGCAAGAACCACAATAGTCTTCTGCATTCAAGTCAACAAGTTGCGCAAAAACATTTTTACCGAATCATAGGAAACCACACTTAAGAAACGTTCCAATATTAATGATGGTTCCTTTTCAAAATGATCTAGTATATGTACAAAGAAATCAGTATAAAGTTTACCGCCACTGCTTTAGTATGGGCTCTCCGAGTCATAATCATTCTCATTATTGCTCTTGGGCTCACTCAGATATTATGGCGCTTTTGTGAGAATTTAAACAAAAACAAGTGAAGAGGGAGAAAAGCAAACAAGAACTGGTCACAAAAATGACATTTGTCTTCCGCTGTATGGAAAAATTTTGTTTTCCATAGAGATATAATATTGTAGTGCTGGTGAAGTTAGCATTGCTGGAAGGCGCTGGCATTGCTGGGTCCCCCTGGCTGCCGACTCTTCCCTTTACGGCTTGGAGAGAGCCTGCCACCCCTCTGCCTCCCCAGATTGGGTGGTCTCACACCTCCGCTCCTCACCGGCCGTCTCCCATGGCAGCTCACAGTGCTTCTGCACTAGCCTAGCCTCCAGAGCGCACCTGCGCTCCTCTAGCTTTATGCATTCCTGTGCTAGTGCGAGTTGAGACATGTCTTCAAGCAGTTTTGCAGCACAGCCTCTGCCTCCAGCTTCTGGAGGTCAGACACATGGGTCATCTGCTCGCACAGCTTTTCAATGGTACGCTGCTTCCCTCATCATACTGTAGTTGCTGTCTGTCTTGCTCGATCTGCATCTGCTGCCCCTCCAGCCCCTCCTGAGCCAGCTGGGTCTCCATGCAGCAGGCCACCCCACAGCTGAGAAGAGCAGTCTCAGCCTGCTGTCTCCCTTGGGCGTGCTTTGCAGCTGGGGTCTCGCCACGGCACCTTGAGGCTGGAAAGCTGAGAGCCCTTGCTGGTCTCGGAGATCTTCTGCCTTCCCTGGTCTCCAACCGCATTTTGGACAGAAAGTTGGTGGACTGGCAGGGGCAGCTTCAGTGCATACTCTGGCAGGACGGGGGTCTGGTGGGCTGCCAGGGGCAGCTTCAGTGCGTACTCTGGCAGGACGGGGGTCTGGTGGGCTGGCAGGGGCAGCTTCAGTGCGTACTCTGGCAGGACGGGGGTCTGGTGGGCTGGCAGGGGCAGCTTCAGTGCGTACTCTGGCAGGACGGGGGTCTGGTGGGCTGGCAGGGGCAGCTCCAGTGCGTACTCTGGCAGGACGGGGGTCTGGTGGGCTGGCAGGGGCAGCTTCAGTGCGTACTCTGGCAGGACGGGGGTCTGGTGGGCTGGCAGGGGCAGCTCCAGTGCGTACTCTGGCAGGATGGGGGTCTGGTGGGCTGGCAGGGGCAGCTTCAGTGCGTACTCAGGCAGGACGGGGGTCTGGTGGGCTGGCAGGGGCAGCTTCAGTGCGTACTCTGGCAGGACGGGGGTCTGGTGGGCTGGCAGGGGCAGCTTCAGTGCGTACTCTGGCAGGACGGGGGTCTGGTGGGCTGGCAGGGGCAGCTTCAGTGCGTACTCTGGCAGGACGGGGGTCTGGTGGGCTGGCAGGGGCAGCTTCAGTGCGTACTCTGGCAGGACGGGGGTCTGGTGGGCTGGCAGAGGTGACGTCTGGGAGCACTGCATGGGTCCAGAGCTCCTCGGATGGATGGGGCACCGTCTCCACCGTCCCCTGTTTGTCTGCCCATGGCTCTGATCTGGGCTTCCGGGCAGTAGTGTGCCCAGTGCCCTCTCCTTCGTGTCCCATGCAGCTATCTTGCCAGAAATGCCACCTCTGTTTGTTTGCCGCTTCCTTGCTGCCTTGAAGTCCACCTGGCTGGAGCAGACTTGCTTGAAAATGTACAGACACGCTGATTTTGGCATCCCACTTCTAACACCAACGTGATGACAGGCAGACCATTATGAAGACAACAGCGAATGAGGAGGCGGCTTGTTTAGGGGAGAACAACACCCTTTTATTAAGTCCTGAAAAGGACTAACACAGGCACCCAATGAGCACCAAACCAAAAATCAAATCTGCATTTTTTTTTGCAATCACTATGTGTCTGTTTCAGTTTTGTGTTCTGTTTCAAAATTCATGAGCTGCATTTCAGCTTCCCTGCAATGCCTCTGCAAAGTTTGAAAAAAATGTATAAAACCACTATTGAGTTAACTTAACGGGATGAAGTGTCAAAGCTGGCCTTTATTTTTGCTATCACTATATGTCGCTATTTCGGTTTTTGGGGCGATCTGTTTTTCTTCCAAACCCATATAATGCCTGTGCAAAGTTTGAAAAAGGTCTGCCATATGGTTTTTGTGTTATTTGCTCACATATTCAGGTATCTGCAGTAGACAATCACTAAAACCATAAGTATCATATTTGTATGTATGAGTAATTTTGAGCCTGTGATGATTTCAGAAAACCTAGAATAAATTAAGTCTGAATTTGCGATTTTATTTTTGTTATAAAAGGCACTTCCAACTGAAGTTCAGGAACCTAGTTCCTGGTTTCCAGTTCCTGGGCCATCTCAGCTGGGAACTTTTGTAGCTCCTGGCCACTTTCATGTGACCTTTATGCTAACTAAGCACGGGGGCTGCAAAAGTCATATGAGTCACACGTCACATGTGCTTTCATATAAAACTGCACCCCCACTCCAAAATAATACAGAATGGAAAAGTAGTCTCATTAGTTATTGGGGGATTCGACTGTGTGGTTCAGAAATACATTTTATGTGTACAACCCACGACATGTTATAAACATGGTTACATTATTAAATGTACAAGGCAGATCGATCTTTCAATTTCCATGGGATAAAAAACTACGTTAACGTTATTCCGCTAAATCCTTGTAGACAGCCTTCCCAGAGGAGCTGAACCTGACATAGCTGCAAAAGCAGGGCCAACTCCATATTAAAGGCTATGTATTAAGAATGGGATGTCATTAAAGTTCATTTGTGTGTAAAGGCAGGTATACCAATCCTTTTGGCAATATACTGTAGTGTGTATGATGGTGGTCCCATAAGATTACAGTGGCGCAGGAAAATCCCAAGCGCTAAGTGACATTGTAATGGATATATCATTGTAGCGCAATGAATTACTCATGTGTTTCTGGTGAATTGTTGCCTTATTAAAAAAAGCTTGTCTGTTTGTGGATTGAGAAACGGATGATAGAGCTGTAGGAAAATACTGTTGTGGGATATTACTAAAGGGACCAGACAATCCATGTCAGAGAGGAAGCTTCTGGTTTTACAAACTACTTTAAAACTGATAGGCTCCTGTGCTTGACTAAATAGTTCAGTCCTTTCTTGTACTTTCCTTGATCAAAAGACTCATCTTTCACATTAACATTAGTGACACATGCATGGTAATATGAGACTGACCAATCAGCACAAAGCAAGAACTCACTGTTTAAAGTGAAATCCAGGTACTGCAATTGAAACGGTAATTTCCAAATCCTGTCCTAGTTCAAAAGTGTCCCCCCTTACATGGATTATCTGGTTACCTTAGATATTGCTTTCAGTTGAGCTTTTGTCTTATTTGAATAAAAGTGTTTTAAGAGAAAGTTAAAGATTTGCTGTGCTGATGTCTCACACTGCTAATCTGTTTTCCCCTGCAGGGTGGCATGATAGCCTTGCTGTTGTCCATACTGTGTCTGGTCCTCATCCTGTACACGCGGCGGCGCTGGTGTAAACGTCGCCGTGTGCCCCAGCCACAGAAGAGTGCCAGTGCAGAGGCTGCCAACGAGATCCACTACATTCCCTCAGTGCTGATGAGTGGCCAAGCCCGTGAGAGCCTGCGCAATTCACGCGGTCAGGGCCACAACTCCAGCGGCACACTCAGCATCCGCGAGACGCCAATTCTGGACGGTTACGAATATGACATCGCGGACCTGCGGCACCACCTGCAACGCGAGTGCATGAATGGCGGCGAAGATTTTACCAGTCAGGTTACACGTACGTTGGATTCACTGCAAGGCTGTAATGACAAGGCCAGCTTGGACCTCACTCCCGGTGTGTGAATCGTATGCTGCACTTCCTCTCTGAATAAAAACAAAGATCAGTACAGAAAATATCCTAATACTATTGCCTTATTCCATGCCAAATGGCACCTGAGTACTACAAGAAATTAAATAATATATAATAATATGACGTTCTCCCCATGTCGTCGTGGGGTTTCCTTCGGGTACTCCGGTTTCCCCCCACAGTCCAAAGATATGCTGAGGCTGATAGGAGTTACTAAATTGCCCATAGGAGCGCATGTGTGAGTGAATGGTGTGTGAGTGTGCCCTGCGATGGGCTGCCCCCCCATCCTGGGTGGGTTCCTGCCTCATGCCCATAGCTTCCGGGATAGGCTCCGGACCCCCCACGACCCAGTAGGATAAGAAATTTGGAGAATGGATGGATAGATGTCAAACAAGACAGAAATTCTGTGCTTGAGAAGAAGCAGAAATTTGATGGATGGGTGGGTGGATGGATGGATAATAATATGATTTATATACAGTAAATAAGAAGCCACTATATAAAATGGGTCTAAAGTGATGCAAATTAAGCAAATCTATGCAGTCTATAAACATTTTTTGTTGATTTAGCATGCAGTCCAGTCATTAAAAGGTTTGTTAAATTAATGTGTCACACACTAGGACAGGCAGTAGTTAATAAGGGAGCCCACATGGTTTCTGGGTAAGAGCAATACGATCTACTGGAGATGCCCCAGTGCATCAAGATTTCTGTTCTTATGTTCATGTAATGGTCAAAACAAACACACAGTATGGTTATTCTGAAGTTAATTTCTACTGTCTGGCTATTTACTTTTTATGAGACAATTCTCTATGTACCAGCCACTCTTTAGAACAAAGATGATGCATCTAATTAGAGTGCTCTAATTCATCATTATAATTGATTGTATACTACTCAAAGTAAGTATCTTCTGATACAATACGTTAAACACTGTAATGAAAATAAACACAATGTAAGGAAATTTTTGTTTTGTTGAATTCAAATTAGGAGAAATAATTTGCACTTTTCATATTTTATGCTGACTGTAGTATTTGCATAATTATTTAATGGCCCCTCGGTGAGATCCTGCAAGCGATTTCGCACTGGGGGTTCAGCTTAGCTCACTAAGCTAACTGACTTGAATAGTGCTACAGAATTTATTTAATGTGTTCTTTGGGTTTTCTAGCATGACCCACACTTAACAAATAATTGGATGCAGGTTATATGTATCTAGGAGGGAGATCAGGGATTTCAATGAACTTTTATTGAAATATTTTTGGGTTTTTGGTTATTTTAAGAGAGCCAGGGGCCATTCAAATACTTAAATTCAGGTATAGTTATCCTAATGAAGGCAACCATACATTCAAGGGTATCACTTTGTTTTCAATATAAGGGGGACAGATCCGTTAAGTGACTGAGTCAAATCCGTCCTCTCACATTATCCTGTATCAGCGCATATTCTATACCTATGTACAGTTAGTAGGTTAACAGGTTAGATGAGAACCAAATTTTCCCAACAAGTTTATTCATATTGTTAAAAGCAAAATTCTGGAAAATATTTGGTGGGACATATACCATTATTTTGAATACTGGGTGGACTGTGCCCCCCTCCCCATGCATGTCCTATCTAATATAAGTGAGTTCTTTGCAGTTTATATATAGAAATTATAAAGGTATAGAAAGAACTATAGAAAGTACTGCAGTATGTTCAGGATAGAAAAAGTAACTGAGCATGACTGAAAACACATTTACAGTCTCAATAAGAAAAATATATTCTTATTACATTGACAAGTACATTTACATTTATTTATTTAACGGACACATTTGTCCAAAGCAACATATAAGCCAGCAGATAGTACATTACATACATAGCTGCCAATGAGTCAACTTGGCATTAGTGCAGCTAGGCTGACCTTTCAGTGAAGACCCTGGTAAAAGTACAACACTGAGAGCATTCAGGGAGCACAAGAGAGCAGTTAAAGGACTATAGAGTGGCTTAATAGAGGTGTTCCTGGAAAGGATGGATGTTGAGGTAGTAGGACAAAATAACAAAACACTTGTTGGTTTATTCTTCAGTGCTGAAATGCTGTAAATGGTCAGGTAATTATGATTAATTTTTAAGGGGGAAAATGCAAATAGGTATTTAAGAGTATGAAGTATGGTAATTATGTGGGACATTGTTGTTTTGAAAGAATTAATAAGTAAGTACACTCGGTACACCCAACTTGTACTGGGTAGGGCCCATTTTTGCCTCCAGAATTGCTTCAAGGGTTGACAAATTACGTGCTCAGAGATTCCATTCTGCACAGTTGGTTATTTTTACACTTGAGGCCTTCCTCTTAGCTTTAGCAAATTTCTCATTATCAATGTGTTTTTGTCCTCAGAACTTCCATCTGTTAGATTGTTCTTATTTATTGCACCATTCTCTTTAAAGACAAGACACTGCAGTGTGTGAAAATCCCAGGAGGGTGGCTTTTTCTGAGATTCGGTGTCTTAGCTTAGCGAAACAGTCAGTAAACCTTCTGACCATGTCTGCATGCTTTATGTTTTCAGTTCCAGACACATGGTTATCTTTTTGGAGGAGCAGTCTGTTTGCAGTACCTTAAAATCCCGTTATAGTGGACTCGCTTATAATGGAATATCGTCTATAATGAACGAGGCCTGCTGGTCCCGGTGTTCTGACGAGTTGAGCTACCTATCGAGATGTACTATCGAGCTTTTTTGCGCATGTGAATGTGCCCACCATTTGGGGGTTAGGGTTAGGTTTTAGGGGTTTAGGTTAGGGGTTTTAGTTGTTTTTTGGGGGTTAGGGTAAGGGCTATCTATGGTAGCCTAACTTGACAAAGTAGCTCAACTCAACAGATATCCAGCGCAGATATGTAGTCGGGATTATCAAGAGTCACGTACCTGGTCAGGTAAAGTTGGATTACTGCATCCATCCATCCATTTTCCAAACAGTTTATCCTACTGGGTCATGGGGGATCCAGAAGCACAAGGCACGGGGGCCAGCCCATCGCAGGGCACACTCACACACCATTCACTCACGCATGCACACCTACGGGCAATTTAGTAACTCCAATTAGCCTCAGCATATTTTTGGACTTTGGGGGGAAACCGGAGTACCCGGAGGAAACCCCACGACGATATGGGGAGAACATGCAAACTCCGCACACATGTGACCGAGGCGGAGACTCGAACCCGGGTTCCAGAGGTGTGAGGCAACAGTGCTAACCATTGCACCACCATGCCGCCCCGGATTACTACATGTACAAGATAATAATCTATACCACAAGTGTGTCTGCTGGGGTGTGGCATGAATAAATGGTGTCTCCGAGTTGTCTTTTGAGCATACGGCAACTCTGGATATATCGGACTTTGGATATAATGGACTGTTTTGGCAGGTCCCTTGAAGCAGTCGTACCTTAAAAAGCTGGACACTAAGTATATATTCTTAACAAAGAACATAAAGTTTAGATGAATGTTTATACAGATGTTCTGTGAATCTTTGCAGTTGTGGTAAATTCTGTGAAACACATTTTTTCCTGTTAATATATTTTAATAGAGCAGCACAGACTGAAGTAACAGAGCAGCACCTTACTGCCACTTAGATCCTCATGTCAATAGTAGTTACAGTAGGGGCATAGGGCAGCGTATTTTTGTGTAACTCCCAATATTTTCATTTGGCTTCCCCCTGTAAATATGCCTTTGCGTTTCTTTTACCAGAATAAATTATAATTTATGTTTATTACTCTTGTGTCTGAAATATATTTGAAATTAAAGAGATCAGTCTGTATCAATATTGTATTGGTCACATCAGTACTGCTTAATGTTTTTGTTTTTTCACTTCAATCCCAGTAAAAATTAACAAATGCTACAAAATGATATATTTTTTAAGTGCGCCATAACTCTCACATATGTACGTGTTCTCGATTGTTATATTACATTATATATTATAATGAGAGATTATGACATTTACAAGAATTTTTGATTAATTATCTTAACAAGAGGTTTGTTGTTATTGACCTTAAACATAGTGATGAGCTATCTATTGTCTTTTTTTAGCAGTAAAAATTAATCTGGTAATGTCAAACCAGCGTTACAATCATATATGCAGTTTTAAAGAGTGGAATATTTTGTCGGATGTCATGAAGTTGTGTTCCCCCGATATTCCCTACGCCTTTCAGTAGTGTGTCCGAAATGACTGGGATACCTGTTCATTTGTGGACAGGGCAATGACAAAGAACAGGACCAAACAAATGACAGAAATTCCCACTGATAATAACAAGTACTTGACTGTTTTTGTATTACCTTAGCAGTTTGTTGGGAAATCTGACATCATAGAACAATATTAGCTGACAGAATAAGTTCTGCACCCTGTTATACACGTTTTTGTTTTCTTTAATTAATTATACGCCCCGACCTAGTGCCTGTTCAGAGTAAGAGCTGCATTCTCATCTGAACTTCTTCAGACACACTCTACTGTCACCGTCACTCAATGACCTGTTGGGACACCCCAGCACCAGTTAGACAATTAGACAGACAGTAGCATGATTGTTAGCAGAATGCCTTTTATTTGATACTATAGAAAGTGTTTTTGCTTTTTTTTCTAGTCATCATAATTATTTGGTTGGTAGAGAGATTCAAAAGGGACAAAGGCAGGACTATACAGTGCTAATCTCACATAATTAAGTCTGTAACCCCAAAGTTTTTGCTGTACATTTTAAAAGTCTTGAGAAGCTTGTATTCCCTGCTGAGGATTTAAAGCGGTTTGCTTGCTCTTCAGTTCCCTGTCTTATTTATATGCCATTTCTTTCATCAGGCAGTGACACTACTAAACTATCTCTAATGAGCAAGTACAAGGACAACATCATCGCCACAAGCCCCATTGACGCCAACCACCAGCAAAACACGCTTATTGCTCACAACACGTCAAGCAACCAGCGCAAACGTGTGACCAGCAAAACCCATGGTGAGTCACCTGCCTTCGATCCTCTGTGAATGGAAACATTCAACCATTTTTCAACTGCTTAGACAGGGTCACAGGGGTCTTGGAGCCTATCCCAGGAATCATAGGGCAGAAGGTAGAACTACACCCCCATACCCTGGATGGGATACCTGTACATCACAGGATACATACACGCTACAAGTTTTTAAAGTCATCACTTAGCCTAGTTGCATGTCTTTGGATAGTACGAGGAAAATAAAGTACTCAGCGGTGACGCTTGCAAAATTTATATTAAGTTTAAAATACACAATACCATTCTAAAGGGAAATGTCAATAAACTGCTGTGCAAGATCTGGGCATTCTATGTCTTAAATGTTTGTGAACCCTAATGTAATTTCTTACAATGTTAGTTTTGCTATGAAAGCATTGTATATGGAAATTGATGCATGCGATAATAGGCAGCAGGGTTGTCAACTCTCACGCATCTGGTGTGACACTCATTCTTTCAGACTCTCACAATCATGAAGGAAATCTATATTATTGCATTATAAAGATAAAAATAGCTACATCAAAAGCATTGTGGCAGTTTGCAAGCCCTACAGACTATATTCAAGGAAATTAAACTGTTGCATACTTGTAAATGTGTGTGCAGACTTGTTTTGAATGAAAAATCTCATGCCAGCCAGCTAACGAAAATCGGCAACTTTGAGGCAGTGAATGTGCAGATATAAATGGATATCAGTTAACCCATTAACAATCACAGAATATAATTTATATGACTCTCACTTTTTTGTCTCACCCATTCAGGTTTGTGTGATACACTAGAACATGTTCTAACCTCTGATTTGATATTGTTTCAAATCTAGATGGTATAAAAACAAAATGAAAAAAAAAAAACTTTTAAATGTCCCAGTTCATTATAAACAGGCTTGTGCATCCTTTAGAACCGAATTGACAATGTCCCTGAAATTACAACCCAGTTCGTGAATTTGAATTGAATTTGAATTGATAATATTGATAATTAAAAATAAATAAATTGCATTTCAAAAATATGAAAAAATATTTTTTGGTAAGAAAACACCAGCTCAGGCATACAGCAACAGTCCCAGAGCACTATATTTTATAAGTCTATGCATCTTATAAATTTGTAACATTTATAAAGGAGAGTGTGATAAACTCTGAGAAATATCTTTTGATTTTGCACTGTTTGAATTTTCGTTCACTATCAAATGCTTGCGGTTTCTGACGGTCATGGGTGTCATAAGGTCCGATCACCTGCCCCGAGTATTTTAGCCTCGATGCCAATCTTCTTTCAAGAAAAAAAAAAGTACAAGGAAGTACAAGGAATTTCTTTTATTGTGGGTGGTGTCATGTCATAATCAAATTTTGACATACAACTAAATATCTTAAAGTAAGAATACAAGGACAAATAAATAGAATAAGGAAAAGGAGATGTGCAAGATGAGGCAAGCATATAGACAGTATAAATAGAGAAATAAACAGATTGAAAAATGGATGGATGGATGTATAGCGCAAGCAGCTTGGGTATAGTGCAATGGAGTTCTATAAGTGAATGAAGCTTATGCAGTGGGTGGTTGGAATATGAGACAGTTTCTCATGGGTCCTTATTTAGAAGGGTGATGGCCTGGGCGAAGAAGCTGTTAAGGAGATGGTTTGTCCTTTTGCTCAGGGCTCTTATTCTGTGCTTTTGCTGGGATGGAAGAAGATGGAAAAGGCAATGGCCAGGATGCAGGGGTCAGTTCCTCATCATAGGGCTCCGAGCGGGAGGAGCTGACAGCCAATGAACTTCTCCACGCATGGCAGTATACGCTGTAGTCTCCTCTTAGAGTGCAATGTTGCAGACCTAAACCAGACACAGATGGAGCATGTAATAATTTATTCTACAGCAGCCGTGAACTTAGCTATGAACTTCTGCAACATCTTAAATTTCTTTAACTGACGCAAGAAGTTGCTGTTGGGCCTTCTTAATGGAGGTGATGTTTGTGTCCCATTTGAGGTCTTGTTGGATGGTGGTGCCCAGAAATTTGACGTTTCCAACTCTGCTAATGGTAGTGTTTCATATGACCAAAAGGAGGTGCTGTTGTGGGTTTTTGCGTAAATCAGTGATCATTTCCACCGTTTTCTGTGTATTCAAGTCTAATTTGTTTTCATTACGCCATGACACCAGTCGACTTATTTCCTCTCTGTAGTTGGACTCATCCCCATTTTTTATGAGTCCAATCAGGGTGGTATCATCTGCAAACTCGAGGGGTTTTGTAGAGTGATATTGTGAAATTTATTCATTGGTGTACAAGGAGTGAAGCAGGGGAGAGAGAAGGCATCATTGTGGGGCACTAGTGCTGAAGAGTATGGGATCTGAAATGAGGTAGCTTGTCTTCACAGTCTGTTTTCTTCCAGTTAAGATGTCACAGATACAGTAACAGAGAGATAGCGTAACATTCAGAGTCTTGAGTTTCTCAAAGAGTAGATCTGGGTTTATCGTATTGAAAGCAGAGCTGAAGTCCACAAACAGTCTAAGGGTTGTCCAGGTGTTGCAGAGTGTAGTGCAGGGCCATGTTGATGCCGTCGTCAACAGATGTGTTTGATCTGTAAGCAAACGGTAGAAGGTCCTGGAGAGTTTCAGTAGAGGTTTTGAGAAATTACTGAATGATTTTCTCAAAGCACTTCATAACTACAGTGGTTAGGGCTACCAGTCTGTAGTCAACGTTCACTTAGCCCCTGATCTTTTCAATAGCTAAAAACTCCCCTGCTGACAGCCTAGCATTATTCGGCAGTACAGGAGCCTTCTTTATTGGCTTGGAATTGTTTTTCAGAAAATATTCACATTGTTCACTGTTTTGCCTTAAGGTGAGCAATCAAATTTGATGTGTTGAAATGCTTATTAGGACATTCAGTCCTGCTACAGTGTGTGATATTACACGGCAAATCTTTTCTAGTGCGATTGGATTTGTATTTCGCCGATTTTCAGTTGGAGAGAAAAGCAGTACGCAAACTACAATGCGATATGGTCATAGCGAGAAACACTACTTATCACTACTAATCATTTTTTAAAAAATGTTCTTTTCAGTGAATCAGTCAAAGCAAATATTTTAATGAATTCAACTGTGTGTATATCCATCCCTTGCACTGGTCAGCAGCTTAGATTCTAAAATTATTTGGTAAATCATCAAATAAAAGCACAGTATTGTTTTGTATTTCACTAACATTTGCTTTTTGCAGACTGTCTTCAGTGCCCCTCCCCATACCATAATCCGTTGTAGTTGTGCTGTGTTCAAGCCCGGCTGCATGGTGGCTGTGGCCCAATACTCCTGATTAATGATGGCCAAAATGACACTTCATGAACCATTTGCAGTATTTTCTGACCCCACTAGATGGTTGTCTCTGTTCAAAACAGGGCTCAAAGCATGCCCCAAAGTAAACCAAGAGCACCATTAAATGGTTCATGTTGCATCATTTTGGCTCTCACTACTTCTAACTCTCAATAGTTGACAAGATTGCGAGTTTGGCATGCTCGGTTACTAATGCAATTCTTGTGAATGTCGTAAGACCCATAAATGATGTTTATGATATAATTTATTAATGTATTACTATTATTTCTTCTTGGATGAATTACATTTTTGGCCACTCATATCACTGTTTTTATTATTTTGCTCATTTTATTTGGGGTAAGTTACTAAATTTCGGAGTTGCACTTCCCTAGCCTCATTTTTCCCGTTTGACATGTGTATTTTAGTTTATGGTTCTAGTGAATGTGTGTTTTTCAGGAACTCTTCAGTTGCGTTGTAGCAGGATTGACCATAGATCTTCCTTCTGTAATTTTATAAGAGCAATGTTTGCAAAATGCATTCAATGTCATTTTCACTAACAATAAAATAATTCCACAAAGCAGACATTTTCCTAACTGTTTAGTACGTAGGTGTGCACAGCAATGTGAGTCACCATTTTAACGGGAATTATCGGCTGGATCCTCATCACCCAGAAAAGGAGAACCAGGTACAGGAAATGGATGGATGGATGGGTGAACCTTACAATTCACAAGTAGTGCATTATCTTTGGATTGTGAGAGATACTTGGGTTATAGCTGTAGCAGTTTGAAGGTTTTGGCAAACACAGCCCTGCACTAGGACTGTTTTGTTGTATGGGATTTCTTACAGTGACAGCATGGTTACATTTAAGCTAAACATCATTCAGAGCTCATTTGGATTCATTCAGGACTTTTTACTGTTAAATAATATGTTTCAATACATTTCCTTTGTATTTTTTGAAAATACACTTGAAACATGATTGAGTAGCATTAAGAAGTGGATATTGTTACCTTGACAACCATTTGGATTAGAGGCCCTCTTTTCCCTGTAAAGGGAGCAGCATTTTGAATATATGTCTTATATTTGACTTGTGCCTCAGGCTCAGCCTTCCTGAACCCAGACGGGGATTCAGGTACAGAGGCTGACAGTGAACCCCAGCTGACGTTCTACACCGACCCCAACCGAAGCCGGCGCCGCAGCCGAGGTACGAGAAATGGTAACGCCAACATCGCATGGGGTGCTGGGGGTAAGGAGACATTATCTAATCGACCATTTGCTACAAATGAAAATGAAACCTTGGGTATAATGATGCGTGAAATTAATATTTGTTGGTAATGTTTATAGCAATTTAAATATTTTGTTTTAATAATTGTTGAGGCTGTTTTGTCATGTTTTGAGATATGGTGAAAAAAACTGAGTGCCCGAGGAGAGGTTATGTTCATCAGATTTGTAAATTGTGTTTTTATTTTTGAAAGAGTTGTTTAATTAAAATTCTTATTTTTACATCGATGATTAAATACAGAGTTATGCCAGTAGTCATCATTATCTAGTCCCAGAATTACAGCTGTGTAAGCTTACTGTGTGCCAAGAAAGTACCTTTTTATATCCATCCATCCATCCATCCAACCACCCACCCACCCACCCACCTACGCACCATCAGACTATACCTCCTGGTGAGGGTTGTGGGGGGAACATGCCTAGCTGCTTAGATAAGCTCTCACATTCCAAGTTTGCAGACTGGTTCTTGCTTGGGGATCCCCAGATGTTCCTAAGCAGACGAGGAGATATAATCCTTCCAGCATGTCCTGTGTGGTCTCTACCCAGTAGGATATGCCTGGAATAGCTCCCTTGGGAGTCATTAAGGTGGCATCATATGACACATCCAGACCACCTCAGGTGACACCTCTTGATTTAAAGGAGCAGCAGCTCTATTTTGAGGTCACTCCATATGTCAGAACTTCTCACCCTGTCACAGAGAGTCAGCCGCACAGCCCTGTGTGGAAGGCCTGTTGTTTTCTGCTCCCTTGTCCTTTTTGGTTATTGAATAGACCTTGGATAGCGGATAGTGACATGAAGAAGAAGTCATGCTACTTACTTTCCTTCACTAATAGCAGACTCTTCGCCGTCTTCTGAATGGAGCAATCCACTCTTTTTGGAGGGAGGGAGCTGATTCATGTGCTTGCTTCACACTCTGCTGTTCAGGTGGTTTGGGACACCCTGCGAATACCAGGGATATTACTTATTAATGTAATTCAATTTTATATTTTATAAAAATGAAAGGCCGAAAAGGGTAGAATGCTCTCTCCGGGTTGGGGATGGGGTCCTCCCCTAAGTGGAGGAGTTTAAGTATCTCGGGGTCTTGTTCACGAGTGAGGGAACGATGGAACGGGAGATGGATCGGTGCGGCGTCAGCAGTGATGTGGGCGCTGCATCAGTCTGTCATGGTGAAGAAAGAGCTGAGCCAAAAGGCAAAGCTCTCGATTTACCAGTCGATCTACGTTCCTACCCTCACCTATGGTCATGAGCTTTGGGTAGTGACCGAAAGAATGAGATCGCGAGTGCAAGCAGCCAAAATGAGTTTCCTCCGCAGGGTGGCTGGGCTCTCCTTTAGAGATAGGGTGAGGAACTCAGTCATTCGGGAGGAACTCAGAGTAGAGCCGCTGCTCCTCCACATTGAGAGGAGTCAGATTAGGTGGCTCAGGCATCTGCTTAGGATGCCTTCTGGACGCCTCCCTGGTGAGGTGTTCCGGGCATGTCCCACTGGGAGGAGACCCCGGGGAAGACCCAGGACACGCTGGAGAGACTATGTCTCTCGGCTGGCCTGGGAACGCCTCGGGATCCCCCCAGAGGAGCTGGATGAAGTGGCTGGGGAGAGGGAAGTCTGGGCCTCCCTGCTGAGACTGCTGCCTCCACGACCCGACCTCGGATTAAGCGGAAGATGATGGATGGATGGATGGATGGATGGATGGATATTTTATTTTAATTTTTGCCCAAAGTTAGGATCAAACAGTGTCCCTGGAGCCATTGGGGTTAAGGGCCTTGTTGAAGGGCCTGACGATGGAATCACTCTGCCAGCCACAGGACTGGTGACATTCTGATTGCACTATGCCAGCTTATAAGAGACACCTTTCCAGCCACAGCTGCTCCTTGATATCTTGTCCTTCACTGGAATGTATAACCCAAGAAAATCAGATTCAACCAAGCAGGCTCAACCTAACCAAGAATGTCACTAGAAATTTACAAAAAGGAGGCTCAATCCTTGATAGGAGATCATGGAAATTGCCAACATTATTTAAACTAATTAGTGTGCATTTATTTTTTTGGGGGGGTCGGGGGGGGGGGTAGGCCAAAGGGGTGGGCCAAAGATCCTTTTGGTAAGGCTAAAGCTCCTGAACTCATCTACCTTCATTCGCAGACAATATAGCATAGAGTAGCTCTGGTACTCATATTCCTGCACTACCCACCACAATTAATGTTTAGGCGTGCCATGATATACCCTTTACAAGATTAAGAACCTCATGTAGCTTGAGATAGCATATTTCCACATAGCCTCACATAAGCGCAAGGGAGAAATTTGGTCCAGTGTTCCACGGCCAGGCTGTATCCTGCCTTGAATCCTAGGTACAGTATCAGGTGGAGTATCCTCTCTGAATTCCCATTCTGGAAATGTCTTTCCCGGGGAGGCTGAAAAAGAAACACACCCCCTGGCCCTGCCTTTTTTTTAAATATGCATCACCACCCCTGTTTGTCAGTTAACTACAATACCCTAACAACATCCAATTTACACTGGCAACTTTTCCACCTGCCTGGGTTACTTGGGTGACCTGACCACCAAGGCTATCCAAATGTTATCCAGCTCATCACCTGGCTTCGGAATTGGAAAAGTGAGGTAAGAGCCAGCCCTGGGTGTTCTGGTGCCCTAGGCGAGATTCTTCTGAGCAACTACCAAATTAGTCTTCCAAAAATCCACTGAAAATAAAAAAAAAACACATCAGACTCAATGACTTTATTTACAATATTTACAAATACCATTGGTGAAAGATGAAATGATAAACTGTCACTATGGGTGGCAATGAAATGGTTCTTTGCTCCTGCATGCAATCCAATGAATACTGTGAGGCAACACCGCCAACTGTATGTGAAACCTGTCAGTAATGAGCTTTAATGTTATTGGTAGTTCATCCTGTCTTGTTGAGATGTCTCCAAAACACCATGCAGGGAAGCTTGGATATCCGGGTAGGCCTAAAATATCTGACTACAAGTCCAATGTTTGTCCAATGAATGTTGCCTGTTCAAAAACTATGTATGAACTTGTCATAGACCCCCAGTGAAGCACGGCATCTGGGCGGGCTCCAAAAACACCTCATCGAAGCAGATTGGCCAATAAGATTTTGTCTGTTCTGCATTTAGATAAAGCCTACATGAATCTTCCACAGACGTCCATTTATGCTGGCTTCAAAGGGGAAAATAACGTTTGTGATGTTGAAAGCAGTTCATGTGAAACGATTAGCACTGTGGTTCAATTAATAAGATAGATAATACTTTTAATTTCATAATAAAATGAATTTACATCGACACATTGGCAAATTCATTTCTTTTGGGAGTTTTATGAGGGAAGCTGTGCTTTCGGTTTAGTCTTACAGTAATCGTTTGTGCTCAGCAGTAGTGTCTAGACTTTGCTTTCAGTCTGTCTGTATGCCAACACTTGCTTTGGTTTTCATAAAAGTAGCTGTTTCAGCTACCTTCAGCTATCTCACATTCTTTTACACTCAGATGACAGTGAGAGCCAGATTAAATCAGCTTCCCGGGAGAAGTGATTTTCACCTAATGTATTTACAACTGGAGTGGATTTAGTGCACTTCAGTGATATTCAAAGAACTCGAGGATTCAAAAGGTCTATTGTCATTGGTACCAGAACAGGTACTCAGGACAATGAGACACTTACTTGTGCATTTCCTTCAGATAGACACATGGTAACAAGCCATAAGACAAATACATAAACAAACTCAATATAACTATAAATATGAATATGCAAACGTAAATATGGGCATGAAGATACAGATTTATCTGGAAGAATAAACATGGTATGTATGATATACATTACAATATACATGTAAATCAGTGTTAAGCCAGAAATGCTAGGAGTTTGGGGTTGTAACAGGATCAGTATACTGTAAGAACAGTTGCAGTCTTACGGCAGTGGGGAAGAAATTCTTCCAGAGGTAGGAGGTGTGTACCCGCATTGAGTTTAGCCACTTGCCAGAAAGGAGGAGGGTGAAAAGTGGCAGTGCAGGGGGCTTGGATCCCCCATATAGCAGCTTGCTTCCTGAGGCAGCATGTGGTGAAGATGTTATGGATCTCCGGGAGGTATCTATCTGTGGTACTATGTGCAGTTTTGACTATCCTGTCCTGTCCTGTCCAGGGCTTCAAGATCTTGAGCAGAGCAGCTGCAGTACCAGGATGTAAAGCACCCTGTGAGGATGGACTCCACAGTATACCTGTAGAAGTTAGTCAGGGCTCAGTCTCCTGAGGGAATATAGGCACTTATGTGCCTTCTTGATCACTGCTGAAGCATATTGAGATCACTTAAGTGACATCAAGGAACTTAAAACTGTTGACCTTCTCCACAGTGCCCCTTCCAGTGTGGATGGGGCTATGGACTGCCACCTACCTCGACAAGTCCATGATTAGCTCTTTCGTTTTACTGATGTTGACGGTCAGGTTGCTGTCCTGGCATCACTCTCCCAGGAGTGTGACATGCTCCCTGTAGGCTGATTCGCCATCGTTGCTGATCAGCTTGATGACGGTGGTGGATGCAGTTGGAGCTGTGCTTGGCCATGCAGTTGTAGATTGGTACAGCAGGACACACTGCATTGTTGATGGTGACGTACGTGCTGGGGTCTGCCAGTGAAGAATTCCAGGATCCAGCTGCAGAGTAAGGAGCTAAGCCCCAAATCAAGCTGAGATGGGATGACACTGTTGAAGACTGAGTTTCCACAGACTACAGTCTGACACAGCAGTTTTATTTTCCAGCTGAGACAGAGTGGTTTGGAGAGCAACGGGGATGGCATGTTCAATGGACCTGTTGCAGCAGTATACAAACTCTAGTGGGTCTAAGGTGGGCAGTCTTATCCAGAAAGTGCTGCTGTATATGCAAGTTTTCGCTGCAACTCCATAATTAGATTACTAATTAGAGTACTGATTGGGTGAAGAGTCCTCACACCTGGGTTTGAACAGCTGACCAAAAGGTTATCTCAAAAACCTGCATACACGCCAGCCTTTGCAGATAGGATGTCTGGTATCACGTCCTTAATGTGTTGCAGCACCAGCCTCTCAAAGCACTTCATTGTGATGGGGGCACGTGTCTGCAGGCAGTAATCATTGAGAATATCTACCTTGGCTGTCTTTGTGATGATGGTTGTGTTTCTAAAGCTCTTGGGGATAGTAGACTCTCTCAGAGAGTATTTAAAAATGTCAGTGAAGACTGGTAGCTGGTCGCAGCAGGTTTTTAAAACTCATACAAAGACTCTGCCAGTGCCGGCCGCTTTGCGAGCGCTGAGTCAATTCAAAATTCTTCTCACGTTACTCATGGAGGCTGTTGTTCAGCACTGTGGAAGCCACTCAGGTGGGTCACTGCTGGCAAGTTCAAAGCAGCGTAAAAGGCATCCAACTCATCCAGAAAGGAGGCTGATGCCACATATCTGAGGTTTGAAGTCCATAAGCATCTGGATTCCCTGTCACATCTGACATGTCTCCTGCTGAGCTGTAAGTCCATTTTGTGTGCATACTGACGTTTTATACTTTTGATCGCCTTCCGAAGATCATACCCAGATCCTGTTTATGCTTTTCTGTCTCCGAAGTCAAAACAGTTACTGCAACATGATCTTATAGAAAGATGTCTATGTGCTGCCATTATACTCACCTAATTTTAGCTATCCTACATTCTTTAAAATTCACAACCTTTTTGGGGACAGATTTAATCAGTCCCCCAAAAAAGCAAATTTTCATGTAGTATACTACAATTGTAGTGCTGATCGCGTTATCTTTAAGCATCAATTCTGCTTGTATCTGACGTATCATAAAGTGTGGCATATCATTCATACTCTATAGATCTCAGATGTCCGACACTAAGCATATTGATTTCAGGGAAAGTTAAGTGACAAGCGTGTGGTGGGGGAGGGGGGGTGGTGGTGCTGTCATACATGCACAGCTAATTATTGAGAAATACCAGAATGGTTTAGCTTTTTTAAAAAATACTGTTGAAATGAAGAAGCAAGATCACGTGGCCCCTAGTCATTCCCTTTCAGAAATATCCTCAACATTAATTTCTTTTTATTTAAACCATTCAGCATTGAATTAAGAGTAAAGCAAGCTGTACTGATGATATTAGGAGCTGTAGCAAATGAAATGTGAATCTGTGGGCGAAGTGGCAGCTGCTGAAGTGTGCGAAAATAGTGTGGAACTTTCTGATACAGCTGCCAAACTTCTTTAATGGCTAAGCTGGTAGCTGAGCTGGTTAATCAATGGTTCAGTCTGAAAGGAAACATGGCAGAACTGATTCATGGTTCTCTCAGATCCCTCCAGCCTTCAGTGGACACTATGCAGTAAATGGTCAGTGCTTTCCAGAATCGTTTGACATCTTCAGAAGCTCTGGCTGAGGAGAAATTTGAACGGTTGGTAAAAGCTGAAGCAACAATTAATACCATCAAAAAATACCATCAAAATACTGCAGTATAATTTATGGACTGTATGGCAGTATTAAAAATTAGGCACCACCAAGCTTAGTGCTGGCTGGCTGTGGGGGTGTTGGGGTGCCAGCATTAATTTGCTGACCTGCGGGAGTTCTGGTGGTGGAATGTGCTGATGGGGGTTAGAAAGTGGCAGGAAAATTTGCCGACTGTGTGTGTCTGTGTGGGATATCGCACATTAGTCATCTTTTGCGAGTGTCAGAAATTCCCAGAGAGCTGGGATGTCTGACATGCAGCCAGACTACAGAACAAATGTTTGTCTGCTACTGTGTTCATTTGAATTTGCCTCTCAGTTGACCACAGTGCCTTTCCCTTGTTTATTGTAAAGTTGAAACCAGATATTTACATACATTTCAGAAAAAAACACAAAAAACGTTTTTTTTCTTTGCTGTCAAACATTAAATCAGAGTAAACTTTGTCTGTTTTAGATTAATAAATATTGACATATTTTTTTGCATTTGTTAAATGTCAGAATAAAGAGAGAGAATTTATGTTTTATGTTATTTTTTATCAATTTCATCAGTCAGAAGTATTGTGTATTTAAACAAAAAGAAAACTCCAGATCATTCCAATCTGAGCTTAAGAAGCCTCTGATAGGTTAATTGTTTCCATTTGAGTTAATTGGTGGCCCGCCTGTGGATGCATATAAAGGCACAACTCAAACACAGTCTCTTTCTTTGACATCATGGGAAAACCAAGAGAAATCAACAAAGACATCAGGAAAAGAACCGTGGACCTCCACAAGTGTGGCTCATCCTTAGGTGCAATTTCCAGATGCCTGAAGGTCCCACATTCGTCTGCTCAGACAATAATACGCAAGTATAAAAAACATGGGAATGTACAACCATCATACTGCTGAGGAAGAAGATGGATTCTGAGTCCCAGAGAGGAACGTTTTTTGGTGTGAAATGTGCGAATCAACCCCAGGACAACAGCAGAAGACCTTGTGAAGATGCTGGCTGAAACTGGTAAGACAGTGTGATTATTCACAGTAAAACGAGTCCTGTACCGACATGAGCTGAAAGGTCACTCTGGGAGGAGAAAGCCATTACTTCAAAACCTCCATAAAAAAGCCATACTACAGTTTGCAACTGCACATAGGGACAAAACTCTTAATTTCTGGAGACATGTCCTGTGGTCTGACGAAACAAAAAATGAACTGTTTGACTATAATAATAAACAGTTAATTTGGAGGGAAAAGGGGGAAGCTTTGAAGCCTCAGAACACCATCCCAACTGTGAAGCATGTAGATGGTAGTATAATGTTGTGGGGCTGCTTTGCTGCAGAAGGGACTGGTGCACTTCACAAAATAGATGACATCATGAGAAAAGAAAATGATGTGGATATATTGCAGCAACACCTGAAGACATCAGCCAGGAAGTTAAAGCTTGGGCACAAATGGGTCTTCCAAATGGACAATGAAGCATTCCTCCAAATTAATGACAAAGTGGCTTAAGGACAACAAAGTCAAGGTACAGTATTGGAGTGGCCATCACAAAGTCCTGATCTGAATCCCATAAAAAATTTGTGGCCGGCGCTGAAAAGGTGAGAGCAAGCAAGAAGGCCTACAAACCTGACCCAGTTAACCCAGTTCTGTCAAGAGGAGTGGGCCAAAATTCCAGCAAACTATTGTAGAAAGCATGTGGAAGGATACCCAAAATGTTTGGCCCAAGTGAAACAGGTTCGGGGCAATTCTACCAAACACTAAAGAAGGGTATGTAAATTTTTGACTGATGAAAGTAATTTAAAAAAAAAAATCCATAAAATTCTCTCGTTATTCTAACATTTAACCAATGAAAAAAAATGTCCAAGACAGAAAAGGTTCAAATCAAAAGCTGATTTAATGTTTGACAGTAAAGGAAAAAAAGGTTTGTGTTTTTTTTCTGAAGTGTATGTAAATATCTGGTTTCAACTGTATTTCCTAAAATTTTTTTTTAGAATACAGTCGACCCTTGCACAACATGGGGGCTAGGGGCACAGGCTCCCCACGATCAGGAAAAACCATTACATTTCTTGGTCTCCTTGGCGAAAGCAAAGTGGAAAGATACAACAAAGATATCACTGCCTTAAAGGCTGCCTTCCTGCAAACCAGCCCTGTGTCAGAGCGCGGCATGACGCAGGTGCGAAAAACGTGATGATCCAGTTGCAGTTCCAAGACAAACAAGGGATTATTTAATTAAGCAGAACACACTAAGGAAATGCACAAATTAAAGGTACCACAAAGGTCAAAAACTAACAGGGAAAAATAAGAACCATCTAAAGAAATCACTTAACTTAATAATACTAGGGAACAGAGCGGAACAGAACTAAGAAACAAGTAAAACTCCTAACACACAGCAACAGGGACATAAAAATGAAATACTGGAGAACACAGTGGACAGAGGCACTTAAATACACACAGGCAAAGAAGGCATAAAGGGACAAGTGAACTCAAATATCAATTAACCAGTCAGAGGCACAGGGCAACAAACAAGCAACAAGTGAAACATATTAACACTAACAGACACAGAAATGAAGGAACTAGACCAGGGGTGGCCAATCTTATCCGCAAAGGGCTGGTGTGCATGCAGGTCTTTGCGGATAAGATTGGCCACCCCTGAACTAGACAGACACCAGAACTAGACAGACAACAAGAACTAGGCAATGTAACCATTAACTGGGATAATAAAGGTGGAACAGAAACACAAAACCAAACCAGAAAAAGCACATTAGAAAAAACACAGGGGAACAGAAGAGGCTGGAGCCTCAAACCCATGACTAAGAGAGTTGTGGTCTTTGCCATGCAGTCAGCCCAATGAGCTATGCAGCAGTCCAGGAAGCATGGAAAAACGCACAGGGCTTGAAGGATGGAGCGGAGGGAAAGGCAAACTGTGGGCCAGATGGGGAAAGGTCACAAAGAAAGGGATTGGAAGGCATCCACCCTGACAGCCCTGTTCGTATGTCTTACTGTATGTTTTTTGAGTTACTAAACTTTTTTGTGCATCATCAGCCAACCAGTCAAGATGCAGAAGGGTTGACTGTATTGTAAGCGAGCCATGTTTTTAATAATAAAGAGGAGACATATTTTTATAAAAAAGAAGAGAAGTTCTGCGTTTATTAGTGATCCACTGTCCACTGTCAAAGACAACAAGCAGTAACACTGATGAAAAAGCCAACAACATTCACATTCAGGGTAAATGGGGTGATGTGAGCACATGCACACCATGGTAAAACATTACAACAATTACAGCTCAACGTTACATCAGTTACCATTTACAACACAAATGCATGCATGCACACACTAAATTACAGATTATTTACAACTAACAGTGTGTCTCAAAGCCTACTGGTAGACAAATAGTTATACTACTGTTCAAAAGTTTGGGGTCACTGGAATTTCCCAGTTTTCCATGAAAATATACATGACATGAGTTTAAATAGGAAATACAGCTAAATAAATAGGACGTAGTCATTGACAAAGTTAAGTTTTTGAAAATTAAAATAATTGTGTTCTTTAAACTTTGCTTTTGTTAGAGTCAGTAGTTGCAGTCCTGTAGACTTTGGGCATTCTCGGTGTCAGTTTGCTGAGGTAATCTGATGATCCACAGATAACAGGTGTCACAATGTTCTGCCTTTTCCTTTTGACATCTGCACTCCCTCCAGAACACCTCCCACTCACTGTCAAACTATGAAATATCGGAGGAAACCAGTATTGGAGCAGGTGGGTCACATCACTGCAGGGGGCCCACTGCAAGATTCACCAATCCCACCTCGGCTGGAAAATTGTACCAAAGTCCCTCTTTTGATAACAGATGATAACACAAAACTATTCACAGAGAGCCCTCACCTTCCTGGGTCGGCAAATTTTGCAGAACATCTCCAGTGGCTACTGAAAAAATGCTGGCATCAGACCACCATTGTACATATTTTTTATTACTGTTTAGTGATGGCATGAGTGACATTTTCGCTGAACGTGGGTAAGGCGCACGGACAGACAGGCAAGCAAGGATCAGGCAGGAAGTCTAAAGTCAGGGAAACTAGGGGTTTATTCAGGCGACTAAGGACCGGAGACATCAGACGACAACTAACATCAATGACAGACAAGAAACCAGGGCAAGATGCGGACTGAAATACACAAGACGGAGCAAAATAACTAGACACAGCTGGGTACGATCAGGGAAGCACACGTGGATAATCAGGGGGGCGTGGCACACACGAGGATCGTATGAGCTGGGCGTGACAGCATGTTCCCTCTCTGTCTATGGAGATAAACAATCAAATACAGTATATGAGCTAATTTAGGCTAGTTATTTTGCAGTTATACAGTTGTGACTCTTTTTTTTCTCAGAGGTTGCTAAATTCTCATCAGTTTTTCCCTCTCCAGTGCTCCACTCAAGCACGTAACAACAGCCTAACTGTGTCTGTGACAGTCTAACTTAGTGGTTTTATTGTGGGAAGTGAGTAACGGCTGTCCTATACTCCCAACTGATATCAATGTAGTAAATGAAGGGCAAGAAGCCCCCCCCCCCACACCCTTCTCAAACACGGTAACCTGTTACTGTTTCGCATTCACCCTGCAGCCCTGTCAGATAGTCAGTGTTACCAGGTCGTCAGCGGATAGATTAATGGTTAGACTTTGCCGCTTTGTCCCATTCCCACACAAAGCCATGATGGTAATATAGCATCAATACGCGGGTTTCAGTGTGTAAATGGGGTATAAGACAGCAAGGAAAGAGATGCATCTTCACCCCCCCCCCCCAATTAAACCCCTGCTCTGTTTACCCACCTCGTCGCTAAGTAAGCTTATTTTATTAGAGTGTTATAAGAGCGTTTGCTAAATGACAATGTAATATAGCCTGTTAGTGCCAGCATAATGCATGTAAGGGAGGGGTGGGGGGAGGATTCAGGCTTCCAGATTGAGTCCCCAAGGTGTTGGACTAGACAACTAATTGGTCAGACTGGTGTTATTTTGCTGTGGAGGCAAAGATTTTGGCGAGGAGGGCCACCACAGAGAAGCGTTACCAGCAGAAACCCTGCACCACAAAGTCACATTAAATATAGAGCCCATTTTAACATTCTCAGATAATCTAAGGCATGGGGGTGCAGCTGTTACTGCGAAATAAGACAGACACCCATTATAAATACTGACATTAATGTCCTTCATATTGAAGGCCATGTATGCCATTAAAACACTTTTAAACAATATTGTCTGCATAAAATAACAGAAGCTCCATTACAAAATTGCAAACCAAACACAAAATTATTTGTTTCTCTTGTTCAGCAAGTTGTCCCGGTCGGGCCTCAGGTAGGAGTGCATCCAGGATGGTGTGTGGCTCAGCAGGTTAGGACTGCAAGGGCGAGGCCCATAACCTTCAGATACGTTGCTGGATAGATGGCTGTTCATGCTTTCCGACCCCGAGCTTCACTTACCTGTGTATGTATCATAAAGGAGGGATGTATGAAAACAAAAGAATTGTATTGTACCTTGTACACATGGCAGATCATTTCAGTTCATCATAGGGCACAGCGGTATGGCTGAAGCCTCTGACCCTAGAGTAGTCCGGCACCTGACATCCCTATTATGAGTACTAAACCTCCAAACTAAACTAACACTACGTTACTAGAATAAACAGCAAATATCCACGCTTCGGGGGCAGCATGGTGATGCAGTGGTTAGCACTGTTGCCTCACACCTCTGGGACCTGGGTTCGAGTCTCCGCCTGGGTCACATGTGTGTGGAGTTTGCATGTTCTCCCCATGTCATTGTGGGGTTTCCTCCGGGTACTCCGGTTTCTTCCCACAATCCAAGAACATGCTGAGGCTAATTAGAGTTACTAAATTGCCCATAGGAGTACATGTGTGTGAGTGAATGGTGTGTGAGTGTGCCCTGCGATGGGCTGGCCCCCCATCCTGGGTTGTTCCCTGCCTTGTTCCCGTTGCTTCCGGGGTGGGCTCCAGAACCCCTGCGACCCAGTAGGATAAGCGGTTTGGAAAATGGATGGATGGATCCACACTTCATTAGACAAATTATTGGCATGGTGGTGCAGTGGTTACTGTAGCACTGTTGCTTTACACCTCTGGGACCTGAGTATAACCCTCTACCAGGGCTCCATGTGTGGGGCTAGTCTGTTCTTCCCGTTGTGAGGTTTCCTCCAGGTACTCCAGTTTCTAATTGGAGTTAACAAAGTGTGTGTGTGTCTATGCATCACATCCTGGGTTGTTCCCAGCCTTGTGCCCATAGCCTCTGAAATAGGCTCTACAATGGGGTCTCCCTATGACCCTGAATAAGATAACTGGTTTCAGGGATGTATGTATAGATGGATGGATGGAAGCTTGTTATATTTGGCTCCCAAACCAGATTAATCCAATTATGCTGCAAAATTTTCATGAAAACTTTCTCCTTTTCATGGTAACCCCTGATTATATTATAATTTACTTCATTTATTATGCATGACTGCAGGATGTCTTAACATTAACATCAAAGACATTCATGCAGTGATTTTATGCCTGACCTTTCACACAGGTCATCATTGAAGGGGGATGATTCTGGTTGTTTGTCTTAATAGGCTCTACCTATAGGCTCTATGTATGTGGACTCTATACATGCCTTGTTCTATATAACTTCCAATAAACCTGCCCAGCCTAGATAAATGTTATAACTCTTGTTTCATTCTTCTGCTGATATTAATCTATCACACCCAGTGATAGGCAGTGGTGACCTCCTGGTTAGGGATGCACACATCATTGAAATGTTGCTGGGTTGAATTCCTGATCAGCAAGGCCCCACTGAGGTACTCTGAGAAACATACTGCCCCTATGCATTACTCCCCAGGTGCTAAAATAATAGATGTCCACTGCTATGTTACATATGGGTTAAATGCAGAGGACATGTTTTGTTGTTGTATGCTGTGGTGTCAACAACAGCAGTTAATAATTTTCACCTGTTTACGATTGAAGGGGGATATCTTGTACTAGTAACTATAGTACTGTTAGATTGCAGAGATTATACAGTATTATTTTTTCCACATTTTGTTTCTTATGCAGCGTCCTTTAAATGTTTGTATTACATACAAGTTGAAACAGGAGCACTAGGTGCAAGCAAAGGATGGGAAGAGCAGCTGCAGAAGACACTTGAACTTCCATGGAGTTTATATACAGTAGGTCAGTACTTCTCCAGTTCTGGTCCTGGAGGACCAGAATCCAACACCGTTTGTAGATTTCCCTGCTCAGACATACCTATTAAACCTAGTTAATAGCTGATTATGATGTGTTTGAACAGGAAAATCTGCAAACTGTGTGGGATTCTGGCCCTCCAGGACCAGCACTGAAGAACCCTTGTATAGGTGATAATCTGAGACCTGTTTCATTTTGAGACAAATTGCACTAAGATTGAAGCAGGGAGAGGGGGGAGAGGCCGATGGGGCTGTCTGGGGAAATAAATTATTGTTTCAATAGCATCTAGTTACATTTGGTATAAGTGGTGCCTATCACATGACTTCAGTCCGCCGTCTGACATCAGTGCCACGTGTCTGGGTCTAGCATGTCATTCTTATTTTTTCCTGCCTAGTGGAATTTCTGTCTATTTATTGTGCTCAAAAAACAAGACCTTACAGAAAGAAATCAAGATTTCAAAAGTAGGCATCTGACCAAAGCCAGTGTAATAAACATTGATGATGCTTATTACATCCATCCATCCATCCATCCATCATCCTTCCAACTGCTTTTTATCAGCAGAATGTGGATGAAGGTGGAAGATATTCGAATTATTGGAAATTCTACATTAATTATTTAACCCAACATTCTGTTTAAAATCAGACAGTTACTATGCAATTTTCTTTTCATACCTGAAAGGAAATGTCACTTTATACCTTTACAGTCATTCTTTAGATTGTATATTTTATACAATACCGTGCTGAAGTTTTAGGCTGTCAAAGAAAATGACATTAAAATGATGTTCATATTCATGTAAAGCTATAATATTACACCTGTTAAAGTCATTACAAAACCTCTTCTAAAGTCACCTCAGTCTTTGCAGCAAATGCCCAATATACCAATACATTTTTTGACTTGACCACTAGCACGCCTCATTTGACTAATCAATACTCCATGGAGTTATTTAACTATTAAACCGATAAATCAACCCCAGGCTTGTAACTGCTTGGTTGCAGTGGTTCAGGGGTTCCTGGGGAATCAAAAGATATGTTAATTTAATATATATATTTTTTCATATGTTGTTTTTTCTAGCTTCTGACAAATTCACCAATTTTCTCACTGGAATTAGGTAAATTTCAAAATATCACTGTTCTGGTCACAAAAGCAAAGTTTATGGGGAATAGTAGTCATTTTCTATACCTTTCAGTCATAAGCAATTAGGAAATAATACTTAGTACCAAGGAACAAAGAAAATGTTACATGGCATAGCTGCACAGGGAACTGCTCAAACTGAGAAGATCTTGAGTTTACCTGACATACCTCGGGAGCTTAAATAGACCAGCAATCAAAGAAAACTGACTTCAGCTGGTAAATGGGTTTGACCGCAAATTGGAATCACCAATGATCTAGGGTGTGGGCTGAACAGGGCTTCCCCAACTGGGCGTTTTTTTTTCCCAGTAAGAATGGAGGAGGATTTCTGAATGACGTTCACGGGTTCCCCCAGTGTGGTCCATGACAATGCTTCTGTCTGCTAGCAAATTTTTTTGGAGTTGTATATTGCATTTTGTTGTGCCTGCTGTGTACAGTGACAATAACAGCATTCTCTTCTGTTCTATTAACATTGCTGGGTAAACTTGTTTTCCCAAAGGCGATTGATGCACAGCAATGTGCAAATATTCTCATTTTCAGTTATGTGTTTATTCACTCCATCATAGCCATAGCTCTTTTGTTCTCTTTGTCTCTCCTTTGTCCAGTAGGTTCCCCACGAAGCCCCATCAACAAGACGACTCTGACACTGATCAGCATCATCAGCTGCGTCATCAGCCTGGTATACTCCTCACACTTATCCTGCAGCATCAACGTACGTGTCATCCTGCACGTGCCAGAGCACCTCATCGCCGATGGTAAGAGCGGGCCGGACCCCACGCACTGGCCCATTAAAAGATAACATCCCTAGTAGCAAATTGTGATTCTTATTAAGGTTGAATACATGATCCTTCCCCCTAGGGTCACGGTTCATTCTGCTGCATGGCAGCCAGCTGGATGCCAGTGACTGGTTGAACCCTGCTCAGGTGCTGCTCTTTTACCAGCAAAACGCCAGCGGGCCTTGGGTTAATGAACTGTGTGGCCGTCGCCTGCTGGACCCCTGCGAGCACCAGTGTGACCCAGAGACAGGTATCCATCTGCTTCAGCGCTCTATTATGAAATGAATCACTCTGTTTCTTGCGATTGGGGGAGATACATTAATATTTGTGCTTTACCTGTCAGACACTTTTTCCAAAATAAGCAAGTCAGTGCAGACACTAGACAAGTATAGTTGTAAATTACATAGAACAAAAAAGGTCATCAATACGGGCAGTCAGTAAATATGGCCGATTTTGTATTCTGAATTAGTATTTGTCATTATTAATAAGAGAAGTGTTTGCAATATAGTCTGTCAATTATGAAAGTAAATTAATGACAAAAGTCATTGATGAAAAAAACACGTTGAATTACACTTATCAAATAAAAAAGCATTGCATTATTCATGCTTTAAATTTTTGGGGACTGTAATTTAATATGTGTATACATTTAAACATTGAACATTTCAACTGAAAACATTTCAATTGTAATTTCATTGCTTAAATATTCAGTACAAAAATATTCGGCTTCCAAAATTCAGTTCCAAAACATACGTATTTTAAAGTGCATGTTTATAATTCAACCACACGAATTCAGTTAATTTAATTTCGCCTCAAAATAAATTTGAAAAGAAGAAATTCAGTTGAAAGTATTCCATGTGTTTTATTCAATTCTTTATTATTCAAGCAGTAATATTCAGTCGTCTTATTTACGCTTTACAATATTCAGTCCCGTTATTTTCGCTGTTTCAAATACGCTGCCAGAATTTCAGTGGTTTAAAACACTGTCCGAAATTCAACCCTTTACATTCGGGACCAGCAGGATGACTAATAGACTGCAGATAGAGTTCGTCTAACTGCTGTCCAAAATGGAGCAAGCGGGAAATACAAGTACTGATTGACTTGGCAGCAGATTTTCGTTGATTGTTATGTTTCTTGTCGTTTACTAGTCAATCCGACAACTTATTGCGCCCCCAAGTAATAGGTTTTTATGCAAGTAATTCGCTAGCTGCATTAATTATCACCAAACTTATTTTGCTAACGTAAGATGCCTGCGGGCACCTACAAGGTCCGCTAGCTTGCAAGCTGGCCAGCTAGGTAGTTGGGATGGGATAGTACTCGACTTGGAGACTGACAGGTCCGCGATGTCGGCGATGACACCATAAGGCACTTTTCGAAAGTATGATATGCCTAATTAATTAAGGAAAAGACGGTGAAGATGAAACGGCATCCGACTGGGCTGGGCCGTGAAATATCGCGTAGAGTTTAACATTCATATCGTCATCAGTGTATAATAGTTGTCAGGATTCGCGGGTGCGGACGGGTAGGCAGGCAGGGAAGAACGAAATAGGTAGCCGAAAGTCGGGGAAAACTGGGGATTTATTAAGGGGAAGACTGGTGCGGGGAGACCAGGACATCGGAACGCTACTAACATCAATGACAGACAAAAGGCAGGGCAAGACGTGGACTGATATAAAACAAAGACAGGGCAAATCAACAGGATACAGCTGGGCATGGTTAGGTAAGCACACGTGGATAATCAGGGGGGCGTGGCACACGAGGATCGGACGAGCCGGTGTTCTAACGATTCATCCTACCTTATCAGATTTTCCTACCGTAGCGCAATGTTATAGTTTTAACCATCAGTTTTTCCTACCTTATCAGAAAATGCTACCTGTATAAATGGGAGGTATTTAATTGAACTGCACTACATAACAATATCCTACCGCATGTTATGGTAGCATAATTTTATTTACACACTTCAACCCCATGAAATTATGCTACCATAACGAGGGGTAGGATTTTTTTATGACACACTTCAACCCCATGAAATTATGCTACCATAAAGTGGGGTAGGATTTTTTTATGACACACTTCAACCCCATGAAATTATGCTACCATAACGAGGGGTAGGATTTTTTTATGACACACTTCAACCCCATGAAATTATGCTACCATAAAGTGGGGTAGGATTTTTTTATGACACACTTCAACCCCATGAAATTATGCTACCATAACGAGGGGTAGGATTTTTTTATGACACACTTCAACCCCATGAAATTATGCTACCATAACGAGGGGTAGGATTTTTTTATGACACACTTCAACCCCATGAAATTATGCTACCATAAAGTGGGGTAGGATTTTTTTATGACACACTTCAACCCCATGAAATTATGCTACCATAACGAGGGGTAGGATTTTTTTATGACACACTTCAACCCCATGAAATTATGCTACCATAAAGTGGGGTAGGATTTTTTTATGACACACTTCAACCCCATGAAGTATAATGTTATTTTGTGGTGGAATTGAACAAAATGACAACACAAAAGTACTGGTACTTTAATATGTATTTGAAGCCAAAAAGAAAAAAAAAACGTTCACAAACACTTTGTACAAATGAAAGCAAACTGATTCTTTGGATCAAAATTTGCACATTGAAAATGTGCCCATCTGTTGCAGTGGTCGCATTGGACCTGTAAGTATAAAAAAGTAATAAATTAGAATCTTTTGTAGACAGAACAAAGTAATACTCTATATATATTGTTGTATATATTTAATGACCTGCAAAAATTTACCATTTCAATTAGGGTTTTGTCAGCATCGCCTTCCATCATGGAGCAAATGACACAGTAGTCCAATGCCTTGCCTACACACACAGAAGTTCCCATAAGCTTTTTGTGCTTTTATTATGAAATGTGTATGACTGAAGCAACACAGTTAGATGATTATTGTGGATATTTAATTACTCTAGAACCCACCCTGATATTCCAGGAGGGAACAGGCTATTTCCAATCGGGCATTTGTCACGAAATCTGAAGTCGTCTGAACTCGACTGATGTCTCCCTCTGAAAGGAGATGTTCAGCAAACTGCAAAAAAGAATAAACAAGTATATCAATATCACTATAAATTTGTCACAATATGAGTACATATCCTCGACCCTAAACTGAGGTTCAGCATAAATCTTTTCATTTCAGCATATGCAATACACCATGAAGTGCAATGTTGCTGGTATAGAACTAAAGCTGAAGAAATCAATAGAACAACTACAAATATTTATTTAAAATGTGCTTTTTGGGTATTTCAAGGTCGCTGTACACAACAACAAATAAATAACACACAGCAATGATAGCTGTGTCATTATTATTCCTTCTGCAAAACCAACACCTGTATACAACAAATTATAAACTGGAATAGGTTTAAAAGCATCAATGAAAAGTTTTTAAAACATTTACCTTCAAAATTAAAACGCCGCAACTGCTACCATCTCTCTGCTTGTTGTGTTGCAGGGTTGCTACTGTCCATGTTGCTCTGTTCTCATCATCCCCTCTCTGTTTCATAAAATTCCTAAAACATAAAGGTCATTACATTCACATATAACAAAGTAAAGACATTATAATTTTTCCAAAAGAAAATATTCAATATACTTGAACTGTGTACCTCCAGTTGCGCAAAATTCTCCTCTCATAGGAGGCTTCATTTCCAAATGGGTCTATCAGAATGATTTTTTTGAGGGGAATGTCAACAACCTAGAAATATTTTGATGCAATCAAACATACATAATATTAGTTATGATATTTTTAATAATATAAAAAATATGTAATTGTAATATTTATTGTTTCACAATGATATAGTGTTCCTAATTCCCACTCACCAAAAGTATCCAATGGGCTCCAACATTCACGGGGCATGCCCACTTCTCCACCACAGGAAATTTCATCTGTGGTAAGTGGTAAGAGTAAGTTAGTAATACTTAATCATGCAAGATATAAAATGTTACACTATGTTATGATTTACCTTCATGAGAGTTCGGAATTTGCCAGTAAACAAAGATGTTGCCACAACTGCACACATCTGGTGTATTGGTCTCTGTAAAAAATAAATAATCTTGTCTTTTATAGATTGAATATGTAGTTTAAAAATGGACAAATGTTAACTGTTTTCATAATTGATACTTGCCTGTTGTTTCTCCAAAATGTAGTGCACATATGCATCAATAACCTGTAGACAACAGGTTTATAGGCAACATGCAAAACTACCGTATTAATATGTTGGACAACTTATTTTCCTTCTCTTACTTCATCCGAAAGCCACTCATTCCCCTGCAGGGTGCGAAAAGAATGATCATACAGTTTGTATGGGCCAACAACTGCTTCAACTCTCCCAGTGTCCTTTGCAGCCCAAAGCATCATCACTAAAAAGCAAATGTAAAACAGTTAGTGTTACAATAAAGAGGTCCATCAGACCAAGTCAAAAGCAAGAAATATCTAAAGAATTTGTAATGAAGCAGACAAACTGAACTCATGCAAACATAAAACATGTAATATACAGAGGGTGGACTAAATAGTCAGTTGGGTTGGTCACCCTTTCCTAATTTTTAAAACTGTTTATACATAAACATATTTTTGGCATTGTTTAGAGATTAACTATTTTGTGTATAGTTATCTGATCATGCTGTTATTTTGTTCACCCATCTGTAATTCAAGCAACAAACTTGTGACCAACTGGTCAAACAGGTAAAAAGTAAATGTTACACACAAAACGCTGGACTGGGCTATACTGGCTAACTGGACAGGGCCAAACTGGCCAACTGGACAGGGCCAAACTGGCCAACTGGACAGGGCCAAACTGGCCAACTGGGAGCTTTGTAGTTACAAGACAAGACCTTCTTCTTGGGGTGTTCTCTTTGATATAGGGTTTTTGTCCTGTGTTGGTATTTTGCCTGTGGTGCCTGTGTTCTTTTTGTTAGGGGGAGGGGTGCTGTCATCTGAGCCATCAATATGTTTTTGCATGTTTTTGGCAAAAACAATAACAGAGGGTCTCTTCAAGTTGTGCTTGATTACCTCTGGGTCATTGGCCTTGTCCAAAGACTGCTGAGGTCTTAGCGTGGGCTTGACTCGTTCCACACAAGGAGGGTCGTTGAATGGATCAGTGGGTTGTGTAGTGGGTTGTGAGCTCCTTCTGTATGGCTTCAGGTGGCTGATGTTATATTTGTTTCTCAATATTGCTCCTTCGCGATTTTTTAGTGTTACAATTTTCCCACTGATTGTCTCTATAGTGTATGGTCCAGAGAAATCAGGTTCCATTCTGCCACCCTTCCTTCCATATTTTCTTATGTTGGCCAAAAGAACTTCATCTCCAACTTTGTACACAACATTTTTGTATTTCTTTTGCACCCTTTTCACATAAGCTGCCTGTTGCTTTTCCTGTGATTTCTTTATATTTTCTTCTGTGGTAGCTTTAATGCCCTCCATTGTTTTGTTTTTCAACTGTTTGAACTCACCGTAACTTGCTTCATCAGGGAGGATGATTGTGGAAAGCTAACAAGTAAGATCACAATGGCAAGACAGAAATCACAATTTATGATTAACATTTTCCCTGTCCTGCATGGCCTTAACATGAAGTGAAATAAAACAGGTTGAAAAGTCATACAAATTATAACAATTGTGCACAGGGAGAACAAACTCCCCAAAGAAAGGCCCCATTCAAACGGGTTTGAAACCAGGACCTTATTGCTGTGAGGCAACAGTGCCAACCGCTAACCCATCGTGCTGCCCCTAAATGTAAACAATTTAAGAAATAAAAAGGTGAAAACATCTACACCCCCTGTATGTACATAGAAAGCTGTGGAAAACTTTCAAGACATAGTTCTACCACAGGACAGTTTGCAAAAACAGCACAAACATCTGCATTGAAACTACAAAACCTTATATTTGATTATAAAATAGATATATAAAAAATGGAACATGTCGTAGCTGTTTTCAGAAGCAATTGCCATGGCTGTTCAAGCCCCAATTCATTAGCTTGCAATCACCTTGTCACAAGAAACTATGCTAAACTATGTCAAGATATGAGTAATTGTACTTACTGGCAATTCAATGGGAACCTGTGAAGGAAACACTGCCTCTCTTCCGTACATAAGCAGAAATGGTGAATGTTTAGTGGTTGTATGGACCTTTGACCTTAAAGAAAATAATGTTGCATCCAGATAGATGTCCCAGTCATTCTGCTGGTTGTTAACCAGTTTCTTCAGAGCTCTTAACAGATAATTTAAAATAAAAAAATTATAAAATTAGTAAATATAACAAATCTGGTCACAACACACAAAAAATAAAACATCCAAAAAAAATAAAACACCAACCGTTTTATATTGTCGTTTGTTTTTTCATCCAGTCCATTTGTTTGTGGATGGTAGGCTGCAGTTACACTTCTCTCAATGTGCAACATCTCACACAGGCTGCGGTTGAGCTTTAAAAGAAAAACAAAGTTATTAAATACTAAATAAATAAATTTGTAAATAAACAAAGAAAGAAATTCATTACTTCATTACTTCATTGACAAATTCTCTTCCTTGATCTGACAGAATTCTTTTCGGACATCCGTGTCTGTAAATCATGGAACAGAGATGCCTTCCAACTTCAGTTGCAGACTTTCCTTTCAAAGGAAATGCTTCAACCCATTTAGAGAAGTAATCTGTCGCTGTAAGGATATACTGGTAGCCATCAGTGGTTTTAGGCAATGGTCCAGTCAAATCTATTCCAACCAGCTCCCACACAGCAGACACCTATAACAAAAACACACTATGTTTGTGTGTATTTACTCTTGGGGTAAATACTAGTAAATACAATTTGAAATTTGTAAAAGTACATGTAGAGATTGGAGTATGAACTGTATATACATACTGCATGCATTTATTTATAGCCATTTAGCATCTTAATGTCTCAAAAAAAATTTTATGGATTACCTTAATACACTCCAGTGTCTGTACAGCTGTCAAAGGCCTCCCTACCTTTTGGCACTCATCACATTCCAAGATCTAAAGGATATAAAAACATTTCATGCCTGTAGAGTCTTCACATTCATTTGAAGAAAATACATCAACTCATACATACCCAGTTTTCAATGTCCACTGACATGCCATACCAGTAGAATCTGGAACATATGGCATTCCGTGTCTTGTTGATCCCGGTGTGCCCTCCCAAAGGTGATGAATGGAACTCACTGAAGATTGACCTGGCCTCCTCTTTTGTTTTGATCACTCTCCTTGTTCCATATTGAAGTTCTCCATCTAGGTTTGCACAGTAACATTGGTTATAGGGACATGGTTAAAACGGGGGCAAGGGGTTCACAACTGCAGGTTCAATTCCCCACCTGGGGCTCTGTGTGCAGAGTTTGCATGTTGTCCCTGTGTTTGGTGGGTTTACTCAAAGTGCTATGGTTTTCTCCTATAGTCACATGCATTGTAGCCTGACTGGTGGCCAAACTGATAATAGTGTGTGAATGTGAGTGTAATTGTGCCCTGTGATGGATTGTACCATTGTACCCAGCCCTGTTTTCCCTGGGATGGGCCCCTGGTTCCCCTGACCCCTGAGGAATGAGTTCTCCATCTACATAAAGAACATTAAAAAAAACATAATATTGGCTATTATTAAAAATATTCAATTGTTTGACGAATTCTGTAGCTGATGTGCATGTTACAAGTAATTTCTTGTTTTTGTTTTGTAATGGTTTGACATATAGTGCTATATATTACTTTTATTAAAAAAAAGTAATTAGTAAAAAAAACAAACATACCCTTTAGAGTAAATTTTGAGGCATATCTTCTTAAATTTTGCTTTTGTGCTTTCTCGAATCCAGATGGGTATGATCCCACAGAAAGAAAATCATAAATCTCTGTCCATTTATTCTCCATTTCTATAAAGAAAAAAGATGAATTAGTGATAATGAACAAAAAAATCAATGGGCAATTTAGCAATAAATACAAACTAATCTGAGTGTCCACAAAGTAAAAAAATTGTCATGACCATTAAAATTAAGTTTTACTTAACCTTCCTATTATCTACAGAATCATATGAACACTTAAGGATCATTTGATTGTCTTTGGTGCATTGATTTTTAGAGTCTAGGTGTTTTCGCTGCCATGAAAACTAGTTAGGTAGCTAGTTCAATTGTTAGTAATTATTTGTGTAGCGAAAACAATATAAAATAAATCCACACAAACGGTAAAAATGTGTACAACGTGTACGACTAGGACAAGCTACTACAGGTTAGCATAAAAAATAACGTTATACATGTGTTCTGTCTTAAAATATACTAATAGTATATTCATAAACTGTTACAGTTAACATACAATCAAAGTTAACATAAAATCACTCAAACAAGAAAACGTTACCATAAAATCTGACAAACAAGAAAAAATAAATATATATCTTTATATACTCACCGCAGGTAACGTTAACCACAAGAGCAGCACGGATTTATGGGCGTTCCGCAAAAGTGGAAAAATATTCAGAAGCACATGCGCGGTGAGCGTAAGTAGGACGGATTCACGGGTAGGATGAATTTATAGAACACCGGGCATGACAATAAAATCGTGCTAAACATTTGTTTTCTTACGTAATTAATAGTTATAATGCACTATTTATACAAATTACATCAAGGTATGACTCAGTTGCTAGCGCCCTTATCAAACCAGTCACACGCGCCATATCTATTAGTAATTAAATTTGGTCATCAATCAGAAAACCTCGAAACCACCTGTCATATTGTTTTCTACATATGGATTTCATAATATGGGCATGGTGAAAATCTCTATTGTGATATTTTTTAGGGCATATGCCCAGCTATACTCAAACCCATTCACTGGAACTAAGGCCACTTAAAAAAAAAATGGTTCTCGTCCTTTTTTTGGAGGAGGTGGGTCGGGCGGGCGGGATTTTATTTTTTTTTTACAAATTTTGATTGACTGTTTGGACTTTAAAATATGTAAGAACATACATTTTGAAATACATACCGAAGAGAGCAGACCTACTTATTACGCCTCCTCAGTTCTTCGTTTGTTGCGTTTCAAATATATTACATGTAAGAAAATACAAGAATGTAAATTCCTTGATACATGTGTATCTCATAAATGCCTTCCCAACTATGGATTTGGATACTTTATGCTGATGTTTCATTCGTGAATATAAAAATGATACTATTTGAAACCAATATTCTGTTTGTCATTCCCATTCTAAATGAACAACCAAGATTTAAAAATATATATCTAGAAAGAAAGTGTATTAAAACATGTTAAAACACGAGGAATTTACAAAATACAGGAACCTGAATGGTTGAATAAGGAAATGCAACTCTACAAACAAGTACTTAAGAACATGTACCACATCACTTCCCCAGATTTAAATCTTTGCACCAGCCCATCTCAGGTAGAGACAAATTTAGGTTCATGAAACCATTCCAAGACTAGGATTACACAATGTGGATCAATCGTCGATGTGGAATGCGCGGGAAATTCAAATTTCGCCATTCTTGGGCATTTTCCATGAGATTTTTACGAAATAGAAAATAAAAAAAAATTCGGGTCGGAGGCATTTCGGCGGGTCGGGCGGGGACGAGAACCAATTTTTTTTTAAAGTGGCCTAATAGGGAGGCAAAGAAAAAAACCTAGCAACAAAACATACTTTCGGTGGTTTTTGTGTTATGCTATATAAAAACAAAGTTTATTTTTGTATGATTTTTAATAATTATTTTGTATGATAGAAGCTGAACTAGCACTGCAGTAATGCCGACCTTGTACAGGTTTATTAGTTTGAAGCTGTGAATAGCCTGTTTCTTTAGTTGTATACAGTAAATGATGGTGATATACGTGGTCGCCCCATTCGTCCTTGCTCTTGTTGAACAGTCACAGTGGGTATCTCCCTGAATGTCAGGTTTCGTTGGATTAGTTGAAGCAGTTCAGTGACAGCCTGTGTTATGTTATGCGGGATGGTTACTATGCTGGAAATTGCATTCCTGCGAGCAGACAAAGTTCAAGTACAAACAAACAAATTTATTTTTGTATAGCGCATTATCACAACATTACATCGTCTCAAAGCGATTTACAGCATCCCCACCCAAAGCCCCCAGTGAGTAAGCCATAGGCGACAGTGGCAAGGAAAAACTCCCAAGAAGGAAGAAACCTTGGGAAGGACCAGACTCAAAGGGGGAGCCCAACCTCCAGAGGGCGGCAGGGAGAGTCAAACTGGAGAGATGGCTAAGTGCCGAGTCATACTGTCCAAATCATAAAATTTGAGACACGACCGGGGAGCAGGGGGAAGATGACAAGCCGGTGCTGACACTCCCTCCAATCGCCAGGCAACCAGAAGTAAGGCAGAGGGTCATACACAGAAGATGACACAGGCAGTGTCATCCAGCCCAGTCGGATGCCGTTTCATTTTCACCGTATTTTCCTTAATTAATTAGACATATCATACTTTCAAAAAGTGCTATTAAGGTCCCTTCTGGTGTCATCGCCGACATCGCGGACCTGTCAGTCTCCAAGTCGAGTACTATCCCATCCCAACTACCTAGCTGGCCAGCTTGCAAGCTAGCGGACCTTGTAGGTGCCCGCAGGCATCTTACGTTAGCAAGATAAGTTTGATGATAATTAATGCAGCTAGCGAATTACTTGCATAAAAACCTATTACTTGGGGGCGCAATAAGTTATCGGATTGACTAGTAAACGACAAGAAACATAAATAACACAATCAACGAAAATCTGCTGCCAAGTCAATCAGTACATGTATTTCCCGCTTTCTCCATTTTGGACAGCAGTTAGACAAACTCTATCGGCAGTCTATTAGTCATCCTGCTGGTCCCGGATGTAGAGGGTTGAATTTCGGACCGTATTTTAAACCACTGAAATTCTGGCAGCATATTTCAAACAGCGAAAATAACAGGACTGAATATTGTAAAGCGTAAATACGACGACTGAATATTACTGCTTGAATAATAAAGAATTGAATAAAACACATGGAATTCTGAATTTCTTCTTTTCAAATTTATTTTGAGGCGAAATTAAATGAACTGAATTCATGTGGTTGAATTATAAACATGCACTTTAAAATACGTATGTTTTGGAACTGAATTTTGGAAGCCGAATATTTTTGTACTGGAATATTTAAGCAATGAAATTACAATTGAAAGGTTTTCAGTTGAAATGTTCAATGTTTAAATGTATACACATATTAAATTACAGTCCCCAAAAATTCAAAGCATCAATAATGCAATGCTTTTTTATTTGATAAGTGTAATTCAACGTGTTTTTTTCATCAATGACTTTTGTCATTAATTTACTTCCATAGTCAGTCATTACTGTTTTTGAAGACTGAAGTACATCCTGCAGTATTGCAATAAACATGCATAAAATATTGCTTTGCTAGAACAGCTGCCTGACCATAGTTTTTACATATTGCTTTTTTCGTGCATTTTTTGGAGCTTCCTGCATGTTGAATAAAGTAGCATTTCTTTGAATAACATTGGTAGTCTTGTCACCTAACCTCATCCCTTGACAGGCTGTGGTGTTTCTCATCATCACACAGAAAAAAATCAGGGCAACAAAGCTCCCATTCATTTCTTGCGTGCACAAGTTTGAATAGAAAACAAAATTTCTTCTCCTCTTGTGGGGAGTAATATGAGGTGTTTTCGTATCCTAGTTAAATAGGGCATATCAGATTGAAGTCAAATCCCAAAAGCATTCAGATATTTGACAGGCCTTTCCACCATGTCCTGTTGAATTCTGAGGGGCATCTTTTTGGTATATTTGTCTGCCTTCTTTACCATGATTTGACTGTGCCCTGTATTCATCATACCACAGACTGCAGGGCACTGATGTAGCATGAAGGAACAGAGCTGATCTTTATCACTGTCTTTCCTTCAGAGTCTGCCCTCTACTGGAGGTTTCCGAGGCCCTGAGGCTGAAGTGACACTCACATAAAATCCCCACTGGAACTTGAGCTAGTTATTATCTCTTTTAAAATATTCATTATTATTTCCATTCACAAAACTTGCCCTGTTTTCCTAACAGGGCAAGTCCCTATTCCAGTTGTTAAGAGTCAGTCAGCTTCCCACAAGCTATTGTCATAATCATCACCAGCAAGCCAGAATAATAAGTTCTCATTTACAGTGTCGCTGTGAGTGACAATCTTTAATGCAAAAGCATGCAAATCGTTCAGTTTGTGGCAGACAAATCAACGTGATATTGGACAGGGAACTTAATTCTGGTTTTTTAAATTTAACAAAATAGACCGAATTCAGCATTCAAATGTTTTCTATTTTTCTGTTTTCTGTTTCCAGTCTGTGATTATTTTATAGGCAAAGTTCAGTATTCATGCATAATAATGCTAATCATTAAGATATTAAATAGGTCAAAAATATATGCTAAATAAATCTTTAAAAACATTAATATTACATTAGAAGCACAGAGAGGAACAGTATTGTAAACCTCATAATGTTATATGAATGTACTCATACTGTCTTTACACAAATGGACAGCTATGTCCAAGATGTTTTTCTATCCTAATTCTATCTACTACAAAGACTAGCAGTGTTGCATGCTGCTTCCATTGTAAAAGTAAAACAAAGACAGAGGGAATGGTGTTTTCTTTAACCACGGGAGGCTGTTGCCACAGCGGACAAGGGACAAAAGAGGAAGCACACATTAATTTAAACCTTGTTCTTTATTGCCAAACACAGCAAACAACCGTTATATGTGCAGTATTACATTCCTCCCATATAAGTCAAAGTGACCCTAATTAGCGAAAAAGAATTATAGGGTTGCTGTTTTTCTCATCCATTCCCCACAAACTCATTAAAAAAAACAATGGCTCTAAGAGAAACTTAGGTAAACCACTATGTGAGAACATCCCTGGGTGGGACAACAGCCAGAGTCATGATACAGGAACTTGGCAGGGAGTTGAGGTTTATTTACAAAACCTTCTTTGGGGATAGACAGAGCTAAGATAATGCAATGCAGTCTGGAAAACCAAAACAAGGCGCAGAGTTTGCAAATGTGTAAAAATATAAATGAAAAATGTGCAGCCTATGTATCATATGCAGTACTGTGCAAAAGTTTTAGGCAAGTCTTAGTCTGGAAAGTAAGTGTATATTTGTTAGAAAAAAGTGTTATTTAATATTACAATATACAGTATAAAAGTCTTAGGCACTCAAAAGAAATGTTTAACTTTATCTGGGTAGTAAGTGCACATTTTCTTAGAACAAAAAAATATAATATAACATAGTAACATATGAAAATTACCAGTAACACAATAAAAACTAGTAAAAATATCTTCTGTTCTTCAAAAAGTCACTGATATCTACTTGGATAGCTAGATGAACACCACTTCAGTTACCAAACTTCTCCTCAGTGGCACCCGAACAACAACAACAAACAAATTTATTTTTATATAGCGCATTATCACAACATTACATTGTCACAAAGTGCTTTACAGCATCCCCACCCAAAGCCCCCAGTGAGTAAGCCATAGGTGACAGTGGCAAGGAAAAACTCCCAAGAAGGAAGAAACCTAGGGAGGGACCAGACTCAAAGTGGGAGCCCATCCTCCAGGGGCCGGCAGGGATAGTCAAATAGGCGAGATGGTTAAGTGCCAAGTCACACTGTCCAGATCATAAAATTTGAGACACAACCGGGGAGCAGGGAGGTGATGACAAGCCGATGCCGATTCTCCTTCCAATCACCAGGCAATCAGAAGTAAGGCAGTGGGTCATACATGGAAGATGAATCAGGCAGAATGGCGAGCTGGATGCAGGGGCGTCATTGGTAATGGCAACGTCACATGTAGCAGGGTGTGCAGGATATCTTGATAGATTGAGGTCTTCAGGCAGCACCCCCCAGGAGGAGTAGGGGAAATAAAATGTGCAATTACTCAAAGTAAGAGAGACTATAGGCAGTGCTAACAGTTAGGTGAGTGCAATATGAAGTGCAGTGTGCAAGCTACCATTCTATGTATTTATTAAATTTCACCACCAGCTCGCTTAATTAATTAACTTAATTAGTTAAAAAAGTGAACGAGATATTGAATAAATATACGAGGTGGGCTAGTGGTCATGTCAAAAAATACATGGGTGTATTGTATAGTTGCTGGAAATAATAGGGTTATTTTAGCAGAGGTTTTGAAATGGCTAAGCTGACACACTTTGCCAGGCGTAACAGCATAATTTTTCACCAACATGACAGTTATTTAAACGTATTTTTTTTTTTGGCTGCCTAACACTTTTGCACAGTACTGTATAATAATCACAAGTAAGACAATAAAAACAAGCACAGATTTCTTCTGTTCTCTAAAAAGTTATTAATATTTTATTAGAAGAGCACCAGTTCTGTTCCCAAACTTCTCCTCAGAGGCACCCAAATCATTCCACGTATATGTTAAATTTTACCACCAGCTCAACTTAATTAAACGTCATGAGGTATTGAATAACCAAACTATTTTTTTAAAGTTCACCAGAAGTCTGGGTATACTGGATGGTAACAGCAAATCCAGGGGTGACTTTTAAATGGCCACGCTGACACATTCACATAATTAAACATTGTTTCATGTGGCGGCGGTAGTTTTACATATAGAGAATGAGACATGGAATTACAAATTTAACCCTTAGCAACCCCAAAAAGGTATGGAGACCCCTTGTCCTCAAAACATAAACCTTGCTTGTTGAGCATCATCAGTATTAGTGTGAACACTCAGTTTGTTGCCCCCCTCCCCCCATGAGGCTTTATTGCGCTCAGGGGCCTTGGTAACTGGCTGACCTTCGCCTCCTCTTTATCTAACTCAGCAGGTTTTCAGTCGCTTTGGTTTTTCCAATTCACCTCCCCCCATCTACTGGAGCCAAAATCAAGAGCGTGTCTTTGTTTTTAAGCGATTGTCTTTTGCAGTCTTTTTTTAACAGTCAGATTAATGTCTTGCTGCCTGCCCTTATCTGTCTACCCAAAAACAACCCTATGCGGGTTTTTCCAGTGAATGCATGTGGGAGGCTTTTGTACACAAAAAAAAGAAAAATCGAGTTATGCCTAAACCTCTAATCGACCCCCCCACCCACCCACCCACCGCACCCGCAGATAGAAAACAAGGTGTTGATTTTACATTTCACTACATCCATCCATCCATCCATCCGTCCATCCATCCATCCATCTTCCAGTCATTGTCAGGGCTGCATGGGGTCCATAGCCTGTTCCAGGCAGCACAGTGAGTAGGGTACACCCAGGAATGGATGTTGAAACCTTTGCAAATTATAAATTGCAAACTATTATCAAAAGGTTGCCTAAGAAAACCATAGAAAGCAAATTAATAAAACAATACTATTTTGGTGTTTAAATAATAGCAAATTTGATAACTAAACAATTTAACTGTGTGTATCGTATCGTAAATATTAGCCTGTGATGGCCAAGCAGTCTGTCCTGGCTGACCCCTGCACTACCTGAAATAGGCACTAGGTTCCCTGAGAACCTGTACTGGCTAAGCAGTGATGGATGGATGGATGAATGGATGGATGGACATTGTAAGTATGTATCCAGCACCACCAAAATACAATACTAATATTCTTCCAAGGTCTTTCTGCTTATTTCCATGGATATGCATCAAGGAACGTGCACTGTACAATGTTTTTCAGATTTATTATCATTTCTGAGAGAATGGATGCAGAATGCATTTAAAATATTACTCAATTGCTAGGAGGATCAATGACCAACCAGTTTCTGGCATTTTTTAGCTAATCAGAATAACAGTTTGGCACACATGTCAAAGGCTTTTTATTAGCTTTGGAATCTTTGTTATAGCTGCTAGATAACCTGAGGAATTCAGCCCAAGACAATTTTTAATAAAATAAATATGAGGTGGTAATATATGTTTTGTAAATCATATTTTTATATTAGTTAATTTCATGTTTCAATGCCTCTTGTAACAAACCTTCATGATTATTTTTGAATCTTACTATCTGCGGTTTTCAGATTAAATTATGGATAGTGGTAGATTGAATTTGACAGGTTAATTTTCCCCTTCAGACATGTAGAGAAGCTTAGGATTCTTTGGAGTATAACAATTCAAAATATACCAAATATTAATTTCCTTTTTGGGGACAATTCTGAATTCTCCTCAGTGATTGTGTCACGTCTAAATTGGAAGGGGGAGAGCAAGGAGGTGAGACAGAAACAGGCGCAGATGCACTTGGCATTTGCCAGGGGTACATGGTATGAGGAACATTCTGGACAGGATGCCACTCCATCCCAGGGCACATACATACATCACACTAGAAACACCGTCTCACCTGACTACATGTCTTTGGACTATAGAAAGAAACATGGGCTGCCCCACATAATATGGTCAGAAAATGCAAATTTACTGCATGAGGAAGAATTCAAATCCCCAAATCTGCAGGCATGAGGAGGATGTGCCATTTATACCCTCAACCCTGCAAGTGTGAGGCAGCAGAGGAATGTGAATCCCAAACCCTGCTGGACTGAGGTGGCAGCACTTCTCCACCTGTGTGTGTGGGGGGTGGATTGTGTTTATATTACATTCCATCCATCCATTTTCTGAAACTGCTTATCCTGTTCAGGGTCGCATGGGGTCCAGAGCCTATCCCGGAGGCTATGGGTACAAGGCAGGGAACAACCCAGGATGGGCTGTGATCCCATCATAGGGCACACTCACACACCAGTCATGCACCCACGCATGTCTATGGGTAATTTGGCAAGCCCAATTAGCCAATTAGCATGTTTTTGGACTGTGGGGGAAAATCCAGAGTACCCAGAGAAAACCACACAATGACACAAGGAAGAACATGCAAACTTCATACAAATGGCCCCTGGTGGAGAACCCAGGTTCTAGAGGTGGCTAACCACTGCACCCCCATGCCACCCCCTACTAATACTGTACCAGTACAGGTCTGTGCGTGTGGGTGTGGGAGTGTATTATGTTTATATTATGTTGTGGGGACCAAATGTTCCCCACAATGTAATAAGAACCTGTTATTTTTGATGTCGTGAGGTCCATTCTTCAGGTCCCCAGAAATATCTGTGAATGCAATCAATTAATTAAAAATGCCAAAAGTTTCGTATTTTGTTTGGTTACTTATGGTTTAGGTTAGGGCTGGGTAGGGGTTAAGGTCGTCATGTTAGGATTAAAGTTTTCCCCATAGAAATCAATGAGAGTCCCCACAATGATATACACACGTGGACAAAATTGTTGGTACCCTTCAGTCAATGAAAGAAAAACTCACAATGGTCACAGAAATAACTTTAATCTGACAAAAGTAATAATAAATAAAAATTCTATGAAATTTAACTAATAAAAGTCAGACATTGATTTTCAACCATGCTTCAACAGAATTAATAAAAAAAAAAAACTCATGAAACAGGCCTGGACAAAAATGATGGTACCCCTAGAAAAGACTGAAAATAATGTGACCAAAGGGACATGTTAATCCAAGGTGTGTCCACTAATTAGCATCACAGGTGTCTACAATCTTGTAATCAGTCAGTGGACCTATATATAGGGCTCCAGGTAGTCACTGTGTTGTTTGGTGACATGGTGTGTACCACACTCAACATGGACCAGAGGAAGCGAAGGAAAGAGTTGTCTCAGGAGATTAGAAAGAAAATTATAGACAAGCATGTCAAAGGTAAAGGCTATAAGACCATCTCGAAGCAGCTTGATGTTCCTGTGACTACAGTTGCACATATTATTCAGAATTTTAAGATCCATGGGACTGTAGCCAACCTCCCTGGACGTGGCCACAGGAGGAAAATTGATGACAAATCAAAGAGACGGATAATACGAATGGCAACAAAAGAGCCCAGAAAAACTTCTAAAGAGGTCCAAGGTGAACTTCAAGCTCAAGGAACATCAGTGTCAGATCGCACCATCCGTCGTTGTTTGAGCCAAAGTGGACTTCATGGGAGACGACCAAGGAGGACACCATTGTTGAAAACAAGTCATAAAAAAGCCAGACTGGAATTTGCCAAACTACATGTGGACAAGCCAAAGATTCTGGGAGAATGTCCTATGGACAGATGAGACAAAAATTGAACTTTTTGCCAAGGCACATCAGCTCTATGTTCACAGATGGAAAAATGAAGCATATCAAGAAAAGAACACTGTCCCTTCTGTGAAACATGGAGGAGGCTCTGTTATGTTCTGGGGCTGCTTTGCTGCATCTGGCACAGGGTGTCTTGAATCTGTGCAGGGTACAATGAAATCTCAAGACTATCAAGGGATTCTAGAGAGAAATGTGCTGGCCAGTGTCAGAAAGCTTGGTCTCAGTCGCAGGTCATGGGTCTTGCAGCAGGACAATGACCCAAAACACACAGCTAAAAACACCCAAGAATGGCTACGAGGAAAACATTGGACTATTCTAAAGTGGCCTTCTATGAGCCCTGACCTCAATCCTATTGAGCATCTTTGGAAAGAGCTGAAACATGCCGTCTGGAAAAGGCACCCTTCAAACCTGAGACAACTGGAGCAGTTTGCTCATGAGGAGTGGGCCAAAATACCTGCTGAGAAGTGCAGAAGTCTCATTGACAGTTACAGGAATCGTTTGATTGCAGTGATTGCCTCAAAAGGTTGTGCAACAAAATATTAAGTTAGGGGTACCATAATTTTTGTCCAGGCCTGTTTCATGAGTTTTTTTTTTTTATTAATTCTGTTGAAGCATGGTTAAAAATCAATGTCTGACTTTTATTAGTTAAATTTCATAGAATTTTTATTTATTATTACTTTTGTCAGATTAAAGTTATTTCTGTGACCAGTGTGAGTTTTTCTTTCATTGACTGAAGGGTACCAACAATTTTGTCCACGTGTGTAATTACAAACCTGTGTGTGTGTGTATTATATATTTCAATATTCCATGTGCATCTGATCTTCCTTCTCTCCTCCCAGAGCTCAGGGCCACATGTTTGGTCTGCTAATGCTAAAGCATGTAATGTCATGTTGACCTCGAGATAATAGCAGGAAACAAAATAACAGTGCTATCTGCTTGTTTGGCTTTTTGTCTAGGCGAATGCCTTTGCTTTGATGGCTACATGAAGGACCCTGTCCATAAGCACCTTTGTATTCGTAATGAGTGGGGACCCAATCAGGGGTAAGCAGCCCTCTTTGTTATGGCACATCTACACCAACAAGACAAAACATCATACTGCAAAAGTTTGCTGTGTCTGTAACTTTCCTCCAAACATGTAGCAACATATTCTGAGAAGTATAAAGGTACCTTCCGCAAGCTGGTACTTGTGTTATTGCCAGAGATGAATCATCATTGACAAAACAGACAGTGTCTCGGGTAAGAAAGATTCCTGAGCCATAAGGTGACTATCCTAAGAAGTGAGGAGGACAGGAACAGCCGAAGCAAGCTATGTATTCAAATGCACTGCTGCCAGGTGACTTCGTATCTATACTGTACTTAACAAGCACTCTGAGGTTTCAGATGGCTGTATTCTTCATTGTCCAGTACCAGCAATCATAAATGCATATTAATAATGTATGGACGAGGATATATTATTTTGCTTCTTGTCCATTTAAAACATTTACCTATTAATGCCACAGAAATCTTCTTGTTGCCTTAGCAACCAGGAAAGTGCCCAGGTAAACCTTATATTTCTCCTATATCCTTGTGGCGTACAATTCCCTGTGATTTTTCCCATGTGCTATCAGACAAACAAGTCCATCTTCACCACACTGGGATAAACTGGTTTCTAATCCATATGTCACCAATTACTGTATACCCTGAGGCAACTTACTAAAAATAATGGGCATTACTAGTTTCGTAAGGAATCTTGGACCCTCACCACATTCCCCAAGAGATATGGATATAATGATGAAGATAGAATAAGCAGCATCATATACTTACAGTGGAGTTGCAATCCAGGCTTTACTCAAAATACACTGCCCAGCCATAAGAAAGGTCGCCATTTGAATTTTTTGTTGCACATTTGTCATGGCATTGTTTCCACAAGCTTATGCAACATCTCACTATTTATTTTCATCCAGATTTGCATTCATTTCTCACCGAGATCCTGTATTGACACGTGGGTTGAACCACTCCATAAAACCTCCTTCAGCACATCCCAAAGACCTTCAACTCTGTGGTGACCAAATCATGCGTAAAAATGATTCCTTATGCTCCCTGAACCACTTTTTGACAATTTGAACCCAATGAATGTTGGCATCCTTGTTCTGGAGTATGCCCATGCCAAAAATCCATTGATAATGGATGGAGGTGTAACCTGGCCATTCAGTACTCAGCTGATTTTACTGTATCGCTGCATAACGTTGCTGAGCTGTAATAATGATCCAGTCATTGGCTCTTAAGTATTTGCTGATATAAATAAAAATGGCCGGGCAGTGTATTTTTTTTATAATATGCTATATAATACACTGTTCAAATATAAAAATTGAGTCCTATCAAGGTAATGAACAAGACATGTAATCATTAGTAGCTTTTTATTTTAACTATTTTCGCATTTTTCTCATATGTTTCACTGGGTCTTTTCCAATTGCGATACCTGCCGGAATGCTTGGCCTTGAAAATTTGGGTAGGGAACATTCTCAGTTGGAGAGAGAATTTGAAGTCTAGCTCTTTAAAGGGGATGCCAGAAGTTAGCCAGATTAGCACGGTGTTTGCACAGTGGCACCACTTTTCTCTCTGGCTTCGCGTCCTCAATTGGACGAGACCCGCAACCTCAGATACTGGTTGCCTGGAAGTGGTGCCTGCTATTAAGCATTTTTAATATTCCATTGTCATCTCCTCTTTGGTCAACATACTGCTTCAGAAGTGTCCAGGTTTTCTCGTTTCTTCATGCACAAGCAACTATGAAATAGCACATGTGTGTTCCGGTGATAGCGATGATTAATGCATGCAAGAACCTTTATGTGGGACATGGTGTGTTCTATTTAATGTATAATATGTAATACATTTTTCATAGTTAAATTGTTTAGCAGCCTCAGGGTGAGAATAAGTAGCTGGTTTAAGGGCCTCATAAAAATATTTTTCAAGCTTATCTCAAATACATGCTAGTGTATTTTGAGAATTTAAGAGTTTACTGTTAAATTGTAAATGTTTGGTTATATTCTTACCTTTTTAAAGAATTTACCTGTACAGTGGAAATGCACATTGCTAAGACAGGCTAATAAATGTACATATGGGTATTTTTAAAATACAATTTTTGAAAAGAATACCACCACCATCCATAGGCTGATTGTCAGCAGTCATAGTCAATTGCATCAGAGGAAATGTATGATTGATTAATGAATTTAGACTACAGAGACTGACGCAGTCATCATTCTAGGATAGCTATGAACTCTGTGAAAAGTATATGCAGTGTGTGCAGTTTACATGGCACATCTTGGCCAAGATGCCACACTGCCATCTACTGGGCATGTCATGTTAATAACAGTTTTCAACTTGAAAATGTTTAATTGATTTATCCATCCACTGCTACATGTCTCCATGATATGTTATTATGTTGTGAGATGGCACAGTGGCTTTAGCTTGCGCTAAACTAACAGGAAGAATATTTCATATTCTAACTACACGCTGTGTAAAGAAGTGCTTTCTCAAATTCATTTTAAAATGGCATTCATCGATCCATCCTCTATCGCTTATCTGCGTCGGGTCACAGAGGCAGCAGTCAAAGCAGGGAAACTCCCTCTCCCCAGCCACTCTGTCCAGCTTCTCCAGGGGAAACCCGAGGCATTCCCAGGCCTGCCGAGAGACATATTCTCTCAGGCGTGTCCTGGGTCTTCCCTGGGGCCTCCTCCCAGTGGGAATTGCCCGGAACATCTCACCAGGAGGCATCCTAAGCAGAAGCCCGAGCCACCTCATCTGGCTCCTCTCGATGCAGAGGAGCAATGGCTCTACTCTGAGTTTCTCCAAAATGACAGAACTTCTTACCCTATTTCTAAGGGAGAGCCCAGCCACCCTGCGGAAGAAACTCCGCTTGTATTCGCAATCTTCTTCTTTCAGTCACTACCCACAGCTCGTGACCATAGGTGAGGGTAGGGATGTAGATTGACTGGTAAATTGAGAGCTTTGCCTTTTGACTCAGCTCCTTCTTTGCCATAACAAACTGGTGCAGCACCCGATCTGCCTGTCGATGTCCCGCTCCATCGTACTCTCACTTGTAAACAAGACCCTGAGATACTTAAACTCCTCCACTTGGAGAACGACCCCCTCCCCGATCCGCAGAGAGCATTCCACCCTTTTCTGGCTGCGGACCATGGCCTTGGATGTGAAGGTGCTGATTCTTATCCTAGCTGCTTCACACTTGGCTGCAAACTGCTCCAGTCAGAGCAGAAGGTTACGGTCCGATGAAGACAGCAGAACCACATCATCTGCAAAAAACACAGACCTAATCCTGAAGTCACCAGACTGGACACCCTCAATGCCCTGGCTGTGCCTAGAAATTCTGTCCATAAAAGTTATGAACAGGATCGGTGACAAAGGGCAGCCCTGCTGGAGTCCAACCCTCACCGGAAACGAGTCCAACTTGCTGCCGACAATGCAGACCAAGCTCTGACACAGGTCATACAGGGACAGAACAGCCCTTATGAGGAAGCCCGGCACCCCATATTCCCGGAGCACTCCCCACAGGACTCCACGAGGGACACAGTCAAATGCCTTCTCCAAATCTACAAATCACGTGTAGACTGGTTGAGCAAACTCCCACGCACCCTCCAGGACCCTGCTGAGGCGAAAACCACACTGCTCCTCCTGAATCTGAGGTTCGACAATCCGATGAACCCTGCTCTCCAGCTCGAATAGACCTTACCAGGGAGGCTGAGGAGTGTAATCTCCCTATAGTTGGAACACACCCTCCAGTCCCCCTTCTTAAAAACTGGGACCACCACCCCGGTCTGCCAATCCAGAGGCACCGCCCCCGATGTCTACGCGATGCTGCAGATGCATGTCAACCAGGACAGCCCTGCAACATCTATACACCGAGGAGCTTTTTAACCATCTCAGCGACCTCCGCCCCAGAGATAAGCAAGTCCACCCCCAAGTCCCCAGACTCTGCTTCCATATCGGAAGGCGTGTCGGTGGGATTGAGGAGGTCTTCGAAGTATTCCTTCCACCAACCCAAAACGTCCCGAGTTGAGGTCAGCAGCGCACCATCCCCACCATAAACAGTGTTGACACTGCACCGCTTTCCCACCCTGAGCCACCGGATGGTGGACCAGAATCTCCTCAAAGCCGTCCGGAAGTCATTCTCCATGACCTCGTCAAACTCCTCCCACATCAGAGTTTTAGCCTCAGCGACCGCAAAGCCACGTTCTGCCATTACCCATCAGCTGCCTCTGGAGTCCCACAGACCAAAAAGACCCGATATGACTCCTTCTGCAGCTTGACAGCATCCCTCACCACCAGTGTTCACCAATGGATTCGGGGATTTCCGCCATGATAGGCACCGACTACCTTACGGCCACAGCCCCAGTCAGCTGCCTCCACAATGGAGGAGTGGAACATGGCCCATTCGGACTCAATGTCCCCCGCCTCCCCCAGGACCTGGGAGAAGCTCTGCCGGAGGTAGGAGTTGAAGCTCCTCATGACAGGGGATTCCGCTAGATGTTCCCAGTAAACCCTCACTATTCGTTTGGGCCTGCCAGGCCTGGCTGGCTTCCTCCCCAACCAGCGGAGCCAACCCATCACCAGGTGGTGATCAGTTGACAGCTCCGCCCCTTTCCTCACCCGAGTGTCCAACACATGTGGCCACAAGTCTGATGACACGATCACAAAGTCGATCATTGAACTGCGGCCTAGGGTGTCCTGGTGCCAAGCGCAAATATGGACACCCTTATGTTTGATCATGGTGTTCATTATGGACAATCTGTAATGAGCACAATACAGTACGAAAGTCCAATAACAAAACACCACTCGGGTTCAGATCGGGGGGACCGTTCCTCCCAATCACACCACTCCAGGTCTCACTGCCAAGGTCCCCGCCAAGGTCCCCCCAACTTACAGTGCACCGACTTATGCAGGTGGTGAGCCCATTGGAGGGGGGACCCATATTCCCTCTTCGGGGTGTGCCTGGCCAGGCCCCATGGGTGCAGGCCTAGCCACCAGGCGCTCGCCATCGAGCCCCACCCCCAGGTCTGGCTCCGGGGGGGGGACTATTTTTCTTCATAAGAGGTCTAATGAGCCGCATTTTGTCTGGTTCATCACCCAGGACCTGCCTCGGGTGACCCTACCAGGGACATTATAATATGTTCTCCCGCTAATTTTTGTTAGGTAGCCATCATTATGACATTATCAGGTAATTTTCAGGATAGTGGGAAGTTATAATTCATGTTCACGATAAAATACAATAAAACTGCCACTTATGAGAAGTTATCCCGCAATGCTTGTTTTTAAGGTTTCTTCTTTTTGTACATCTAAATGCTTTTTCCAAGCAGTTTACTATCAGTGTTGACTGCCCCAATATGGCAACCGTGCAGGTGCACGTCCACCCGCTAAATGTGGCATCTACATTTTTTATCTATGGTCACAATCATTACTGTATGGAGTGTCTACCTGTGCTGCAGAGAACATCCAAACATTCTGCCTTGTATTAAGTTACAAAAAAGGCTCTCAGATGGTAGCTGGGAGGTTCGTGTAAAAGAGCCCCCTCAAATGACCGGCTTGTTCGTGACCAACACATCACTATGATAAATCAGACAGGTCATTTGCTGGACGGCCATTCTGGACTTTTCCAGAACGTCCAGATGGCCAGTCTGTCCCTGGTCCTGGCGCTTGCTGCATAGTTTTGGATGTCCTGAAGCATTCTTCACCACAATTGAACCTCTCACCCTGAAGTCCTTGATTATCCAGTAAAATGTTCTTTCAGGTGCAATATTCTTAGCAGCAATTTCCTGGCATGTAAGGCCATGATGGCTGCACGTTTCATTAGAGGTAACTATTGCTAACACAAGAAGACAATGATTTAAAACACTTCTGCCTTCTTTTTATAGCAATCAGTCTAGTCTTATAATTCAATCAGAAAGACAGAGTGATTTCAGCTGACTTGTATTCATTCACACTTTCCCCTGTGCTGATGATATGACTATAGTGAAAGGATGTTAGCTGGTCATTTTGTGTAAGTGATACAGTGAAAATATGGTTTTTGTGATAAAATTAACTAATTATGCTAATGAAGCTCTTTCTAATGAATTAATATGCATATGATCACTCCACCAATCACCACCACAAAAACTGAAGCAGCAAACTTTGCGTAAGACAATTGTGTCACTGCCAACACTTTTGGCCATGGCTGTATCTATACTCATATAAAGATGAAATGCTGTGCTGGGGCGGTGGTGCAGTGGTTAGCACTGTTGCCTCACACCTCTGGGACCCGGGTTCGAGTCTCCGCCTGGGTTACATGTGTATGGAGTTTGCATGTTTTCCCCATGTCGTCGTGGGGTTTCCTCCGGGTACTCCGGTTTCCCCCCACAGTCCAAAAACATGCTGAGGCTAATTAGAGTTACTAAATTGCCCATAGGAGTGCATGTGTGAGTGAATGGTGTGTGAGTGTGCCCTGCGATGGGCTAGCCCCCCATCCTGGGTTGTTCCCTGCCTCGTGCCCATTGCTTCCAGGATAGGCTCCAGACCCCCCACGACACAGTAGGATAAGCTGTTTGGAAAATGGATGGATGGATGCTGTCCTGGAATGTGTTACAGCTGAAGGTGGGGGTGGCACATCAGGAGGGGCTGCTGTAGTGCCTGATGGCTACAGGCAGGCAAGATCCCCAACAGAACCTCTTAGCACAATGTGGGGGAATGAGCTGGTAATTAATAGTGCCCCCAGAGAGATCCCCAGGGAGGATAAGGGCAATTAAATAAAAAATGCAAGTGTGTATGTATATGGAGCAATTTGGTTTAAGGGTCTTGCTAAGTGGCCCAGTGATGTCTTCACATCTTGACATGATCCCATGGTTGGCAGAGTGATGACATCATTGAGCCACTGATCAAGGCCCTTAACCCCAATTGCTTCTGGCACTGACTGGCCCTGCTTCCTTAATTTTACGCAGCTTTGGATAAAAGTGTTTGGTAAATAAATTAATGTAACATACACAATAATTTGGCATGATTAGACATAATCTTCCCTCCTATTTGCTAGACCCTGGCCTTACACGATTTTCCAGAGGGGCTTTGATCTGGTCATGGGAGAGCAGCCCTCCGACCGCATTTTCAGGTAAGACCTGGCTTCTCAGGAATCATGCATTTGTCAAAGCAAGTGTGTAATCTTAAGGTAACTCTATGAACTGAAGTTGGAAACAATAATAGTTAAATAGTTTTAATCTTTAATTTGATCCCAGGTTCATTATGAGGCAGATTACGAAAATGGTATCCAATTACAAAGATGCAATGAGTCCTTGGCTGAGAATGATTCTTTCAATCCATCTTCTGTTTATCCAGAACAGGGTCATGGGTCTGCTGACGGCTATTATAATTAGTTATGTTGCATAACAGAATAATAATTAGTGATCTAAACTGATTAGTTGCAAATATTCAAACATGCAGCTTTTTAAAAACCTTCACATTTTCATTTAAATGAAAAAAAAGTGTTCAACCCTCACACTCTTTAAATAATGTTTTACATTATTAAAATTCACTGTGATGGATTGGCACCCCATCTTGGGTTATTATTCGCCTTCTGCACCCATATCTTTTGGGATAGGCTCCGGACCCCCTGCAACCCTGCATTGGACAAACGGGTATGGAAAAAGGATGGATGGATGATTAATATTCAGTTCTGTGATCCTATTCTGCAGGATAAGCAGTCCAGGAAGGGTAAAAAATCGCAATCTTGTAGAAGCAGATCTATGAAATGCTGAAGATTTAGAAATGGATACAGTTTTTATCATCACACATTTTAGAGATCTGAAAAACTGGAGTTTGTGATTTTGGCATGTCTTTCATGAGAATTCTCCTAAACAAGCTTTTTGGAGTATTCATAGGCGATTTTACTGTGTGTGTACTGCCTACTGTTCAGATGAAAATGCTATTTGAAAATATTAAATTCAATTAAATTAAAAATTATTTTGAAATTGTATTGTAATGTTAAATTGAAAATGCATTTGCTATTTTTCTCTAACAAATTTGTTTTTGTGGATGAATGGCTAATGGAGCTAATGGAGGACTCTCTTACATTGCACCCCCTGGGAGAAAAGTCTAGATTTGCCTACTGGAGTATTGATTGTAAAGTGGTGCTGAAACAAGCGACTTGTTTTTCACAAGGTGTGCAAGCTTATTTTAGTGGGCTGGAAAGATGAAGTGTATGGGTAACTGTTTTGATTATATAAATATGTATTTACAGATAAATTAAATCAAATAGTAGATTTTAATATTTTTGTCTTGTTTTATTTTTTATTTTTTTATTCTCACTTCCAGAAAAAGAAATCACATTTTAATTTGAAATTAAGGATTGCAAAGGCAGTTCCTGCATTACATATTTTCTTGTGAGGTCATTGGTTGTAGAAGTTTAAAAAAGCAGATTAGGTCAAAATTGTTTATTGTTTTTAATACACTCTCAAATTCAACATTCGGGACATTCAAATTCACAAGTCAAAACAGAGTCAATGGCATTATACTGCAATGTTGACTGTGAAAGTGTCTGTCTCTGCGTCTGCATGCCTTCAGATTCACGTACACTCTTGGGGAAGGCATGTGGCTCCCCCTGAGCAAGAGTTTCGTCATCCCTCCCGCCGAACTGGCCATCAATCCCTCAGCTAAGTGCAAGACAGACATGACCGTAATGGAGGACGCCGTGGATGTCAGGTAAGACTCCATTTTAAAATGGCAAACGGCATTTTAGCTTTACATGTAAAGACTTGATTAAAAATAGCAAATGGTTATTATGCCATTTTTAAGGAAATGAATGGATTTGTTGGTAACACCTAATTATGGTTATATTTATTGGTAGGGTTTGCCACCACTGAAACCACATATTTGGAAACTACACTATTTATATGTGATTAATTTGTTACTTTGGAGATGCTAAAGCAACATGTTCTACTATCCTGGTGGCTAACTATGATCTTCTGACTCTCCTCACTAGCTGTTTATTTAGGTTTTAAAGCATCTAAGGATGGGTGGAAAAAGTGGCTTTTTGAGTGGAGCTCAAGAAATAAAAGTCCACCCCAGGCCACATTTTTTTTATTAATCAAGCAGAAGCTTTTAAACAAAGTGATGCACATTTGAGAGAATGGGGTCTCGTACAAAAGGCCCAATGGATTAACCATGGTATTTTGTATTCTTTTCACTCTTTGTAAATTACAATTAAAATATAGTCACGTGTTCTTTATGGTCAGTAAGTTGTAGGGGTGTAATGGTGCACAAAATTTATGATTTGGTACAAACATTGGTTTTTGGTCTACACTTTGGTGCTATTTCAATACAGCAGGGAAACCGAATGATGCCATGAAACATTCGTATGCAAATTTATATGAAGATTTTGGGATGTATGAAGGAACAACATAAATACCCTGAAAATACACTAACCCTAACCCTAACCCTGAAAACGTTTACGAATGGTCCAGAGCAGAGTCCAGACAGAAATGACCATCTAAGTTGCATTTACAGTTAGTTGCAGTGCTTGGTGAAATGTACTTGAATAAATACAGAAACATTTTTATTATCTGATATACAATTAACATTCAGTGTTTTTTTAAGAATACATTTATATATACCAATACGTTTATTGCTAAGAAACTAAATTAGATGTTGTCACGATCGCCACGATCGCTGGGTGAGAGAGCGGGCGATCGCTCGGGCAGGCAACGAGCAGGAAGCAGGCTGCCAGGCAAAAGACGGGAAACGGGGATTTATTTGGGAGACGGGGCGAAGGAAACATTTGACACTGACTCACATCAATGACAGACCTGGGAAACAGGTAAGACCAGGACTTAAAATAGGACAGGACTAATCAAAGTAATCGGACACAGCTGGGTATGATCAGGGAAGCACACGTGGGTAATCAGGGGGCGTGGCACACAAGAGGAGCGGACGAGCAAGGCATCACAGATGTATACTCTGATTTTCTTTTTCATGTCTTAATGTACTATTCAAAATATCTTTAACATAACATTGTCACAGTAACATTTTTCAAATCATAAGCCATTCTTTATTGCATGGATTTTAAGAAATCATTATATAAAACCCTTTTGTTTCAAGGATCCGAGGCATGCTGCAGGCAGTAAAAGAAAGCGACAATCCACTTATGGCTGCAAGAAACATATGATTTATTTAACAAACCAATAATACAAAAACAAAGGACCACAAGGAGTTAGAACTACACTTGAGAAAAAACAAATTAAAAGAAAACCAATAAGCTAACATACAAAAGGCAACACAAGGACAACTGGGGTACTCCATGAAAGCAGCTAAAGAAAAGTCAGACTCAAACTAATGCCATCTGTAAACTTAGCCTCATGTCATTCCACTAACGTAGTTCAGCTTTAATTAATCAAGGCTCAAACAAGACAGACTTGCATAGTCTCACTTAGTGGGCACTCCCGAGATATTTATGAAGTCCAAATGAATAGATGAACGATAGATCGATCAAATGAGTCAGAAAGTGTGTAAAACAAGAGCGGTGATGGAGCTGTATGAAGAATACGAAGATGTAATCGCTAAAAAAGACAATACTGTGGCCATAAATACAGCCAGGGAGTTGGCTTGGCAAAGAGTTGCAGACAGACTAAATGCGTAAGTTAGTACAGTGGTACGGTGAAACAGTGGTTTATGCTTTCGTCTTACACCACGAAAGTTCCTGGTTCAATCCCCATAGCCAACGGGGAACCTTCTGGCTTAAATTCATGTGTCATTCTTACTGTATAATGTTATTCTGTATTATTTTATCTCCATAAAATACTTTCAATCGCATCCACACAAATAACCATATCTTGTCTTTGCTTTTTACTAATAAACTTTCAAAATAGACTGTGACTAAACACAGTCTTCCTTTTACCTGATTTTTTATTTTTTTCATTTTCAGTTATTGCATTTCATGTTTGACCTTTGTAATATAGGTCTGCTTTCATTTTTATTTTTTTGGAATTAATTGGAAATCTGAGATGTGATTTTTATAAGCTTTATTATATTTATTACATGACATGAGTAGTGAGAGCGCAGCATTTCGTCCGACAGAACGATATTTTGGGAATATATTCTTACATGTTGGATGTTCTTTGAGACGTCGCTTAACTAAGCGAGACAGTTAACCTCGTCTGGAGCAGACTTCTTCACTTGCATAAGTTACCATGGTAGCTCAGCGGGGATTCATTTAAGACATGTTGATGGAACAGAACTCCCACTTAAATGAGCCAGACTTGTCGAATTAAGTCAGACTTCCCCTTAATCCCACTTCGTGGAACACCCCCCAGAACTAGGAGGTAACATTAGCACCAACCTAGCACAAACCTAGCACAGAGTGACATCTAACTCACTGGGGAACAGAGCAGGAACAAGCACTTTAATACTTAAAAACTAGCGTAAACAAGGAACAGGTGTGGGACATAAACAATTAACTAATCAACACAGGAGACAGGACAACAAACTAAAGAAAAGAACAATTAACAAGCCAGGCAAGAAAACGGGCTACAGGTGAAACTAATAATTAACACACACAGAACTAGGGAACTTAATACCAAAAACTAGGAATATTAACTACAGTAAAATCTCGGATTGCATTCTGGAAACGTGCTCGTAATCCAAAGCACTCATATATCAAAGCAAATTTTCCCATTAGAAATAATAGAAACTCAGATGATTCATTCCACAATCCAAAAATACTCATATAAAAATGAAAATGTACAATTATAAAGTAAAAATACATAAAACAAATTAACCTGCACTTTACCTTTGAAAATAATCATGGATGGTGTGAGGGAGACGACAGAGAAGAGAAGAGAAGAGGAGGGTTATTTGTAGGACGACTTTCACTATAGCTAACGGAATCACTGCTATCTATTGGCTCACTGGAATCTTTTTCTTTTTGTGCGATTTTAACAAGGAACCTATCCAATAACAGCGGCTTTTGCCTCCTTTTCGAGTTCGTGGAAATGTGGACATTGCATTGTCGTTAAACTGATTCATCACTCGCACTGCTACACCCTTATTTGAGTGGTGCTTTTCTACTAAACTTTGACTATACGAGTGAGGCACACTGACTGGGACCATGCATAGGAGATGATTACCCACAATCCCGCAGTGATAGAGTGAGAGAGAGATAGAGAGAGAGAGAGAAGAACCATCGGGTCAGTTATTACGTGACACTCGGCAGACATAGCGTATACATAGGCCTAATACTTGTATTGCAAGACCTCGCTCATTTATTAAGTCAAAATTTATTAAGTAATTTTGCTCGTCTTGCAAAACACTCTCAAACCAAGTTACTCACAATCCGAGGTTTGACTGTACATACCGGGAATTAAATACTAGGAATAGAAGACAAGGAAAATTAGACAGAATCAGAATGGAACAGAGCAGAACACAAGCAGAGAAAACATAGGACAAAAATTAATTAACTGACTTAATAGAAAATAAGCACTGGGACGCGAAAACAAGAAATAAAAATCAACAGATAAAACTGGTCCTTGGCCAGCTTCAAACCCATAATCAAAGGGTTACAGTCTATAGTGCTGCACACTCAACCCACTGAGCTATGCAGCAGCAAACATACTAGGGACATGACAGAGGGAACAAGATGGCCAGCAGCACCTGCTAGCCAAACGGGGACAGAACACGTAGGCCAGGGATGGACGGGTACCAACTTCACACTTTTGTGGACCCTTTTGAAATTCAGAAAGTTCTTGAAATATTTTTTCTCCAACTATTATACAGATATATAGCATTTTATCATATCCTGCTGGAATGATTGCCTCCCATTTTTGTTTTCATTCCTCAGGGAGGAGTTGATGGTCTCCTCATCTTTTGATAGCCTTGAGGTGTTGCTGGACTCCTTCGGTCCAGTACGTGATTGTTCCAAGGACAATGGGGGCTGTAGCAGGAACTTCCGCTGCATCTCAGATCGAAAGCTAGATTCTAGCGGCTGTGTGGTGAGTATGTGGAAAAACTTTCCTTTCCCCAAGCCTAATATAAGAAATTTAGTCCCGCTTAGTACTCATAAATGAAACAAATTTTTTCTGTCATTTGTTAACTTACCTAGTAATATGTGTAACTAGACTTTTTCGGAACCAGGAATCCAAATGCAGAGCTAACGAAGAAGCAGGATGCAAAGCCAAAGTCATAGTCAAAACCAGAAGCAGGGGTCAAATAGCCAAATAATCTATCCAGGGGGTGCAGGGTAAGGCAGACAGACGTTCGGACAAGAGGGCAACAGGACACACACTCGCTCCAAGAGCAAGGACAGAGTTTTGGGAAAAACAGTTGTGCAAAACTAGATAGGAGGAGATACAAGTGCACAGGACAAAGCAGTGGAGATGAATGCTCTTAACTGGCAATGACATCAATACCTGCCACAGACGAAACCAGCTAATCCAGTTAAATAAGACTGATAATTAATTTAGATAAGCTACAATTAGAATTCTGGTGAAGGAGAATGGCTGTAGGGGCATGGCAGCAGTGTCCATTTGGCCGGACCTCCCGTTGCTAAAAATGGGTCCAAAATATATGCAGTGCAGACCTAGCTTTGCTCCTCTGGACCATACTGGAGACCACTGTTCTGTTATACTCTGTAGGCTGTAGCGCATATGCTTCAGGAGAAGGATATGGAACATTGGGGATATCTTATAAATCTTTAGAAGCTGCAACTCATATGTCACTGGGTTGATTTGGTGTAAGACAGGAAGGGGACCAATAAAACATGGGGACAGCATCTTTGAGGGAATGAAGGTAAATAACTAGACAGCCACTGTCCTTCAGTCCTGGCTGGAGTGTGGTGATGATGGTTTGTGATGGCCTTTCTTTGAACGGCATGGAAGGGCTGTATGTGCCCCACTACCCATACTTGACCATTCCTCCAGGACCAGTGATCCAGTGGACTGGATCTCCCATGGGTCAAGCGGTGGTTAATATCCTAGGATACACTAAAAGAGTGTCGGACATAAAGAGGAGTGGAATCTTTGGCACGTTGAAGAGACTGACACCTGTCCTTCTGGTTCATTGTGCAGTAGGAGCAGAGGAATCAAGTAATACCCTGATTAGGACGGCCCTCTAGAATCTTGTGATTCCCAATCACTTCCAATGTCTTCTAGTATGCTAAACACCTAGAAGATGCTACGCAGATGCTAGAAGATAGTCTTTGCAAGTTCAGGGGCCAACAGCAAATGGATGAGGCAACACAGCTTGAAAAATCTGTCAATAACTACAAGGATCACCATGTAATCCTGAGATTTAGGTGGGGCCATCAGGAAGTCAATGGCTATGTGGGACCATGAGCATTGGGGCACCCAGACAGCCTACAATAAACCCCGCAAGAAGGGCTTGTGGGGTCTTGGCTTGGGCACAGTCTTAGTTTGGTCCATCTGGACCATTGCAGGAGTCAGTATATACCTGAGAAAAGTGAGTCGGGAAGTTTGGAATTCACACTTCTCCAGGTTTACAAGAAGTGAATGCTCCTGTAGATGCACAAAGCCAGACACTCATGTCAGATATGATCACTCAGGGACAGAGTGAGAAACATAATCTTACATTCATTTTACACACAAATATGGATGACATTGTAGGCACTGCATAACTTAACTTGCTAATATTAGTGATGTTATGAACCTGCTCCAAAGTGCCTGGGATTAAGGAGAAAGGATAAATTAATTTAGTTTACCTCATTGAATGCACAGTAATCTAAGAACAGACAAAGACCCCCATCTTGCATATTGACAACGAAAAACTTGAAGGCTACAGTTGAAGTGGATGACCGGATAAATCCAAACTGTAAGGCTTCCTCAATATATAATTGCTCAATGTGCAATTCTGGAAAGGTAAGTGGATACACATGACATTTGGGTAAAGAGGAACCCAGCAGCAGGTCATTAATCCAACCTCATAGGCAATGACTGTAATTGTGTAACTCAGATCCGACCAATCTTATCACGGAAATCAGTGTATTCGAGATGCAGCTGCACCTCCAAATAGGTTTCTGGACGCTCTACCCATGTCAATAAAAACAGTAACATATACATATGACCCAAAATAAGATGCCATTTAGCAAAATCTCCATGTCCACCAGAAGACACAGGGGTTATGCTGACATAACCATGGGTAACTAACTACCGCAGGAGTTTGGGAGGACTTGCTAACAAAGCGTCTGATCTGATGGAACATAATGCCAGTTATTTCAAATAAACCCCTATAACCATAACGTTTTTAAGTAATGAAGCACTTTTCTGCCAATGTGAATAATAAAGTAAAGCGCTCTGAGCATGCCCAGAAGCGGAGCAAAATTAAGCTCCGCCCAATGTACCAGTTAATATTTTTTGCCAAGCTCGAGAATAGGCAAAAGGCCTTTTTCATCAGGACAGCCAGGCTTTGTGCTCACACCTTCTCATCACCAAATAAATGAGGGAAGTACTTGACCATTCAGCTCACATGTGCGACAGAGGGAATAATTTGATGGAGCTCCAGTAGCACTCCTTTCCAGCACTGGAACATGTGCTGGAATTACAGACGAGGTCTCGCAGTTGCCAGCAGGTGGAACTAACCATCACTTCAGACAAAATTAAGCTCCGCCCAATGTACCAGTTAATATTTTTTCTTGGCCGGAGAGAAGGGAGAAGACCAGGTCTACGTGGTCTTGATTTGCAAGCATCAGGGCAGAGTTGTGCCCAATGTATAACTTGGACCGTAAGAGAAAACCTTGGCATTTCTTGGGCAACCCATTGTGTCACTGGCATGAACTACAGCTGAGTGCATGCAGCCACAGGTGGAACAGCGGCTGCAATGGAAGGAGTAGGTGAGGTTGGTGATCAGCCAGAGAACATGTCCTCTAAGTACTTCTCCAGGCATGTGATGCTGCCCAGAATGCAAAACCGAAGTCGTAGTCTAAACAAGAAGCAGGGATGAAATAGCCATGCGATCTATCCAAAGGGTGCTGGGTATGTATGGGGGAACTGATGACTAATAATGGGATGGGATTCAACATCTAGCAAGACTAAAATCACTTCCGAATTACATTGTGTCCATTGTTTCTATCCTTGTCATAGACTTGCTTTCATTTTACAGCCGGATCTGCTGACTGCACCAATTAGTGAAATGCTTAATGGAGGGAGCTAGCTAAGCAGTTCATTGCAGAGTTAATCTGATATTAAAAACATTTGGCCAAAAAGCTGTCAACTAATAACGTGCCATTCATTTCTCAAATGCAACATTAACATTATGATTCACATCGTTCCCAGATTAACTGAAGCAAGATTTACAGTATGCCTATTGTTATTACCTGTCGTATTTTTAGTTTTCATACCATGATATATGAAACTGCTTAGGCATTTATAAGGGCAATTATTGTTACGGGCAGAAGTGTGAGCTCCAAACTTCAAATTTCTGTGCAAAAGATTTGTTTTACATTTATAGCACTTTTCACAGTCTGTTAAAATCTATTCCCCCAGTGCCCTCCAGGTCTAAGTCCCATGAAAGATGGTTCGGGCTGTTATGATCACCATATCGGAATCGACTGTTCGGATGGCTTCAACGGTGGCTGTGAACAGTTATGCCTGCAGCAGGTTGCACCTTTAGAAGAGGACCCCTCCTTTTACAACATCCAGATGTTCTGTGGGTGAGTATATGCTCTAGCCACAGGGACCATCGCTGAGTTACATTTGCCAAATCACTTCATGTTTTTGTTTTACTACCTGGCTTTATTATTGGACTGTGACAGTTTTCTTGAAATATTTTTCACTGTGCTTTAATGAAAGTAAGTGAAAACAGGCCTCCTTCTTCAGGTTTCCTCTACCATGTCAATAAGAGTGTTTTGGTTGTGGTGGTATTTTTGGAAATTACTCCTGTGGCGGTCGGTGGGTCCTGGTATAGTCATTCTTGCTTGATCAGTTTATTTATTGAACTTTGCATACTCTCGACTGCAATACAGCCATAGTAATGTAACAATGTATTCAATTTTGCATATGAATTGCTAATTAATTGGTTGGTGACCAATAAAATTATAGGGGTCTTTTTAATGAACCGCGCATACAAGTAATTCTGTGTGTAAACCGTGCATACGCTAGGGGTTGCACAGACTAGTTAACTCTTCCACAAGTCGACTTTACTGCTCTATTATGGTGGTTAAGTTTGACGTTGGCTTGTCATTGATTATGTCATTATGACAATACCAACAAAGGGGATCTTTGAGAATAACAGTTATGTGGAAGTATTGGTAAATGAAAGAGAAGCAGTGGCGCAAAAACTGAGCAGGTGGGATTATTTGTAATTCAGTTACAATTAATGTGTTAATGAACAGCTTTTTGCTTGCATCTCCATATTTCTGCAATGGATAATGTGAATGATAACTGATATACTTTTGTTTAATATTGCCAGTGCCCATAGTGATACTAGCACTTTACGGAATAACATTGTTTTTTATTCTATGGAAAATGAAAGATCAATCTGCTGGCCAGATTTAATAATGAATTATAAACATGTTGTGGGTCATATAAATAAAATGCTGTGTCCCATTTTGATCTTGATAGATCCCCCCAAAATAACTAACAAATAATTAACAAAATAACATTGACCTGACTATCATGACATAACTCTAAATCATGACATAAAATTTGAAGTCATGCACCTCCTAGCCTAAGCACATTTTTTATAGAATGTTATAGAATGCGTAGAAATGTGTGTATATTTTACGAATACTCTTAACCATGCTTATGCACCAACCCATAGTGATAGAAAAGCATAGCTAAAGCAAAACTATCTGCACAGAGGATACACATAGACTCTCAGTTAATTATCAGCCTGGACAGACACATAGAATGATGTAGCCTTGTTCTCAGAAATTGTTCCAAAGTCATATACAGTACATGCCCAGAAAAATATCACTGTTACTAAATATATGCTTTACAAGACAACTTATGTTTGGCACAATTTGTAGTTGCTCAGTAGTTACATCGTACAAGTTATAAATCCCACTTAGAAATATTCCCATTGATTTATTCTTTAGAGAACACCCCTTTGTCACCCAGAAATTACCCTATGATGACATGCAAACTCCACACATATGGAGCCAGGTTGGAGACTCAAACCCCCCATGAAATGACCAATTATTTCATGTTATTTCATGTTCCACTCCTGCTTCTTCATTACTCAGTTCAGTTTGTGTGGTTCCTGTCTGTTTTCATTTCTTCAGTTGGTCATTGTGATAAAGTTATTGTGTGTTGGTCTTTTCCCCTCATTATATTATCTGTTTGATATTTTTGTAGTTGGTTGACGTTGACAGTTGGAACCTGAAGATATTAACCTATTTCAAAGATATTTTGCACGTTTAATAATGAGATCCAGTGACAAATTTTTTGCACTACTGGAAATTGCTATTGGAAATTTAAATTTTTTCACCCCACCCTAATGTGTAGTCTATTTGAAACACTGGTAATCCCGATTTGGTAGTCTTGAAAAGTTTGTATCTGGATCAGAGTAATCCAATACAATTTTACTTTGGAAAACCAAGACAAAAGTAAAATGGATTACCTGATCCTGGGAAGTACCTCATTTAAGAAATAGTAAATCATTGAGAACCTAATGGTAGTTTTCCTGTTCTTTAGTTGTATTGAAGATTATAAGAGGGGACCGGATGGACGCTCTTGCCAACCGCTATCAGAGGCTTGTACAGACGGACTGGACTGTGGAGAAGCAGTTGACATCCCTGCCAATGAAACTCTGTTTGGAGATGTTTTTTATGGTTACAACAATCAGACAAAGATGCTAACTTCTGGACAAATCCTAAAGGTCACGTTCAGGTAAGATACGTCTACTCTGGCAGCCACTTAACTGCATGACAAGAATGTTACAGGTATAGTAGAATTTGGGAACAGGGGCCTTATTTGACCCGTAATAGTAGCTAGTACTTTGTTATTTAAAGAGAGGCTGAGAGCGAATTTAAAGAGAGGCTGAGAGCGATTTCTTCAGGCAATCGTGCAGACGGGACCATGTGGAACTGATGTGTTGAGAACAACCAGCACAGAATATGCTTGCTTGGTAAAAGAAGCACATTTTTGGTAAGATTTTACAATATGGTTCCTTAGTAACTTAGTAACTATTGAGGTACAAATCATAAACAAATACTGAGATTAAAGATGCATTGAGATTCATTAATGATGAATTAACATGAGTTCAGTATTTCACTTTTAGTGTTCCTTCAGTAGTTCACAAAAATTTATATAATTAACCGACAGTGAAAAAGTCAAAGTACTTGAAATAAATGATCCATTATGATTCATTAATGATGCATGAATATGAGATAAATATATAAGTAAATTTATAGAAATAATAGATACAATAAATGGACAAATGTATTGGGACACCTGACCATTACACCTACAGGAACTTTCTAAACCCATAGGCATCAATGTGGAGTAACTCCCTCCCCCCTTTGCAGCTATAACAGTTGCCATTCTTCTGGGAAAAATTTACACAAGATTTTGGCGTGTGTCTGTGGGAATTTTTGCCCTTTCATTTGTGAGATTAGGTACTGATGCTGAACTAGAACTACTCTTCTAGTTCATTCCAAAGGTGTTCAGTGGGGTTGAGGTCAGGGCTCTGTGCAGGTCAGTCAAGTTCTTCCACACTAAACTCACCCAACCATGTCTTTATTGACCTTACTTTGGAATAAACACACACTTAGGAATGGATGGGCCAAAATTTCCAGACACACTCAAAAATCTTGTGGAAAGCCTTCCCAGAAGAGTGGCAGCTGTGATACATTTCTCATTTCTCTTACTCCTCTCAAAATAACGATGCACATTAATAAAACAAAATAAAATCCGTTAATAAAAGTTAATAAAATAAAAATAATCTATTATTCACATTTGTTGTATTGGCTATATACTACATTTATTTTATTTGAGAAGACTATCACAGAATACACACTGCCTTGGACATCCCTGTTATGTCCGCTGCCCGAGCGGGGAGCGGGGAAGCAATTCTAGGAGACGAGGAGTACAAAAAAACTGGGGTTTATTCAGAAAACGGGGAGCAGCACAAGACGTTCATTAATGATTGGACTCAGGAAACAAACGAACGCGGACTAAATACATTAGACTAATGACAACAATCACAAACAGCTGGTAAACACAGGGAATCCACACGGGGTTAATGAGGGAGCGTGGCACATGGAAGGAGTAGACGATTGGGGCAGGACAGGACCCCCCCCCAAAGCCGTGCGTGCCCAAGGGGAGTGAAGTGACGGGGACCGGGGACACAACAGCACCTGAGGAGACAAAAGCAAAACATCAACGCAGCACGGGGAACAGTACGGAGACACAGAACACCCACAAGGAGACTACCACACAAGGAGACCACCACGGAAACACAAGACCCGGGAACACGAAAGGGGACAGCGAAGGAACACCAGGGGACACAACAGGAGGCACAAAGGGACCAGAGGTGAACGAAGGAGAATTGGGAGGACGAGGAGCAGACACAGGGGTCACAAAGGCAGAGGGCAAAGAGGCTAAGGGCGGGGGGAAACGGGGAGCCTGAGGGAACCACAGTAGGCGACCGCGAGGAGGGAGCATGACGGAATGCTGAGGGCGGCGAGGAGGAAGGCGGAGGGACCAACGAAAGGGGACAAGGAGGAAGGTGAAGGGGACACAGGTGAAGGGGAGGAGGGAGCAGGAGCTGCGGCAGGGGAAGGTGCAGCCGCCGCCGGCTAAGGCGTAGGTGACCGACGAGCCGAAGATGGAGGACCGTAGTCGGCCGGGAAAGGGGACCGAAGGGAAGCCGGGGGCACGGTGGGCGTGACCCGACCCCGGCGCAGGTGTCCTCTCCTTTTCCGGGAGACCGAAAGTCGGGGACATGACCAGAATCAGCCATGCTGGGGTGGTGGTGGAGTAGGAGTCACTGAGGAAGTCAGGGTAATCCCCGAGGGGTCCCATTCGAGCTCCTCCCCCATCTTCACTAATAGGGAGGAGCAGTGATTTGGCGATCAGGGACCTCCTCGGGGACAGGGACTGGGGCTATGGGAGCTGGGGTAATGGGAGCAGGGTCTAGGGAATCAAGGTCAGGGACCGGAACAGGAACCTCAAGGAGCGAAACAGGAATGGGCAGATGAAGAACCTCCGGGAGCAGAGTATCAACTGCCGGCGCAGGAACCTCCGGGAGCAGAGTATCAACTCCCGGCGCAGGAACCTCCGGGTGCGGAGCATCAACCGCTGGCACAGGAACCTCGGGGGGGGGGGGGGGGGCGGAGCATCAAATGCTGGCACAGGAACCTCAGGGGGCGCAGCAAGAATCGGCGGCACAAGGGATGGGGTTAGGGTTCGCGCCTCGGCAGCGGACGCCACCCATTTAAGGAACTTGGGGACCTGCAGGATGGCATCCCCAATGGATCCGGCCCCTTTAACGGCCAGGTGTGTCCCCAGAAATGGGTGAGCTGCCAGCGCTGGCAGCAAAGTCGCGAGCGGACGAGCTTTGGGTTTCTGTTTAGACGAGGCAGCGGTGATGCCAGGCACGAAAACCGCCGAATCCAGAATCAGGAGGGATTTCTTCTGGTACACAGCAGGACAGGCAACGAAGACTGAGATAGCACCTAGGATGATCTCCGGCATCTTCGCCCATCTTTGTCTTTTCCACTTCTTCTTTTTCCCTGCTGTCTGGGGCACTTCTGGTAGCTCAGACAGCAGACCATAGGGAAGTCCGCTGTCTAGGGCTACCTGAGGCATATTCGCCTCAGCCACCCCACTCCTAAGCTACCGTAAGTTTACTCGCACCTCTTCCCCGAGGTACGGGTCCTTTGCTGGGGAAATCTTCTCCAGGATGTCCCCAGAGGGAGTAGCCAGGGCAAGAGCCACGGGGCATTGTCGGACCTTGAGCTGTTGCAGCCAGTAAATCACCTCATTAACTAGTCCAAGGTATTCAGCCTCGGTTACAGTAGCTGAGGTATCTTTTTGTGGAGTCTGGTCATTCCGTCATGGTTAAGGCCGGGGAAGCAGGAGCAGGGAGTCGAGGAATTGAGGAATGAGGGGTTTATTGAAGGAAACATCACGAAAACGTTAGGCAAAGCAAAAGACGAACGTTAATGACTGGACTGGGGAAGACATACCTAACGCAGACTTAAATACACAGGACAAATGACAGCAACAAAAAGCAGTTGGATTTCACACGAGGTTAATGAGGGGGTGTGGCAAACAGGAGGATCGGATGAGCGGGACAGGACACTTAGACTCTATCCTTCAAGCTCTTGGTCTTGACAACTTACAACTGCGGAAAATGGGAATAAGTAACTAAACAAAAATCAGCAAATATTTATATAAATATTACAATATTATCAGTGTATTTCTACCTTCATCCTACATTAGTTATTCATATTCAAAATGTATTTGTCTCGCTTACAGTATACATATATTGTTATACCTTGTTACTCAGTCTACTGTAGATAACTTTCTTTAAGTAAGCAACAAACTTTTCCAGATCAGCAGTTGTGTTCCAATTTCTAAGCAAATTCAGCCTGCTGATTAGCATGAGATGTGAGATGAAGGACTTCAAGGCAACCATTTGGTGAACAAAAGGGGTTTACTGAACTAAATTGTGAGAAGGAAAACAAATGAAACCATGAGGGGTCAAATCAAGGAGGCAAGTACAGGGAAGGACACGGACAGATACAGTAGGAGGAGCGACATCAATGATCGGACTGTGAATGAGAAGAAAAACAGCTACTTAAATACAAAGACTGACCAGGGGTAACAAGCAATAGGCATGACAGGAGGGTCCCACTCCAAGTCCATCAAAAGGGCATCCTCTGGATCACTCCAATCTGGTCTGGTGGTGGCTGGGGAGTTGGGCATCAGGCCGGTGGCAACCTGCAGGAGATGAAGAGGCCACCGGTGGTGGGTCCGGAGGCTACAAGGAGATTGCCAAGGTGATGACAGGACATGAGGCAAGCACTGACACAGTCGAAGTCAGGACATCAGGAGACAAACAGGGTAAAGACAGGACACAAGGAGGTAAGCAGGTCAAAGCCGGGACACCTGGGTCAGGTTCAGGCAGCACGGCTGCTGTGAGGCCTGGGGCATATAATGTGGTCCTTCTGGGGCTGGAAGCATGGGACCTCAACAGAGCCTCATTCTCTGGGCTAAGTGCCTGGAGCTCAGGTGGAGCATCCATCGCTGGGCCCACGAGCCTGGCGCATGACCTCTGGGTGCATGGCAGAGGTGAAGACAGCCAAAGGTGGGCTATGAAGGTGCAATAGAGGTGAAGATGGGCTTTGGAGGTGCAACAGAAGCAATGATAATCTCTACTGGGCTGGGTTCTGGATGCTCATTAAGAGCGGCCTCTTCCGGGTCAGACTCTGAAGACTCCCGAAAAGTGGATGCGTCCCCGTCTGGACCAGACATTGGAAGATCGGGTGGAGCAACAGCCACACCTGGGCCGAGCTATGGAGGTGTGGTGGCAGTTTCACCTGGACCAGGCACTGGAGGCGTGGCAACAGCCTCACCTGGGCTGGACACTGGAGGCACAGCGCCAACTTTTCCTGGGCTAGGGCTCTGGAGGGACTGGGTCAGGTGTGGCAACAGCCAGAGACACCACTAACTTTTTCCACTTTTTCTCCTGTGGTGGGAAACATCAGGAGTGAGAAGGCCTCCTGTGTGGCCCTTTTTGGGCCGGACTTTGAAAGATCGGGCGGAATGATGGCCTCACCTGGGCCAGATGCTGAGGGTGTATAAGAGGCCTCTCCTGGGCTGGGTGCTTGGAGGCATGGAAGCAGCATCAGCTGGGCTGTGAACTGGAGACACATTGGTAACCTCTCCTTGGCCAGGCACTGGAGACACGTTGGCGACCTCTTCTGGCCCAGGCACTGGAAGGATGGCAGTGACCTCCCCTGGGCAGAACTCTGGAGGGACTGGGTCAGGTGGGGCAACAGCCATAGGCTAGCTCCCTCCACTTCTTCCTCCTGCAGCAAGAAACGGCAGGAAATGGCAGGTGAGGCTGTGGGGTGCCAGTGCAGTGAGCTGCAGGGCTTCAAACAGCAAAGAAGCAACAAGCAGAGAAGTGGCAAGCCAGGCCATATCAGGGGACTCTAGAGGGATCAGCGTGGGCATGTTGTCCTCATTGTAGCAGAAAGGCCAATAAGATGTCCATACCGGCAGGTCAACCTGCACGCCAGGAGACCCTCTGGGGTCTTCCTCCTCCTCGGGGTTCTCCAGCTCACTTTCATTCAGCAGGTCGACTAGAGAATTGTCCACCAGCTACCGATGTGAGAGAGACTTGGCAGCAGGGAGGAGGTCAGGTGCAGTGGAAAGCATGCAGGCAGACACACAGAGTGAAAGAGGCTCCCAAGGATGCCCACTATGTGATTGATGGAGTCCAGTCATTCTGTCACGGATTGTGGGATGAAGGACTCAAGGACAGGCGTGTTGGCATAACATAAGGGGTTCTACTGAGTCAAATCAAAATAAGCAGAACCTGGAAAGTGACATATAATCAGTCAAATCAGGGGTATAAAGTGACATGTTTGGGTGAGTGAGGAGTAAGGTGATAAGCAGTGTCAAACTAGTGCAACACACCACCTCTTGGTTCAAGCCTGGCTGAGAATTTAAAAAGACTGGAAGAGGAGAGGATGATAGCAGATGACAAGCTGGGAGGAGCCAACTAAAAAACAAATAACATACACACACACAAAAGACACTTGAGCCCATGAATCGTCACAATTCTTCTTATGAATCATGTTTCTTTTGCTAAGTCATTTGCTAAGACTGAAGCAGACTTTTATGTTGCTTTTTCTTTGATCAGACAGAAGAACTTTGCCCGAGGCATTGAGCAGCAACTCCCAGATGGTATGGTTGTGGCATCCGTGCCAACAGAGGCACAGTGCCATGAAGAGATGTCTGACCCAGTGCCCGACCCCGAGTATCTCACAGGTAAACTCATAGTTTCTTCCGCAAGATCTTCATTGTAAATGTGACTAAATGTGGTTTGCCTCTTTTACGGATAAAAATGTATTTTATGATCTGACATACACGTACATGAGGCACATTATAAATGAATGGAGAATATTAATTAGCACTGCATGCTCCCTTAAACCCAGATAACACTCTTAGCCAATGTTAACACAATGGCCGCTCTGCTCCTTTTTAGCCTTTGAGAGTAACCTATTTTCCAGACTATTGATGTGAATTGCACTGTGGTTCAGTAGGAGTTCTGTAGCCTCATGGTTGTGGGTTTGATTCCTTCCCTGGCTGTGTGTTTTGGGAGGTTTTGTTTTATCCTGTGTGTGTGTGTATTTCCTTTTATCAAATATTAAGCTGGACTGTTGCCATTGATATGTGCAAGTGTACGTGTTTGTGAATGTGTACACTGACATATAGCTACCTTCTCATTACTCTGACTCACTCTGTGCTTTCAGAGTTAGGCTTGCTGTCATCCTATACATTAAGGCTGATTTATACTTCGGTGTAGAATCTGTGCCTTTGGTAGCTTCATAGCTGCGTAGCCTACGTCATGCATAGACTGTGCCATAGTCTCATTCGTTTTTTTTTTCATTTAAGGCTGATTTATACTCCTGTGTAAAATCTATGCTGACAGAAACCACATGGCAGGGAGGGCCAAAGCAAATTTCACTGTGAGATGAAGATTAAATAATGTGTGCATAATGCTCTTTAGTACTAATAGATTGAACAAAATTAAATTGTTAGCTATGGAAAACTGGCATTTTATGAACTACTATGTTATGATATGTTCTAAACTTATTACATGTATGCATGTAATTCAACTCATATTTAATTTAAAAACAAAGTCAGTGGTTTGAAGAATATCCTGATAATGTATTACAGTATGTATTAAAAAGCAATAGCGACAAACTACTTGGCTGTTCATTATTTAAGTATTTAACATTTAACATGGGAAATTCCAGGCTGAAGATGCCTTAATCATGGTCGTTATAAATAATTGCCACCCTAGGTGCATTAATACCAGCTGGGCAAATGTGACAAGATAGCTAGCTTCCCAGCTGATTTTAATGATTGTTGTGAAAGGGTAAAATTCCAATAGTGGGTCATTTATGAGAGGTGATGAGAGGTGCAACTCTTACTGGAAATGTTCTTGTATTTTGAAATATACCCTTCCTAAGAAATAGTTTGTTTATTAAGGGGAGCACTATATAGTTGTGTTATAAATATTTTTGTGAGTATGGTTGAATAATGATGACACGTGCTGTTTATTATTGAATCACGGTGAATGGAACCTTTTTTTATGTGCAATTAACCTCTTTGTCTTTTCTGTTATACTGCAGGTATGGTAAACTACAGTGAAGTGTCTGGATATCCCCTGGTACAGCAGTGGAGGTTGAGGTCCATTTTGTACCATGTCAAACTGAATCAATGGGCGCTTTCCCAGGGTAAGTTAAAGAATTTGCCGCATTGACAGCAGGAGTGACAGATTTTCTGTCAGTGCAAAGCATGGAGTAATGAGCCAGCCAAACCAGTGTATGATCTTAGTGACTTCTGACAGAATTACACTTTACCCCAACATATTACTGTATTAATTAGAGGCAGAATGAAGTCTGATGCCCTTAATATGCACATACTTGGGGCGTAACGTCCATATACTGTAAAACAATCAGAGAAGAAGAACTCACTGATTATTATAATTATACAATCTAGCCTTCTGGATAATAATTGTTTGTTGTGGATGTAATTAATTTCCAAGTGGAGTTTAGCAGATTCGAAAGAAATGTTAGTGTCTTTTTTAATGAATATGCCTGAATTGCTCCTGCATCTCTAGTAATTGTAATAATCTGCATCCTATTAAGTTATGACAGTTATATAAACAGGTGGAAATAAAACTCAAGTCACTTAAAGAAAATAATAAATTAATAATAAATTGTCACGTTCGCTGGTTACGTGGGTGAGCATACAGGCAGGCAAGCGGGCAGGCAAGCGGGCAGAAAGCAGGCAAACAGGCGAAGTATGGGGAAAAACTGGGGATTTATTAAGGAAACGGAGACTGGGAAACATCTGACACCGACTAACATCAATGACGGACAAAGAACTAAGGCAAGACACGGACTGAAATAGACAGGACTGGGTGAAAATAGTCAGACACAGCTGGGCTAGATCGGGGAAGCACACGTGGATAATCAGGGAGCGTGGCACACACGAGGATCGCACGAGCCAGGCATGACATAAATGAAAAAAATATCATTTTGATGCAGTATATGTTATTATTTGAGATTTTATCAGATAAATGATATAGGTAGAGCTTAGTCCAACTATACATTTTCCAATTGCTGATCATGATTAGGGTCACGGGAGCAACATCTTGTTGATTTTTTAATTGTTTTCTGCGATATGAATAATGTTTCATGTATTCCAAAACCACCTTAACCCTGAAAATAAATATCTAAAACACTACCAGTGTATAGACCACTGTATTGTGAGTTTTACTTTGACATTTTTAAGGTATAAAGGCTTTTTCACAGTATTTTTGGAATTGCTTTTGATGCAATTTGTGGCTATATTATAATAAGGCAGTAAACATAAGCAGTCGATAGTGCCAGGATGCAGTTTGGTGTTATGGGTTAAGAAATATGTCTCTCATCTGACAGCATTCAGTTCGGCCGTGCATTCTCTGGATGGTGCTACCTTGCGGAGTGACTTTGTGGCCATACTCAAGGAGTTTGGGAACCACTTCGTTCAGGAGGCAGTCTATGGCTTTGAAGAGTCCTGCAGCATCTGGTACCCCAACAGGCAGGTTCAGAGACAGCTGTGGATGGAGTACCAGGACATCAGCAAAGGTAACTAGGCATTTTTATTTAACTGGATATTTTGCGTTGAGTGAACAACATAGTCCTGTAAAGATGAAATTCAAGGTTAATCAGTCAATGTGTCTTTAGTTATAATGAAAGACAGACCACTTTGGTTTTATATATGATTAATGGTTAACTATAATTTTGAAAATCAGGAACAAAGGAGGAATGAATTACATGCAATCAACATATAATTAATATATATACTACCTGGGAAGATTTAACTATTATTGTTAAGACTTATTGCACCCTGATTTACTGAAAAGTTTGTGAAAGCATTCCTTTCAAAGATGTGTAAGATCTTTTGAATTTTACATCAGTAAACTAGACTAGGGGCGGCATGGTGGTGCAGTGGTTAGCACTGTTGCCTCACACCTCTGTGACCTGGGTTCAAGTCTCTGCCTGGGTCACATGTGTGCAGAGTTTGCATGTTCTCCCCATGTCGTCGTGGGGTTTCCTCCGGGTACTCCGGTTTCCCCCCACAGTCCAAAAACATGCTGAGGCTGATTAGAGTTGCTAAATTGTCCATAGGTGTGCGTGTGTGAGTGAATGGTGTATGAGTGTGCCCTGCAATGGGCTGGCCCCCCATCCTGGGTTGTTCCCTGCCTCGTGCCCATCGCTTCCGGGATAGGCTCCGGATCCCCCGCGGCCCAGTATGATACGCGATTTGGAAAAATGGATGGATGGATAAACTAGACTAATCTGTCATAATTTATTAATGATTAGGGTTGCTTTGTATTAAAAAGGGCAACAAGGCCCAGACATGTGGATGTGGATGAGCATATTACAGTATATGTTAATGTCCTTGGCTGAAAGTTATATCACATGATGTAAAAGTAGTATCAAGATATATAAGTATAAGGAAATCTTTTAAGTGTTTCCTCAGTTGCATGTTTTTTGTGATTTTGTATTTTCAATCTCTAGGTAAACCATCCCTATGACTATTGGTTAACTGTTAGCAAATTATTGGATTGACCTATAAACTCGGTTAACCAGAAAAGCAAACTTTGAGATCCCTTAAGCAAGTATCCCCAGTAGAACCCAGAGTACTCTCGCAGTCAGCACAGTTTGAGCACATTAGTGGCAGCAATTCATGATTAATAGAGGCATTCCTGAATGCAGAAGGCTGGCTTAGGAGTAGAAACTATAGGTGCTCTTCTAATAGGAACCAGGGCATGTTCAGGAACCAGAAACTTATGTCACATTCCCACCTCAGAAACTTGGCCCGATTGTAGTTCCTTGCAGGTAGTTCCTGAACCTTTTATTTTTTAATCCCTATTTCAGAGTAGGTAATTTTCACTCAGAAACTACTAGGTGGTACTTATGGCAATAAACTTTGCTGATTGGTTGACATCAGGGACTGGCACTAATTTTGCAGTTACGCAGACGGAATTAGTTTTGTATGTCATTTATATTAAAAGTATTAATGAATACATCTTTTGCTTGCGTCTCCATATTTTGGCATCAGAAAATTCTATAAATAACCAGTACATTTTTATCTTGTATAGCTGGTGTGGCAGTAAAACTTGCCAGCACTTATTAGCAGAATAATATCACATCATTTTTATTCTGTGGAAAACTAAAGATTGATCTGTTGGCCAGATTTAATAATTCATTTAATAATTCTGCAAATTGGCATGTAATTGAAATATGCAATAAATGAATGTGTGATTTCTGAGTTACATGCCACAACTACTGTAAGACTCTGAGCAATCAAATAAAAACACATTTATTGGCTTACACATTTCCAAATGATCTTTGTGGGAGGAGTGAGGTTTAGATGTGCGGAGCAGGAGACAGCACTGTCTGGGGAATACAATGCTGGTATCCCCAACAGCCCCCATTCTATTTGATTTCTAAAATTAGCACACATTTTGATGTGGTCATGCAGGACGATTTTGCTCTGGAACAGGACAACCACAGTTCAGTGTCCCTAGGAGATATGCTGTTCTCTGCAAGGTCAGAACATTCTTTTCTACAGATACACACACACACAATGTCACGCCCTTGCATGCTTTTGTTTCACCCACTTCCAATGGTCCACGCTGCCCCTCACCATAATCTTGATGGGATTGCTCCTCTTTCCTGATTGTTGTTTTCACCGGTATCTTGTTAACTCTTTGGATATTATTTGGATATTTGTTCCTATTTGCAGTTTCTTTATGACTTTCCATGTTTTTGACCCGTGATTCTGGATTATCCTTTGACGTCCTGTTTGTGCTGGATAAACCTTTGCCTGATTAGTGACTAGCGGCAGGATTATTTTGGAAATTGATACTTCTGGGCCCCGTTATGCCTCACTAGTCCTTTTTTGTGTTTATATTGATATAAAGTCTTTGAATCTTTGGACACAAATTCCTGAATTAGTCCTAATGTATTTTTCTATTATCATCACTTGGGTGAACATCACACCACATTTTATGAGAGACTGTTGGAGTTTCAGTTCTCATATATTTTTGTTCTTTGTCTTGTTTTGTTTACATCAATTCATCCATTATCCACTTATCCTAGTCTAGGTCATGCATCTCATATCTATTGTTTTTGATATATCATCTTAGTTTTACCTTGATGTATTTTGTTATATCAGTATGTTAAACGGATTTTTGTATTAACTAACAATACATTTTATCTTACACTGTAAAAAACAATATACTGGAAATGTAGAATCAATTTTAAATATTTGAAGTCATCAGCCACACAAAATATTTGAAGTTTCCTTAATCTAAATAATTTATTCAGTTTTACCTGTAAAAAGTAGATTCAGAAATAAACATAAACAAGACCCTTACATTTAAATGAACAAACTATTAATTTTTAACTATTGGAATGAGAAGAAACTCGTTGAAAGAACAATAGCTTTGTTTTATTTTTTCAGCGTAATCGTAATTTAGAATTCAAAGAGGTTAAAGATTACTGTCAACTCATATAAATAAAATTAACTTCCAAATCTGGTTAAAATTCCTACCTTGGACCATGGTCTCTAACACTAGGAGTAAATTCGATTAATTTTCTGACAATTTAATGTCAACCAGCAATGTCAGTGCTGGTTGGTGGTTCATGCTGAATCTAATGATATTAAGGTCCAACAATTTGAGGAGATTAATGTTAAGGTGTAAAACTGCCCAAAGAGAAGCATCAGAGCTTCAGTCTTTCTGGTCCTGTACCAAATCTCTCTGGAGGGATATAACTTATGTTAGGCTATACTCTCTGAACCACCATGCAGATACATTATGAGCATTTATAATCATATAGTAGACTTTAGTAATAACTGGTATGATTTCTAATAAAAGGAACGGTGTTAATCCTAACTGGAGAGAACCTTTAGTATTATCAGAGAGAATAGCAAATAGATCACCTGCCTGACTACTCAGAACACCGCCAAAACCTCAGACATGGGATCTTAAACCACAGTCTGAACTTTTCCACTTCAGGTTCCCCTCTGACATTCAAGAATCCCTATAACAGGGCATCCTATAAACTGCACAGTCATTCTAACCATAATATTACAGGACACTGTCAGAAGTAGAACCCATAGTGACAGAAACAGACGCCAGCAAGTGAACATCTGTCCAGCTAAATTACCATTACATCGAAAATTTTAAACTCAAGTGCCTTCTAAGCTTAGAAGTGACAATTTTATGGACTAAAAAGTAATAGCATCAGAATTTAAACCCAGTCAACAAATATTAACTTTCCAAGCAGTCTAAGTGTCATAAACTGTGGGGCACAGACCAGGGAAGCAGAAGAAGGAGACAAAGGATCAGGGAATGAGGGATTTACAGTAATGGGCAATCGGAGAGGCATACAGGGCAAAACAAATGACGACTTTAATGACAGCATTAGGGAAACATACATTGACGCGAACTTAAATACACAGGGCTAATAATAACTCGAAACCACAGATGACATGGGGATTCCATAGGAGGTAAATGAGGGGGCATGGCACATAGGGGGATTGGACGAGCAGGGTGTGACACTAAGCTTCTTCTTTACGTTCCTTTAGCAACTTTCAGTCTGTTAATGAACTACAATTTAAAAATAATTAAATTAATTTATTTATTTGATTTATTTTTTTAATTATTAATTTAAAAAATAATAATCTGCAGTGGGGCGGCATGGTGGTGCAGTGGTTAGCACTGTTGCCTCACACCTCTGGGACCCGGGTTTGAGTCTCCGCCTGGGTTACATGTGTGTGGAGTTTGCATGTTCTCCCCATGTCGTCGTGGGGTTTCCTCCGGGTACTCCGGTTTCCCCCCACAGTCCAAAAACATGCTGAGGCTAATTGGAGTTGCTAAATTGCCCATAGGTGTGCATGTGTGTGTGAATGGTGTGTGAGTGTGCCCTGCGATGGGCTGGCCCCCCATCCTGGGTAGTTCCCTGCCTCGTGCCCATTGCTTCCGGGATAGGCTCTGGACCCCCCGCGACCCAGTAGGATAAGCGGCTTGGAAAATGGATGGATGGGTGGATAATCTGCAGTAAAGTTGCTCTACAAGCACTCAGCAGACCCATACTTCAAAATGCACATCCCTAGCTTATGGTGTTGTACCTGATTGATTTAAATGCTTAGTCCAATAGTTAGCAAGTCAAAATTTAATCCCTATATTTGTGACTACTAAAAGAGAAAGTCTTAGAAAGTCTCTAAAAGTACACACTCCGCTGCAGACATACCTGGACAGTAATAATAAACTCGAAAAGTTTCAACCATGGAACTCAAACACTTTTAATCAGAGTTGTCAATGATGAACCAAAACTCAACTCTGTCCTCATGTAATCCAAAGGAGAACTTTTGGTAAATTTCCAGAATTCAGTAAGTCCATGGAAATTTTCTTGAAGACAAAGCCATGGACTGAATTTAGTTTTTTTAAATTTACACATGTTGGTTTGTCATCAGTATTGTCTAATAGTGTTTTTGGCCTGGTGAATAAATAGAAAACTTGTCATTCAAGAAAGCTTGTACTTCAGTTTGACATCAGTATAATTAGTTGTTTCACACTGAATGCGTTCTCCATATTAATATTTTTTTAAATCTGTGTACTTGTGCATTATGCAACGATGGCAACACGCAGTCTCTCACACCAAGCATGATGCTCTCTTAGCTAATCCTGCTTACAGTCCTCTCATGGCAAACTTGAATTTGCCAAACTCATACTTTGGACAGGAGAATAGAATAGTGATACTGTATTCATCCCTGGGGGAAACTGGATTTTCATCTATCCCCATCTTGCTCCCCATGAAATACACTGACAGGTGAGAGCAGTGTACAGTGGCATCAGTCTGACAGCACCCTCACACTGCCCCCAAAAGAGGATTTCAACATATGACTGCTCCTTTCTTAAAGCTGTATTGATGTACTTGCAGGTAACTCTCCGTCGGATGAATCAGAGGAGCGAGAGAAGGAGCCCAGGACTCTCACGTACCCAGCCTACATTGCCAGCCTGCTGGATTCAGGCACCAAGCGTATGGCAGCGGGGGTCCGCATGGACTGCAGCAGCCAGGGCCAGTGCCCACTGTCCTGCCACCTCTGTCACATGTCACCTGGGATGAGTCGCCTCGCTGAGCCCGTCCTTCTGGAAATCACAAAGGCAGCCCCTATTTACGAGCTGGTATCCAACAACGACACCTTCCAGGTGAAGACTTCTAGTATTTAAACTAACATTAAAATAGCCATTTGGCTAAACAGCATCCAGACCTGTTAGAATCCTATATACGTGGATTATGTCCCCCCTTTGTCTCCTTTGCTCGAGGGTAAAAGGATTCAGCTCAGCTAACCTCTCATAAAACATTCCTTTAAGACTAGGAATCATTCTTATAGCCCTACTGTACCCCTTTATAAGGCAACAATGTCCTTTTTTAAGGTATGGTGACCAAACCTGCACACAATATTCTGGGTGGGGTCTTACCAAGGAATTCTATAATCATAGCATCACCTCCCTTGACTTAAACTCCACACACCTAGAGATGTAATCCAACATTCAATTGGTCTTTTTTATTTCTTCACCACACTGGCAAGAGTGGGACATGGAAGCATCAACATACACACCAAAGTCTTTCTCATAATCAGCTACCTGTATTTCAGTGGAACCCATAAAATATTTGTACTTTATATTTATGGCCCCTTACATTTATCTCTGTTAAATTTCATCTGCCAGGTATCAGCCCAGTCACTAATTAAAACAAGGTCCCATTGTAGCCTCTGTGCTAGTTCAGTGTCTGCTACACCAGCCACCTTGGTGTCATCTGCAAATTTAACCAGGAGTGTCTTTGAATTCTGCCTTCTTTAGGTTGATCATTTTCATTTCCATCAAACGATGTGGTATCCTTTCATTCCTAACACATCAGGTCATATCAGTATAGATATCGGACATGATTTTTTCCCATTGAGATCTGATGTGTTTTCAAAGAGTTCCTTTAGTTTTTTTGAGCAGTGTATATCCACATTTTCACAATCACATTTTGTTTACTTATTTTTCTTCCCTCAAGAATGTTGAAAGGAATACCAAAGCTGACACTTACATGTAGATGTGTATTGACACAAGTGAGGAGATCTTACTGAAATGCCTCCCTCTCTGTTTGTCACAGGCCCTGCAGGAGGCGCTGACAAGTATGCTATGGTGCTCGGGAAAAGGCGATGTCATCGACGACTGGTGTCGCTGTGACTCAAGTGCATTCGGGGCTGATGGGCTGCCCACCTGTGCGCCTCTTCCTCAGCCCACGTAGGTGCTGGCCGGGGGAAAACCACCTGCCACATGCTGACTAGGGTGACCACCTACTCCATGTCAGGGGGAACACTGAGCAACTTCAGTTTTTGCAAACTACTTTAAAACTGAAAGGCTCCTGTGCTTGGCTAAATAGTATGGAAGTAAATTAATGACAAAAGTCATTGATGAAAAAAAACACGTTGAATTACACTTATCAAATAAAAAAGCATTGCATTATTGATGCTTTGAATTTTTGGGGACTGTAATTTAATATGTTTATACATTTAAACATTGAACATTTCAACTGAAAACATTTCAATTGTAATTTCATTGCATAAACATGCACTTTAAAATACGTATGTTTTGGAACTGAATTTTGGAAGCCGGATATTTTTGTACTGAATATTTAAGCAATGGAATTACAAAAGTGTAATTCAACGTGTTTTTTTTCATCAACGACTTTTGTCATTAATTTACTTCCATAAAATAGTTAATTTCTTGTGCTTTAACTGGTCTGTTTCCTTGATTTAATGACTCATCCAGCTGTTTCACATTAACACTAGTGACATATGCATTATTATATACTGTAAGACTGACCAATCAGCATGCAGCAAGAACTCGGCGCTAAAGTGAAATCCAGGTGTTCTTAACTGAATCTGCAGTTTACAAACCCTGCCATAGCTGAAAGTGTCCATCCTGACATGGATTACATGGTAACCCTAATTATGCAGAGGGCATAAGTGACAGCATTTCATAATACCATTTAAATGGCACAATCCAAGCAATATAAACCCATATATAATATATATATATAGAAATATAAACCCATGCAAGTTTGGTTGAGCTCTCTGGATACAGTACATTATTAGTATTGTTTATAAAGTTCACTACCATTCACTACCATTGGGGTTACATAGAAATTTCCTAGATATTGTAAATATTTTTAGATATTGACTCTGCAGACAGTTGGTGACTTCTGCACACTGTGAGCCTCAGCATGCGTTGTCCCTGCTCTGTGATTTTATGTGGCCTATCACTTTGTGGCTGAGTTGCTGTTGTTCCCAATTGCCTCCACTTTGTTATAATACCACTAACAGTTGACCATGGAATATATACTGTAATAGCAAGGAAATTTCATGAATGAACTTGCTCAAGTGGCATCCTATCACAATACCTCACTGGAATTTGCTGTGTCATTGTGTGGGTCGTGTGAAGCGGGAGAATGCTGCTGTGGATCAATCATGTACAAGAGGCTTTATTTAACAGACTGTAATCCAGGAAAAGGATCAAGACGTGGTTCTGGGCTCCTGGTTGTAAGACAGGCAGGGGTCGGGCGATCGTCATCGGTAATCCAGGGGACAAGGTAGGCTCAGGTCTGGAGACAGGCGGGTAATCAGGCAATCTTCGTTGGAAACTCAGTGGGCAAGGCTGGAATCATCGTCAGGAAAACAGAACAGAGTCAGGGTAACAGGCAGGCAGAGTCCTAGACAGGTAGGGGGAATATGGGACAGAACTGCTTGAACTTGCAAAATGTGCTGAAGATCTCGCATCTACCATGCCAGAATAAGTAGGATCTTCCACTTATGCTGATGGGCTTCAGCTCTCAGAGGGCAGTGTATCATAACCAGTTCTCCCGATTGCAGGAGCCGGCAGGGAGTGAGTAGTCCAGCTGCTGCTACACTCCCTTCTCAGGAAACCCCAAGGGCGTGACAGGTCAGCCCTGTGTGATGTCAAAGGGGCTTCCTCGGTGCGGTCCATGACAGTACCCATCCCCCCCCCCCCCCCCCCCCACGACCGCCACCTGGTGGAAGAATGCGTTCCCTGACACAACTGCGCTCAAAGTCGGTGATGAGAGACAGATCCAGAACATGCCATGCAGGAACCGAGGACCTTCCTCCAGACTGTACCCTTCCCAGTCCACAAAATATTGGAGGCCACGACCCCGATGACAAACATCCAGCAAGCGCAGGACAGTGCATACTTCATAGCCATCAACCAACCTGAGAGGTGGAGGAGGCAATGCAGGGGAAGCCAGGGGACTGACCACATGGGGTTTGAGGAGGGGAACGTGGGATGGACGTGATGCATGGTTGTCCCTTGGATATGAGAAATGTACCAACAAATCAGGGTGCCAACTTACGAGACTGAACCCGTAAAGGAAAGTCCCTGGCATTCAACCAAAGCCTTTGACCTGCGTGGAACATGGGAGCCTGAGACCTGTGTCGGTTGGCGTAGTTTTCCATTCAACTACGGGAATGCAGCAGGAAGGTCCTGGCTAGTTTCCAGATGCTGTGAGTGCCATCAGGGAATCTCAAGAGGCTGCAATAGTCCTGCAGCAGCACGGGACGGGTTCTTATTTCGAGCGTAAGTAGGGAAAGCAGCAATATAACCCCGGATATGCTACAGCATGGTAGGTCACCAGAAGCGCTGTCCTAGGAGTGCTCGGGTGCAATGCACCCCTGGATGACAAACTAAAAGGAAGTACTTCTTTACACAGCATGTACTTAGAGTATGGAATAGTCTTCCTGCTAGTGTAGCGCAAGCTAAAACCTTGGGTTCCTTTATATCAGAGCTAGATAACATTTTAAAGACTCTGAGCTATTAGTTACAGTAAGTTCTCCCCAAATGAGTTTGATGGGCCGAATGGCCTCCTCTCATTTGTAAATTTCTTATGTTCTTATGTTAAAAGAGAGTCATGTCCCCACTGGAGGACCCATGAGCGTAAAAAATCTGGGACAAACAGTTGATTATTTGGACAGCCTTCTGGAGCCCGGATGAATTGTTGCACAGCCTGAACAGCCTCCTCGACACCCCAGGTCACTGCCCCAATGAAATGACTCTTAGGCAGAATCAGTCCAAGGCACTTCTTTTGGTCCTCCTCTCTGAACTGGCGTGACAGAAAGTCTGGTTTGCGGTTCTGGGAGTCTAGTCTGAAAGAGAAAAAACGGCAAAAAAAATAGTGACCACCTAGCCTGGTAGGCATTGAGTTGCTTTGCTGACTGTAGGTATTCCAGATTCTTGTGGTCTATTAGAATAAGAAAAGGGTCCTTAGTGCCTTCATGCCACTGCCGCTACTCCTTCAAAGCCAGGAAGATCCTTAGTTCCTTTCGGCCAGGATTAACTCATGGGGAAAAAAGCACAAGGATGCAACTTATTGTCTGAAACATGCCTCTGGGAAAGAACAGCCCCCACTCCAGTACTGGAAGCATCCACCTCCACTACAAACTGTCAATAAGGATCAGGGTTCTGAAGAATAGGAGTCGAGGTGAAACTTCTGTGATTCGTTAATGAATGCCTGTTATGCTTCCTGGGACCACTGGAAATGGACCTTGGTGAAGGCTGCTGTGAGAGGGGCAACAATGGTACTATATCCCTGAATAAAATGGCAGTAAAACTTTCAAAACCCAGGAAACACTGTACCTCCTTCCGGTTACGTGGTTGGGGCCACTCCGTGACCACTCAGATGTTCTCTGGATCCATCTGAACTGACTCCTCCCCAAGAATAAACCCAAGGAAGGATATTGATTTATGGTGAAACTCACATTTCTCCACTTTGACATACAACTTATTAACCAGCAGTTGTTGGAGCACCTCTCAAACATGTAGGAGATGATCCTGTTTAGTTTGGGGAAAAAAACAAAATGTCATCAAGGTAAATGAAGACAAACTTGTCCAACATGTCCCAAAGGACGTAGAAAATCAGCCCTTGGAATACGGCTGGTGCATTAGTTAACCCAAAAGGCATAACTAAGTATTCGTAGTGTCCAGAGGGCGTATTAAAGGCAGTCTTCCACTCATCCCTCTTGTGGATTCTAAAATGAAAGGTGCTCTGTAAGTCCAATTTAGTGAACCACCTGGCACCCTGAAGTAAGTCAAGGAGTGAGGACAACAGGGTTAGGGAATTTCGATTCTTGACTCTGATTGACTTCTTCTGCACAACGAAGAAACCTGCGCCTGCTAGAGATGATGGCAGCCAAATTATTCCTGATGCTAAAGCACTGCTGATATAATCATTCATAGCTTACTGAATACCAGTTTTAAGTCCAGGTAGTCTGCAGGAACTGAAGACAGGTCAGGAGACTCCTCCTTAGGAACAACTGAAAGAAGAGCTGTGTGGAGACACTGAGCATTGCAAATAGGGCTCCAACCCATAATGGATCCTTTCTTCCAGTCTAGATGAGGATTATGTTTAACAAGCCAAGAGTGACCTAACACTATAGGTGCTTGAGGGGAGTCAATGACACTGAGCTCCTGAAAGTGACACATTCTTTTGCAAATGTTTGTAGAAGCAGTCTGCATGCCTAGGTGCTTCATTTTATAGACCCGTGGTTATGGAAGTGTTTCGAACACCAGAATTCAATGATTTGGTGGGGTGTCCCAATACTTTTGGCAATATAGTGTATTTCTCCTCTGGCTCATTTGTGCACCAAGGCCTCACTCTCCTCTTTCTGTTGTGGTTAGAGCCAGTATGTTCTGCTCTGTGAAGGGAGTAGTACACAGCATTATACCAGATTCTCAGTTTCCTGGCAATTTCTCACATGGAATAGCCTTTACCTCTCAGAACAAGAATAGATTGACAAGTTTCACAAGAAAGTTTTTTGTTTCAGACCATTCTGAGCTTGTAATCAAACCCACAATTGCTGATGCTCCAGATACTCAATTCGTCCAAAGGCGGCCAGTTTTATTGCTTCTTTAATCGGCACAGCAATTTTTATCTCTGCTAACATAATTGCAAAAGGGTTTTCTAATGATCAATGAACCTTTTAGAATGATAGACTTGCATTACCAAACACAACATTCCACTGGAACACAAGACTAAGTGTTACTGATCATGAGCCTCTGTACACCTATGTAAATATTCCATTAAAAACAGCCATTTCTAGGATAAACATCTACAACATTAAGAATGTCTACACAGTACTTCGAGTTATTTTAATGAACAAAAAACGTTTTCTCAAAAGCAAGGAAACTGACCCTAAAATTTTGAATGGTAATGTATGTATAACTATGAGACATCTAATATTATTGTGACATTAAATGCATAGACTCGGGCATTCGGGAAAAAAGGGTTTTTTTTGGGGGGGGGGTCAAAACAGGAACATGGAAATAAATATGAAGACATGTATCAGGAAGAACACAAGTAGATAGGAGGAGCAATGTTAATGACCTGACTGGGGCTGACGAAACAGACGAATGGGGGGCAACAAGTAACAGGTGTGGCTCATCAAACCACATCAGGGATGAAACAGGAGGGTCAGGCAGATATGATGGGTAGGATGTTACAAATATGCGTTTTCAGATTAGAAAATTCCTTGCAAATGAATTTTTTGTCAGTTCATACTGTTCTAGAATGGCTAATCTACACCATCTTAATTTGGGTCATAATCACTATTTTAGATTTTTATTTTTGTAATTCGTTTTTAAATGGTAAACACCTATGTACATCTATGCATTTTGATTTCACAATATTACCATTTTTATGCCATATAGCCTACATCCTCCAGTTTCTAAACCATTGCTATGTTCATACTGTATATGACCATCATACTGAGTTTTGCTGAGACTGGATTTATATGACTGGATGAACAATTGCTTTCAGGAAACAAAAACCACAGACTTTCTGCCTTTTATGGATTTGAAAGCCAAAAAGGAATATTTCAGGTTTAAATTAAGCACCCCAGACCTGTCACAGACATTTTTGTAGGGCACTATAGACATATACTTGTTGACACAAATGTATTAATTGTGACCAATTCAATTCAAGCTCATAGTTTAACTTTGCATATCTATCAATTAGTCAATCAATCAATCTTTATTTATATAGCACTGTTTTAACCACAGGGCTTACAAAGTCTGTTACTGTGTGTTACATTTAAAAGAAAGGAATTAAAACAAGCATAACAATAACCACAGAAAAAAATAAAAATAGAATCAGTTTCAAAATGAAAATACTACTACTATTCTTATTAATAATAATAATAATAATAATAAATAATATGTTTGTAAGTTTTAGTTATTTAATAATTAATAATAAAATACCCGTTGTGTATATTAGAAGACACTGACACAGATGAGCTTTGAGCTAAGGTAACTGGAGGGGGGGGGGGGGGGGGGGCAGAGCCGAAAACTGTGGTCGGTAATCCGGGAGAGGGTCGATAAGCACGGAAGCACGGAATCTAGGAAGCGAGGCAGGAGTCGATACACAGGGAACTGGACACAAGGAAAATTGCTCGAATTCAGAGCACATCATGAAGATCTCATGTAGATCAACAAACTGGGTCACCAGATATAGGAAACTGATCAAAAGGGAACTTGAAAGAGCTGGGTTAGGTGTGTCTTAAACCGGAGCAACCAGCAAAACCAGAAAATGGGGTGATAGGGCTCATCACCTCAGGGAAGCCCTATCCGTTGGAATCCTGGGGGGTGTGGCTGGAATGATGAGAAGGATTTTCCGGAGCAATCCATGGCAGTACCCCCCCCCTCCAATGACTACCTCCTGGTGGATGAGGCCAGAGATCTGGGCGACGATGTTGGAGATCAGAGACCAACGATGGATCAAAAACAAAATGAGCCGGTACCCAGGAACACTTTTCAGGGTTGTAATCCTCCCAGTCCACCAGGTACTGGAGGCCCCGCCCCCTGTGACAGACATCCAACAGCCAATGGACAGCAAATGCTTCACCACCATCCACCAACCAGGGAGGGGGAGGGGGCAGGAGAAGCCAGAGGACTAGTCGCAGGGGGCCGAAGCAGAGAGACATTGAAAGCCAGGTGGACGTGCTGCATGGATTGCGGCAACTGGAGGCAGACAACAGAGGGATTAACAACCTTGGATACTGGAAACGGCCCAACAAAACAAGGAGCTAACTTGTGTGATTGGACATGCAGCGGTAAATATCAAGTGCTAAGCCAGACTTTCTGACCCACTCGGTAGACAGGAGCGCGAGAGCGGCACCTGTTAGCATAATGTACCATCCGGGCCCGGGCTATAACAACGAAGAATATGCATGACCCCAGGTGCAAAGACAGTGTTGCAGTAAAAGCTGCACTGCTTGAACTGTGACCTCTCTTTCTAGGCTTGGAAATAGCGGTGGCTGATACCCCAGGCAGCACTGGAAGGGTGAAAGACCTGCAGCAGACACGGGTAGAGAATTGTGCGCAAACTGTATGCTGCCCAGGACAGATAAGTGCACCATGTACTGGGGAGTGAGAGGCCAGGCAACGCAACAATTGCTCTATGTCCTGATTAGCACGCTCAGTCTGACCATTGGACTGGGAATGAAATCCTAAGGACAAGCTTGTAGTGACACCGAGCAGTTTGCAGAATTCCTGCCTAAAATTGCATACCAACTGGGGACTCCTATCAAAGACAATGTCAGTTGGCAGACCGTAGAGCTTAAAAACATGATCGACTAACAGCTGAGCAGTTTCTTTGGCCGAGGGGAGCTAAGGAATAGGAATGAAATGGACTGTCTTGGAAAATCGATCGGCCACAATAGAAGTCCAGTCACGAAATCTAAAGCAATATGTGACCGGCGCCGGCAAGGAATGGGTATGGGGCTCAACAGACCAGCTGGGAGCCAGGACAGGGTCTTGTTACGGCTGGGATGACAATAAGGATTCCCCGGAGCAATCTATGACAATACCACCAAAATATGGGACTTTAACCACCCACATTCTGGGCAGGGGACTTTAGACTATCCTCTCTGGTCGCTGAAGGGGACCACCCTCTCAGGTCCTCATGCAAGGGGGTACGAACCCCTGCCACACTGGGACCCAAACCCAGTGTCCTCTAGGGGACTCAAGCCTCAGAGAATCATTTAAGGGATTGGGTATCAACCATTTACAGACATGCTGGCCCATTAGCTGAGGATTTCTCTTTAGCCTCTCATTTGTTTATTTTTTGGCTTTGTCCTTTACAGTAACTTTTCAGGAGTACTGAATACGGCAAACGTTACATATTAGTTATCAGTCATAACTGTACAGTATACAAATATTTTTGGCAGGCGACCATACTATTTTTTATTATAGTCTTACAGTTTATAACTTACATGCCAACAACTATTTTGTCTGGTAGTGTTCTCATTTTTTTGTGAGTTTAGCTTGAATTTTAGGGTTTGTGCTTAGTAGTTTGATTAAAGGAGAGGAGATTTTAGGAAATGTGTTTTAGCAATTCAGGAAAACTGTAAAATGTCAAGGCATGTCAGACCACTTTGAAAGTGGGTGAGAGGCCTCAGACTCCAAAGGGTTACAGTAAATCCTTATTATGCTGTGTTTCTTTTATGTTCCTCTTTTTGAGTCTGGTACTATGACAAAAAATTCCCAATCTATCTATCCAGTGCTATTTTATTATTCCATCCTCTTTGTGCAATGTAGTGATGTAAAGTGCTGTCAGCAAAACAGCATGATACTACCACCACCCTGCTTGACCATTGGTTCAGTGTTCTTAGGTTAAGAAAGCAACCTCACCTTGATCCCCTGCAAACATATCTCTTTTCATTGTGGCCAAGCAGAGAAGTTAATGACACATTCACACGTCATTGTGACTGCCCCCACCCCCACCTCGTGTATATACAGCCATCAGCAGCCTTTCAGACTGTTAGCTAGACAGAAAGACAGAACACACTAAGGAATGTGTCTGTTTTATTCAAGCACAGTACAGAACCATATGTTTTTTTATTTTTCATTTTCTACTCTGTCCACCTTTATTCTCCACAATCAACATTATTACTTTGTTTAGGCCTGTAATTAGTCTGTTACACACATCTTGGGTCACTCTCCTCTCCCAAAATAACTCTATTGCTTGGACACGCTGCTGCTTTGTACCTGGCTTGGCCTCCTTGCGGATGAAGTATTTCATCATGTGCCAAACAAGCTCGATGGGCTTCAAATCTGTTTAATTTTCATATACCACACTGTCCCTCATTGCTTGACAATATCTTATTACTTTGTTTAGGTCTGTAATTATTATACTCCACACATCCAAAAGGTGAAGTAAAATACAAAATCCTAATTTCATCAAACTAAAAACACTTTTTGATAGTTTTAGGCCATATTTGCCTCTCAACAGAAACAATTTCTTAAATTTCACAGGCCATTTATTGCAGTGTTGTCAGTTTACTAATGAAATTGGAATTTTGTCTAAATATAAGAAAATTATACTTGCTTAGATTTTCATTTTTTTGTAGTGAAGTTGAGATATCTGAAATCAGGTATTGTACCTGATTTCAGGTAAGTCACTTCAGCTTTCATAATCACTGCTCTCCCTGATGGATGGATAAATCATTGCAAGTACTTTACACACAGAGGCGCAAGGGACGGATCATGCCGGCCCCCTTGTTCATTAAATCATCGTGAGGGGATCTCATTATAGTCAAGGTCCCACCCAGGACCCAGCAGGGGCCAGTCAAGGACCAACCAAGGCCTCATCATGGAAACAGGGGAAAATTCAAGTGGCTACATCTGTAGTTTGCTAAGGATAGTTTCGCATCTCCTTATCGTTACTTATCCCCCTTCTCTGTATTGCAGACTGAAGCTGTCTCACGTCTTTGAGCCCAGCAGTTCCATGGTCGTTATGGAATGGAATCACACAGAACCGCCTATTGGTGTTCGGATTGTAGATTACCTCATCAGTCAAGAGAAGGTAACAGAGAGGGTGGACCACTCCAAGGTGGAAACAGGTACATCCAGCTATCGTGGTTCTAGGCCCGTTGTTCAAGTCAATAACCCAGGCATGACTAAGTTGATGAATTCTACTTGAATACTTTTGAGTTGCTGAGATTTTAAGAATCATTTACGTAATAAAGAAAGCTTTATTGTTAGTATTGCGTAATTTCTAAACCAAAAAATTGGGGTAATAATATCAACAGAAGCTTCCATGTGAGATTAATTGAATATTGAATATTTTATTAGTCTCTTTCTGTAAATATTATATTGCTGTTATTCTCTTATTGTCTCTAATTTACAATATATAGTTTGTCATAGCTAAGTATGTACAGTATAGGAAAAAACATAGGATCAGTACTATTCATGGTTTTCAGGCTTCTGCTGAAACAAATCCCCCACAGATAAGGGGGGAACTGCTGTGTTTTAGTGTGCTGTTGAAAAACATGTTATTTAAGATTAAATGTAACTGACTCTGACAGGCTACACTACCAAGTCAGTTTTTAATCACAGACCTTTGACGTCCACAGGCAGAGACACACACACGATCATTTTTGCATTTTGATCCCTTTCCTTTTGTGAGCTAAATCTTAATACAAAAAGAAGGAATCACTGCTGTAACAAGATGATGCTTCAGCGTTTTGAATTGATAGCGACTCGTGCCCCCTCTTGGTTTTACTTTAGAGGGAAATTTTTATTAATATGAGAATATTTGCATATGCACTTCAGAAATACATATTCTGAAAATCAAGAGGTGTGCATTGTTCTCCATCTTATATAGCTTAAGCCACACATTACTGGTGTCACGATCGGCTGGTGAACAGGTAAGCGTGCAGGAACAGGCAAGCGGCAATCGGGCAAGGAGCACGCAGGCAGACAGGCAAAGTCGGGGCAAACGGGGATTTAATTAGGGCAAGGGCAGGACGGAACACTGGCATTGACCAACATCAATGACGGACAGGGAACCAACGTAAGACACGGACTGAAATACACAAGACTGGGCAAACATAATCAGACACAGCTGGGTACGATTAGGGAAGCACACGTGGATAATCAGGGGGCGTGGCACACACGAGGATCGTACGAGCCGGGTATGTCAGAACCACCTCCCCCCCCCCCCAAAGGCGTGCTCTCCGGGCGCGCCTCAGGGGAGGCGACGGACGAGACAAGGAGAAACCAGGACCTGGAAAACAAGAAAGAAAAAAAAAAACGTCAACGAGGGACAGGGAACAGGACGGACAGACAGAACTGACACAGGGGAAGAAACCAAGACAGGACCTGACATAAGATGGGAAAGGCGGACAGACAGATCAGGAAAGGGGACAGAGAGGGAACAGGTGGAACAAAAGGGCAAGGAGTGAACAGAGGGAACGTGGAGTAGAAACGGGAGGAACAAAGATGGGAGGAGGAGTAAACAATGGAGGGGCAGGAGAGTAGGGAGAGAAGGAGGGGGAATAACGGGAAGCCCGAGGGAGCCCCAGCGGGCGACGGGAAGCAGCTGTCCCAACCTCCATGCCGTCAGGTGTTGGACCAGCTGGTGGAGATTGGAGCGTACCTCTCCTAAGTGGCACCTGTCCCCAGGTGAGGACATCGCTAGCAGGAGGTCGCTGCTTCTGTTGGCGAAACCCAGAGCGACAGGATCCTCCCGGACGTTGGGCTGGTTAAGCCAATAGTAGGCCTCTTGTAGCAGACCGAGACGTTCATTCTCGGTCTGCTCCGCCTCTTTGTTTAGGTCCGTCATTCTGTCACGATCGGCCGGTGAATGGGTAAGCGTGCAGGAGCAGGCAAGCAGCGATCGGGCAAGGAGCACGCAGGCAGACAGGCAAAGTCGGGGCAAATGGGGATTTAATTAGGGCAAGGACAATTACGGAACACTGGCATCGACCAACATCAATGATGGACAGGGAACCAACGTTAGACACGGACTGAAATACACAAGACTGGGCAAACATAATCAGACACAGCTGGGTACGATCAGGGAAGCACACGTGGATAATCAGGGGGCGTGGCACACACGAGGATCGTACGAGCCGGGTATGACAACTGGACATGTCTGTCTCATTTAGTTTTATTATTATTCCATTTATTCTACCCTTTGCATTTTGAAAGGTTTAATGATAATGAGCATGGGTGTCATTGTAAAAGAAGTCACCACCTTTGTCATCTTCCTATCCACATACCTATTACCCACGCTCTCTGTGTGCTTGTGTGTAGTTCATGGATATATTAAATTGTGAGGAATAAATGTCCCCGTAACGTCATAAAAACCTATTTGATGGCTCGGGTTTCGGCCCCACCTGAACAATCCACGTCCAGTACTTATTTATTTAGGTTTTGGCAGTCTCTAAAAAGATAGCTTCAGTTTTTTGTTAAATCTATTTGTACAATCAATCACACAACGACTCTTTTAGGTTTTAGAAGTGTTTTTGCACATCTAATAGCACGCGAGGTGGGAGTAGCGTTTAGTGGTAAATCCTGATAAATTACAGGCAACTGGGTGAGACAATGAGATTAATCTGAAAAAAGCAATTGATGATTTGTGAGTGACTAGCTTGGGATGTTTCGCATGCTTGCTGCATCCTGCGGGGTTGCTATCACAACGAAGTGCAAGTGGCGTTGTTGCCAGTGGGAGGAAACTTGTGGGGCATGTTAAGCATCTGCCTCGCTTGGAAAATATTGAAATTGAACTGCAAATGCCTTAAAAATACTTAAAACAAGATGTACAAACAAGGTGGAACAGTACGTTATGTATGTTTCTTGTACTCTAATTAAAGATTTTTTTATCATATTATAAACATATCAATACAAGTCTGTGTGTGCGAGCGTGCGTGTGTGTGTATATTTGTGGGAGTTTGACAGCTGGTACTAAATGTAGCTGTAACAGCTATCAGAATACACATTACCTAGGTATCTTGTCTAAGGCATTGTCTTTGAAACAGCAATTTCTGGGAATGTGTAATTTCAAATATTTAAGAATCTTGTAAATCTGCCACTTCATATAGTTGTAATCTTGGAGAATGTGACATTGAATGTTTTAATTTAAGTCCATTGTTCTTGTTTTGAGTGAAGTTTCTTGGCAGGAAGATTTCTCATAATTGATGTACCCATGCCTTGATTGTTGCATTGTAAATTTTGATTTATTATTCTCACATCAGTTGTAATATCATTTTAAAATACAAACTTGTCTGAACAATGGGTGCAGTCAGTGTAGTGTAAATGTATGGGTGTTGATTCTGGTAGAGTATATGTCCACTTACAGTGTGGTCTTAAATTTGGCTGGTAGTGGTATTAAAAAGGTCTCAACAAAGTCTTGAATTTCACATCAGAATTTTTGCTGACATCCTCAGTAAGAGTAAGGCCATGTGTTGAAACAACCTAAATGACATCTCAGCAGAGTTACTGGGCTCACTCTCCATAACAGGTTGAGTTTGGAGATTTGGAGGGAACCTGGAGGAGCCATTGCTCCTTCAGACTTACAGGAGTCGACAGAGGTGGTTTCAGCTTCTTTTAAGAAGGCAAAGTGGTCAGCTACCAAGGGAGTTATTCCAGGCTTGTCTCAGTGGACATTTTTATTTAATGAAAAAAGCTACATGTGGACTCAACCAAGAAATAAGGTCTTGAGGTCACCATGAACTGGAGGTAGGAGATATGAAAGGCGACTCATGGGGTGTTCAGTTTATTTCTTGTTTAATGGAATTAAAGGGCAATCTAAAATTATACATGCTAAATGAGAATCATATGGGTACCAGTGAAAACGTTCAGTTTCTGCTCCTCACTTAAGCTCTTCATGGTCTTGTTAACTGCTAAGCTCTCTATAGAACTGAACTCTTACTCTCATGGTGGAAGGTTACGCTCTATTAGCTTAATTTATGCATCAAATACCCAGCTATAGAAACTGACGAAGTGTAAAACATTATATGTTCTAATATATTAGAAGAACAACGTATAGCATGTATAAACCCATGTATAAACTTACTCATCTGACGCTGAAGTTGATCTGTTTTGCAACAACCCTTTTTACCTGTGTATGTTTATTGCTTTCCTCTAAGGAATGTGTTCTGTACAGTCATACTTATCCCAAGACATGATTATGATACTTTTGTTCACCTGTTTAATCCAGTTTCAAGAAACACTTGATCCATTAGTTGTCAAGTAGTATATTGCAGAACCAATCCCTTTTATGTAAATTCAGGACATCCAAAAATCTCACATTCTGCTATTATTATGTTACTAGACAATAAAATATGTATTTATTTTCCTGTGAAAGTTTAATTCTGAATTATAATACTCAAAATGAGTTTTTTTTTTTGCAAGATTATATTTACAAAATACAGAAATATTTGGTTTTGCTTCAAAAATATAGTATTTCCCACTTGATAACATTTTGCTGTAGAGTCTGTGAATCAGTGCAGATGATTTTAGACAGTATCTCTATTAACATACAATGTGTTCTGACAGAGACCATGCTGAGCTTTGTGGACGATATCCTCTCTGGGGCCAAGTCGCCGTGTGTCATGCTGGCGGATATTCCTGACCTGCTCACTTCCTCCATTAGCATGATCATCCGCTGCTTGGAACCGGACACTACTTACATGTAAGTGGTGGTATCTGAAAACCAAAACAAAGCTATGCATGACTCCCTGTTATACCATATGTAGATCAATGAGTGAATGATCATTTCTGTTAATTAGTTATTGCTATTGTTCGTTACAAGACACCACTCTCAATACGTATATGAGCAAAAAGAGCTCATATGTTGTGTCCTCTCTCCCTCAGTACTGTATGTACGGTTACACAGCGTGCTCACTGATGATAAATTGTTTCAAGCTGTCATGATTACTCGATTATACTGAATTATTCAATTATTTAAAAACATCGATCAAATTTTCCTAATCGTTTACTTGGTGATATGGCAGAAGGAAAATGGAGCATATAGGATGAGGATCAAAATAAAGACCAGAAGCATCATTTGTGTTGAAGCATTTCATATTAAAAGTGAATGAAAATTTAGCCGTCTGTCAGTACTGCAAAGCAGAACTTAAATATCACCATTAACTGCAGTGTAAATATCTGTCAAAAGAAAACATTCAGGTTTGACGGACTCACCCAGTAACGTGTAGCTTAGTAATAGGTATGTGCCATTTAACCTCTTTGAGTACCTTAGCCTGTCTTTGTCATCGCTTTGATTTAAATCATTTTGCTTAATTTACTTTCTACGATTTCTGTTTGGCAAAATAATCACTGCTACAATGAAGGTTAGCCCTGTCGATTTGCCACATCATTGTACATAATACACTACATATAACCATCCATCCACCCATCCATCGTCCAAACTGCTTATCCTACTGGGTCGCGGGTGGTCTTGAGCCTATCCCGGAAGCAATGGGCACGAGGCAGAGAACAACCCAGGATGGGGGACCATCGCAGGGCACACTCACACACCATTCACTCACACATGTACTCCAATTTAGCAACTCCAATTAGCCTCGGCATGTTTTTGGAACGGAGGAGACTCGAACCCGGGTCCCAGAGGTGTGAGGCAACAGTGCTAACCACTGCACCACCATGCCGCCCCTACATATAACCAATTAGTATTAATTATTTTTTGTGAAAGTATTACGTGTTAGGGCTGAAAAATACTGAAAAAAGTTGACACTGCGATATTTTGATTATTTTGGAGTTGAAAATTATATATATGGCCAAATAGAGCAGCAGAGCATGGCAATTTTTTAATTTCTCACAAACATGCCACAGAATTTATGAGTGTGTCCAGAAGCAAGAACGTTAATGATTGATTGTCTCAGAGAGCAGATGTAAAAACAGCTGCGGTAAACTTTAGACTTTTTTTCAACATAACCTAGATAACGTTAAAAAGCAACCATTATTAAAATTGCAAAGCTTCCTAAGTTTTGTTTCCTTTGACTGAATAAAAATGTATTAGTGCAACTTATTGATGGTTTGAATGCAGCAGACTACTGTGATCCTTGCGATATGACAATTGCATGTGCATGAAATGCCATGTTGATATTAACTTTGCGCATTGTTATTAACCTATCATGGTGGCACAGTGGTGCAGTGGCTAGCGCTATTTTGTTTGTGTGGCTTTTTCAGTGAATCCGGTTTCCTTGCACTTCGTGTGACTGACTGTACCCCAATTTCAATGTATATTATATAATATTATATTATATTATATTATATTATATTATGAATGATTAACCGTTGGATCGTCAGATTAATTGGTAGATTACTCGATTATTAATATAATCGATAGCAACAGCAATAAAATTATGCCAGTAAATCAGTCTTTACCATTAGGCTAAATCAATGGACGGGGTTATAACAAATTTTCATGGCAACTCAGTCATAAATTAATAAATATCATTTGCGTGACAGTTTACAGAGAAGAGTCTTTTACTTTTCTGATATAGCATAAATATTGCCAGGAATAAAGTCAAATAAGAAATTAAAAGCATACATTCTAGTATAATTAAATGTTTTTGTCTTTGTGTAATTTTGACAATCTTTTCTAATAATACAGTACAGCTTTTTGCTTCCTCAAAAAATACAAATCTTCCAGATCCTGCATCTTTGCATGCCCACCTCTTCTACCACTGAAGTGAAATGTTTGTAGACTTATTTGTGTTATCTATGCATTTCTTCAGGCCAAATGCTAAAATTGGAGGGAATGCACTTTAGTCAGATTAGCCTGAAAGTGCGTCAGTGGAGTGCTTAATGCTAATGGCAGAAACAAATGAAATTAGCAAGCAGAAAAACTAAAGGCCCCCAGTTATTTCTCACCAGCTATCAAATCATGAGGTCATCTGAGGGCAGACACTCTCCTTGCAGTCTATAAAGATAAAATGTATGTAATTGTGATATTCCTGAGATCATAGGAAAATCTGGCAAAGCCATAAATACGCTATGCTGTGGTCCTTACAATGTAATGATAGTATCTGAGAAAATTAGATATTTAGATAACACCTATTATTAGATAGTAGATAACCTAATATTAGATAGTAGATAACACCTGGGCCCATATTCACAAAGCATCTTAAGACTAAAAATAGCTCCTGTACAGTAATGATCGCATGTCGGGCGAGCAAGCAGGGAGCGGGGAATCGGGCAGACGGAAATCCAAAACGTAGGGTCTATTCAAGCAAAAACACATACACACGAAAACTACCTCAATGAATGGGAAACAGACTTTAACGCGGGCTAAATACAGTAGACTGAATGCAGGAAACGCAGGACAGTTGGTGAACGTTGGGATTCCACACAGGGTTAATGAGGGGGCGTGGCACACACGAGGATCGTACGAGCAGGTCATGACAGAACCCCCCCCCCCCCCCCCCAAAGGCGTGCACTACGGGGAGGTGATGAACGAGATGAGACCGGGGACATGGGACCTGGACAACAAGACCAAGAACATTGGGGACACAGGGACTGGAAATAGGACGGACAAACAAAACAGGCACAAGGGAAGCAACCAAGACAACAAGATGGGAAACACAGACAGGCAGACCAGGAAGGGAGACACAGGAGAAACACCAACGGGAGGGACTAAAGGACCAGATGTTAACGGAGGAACCACAGGAGGACGAGGAGCCGAGACAGGAGGGACAGAGGGACGAGGAGCAAACACTGGAGGGACAAAACAGGGTGGCCAAACAGGAAAGACTGGGGGACAATGGGGAGTCCGAGGGAGCCACAGCGGGAGACGGGAGGCAGCCAGCGGGGCCGCAGGAGACCGGGAGGCAGGAGCAGGAGGGGACCACGAAGGAGCCGAGGAGACAGGCTGAGGGACAGACAAAGAGGTTGAGGATGGAGGCGGAGGGGAGTCCGACGCAGGCAAGGAGGGAGATGGAGTCGACGCTGGGGAACTTGCAGACAACCGAAGAGGCGTCAGAGGTGGGACTGAGGACGGCCACCAAGGCGTTGGAGGGGGAGCCGCAGGCAACCGCCGAGCAGGAGCCAACGGACCCACAGGCGCCCCCCAAGTCCCAGCTAAGGTGCACAAGGGTGAGCTAGGGGGCAAGGCAGACAGGACCAGGTCCCTACGTCTGTATCCCCTCCTCTTACGGGACACCAAAAGGCAGGGACCAAACCAGGATCCACCCTGCTGTGGAGGAGGAGTCACGGGGGAGTCATTGAGGATATCAGAGAGATCCCGAAGGGGTCCCATTCGAGCTCCTCCTCCTTCTCCAATAAGGAAGGAGGAGCGATGGTCCAGCAGTCAGGGACCTCCTTGGGGACATGGGCCACGGGAGCAGGGTCAGGAACTAGGATAGGCGAAGCCTGGGCTGGGACCTCAGGCGCGAGCGGAGCCTGGGCCGGGGCATGAGGCGCAGGCAGTGCTGGGACCTCAGGCGGCGCAGGAGGCAGAGGCGGCGCCGGGGACCTTGGGCGGAGCAGCGGGCAGAGGCAGCGCTATAGCAGGAGCCTCTGAGGGCGGTGATGTAGCTGCCAAAACAGGCAGAGCGGGATCCTCCGGGGCAGGCAGGTCAGGAACATCAGACACGGACAAGTCAGGAACATCAGGTACAGGTGGGTCAGGAACATCAAGAACCGAAGCCTCCACTGGAACCATCAGGACCGGAACCCCTGGGACTGAGGCGTCCTCCTCCGGGACTGTTGAGGGAGTCTGCGCTGTCCTCAACTGTAGCAGCCTCCGCAGGTTCTCCGCTATTTGGTCCAGCTCACGGGGTGATGAGATTGGGGTGAATGCTGCAAATGCTCCTTGAAGCTGTGTACACAGCTGGAGTCTTCCATCATCCTCCAGAACAGATCCTGGAGAGTAAAGAAAGTCCCAGCCGGGGATGAAGCGGTGAGCAGACAAGCCTCTGGCTTCATCTCAGGGGAAGCGGCAGTATTGTGGGCTTCGAGATTACATGTGGATGTAGGTGTGGCCAGGCGGTGAGCCTTGGGAACCGTCGCAGCAAGAACTGCGGAAGACGCAGCAGGGCAGGCATTGGAAACTGAGACAGCCCTGGAGCTTCCTCTCATCTTGGGCTTTTTTTTTTCTTCTTTCTCGGTGCTTTCAGCGGAGTTGAGGGCATCTCAGGCAGCTCCGACCACGGGTCGAAGGGCAGTCCACTGTCCAAGGCAGCCGCAGAATGTTCTCGCTTACCTCTTCCATGAGGTAAGCGTCTTCAGACGGGGATCTCTTTTTGAGAATATCCTGTGTCTGGTAAGCGAGGGCTCACAGCATGGGGTCGACTTGCACCTCAGGCTGATCAAGCCAGTAGGTGACCTCATCAACCAGATCAAGGTAGAAATCCTCGGTCGGGGGGGATTACCTTCTCTCGGAGTCCGGTCATTCTGTAATGATCGCGTGTCGGGCGAGCGAGCAAGGAGCGGGGAATCAGGATCTGGCAGACGGAAATCCAAAACTGTTTAAAATGCTTTTAAAATTACTGAAATGTGTGTATAACACAGTATTGTACATAAATTATACCTTATTGTAGTTTCGCTGCTGCATTTCATTAGCTGAGTTTTGACAGTTTATCATAAGCTTTAATGAGTCTATATTTAGCACTGAGAGAAAATGACTTTTTTACCTGACATCTTTTATGTACATTCAGCATTAGCCTCAGGTAGCTACCCAGAAGCAGACGGATTACGGAAAAGTAGGGACAATCAAAATAAAGAAAAGTAAAAAAAAAAAAAAAAGTTTACATGCTTAAAAAGACCGAAAATATACACCGAATGTGGACTACTTTATTACTGTAAGCAACTTATTTTAAAAGTATCTATACAGGAATTATTCTCTCCCACGGTATTTGAGCCATATAAGCAGTTGATCAATGTAACTAAGATCACTATAACTGGTTTCCACTGTACTTGTGTTTATGGGATGTTACGCGTACATTTTTACCAGCACATACTGGCCTCTCATTAACCTTCTGGGGATGAGCGCATCGTCAGCAATGCAGTGAATTTTTCACGTCCATTTCAGTTTATATCTCGCTGAAATGTTTATGTAGAATCATGAAAAAAACGCTGTCGTGTAATGCTGTCTTCTTTTCGAAATGTTCATTGTTGGAAGTATTAAGGTTTTTAAAATTAGGTTAAATCAGCAAAGAAGTAAACCATGTCACCTTTCTTTGTTTTACCTGTGTAGTACCACCCTCATCTTGAAGATCGCTATTCACATTCTAAATAGCCACATTACCACGTATTCAAATGTTATTCACATGGTTATTCACATGGCCAAAAGAATGACTACCTAATGGTGAAGAACAAGTGCATTGACTCATCAATCCAAAAAGGTGGCATCCCAGGCTTCTCTGGGTGTTTGTAACACATAGGCATCCATAACCAGTTGATCCAGTATGCTAAGGAGAACAAAGGCAATCTAACATTTGTCTGGCTCAACTTGGCTAACACATACTATCCTTCTTGATCTCATCAAGGCAGCTATAGAACTCTCATATCCCTCACCGCGACAGGGGAATGATCCACAGCTATTTTAAGGGATTAAAGTTGTGGTTCATGAAGGCTGATAATGGAGTCTGGTATCCACTAATCTCCAATTCATTGTCCCGTTCATTGTCCAAAGACATAAGAATATTGTTATCTGTAGACATGATTATGCATCAATGTCAGCTTTGGAATGAGGTGCATGCATAGTTCTAATCATATTTTTATAAATTAGGAACAGCATGTTTATAACAGTCTTGGCAGTGTTGTAAAGTTAACAGACTGCAACTTTTCTCACCTGTTATAAATAAATCTGAAATTTTCATGAATTTCATTGCATGCTCCTCCAGTGTCTTTCATTTCGCATTATTCTTTCTCTCTCAGCACCACTTTTTTATTTCATGCAAAGCAAGTGTGTACCATTTAAATTTTTTATTTTAGGATTAGCCAACCTCTTTCGTTCGAGATAAATACATGCACACGAAGTAAATAACTTGCATAGCACTTTCCTACTCCTTCGAGCACTCAAAGTGCTTTACAATTCATGCCTCACACACCGGTGGTGGAGACTGCCATGCAAGGCACCACCCTGCTCACCGGGAGCAACTTGAGGTTCAGTTCTTGCTTAAGGACGCTTCACTAAGGTTAGGAGGAACCAGGGCTCGAACCTGCATTCCTCCCTTTGCCAAACTGTGGCAGTACCTTCTGCAGCACCATCGTAAGGTCATACCCCTTGGGCCTCTTGTCATTGATTTAATACATGCATGTACATCTGTTTACGAGAATCCTGGCAGTGGCCCGAAACATCAACTGCCCACCAGCAATTTTTTTTAGCAGTCTGAATTTCCTGGCAAAGGCACTTTCGTTCCCAAACCGATAATGATATAATCAAATGATACGCAACGCATATGCCCTAGTGTTTTGTAATGTGTTACTATGTAAAAGGCATGAATAATGCAATACCATCTGCCATGTTCTGTTTGTAATAATTTGTAATAATGAAGTTCTTAGTAGTTATGTGGATTTTTTTGTCCTATCTGTCAGGTTCAGGCTGTGGGCAGTGGACAACACAGGGCGACGCTCCAACCCTACTGAGGTCACCATCAAGACTCCCTGCCCCTCTGTAGATGATGTGAAGGCGCAAGGTGGGTGGGGCAGGGTGGGGTGGTGGGGGGTGTCCCTCATACTGTCCGGGGGAAAAATGCAACTCCTGGCCATTAAAATATCCATAAAACGAATGAAATATCTATAAAGTCATCATTATGCTCTATAAACCATAGAATAGAGCCACCATAAGGAAATTTAGGTCATGTTCCTTACAAAAACAAGCTGGGCTTATTTCTCTGTCAATATCACACAATCGTGTTCCTTCACAGAAGCCAAATTACTTGTGTAGTCACTGAGGCCACACCACCAATTGGTATAAATTCAAAGCCGCTAAACGTAGTCTTGAAGTACATGTTGCTCTTCTTTGAACATGGCTAAGGTAAAAAAGGAGCTAATGAGTGAGCAACAGGTTCGAATAAAGGCCCTTTTTGATGCTGGCTGGAGTTACCGCTGCATGCCCACGGACTTGAGATGCAGTCCAAGCACTGTAAAGTACACTTTAGTCCGCCATGATGCCACCAATTCACACCAGAACTGAGAGGGAAGAGGTAGGAAAAAGAAACTTTCAGACAGACAAGTGAATCATCTCAAAATTCTCAGTCTTAAGGACAGAAGAAAGACCTGACGAGAACTTCAGGATGAGATCAACACCACAGTGACTAATGGTGCATCAGTGTCCTCAAGAAGTGTGCATCGGAGACTGGGAGAAGAAGGACTTGTTGGCAGAATAGCAGCAAAGAAACCATTTTTGAGGGAGAACAATATAGTGAAACACTTGAAATTTGCAAAAGAACACAAGAAATGGAGAAAGGAAGATTGGTATAAAGTGTGGACTGATGACTACAAGTTTGAATAGTTTGGCAACAAGCGAAGAGTGTACAATATGTTCAACGGAGGAAGGGGGAAGAGATATAAAAAGGAGTGTCTCTTGCCAACAGTTAAATACAGAGGGGGTAGTATTATGGTGAGGGTGCCATTTCAGCCTCAGAAACAGGTGACCTAGTGAACATTGATGGCATCATGGATAAGAAAGTATACCACAACATTCTGGTGAGGCATGGAGTACATCTGGGTGTCGTCTTATTGGGCCTGGATTAATTTTCAAAGAGGACAATGACCCTAAACATTCTTCTAACTATTACCGGAACTACCTGCAACAGAAGGAGTCTGCTGCAACATCAAAAATGATGGATTGGCCCCGTCAAAGTCCGGACCTCAACCCCATCGAGCAAATTTGGGGCGAGTTGAAAAATAACCTGGACAGATCTATTGTACATTCAAAAGAAAGCCTTTGGCTTGAGTTGCAGAAGGCATGGGATAACATTAGTGTTGAAGTTCTCAGGAAATATATTGACACTATGCCAGAGAGATGTGCTGCTGTAATTGCTGCAAAAGGTGGACACACCAAATATTAAAGTTAAAAGTGGATGAAAACAGTAGGACTCACTTCATCTGATATTTGTTGTACTCAGCGCAACCATCTGCATATTTCATGAACATCATGAAATTAAATCATATTTTGGAGGCAAAAAAAGGTCAGTATTTTCAGATTTGTCAGGTGTTCTAATAATTTTGGCCAGCACTGTAGCAGATAACGCATCGGAACCGCCTGGGATACAAACGTCATGCGTGTGACTAAAATCTTCAGCCAATAAGGGCAAAGTTGTGTTGTCATGGAGGCGGTTCCAATTTGTGCAGCCAGCGGAGAGGTGCTGCACGATCTGTCTGAAGTCATCTTGCTCTCGCAAAGTTTTTTTACCATGTGACATGGTGACGCGTAGTGACGTTTTGCAGCGCCGTCTGAAGTCAGACAAAAAATCTGACCATGATGCATTGCATCAGGACCAGAATGCATTGCTTTAAGTCAGTGCTGTACTATAAGCGGCTGCATGAAGTCAAACGCACCCATAGTCATCATGGGTTAAGTGCAAATTTGCACAGAAGTGGTTAGAGGACCTGGCATTTAAGGACTGGCTAAGGCTGGTAGCAGGAAAAAATCGAGAGGGTTACTATTCAAAAAATCAGAAATATCACCTGGATGGGGGTTAATATTATCCGGTCGCATATGCGATGCACAACTCATAAATCAGGAATGCGTGGACGAGAGCAGTTAGCTAACTGGTGCAAATCGATAAACTCATTGAAGAAAAAGCCAAACAATTAAGGCACTTGCCATGAGTAGACTATTGGATAAAGATATGGACTCGTGACTGAAGAAGTTAAACAAATGCAAGATGTTTTCAAAGTCACAGTTACTAAATTTATTCTGTTGACCCATGTTCCCTACTTAAATTCTATTGTACAGGCCAAGATTGTGTAATATTATAAATCTTTAAATCAGTTTGAAACTTGTTTAAAATTGGTTACAAATCAATGTCGTGGGGGGTTTAAAAAATATTGAGTAAGTATTAAATAGGGTATTAAATGGTGTTAAATTTAACCTCTGGATTTCTGTATATACCCTGTCTATGTGTGGAAGGGAAAATATAACTGCAGGGAAAATGGGACTTGAGACACAGATAGAGCCGAGTAGGCACACCTGCGTACCCACGACACTAACAGCTAATCAGACGGTGTTAAAGTATGTGTTTAGCTCCCCAGCTGCCACCCACAGAGAGTGAAGGGGCTTCCCATCATAGTCTTTGGGACGAGTGGTGTCCCTTTCTGTGCCTGCACAAAAACAGAAACATTTGCTTTTTTTAACTCCTTGCCTCGTTAAATGCAGCTTATTGATAAAACTCTGAGTAACACAATACAGTTTTCTGCACATGCCCTATTAAACTGGAGAGACAGCTATATTCTGGGCAAATTTACTTTGTAACTCCTCATCATTCCAAGAAGTGCATACATAGATGATGAAGGCCCCGCTTTCACAATATTTTCATTTCCCTTTCCTCCCACCTCAGAGATCGCAGATAAAATCTACAACTTGTTTAACGGCTACACTAGTGGAAAAGAGCAGCAGACAGCCTACAACACACTGATGGACCTGGGCTCGCCATCACTGCACCGTGTCCTTTACCACTACAACTTGCGCTATGAGAGCTTTGGCGAGTTCACGTGGCGCTGTGAGGATGAGCTGGGACCCAGGTAATCACAATTCTACCCAATATTATACCTTTCTTGTTTAGGTATCCTCTATGCATAATTCACTTCATCCATCCATCCATCCATCCATCCATCCTACAACTGCTTATGCAGCACAAAATGGCCATGGGCCTGAAACTTACATATAGAAAGTGTGCAGAATTATTAAGCATGTAATTTGCTTGTATCTTCTGTTCTGGTCAATAGTGTCAGCCCAAATTAATCTCCAAATAAGAAAGGAGTGTTAAAAAATAGAGCATGCTCAGTATTTGGTCAGAGTATTTTCTGCTTGGAGTAAAACAGGAAACCATAGATAGTTCCCATTTACTTCAAATAGTTTTGCTCTAGAACACACCAACAGTGATCAATAGGCACATGTATTCTACAACTTATTATTTTTTAGTATTTTATTGGGCCAAAAATGGAACCTGATTGAGAGTGGGGGAAAAATAGTTAATTGTCAGTCAGTGTGATGCGAAACAACCAAAATTCCAAGTCTTTGAAAACATGATCACCGCATGAGCGAGTGTATTGTGCTCAATAATCAAAGATGGAAGATGCATGTAGAGAGAAGAAGACAGAAATTAACTGCCAACGATTTATGTCAATTTAAGGGGGGGGGGGGGGGGGGCTTCCAGAAATTCTTTAGCATCAAATGTCATGTTTATCAAAACTGCAATCTAAAGGGAATCTCCAGAAGTATCAGGTGCAGTGAGCTGTGTGACATTGCTAAGATCACGAAGGCTGAAACACAGCCTCCATTCGATGGGGCACACAAGGTAAAACATTAAGAATGGGCACGGACACATCTCAAGGCTGATTTCACAAAGGTTTTGTGGACAGATAATATTAAATGACTCTTGAAGGACCTGGTGGAGGGGCCATGGATGGACACCTTCAAGCACTGACAAGGTGGTGGAGAAGTGATGGTGTGGACTGCAGTTGTCAGTGATGAACTCCTAGAAGATACCTTCTTCAAACACATACAAGAAGAAGTCAGCAGCTTTCAGATTACCATCAGGTTATGGTATTCATAAAGGACAATATCCCTTCACATGGGTCTTAGTAAAATGTGAGCTTTACCAATGTAGCAAGCAATGCACTTCTCAGAGCAGCGTCTGAGTGGCGGTCCTACCTGCCTCAGCTAATAATAGATGGGATCAAATAAAAAAGTTGAATGGTTGCATGGACAACAGGCTTATGATGGAAGTTCAGTAGAAAGGCTTAAGCTTGGTAAAGTGGACTGTATATGACAGTCAGTAGTCTGTTATTCCTTATATAGACTGAATAACTAAAATAGTTTTTTAGATTCTGATTGCTTAATAATTGTGCAGACTGATAATCTGTTAGATAGAATAGTTTTTATTCTATTGTTTAATTTCCTGTCCTACCTTGATCTCCCTGAAACACACAGACACAAATGCTGGGGACAGCAAAGCTTGGGGGTCACAGCTCAGCTCAGCCATTGTTCAGTGGCCCAAGAGGAGCTTGTTTAATCATTTGATTCCGATCATGAGGATGAGTTCTTGTATAATATGAACTATTTAGATTAATCAACAATCAGTAAAATAGTTGCTAGATTAAACCATAGAAAATTTGTCGTCAGTGGCAGCCCTAGATGTGAATTAGCAATTAATGCTGTTAAAACTTTCACCAGACTGGTTTGTGCCTCCTAAGGTGTTCTCTGGGCTGCTGTACTTCCTGTGTCTTATCTTCACAAGTTAACTTCAGGCCTTTGCTGAAGGTTGCTCCTACACACCTTCAGAAGAAATTCGATACACACATGTAGACCATGCTGGGAGATACAGACATAAAGCATCCAAGTGGTATATTCATTTATTATCTCTTTGCTGGTGATGCAGTTCCCCTTTTCAATTAACTTTTCATAGCCATGTGACCTTTTCTAGTGATACAGTATTAGAAATTATAGCTCCAAAATAATACATCTTCGATGTGAACATTTGTGTTTCAGCTGGAGGTTCCAGCTTGATTTAGACAAGTAACAGGAGTTCAAGAAGTTTATTGTCAGTTACACAGTAAAAAACATGTACACCTTAGAACTATGTCATGAAATTCTTACTTTGCTTGCTCACCTTCGAAAAAGATATAAAAATAGAATAAATAGTAATTAAAAAATTATAAAAATATAAGAATCATTCGATAAAGTGCACAGTGCTGAATGACATTCAGTAAGAGTTGGATATGAATATAGATGTGGGATCAGATTAACTTGAGCTTTTAGCATTGTTCAAGAATCTGATTGCCCGGAGGAAAAAGCTTTTCATCAGTTTTGTGGTGCGTGACTTTATGCTCCTGTAGCGTCCTCCTGAGGGGAGCGGTGTAAACACGATGCATTGGGGGTGTGTATTGTCTTTAATTACGTTGTGGGCCCTCTTGATGACCCTGCTGTTATAGATGTCCTGCAGAGAGGGGAAGGTTGTTCCAGAAATATACTGTGCAGTGTTAATTACACGCTGGAGAGCCTTCCTCTCCTGCACAGAGCAGTTGCCATACCATACGGTGATAGAACTGGTGATGACTCCCTACTGTACCCCTGTAGAAATTGGTTAGGATTTTGGTTGGCATGCCACATTTCCTCAACTTCCTCAAGAAGTACAGTCTTTTGTGTGCCTGGTTGATGAGTTGTTGTGTATTACGAGTCCAAACCAGATCCTCACTAATGTAAGTTCCAAGGAATTTGAAGATCTCCACTCTCTCCACTTCGGCCTCACAGATATGAATAGGAGTGTGCTGCGGCGACTTTTTCCTTGGGTCGATGATCATCTCCTTGATTTTATCTGTGCTCAAAGTGAGGTCGTTTTTCTGACACCAGGTCACAAGTCCTATCATCTCAGTCTTATAGTCTGTCTCTCCGCCCCCACCCCCCCCCCAGTGATCAGCCCTATGACTGTGGTATCATCAGCAAATTCAATGATGCTTGTGTTCTTCTGAGAGGCCACGCAGTCAGGGGTGAACGGGGTGTAAAGCAGCGGACTCAGTACACAGCCTTGGGGGCAACTTGTGCTGATTCTTCTTGTGCCTGATGTCTGGTTGCCAATTCTCACTGACTGGGGTCTATCTGTGAGGAAATTCAGTACCCAGCTGCAGAGGGAGGATGTCAGGCCAAGTGAGACCAGCTTGTTGCACAGTTTCTGTAGGATAACTATTGAATGCTGAGCTATAATCAATAAACAGCATCCTCACACATGTGCCTTGTCCTTTCAGGTGTGTGAGGATCGTTTGAATAGCAGCATTGGCTGCATCATCAGTGGACCGATTCTGGTGATGAGAATACTGTAGGGGGTTGAGGGTTGCTGGGACTGATTTCTGAATGTGTGCCATGACTAGTCTCTCAAAGTATTTCATCACAATAGGAGTGAGTGCAAAGGGACATCATTTAGACAGCTCACCTGTAATTTCTTTGGAAGGGGCACAGTGGTGGTAGCCTTAAAGCACGAAGGCACAAATACCTGTGCCAGAGAGAGGTTGAATATGCCTGTCAAAACCCCAATTTGACTCACATGAGCAGACTTTGAGCGTGCGCCCTGGAATGGAGTCTGGGCCTGTTGCCTTACGTGGGTTGATTTGGCTCAAAAACCGATGCACCGCCGCTGTTGTCACTGACAATAGTTCACCATACGTGACTGGAAACTCTTCATGGCGATGAGTGTTAGGTGCCTCAAAGCAGGCATAGAACTCATTCAGCTCATCCGGTAGTGTGGCCTCTGGTTGTAGTCCTTGTCACATGCGATGGGAATCTGAAGTGGTGTAGTAATCCTCCAGTTTCAGTCTGTACTGTCTCTTGGCATGATTGATGGTTCTGCACAGATTGTATCTGGTCCTCTTGTAGCTATCTGCCTCACCAGAGACAAATGCAGCAGTGTGGGCACGTAGGTTGGATCGCACCTCCCCATTAATTCAAGGCTTATTATTTGGATAAAGCCTACAGTGTTTTGTGGGAACGATGATATAAAATCAGTAAAAACGCTGATATGCCCAGATACAGCAGCAGCATACTGTGCTCCTCCAAGTCGACAGTGGATTCTCCCCTCAGAGAGGCAGTTTTAAAGACGACTTAGTTAGTACTCTCAAAGCAGTCCTGAAGAGTTTCCTCCATTTATTCATTCCATACCTTGATAATTTTACATACTGGAGCTCTCTTGAGGAGTTGTATGTAGACTGGATACAGGAACACAGACAGATGATCCGACTTGCCAAAGTGGGGGCGTGGTACTGCTCTTTAGACGTCCTTCACGTTGCTGTAGATTTGGTCAAGAGTTAGATATTTTTTGCTGGTAATATTTGGGGAAAACCTTCCTCAGGTTGCAATGATTAAAATCTTCAGCCACAATGAAAACAGCATCAGGGTGGACAGACTCACATCTGCTGATAACATCGTGCAGCACCCTGAGTGAAGTCACGTGACCCGCCCGTGGTGGAATGTAAACAGACACCAGATACACAGCATTGAACTCCCTCGGCAGGTAAAAAGGTCTGAATTTAACCATAAACAGTTCAATGTCAGTGGAACAGAATCTTTCAACTACCTGTACATACACACACACCATCTCTTGTTCACATATAAACAAATGCCTCCTCCTCTGTTCTTCTCGGAGGTTGATTTACGGTCTCCGCGGTGCAGGGAATGTATGTGCAGCTGTAGCACAGAGTCCGGTATACTGTCCGACAGCCAGGTTTCCAGGGAACATGAGAGCACAATAATCCCTTATCTCATGCTGTGTGATTACCCTGGTTCTCAGCTCATCCATTTTGTTTTAAAACAAGCGGACATTAGCTAGTAACAGGCTAGGCAGCATTGGTTTTGTAGCTCTAGCCTCTAGTCTCGTGCAGCCCACCTCTCTTTCCTCATTTCCGCTTTGGGCGTGCTGAGTGTCATCTTCACCACTCATGGGAGACCGGGCCTGCTGGACCTTCCCGGCTGATGTTGGCTGTATAAGTCCAGCCTCTGAGAAAAATCAAAGTCAGACGAGCTTGTTTCTGGCACATTATAAGCTCTGCCAATGTCGAGAAGTTCTGCAGGACTGTATCACAATGTTGCACAGGCTGGGTGTATGTTTAAAAGGCAAGATAGCACTAAAACAAAAAAGAAAACACTTTGAAGTTTTTGGACTGAATGATTTGGTATTTTACATTTATGTTTATTTTCAATATGTCCTATTCTATTCTATTCTATTCTATTCTATTCTATTCTATTCTATTCTATTCTATTCTATTCTCAAACATCTCAAAGGCATCAATGCTCTTCCTGTCCTGCTTCTTACACTTCTTACACTTACACTGTGTCTTCTGGCATTTACAGATTAAGCTTAGTGTCAGTTTATTATGATGTGATATTCTATGTTTCCAATGCAGGAAAGCTGGGCTCATCCTGTCGCAGCTAAATGACGTGAGCGGCTGGTGCAAGCGACTTCTGCAGGAGCCCAAGATCGGCTTACGAAGAGTAGCTATCAAATACCTGGCCTGCCGTTACACCGACACGAAGGCTGTCACCCTCAACTGGCTGAACCTTGGGCAGGATGTACGCAAGGCCTGTGAGGAACAGCACCTGTCTGTACTGTACAATGATTACGGAGACCCAAAAGAACTGTAACTGAGGAGCAGGAAGTGTGTAGTTTCCAGTAGCTGTTTGGACTGACTGATTTGGGATTTTACATTTGATGAAACTAGTAAACCCCAACTAATATGATTGATTATTAAAGTACAAGGATAGCATCTGCAATGCTTCCATTAGTTATGTTAGTGGATATTTTCTTAAGTAGCTACTGTATGACTGAAGTGGCTGATTCTTCTTAAAACTTTGGAGGCTTACATTTTTGTAAATAAGAATCTTCTAACATACTAAGATGTTCTCTTTAAGTGTTTATAAGGTCTTTAGTGCATACTGATGTGGAAAGTTAGTGAAAGGGGAGCCCGATAACACAAAAAACTCTTTAGAAATGTAAATTACACCAGGAGTTTTATTTACCATAATGTTGGTTGTAGTATTTAAAGTTTAGAGCTGTTGTACAGATGTTTTTAGTGGAAACTGTATTATGTATCTTTGGTAGGGGGGGTCATTTACATAATATGTTTTGGTCTGTGTTTTTAATCTCAGCATATACATGAAATATCTTTGTGGAATATAATTTCAGTTACCCTAACCACAGGAATCCGCACCTGTATACCAGTAAAAAATACACTCCTGCAAAATACGAGGCTACACATTTAAGTGAAAATCCACTTTTACTGTACTATAAAAATAGGAACAATAAAACACAGTGGATTATGTTGAAGTCTGCACTTTTTCCATTTTATCTGGTGGAGCAGTATATTTTAAATAGTGGACCCAGTCTCCGGAGGTCTTTATTATCTGTGAATTTGCAGTTCTGCTTTTTCCCCTCGTGGTTATTGTGGAAAGTAAATTAACAGCTGCTATTTGGGGAAGAGCTGCTGCTAAATCCAATACATAAAAATATATATACTTTATCAGCATAAGTCTTTGAAATGGTGGTATCAAAATGCATTATAGTGGGTATGATTCATTTAAAACTGATTTTATTATTATTATTACTTTAACCTTCATTACTTTTCTTGCAGCGGTAAAACATCTTTTCTTTAATGGAAAATATCTAACAAAGAAGTGTTTTTAATCACTCTATTGAACTAAGATGGTAGTTTAATACTTCAAATACAAGTGGAATGCCTTTGTTTAAAAAAAATCATGTATATGTCTCTTTTATTAATGTTCATATTCTAGGATAAACTCAGCTGGTTCCACTCTCTCTATATATACCAGTCCTGTCAGAGCTAACAGGGAGTGGAAGTACTTGTGACGGGAGTGTGAGACAGAGGGCTTCCTTACAGAAGTCAAAAATCATGGTCCAGGTCAAAAAATGGAGAGGCCAAACAGTCAGTGAACAGAGGAGGAAGTCAAGAAACAGGCAAGGGTCGAGAGATGCACAAACAGACAGTTAGAGGGACAGGCAAGCAAAGAGTTAGAGGAACAGGCAGACCTGGGGTGCAAAAGACAAAAACATAATCAAAGGAGCCAGGCAGCAAAACAATTGGGTAACTGCTTGAACTCTCAGATGCTGAGATCTTGTGCTTGAGAACTGACTTACAGGAAGTACAATACCAGCAGCAATCAAGAGAAAGCCTTGACAGTTGGAGAGGGGCATGGTTGTAAATAAGAATCGAGCAATCGAGCGAGCAATCCCGAGGCACATATTAAGTCAGACTAAGACAGATTAAGTTCACAGATGGGGATGGGGCAGGGGCATGGCTGCTGTGACAGGGAATCTCAGTGGCAAGGGTATGACGTCAACAGGGTTCCTTTGGGCTGATTCCTGACAGTGCTAGATAAATGTTGGTGGATATGAATACTGCTCACATCATACCCATCGTTACTGTCTAATAGCTTAGCTTCCAGCATCCCTGCCAGCAGTGGCACCATTGACTCTCTCTCTCTGTCTCATCACTATCCCACAGCTTTGGTGGGTCCTCTGTGCATTGCAGAGGGTTTCTGATTCTGTTCAAGCTGTATATTCGGCATAACACAATTTGTTTCAGATATTGATCAGGTTGACTTGGTCATTACTCTCCTGACGAGGCAAAAATGCACTCTGGTACTATTCTACCAGCAGAGCCTGGTGTCGTGATAATTTTATGCCTTCATCACATACATGAGGGAGGTCTTCAGTCACCCACTACAAAGGAAAGAAGTCAGCAACCAGCTGTTCGAGCTCCGTGAGTGATCACATTTGCCAGCTGAATTGGTCTTTGAGTTCCATACCTGGGGTGCCTCAAGTGGATGAATTGGATATTCATTACCATGCACTGCCATTATGAGTACTTGGTCTTGCCATTCAGGCTGTCCAGAGTCTTTTATAAATTCTATCTTTCAAGACCTCATTGACCTGTGCTTTATAGTATCTATTAATGATTTCTCTACTAACACATGTGCCATGTCCATTCGGTGCTGAAATGGCTCTGTAAAACACTTCCTCTTTGTAACGACTGAGAAGTATGAATTCCGTGTTCAACACCTGACCTTTGTAATACCATTCAGTTGGGAGTTGGAGGAGAAGCTCGCATGCACATTGCAGCAAGACCCAATTCCATTGGACACACCTGCTAGTAAGCAATTAGTAGACATAGAAGCATGGGGCATATTCCATCTATAGTAAAAAAAAATCACCATCATCAAAAGTGAACATATGTGGATTTAATTGGACAGCAACGGTATGGTTATTCTTCCAGTGAGACTACAGCCATATCTCAAACAATAATTCATACAGTGTATTCAGTGACATATCACTGTCCATTATTAGGTACACACAACTTGTACTGGGTAGGACCCACTTTGCCTCCAGAACTCCTTCAAGGGTTGAAAAAGTGCTATTGACTGATTGTTTTTCTTTATTGCACCATTCTCTGTAAACTCTAGACACTGTAGTGTGTGTGTGTGTGTGTGTGTGTGTGTGTAAATCCTAGTAGACTGAATGTTTCCCAGATCAGGCATCTTACCTATTCCAGTGCTTAGCCAAACAGTCACTTAACCTGGTGACCCTGTCTGCATATTGTTATTTTCCAATTTTACAGGCACATGATTTACTGTTTAATGCAAACAGCATGCTCCTCTAAACATTAAAATATGCACCTAATGTACCACTAAGTGTATATTATTATTCAGTGGATATAAGAAGTGTACACACCCCTGTTCATAATTTCCAAACTTTTCCCACCTTTAATGTGATTTATGACCTGTACACTTCATTTGAAAAACAAATATGTTACAGGGAAAAATCTATATTAAACAGTAAGTTGGTTGCATAAGTGTGCACCCCTTAAACTTGTTGAAGCACTGTTTGATTGAATTACAGCATTCAGCCTTTTTTTGTATAGGAGTCTATCAGCACGTCACATCTTGACTTGGCAATATTTGCCCACTCTTCCTTGCAAAATCATACCAAATCTGTCAGATTGCGAGGGCGTCTCCTGTGCACAGCTCTCTTCTGGTCACCCCGCAGTTCTGGGCTCTGGTTGGGCCATTCCAAAACTTTAATTTTCTTCTGGTGAAGCCATTCTTTTGTTGATTTAGATGTGTGCTTGGGGTCATTGTCATACTGAAAGGTGAAATTTTGAAAAGCACTGCAGGACAAAAGCAATCAAAATCATTCAAGACCCTTCCCACCGCCTCATGACAAGAACAGGGAGACTCAGGAGCTTTTATCTTCAGGGCATAAGGCTCCTCAACCAAGACATGCTTCACTCTGCCCGCACTGGACAAGCACAATGCCACTTTAAATCCTAATTACTTGAATAGTTCATATTACTTCTTTGCTATTTGGTTATTGGATTTAATTTTTAGTTTTAGTTTAGTCTTTCAAAACTGTTTTTATTTATATTATTTAAATCTGCACACAGACTCAGGAGTGATTCAGGGCTACATTGCATCTTGAATCTTGAAATGCAGTATAAATCCGTTATAGTGGACTCGCATATAACGGAATATTGTCTATAACAGACGTGGTCCACTGCTCCCAGCCATGCGCCTTTACGAACATGCAGAAAAAACACTGGATATAGGGGACTCGCATATAACACAATTTCACTTATAACGGACAAACAATTTGGTGCCCAGGGCCACTTTTAGCTGTAGTTTTGTTTGGCTATGGACATGCAGGCTCCGCCTACAAGGCACGTGGCGTGCTGGTGATATCCAGTGTAGAAACGTAGTCAGGATTATGAATAGTCACGCTCTATAAAAGGGCATGGTGTAACAGCAGGCAGCACTGATTGGTCCGTGTGGCTGTCCATCACCAGGTATGCTGTTGCTCGGCAGACGATGCTCACAGCTGGAGGGATGCAGTAAGCAATGAGGTCAAGGTTACTACAGTACCATACAGTCAGGTAAAGTTGGATTACTACATGTACAATAAAGTTATCTATGCCACAAGTGTGTCTCCTGGGGTGTGGCATGAGTAAATGGTGTCCTGTAGTTGTGTTCTGGGCATACAGCAACTCTGGATATAACTGACTTTGGATATAATGGACTGTTTTGCCAGATCCCTTAAAGTCCTTTAAAATGGGATTGTACTGTACCTGTTCATCTTCAGCTTTCTAGCAGACACCTGAAGGTTTTGGGCCAAAATTGACTGGTATTTGTAACTGTTCATAATTCCCTTCACCTTGACAAAAGCCCCAGTTCCAGCTGAAGAAAAACAACCCCAAGAATGATGCTGCCACCACTGCGCTTCACCAAGGGCATGGTCTTGTTTTGGTGAAGCAGTGATGTTTTTGTGCTAAACGTACCTTTTGGAATCGTGGCCAAAAAAACTTGGTTTCATCAGACCATAAGACATTTTCCCACATGGTTTTGGAAGACAATGTTTTTTGTTTTTTGCTAAATTTAGCCGGAGCTGGATGTTTTCCTTTGTAAGAAAAGGCTTCTGTCTTCTGTGACCCTACCCCATAGTCCATACATATGGAGAACATGGGAGATTGTTGTCACAACAACAATCAGAAATTCCTGCAGCTCTTTCAGTGTCGCTATAGGCCTCTCGGCAGCCTCCCCGAGCAGTTTTTGTCTTGTATTTTGTCCAATTCTCAGTAATATCACTGTTGTTCCATATTTTCTTCACTTCTTCATGACTATCTTCATGGAACCTGAGTTCCATTGTCTATCTAATGCTGTTGAAATATTTTTGTACCCTTTTCCTGACTGATATCTTTCAACTATGGGTGCTTTTCCACCGCACCAGGTACCGTACTTTCGGTACTTCCATAAAGTGCCAAAAGTATGGTACTTCTTTTGTGACGTTTTTCCACTGGCATAAAAACTGGTAACTGGCCAAATGACATCATCAGTGACCGCTCCTGACTGACATCACACAGCGTCCTGCGGTATTTCTTCCGCTGTATTTAAACATGTTATTATGATCCTTCACTTTCCTGTAGTCCTGCTTAAGTTTTTCTATTTTCAAGCGGCATTGTTCGTTGTTTCGTGTGTGCACCATTTTCTCCAAGCAGCTTGCTATTACAGCTTGCTATTTGTCCCTCCTTCCATTTAACTTTTTTATATTTTTGTTTCTACTGTTTTTTATTTTGTTTCTCGCTGTTCGCTGTGTGTTTCAAAAGATGCCGGTTGTATTTTTATTTGCATAGCCAATTGACAGCAAATACATTTGCCAGTCCCACCCCAAACTACCGAAGTACCAAAGAAGTGACAATGGACCAAACCATATGATATGGGGATTGGAAGGCAGGGGATTTTAATTTGGCACAAAAAACATCAGGCAAAGCAGATCTCAACCACAATAGTGTGAGCACAAAGGGAAATGCAAAAGAAATCAGGATATGGCTACATATAATGGACTAAATGAAACTGTTGTAGAATGACTGGTAATGCATCACATTTGAGCTAGATGAGTGTGCCTGAAGTCTGCTGTTTCTGTCTTCATTTGCTGTGCCCCCATCCTTCTACGAAAATATTTAATACTTTGTTCATATATAGAACAGTAATAACTGAGACTGGTACATATTTTGTTAGTTGCATGTATTACCTATGACTTGAGAGATTTATGCAAAGGAAATCAGTGAGAAATGGTTTATAGTCAAAACTGCGAATGTGGTTTGAAAGGCCTCCACATTGGGTGACTGGAAGCTGAAGCTGAAGTTTCTGTATAAGTGGTAGTATTTGGAAATTGCATTCACTGATCAAAAAATAGTTTTGTTGCTTTCTCTATTCCAATAAAATGTCAAATGTTACCGTTTTAGGTTTCTGGAATTTCTCGTTCCTTTTTTATGATTTTATTGGATACAGTTGTTTTTACACTCTTTTGACACACAATACCAAAACAACATTATTTAAGTATTAAAAAAGGAAGGATGATTATATTTCTCAGAAACTTTTTGAAAATCTTTGTTTACCTTGCAATGTAAGGTTTAAAACAAACACATTACGCGCTATTGAATTTCTATTTTTGCTATTTCAAATAATAAAGAAAGTATAATAAATTGTCAGTGTTCTAAATAAGAGGTTTGTGAGACCAACCAGCTGCAGTGTTACATTCTGTTTCTACCTTATGAAAATTTTTTTATACTTAGTGAAAATGTTCATCAAACAGAAAAGTAATACTTTTAAAATAAATATTTATGTGCTGTACTTTTGATCTGTTCACCGTGGCCCTTTATTATCTAAAAATGTAACTGATTCCACATCTTTGGTTTTGTCTTTCATAAATATCTGGGCAGGTATTTAACTTTTAATACAGTTATTCTTGTAAAAACACTATGGAATTTGTTGGGAAGAAATAATAAACATTATTGGTTCATATTTTCATGTTTTGCCCATAGTATAATGTAGATCATTTCAAAAGTAATTGTTTTGAGCATAAGCGCAAAACATAATTTTTGTATCCAGTAAACTGTAATTTATAAATACATATTTCAAAATTTTACACCTTAACAAAGGGAATCCACCCTAGAGAAGGCTTGGTCACCAAAGCTGTGGAGTTTGGAAGGATGTTAGGTTTATCCACTCAGATTTGTTTGATGTTCAGTCTTCACCCCTTTCTCTCTTGAATATGTAGCCCCTGTAAAGAACAGGTCAGCCCCAGCCACTCGCTCCTGCCTGTGGTTCACGCCTCAACTCAGTCATCATCAGAATGTTACGTCATCCCTTGGCTATTAGTTTATATTCAAAATTTCATAGAAGAGAGGTATTCTACTGCTTTTAGTTTACATAACCTAGGTCCCTTTCTGAGGACTCTTCATTAGAATGCATAATGTTGACATGCAAACACGTAATAAGCCAGTAAAATTATCCATCAAGCACATTTTTGTAGTTTGAAATGAATATCAAGCAATCTTGCATGTTTATTTGTCTGAAAATATAGTCTCTACAGTGGTATAAAAAAAGTATGTGAACCGCCTGTACCCCCTCTGCGGGCCTCCTTGTACGAGGGTTGGTGCCCCCTTTAGACCCTCGTGGGCTCCCTATCGGGTTAGGCGTGTGGTTGTCTCGGGGACGTATGACCATGGGTCCTTGTGCCTTGGGGGCGGCGGGGTGGCCTCGGTTGGCTGGTTCCCCCTGCCTTCGCCTTGGGCCTGGGGGGGGGTCAGTCACCCTCACATCCCCTGACAGCATCAAATGCCAGCACATCCAATGACAAATCAGTTCACACCTACACTTGCACATACAAAAATTGGCGCATAATAGGTTGAGCGATCAGTATCATTATTATTATTGTTTATTTTTAACGTATGTATATGTGTAGGATCATGGGTGTGTGTATGCTACATATATCCATCCATCCAACCATTTATCTTACTGGGTCGCGGGGGGTCTGGAGCTTATCCCAGAAGCAATGGGCACGAGGCAGGGAACAACCCAGGATGGGGAACCAGCCCATCGCAGGGCACACTCACACACCATTCACTCACACATGCACACCTACGGGCAATTTAGCAACTCCAATTAGCCTCAGCATGTTTTTGGACTGTGGGGGGAAACCGGAGAACCCGGAGAAAACCCCTCGACGACATGGGGAGAACATGCAAACTCCACACACGTGACCCAGGCGGAGACTCGAACCCGGGTCCCAGAGGTATGAGGCAACAGTGCTAACCACTGCACCACCATGCCGCCCCCTGCTACATATATATAATACCTATTTGTAACATTACCATTATTAGTATTTGTTGTTGATATTGTTGCTTATATAATTTTTGTTGTTTGATGTCCTTGTAATGAGTGTTATGTTTCTTATGGTTGTTTGTACTCTGTATTCCCCTACACTTTGTTTTCTCCATCCCACCTTTAATACTATTCTTATTATTATTTCTGTTTACATTTTTTTTATTTTTTTTTCTCCTCCATGGTGATTAATGTCTGTTATTGCTACGATTGTTGTGTCGGTGTCCCCCTTTCTCCCCCCCCCCCCTTTTTTATTTTTTTTTTAAATCACGGTACTAGGACAGGTGAGTTTGGAGTGGCTTAATATAAAATAAAGTTGTCCTCTAAAGAGGGGGCTTGGTGGTGGCAATAAACTTTTTTTAAAAAGTATGTGAACTCTTTGGAATTTCCTGGTTTTCTGCATTAATGGGTCATAAAATGTGATCTGCTCTTCATCTGTTACAAAAATGCACTTTTTTTACCTGATAGTGCTATTTAGAAGAGGCATATGCTGAGTTCAACGGTGCCTCACAGGAAAGAGATAGGAAAGACCTACAGTGCAATAAATAATTGTTGATCTGCTTAAAGCTTTAAAGGTTTGCAAAGTCATCTGCCAACAAAGAAGGTTCTTCATGGTAGAAACTGAGGTTGTCAGTATATAAGTTTATTGTTAAATAAATTGTTCTCTGAAGCATCTTCTGATTGATTAAAATAATATGTATTTGTATTCCCTATACTTTAGGGTGACAAAGATTTGAGGATAATGACAAACCTGCAATTTGGTTGAACTAATTGCAGAAATGTTGATTGGTTATCGAATTTAACAATATATCATAATGAATAAATTGTCCAAATATTTCAGGATTCGTTAATTCTATTGAATGCCTAGATGGAATTCATGTTCCCATCATTGTAATAAAGTACTGCATGTAGGAGATTATGTGGACCGGCAACCTTTACACAACATTAATGGGCACCTTGTACCACTTTATTCCAATTCAGAGCTTCCCAATGTGTAACTTATTAGGGCCTACCTGTGTCCACTGTCAAGATCACACAAACATTATTCATTGTCCCAGCAAAACAGCCAGGCTCTGTCCATGATTCAAGGATTTATAGGTGTAATGAGGTGGAGCTGGAGGGTGCGATCTGGTTGGGGCATGGTAATTTCATTAACCTGGCTGCAACAATTAAGCAATCAGCACGCGTATATAGGACCCGGTTGTGGTTGCGTGTGTGACTGATTTGCAAGCGTGACGTGACTCTCCGTGTGCTAGTATCTCCTTTTCCGGAAGTTGTGGCTATATCCAACGCTGCAGGTAGGGCATCAGTGGACGGGGTCGTTTGTTTGCTGTATGGGTGGTTGTAATGTGCTTTTGGTATCTTTCTTACAGTTGCAAGGGCTTAGTAAATCTAGCAGCTTGCGGTTGCTTCCGCTTTTAAGGCTTTCCAACTTTTACCGCGTGTAATCTGCCAGGTATGTCTTGTCTCCTTTTACCAATGTTTGGGTAGTAGGGGCATACCTAATACTGTGTTTGTATTTGTAGTGGATCGCGACTTGGAGTGTCCCGGACCGACGTGAGCCAGACCATCAACGGGATACTAAGTCACTACAAGTGCTGCTGTTTTGCCCGGATGTTTTATGTTTTGTTTCATGTTTTAATGGGTTTTAAGTATTAATGTTTTATTGATTGGATGTACATTGGGGGGGTGTCGTTGGGAAGGCTTGGTGCTGGGTGGTGAGGACCCGTGTCGGGCGATACCGCGCTGCGTGGTCGCGTTGCTTTCTTTTAGCCCACCCCTTGGGTGGATGTACGTGCGTCATGTACTGCGGGACCCCTTAGAGTGTTGTCTGACTGTATGCCTCCCATTCCCCTCCCGATAACAGCTGCCTGGTTTGGGTTTTCTCTTGTTGTGTGATTGGAGTGTTTTAAACATGATTTGATGTGTATTCTTTGTGCTGTGATTTTGGGTTTTGTAATTTGCTGTTTGGTTTTTTTTGTGTTTTTATTTTGAGTGTTACTAGCCAGCAGCCTAATAAAGGGAGTGTTTATGGTCTTCGCGTCTCCCCTATGGTGATCACGAATCTGTGTCCTTTTATATTGGAGTGGGTTTTGAACTCTGGTATTCTAATTCTCTGGGTGAAATTCCCAGAGTGGCGTAGTCGGCTTGTCCATTTCCGTATTCCCTCGCTACTTCCTCCCTCAGTAACGCCACAGATTTGGCGTAGTCGGCAGGATCTTCACCAGCATATGGTGGAGACGTGATTTCCTGATCACTCCCTTGGAAGGATAGGTGAATTTTTATCTTTTGTTTTATGATTTGGTTTCGAATGTGTATGTAACCGAGAGGCAAAACAGCAGCATTTGTGTCCGTTGAGCTGGTATTTTACGTAAATTTGCTGAGTCTCGTAGTCCACCTACTTTGTCATGGATGATGAAGTGCAACAGCTCCGGGATTTGGTGGGGCAGCTCCAGGCTGATATTGATTGTTTGCGCCAGGAGCGAGCAGAGGCTCCAGATCCCTCCGTCACCCAATCCGCCCCTGCACCTCCACCTGTTTCAGCCGAGCATCGTGTTTTCACCGACTGGTTTGCTTTTATTTCTAGGGACCGGAAGTGTCCCATGTTTGGGGGCACGTCTGGGGTGAGCTTCGAGGAATGGGAGGACGAGGTGCAAGCGTGTATGCGGGCTCGGCAATTGTCATCTGTTGATCAAGCATTTTTTCTGTTTGACCACTTAGAGGCGGGAGCCAAGGAGGAGATTAAACATCGCTCCGCGGTTGAACGGGGTGACCCGGAAAGGATACTGGCAATATTGCGTGAGCTGTATGGTTGTTCTTATTCTCATGTATTGTTGCAGGAAGCTTTCTTTTCTAGGAAGCAACAGGATGGGGAGGGTCTGCTTGAGTTTTCATTGGCCCTAATGAGTTTGATGGGTAAGATTCAACAGGCTGCGGTACCTAATGCCGAGGTAATGTTAAGAGACCAATTTATGGAGCATGTTGCTGATTGTGCACTCCGTAGAGAGTTGAAACGACTGGTTCGGTGTCAACCCTCCATGAGGTTGTTAGATGTACGGAGGGAGGCTCTTAGATGGGAACGTGAGGGTACCCCCTTTGGTGGGCGCGGTCGCAGTTTGTCCATTCCCGCTGCCTATGGTATCTCCTATGGGTTGCAAGGTCAGTCATACTCTGCCCCTAGGGTGGTAGCCTCAAATAGTGAGTTTCTAGAATTAAAGGACCTCCTGACACGGCAACAAGAGCAGATTAACTTGCTCACTCGGTCTGTATCACTTTTGCAGGCCTCTAAGCAAGTTCGCCCTCCTCACGGCCCTGTCATTTGTCGCCGGTGTCAGCAACCTGGTCACTTTGCACGGAATTGTGAGGGACCAAGGGTTTCTGGTCCTAGGGACCCACCCTCTTCCGGCTCGGTGTCAAGCCTTGCCCAGTCTGGTCAGCAGCCGGGAAACGAGTACCCGCCGCGTTGTTGAGCCACAGCGCGGAGGGGGTTTCTACTGGCTCTATAGTGGAGAATGTGGGGATGGTGTCTCAGTTAATGTCATCTTGTCCGCACATTAGCGTTAATATGGGTGGGGTGGAGGTATCCTGCTTGGTGGATACTGGATCGATGGTGTCCACGATTACGGAAAGCTGTTTTAGGAGCCATTTTGAACCATGGGGGCCTGATCGATTGAAGCTGTGTCAGTGGCTGCAGCTTCGTGCTGCCAATGGCCTGGCCATTCCGTATGTTGGGTATCTGGAAATGGATGTGACCCTTTGTGGTAGGGAGATACCAGGTTGTGGTGTATTAGTGGTCAAGGATCCACCCGGGGGTGTAGTTCCCCAAGCACCTGGTGTTTTAGGGGTGAACATCATTAGTAAGTGTTATCGCGACCTGTTTGGTCAGCATGGGCCGCTTTGGGTTGAACATCCGCCTGTGGTGCAGGCCCCGAGGTCAGTCCGGCAGGCTTTGCAGCAGTGTCATCAGGTTGATGCGATCCCTACTGAGTCCTGTAGGACTGTGCGTGTAAGGGGAGGCAGGGCGTCTCGTGTCCCTGGGGGTGTCCTTGCATTTGTTCCGACTACCTGTTCTGGTCACATTGCGCACGGCTCTGTCTTGTTTGAGCCGCATGCGGCTGGGTTGCCCGGAGGGCTTTTGGCCCCTTCAGCTTTGGTTCAAGTGGATCGGGGAACTGCTTATATTCCAGTGGTTAACGTGGGTACGGAGGCAGTGGTGTTATATCCCCGTACCATTCTGGGGAGGCTGAGTGATGTTCTTATAACCAGTTTACCTACTGGAGTTGCTGAAGTGAGGGCGGTGGCTGGTTCGGTTACCGATCAAGTTGCCCATGCTTCCATTGAAACCCGGATCCAGGAACTTGATTTGTCAGCATTGCCTAGTTCAGAGCAGGATCAGGTAAGGGCCGTCTTGCTGAAGTTTAGCTCGGTGTTTGCTGTACATGATGGGGATTTGGGTTGCAGTAACCTCATTTCCCACGAGATTCCATTATTGGATGACATTCCGGTTCGTCAGCGTTATCGGCGATTACCTCCCTCCGAGTATGAGGTAGTGAAGGCCCATATCCAACAGCTGCTTGAGGCACAGGTCATTCGGGAGAGTTGCAGTCCCTATGCATCCCCCATCGTTCTGGTTAGGAAAAAGGATGGTAGCCCTCGGTTGTGTGTGGATTATCGGCAGCTAAATAGTAAGACCCGTAAGGATGCTTTTCCATTGCCTCGCATCGAGGAATCTTTGGATGCCCTTTCAGGTGCATGCTGGTTTTCTACCCTCGATCTAGCCAGTGGTTATAATCAAGTGCCCGTTGCGGAATCGGATAGGACCAAGACTGCCTTTTGCACGCCTTTTGGGCTTTTTGAGTGGAACCGAATGCCATTTGGGCTTTGTAACGCGCCTAGTACCTTTCAACGGTTGATGCAGCGAATCTTTGGGGATCAGCATTGTCAGGCATTGTTGCTCTACTTGGATGATGTGGTGGTCTTTTCCTCCTCTGTTTTACAGCATCTGGAACGATTGGAGTTGGTACTTGGACGGCTACAGCGGGAGGGCCTTAAAGCCAAGTTGGAGAAATGTGCTTTCTTTCAGAAGGAAGTTGGTTACTTGGGTCATGTGATTTCAAGCCAGGGCGTCTCGACAGACCCTAAAAAGGTTGAGGCGGTGGCTACGTGGAAGAGGCCTTCTAATGTTTCTGAGCTCCGCTCCTTTTTGGGGTTCACTAGCTACTATCGCCGTTTTGTGGAGGGATTTGCACAGCTGGCAGCCCCTTTGCATAAGTTAGTGGCAGAGCTAGTCGGGACAAAGTCGCGAGGCGCTTCAGGCCGTTCTCTGGCTTCTGCATGGACTGCACAGTGTGAGCTTAGCTTTGAGGGCTTAAAGAGTAGATTGGTGGGGTCACCAGTGTTGGCCTATGCCGATTTTTCTTTGCCTTTTCGATTGGAAATAGATGCAAGCCATGGGGGCCTGGGTGCTGTTCTTTCTCAAGAACAGGGTGGCCTAATTCGGCCTATTGCATATGCTAGTCGGGGCTTGAGGCCCGCGGAGCGGAACATGTCGAACTACAGCTCCATGAAACTCGAGTTTCTTGCGCTGAAGTGGGCCATGACGGAGAAATTTCGTGAGTACCTGTTGGGCGCTAAGTGCATTGTGTTTACTGGTAATAACCCCCTCGCCCATCTTTCTACCGCCAAGCTGGGTGCTACCGAACAGCGGTGGGCGGCTGAACTTGCGGTGTTTGATTATGAACTGAAGTATCGGTCGGGTACTAGTAATAGAAATGCCGATGCTTTGTCTCAGCAACATCTACCGCCTAGTTCTGCCTCGGATCGTCCTGGGACGGCTGTCCCAGTTGTCGTGCAGCAGACCCCGGTACCCAGTAATTGCATCTTTGCGTCACAGGCGGTTGTTTCGGTCTTTCCGCAGTGTTCTTCGGTCGACTTGCGAGTTCAGCAAGAAGCTGACCCTGATATTTGTAGCATCCTGACCTTTTGGAATAGGAGGGAGCGTCCTACTGCCGTGGAACGGGGGCAGCTATCATCTTCAGCCGTGTTGTTGTTACGTCAGTGGGACCGTCTGGTGGAAAAGGATGGGGTACTGTATCGGAGGATTCTCCGTCCTGATGGGGGTGAAGAGGTGTTCCAGCTGGTCTTGCCCAGGTCTTTGCAGGTGGTGGTGCTGAAACAGCTTCATCAAGATCATGGTCATCAAGGTATCGAGAGAACGAGTCAGCTAGTGCGGCAGCGGTGTTATTGGCCAGGAATGGCATCTGATATTACACGCTGGTGCCAGGAGTGTGAACGCTGCCAGGTCAGTAAAGACTCCCAGCCTGTTCCCCACAGCTACATGGGACACTTGTTGGCCTCACGACCCAATGAAATCGTAGCCTTGGATTTCACCATTTTGGAGCCAGCACGTAATGGGGTGGAGAATGTGTTGGTGATGACTGATGTCTTCAGTAAGTATACTTTGGCTATACCAACACGGGACCAACGCGCCTCAACAGTGGCACATGTTTTGGTGACCGAGTGGTTTTACAAATTGGGAGTCCCGGGTCGTATTCATTCCGACCAGGGCCGTAATTTTGAGTGCGTTGATGCATCAACTCTGCATTTTGTATGGTGTTAGTAAGTCACGTACTACCCCTTATCATCCAGCGGGTAACGGTCAGTGTGAGCGTTTCAATCGTACTTTGCACAATCTTTTGCGGACACTTCCTGCGTCCCAGAAGAGGGATTGGTCAGCATGTTTACCCCAGGTGACATTTAGTTACAATACTACACCGCATCAATCTACTGGTGAGACACCATACTTTCTTATGTTTGGACAAGATCCCAAACTGCCTGTGGATTTTTTGTTGGGCAGGGTTCAAGAACCAGTGCCTGGTACAGTGAACGACTGGATAGTGGAGCATCAAACCCGATTTCAGTTAGCGTTTGAGGGTGCCAGGGAGCGTCTTGCTATGGCCGCAGGGCGGCGTAAGGAGCGCCATGATTACCGGGTGAAGGCTGCACCGTTACAGGAGAACCAGTTAGTGTATGTACGTGATCTTGGAGTCCGGGGCCGACATAAAATCCAAGACCTCTGGAGTTCAGTGGTGCATAAGGTATTGAAAACCCCTAGGTTGGGGGGTGTGGTTTATACTGTCGCACCAGTTGATGCTCTAGAGAAGGTCAAGCATGTTCATCGGACCATGCTTAAGCCCTGTGTTGGTTGTGAAGTCGAAGGTGATCCTCAGCCTTTTCCAGCTGAAGAGGTGGCTACCTCCGAGGACTCGTTTGAGCAGGAGCTCTGGGTTCGGATCCCTGCAGTGGAGGGGAATACAGCGTCATCTGCCCCTGGGGCTGCCTGTACAGGTCTTTCCCGGTGCCCCCAGTCGTTGGCTGCAACGTTGCCTCCAGCCATGCCAATTCACTCTGGGGTAGGCGGGGAGGAATATGCCTCTTGGCATACGGGTACCCCTTCAAGACCCTCTGTAGTCACCACTCAAGTGATGGAACAGCCAAGTACCAGTGGGGTAGGGATACGAAGAACCGCCAGGACCACTGCAGGCCGACATACTAATCTGTATCATCTTCCTAGGTCGGTAGGGGGCGTGGCCTTAGGGGCTGTGAGTTCTTCCGGACCTGTGTCTCATGCGGTAGGGGCTGTGTTTAGACCTTGGCAGTAACTCGGGGTTTGGTTGTAGCTGTCCATCGTCGGGACGACGATGCAAAATCCTGGGGTAGATTGTAATGAGGTGGAGCTGGAGGGTGCGATCTGGTTGGGGCATGGTAATTTCATTAACCTGGCTGCAACAATTAAGCAATCAGCACGCGTATATAGGACCCGGTTGTGGTTGCGTGTGTGACTGATTTGCAAGCGTGACGTGACTCTCCGTGTGCTAGTATCTCCTTTTCCGGAAGTTGTGGCTATATCCAACGCTGCAGGTAGGGCATCAGTGGACGGGGTCGTTTGTTTGCTGTGGGTGGTTGTAATGTGCTTTTGGTATCTTTCTTACAGTTGCAAGGGCTTAGTAAATCTAGCAGCTTGCGGTTGCTTCCGCTTTTAAGGCTTTCCAACTTTTACCGCGTGTAATCTGCCAGGTATGTCTCGTCTCCTTTTACCAATGTTTGGGTAGTAGGGGCATACCTAATACTGTGTTTGTATTTGTAGTGGATCGCGACTTGGAGTGTCCCGGACCGACGTGAGCCAGACCATCAACGGGATACTAAGTCACTACAAGTGCTGCTGTTTTGCCCGGATGTTTTATGTTTTGTTTCATGTTTTAATGGGTTTTAAGTATTAATGTTTTATTGATTGGATGTACATTGGGGGGGTGTCGTTGGGAAGGCTTGGTGCTGGGTGGTGAGGACCCGTGTCGGGCGATACCGCGCTGCGTGGTCGCGTTGCTTTCTTTTAGCCCACCCCTTGGGTGGATGTACGTGCGTCATGTACTGCGGGACCCCTTAGAGTGTTGTCTGACTGTATGCCTCCCATTCCCCTCCCGATAACAGCTGCCTGGTTTGGGTTTTCTCTTGTTGTGTGATTGGAGTGTTTTAAACATGATTTGATGTGTATTCTTTGTGCTGTGATTTTGGGTTTTGTAATTTGCTGTTTGGTTTTTTTTGTGTTTTTATTTTGAGTGTTACTAGCCAGCAGCCTAATAAAGGGAGTGTTTATGGTCTTCGCGTCTCCCCTATGGTGATCACGAATCTGTGTCCTTTTATATTGGAGTGGGTTTTGAACTCTGGTATTCTAATTCTCTGGGTGAAATTCCCAGAGTGGCGTAGTCGGCTTGTCCATTTCCGTATTCCCTCGCTACTTCCTCCCTCAGTAACGCCACATAGGGAATGTACATTGTATGACAAATTTGCATAGGCAATATAAATTGTCTATTTGTGGCTTTAATTGAGATGTTGATTCAGAGGAACATTTCCCTCCACCTTGGAGACCTCAGAGATGGCAGAGTTCTCAGGGACATCCTTGCAAATGACCATATTCCTTAGTAATCACTTACAACCAGTACGATAAATGAAATAAAGACCAATTTGCTAAAGATTCATTCATGTGTTCTTTATCGCCTGCATAAAAAAATGAAACACTGAAACTTCTTGGTCATTTCCGTCATGAGTTACACGGCACCGAGGAAGCAGGCGAAGGGCATAAAAACTGGAGTAAAAAGGGATTTAATTGAGGCATACGGAACAAAAAATCACCATAACAATACAATGACAGAACTAGGGAATCATACTCTGACATGGACTTAAATACACAAGACTAATTGAAAATAACAAGAAACAGCTGATGACATCGGGATATGACACGAGGTTAACGAGGGGGACGTGACACACCGAAGGATCATACAAGCAGGTCATGACAATTTCACAGCAATTGGGAATCATCCATCATTTGGTGGCCACAAAATACACCTTTTCTCTTCTTACTTGGTGTCACGCCCACCTCGTGAGACTATAAGCAAATTAGGAGCCAGCAGCCACGCCTGGAATTCCTTTTAAAAGCCCGACCTGTCTCGCACCCGGTGCAAGGTATTGCTACTCCTATGAGTCTTGCTCAGCGCTTACTTATTGTCTTCTCTGCAGTCCTGATCCAACTCATCTGCCGTGTTCCTGTCCTTAACCGTCCAGTCCCCACTCCTGCTGTATATTCTTCCTTGTCTTGTAGAATCTTCGTCAAACTGATCTCACTGGCTTCTCGACTCCTACGCTATGTGCCCTCAACTTCGCTCTGATATGTGACTTGGATACTGGCTGCTTGGGATATAATAAACACTGTTTACTCCAAGAAAATCTCTCATGTCGTTTTTTGACACAACATTTGGAGTTTTTGGGTCCTCTCCTCCATTGTCATCTGGCTTTCTTTCTTGTACTTCTTTGTCTTCCCTTTTCCCTGTTTTTGTATTATTCTGTCTTACTGTTGTAATGTATCACAACACATCCATGTAAAGCACCTTGGGGCAACACTGTTGTGAAAGGCACTATATAAAATTAAATTGAGTCATCTTGGGGTAGGTCAGCCAAACTCTGTTAGAGTTCATTAAGAGAGCGCATATACTGTAATCAGCCCGTGACCTACCTCTTTAATGTCAGTTCCCATAGTGGCCAGCAGGTGTTGCTGGTCATCCCAGTGAGTTTGGCCCCTAGTGTGTTCTCCTGTGCCCCAGGTTTCTGTGTGGCTTATTGGATGGGTGGCTGCTTATTGTTATGAGTTCAAGGTTGGTCAGAGGCCAGCCTCAATCATGTTAAATTACCATTTTATTTCTTGTAGTACATATGTTACCTATGTTAATTACTATTTGGTGTATTTTTGTGCAACTCCATGTTTTGCTCCCTGTTTGTGGTACGTTTGGTTTTCCTTGTTTTAGTCTCCCTTTGTGTTTGAACCATTCTGTATCTGTTAATTGCCCATAGTCTCTTGCTTGTAACAGCTCACACCTGCCCCTTGTTAGTCTGTGTTATATGTGTATATTTGTGCCTGTCGTTGCCTTGTTTCCTGCTACATTTTCATTTTAAAAATCAAACATAAGTCTCAATTTTTGCATTTTGTCCACTGTACCCCAGAGTGGTCAGGCAGTAGAAGCAGAGACTTTTGTAAAAGCTCTGACAGTCGCACACATCTGACAACTTTGTTTTGGAGCAGGGGCAAGCAATATTATCCACAAAAGGATAGTGTGTACGCTGGTTTTGGGGTTAACCTTTTGGTCAGCTTTATCATTATTTATTATTATTATTATTATTATTATTATTATCATCATACCAAAGCTGAATGGCATATAAAGTAGGAAAAACATTCACTCAAGGAGCAGTTAGCAACTTAGTGTCTTCATGTCAAATTCAGATAATTGTCAATTAGGAACGGTGTCCTCAGTTCTACCCTGAGCTTTACAGTATGTGTAGGTACTGCTGCCATGTCTTTTGTTTCACTTGTGCCATTCAAATACAATTACTAGCAAGCACAGAAACATTAGATTTACCTTCATTAATTTACAGAAGTATTCGCAAGTCAGTAATATGATGAATATCATGAAAAACTGAACTATTATTTTTTAACTACTACCAGCAATGGACTGGATACATAATTTTTTGTCATACCTCAATCTAACCACAAGAAGGTAAGGTAAGCTGCTCAACTGGTTTCATGCTCACCACTGTGGGAAAGTCATGCTCTGGACATCATTTTATAGTGACTTTGAAATGGATAAATAGATGAAAGATGGATGGCTGGTTATTCAATCAATGTCTTCCACTAGATGGGGCAATTGCACAATGATGTAGCTAAAGCATTTCACGTGGTTCTTTATTGTCAAAAAAAGGGTGACTAAAATTGTGGCAACTCCTATTGATACATGAATACAGAGTCACATGAGGGCTGCTGTGTACCCCTACAAGTTCAGACTCTGTACCCATGGTCAGTAAGTTGTCACTTACAACTCAACAAACAAACAACTCAAGTTGTTTGTGAGGGTCCTCAAGTGGGAGCCTACCTCCCAAAATATTTTGTTTGGTTTCAAGTGGTGATATATACTGGTAATTTATGATTTCAAAGGCAGATTAACAAATGACCATGACCAACAAAAGGCACAAACCTGAAATGAAATTAAACTAAAATCTTGGAAACAAGATGCCGGTGCATGGAACTGCCATGCCTGGGACAAGACACCGACAACTGGATTTACAATAAGTGGAGATAAAACATAGACAGATGAAACCCGGTACCACAACCTGCACACCAAACTGGATTCCTAATCAAACCATGTCATGAGCAATATTGCTGCTCCGTCTAAATCAGATTTCTGTCTGTCTTCTTCCAATCAGGCTGGACTCCATTTCCTCACCACAGCCATATCCCATGCCTAGTCTCCATCGCCAGAGTACTAACAGCTATGCTTCCTTCCAGCTAAGAGCTGCACTTTCCTTTCTTGATTACCTAACCTATATAACCAGCTTCACTGCTCTGCATGAGGAATTGTCTGTCTGATTGCTGAGTGTTATGCTCTTTAGCTTTCTACTAACTGCTTGATCTCCCTCTTTTTTGGTTTAGGATCAGTGTAATTCCTGACCCCTTGCCTTATGAGTGAATGTACCCCAATCACCTTCTCCGTGTACCAATATATATCCCCACATCTGCATGAGTGCCTGCCTCTTCCTCCACTCCCCAGCACAGACTCCCTGAATTTTTAACCCTTGCATCTGTCCCTGAATTCAAGTCTCATTTAGTGTTTTGGATTCCTGTTTACTCTGCATCTGGGTCCCCTGTGCCAGATCGGTCAGTGACACAAAACAAGGTTGTGTAAATCTTGCTCAATTTCACAATTAAACAAGGTGCTGACATTACATGTTTATGTTGCCCTGTTCATTGATGCACAATGACTGTGCAAATCAGTACAGAGTATCAGTTATCTTTGTAGAAATGTTGTTTGTGTGCTCACAGTTATTCAGTTTCTTTACTTAAGGCCTTTCCTGTATATCCATCCATCCATTTTCCAAACCGCTTATCCTACTGGGTTGCGGGGGTTCCGGAGCCTATCCCGGAAGCAATGGGCACAAGGCAGGGAACAACCCAGGATGAGGAGCCAACCCATCGCAAGGCACACTCACACACCATTCACTTTCACTTGCACACCTATGGGCAATTTAGCAACTCCAATTAGCCTCAGCATGTTTTGGACTGTGGGGGGAAACCGGAGCACCCAGAGGAAACTCCACGACAACTAGGGGAGAACATGCAAACTCCACACACGTGACCCAGGCGGAGACTCGAACCCAGGTCCCATAGGTGTGAGGCAACAGTACTAACCACTGCACTACCATGCCGCCCCCCCCCCTTTCCTGTATATTTCCTGTAGAAATGTATTTTATGAATAAATGTATGAGAACATTAGCAGTGCATGTGTGAGTGAATGGTGTGTGAGTGTGCCCTGCGATGGGCTGGCCCCCCATCCTGTTGTTCCCTGCCTTGTGCCCATTGCTTCCGGGATAGACTCCGGACCCCCCGTGACCCAGTAGGATAAGCGGTTTGGAAAATGAATGGATGGATGTATAAGAACATTGGATTCAAACAGGAAGTGTTTGCACAATTGTGATTACTTTTGTCAGTAAAATGAACATCTAGACCACAGCAATTTTCAAATTCAGTATGGAGTATGCTCCGCAGAGCTCTGCTTGAAGTTACCTTCACTACTATTATGCAACATTTGGTCACAACTTAAAAAATTCAGACAACTGCAGAAAGACACAGATTCTTTGTAGACAAAGAAAATTGGTAATGTGTACACTGTATACATTTCAGGGCATTTGATGCAAAGAGAGTTATGATAGTGTATATAATGTGGATCAACGTTTAACCAGAAAGCAATCATCCCAGGGGAGCAGGGCAATGACCATTTTTAACTAACGGTGTTGATGAAAAATATGCCCAAAGACTGTCAAAGAGAGAGCTAATTTTTACCATCTTTGAATTTCTCATTATGTTTCTGAAATACAAAAGTCCACCTAGATAAGACAAAACCTGATTTATTGATTTAAAGGGGAAATTATTTTGCATAAAGCAGCATGTTACATAAAAGTGTACAGATACAAACATATAATGCAAAATAAAGTGCAAGATGGTACATGTAGTGTAAACAAGTAAGCATAGTGCAAATAAGTTTAAAAACTGCACACTACACAAACAGAAGACCCTAAAAACAAAGTGTTGTTCAGGAAATAAAAATTAATTAATGGATGATACATGTACAATTGAAAGATGATAGCTCTGGATAACCATGTAAAAGATGCATAAGATGTCGGTCAACAACGTACAGTATGATGGGAATGAAAACCAGGCTTATTTTCAGACCTTCAACAAAATTTGAAAATCTAAAAAGATCATATGGAAACCACTCCAGTGACCACATTATGTAATTTCACAGGTAGATTGGAATTAATGTGCAAATACTTCCTAGATACCTAGAAAAATAATAACTATATGTCTCAGTTAGATTGCTGTAAAGGAGACTCAAAGATGACGTATTTCAAATTTACATTTAAGATGAAAAATCTGCAGTGCTTTCAAAGCTATGTTTGAAGGGTAATGATCAATGTGTTTATATAAGCCTGAGTAATGGTTAAGACCAAGGTAGAGAAGCTTAGAATAGAAGGAGTCTGTTGCTAGGTAACCTAGTGATGAAAACATCAAACTTCCCAAATAGAGGTTTCAAATCCTGCTACTATATATCTTTGTTTAATTTCCCATGGTGGAATTGATAACTGTACTGATAAATACTTTAATTTTGGGAATAGTGCCATTAGTTTATTTTGAAAATATAATTTCGATCTACATGGACATTGAGGCCCATTTTTTAACAGTGTTTGAGAAGATATATCTGCCTATTTAACAGATTTTTAACTAGTAGACATTTTAATAGTTTAATCTGTAAACTGCTGCTTAATTCTTAATAATTGTACAAGGTTAATGTGTAGGAAAATAAAATTAGATAGTGATAAATATAAATACAGATTTCCCACATTTACACATTTTACACAATAAATGTCCAAGCAAAAAGTCATTTGTGATTTTCTCAAAAGTCTTTGAAAAGACCAAATTGGATCATTATCTGTAAACACTCTCAACTAGCAAAAGAAGATGGAGTTCATTTTTGGAAAGAATTAACATAGCACAGAACACATGTGTTACGATCGCGGTCGAGCAAAGCGGCGATCGTGCGGGCAGGCGTGCGAAGAACAGGCAAACGAGTCCAAATCGGGGCAATACTCGGGGTTTAATAGGGGAATCAGGTCTTGGGAACACTGACAGGTACAATCCACACCATAACCACAATGATGGACAGGGGAAACAAGTCAGACCAGGACTTAAATACACAAAGACTAATCAAAGGAATCGGACAAAGCTGGAGACGATCAGGGAAGCACACGTGGGAAACCAGGGGGCGTGGCACACACGAGGAGCGGACGAGCCGGGTATCACAACATGTTGCCTGTCATTCAGTTTCATTGCATTTATTGCACACATACATACATGCATGCATAGATACATACATACATAAACCCAGGCACTCCCCAGGTTACAAACAGTAACAGTAATTAAATATGGTACTGTACTGTACCTCAAGCCAGCAAACCGCTGAAGTCATGGAATGTTTTCATGAGTGTCACAAAATAGTGTGTGCATTCATTATTACAAACCAATATATCTATCCTTGATTATTAATAATAGGCTTTATGGAAGTCCATTCACAAGTATGAGTAGTCCCCATGACAGACGTTCCTGACCTTCAGACTGCCTGTTAAATTGATATATATATATATATATATATAACATTGCAATGAATGGCTGGAAGTTTCATATGTTCATGTTCCTTTAATTCAATCTAGAAGACCTAAAAACTCGAGCCTGCATTTCCAGAAGTTATTCATAAAACATGCAAACTGTGTATAAAAGGGTCCATCTGACTATTGTGTTATGGAGCTTTGTGTTGGCACATTGAAAGAACATAACAGAAAAATCTAGTGTGCATTGTTGCTATGGAAACTGGGACGAAAATGGGTGCAATATGAAAAAAGGAAAAATTCTTCAGATTGTTAGAATGAAAGTGGTCTTTTATAACTTATGTAAAAATGTTTATGAGGAATGTTTATGTTATAAGAAGTGGGATTAAGTGTGATCAAGTTGTTAATGACCAACACTATCCCTTTATGTGACTAATTCTTGGAATTTCTTGCAACCTCGCCCATTTCTCATGTTCTTGTCTGAGAACCCTGAAATTTCATAATTTACGTTTTGTTACCTAGGGGCATCGGTGGGGCATGGATACCCAGACAGATTCAGCTTTTCACAGGGGCCCTAAAATACACAAAATGATACATAACATGGGTTGGGGCAGGTACAGAATTGTTAGATTTCAATATTTATTTTTATTTCTTTCTCAAAAATCAAGTTACAGTTACAGATTTTTTTACATACTTTTTTGAGAATTTTTTTTCATTGAGATAAAGAGGTAAAAAGAGCATAAAATATGTAGATAAATAAAATAAAATAAAGTTCTGCTACAGCCATTTTGCTTTAATAATTCTATAATAAATGCCGATGATAGGCTCAGTGAGTTTGACGATTGACCCTATCTCTGCTTTTAGTGTGCATGTTCTTCCTGCTTTTTCTGTGGTTTTACAAACTTCCCATAGTTCAACAATATGGTTCAAGTGAATCGTTGTTTCTGTGTTGTGGGAGCCTTTTGCTGGCCTGGCATTCAGGGTGTTTGCCTGACTTGTGCAGACTAACAGTGCCACTGCGTTGCATTGTGGCTATGCATGGTGGAAGTGTTATTTCACACTGGTAATCACTTAGTATATTCAAATTAATCAGAGATCAATATATCATATGGATATATAACTATGATGGAATGGGACCTTCTCCTTTGCAAGTATTAGTGTTGGTGCTTGTATACAGAAATGACCACCATCTTTGTAGAGTTAAAATCCCACCTCTAATTCGATACTTTATTTTCCATTTATAGAAGCATAAATACAGCTTAAGTGGAAATTCTTTGGTGTTTGCATCTTGCTTTTCCTTCCTTGAGGATAAAATGCTGAGTCAACCATTTTTCCAGCACCCCAGAATACAGTTTGGAATTACTGTCCCTTCTCAGGGACCTAATGTCGATGAATACTCTGTCAAGCATGGTATTTAAACCAGCAGCCTTCTGGACAAAGACTCCTACACACAATCTGACACTGTGTGCATGGGTAGTTTGCATGTTTTCCCCTCATTTTCATTTATATGTTTAAAAATTCAAATTAAAATAAAGGTAAGCAATTACCTGACAGATTTGTATATAGCATATATATCTTGTATCTCTCATTCTCTATCTGTTAAATAAAAAAAAAAATAGCTCAGGAAATATCAGTTCAGGATTTTGTTACTTCAAGATAATTCTACAAAGAGGGCTACTATTTACCATTTGAATAAAGTGTGTTCTACTCTGAGTAGGTATGTTAGTTATATATATGGTAACACTTTACATTAACTGCACCTTTATAAGGCCTTTATAATGCATTCATAAAACATTCATAAGCAGCATGTCAATTTACCACAACATCCTAACATATCTTAACAATTTTTATATACATTAAAAATGAACATTATATGATAATAACAAACTTTATTATTGTAAAATGTATATTGAATGATCACTTTAGGTAAGTTAGGATAAGGTATACTTGCATGCTGCCTATGAATGTTCTATGAATGAATTATGAAGGTGCACTGAATGCTCTATGAATGCATAATCAATGCATTATGTGTTCTTAGTCTTCAAATTCAGCTTTTTTAGATATTTATTTATTGCATGTCATTCACATTTCAAATGAAACATACATTTACAGCCTTATCTGAAGATTTTCATTCAGATAAGGGAATCTCTTAAATTTTCCAAAGTAAGTTTCTGAAAGAAGATAATATAGTATAATTATATAGTATAGTATAGTATAGTATAATTATTAGTATAGTATAATTTTTGTCACCTTGTCTTGTCACTCTTGTCTTTAACCAGTGCTCATTTGGCTAAGCAAGGCAATATTAGACATTGATTATCCATATTAGCTATCTCTGTGTGGGTCAGGGCCTGAGAACACCATACACAGGTGTAACTGAGCCCTCTGAGCATCTTTATTGATTACCCATATTAACTATCCCTGTGTGGGATAGGGCCTGAGCACACCATACACAGGTGTAATGGAGCCCTCTGGGCATCTTTATTGATTACCCATATTAACTATCCCTGTGTGGGATAGGGCCTGAGCACACCATACACAGGTGTAACTGAGCCCTCTGGGCATGTTTATTGATTACCCATATTAGCTATCCCTGTGTGGGACAGCGACTGAGGACATGAAACGTAGGTGTAGCTGAGCCTTCGAGGTGTCTTTATTGATTATCCATATTACCTATCTCTGTGAGGGGCAGGGAATGAGGACACCATATGCAGGTGCAACTGAGCCCTCTGGGCGTCCTTATTGAATATCCATATTAGCTATCTCGGTGTGGGGTCCAGACTGAGAATGCCATGCACAGGGGTAGTGGGTGGAGCTGCGCCTTTTGAACAAATGGGAGAATGAGGCCTTTCCATCACCCTGCACATGCTGATAGAGACAGATAGGCATCCAGCCTTGCCTCATTATAGAGCCTTATGCGATTAATTTATCTTGGGTGATGTGTATAGTAATTGCACATGATTATATATGTATGCACCTCACCAGGGGGTTTATAGTGTTACACGCCGTAAGATTTGGGGAGGGTTGTCCTGTAGGTTCTCCAGAGGTCCTGCCCGATCACCATTCATCAGCCGCTCCTTCGACTCCGCCTCCTGGACCTGAACAAGCCTCCCTCCTGCCTCCGATGTACTGCTCGTCACTTCCGGTTCCTGTACAGAAGAGGCCCGCAGCTCACAACCTCGAGAGTGCTTTTACTTGTTGTGTTTGATTGGTTTGCTTGTTGTATGGTATCTGACTTCTTGTGTATAATGGTTCTGATTGATTGGTTTCTGATTTCTTGCTTTGGCCCTTTGTACTTTCGCTTCGGTTCTGACTGCTCTCTGGTATTTTCGATCCCTTGCCTGACTTCCGACTATCCTTTTGCTCGCCCCTCTCGGACTCGGTATTTTGGACTATGTGTGTTTGATTTGTGTTGTTTGTATGTACCGGTGCGTAAGGAATGACTGCTTTTTTGTTTCTGCGAACGCGTGTGATTTATCTGTTGTTTAGTTGTAGGGTTGAGTTGGTACCTGAGGCAAAATAAAACCACCAGCCAAACCCTCGTTGAGTTTGCTCGTGTTCCGGAACCGGTAGTGGTGTATTTAAATGAACAAAAGGTTCTATCTCTGGCTGAGGCTGCCACCCTCACTGACGAATTTGTGTTAATGCATAAATCTGTGTTTACCCCGACTCCCCTACCTGGTAAACTTGGACCCCATCTGGTGGCCCCTCCTCCTTCGTCCGTTTCGACTCCATCACCTGAATAGAAGAGAGAATGATTGTATTGCCACGAGGTGGACCACGTCATATCGGTTTGTCTGGCCCCTAAACGGAAGGATGCCCGTGTTGCTTCAAGAAAGGTGCAGATCGCTGCTTGCGCTGACCATGCTTCAACCCTGTCTGTCGAACCTACCTTTCAACCATTTGTGTTCACCAGTTCTGTTTCGCTCAGTGAGGATGAGGAGTGACACCCTGTAACTAGCCTGCAGGATATGGCTGCTGCCCAGTTGTTTCTAGTGAAAGGCATTCCTCCACTCGGCGATACGTCATACTGTGGTACAGATGTGTTAGTGCAAGGCATCGATCTATGTGTGACCGCTGTCCCCCTACACACCGTAAACTTCAGGATCCCTGACTTGGGTACGTGCGTGTTATGGTGCAGAAACAATTACCTGTCCCCGGTGCCACGTTTGTTCTGGGAAATGACATTGCGGGAGAGAGACCCTACCTGAAGTCATCCCAGACCCGGTGTTATGTAAAAATGATGTTGCAGTGGAACTTCCAACCGTGTTTCCTGCTTGTGTGCTTACCCGCACCAAGCACCGCAGGTTCGTGGATATTGACTTAGCTGACACGTGTTATGTTCCAGTCTAGGGTTGGAGCATAGCAGTAAGGAAATGTCACGGTCACGTATTTCGCAGAGCCGATACGTTTAACGCAGTCTTCCATACAAGGCAGTGGGTAAGCATCTGGATGAGTCATGGCATTAACTCTGATAATCCATGCAGAACCGGAATGTGCCATCCGGTTTGGGAACAAGCAGGCACAGGGAACACCAGGGACTATTGCTAGGAATAGCGAGACCAGTCTCTACCAGGTAAGTGGTCTCTCAAGATAACAAAGCTCTCTTCTGGGGGTTGACCGAATAGGGATGCTGCTTAATGGGAATGTGATCACCAACATCAATATCATGCTCCTCAGCAGGGGTCCACGAAGGGGTATCGGTGAATAGGGACCGGAAGCAATCTACTAAGGATGAAATGTCAGCTTGGGCTGACTGAGGTAAGTGGCTGAGCCAGGACGTAAGGTTTTGCAGAGCCTCTGAATTAGGTAGGTGAGCACAGGGAAGACAATTTCTACTGAGGTGTAAGTCATCACTCTCTGGGGAATACTTATTGAGAGACAAGACGCCTACAGGAGTGGGGACCAGAGCAGAAACGGGCAAGGGGACGGGGACCGAGTGATCAAGGTAAGGTTTCAACATGCCTATATGACACACAGGAGTTTTCCCTCCTACAGTTTGGAGTCTCTAGCTCTACCTTTTCCTGTATCACATATGTACCTGAGAAACGGGTGTGCAGGGAGGAACCGGGCAGTGGCAGAAGGACTAGGACGCGGTCACCAGGCTGGAAACACCGGGACCTTGCGGGCTAATCTAATTGCCCTTTCATTTTCTCCTGCACGGCTCCCAGAGACTACCGAGCCAATTCCCTAACTGCTGACATCCGATCACGAAGGGAGAAAACAAACTTGGACACATTCTGCGATAAGGATGACATACCTGGAGACAACCATTGCTCCTGTAATGCCATCAAAGGACCTCAAATAGTGTGACCGAACACCAGTTCAGCAGGAATAAACCCGGATGATTCTTGGACAGCATCGCGCATCGCAAATCCCACTCTCTAGAGAAGCACAATCCCCTACATACACTTTGAAGTGTTGCAAGGCTAGATGAAGGGCTAGGGCTTCCTTCCCGATCGCACTGTATGCTAGTTGGTGTTTTAAAAACTTCTTGGAGAAGGATGGTCCAACTCGTGACTGTCTTCCTGTAAGAGGACAGCACCAGCACCCAATCCACTGGCATCCACTTCCAGCTTAAACGGTTTGGCAAAATCCAGAGCAGCTAGGATGGGGGAGCTACTGAGTAACAACTGAATCAAAGGCACTCTGACAGGCTAGGGACCATACAAACGACACTCCCTTACGAAGCAAGTGGGTAAGAGGCATCAGAACATCTGAGAAATTTCGACAGAAACATCGGTAATATCCAGCCATCCCAAGGAAACGCTTCAGCTCTTGCAGAGTTTGCGGAATGGGGAATAAGCGGATAGCCTGGACTTTATGTCCAGGGGCTTAACCTCACCTTGACCCACCAATTTCCCTGGACAGCTGACCGTGCCCTGTTCGAATTCACATTTTTCCAAGTTAAGGACCAACGAAGCCTCTTGTACCAAACGAAAACTTGGTTAAATGTTAGCATATGCTGTTTCCATGAACCTGAATAGATCACCACATCATCCAGATAAGCCTCACAATTCTGGACATCACCTAGTACTTTATGCATCAGCCGCTGGAAGGTGGCTGGGGCATTACGTAACCCGAAGGGCATAACCATATATTGGAGGACGGTGACAGGGGTGCGAATGCGGAGATCTCTGAAGTACAGGGGGTCTTTACCTGCATCCAAACAGAAGGTACGACGCATATTTTTGTTTCAATGTTTGGTGAAATTGTTCCAACACCCTTTGGCTCTCAGGGTGGTAGGCGCTGGAAACTGTATGACACACCCCCAATTCGCGAACGACTTGTGCAAATAGTTTCGATGTGAAATTGGTACCCTGGTCTGACTGCACATGTTTTGGAAGCCCAAAAGTAGTAAAAAACTTGATCAAATGCTTGACAGGGGTTCGGAGACTGCGAACAGGGATGGCTTCCGGGCATCAAGTAGCGGTACACATGAGGGTGAACAAGTACATGTTCCCCAAGCAAGTTTTTGGCAATGGGTCCACACAGTCAATAAGCACATGCTCAAAGGGTTCACTGATCACAGGTATCAGACGTAATGGAGCCGATACAATAGTCTGATTAGGCTTACCCGCTAATTGGCAAACATGACAAGATTTACAGTACTTTTTACTATAGGCCAAAAAAAATTTGCCAAGAGATGGGTTAACGGTCTCCTAATCCCGAGATGACCCGAAGATGGGTGATCGTGAGTGAGGGACAACATATAATCCTGATATAACCCGGGGACTACCACCTGAAACACAAAAGGCCACTGGAAAGGCGAGTTCGGAGGGGTTCATTTCCTCCTCAACACTTGGTTGCGATAAAAATACGCAGCGGGGTGGTTCTTCAAGTCGGCCTTGTCTACAACAGAGGCAAGACAAACCTCCAAGGAGGCGTCTGTCGTTTGTGCAGTGATTAGAGCGTCTCTAGTAAAGGGAACTTCAGGGGAAATAGCAAGTTTCTCTGGGGCTTCAGGGTCACCTGTCGAAATCCAAACCACAATCCAACACAATGAGCAGAGCTCTCGAGGTTACTAGCCGTCGTCTTTTCTTGGCAGGACCCAGAAGTGACAGCGAAGACAGGGGGCGTGGTCCAGGAGGCAGAGCCGAAGGGAGCAACCGGCAAATGGCAATGAGGGCAAGAGGTCCGGAGAATTTGCCAGGACCTCCTGCAAGCACTTATGGCGCATAACACGTTTATGTCCGAACCTACTCTGGCAGCTCCTGCAACGAAAAGTGATTCTGAATCCCCAGTCCATGTGAAACTTGCTGTTTCCGCTGAGGTCCCCTCCACTACGGACACACTGATCATGGCACAGGCGGATGATTCCTCCTTGGAGGCTTGTCGTACCTCCTCTTGTGGAAAAGGCAGAGTTAAAGGACCACCCCACCGCATATTTCTATCACAACTGAGTGTTGATGCGGAAGTGGACCCCTCCAGACTCACCTTTCGAGTGGGCTATTGTATTTCAGGTGATAGTCCCATATTTATATCATGCTTATGTTTTGTCCCTCGCTCACGTTCACCCGTGTTCGGGTCATCTCGGAATCCGGAAAATGCTAGCCCGTTACCTGACATACTTCTTCTGGCCTGGTGTGAACACTGACGTGCGACAATATTGTAACTCTTATCATGTTTGCCAGGTAGTGGGTAAGCCAAACCAGACTATTGTATTCATCCATCCATCATCTCCCGCTTAATCCGAGGTTGGGTCGCGGGGGAAGCAGTCTCAGCAGGGAGGCCCAGACTTTCTTCTCCCCGGCCACTTCATCCAGCTCCTCTGAGGGGATCCCAAGGCGTTCCAAGGCCAGCCGAGAGACACAGTCCCTCCAGTGTGTCCTGGGCCTTCCAGGGGGCCTCCTCCCAGTGGGAATTGCCTGGAACACCTCACCAGGGAGGCGTCCAGGAGGCATCCTAATTAGATGGCTTCTCTCAATGCGGAAGAGCAGCAGCTCTACTCTGAGTCTGTCCCGAATGACTGAGCTCCTCACCCTATCTCTAAAGGAGAGCCCAGCCACCCTGCGGAGGAAACCCATTTCGGCCGCTTGCACTCGTGATCTCGTTCTTTCGGTCACTACCCACAGCTCGTGACTATAGGTGAGGGTAGGAACGTAGATCGACTGGTAAATCGAGAGCTTTGCCTTTTGGCTCAGCTCTTTCTTCACCATGACAGACTGATGCAACGCCCACATCACTGCTGACGCTGCACCGATCCGCCTGTCGTTCCATCGTTCCCTCACTCGTGAACAAGACCCCGAGATACTTAAACTCCTCCACTTGGGAGAGGACCCCATCCCCAACCCAGAGAGAGCATTCTACCCTTTTCCGGCTGAGGACCATGGTCTCGGATTTGGAGGTGCTGATTCTTATCCCAGCTGCTTCACACTCGGCTGCAAACTGCTCCAGTCAGAATAGAAGGTCACGGTCCGATGAAGCCAACAGAAGTACATTATCTGCAAAAAAGCAGAGACCTAATCCTTAGGTCACCAAACCGGACACCCTCAATGCCCTGGCGGCGCCTAGAAATTCTGTCCATAAAAATTATGAACAGAATCAGTGACAAAGGGCAGCCCTGATGGAGTCCAACCCTCACCGGAAACGAGTCCGACTTATTGCCGCCCATGCAGACCAGGATCTGGCACCAGTCATACAGGGACCAAACTGCCCTTAAAAGGAAGTCCGGCACCCCATACTCCTGGAGCACTGCCCACAGGACTCCCCGAGGGACACAGTCAAATGTATTCTCCACAAAAAACATGTGGACTGGTTAGGCAAACTCCCATGAACCCTCCAAATCCCTGCGGAGAGTAGGGGTCCACTGTTCCACGGCCAGGGCGAAAACCACACTGCTCCTCCTGAATCCGAGGTTCGACAATCCGGCAAACACTCCTCCCCAGAACCCCCGAATAGACCTTACCAGGGAGGCTGAGGAGTGTGATCCCCTTGTAGTTGGAGCACACCCTCCGGTCCCCCTTCTTAAAGAGGGCGACCACCACCCCAGTCTACCAGTCCAGAGGCACTGCCCCCGATGTCCACGCGATGCTGCAGATGCTTGTCAACCAAAACAGCCCCGCAACATCCAGACTTGAGGAACTCCAGGCGAATCTCAACCAGACCACTGCACCGGCTCCCTTACAGTACGTCCAATCCCTGCAATAGGAGAACCTTTTCAGCACATGCTCATCGACTGTGTTAGTCGCTTACCAAAAACTTGCTCAGGAAATTGTTACTTGTTTACCCTGATGTGTACCGCTCCTCGGTTCCTGGAAGCCATCCCTATTCGTAGTCTCCGGACCCTTGTAATAGTTAGGCATTTGATCAAGTTCTTTACAACATTTGGGCTTCTGAGGAATGTGTAATCCGACTAAGGTACCAATTTCTCGTCCCAACTCTCTCTCTCTTCTCCTTTTCGTGATACGCAATGTAGGAATCCACTGGATTCAGTCCTGCAGAGCTAGTATTCGGCCACACTGTTCAAGGCCCCCTGAAGACCTTACAGGAGCAGGGGTTGTCTCCAGGTGCGTTGTCCCCTTCGCAGAATCTAAGTTTGTTAGCTCCCTTCATGAAAGGAGGTTTGCTGTTAGGGAATTAGCTCATCGGTCTCTGGGAGCTGTGCAGGAGAAAATGAAAGGAAGTTTCGATAAGTCCACAAGGACCTGGTGCTTCCAACCAGGGGATCGTGTCTTAGTCCTTCTGCCGCTACCCAGTTCCTCCCTGCATGCCCAGTTTTGAAGTCCATATACAGTCCAGGCGAAACTTAGTCCCACTAATTATGTATTAGAAATGCCTGGAGGAAAACTTGTGTGTGCCACATGTTAAAACCCTACCTTGATCACCCGGTCTCTGACCCCTCGTCCGTCTTTGCCACAGTCCCCACACCTGAAGGCATAGCATCTGTCAATGAGTACTCGCCAGAGGTTGATTATCTGTCGTTAGGAAAAAACTGTTTACCTTGTGCTTGCAAACTGAACTCAGAGGCGCTTCAGACCCTTCCAAACCATCTCTCCCACCTACCTCTCAGCGCCCAAACCAACATCACGTCCCTAGTAACCAGATTTTAGTCCCTATTCGCAGACCCCTGTTATTGAACATGACATCGATGTTGGTGATCTTGTCCTTATTAAGCAGCACCTCTACCATGTCAATCTGCATAAGCAATGCTTACTAGAGCAAGAAACTAGTGACCTGGTAAAGACTGGTCTAGCTGAAGCCCCTGGAGCTCCCCGTGTCTGCTGGTCCCCAAGCCTGACGGCACGTTCAGGTTTTGTACAGATTAATGGCTTAATGCTGTGACTTGTCTGGTCGACTACCGTCTTCTACACATGGAAGATTGTGTTGATCGCATCGGTACCGCAAAATATGTTACCAAATTAGATTTGCTAAAGGGCTATTGGCAAGTTCCTCTAACCCCTCGTGCCTCCGTGATTTCCGCATTTGCTACCCCCGATGTATTCCTACAATAGTCGGTTATGCCTTTCTGATTGCGTAATGCCTCAGCGACCTTCCAGTATTTAATGTGAGTGCTTGGTGACGTACAAAATTGTGATGTATACTTAGACGGCGTGGTCGTCCACTCGGATTTGTGGGAGCAGTATGTGTTTTCACTTGAGCAGGTGTTTGTCTGGCTGCATAAGGCTTTGTTGGTTCTTAACCTAGAAGAATGTGAATTCGGAAAAGGTACGATTAGTTACCTCGGAAAAGTGGTGGGTCATGGGATGGTAAAGCCTTTGGGTGCAAAAGTCCAGGCCATTGGTTCAGTTACTTCGCCGCAGACACCCCGAGATCTAAAGAGTTTCCTCGGAATGGCCGATGCTTCTGGTGGAATTTCTCAGATGTGGTCACACTCCTTACGTAGCTGCTTCGCAAAAATGTAAAATTCATTTGGTCCCCCACGTGCCAGGCCACCTTTGATGCTGTAAAGCTATTGCTTAGTACTGTAGCTCCCCTGTCTTGGCTGCCCCGGACTTCACTAGACCCTTCAAGTTTGAGGTGAACGCTAGTGGCGTGGCTGCCGGTGCAATCCTCCTGTGGGAGGATCCCATGGAGAGTCACCCCATATGTTATTTCTCCAAAAAGTTTGTGAAACACTAACTATCTTATAGGGCCATCGAGAAAGAGGCACTAGCCCTGTTACTGGCCCTACAACACTTCAAAGTGTATGTCGGACATAGTGCTTAACCCGTGGTTGTGTACACTGATACCCCCTGGTATTTTTAGACTGCATGTGTAATACCAACCAGCGTCTCATGCTCTGGGCTATGGTCGTCCCAGCCTTTAAAAGGTATAAGAAAGGTGTTGCTAGCCAGGTGGCTGATGCTCTCTCCCGAGCTTGACCGCCCTTCTGTATGTTTGTATTTTTGGGGGCTCCTTTTCTATGGGTGAATTGTTTTTTTGGTACTAATTGGTGGTACACATTTGGTACAATGTGATTGTGAACACCCGCCTGGGTTCACTCTTGAGTGGAGGAGTGTTACATGCTGTAAGATTTAGGGAGGGTTGTCCTGTAGGTTCTCCGGACATCCTGTCCGATCGCCGTTCGTCAGCCACCCCTTCGGCTCCGCCTCCCGGACCTGAACACGTCTCCCTCCCGCCTCCAATGCACCGCTCATCACTTCCGGTTCCTGTACAGCAGAGGCCTGCAGCTCACAACCTCGCAAGTGCTTTTGTTTGTTGTGTTTGGTTGGTTTGCTTGTTGTATGGTATCTGACTTCTTGTGTATAATGGTTCTGATTGATTGGTTTCTGATTTCTTGCTTTGGCCCTTTGTACTTTCACTTTGGTTCTGACTGCTCTCTGGTATTTTCGATCCCTTGCCTGACTTCTGACTATAATTTTGCTCCAAATTTGCTCGACTCGGTATTTTGGACACTGTGTTTGCTTTGTGTTGTTTGTATGTACCGGTGCGTAAGGAATGACTGCTTTTTTGTTTCTGCGAACGCGTGTGATTTATCTGTTGTTTGGTTAGGGAGACAGGGATTAGTATTGTTGTTTAGTTTGACCTGTTTCTGTGCACTTTGGGTTAGATGAGATTGGGACATGTTCGTTAGTGATTTTTGTTTATTGCTTTGGCCTTAGTCACTCCTGAAGTCTGTTGCACCTGGTGTTTGGACAGTGTCTGTGAATAAACATAAAAAAACTATAAAAAGACCCCTTTGTTTCCTGTGTCCCTCTTCCCATTCCCTGGTTGTCTCGTCTTCTCTTTTGTTTTCTCTCTCTCCGTCTCTCTCTCTTTCCCTTTCCATTCTGTCGATCCTTACTCCTAGACTAAGGATCGTAACACTAGCTATTGAAAAAAAATCAGGGGCTAAGTTTATCTAAGGCTTGATTTTTTTTTGTGGGAAGACTGGCATTGTGGATAAAATACTTGGGACTAGGAATAAAATACTCTGGGCTATAACCCTGAGTGATTTGGCCCATGTGCCTCAGTCGGTGGATTGAGAAAGGTGTTTTTATATAAACTTGCTAAAAATGAAAAGGAAAACCTGTATCTTTAAAAACACACTCCATATTATAACCTTATTTATATGATAACAAAGCCCAGAAATGTCAACATGTGATTCTTGTGCTTTCACACTTAGTCTTGATACCTCAGATATGTGTTTCTAAGAACTGGATGAGTGGGTGCAGACTTATCTAGAAAATGCAGATGCACTGAATTCCAGATCATCGTACAATATTCATTTCTGGTGTTTGCTGAGCTTCTCCCATACTTTGGCTATTTTAATTGTGCTATTGGACATGGGTTGTGCTGCTTTTAAATCAGTGAACAATACAGTAAGTTTTATGAAACCCTACTATCCATAATACATTACATAAATCGTTATAATGTAATCCAATAACACAACTGGATTGCATGGCTAGAGTGAGATTTGAGGTGCATTGTGAAATTGGTTCCACAATTGGTTATATCCCAGTGCTCTAACAATAGTTATTTCCAATGATAACAACAGAAGAGAGATTCTGGATAGATGAGCAAACAATTATTGTGCTACTGAATATTACAACATAATGGTAACAGAGCATTCTTCAACAAGATCAGAAACCAAACCAAACAAAATAATCCATGCATCCTGATCAGTTGCAGGCTTTGGGGGCTTTTCAAGTCTATCCCAGGCTACACAGTGTACAGAGCTGGAGTACACCCTGGATGGGACGACAGATCTTCACAGGGGGTGCACACACATGCACACACACACTCACACACACATCATACTATATGGGCAACTTTGAGACACCAGTCAGCCTAACTAGATGTCTTTAGAGGCAGCTCACAAAACATGGGAAGAAACTGGCAACAGTGCTGAGAAACCCTGCCCCCACCGCAAAACCAAAACTCCCTGACACTCAAATAACACAGAAGACAAGGGTTTTAAACTGGAGCATGGACATGTCACCCTGTTCTCAGTCAGCACACATCCAGCCATCTCAGTGCTCCCACATTTACTTGCCATATATAATCCCTGCACCTTCTGTACTGCAGCTTACCATTTCAGAGAACCTATAAAATGCAACCTAGGTTTCTCATATTCAACTTTATGTTTATATGGAAGGCTGAATAAGCACTGAAATCTTTGTGAAGCTGCAAAAATACATTTGAAATTAAAGTCTGGTTTTGAAATATATAAATGAGTTGTTAAACAAACCATAATGCCAGTTCCATCTCAATTTTATGACTCTGATACTTCCTTTGGGGTGTCCAAACACATCATAGCATTTTCACGTTAATACTCATGCAGTGACTCACCAGTAGCTGTTTTAAGGTGTTGAACACACAACCTTCTCCAGGTCTACTTAGTTAACCACTGCTGGTTACCTCACCAGCGATTGTGCATGATGTGGCGGACCACACACTTTGCAACCTCCGTCATTATAATCCTCTGGAATAAACCAGGATAAAGCTATTTATCCTTAATAAGGTATCTAGTTCACTCAGGGCCTGCTGGGTTTAATTAAATCAGGCATCTCTAGGCACCATTCCTGGTGATGACTTGCCTTGGTAACACAAGATCACCAGACCACTCCCATGACACGTCTCTTGCTCCAGCTAGCTATAAATGTTTGATTTTATGTGAATATTATTATAATGGTAGATGTTTTATTCTAGTCATCCTAGAAAAGCCTGATATGCTATGTGCTTCTATGTAGTTTTACTGCAGCATTACTCTCTGATAAATATGTGTGAGCTTCTAAATGCAGTGCAGCTGTCTCAAACAGGGTAATCTTGTGATCTGTTTCCTGTTCTATTTTTATTACTGACATAGTGCTGATATTGTTATCATGACCTGGATTTGAAATGATCTATCTCTTGTTCTTATCTCATATTTCCTAAACTAATGTAAATTCTAAAGTCGCAACTCAAAAAAAAAAAATCCTCTCCCCCCAAAAAACCCTTCAACCATCACCCCTTCATAAGGATGCAGTATTTGTAATGTTACCCTTTGCAGACATACAGTAGTTAATTAAATTTCATACTGAGGGCTCTTTCTCTGAGGGTGCCATGGTACCTCATTGGCTAATCCTGTGGCTTCTTTCCTCCAGGTTTCTGGGTTTGAATCTATCCATTTCTCTGCAGCTTTGTGAGGTTTGCATGTTCTCCCCTCTCTGTTTTAGTCCCATTCCTCCTCTAGTCCAGTGATATGCAGTTATGCCATCATAAATTGCTGAAGCCTTGTGCCCTATGCAGCCACGGACAGACTCCAGGTGAAAACCATCTATGGATGATTTCTTCTTCCTTTATATTTATGTACTCTAGTGTGGTTGGTGCCATGCATATTCCTTACACATTTCACAGTAGACCAGGCCAAACCATCGGCAATGCATGTTTAACCTACCACTTATGATGCTAGTGCCTTATTATGGATTAACAGATTTTTTGTATTCTGTTCGTGTTCTGATGTTGAATATGCAGAATTCCACCCACTCACCAGGAATGTAAGAGTTGCAGCAGTGACTCCTTCCCTCAAACGATTAACACCATTCTAGCTCTGGCTTGAAAAAGGTGCCTTTGCCACGATTGTAACCAAAAGCCATCTAACTTTGCTTGAATCTATGTAAACCACATATACAGTTGTAACACTACAGCAACACATCATTGTCAATCTCCCCATATGGCATTTAATCATATAACTTAAATTATTATTATTATTATTTTTTGGAAATACAAATAGGATGGAAAATGTAATTCTTTTTCTAACTAATAGACCACTGTTATCTTTCTTTTTATTGCCTCATCAAATATAAAAGCAGAATGTTGATAAGATGCAAAACAAAATGCAAAGAGAGCACAGGTAATGCAAACAATTAAACATAATGCAAACATTTTTAAAGTACACAGCACACAAATAGAATGTCGTGCAGGAAATAAGTATGAATGCAAATAAATTAACTGGCAGTATATTCGCAGTTATTGGTGAAATGCTGAAAAAATCCATTTAAATGTTTACATAGTATGCAAAGATCTCAATAGTTTCTTAATTAGTAATAAGTCCGTGATTGTGTCTATTTTTTCAACTCGAGATCAACTTCAGAGAAACATTTCTGGTTAATTACCATCCCAGATACTTGGGAGAGGATGAGCAGCCTACGAGGGAGGAGCCTTTTCGACTGTGCTGCGACTTGTGCTTCATTTTTACCTTCTAAAATCAAGCCGGGAAAGAATGTACTGCTCGTTGCTGTTTGTTTCTCTAGTATCGTGTATTTTTTAGCGTTTCAACTGGATGTGCATTTTACATTTTGCTGTTGTGGAGACGATATAGGCCAGAAAAACAGAAAGTCTTTTTCTTTAATATGACTAAGGCTGCGTAAAGTTTGGTCTGGAAATGACGACGAAAGACATCGCAGATATAAACAGATGAACCGATGAATTTTGTTAATCGCTGCTTGATTTAAACAAGTCTGATCGACTTTGTTTTGATAACAATGTGAGTGAAAATTGCAGTTTTTACGTTCAGTGATGCTCAGTGTTTAAAATAGTGGATCGTGATTTTTTTAAGATGATTGACGTGATTTTTTAATGATTCACTCTTCTCTACAGCGATGTAGTAGATGGATGTTCAAGCAGATTTTTTAGTTGAAAAGTCAAATTTTACATTATAAGGATGAAGAAGTAGAAAATTTGTCCGACTCCCCCTCCACGACTTATTTTAAAAAAGCGGAGTATACACAGATAAAGCACGTTAAATTTCGATTCACTTATTTTTTTTCTTTACCTTTTAAGGGATTATTTTCATTTACGGGGATATGTGAACTTAACCTTACCTTCGAGAGTAACGAAGAAATTCTGGATAAAAACATGGAAATAGATTCTTTCCTTTAACCAGGGGCGAACTTTTACCGTCTTTTTGAAAATTAAATATATTTTTTTCGTATTTCATGCTTTTTGCAGAATGGCCACGTTTGGAGACGACGTGCCCAGCACGCTGGGATCCGGGGATGGGGGATCGGATAACATCATGGACTGTCAGGGATCGGCGATGCCTCCAGGTGGGATGGAGACACTTAAGCAAGCCAAAGCCCAGAGAGCCCGCACCATGGCCCTGTACAACCCAATACCTGTCAGACAAAACTGTTTAACCGTCAACAGATCCCTCTTCATCTTCGCGGAAAACAACATAATTAGAAAATACGCAAGGAAGATTATAGAATGGCCATATCCTTTTCGGTAAAGGTAACAGAAAAACTTGTTCCATTAACCTGATTTTATATCCTTCAGCGCCCTATATATACAATACGTTAAAACATTCTCTCCGTCTTTCCTTCACACACAAAGATTTTCAGCCTAAAATATTCTCGATTTCTTTGCAACAGTTGTTATTTGCAGTATAATTAATTCTTGTGGCATAATTCATTTATGTCTTGGGAATAATGGATACAGTTATGCAACTATCCTGCTACCTGTATCGATCAGTTTTTGCTGTGGTGTGCTCCGTGACGCTCCTAGTTTAATATTGTAACTTTCAACGTCATCCAGTAGTTTGTAACTTAAATACTGTGACGAAAAAAACAAGTCATAAAGACTTAATCGAAATGAATCATGTTAAATTTTTTTTTTCAGTGTGATTTTGTTACTTTTTACATTAAGAATAAAGTCAAATGTGAATCCTGGAGCAATGTAACATTTAATTTTTGAACCCTAATTTTTAATAATTACAAAATCGCTGGGCAGTACAGGGTTGTTTGAAGTAGAAATTGTTAAATGTTTCTTTTGAAATATTTGTAAATGAGTAGTTTACTTCTAGATATACTCACTTTGAACATATGCTGCATACAGATATTCTTTATGACTTGATTTGCATTTCCTTGACTTGTTGAAGGAGTTACTGGTGCTGATGAGGGACTTGGTGAAGGACTTGGTGCTGATGAGATAATGTATAATGTAATAGGGCAATCAGCAGACTTCTTTTATTTTGCAGAATGAACATACATGCTAAGGTCTTTGAAAGATAATATTTTTGTATAGCTTGTTTACACACACTGGTGTAGCTCAGTGGGTTAAAGGTATCTGTGCCCATCTTTATAAGGTCATTTGCTCATGCGCCATGGCTAGTAGACTCATTATATCACCATTGGGGCCTTGAGTGAGGCACTTAACATCAGTCATCCCAGTGATGATGGCTGGTTGTGCTCTTGTATGTTACTTTGGACAGAAGCATCTGATAAACAAGTTAATCTAAGTCCTTACATAACATTGATTATCAAGGCAAATCCCATGGAAAATAATTATTACCCTGTAATAATATACATGGTATAATTAAACTACTATTATTATTTTACTCGTTTATTTAGTTTATTTTGCTTTTACAGCATAAGGTTAAAATCATTGATATCAGGAATAATCTCTTGAGAAAAATATACCACTGGTGTATTGTTATGTGACTGATACCAGAAGTGTTTTTCGGTTCTGCTGAATAATCAGTTATTATTTCTCTTGAATGGAAAAAAAAACTAGAGGTGACCTGAATCCTAGGTGATGGTAGAAAAACTCTCTCTTATTGTTGAGTGAATCTCATCCTTAGCTATGACTAAACTGTGGTTTGTGGTGGGGAATTGAATTTAAACGAGTTCAGGAGGGGAAATATTCCTCGTACTTTTGGGATTAGTGTTAGGTTAATAATTAAGTTTTTTCTTTCCTCCAGCACTCTCACAACTGGGATCACTTTCTGGATTCAACAGAATAGGTCAGCATAAACTCTAACCCAGAATCATTATATTTAACCCAATATGCACCTAATAAGTCATTTTTCTCCTTATGATGTGTCTTAGACTATTAATATACACTTTTCAGTACTTTCCATGCTGTCAACCAAAAGAAACTGGGGATAAGGCATTCAGAGACCTTTTGCAGTTATGAGGTCATAAAATTGATGACAGGCTATAAATTCCCTAAATCGAAACGTAACCTGTTTGTAAAGCAGAAGAAGAAAATGATAAGAAGAAAATCGGATTTTGTGTTTCCGAGGGGAGGGTGGTTGTAGCTTCTTTTGTTTGCATTAAACTCATACTGTATACACTGTATATAGTTTAAGTTATGAGTACAGGGAGTGTTAGCTACAAAACTGATTTGTATTGCAAATGTAGTATGAGGATAAGGAGGTATTTTGTAAAGGCTTTTCTTCTTCAGGCACCATTGTGACTTTTGCGATCAGTACATCTCAGCAAAACTAATGAAAATAAATTTTAAAATAGCTTTTTACAGTGAACTTTCATATCGAGAAGAAGGCAAAAAACTGTGTATTGGCCGTGTGTAGTTTGAGGTCATGATAGCAGTTTGGCACACATGTAGCTTCCATCACATTTAATTATATCCCCACCCAACCATCTGTCCTCCATGTCAATGTCTATGATCTCCATTTCAGTGCTCTCACCCGCAAACAGTCACCATCTACAGGAAATATTACAGTAGCTTATTCACATAACAGCATTGCCTTTGAGACTGGGAGAGAAAACTCTGCAAACACCGGGAGAGAATACAGAGAGATGGGGGCATGGAATCCAAATCCGCAAGGTGTGAGGCTATAGTGCTAAACACTTGGAGAGTGTACAGAGAGATGGGGGCATGGAACCCAAACCTGCAAGGTGTGAGGCTATAGTGCTAAACACTGGGAGAGCATACAGAGAGATGGGGGCATGGAACCAAAACCCTCAAGGTGTGAGGCAATAGTGCTAAACACTTGGAGAGTGTATAGAGAGATGGGGGCATGGAATCCAAACCCGCAAGGTGTGAGGCTATAATGCTAAACACTTGGAGAGTGTACAGAGAGATGGGGGCATGGAACCCAAACCTGCAAGGTGTGAGGCTATAGTGCTACACACTGGGAGAACATACAGAGAGATGAGGCATGAAACCCAAACCTGCAAGATGTGAGGCTATAGCGCTAAACACTGGGAGAGTGACTGCAGTATTTGGTGCTTTGTTTTGGTAGATTTTTTTAAGTATACAGTTCATATATGCATGTAAATGTTTTATAATACTATGTTGTTATTATACACCACTGCCTGAATCAGCACAATGGGAGAATAATCTCTATTATCTAATACTTCAACGTTAGAAGTAGAATTGTGTAGTATTTAGGATATAGATGAGCAACAATACAGCTTGTTTGTACTTCTAATTATGCAGATTGATTTCTACGAACTGTTTTCAGAGCTTATGGATAGATGGATGGATGGATGGATGGATGGATGGATGGATGGATTAAATTTTGAGTTTGACATGTGTTCCCATTGTCCATGGCCATTAGTGAGCGTATTTTTTTTAAATCCTGTCACTAACTTACTGTGATCGTAGCAATTTAGGGACTGATCTTTTTTGAATCGCATTAACATAATTCTAAAGTGAAATTACACATTTTGAAATTGCACATTTTGAGCTTGGTAGTAGCAGTATTAGCGATACTAATTATACATGTGGAAGACAATGGAACATTCTTATCCAATCCTTTTACCTGCCCTATTATCCTGCTTCCTTATGTTGCTGTCAGGAGTCAGACCGGGCTGTATGTGTCAGTTTTCTGCATATGGTCATTATCCTGACTTAAGCCCACCTTGGTTTGTGATTAAAATGTAGAATGGTGGCTTACATGAAGTGAGTGAACAACTGGGACTCTTTTTATAACAGTCATTTTAGAATAAATGAAAGTTAATCATAGAATTTTAAAAAATGAAAGATGGCAAAATGTCATATGCAAATTGTTCCTGACAATACTGTTGTCACATTTGTTGTGGCAATCTTCCCCCAGTTTTCATAATTCTAGACACCAAAAGAACCATAAACTGAATTCTTACACAGATCCATAACACTTATCTTTATTCAGGCACAGAGACATTTTAAAAATGTATGCTTTATATTTGTTTAACATCAAAAGTATATGCAGAGCAAAATGAATGCTAATGCACATGCATTAAAAGGTGGTAATTAGCAAAGTGTATATTTGACAATCTAAAGGACAAACAGTTTGGTGACTTGGTGTTTCTAGAAAATTGTGTGTATCCAAGTACTACAGTTGGAAGTTGGATGGAGGGATGGCTGGATGGATAGATTGGTGGATGTATTCTTTGACTTGTATAGTTAATGTGGATGTGCAGGAAGCAAAACTGACTTATGAGAGTATTTGACTTAAGTGGACTACAGTAAAAGTTGGTTGGCAATGGAGTTTTGTCAGCCGCTTTACACAGTAATTACCAACTGATGTTTAATGTTTTAGAAAATTCTGTCTTTGCAACCTTCTTGCTTTCTTTTTCATAAGATGATTCATATTGTTTTAAATGTGTCATTAAAATGCTGTATAGATCGGCTCTAAATAGGAAAATGGAAAGATATGGAATGTTTGAGCTATAACAGTTTCAGGAAATCGGCACATGCTATGTGTTGAAACCACGCTATTTTTAATATGGACTGGCTTGTCAATGAGCAGCAAATCCCGGAAGCCCTCGCTGTAGCCACCTTTTTTTGAGTAAATGACACGATTTTCAAGGCAAGAAAAGAATAATGTGGCATAGATGTGGGTCTTAGCCTCACTCGCATGTAGTTACATATCTAGCCTTGCAGCAGCATATGAGATCAACCATCTGTCTTCGAGTATATCAATGTTAGGATTGAACTGATTCTGAAGTCTGCACCATATTTATTTTACAAAGATTGTATTGAGCTGCATACTTTAAACAAGGATAACCTGTGGGGACGAAATATAATGGATCTCTGTGTGACCCGCTATGTGCGAGCACTCTCCATCAGTTCTTTCTGAGGGCTGCGAGAGCCTGTTGCCGTGGATACAGCTCTTTCACTCAGACAGCAGACTGTTTGCTTGCTGTCTCCACAAAGGGTGCTTAGGAGGCAGAGTGGCTCGTGTGCATGTGTGGGTGTGTGTATATGCCTATGTGGACGTGTGCAATTAAAGTGTGCGGCATGCGTGGAAGAGAGCCTGTGCTTCTGTCTTTCTGCATAAAAGTGCTTTTTGTCATATTTTTTCATTAATTTGGAATTGCCTGTTTGCCAAATTCTGAGAAAAATGACAGAAACACACAAGATGTAGCTTCATTTTTACATGCTGTACAAAACAAAAAGCCATTTTGTGACCCATGTTTGCTTTCCACTGTTAAACCCCCAACCACTGTTAAATGACATTATGACAAGTTCAGCTGGATTTAAGTTAACTTAGAACCAAGAGCGTGACAAATGCGAAGCTTCGTTACATTACAGCATTGCAGAATTACACCCTAGGTTCAGCTATTTACAATTAACACTGAGCACTTGCTTATATAAGTAAATATGTCACTTTGTATTAAACTCCCATGGATTTTTTCCCTCTCGTTGACTTAATCACATTTTCGTCAATTACAGTAAATGTTTGTATATACTGTATTGCCTACTGATCACTATTTGAAAATAGTAACTATTGTTTGCTCATGCATGCATTTTCACCACACATCTTTCTGAGTGGGGGCGTCTTTGAATGAACATCCCCCAACCGCGCCCCCGCCGCCCCCAGGCTGCTGTTCTCGCTGATCCTCATCTCTCTGCCATGTTTATTCTATCCCACATTTCTCTGCTCACAGACGAGAGTGGCAGCGCCCACGCAGGGCCTCGGCACATTATCCTGTAGGCAGAATTCTAACCCTAACCTCTGGGGCTCCCTGGGAACACCTTGGAAGAGTGTACAGAGTCGCCCTATTTTCATAAGCCTCTCATTTCCACCCACCCCCACCCCCCACTTCCCATCTAGCACCCCCTTCCCTTCTCTTTGCTCTCATTGCAGAGGAGGTAGCCTATATCCAGCTAGTGTGTCTATCCATGGCAGCAGTCCCACTGGCCCGTTTGCAGCCAATGGGATCGCTGCGAGGCCTGGAGGGCCTGTAGCCCTGTTCAGCAGGATCTGTAGGAGAGGAGCAGAGTTACTCACGCAAGACTGTGCAGAAGTCTGGGGCTGTTAAAGGGATATCACGACAATGGTAACTTTGGTTATCTTTGGTGGAGGAGTTCTGTTCACGACAATATTAAAGATTTATGATATTCATTAATTGGGTGTTTGTAGATGGAGAGGACCCTTGTTGACCTGTGCAGTGTGTTATTCCAGACTGTGTTTTATGCATGAATGCAGTTAGAATCACCTTATGTTCTATGCTTATGGCAAACGATTTCACACAATGTTCTCTCATTATGCCGGTTAAAAAGGTACCATAATTACCCCAATAAGTGATTATGCATTTATAATGTATGGGTTTATATGTGTACGTGGCAGTGCAGCAATTAGCACTGCAGGCTCACAGCTCCTTGTCTGGGGGATTAAATCCAAACCCCTGCTCTGTCTACACAGCTTCGTGACATTTTTTCTTTGTCTGGGTGCATTTCCTCCATGTAGGTGAGTCTGGCTATTAATGTGCTGAACTGTGTGAGCATGTGACCTACGATGGACCGGAATGCTGTCTGGTGTTTATCTTTCCTATGTTTCTGGGATGGACTACAGGTTCCCTTTGACCCTGAATTGGATCTGCTGTTATGGAAGCAGCCATCTTTACACTTCCAGAACAAATTAATTAGTCTTTTTCCTGTAGATGCAGCATTGAAGGAACACATACTGTTCTTAGTCAGGGCGACCTGGAGCTTGTTTGGGATATAAGACTATCACTGGGTGGGCAGGCAAACATACACACACCATAAGTCATTGAGAAATATCCAGAATGGATGTCCGTAGCTGACTGCAGAGAGAAACCAGAGCAAATCTACATGGGAAGAATGCCACAACCATAGCAGAGGTGGGACTGAAACTCACAACCCTAAAGATGCAAGGCAATAGTCCTACCTACTGAGCCACCCATATAAGTAAAAAGCTTGTTGGAAAATTAAAATATACTAATTATTTTGTTGTTTCTGTATACATAAATGTGTCATATGCAATTAGTTTGGATTGTTTCCTTAACTGTTACTGTGTCACTCCGTTTGAGTACATGATCCTGGCCACTATCATTGCTAACTGCATCGTTCTGGCACTGGAGCAGCATTTGCCTGGAGAGGACAAAACCCCCATGTCAAAGAGACTGGTGAGGATACCCCGTGTTTTTGTTTCTCAATATGTGTACTTGATCGTACTTTTGTTATCGTGTACTGGTCTTCCATTGCTGAAGACCAGTTCCACTACTAAGAAAAGAAGTACAGAGAACAGTAAAAGTCCCTGGATGTTGTTCTTGCTCCAATATCAAGTATGCATCAGCTATGTCCTTGCCAAACAAGAACAATCCCATGATTCACTGCATCTCAAGTTCATTCTTGGGAGGCAAGTTAGCAAGACCGGTCATGCCAACACCACAAGTATGATCTTTGCGCTTTGATAATGATATTAAATCAGCCCTGGTATGGGTTGTAGGTTCCTGTAGTATTATGATAGACAACCAACCTTCAGTCACTTCACACATCATTCTGTGATTTCTAGCAATGTGTAATTTCCTCAAATGTACCATGAAGCAGTACTTTTCATTACTCTATTAACTATCAATGTTCACGTATCTCTTTACTCCACTATTTATTTTTTTAACAGTTAGCAGCAAAGACAGTATTAAATATATATTTTTCCATATGGAGTTCTGTATTAAAACTCCCAAGATGTGTGGCTCAGGGTTACGAATCTGCTTACGCTCCTCACTGCAGACTGTGGATACTGATGTTATTGCTACACTTTTTATTAATGGCAGATGCTGTAATGGACAAAAATGCATCAGTATCAGTAACACTGACAGAATCAAATTTGTAGTGAAATTCAAGCTCTGATAAACTGTTTTGTCTGCCTGATGTGTTATCATTGAATGCACAGGAAAGGCATTTGTACTTATGTCTTATGGTAGCAGATTTCTCAGTCAATCACAAGAAAACAATCACAGCTGAATAAAGCAGGAAGCACTTTTTGCAATGGATTCTCACCTGTCATTATAATCACTGTACCTGGTGCCCCTTATTGTGGCATTCATTTTTAGATTCAAGGAAAATTTTCATAGTATTTTATTGTACTGTTAATAATTACTTATTGCAATGTTTCGTTTTTTGAGAAGTTTTGCATTGTTACTGAACTTGCTTTTATAGCTTTCTTTTCTTCTGAGAAATATTGAGGACTTTTAGTATTAAGATAAGTTGCATTATGTCCAAGATTCGACAACTAAATAGTAAAGACTGGTTCTGCTACCATGCCAACTCATGTTTAGGGAAATGTTTACATTATAAATGCACTGATGTTCTACATAAAGATTAATTGGAATCAAGGGCAAAGGCAGCTTTATTATTGCCAAAATATTGTTTTCCCTTTGACCTGTTCTATCTTAATGACTTTTTTTGCAGCACACTGGCTTATTGTGTTTACTTTTCAGGAAAAAACAGAGCCCTACTTTATTGGGATCTTCTGCTTTGAAGCGGGGATCAAGCTTGTAGCTTTGGGATTTGTGTTCCACAAGGGCTCCTACCTGAGGAATGGCTGGAATGTCATGGACTTTATTGTGGTGCTCAGTGGGTGAGTGTACTCTTTCCAGCCTGAAGGGCTTGGGGCCTGGAGCCCCCCCCCATGGCATTGTCTTTCATTTATATGCATACTGTTATATCAGAAAGCTACATTCATTCTGCATTGCGTCTTTCCTGGCTGAGACCTGATTGTCATTTACTGTACAGATAGCTTACCTTTGGAGCTAACTGCTATTCTAGCCACTGAAGTAGGTGTGGGTATCAACTTAGGCATCTTGCTTTCTGTTCTCCTCAGGATTCCCATGTAGGCATATATGGTAATGCAGAGGACTAAGGTGGCACCTCTATATCACAGCATCATCCTTCATGGTCTAGCAGCAGCCATGAGTAACATCATTCTCTGTAACTTTCTCCTATCCTCCTTCCTTTCATGGTACAGCTCAGAATGTAAAGAGAGGCTGTTGACTCACTCCAGCTGCAGTCGGTGTGGGCTTTCTATTCAAACGCAAACACACCATAAAACACAAAAATGTCAGATACTAATATTAAGGAAATCTGACTTTTATCTCTGATGAAATATTTTACTTCTTTATAGAAAACAATATAAAGTGAGTGAGAGTGAGAGAATTGTTTCATTAGATTATTTTTTAATCAAAATGATGATTAAAGCATTATAAATCTGTTGTATATTTTTACATACATAAATACTTATATAGCTGTCTATGCTTCCTAAGCTGTTAAAACTAAAAGCCTATTTATAGGCCATAAAGCATGTTTTTATGTGTTCAGAGTCCTTCATTTAAAATATGTGCATTACAGAAAAGTGAATCATAACTGTTTAAGCTGTCAGCCTGGTATTGTTATTGTCAGCACTGTGTTATAGTACCATATGGGGACCATTTTTCAGGTCCCCACAAAGATCTGTGAATGCAGTCAAAAATGTAAAAATGCCAAAAGTCTTAAGTTACTTTGGGTAAGGTTCGGGCTGGGTAGGGGTTAAGGTTGTCATGTTGGTATTAGAGTATTCCCCATAGAAATGAATGGACGGTGCCCACAAAGATATAATTATGAACCCGTGTGTGTGTGTGCGTGCGTGAGCGGGTATACCTATCCTTATGGGGCACAATGTCCCCATAACGTGATAAATATCCGTTTTTTTCCCTAATGTAGGTTTTCCTAGAAAACTCTATTTTATAAAAATCGGTGACTGCTATGAAAACGTTAAAAATGCAAAAACTCTTGCATTTTACTTGGTTACTTATGGTTATGGTTAGGGCAGGGTGGGGGTTAGGGTTGTCATAGTTAGCATTAGAATTTTTCAAGTAGAAGTGAATGAGTGGGCTCCATAAGTATAGGTATACCCTACATGTGCGTGTGTGTGTGTGTGTGTGTGTATGTGTGTAGTTTGCATGTTCTCACTGCCTGTCTGGCGTCTTCCAGGTTCTTCCTACAAATTGGACATTTTTATTGCCGAATTGTCCTATAAACTATCTAGGATTGTGTCCTGCGATGGATTGTCGTCCCATTCTGGATATATAATGAGCATGGTTCATAGAAATACTTGAAAACAATCATTGACAGACAATTTTTTTGTATATATGAGTTGTTTTTGCAAGGAGAATTTCATGTGATATATTTTGTGTAATTTTAGCCATGTTTCAGTCATTACATGAAACTCAAAAAACATTTTAAGTAGAGGTGCTCTCTGATTAAATGTTAGACTCCGATGAACCCATTGTAAGTTGAAAATATCATAAATCAAATATGAATATGAGTATGAATATGAATGTGAGTATGAATATGAGTATGAATATGAGTATGAATATGAGTATGAATATGAGTATGAATATGAGATGATAAACAAGCAGCACAGTGGCACAGTGGTTAGCACTGTTGGCTCACACCTCTGGGACCAGGGCTTGAGTCACCATGTGTAGAGTTTGCATGTTCTCCCAGTGTTGTTATGGGGTTTGCTCTGGTTTCCCCCCACAGTCCACAGACATGATAAGGTGAATTGGATTTACTCAGTTGTCAATAGGTATACATATGTCAATGTGCTCTGTGCTTGGTTGGCATCCCATCCTGAGTTATTATCTGCTTTGCAACTATAGCTTCTTGGATGAGCTCCAACCCCCCTCAACCCTGAATTGGACAAGCAGAAAATTGATAGATCAATAGATAGATAACTAAATGCATCCTGTAAATAAATAAGTGACTGTGGGTAAATATCAGTAATTGAAAAGTAAATAAGTGAAGTTTTTATTATTATTAAATGTACAGTATGATACAGAAAAAAAAAGTTTTACATTGACAGCATCAGTAGAAAGTATGAATCGATATATCGCTAGTCCAGGAACAGATCAAAACAAATTTGATGATTACTGAATGTGCATTGTTATCACGTCATAATGTCAAAATGTCATAAAACAAAACAATGTAAACTGAGGAGAGTCTGAATAATTAATATCATGGTGGACCCAGAGGTAGAAAATCCAGTTTGATTTCAAGATGACGTTTATATATGACATTGCGTATATATGTCAAATAAGTGTTTTATTGATGTCTTTTCATTGCCGTTTTGATGTTAGCACATCAAATTTGTATGAGATGGTCATATTAGCAAATAGAGGGATTTTTTTTGTTGGTCTCTGATAATTTAGCCCAAGCTGTGTCCAAACAGAACAAATGATATTCACCTCTTACTCCAATTCTCATAGCTGTTTATCCAGTGCAGACTTACATTAAGCCTGGAGTCTGTCCCAGGAAGCATAAGGCTGAAGACACCCCTGCTGGAAATGAACGGTTTTACTGATGCTGGGTCGAGATGTACTTCATATATTTAATTTGGATAAAGTCAAACACCACAATAAATGAGAATTCGGTGTAGAGAAGTAATAATGAGCATCTGTAATCCCTATTTTTAATATTACTGACCACCAGGTAAGTGACACTGTACTGTAGCTTTCAAAACGAGACTCAAAATATGACTGAAACATATCAGCCGGAACTGAATGATTAATGTGAAACGATGATCCTAGGATTGTAGTTGTAGTAAAGCCGATGCATTAATATGTTTCTGCATGCTTTCAGGCGTGTAGGGTGCAGCACTTGGTCCTGTGCATGCACATGTGTGCATATCTGTTTTCTGTATTATTATGGGAAGGAAATATTTCCACTGTGGCTTCAGAATAGAACTGCAGTATAAGCATTGCACAGCCAGTAAGAGTGGGTGGCTAAATGGATTGGCAATCATGTCTAAAACCTGTTATCTCCTGGCTCAAGATTCTAGTTATATGAATGTAAATGAGACCCTGTTAATGCCAGGCCAAGTCACAAATAGATAGAATACCAAACCTTTAACTGTATGAATTGGCACCTTGAGTTCAGCATTGTCCTTTCTACCATATAAGGTACTATGTACATGGCTGCTTGCATTCTAGTAATTTCCACTTTAAATGCTGTACAGAGAAGCCATCACTCTTTATGTGATATTTTATGCTTAATCACCTTGTGTTCGTACTTAAAGTTGAATATTGTATATTGAATATTTTCAATGTGAAAAATTTCTGTAGAAATATATCATTGATGGGGGGGGGGGAGAAGCTCAGCTCAGGTCACTTGAAGGTTTTCTACAGTAGATAAGACTCCCTAGTTTTTGTGTACAGCACATATTGTAATATTCCTAGTTTAACTACCTAACTTATTTTTCTTGTTTTCATGCGCAGCACATGCATTATCTTTATATTAAACAAAAGACATAATTCAATGAGGATTCTTAAACCCATGTTCCTTATGAAATACACAATGTTCTGAGAAGATAGCTTTTGGCATGCTGACACCACATCTCACCCTAACACCCACGCTGATATTTTTCTGCTGGATTGACTTACATAAAGGGAGAATCATCACATAGATAGAGATAATAAGAAGGTAGAATCAAAACAGAGCACATCTCTGTAGTCTTTCAGATTTTCTAATCTTCTTTAAATCACAGCTTAGCAACCGAATTTGTGATCAAAAGATCACAAGGACTTAAGTAGGGCGACTGCCCATGATTGGTTGTTCATTACAAATTCCAAAATCTGTACCCTAGAACTATTTCCTTATGTTTGGGCAGTAACTTATGGGGTATGTCTTTGTAAAACAGTCTATGTGTAAATCTGCAATGGACCAACACTGTAAATTATATAATTCTTCTTTAAAAATGGAAAGAGTTGATTTTGCAGTGGAAGTGGTAAAATCTCATTTTGCTTCCTGTCATTGTCTTATTGGAACTGTATTGTCATCATGCTAAACAATGTCAATAGAAGTTTTTCTGTCATAGATTAGTCTACATCGAACAGACAAGTAAGTCAGTCTTAAAAGAAAACTATACAAAGTAAGTGTATCAGCACAGTATGAGAATTGAAACAAGGCCAGTAGGTCATGGCTGGCGGCATTTCATTTCAAAAGAAATTAATGAACTGCAGATAGCAAACCCATAGAGACCAAAGGCTAAATTAATGAATTTTTTCTGATGTCAATGTCTTAAAGCTCAAAAGGAACAGAGCACTGTACTTGAAACCAATGAAAGATATTGTCACATTTAATGCCTTTTGATTGAAACATGAAATTTGGTATTTTTATATTTATAGCAAATTAGCAAACTAATAATGCATCTCTGAGGTTTTCATGTTTGTTGATGAACAGGCATTAACTGAGACTCATATCTAAAGGCCTTGTGGTAGCTCACTGGGTAGTATTGTTGCCTTACACCCCCACACATGTCAACCCAACTGTAGTGAAAACAGGGAGTTGAGTGACATAAAACTTGTACAATTTGGTGAAAACTGTGAGCCATTAGAAAGGAGTCCTTAGGCTCATATATTTTGCATTTGTTATTATTATTATTATTATTATTTTTATATTATTACTACAAAATAATACTTTCAGTTAAACAGACTCACTGACACACAAAGTGCGCAACATTTGCCTAGGTTTGATGTCTCAATAGAATCATAGTGAAAGCTCCACTGACCTGAGAACTTCGAGAAATAATGCCAATGGCATTTCACATTTGGTCATTTCCCCCATTTTGGGTGCAACTAACAGAAGTATCAGAAAACTATTCTACTACCCATGGTTGCAGCAGAGACTGTTCCATGTGGCTCTGGTCTATGTGGTCCTCACTTACACACTACCACTCTTGGCATGCACATTCATGCACTTAGCACAGGTATTCAAGAGTGTACTGTTCCTTAAATAAGCCAGTGCAGTGCAGTGCGCTTGATGTGCGCTTTATCTACACTTTGTCAAATCCCACGTGGAAGCGGTGTTTGCACACCATCAGTGACGAGTAATGTTTACATCAAATAGGAAGTATACCTGCTTAACAGAGCCCAACATGCCTCCAAAGAAGTTTTAATCTGCTCAAAGTTGTATAATAAATGTAGCACAGTGGTGCAGTAGTTAGCACTGTTACTTATACCTCTGGCACCAGGGTTCAAGTTTCTGCCGTGGTTCCATGTGTTTGGAGTTTGCTTGTTCTACGTATGTCATCGTGGGGATTCTCCCCAAAGTCCAAAAATACGCTGAAGTTAACTTGTGTTGCAAAATTCCCTGTGTGTCTGGGTCATATATATATTGCATTGTGGGGACTATTTTTCAGTGCCCACAAGGAGAACCTCAAATCTGTGACTGCAATCAAAAAACCAAAACTGCCAAAAGTCTTGTATTTTGTTTGGTTATTTATGGTTAAGGTTAAGGCTGGGTAAGGGTTAAGGTCGTCATGTCCACAAAGATATTAATACAAACTTCTGTGTGTATGTGTGTGTGCGAGCGGGTATACCTATCCTTATGGGGACACAAAATATCAGTTTTTTTCCATTATGGGGAGAAAAAACCCTTGTATTTTGCTTGGCTACTTATGGTTATGGTTAGGGCAGGGTGGGGGTTAAGGTTGTCATAGTTAGCATTAGCATTTTTCCCATAGAAGTGAATGAGCGGGCCCCATAAGGATGGGTATACCCGATATGTGTGTGGGTGTGTGTGTGTGTGTGTGGTCCAGGTATACCTTAACTTGTGGGGACCAAATGTCCCTACAATGTGATGAATACCCTTTTTTTTACTTATTGGGACCAGTTTCCTGAATAGGACAAGCCATTAAAGAAAAAGCATGGATGGATGGATGGATGGATGGATGGATGGATGGATGGATGGATGGATGGATGGATGGATGGATGGATGGATGGATGGATGGATGGATGGATGGATACAAAGCCTATGCAACAGTGAAAGACAACCTCAGACACTAGCAACACAAATGACATCATAGCAGCAGCATGTCATTTGTTTTCCTCTTCAGATAGGTGAATGTATTTTACATCAACTTCTACCAACGGAGTGTGTTGTATTTCAGTGTGCTTGTCCTTAAGTGTGCTGAATTGTGTGACGCATTTGTAACCCAGAAATGAATGCAGGAAGGCTAAAGAGAGTTGCATAAATATTTTATGTGTGTTCAGATAAGCCTTCACATGCGGAAGTAACTTATTTTTGTTTGGTTTGAGTGCAGCAAAGACAAAAAAAACATGAAATTTGACAGCTATGTCCCCCCCAAATTGTGATTTGTGAATTATGATCTTGTTCTGTATTTCTGCATATTTCATGGGTCTTGTTCTGCAGACCATAAGAGAGGTGGGCTGGTTTTTCTAGTATGAGCGTTTGTCGTGTGAGGGTATCTCCTTTCTAACGCCCTGTGCTTCAGAGCTCTGTGACCCTGTACTGAATTAGAGGCTGCAAGTGTATAGGTTATTAGATGTGTTATCAAGTCTGTTTCCTGACACGGCACGGACATTGCACAACATATATTTCAGCTTTGGCTTGATGTCTGCTGAAGGGTTCATTGTATAGTTTTTGATGGGGTGGAGGTGAGGATGTCAGGGACAGATTATATGGAGCATTAAATGTTTGCTTTAGGAGACACCTGATTTTGGCAAGAGGCTTTGATTGTACAGGCATTTCATAAAAGCTTCCCTGAAAAAATTGTGATCATAACATTTAGTGACAGAAAAATGTTATATATGTTTGCCTATTAATATAATCAAAGTGATGCTTAATTGACCATTTTCTCATGTGAGGTTATTTTTTTTCAATTTATTTGACACCTCCAGAGCATTTTACAGGGGTAGGAGCCTTGCATAAGGGTCCAGTGATGATGCAGCTACTCTGGGATTTGAACCGGCAACTTCCTGGTCATGCGTTCTAACTTCATTTCAAAGCAGCATATCATGAAGTTATTGAAATCTAAAATCTTTACAGAATACTTACATGTAAGGTAAAATTATTCATAATTTAGCTATATACAGTACTGTGCAAAAGTCTTAGGCAGTCAAAAAATGCTTAAAGGTTTTATCTGGGTAGTGAGTATTTGCTCAAATACAATTTAACATTATCCATCCATCCATTTTACAAACCGCTTATCTTACTGCATCGCGGGGGGTCTGGAGCCTATCCCGGAAGCAATGTGTACGAGGCAGAGAACAACCCCGCATGGGGCGCCAGCCCATCGCAGGGCACACTCACACACCATTCACTCACACACCATTCACTCACACATGCACACCTACGGGCAATTTAGCAACTCCAATTAGCTTCTGCATGTTTTTGGACTGTGGGGGGAAACCGGAGTACCCGGAGGAAACCCCACGACGACATGGAGAGAACATGCAAACTCCGCACGCATGTGACCCAGGCAGAGACTCGAACCTGGGACCCAGAGGTGTGAGGCAACTGTGCTAACCACTGCACCACCATACCGCCCCCAATTTAACATTATAGCATACACAATTTAATAGTGACTGAATAAAAACTTTAATCCGTTCCCCAAAAGTTGGCTAGATGAACATCACATCAGTTCTCAAACCATCATTCAGGGGCATCCCAGCCGTTCTATATATTAATTACTCAAGTAACTCAATCAGGTATTGATTAGTCAAACAAGGAATGCTAGTGGTTGAGTCAATAAATCCATGGTTATACTGGATAGCTGCTCCAAGTACTGGGGTGACTTTAGGAAAGATTTTTAAATGATTAAGTTGGCACTCCTTGACTAACATAATCCTATAGCTTTACACCAACATGATATTTTAAACAATTTTCTCTGACTTCCCAAGACTTTTGAACAGTACTGCTCTTAATGGATTTTCCAAGGAGAAGCTGTTTTAGACTGTAGCATGAACTGCTAAGTTTCAGTACCAAAACACCCCACTAGGAGGTCCCTGAAAGTTCCTTGAGATTTTAGTGGCACACATATATCGTTTTTGTTTCCTTAACTGTCTGTGTAAAAATACCATGCATTATAATTAGCATTATATTACTGGAATTAACAATGGATCTGTGATCAGTTGCATGGCTGAAATATGTTTTTAGAAGCATAACAATGGAGCTTCTTGGAATTTTAATCCACAGCATTCTGGTTTCAAATCCAGGTCTTAAACCTGCATTGTTCCATCACCTGTGTTAACTGTTAATCTTACATTCGTCCCCTTCTACATCTGCTCTTCAGGAAAATGCAGTTGCTTGTTGGTATCATCAGCCTCGCCACACCTCCCTTCCCCCATCTGTGTTTGTCTCTACCCCTTGATTGGGTGTGTGACAATTAGCTGAAACACTGCTTTTTAGCCAGGATGAATAATTAATCTGGGGGTGTTGTAATGATTCATAAGCCATCTGGCACTGGGCAGAGCTCCGGTGTGAGACGTGTTTTCATCAAAGCAGGGTTGATGTGTAGCTTGTGGGAGTATAAGACTTGTGATTAACAAGCCACATACACTGCCCTGGACATTACCATCATCCTGTTATCATGATTGAGTATCATTCAAAGGCACTAGGCATCAAGCCTTGCTTATGGACTAATATAGCCACAGGCCAGCCAGAGTACCCATTCCGACCTCATGTCCACCAACAGTGCCTACAATGGACCACAATTGTCCAAACTGGACATTGAAGCAATGAAAGAAGGTTGCCTGGTCCAGTGAATCCTGTTTCCTGTTGCATCAGATTAATGACCGGGCACACCGATCCACAGCTACATAGCCCCATACACAGCTGGACTCCATGCATTGTGTGTCTTGACAAATTACTACCATTATCATAATCAAAATGATCTGTGCATTGTGCCACTGTAGCTCTTCTGTTGGTTTGTACCACACAGGATAGCCTTCATTCACATATCGCATCACTCAGTCTTGGCTGCCCAACACCCTGTCTGCGGTTTGTAGTTTTCCAACCTTATTCACTATGGCTGACTATGAACACCCCATGAGCTTTGCTGTTTCAAAGCACTGACCTAGTCGTCTAACCATAATGATTTGGCTCTTGTCAAAGTCACTCAGATCTTTACCCCTGCCCATTTCTTCTGCATTCAACATGTCCACTACGAATACAGCATATTAACTTAATATATCCCAGATCTTGACACATACCATTTTTATGTCAACATTGTTTGCTTGACATCGGGTGGTCATAATCTTTTAGCTCATCAGTGTATACATCTTGGACTGCCTAAGTCATTTACACAGTGTTATATGTGTTCCCTGCAATTATCTGGTGTCCTGTACACTGTCTGACTGGGACAGGCTCTCCCTGTCATACATGGTGGATGGATGGAGGATTTTTATATAATACATAAACTTAAAAATAAATATATAAACACGGCAGACAAAATATCTGAATGTATAAAGTATGACGCTAAATTATGGAAATCATAGAAACAGAAATCATAAAAACATGTTTGAATGGTGTAAAAATTACATAATGGTGATTGCATTTCTAATAAAATCTGATGAAAATATAACATTGAAATCAGTGAAATAATGTGGTGCAATTGATACAGAAGTCTAAACAACCTTACTAGCAAGAGCAATGACATTACAGAAACTATGTTAACAATAATGAAACTGTCATAGAATGTCAGTTGATTTCTGTCTAATGTTTTTAATTTTTTTTATAGGATGCTTGTAGCTAAAGAACTACTGCAAATACGCAGTGGTAGCCTGGCATTTTTTCATAATGGCTTTTTCTGATGGCTTTTTATGCAGCTCAGGTTAATATAAGGGTTTGAAGTCAGTTCAACACAAGAAAGCAACTTACAGTATAGAACAGTCTAGTCCTAACATTTGGTATACTAACTTTGGTTTTCAAATGGTTCCTTAGCTGGGTGTTTTAGCTCTGTAGAAATAAATTTACCCAGTCCGTTATAGAAATGTAGGCTATGAGAAAACAGGACATCACGTAAGTTTTATATACATTTTGCTAGTGAAAAGCACTAGCTAATAATGAAAATGAACACAGTTGACTTTAGCCTGACCCATGGCATACAAGTAATAGGATCTCTCAGCCCGTATTACACTGTGCTAGGGGCTGAAGTGGGGATAGTGAAGAACAAGATTTATTTGTCTCTTTTGACTCTTGCAAGAAAATAGGGCAACTGGTAGATGAGGGGGATCTTATAAATTGCAACCTAAAAAAAGAATATAGTTTTCCCCTCAGCCATGTTCACTAAGCTGATTCTAACTGAAGCACCATCTTTAAAAATAAATGGAGGAAGAGCAGTCTTATTAATTCACCCTGATCTCCCATTAGGGAGCTCTACAGCCAGGCACTGTAGGCTGCCCCTCCCCCCTACAACCCCATCCCATCTCCATCCATGTCTACTCTACTATCAAAAAAGTAATTCATTTTCTTTATAAATTCTTTTTTTTTTTTTTAAGAATGAAGCTTTAGTCTTTGTATGTATTCTCATCAGTGTATCTTTCAGCAGCTATTATTATTTTACTCTGAGGAATACATGTGGTTTTAGCACCAGCACTCAACTACTACTGCAGACACTGTGCTTGTTCAGTCAATAACTGAAAAACTTTATGACAGATCTTTTTCAAACCTTGCACAGACACTGTATGCACGTGGATCTAAAACTGCTTCAATTTTGAGAAAAATCTAAATTGTAGCAGTGCTGTATAGTGATAGCAAAAAAAAAGAATTTTTGATATTTCAAGGGTTTTGATATTTGATGCTGTTAAGACAACAACTCTAATAGTTTTTGACGGATCTTTTTTAAACTTTGCAGAGGCATTTTAGGGGTGCCCAAGTGGAACTTGTTAAATCTTGAGACAGATCATTCAAAAACTGTAGCAACAGACAGGATGAAAGCATATGAAATATTACCTTGTGAATGTTGATTTTTGGTCGCTAGCCTCCCTGTTCAGCAAATTTTATCCATAGCACTTTTGTAGCTGGTCAATGAAATGTATGATGGGAAACTTAGCAAAATTTATTGTGGGAATTTTTCATTATATCGCTGTTTTTTTCTTTTGGAGAGGAGGGGAGAGTGTGTAAGGTAGGGAAATTTATTATGGGGGAACTTAATTATTTTATTTATCTCTAGTCCACTGCAATCCATTCATCATTAGTGAAAGTAAGAACAGACACAGATCTGGTGAACCTAATTGCATTAAGATAAACCTCAGTGCCCTAAATGGCTACCTTGCATTTGAACCCCAAGCTTTGGTCTCAGTTATGTATATAGTATGTATGTGTGCGTGTTTGTGTGTGTGTGGGCATGTATATATTAAATTGTGGTAACATTTTGTTTAAAAAAAACATGACCTTTTGTTAAAAAAAAACATGATACGTGACCTTTTGGGGACAATTTTTTTGTCTCCAAAAGTGAAAAAAATCAATTTTTAAAGAATTGGTGGGCGCAATCAAAAAACTAAAATAGCCAAAGCCTTGTATTTTGTTTTGTTACTTATGGTTAAGCATAGGGCTGTGTAGGGGATACACATAAGGTTGTCATTGTTGGGATTAGGATTTTAACCATATAAAGGAATTTACGGTCCCCACAACGATATGAGTACAGGTATCTGTGTGAGTGTCTGTGTTTGTATGTGCGCATGTGTGTATGTCTGAAAAGGACAGCAATTAACCACATTTAACCATTCAATACATAAATTAAGCCATCAGACAAAATAAAGTCACTTGTTCGCCAGTATTCTTTGCTGATTTGTGGGCAAGGAATTGGTATAGCCTACTCTCAGTTAAAGAACCAAGGGATAAAAATTATTTGATTTGTAAATATGGTTTTTGTTGATTGTAGCCAATCTCACGTATATAAGAACGTACAGTTTTTGCTTTGTTTTTTTTTTGCACCCCTCTTGAAGTCGTGTAGCATAACTTTAAAATAAGGTGGGACATGTACATTGTGTTATCACTATTGAAAAATAAAATCAATAATTGAAATAATTGAATCAATATGAGACATAATTTGTCTCGTATTTTCTGACTGCCTGATTGTGAGCTCAATTTAGTGTTTAGTGGGTATGTTAAAATAAATCATGTTTTACTATAGCATCAACAGTGCTCCTGTTGCTTAACAAATGGAGCATTGTGCTAACAATGCAGAGCTTGTGGGTTCAAATTCTAGGGAGCAGACTAATAAATTTTAGCCCTTCCCTCTCCTATATGCCTTTTTGGATAAAGGTGTCAGTTAGATGTACATGAATATAACATGCACATGAGGTTTCTTTATGTCATGGATAATGTTGATCATAATACAAAAAGGCGTTATTCTACAAATTTTCTTAATCAACTGACATAAGCTGTGTGATTAATTGCATATTCAATCATGTTATAATTTGTTGAAAATACATTGTGATTATGTTCACCTACAGGAAAAAAAAATATTTCTGGTCAGATGCATTAATACATTATGGAACAAATAAGGCAGCAGCGTGATATAATTAAAAAGCCCTTTAGCCTGTGCCCAATATTTGAAAATAGTACAAGTTATTGGACCTTCCCCAAATAAAACACTAAACAACTTGCCCACACATGGTGTAGTTTAAATCCTAACAGTCACAAGAAACATTACATCAGAAATGCTACATACATATAATCTGAGAGAGAATCTAGCAGGGAATTATATTTTGAATATAAGTATGATACAAATGACGTAAGAAGTAAGGGGGCGTGTGCTGATTACAGTGTGTTGCCACACCCACCACATGACAAACCACCTCAGGGACGAGAACCTGAGTGCAGCCATACAGTGGCTGATACCTCAGCACTGAGTTTTTTCCGGTGGCGGGAGTGCCAATCCTGCCACCAGCCCCCAAAGTTCCCTGTAAGTTGGAGGACCTTCTTATAGGGCACAATATAAAAGCATGGAAGAAAATATACAGTAGGAGTCCAATATACTTCACAAAGGTAGGGGTTAATGATGGATTGAGGTTAGTCTGGGGGACAGATGTTTAGGTGTTCTAGGATTTATTATTGTCCCATTATTGATTTCTGAGTTTACCTAAACAATTGCTTACACTATACAAAATCATAATGTGAATTGCATAACTAAGTGAATTTTTTGAACCACTTTCCAAAGGTACACTAAGCGCTGTGTCATCGGTTGGCATGTAATGTGCGGCTGATGAAGTAAACATGGATTATCACGATTACTCAGTGAAGTATATCAGCTTCAGGGCAGGAATAAGCTCAGAAAATAAATCAGCCTGAATCTATTTCCCCTTCTCAGAGGACTTCTTTGTATAACCAGACATATGTCACATAAAAGCCAGCAGTTATTTCTTTTCATTAGCTATATGCCGTGGGTTTGAGATGCTGTGTGTGGCACCACTGTACAGTTAACAAGCTGCGAGCCTCACCACTGCCACATATTTAGTGTATCCTGATAGGAGAATGTCTATAGGTTCTCCATATGGGTACTTTCCGCAGTTACACTGAGGATTCATATACGCAGGGGGTGGCATGGTGCCTTACGGGGGGTTAATGCCATCCCATACCTCTGGCACTGAGGTTTCATTGCTGGTACTCACATAGTCACACACAGTGGACAGATCAGACAACTGACTGCCTGTTTTTCGACAATGAGAGAGACAAGGAGTTCTGGTGAAGCTTCCAAACATATGGGGAGAACATGCAAACACCCTCACCCCACACACACATGCACAGCGGGGGTGGGAGTCAAATCAGCAGCCCTGGAAATGTAACTGAGCCACTGTGCTGCTTCGTCTTCTCCCATAACCACTTAACTAGTACAGGGCTGACATTTTGCATAGTTTCTACATTTTCTTATTCCACAGGCTTTGAATTTAATGTATTACATTTGTATTAAATCTGTTACTGTAAAGTTTATAACTGCTTCATTGAATAATTATTTATCAGTTCACCTTGGTCAGTTACTGCAGCATGTAATGTCGTGCATTTTCTGACCCTTTCAGAAATCCTTCAGAAAGCTTGATAAAATCCTGACAGTATATTTTTTTTTTGAAAAATACAACTTATGATTCCCACAGCTCATGTGGATGGTGGATATGGGTTTGCGCCCATAGGTGCTTAACTCATGCTAACCCTTGCCTGCACCGTATCTTTGTCTTCAGTTACCCATATACTAGTGTTTACACCAACAAATCATCAGTCACAATGTACATTAGTTTGAAACATTTCTTTTAATATGAATCAATTTTCATGGGTGGTGCCTACATTTCTGACTTTCATACAGTGTAAGATACATGAGAAAGTCCAATCAACAGTATCATAGATTTTCCCTTCAATGGAAAAACATCAGTGTGGAGTTCAGCCCCCACTTCCTCCCTCGTTCACCTGTCAGTGACCTGCTGCTCTGTAGGCTTTGTCTAGCAATGCAACATACTTGGTTGAATGTCGCATTCACTGGACTAAAGCTGCAGTACTACAAATTCCAAAGATCCAGTAGACGTTGCTAAAGAGAGGAAGAAGACCAGGAGATATAATCATGTACAAGTTCCCACTGAATGGAAAACATCGTTTTGACCAGTGAGTCTCTGGGGATACCTTAAAGGAGCGAATGCTAATTGGAGGATTGAGGATGAATCCCAAGTATAATGTAATGCGCTTGTGCAATAATCTCCAAAATAAAAAAGATAAAAAGGGATAAATTGCCATTGTCAGTGCTACATATCAGCTATAAGTAAGCTCTTTCTCCATGCCAATGGAATATCCAGCTAAATTAACCAATGAACCCAATCCACAAATTTCCTGTAAAGGAAAAGAATAAGGATCACGTAACCTCACTAGGATTAGAGAGACTGGGGCCAGTGCCCTGGAGCCAGACACAGGGTGGGGGGAGCTTGCAGGCAAGTGCCCAGCCGGCCAAAGCTCAAAGTTACATGGGTCTGCCCTCCTGCCCGGCAGTCAAAGGCATGGGCCTTCTTGGACATGGAATTTTACTTCTTTGTTGGCAAAGGATCCTGGTGTGGGAGGTAGAGAGATACTGACTAGATATAGTTGGGCTCACCTCAATGAACAGCTCAGGCTCTGAAAGGAAACTTCTGGTGAGGGACTGGATGCTATTCCACTCTAGGGCTGCCCTGAGAGGCACCATGCAAGTAAGCGGCCAGTGAATATGAGGGTTGCCTCCCTTCAGCTTTGAGTCAGGGGACAGGCTCTGACTGTTTTCTGTGCTTATTCACTGAACACCAGTTCAGAGTATCTGGGCTTCTTTGAAACCTTGGATGGAGTGTTGGAATGCGACCCCTCTGGGGACTACATTGTGGGGGAATTCATAAAGATTATAAGGATAATGACAGTGAAACCTGAAGGGAAGAAATTGCCTGTTTGATCAGAACCTGAAAGATGCTCTGTTATTGGACTTTGGTGCTAACCACAGTTTGTCCCTAACAAACACCATGTTTGAGCATATAGGGTGTTTCCCTAGGCTGCAGCTCAATGATTGATTTTGTAATCATATCAGATTGGTGACCATATGTCTTGGACACTTCCGTGAAGAGAGGCACTGAGCTGTCATGTGATCACCACCTGGAAAATGCTGGAAAGAGCTGGACCACTCAAACATACAATGAGGGTGTACTGGAAGCATTTGGCAGAGACGATCCAGGAGATCTTCAGCTTATACCTTCGGCAGAACTTCTCTTGCATCCTGATGAGCCTGAAAGGGCCATGTTCTATGTCTGCATTGCTGAGGCGGTTGTGCGGAGCTGTGGCCGTAAAGTTGTTGGTGTCTCTCACTGCGGCAACTTCTGATCCTGGTTGTGGACACCAGCATTAAAGGTTGCAATCAGGCTGAAGAAAGAGACCTTACAAGCTTGGTTAGCTTGTGGGACTCTTGAAGCAACTGGTAAGCTATGCAGAATGTGGCTTTGGCAGTTGCAGAAGCAAAAACTTGGATATGGGTGTTTGGTGAGGCCATAGAAAATGACTTTCGGTCAGCCTCAAAAAGATTTTGACAACCCATCAGGTGACTCAGGCTTTATCTATACTGTTTACATTAGGAATGGAGAGCTGTCTGCCATTGAAATGGCAAACTAGGGTGGTGGTTCCAGTCTTTAAGAAAGTGGACCGGAGGGTTTGTTCCAACTTCAAGGGGATCACACTCCTCATCCTCCCTGGGAAGATCTATGCCAGGATATTAGAGGGGAGGGTCCATCCATTTGTTAACCCTTGGATCCAGAAGGTGTAATGAAGTTTCCATCCTGGTCAAGGAACACTGGACCAGCTCTTTGTGAGGGCCTCACAAGGACACTGGAGAGCTCATAGGAGTTTGCCCAACCAATCTACATACAACCATGTCCCTCAGGAGGTCCTGTAGAGGTGCTATGGGAGTATGGGTTTTGTTGTTATGGGCCATTAGGTCTTGGAGCAGACCCAGGACATGTTGGAGAGATTGTATCTCTTGGCTGCGCTGAGAACGCCTTGGAATCCCCCTAGCTGGAGGTGGTGGCTTGGGAGAGGGAGGTCTGGGCATCCCTGCTTAGACTGCTGTCACCAGTAGTTGAATAATTGATGGAAGATGGATGTATGGATGGATGGATGAAATAACCAATGAATTACATTTTGCACAGACAGACAGCTTTTTGTACGTCTGATTCATCTTCTACACATGTAACAAATATTCAGATCAGTGTGTTTTTCTTTGCAGAGGCTGGAAAGTCTGATTATATTGTGTGTGGTTTCAGGATTTTGGCTACTGCAGGGGCACATATGAACATCCCCGTGGACCTGCGGACCCTCAGGGCGGTACGAGTCCTCAGGCCCCTCAAACTTGTTTCTGGGATCCCTAGTGAGTGCTTCAGTATACATATGAGCCAGTGATCCAGAAACTCAAAAATATCCCCATTTACTTACCTGTGAAGTCCTGCCATTGCTCTTTTCTCTTTTCATAAACTGATTTCTCTGGAATTCTAGATTTAGTTGCATACATGACACATTTGTCTAAAGTGGCACGATAAATACCTTTATAGAGTTTAATATAACTAGACCCACTATACTACTACTAAGAATTTTTAAATAACTAAGTATGCCAAACATGGAAAAACCTCTTCATCTAGTATTTGGCAAACACAAGATAAGGTAAATGCATACTGTTATCCTCCACAGTAGTCAGAAATGTATGAGTTCACTATTTGATTAACTATCTTACAGGTTTAGGTCTTGTTTGCATTATGAATGATATTAAAATTGTTACTGAAAATGTTCCCAGGGAGGATCATTCTTGGAGAGCCATGCAGCCCCAGTATTTAGGACAGCAGCCAAGTTACGAGTGAATTTGTGTTTGTTTGTTGTAAGGCTTGCAGATAGTCCTGAAGTCTATAATCAAGGCCATGGTGCCACTGCTGCAGATCGGCCTCCTGCTCTTCTTTGCCATCCTCATGTTTGCGATCATTGGCCTGGAGTTCTATAGCGGGAAGCTGCATCACACCTGCATTCCCTCACAAAACATTCTGGGTAAGATTCTCTGTTACCTGGTAAAATGCATTCTGGGTATTCACAAGCCATATGCTCCTGTTTCTGACTAAAACTCATGGATTTCAGTATTTACGATATAAAAGATGTGAAAACTTATTAGATGAAAAATTGTGTATTGTGTCTGAAAAATTGGGTATGAATAGCTTGCCCATCTTTTTATGTGTATTTTATGTTTTCTTAATTTAATTAATAAGTTAAAGTTGAAAATGTGACGTAAATGCACTTTATTATTGATTCTGTTCTGTTCCATTCAATGATGGTTAGTATTAAATCGTTCTACATTAGTTCCTTCATTGACTGTATCACTTGGAATGATTGAGCAGTGACTCAATTAATAATATTAATTATTTAGTTTGTTAGTGGGGCAGTGTGGTAGTGCAGTGGTTAGTGCTGCTGCCTCTCTCCTCTGGCACTCGCATTCCACTCTCTGTCCTGGCTCTGTATGTTTGCATGTTCTCCCCATGTTGTTGTGGGGTTTCCTTCGAGTACTTCAGTTTCCCCCCATAGTGCAAAAACATCCTGAGGTTAATTGGGTTACCAAATTGCAAATGGTATGTGTGCCCTGCAATGGACTGGCGCCCCATCCTGGGTTGTTCCCTGCCTTGCGCCCATAGCTTCTGGGATAGGCTCCGGACACCGACGACCCTGCATAGGATAAGTGGGTACAGAAAATACATGGATGTATATATAATATGTCTGATGCATATGGTACTATAAGTCAATTTTTGCAGTAAGAGAGTCCTGTCAGAGGTAATAAAAAAGCTACTGGTTCACAATTCATTCTGTACTTTATACTTAGAAACTTTATTACCAAATGGATGTGTTTTATATGACTATTTTTTAAATCTATGGGGCTTTTTTTATATTGGGCTCTCTAGGGTTTGTGTTTTAAATATATTATTGCTTAGGGACAGATAAATATACTTATTGGGGAAAACTCAGGATATTTAGGTTATGTTTCAATGCTAGATAATTTCACTGCAGATGTCTTTATTCTTATCTGTTTTAATTTTTCATTCTCATTACAGAGAATGAGACAGTGGATTCCTCAGAGGTAGAATTTGCCTGTGGAGTGAGGAAGTGTCCAGACAAGTATGACTGTATCGGCACCTGGATTGGACCGAATGATGGCATCACCCAGTTTGACAACATCTTGTTCGCTGTGCTGACTGTTTTTCAGTGCATCACAATGGAGGGTTGGACTGCAGTCCTCTACAATGTACGTTTTTTTATACTTATGATGGAATGCCTTATTATACCATGAAAAGTCTTACATGTTGACATTATTTTTAATTATATGTTTGTTCCATAATGTTTAATCCAGCAGAGAATAATGGTAAGTCTATGCTAGGAAGCAAAGGGACTAAGCAGGGAATATCTTGAATGGAATGCAAGTCCATCAGGGGGTGTTTAGTCACATGATATATTCTACTTAGAAATGCCACTTGGGCTGAGCCACATACCTTTGGACTGTGGGAAGAACCTGGAATACTCAAAGGAAGTCTTAGCACAGGGAAAATAGGCAGATTGTTTTGCTTTTATTTCTTTTGTTTGACAGATAGATACAGAAATAAAAAAATTAATCGTATGCCATCTCAGATAAGATCTAGGACAGCATCTCGTTCATTTATCACAATTGCATATCTGTGTGTGTGTATATATATTTTATATATATATATATATATATATATATATATATATATATATATATATATATAAACTAAAAATACTGTTCCACTAGAATTGTGGCTTTGTTGGCTCTTAAATCCTAAAATTGGGCTGCTAAACAATATCATGCCATTTATTGTACCGATTGTTCACTCGCCAGCCTGCTGCCATGGTAACGCCATCTGTGCCTGTTCTAAAGTATCAGTCCTAAGTCAATTAGTTGCGAACACATGCACATGTTAAAGCTACATTGATGCCAAATGAGGATTAAATGGTTTATTTGTTCAGATGACATAAGCACCATTAGCTTTTATCAATCAGAACTATAAGTGATTTATTCCAATCCAGAAACAAAGATGCTATAAATATTATATGTTGACAACCATGATAGTGTGACTGTTTGTGCTGCTACTAGCCTTGTTTTTCATGAATGGTGCTGATCTTTAACAATTGTTCTGGAACTCCTGCAGCAAACTTTAGCTATCTTTACTTTTTGTTTCTTATAACCTATTACATGGAAATTCACAATAATCAGTGACATCTTTTCTTTTAATAAATCCAATCATACAGCCACATTTTGTTGATTCAGCTGTATATAAGTCTATGCAGTGCACATCCTTTACCTTACATGTATCCTGGCAGTTACAGGTATATTTGCATTTTAGATATATTATATATTTTTTTAGCAGATACTTTTATCTAAAGCCACAGCAAGCAAGGTCAGCCTGTCCCTTAGAATAGTTGGGGTTAAGGGTCATGCTTAGGGGGGCCAGATAATCCATATCGGGGGGGGAAACACTTTGAGCTAGGACAGGATTTGTATGTTACCATTTCAATTAAAAGGTCCTGGATTTCACTTAAGCACTGAGTTCTTGCTGCGTGCTGATTGGTCAGTCTCATGTAATCATGCATGTGTCAATAATGTTAATGTAAAACAGCTGAATGAGTCTTTCAATTAAGGAAACAAACCAGTCAGAGCACAAGAAGAACTGAACTATTTAGCCAAGCACAGGAACCTTTGAATTTTAAAGCAGTTTGTAAAACATGAAGTAGCTCAAAATGTCTTCTCTGACATGGATTATCTGGACATGGATTATTCATGCACATGGACCCAACAGTGGTATCACTTTGGTGGTCATGGGATGCAAACCAGCAATCTTTCATTCACAGAAATTGAGTCATAACCCTCAAAGTCACATCACCGCCACTAGGTAGGGGTGGATGGCATGACACTGGGGAAACTTATGGACATCTTTGTTCATAAAAGTCTATGAAAATAACTAAAGGGGAAGACTTATAGACACAGTGATTGAGAAATTGTAGGTAGGGTTCATTAGTTAGCATTAGGTGTCAGGAAGTATCATATTAATGCAGGAAAACCTGTTTCATTTCATCATAGGAAATATAAAAGAAGACAGAGCTGGCAGCTTCTGATTGGTTATTCAGTTCAGACAGCCTGTATCCTTGAATGATACAGTTGGAAAGAAGAGGAACTGCAGCTGGGGAGATGCTTTTTCTGTATATTATCTGATAATTCAGTAATGAACAGCTATCAATAAACAACCGCAATAAAACGTTCCTTTTTAATTTCAATAATAGGATTTTAGAAAAAAAGTGAAAATAAAACTGAAGTAGGTGAAGGTAAATAAGTTTCTGGATTGTGTGATAATCTACCAAAACAGAGCAAAAATCACACTGTCTAGTGTTAAATTAACATTGTGTATTATTGTAAATAAATGTATTATTACCATGGTTGTATGGCTGTGACCTGCTGGTGATGCTTCAGGTTCAGCTTGATACTTACCAAGGTTTCTCAAAGGCACAGAGTAATGTTTGTGTTAATTTGACCTGAGCGTCAAGACCACTATACTTCTACAGTATAACATCTTCAGAGTATGACAGCAGCAAACTGTAATACAGTGTTTCTTTGTATTTAATGTTATTTACATTTTTCACAGACAAACGATGCCCTTGGCCCCACATGGAATTGGATTTATTTTATCCCTCTTATAATAATTGGCTCATTCTTTGTGCTGAATCTGGTTTTGGGAGTCCTGTCAGGGTGAGTAATAATTGCTGTACTAGAGCCCCTTAAACATAGACCTATTGACTCTCTGGATTTTTTTAACCCTTCAGAATGCCAAACATGTCTAAATATTCCAATTTCCAGTCCTTCTAGTTTGCTGTAACTGCTTAATCACAATAATTTGCAATGGAGGAAAAGACTTAATTATACATTTCATTTATGGGAGTATCCATCTGTCTAGCTATGTAGTGTAGTTTTCTGTGAGTCTTCTAGAAGTGAATGCAATCTTGTGTTTGCAGAGAATTTGCCAAAGAGAGGGAAAGAGTGGAGAATCGCAGGGCCTTTATGAAGCTCCGCAGACAACAGCAAGTGGAGAGGGAGCTGAATGGTTACCGTGCCTGGATCGACCGTGCAGGTGATGTACCTATTGTGTGCTGCCACCTTCGGCTCTACTGACCCCTTACTACAGCATGATAGCCACGATGAGCTGGAGTTAGCGAGTATCACCTATCATCCCCCCATCATCTTCAAGTATGGAAGAAAGCGACTATAGCAACTATCAGTTTTAGTTACATAAGATATTAATTAAAATATGAACAAGAGAAAATGGATATGCCATGCTGTAATTCCTTATTGTCTCGCTTTTCATTATTCTTTATAGAACAATAGATCTGGGACATTGCTGGAAAATTTGTCTAGGACAATAAGTATTTAATTACTTTTCAGTAAGTGTGCATTGTTCCGAGACATTGTAATCCAAAGCAAGCAGGTGAATATTTCGATAGATGAATAACTCATTTTTGTTCAAATGGCAAAGCTAAACTAACAGGCACTCCCACTCAGTAAGGGTTACAGAAAGGTGAGGCTGATTCACTAATTCAAGTGGTGAATCACCAGAATCGATAAGCTACCAGCTGAGACCACGCTTGCTGGGGTCCTACACAAATCTCACAGAGATTCTAGCTGCATTCTGATTAGTATGTACTGTACTTCAACATAGGCATGCTCTGGACTGTGAGCGCCATTCTGGGCTGAACTAAATATCTAATACATGCTGTCTAAAGAGTGAATTTTCTGTTTTTGGTACACAGCCTAATACGAGTCCTTGTATGTACATCATCAGGTTATCAGCAAAAGTTATTGTGAAATTATATGTTAACTATATGTGCAGAGGTACTGTAATGATTAGGATGAATTAATAAAATTTGCAGATAATTTTGTACGGTCTTTGTCATTCAGTAAGATTTTCAGTATGATTTTTATTTACTGTCCTTTCTCAGAATGAACAATGTAATATCGCTTTGTTTTTTTTACTCTTTATTTACACAGAAGAGGTAATGCTAGCAGAAGAAAACAAAAGTTCTGGAACTTCTGCTTTAGACGGTAAGACATTTGCTTAGATGTGAAAGGTCAAAGTGGGACTTTTGTATCAATCTTTAATTTGTCAGTTTTTTTGATTTGTGATTCATTCATGGCATCTTTCGTGATTCAGAAAATCTCTGGTTGTCCATTTCTTTTTGGACATTAGTATATGTTAGTGAATGCTTCCAATATCTGTGTGATAACTGTCTCACACAGACTAGCCAAGTATATGTGGATGATATATCCATGGCAACCATCCCCAGCATAACGCGACGATGACCTAAATGTTTGCGTGCTCAACAGATAGATTGAATTATTGTGACTAAGGTAGAACAGAACTGTGTTTAGCTCCTATCCAGTCATCTGTCACCACAGGAAATAGCCATCTGATTTTTTTTTTCGTCAATTTGCCAAAATGAGTCGTCTCTATGATCTACTGTTACCCTATGCTGAAATTAAGAAAGAAAAAGACACTGAATGTTTGCACCTCTGATATTGATTGTCTGCTTTGAAATTTGCTATGCCAGTACATCTGTGTCACCATCATAACCATGGTCAAGCCTAAACCTTGTTTTAGTTTATTAAAACATGTGTTTATTTAATAATCCAAATCAGAAACGTTTTACTTAACAAGTTCCTCCAGGACAAAGAAAGTTTTCTCACTGTTATGGTCTGCATATATGTGTCATTAATTCTGTTCAGTTAGCCACCAAAATGTCTGTTCAGTTTTTGTTCAGAAAATACATCTATAGATGCAGCCAGTATAGTATACACACATTACCTTGCCTTTCTGAACATTACAGTCTGGTACATTTTAGTTTATCCGTATTAAAACAGATTATGAGTCCTGACGTAAACTTCCAGTAACTACATGCTCAGATGGTTTGTTGTTAAGAAAATTTATTATAAGTTAATTATTTAGTTAGTTACACTGTAAGGTGTCAAGAAGCCTGATGCAGACACTACTGCTGTACCTAGGAGAAATGCTGTGCAAGCTAAATTTTATTTTTCTCTATTTCTGATTTCATTGTGCAAGAACAAAAAGAAATAAAAAACAGGATTAAAATTTTAATTAATCAATACATAATGAATGTAATAAATCTTATGTTTAAAGCAGCGTGAGCATAGTCAGGACTTACGTCATTGAATAGCTGTATTGGGTCATGGTCCTCGCTTTCCCATCTGTTTATATGGGATTTTGGTTTTTAAATGTCACTCTGATGCACCTCCAGTGTTGAAGAGAGCCACCAGCAAGAAGAGTCGCATGGAAGCAGGCCGGCGTGGCCCGGGGGAGGGCAAGTATGCCGACATGGGTGAGTGCAAGAGTTCACGGCCACCAATTCGCCATCTCTTTTCAGAATTATTTTACTAGTAGAAATATTAGCCTTGGCGCCATTAGAAAACTATAAGAATGACTTGATCCAACAACCAATTTTTTTTTTCTTTAAAAAAAACATCTTTTCTTTGTGAGCATGCCTTCATTTTTTTGGGTTGCAAAACATAACAAAAAAGCTTTGTCTGTGGCAGCTAACAGGAGCATATAAGGCAGGAATAGAAGGGTGGCCTGTAAAATTGAAGACTTTTAGTCTGAAGTATTATGACAGGTTTAACAGGAAGGTGCAGAGGAATAAAAAGAATCAGACAGAAGTGAAAAAAAAATGTAAAAAAACAAAACAGATGTTGGCTCTTGGGATTAACTACAACAGCGTCTGAAATCAGGCTTTGGGGTTTGGTTGGGTGTCCTGATAGAAGAAAAAATAGAAGCCAATTTCATCTGTAAACTGTTAATGAAATAATGGACATATCACGTGGATTTGATCCATGCTGTGCTACCCATGGCTGCTTCCCCCATCTTACACATGCATAGGCAGACTGGAATTTGAGTGCTGCTAAGTATATGATAACTAAAATTATTCTATGGATATGCTGTAAAGTTATGTACTGAAGGTAGGTATCAATAAATGTAATATCTTATTTTATACTACGGGACCGTTGAATGCTTGAATCTGATTGGCTGACGAATGTTCTGAGGTGTGCAATTATTTTCAGGGAAACGCACGGCGAACGTAGTTCCAGGCAGCTCTCTTGACCGCATTACAGTTCCATATCACTTCGCATAGTTAACTGTAATAACGGAAATTAGCATACAGTACCTATACAGCACACAGGACTAACAAAAACAACAACATGACAGACGATTTTCCGAAAGTAAATTTTAATATTTACGGTGAATATGAAACTTTCAACAACTGGGCTGCTACACAAGACATTTCTCACTAGCGAGGTAAGAACAGCGCTGCATCTTAAAGCAGACTTACAGTTTAGAGACGGTGCTTCAGAACACTGTTGAAGGACATACAGAGGTAGCCTAATTCATACAAGCTCTCTCTCTCTCTGTTTTTCTTTCTCTGTGTCTCTGTCTCTCTTGCTCTCTTTCTAATAACTTCATTATTAACTGCATTAGTCTGATATCAACGGCTCAATCCTCCATTGCCAGCTTTAAAATGACATTTTGGAACTAGCAAAAGAGTCGTTGGATGAGATGCGGAAGAAATAATCCTACTCACAATAGCGATTTAAGTAGAAAAACCGGACGAATCCCTTGAAATATATCATCTGATCGATGTCTTGAGGTGTGGCAACCGTAGTATAAGCGGAATAATTGACTCCGGACCGTTGAATTATTAGAAAAATAATGCACACCCGAGGTGTAACGGCCACTCCGCTTCGCGTCATGGCCGCATCACCACCTTGGGTGTGCATTATTTTCTAATAATTCAACGGCCCGTCGTCAATTATTCCTTACTTATTCACTAGCTATCTGAACTGGGTGGTCCAAATGCTAATTATCCGATACCTGACCATGCTAAGATTATTTTAGGCTTAATTATTGTTGTGGGTTTTTTCTGCTACACAGATACACTGTAATACTGATTAGGAGTTGGAGTAAAGGTTTCTCTCTCTGAGCCTGAATATCCCCTTTTCCACAAGCTGGTTCCAGAGCACGGGTTAACATCAGGAGCGCCAGGAGGGGCCCCGCAGCCTACTTCCGTCGCAAGGAGCGCATGCTGCGCATCTCGATTCGCCGCATGGTGAAGACACACACTTTTTATTGGACTGTGCTCAGCCTGGTGGCCCTCAACACACTCTGCGTTGCCATCGTGCACCATAATCAGCCAGAGTGGCTGTCCATCTTCCTGTGTATGTCACACCTAATTTCTTCCTGCCAAATAATCCTCGTACTAGCTTCCTTTGCTCAAAACATGCGGTATTTAACTTATATTTATTTACCATCATTGAAAGAAACTTTCAAAAGATCTTTCAACAATATGAAATGAGTACTTCTATTGGAATGATGCAGATCATGAGTAATTACTAGAGTACAGGAGTAGGCTCTGTACCTGGAACCATGAGTAACACATACTGCATCATGTCCATATATGCTTTCAACTAACTTTTATTTTTTGTTTCCTTACAGACTATGCAGAATTTGTCTTTCTGGGTCTGTTTCTCATGGAGATGTTCTTAAAGATGTATGGTCTGGGACCCAGGCTTTACTTCCACTCATCTTTTAACTGCTTTGACTGTGGAGTGAGTTCATTCGCTTTGCTTTTTTTTGAGGCTGGACACATTGAAAAATTTACAAGGATAATGAGAAGTACAAAATAATGATTGCAAAAAGCTATGACTAACTCAGCAATAAAATGATACAGAAATAATATTATATCCTTGAAAGGTTTTTGAAATTAGCAAAAGGCAGGCGGTTATAGTCCTATTTGAGCTATTAGTTAAGTTCTCCCCAAACGAGCTTTATGGACCGAATGGCCTCCTCTCGTTTGTAAATTTCTTATGTTCTTATTTAATTCATTTTCATCACTATTTGTCAATAGTAATTATACTGTCTGTTAAGCTATCTCTGCTCACTCTATGATCACTGTATATGATATGGTCGCTGTGCTCTATATGATAACTTAGAGGCTTAAGGCTGTCCTTAAGAATGTTTAACAGATTTGTAATATCTGCACCCGCACAGGTGATTGTGGGGAGCATATTCGAGGTGGTGTGGGGCTTCTTCCGACCTGGCATGTCCTTTGGAATCAGTGTCCTGCGAGCTCTGCGCCTGCTCAGAATCTTCAAGATCACTAAGTGAGCACTTCATCAGGACCCCACCCCCACCATCCCACTCCAGGATTGGTTTTTTACTTGCTATTATACATAATGCATTATTCTATTCCCCAGACAGATTGCCCCAAAACTGAAGCAGCGCCGCATAGTGTTAGCAAAAAAGTGGGCCGTTTTGACCGTCATAACAATAGCTCAAAAACTATTTGATGGATCTTTTTCAAACTTTGCAGAGGCACTTTATAGGCGCTAATATAAAACTGAATTAATTCTGAGACAGATTTCTCCAAGCAGCTTGTCATAGTGGCAGGAAAGGGAAGGGTTAGAAGGGAAGCAGAGAAACACATGACCTTGTGAGTGTGATAAGTCAAAAAGTATTTGATGGATGTTATTACTGCTGCATAAATTATTATAATCTATAGCTGGTTTCATTTTCAGACAAACTCTGTAGGCACATTTAGGAGTGACAAACTGTAAATGATCAAATTTTGAGACAGATTGCCCAAAAACTGAAGCAGTGCCACATAGAGATAGTTTCAGACATTTGATCCTGGTAGCATAACTCAAAAATAATATGACAAATCTTTTTCAACCTTTGCAGACATGTAAAAAGGTAAAGATATGGACCTGATCAACTTTTGAGACAAAACGGTGAAAACTCTATTAGCAAAGGGAAAAAATGCGCTACAATGTTTTGGCTTTTGTTGTATGTTTATGTTGAAATATAATATACAGCAAACCAGAAATATAAAGCTGTGTAACACTGAAGTAAAGGACAAATTCATACAAATGTTCCGATATATAACTATGTAAATTGTCACTAAAAGACCACAAAGTATAGTTTTTATCCATTAAAAAAGTACAGGAGAATAAATTTGGAATGGGAGACATATTATGAATTATTATAAAGAACTAGGCTCAGAAAAGTATGCATACTGTATATTGGTTTTACCATGCAGAGTATTAAGAATTAGATCACCAGTTAGATAACACCTAATATCTGCCATAGAATTAGTTGAAGCTTTGCATGGACAAGTGCCAGGTATAGCAGTATAAAACCAAGTTCGTCCGGGAAACATGAATTATTACAAAGGTTTGAGCAAATAAATTTTCCACCAAAGGTAGTATTTGTGTACTTCACTCCAACTTCTAGCTTGATGGTCATGTTTTCTTTATACAAGAACACAAATAACCCGAATGTTATATGTAACTAAATTTAAAATTAATTTGATTGTTCATCTATCAAATAGAGAGCACCAAAAAAGAAAATCCTGTGTCTGTGTATATTTTAGACATTTTAAATTGTGCTTTCACATTTCCAAATGATACATCCAGTACTTCTAGAAATTCGACAGCTTGGTGAGTTTGTGATAAGTATGGATTAGATGGGCAGAGCAGTTAATGGGACTGTGTGGAGAATACAATACTGCTGTTCTGCCAGCCCTCTTTTCTAGTTATCAGTGCTTCTCGCCAACATCATACTCTGAAGAGATACTCTGTATCTCTACAATATTCTGTTATATACTTTGTACTTTGTAAATTTGTCTGCACTGTCTGTCTTGTTTGTACTATGTGTTGGGGCAAATGATGTACATGGTCAGTTGTTCGAAGGGATACAGTAATCTTAACTAATAACTAGTTCAACTTTACTTTGAATGTAGTTTTTTTTTTTTATTATTCTTTTTTGTGTCTGGTCTCCCCTACTGTCTTTGCACTTTGTCTTTGTTTTGCACTGTGTTTGCATCTGTGTATGTACAGTAACTCACTGCTGTTTGCAAAAGAATTTTTCCCTTTGGATCAATAAAGTATATCATCATTTTTGGGATGACAGTGATAGCAGCTGAAACTAAACTAATTTGTTTTATGAAATGATCCTTCATTCGCAATTTTCACAAGTACATTAGAATGCTTATTTTTGTCACCATCTTGCTCTCCTTTGAGACATAAACACACAAATATATATTCAGTTATATATTCAGGGATACAGGCGCAGTGTCTGGCCATTTATAAAGTGCCCCTGGAGCATTTTCGGGTGTTAAGTGGCCAGTGGCGATGTCACTATTCTGACAAGGCTGGAGATTGAGCTGGCAGCCTTTCGATTACAGGCTGATTGTAGACTAATATTTCAGGCAAAACATTTATACTGCTCTTTTACCTGAGTAATAGAGAATGCTATTTTTATCTTTTTTGATAACCTTAGTTAATTATTTAATTCTCTAAGCAGAGCATGAAGTTTATGTGTGTGTGTGCGTGGGGGGAGGGGGGGCATAGATATATAATTACACACACATTACATATAGTGATAGAAACCTGCAATGTGATAGAAACCTATTATTTTTTTACATCGTGGGGACCATTACTTCAGTCCCCACAAAGCTAAACTCAATTTTATAAAAATCTGTAACTACATTCAAACAACTACAAATGCCAAAAGTCTTAAATATATTTGGTTACTTATGGTTAAGGTTGTTGTTGAGATTAGGGTTTTTCCCTATAGAAAGCAATGGAGAGTCCCCACGAAGAAAAGAATGCAAACGTTTGTGTGTGTATTTTGCAGTTGTTTTTCCAGTGTTTTTGTTCGATATATAGAACATTTAACTTATCATTTTGAACATTTGTCATGTTCTAGATATTGGGCGTCTCTGAGGAACCTGGTTGTATCCCTGATGAGTTCCATGAAGTCCATTATCAGCCTTTTGTTCCTGCTCTTTCTCTTCATAGTGGTCTTTGCACTGCTGGGTATGCAGCTGTTTGGTGGAAGGTACAGTTCAGTGAAATTTTGATTTGTCACCGCACATTACTACTGACACTCTTTAAATAATAGTTTCTTAATAATAAATAGAATACTTTTCAGGATACTTTTGGGTGTGAATTTTTGGGCGGTTAAAATAACCTTAAAATTTCCTACAATATAATGTATTTTTGTGATTTCCTGTCATATTTTAAGTATACCAGTACATTGTACACAAAGCAAGCTGTTTTGGTCAGCCTAAGCATACCTGGACATGCACTCAGTGCAGGTGCTATGCAAATGTTGTCTTACACATGCCTGGGCTAAATCAGGGTATCTGGCAGACAGGCTATAAATTAAAGTCATATAATGTATATAGATGTTGTGTATTACATTGATAGAGTTTGACCGCATGTTGATGCACATAGGACAATAGCATAGGGAGTGTACAACAAATAGCATTTATTGCCTTTAGGAACATTCAGCACAGCAGAAATATCTCATCAATATCACAAAAGCTGCATTTGTAGAGAACATATACAGAAGGCTTAAAGAACACAGTATGACTGCACATTTTAAGGTAGCTTTTGAGCTCAATATTGGTTGTAAAATTGGTGACCAGACAAACTCTGGGCTCCTCACATTTGTTGAGAATCATGTGCAGTCAACCTGAGAGCTTGGCTCAGAGGTACTTGGAAGTCAGTGCCATTTGCCGCTCCAGAGATATGCTGAAAACAGAAGGATCATGTGATGGACTGTTACTACTGCCAGAGAAATGTATCTGGCTTCTGTGCAAAAAATAAGAAGCCTACTGAAGACCAATGCCACATGATGACATTTTCACATATTTAAGGCATAAACAGAGACCAGAGACATGGAGCTTAAATGTGCCACAATGCACAAACCAGATATGGGAGACAACACTGATCCAGATGTCTAATCCTTTATGCCTGGCTCCCTTCATCTGATAACACAGGCAGAATTAAATAAGCTGCTCGGGGACTTCAAAAGTTTTTTTTTTTTTAATTAAGATCTGTAACAACAATCAAAAAACTAAAAATGCCAAAAGCAAAATTACTTGATTCAAGACAGCAAGGATGGGCTTTGCTATCATCAGGTACAAACTCTGTCTGTCTGAACCACCAAGAACATTTGAGCAGCTTCTTTACACAAGTCGACAGTCTCTGTTTCTGCCCAGACATTCATAGGTTGTTCAGGGCTTTGGGTTGTGTTCCTGACCCACAACAATGGCTCATGGAGGGTGAAACGTTTCACCGGGGCATTGAGACCATGGAAAAGTGGCATCAGGGCCACTAGAATTCTTCAATGCTGACCAACTCAGATGCTGATTATAAATAAAAATCAGCAGCAAAATGATTTTAGCTCAGTTGAATTAACACAATATGCATCATTATGCAATTAAACTTGCTAAATTCATCCATCCATCCATTGTTCAACCTACTTATCTTATTGGGTCACAGGGGGTCTGGAGCCTATCCCAGAAGCAATGGGCACGAGTCAGGGAACAACCCAGGATTGGGGGGGCAGCCTGTCGTCACTCACACATGCAGACCTATGGGGAATTTAGTAACTCCAGTTAGCCTCAGCATGTCTTTGGACTGTGGGGGGAAACCAGAGTACCCGGAGGAAACCCCAGAACGACAAGGGGAGAACATGCAAACTCCACACACATGTAACCCAGGCAGAGACTCGAACCCGGGTCCCAGAGGTGTGAGACAACAGTGCCTTCCTACGTGACACAGAAAATTTTTTATCATTTTTGGGTACAACTTGTAGTTCTACCCATTTAGTCTATCATAATTTCTAATTTTGTTTTTGGAAGAAAACATTTTTAAAAGATTTGCTGTCCAATCTAAGATATGTCATTGCAAATGAAATTTTTATTATTTTTTTCAGGTTCATATTTGAAGATTACACCCCTACAAATTTTGATACATTTCCAGCAGCAATTATGACTGTATTTCAGGTATGTCCCTGTATGTCTGTATGTTGTTAAGCCGGAGTGTATGTGGAACAGTGAGTTATTAGCATCATCACAGACCCGGGTTTTCAAGGCTGCCTAAGTTTACACCCTCAAATTGCTAAGGTGTACCTGCAGGTGTAGGTCAATCAGACTGTCAAATGGCGAGGTGGAGGTGCTATAGTTAGGGCTGCCATCCGTACCATATATTATAAGATTTTCCCATATTGAAAAATTAAATGCTGTGACCTGTTTTGAACCAGTATGGGACATGATATGATTTTGTCTTGTATTTTGGTATCTGGACCATGTTTTGTAAATCCTCCCCCCAGCCCCCCTCACTCCTCAGAAAATTTTATTGTGAGAAACCCCGGGGGGGCAGTGTTGTCGCCAAATGCAACCTTTTTGACTTGGCACTGCATCATTGTGTGTGATTCTTTATTTGTTTGCTTAGATCCTGACTGGTGAAGACTGGAATGAGGTCATGTACAACGGCATTCGCTCTCAAGGTGGTGTACAGTCAGGAATGTGGTCATCTATATACTTCATTGTGCTCACACTCTTTGGAAATTGTATCCTGCCCTAAAGTATTATTCATGAATGTAGTTGTTTAATTAGATAATTGCTTGAGAACAGGGAAAATATTGTGAAGGACATTTTATTTTATTAGCTTCCTTGATGACCCTGTAAACAGACACGCTGCTCAATGTGTTTTTGGCCATCGCCGTGGATAACCTTGCCAATGCTCAGGAGCTGACAAAGGTCGGTATATATGACAACCTGTGTAATTTAATGAGGAATGGCAATTTTTTTATTAATCATGTACATTCAAAACTATAAAAATGTAACTTTGATTGTATTAAAGTATTGCTGCCATGCCAGATGGGAAATGGCAGTTTTGTAGCTGAATATGCCGACTTAGATGAAAATTTCGGGCAGGAGGAAGAGGAAGAAGAGGAGATTTTCAATCAGAAACATGCTTTGCAGAAAGCCAAGGAGGTCGGCCCGATGTCCTCCCTGATGTCAGAGTAAGTGATATCAGGGCCCCCGGCCCTATGACGGCTCACAGCCTAGCCCCTGCCGCCTCGCATGGTGGACATCCTCCCATTGAGCAGTGTTAACATAGGTGCTGGTGCTCAGTGGATGCTTGAGAGGCCCTCAAATTAGTTTGTGTTTCTCTTTGTGATTTGGGTGGTGTGTGACTCTGTGGGTTAGGACTCTGTGCCTGTGATTTGAAGATCACTGGTTCAAATCCCGTGACTGGCTGAGTGATGTCACCATTATGCCCTTGAGCAAGCCCCTTAACCATAATTGTTCCAGGGATACTGTGGGATCACTTTTAATAAAAATCATCAGGTGAATGAATGTAACTTTTTAAAAGCCTATAATTATTTTAAGTTTGTACAATACACTAATGTTAGGTACATGTATATGTAGTGCTTCCACTACAGTTTGAGTAGGCTTTTAATCCTGTGAATATGATAACTATTAAAGTATTTGATTAATCTTTTTCAAAATTCCCATGAATATTGTATAGGTCAGTCATTCACAAACTGCCAGATGCGATACAATTTTCTGATCATGCTAAAATAAAGTATAAATATGTTTTTTTGAGGGACAACGTGTAGCTAGAGACTGTACAGATTGGGGGGTGTGGGAAGAGTAGGGATTAGATGATTAGATGGGGTGACAGTGTGACAGGGCTGTCTGGGTAATGCAGTATTGTCATTCTGAGAGCATATAGTTATAATACATAATTAATATACAGTAGGTGACATAATTATTGGTTGGTTATTACAGGGTTGATATATTACTACATTTACACACAATTGTCCTGCTTTTTAAATGCTGAGTAGTCATTTTAATTGAAATAGCCATGTTCTTCCGGCAACTGTAGATCGATCAGCCATGTTCTTTATGTTACTGTACATGGATCAGCCATGTCCTTTATGGATTAGCCATGTTCTTTCTGCTTCTATAGATGGATCAGTCATCTGTAGATGGATTAACTGTATTCCATACACAAATTGGTCATGTTTTTTTATGTTACAAAAGATGGATCAGCCGTGTTTTGTCTGCTATTGTAGATGGATCATCTGTGTTCTTTTTGTTACTGTAGATGGATCAGCTGAGTTCATCATATTATGGTACATGGATCAGCCGTGTTTTTTATATTACAGTATATAGACCTGACATGTTCTTTCTGCTACTGTAGAAGGAACAGCCCTGTTCTTTATATTACTGTAGATGGATCAGCCATGTTCTTTTTGTTGAGGTAGATGAATCAGCCATGTTCTTTATGTTACAGTACATGGATCAACCATGTTCTTTTTGCTTCTATACTGTAGATGGATCAGTCGTGTTCTTTTTGCTTCTATACTGTAGATGGATCAGTCGTGTTCTTTGTGCTATGGTACATGGATCAGGTGTGTTCTTTCTGCTACTGTAGATGGATAAGCTATGTTCCTTATGTTACGGTACAGGGATTGGCTGTGTTTCTTTATGTTATGATAGATTAATCAGTCGTGTCCTTTCTGTTACTCTAACTAGATTAGTTGTGCTCGTTTACCATAGAGAGATCAGCCATGTTATTTCTGTTAATGTAGATGGATCAGCTGAGTTCTTCATGTTACAGTTCATGGATAAGCCATGTTCTTTATGTTACTCTAGACACACATGCCATGTTTTTTATATTATTGTGGATGGATCAGCTGTGTTCTTTCTATTACTGTAGAAAGAACATCCATATTTTCCTTCTTCTGTAGATGGATCAGCTGTCTTCTTTATTTTACGGTACATGGATCAACCATGTTCTTTATGTTACTGTTGATGGATCAGCCGTATTCTTTATGTTACGGTATATGGATCACCTCTGTTCTTTTTGTTGTGGTAGATGAATCAGCTGTGTTGTTTCTGCTACTGTAGATAAATCAACCATGTTCTTTCTGTTACTGTAAATTGACAAGCCTTATTCATTATATTATGGTACTTGGATCAGCCATGTTCCTTATGTTATGGCACATGAATCATATGTGTTCTTTCAGCTACTGTCGATTGACCAGCCGTATTGTTGATATTATGGCACATAGAGCAGCCATGTTCTTTATGCTTCTATAGATGGATCGGCCATGTTCTTTATGCAGTATTGGGCAGTTCAGGTCCTGAAGCTACAAATCCAGATCAAGATCTTTTTCTACCAACCAGCTTAGCATAATGAGTCACAGTCACAGAATACTCAACTGCTTGGTAGAAACAAATTCTTGGTCGGGATTCTGGACCTGAAATTCTCAACACTGTCTTCATGTTACAGTATATCAGCTGTGTTCATCAGGCTACTGTAGATGGATCAGCCATGTGCCTTATATTACAGTACATGGATTGGCTGTGTTTTTTTTTAATGTTACATTAGAGGGATTACCCGTGTTCTTTATGCTACTGTAAATTTATCAGCCATGTTCTTTCTGTTACCATGGATGGATCAGCCGTGACCTTTCTGTTACTGTAGATAGGTCAACTGTGTTATTTCTGTTACTGTAGAAGGATCAGCCATGTTCTTTCTGTTACTGTAGATGGATCAGCCTTGTTCTATCTGTTACTGTAGATGGATCAGCCTTGTTCTTTCTGTTACCATAGATGGGTCAGTTGTGACCATTCTGTTACTGTAGATAGATCAGCCTTGTTCTTTCTGTTGCTGTAGATGGATCAGCTATGACTATTCTGTAACTATAGATGTATCAGCTTTCTTCTTTCTGTTACTGTAGATGGATCAGCCTTGTTCTTTCAGTTGCTGTAGATGGATCAGCCGTACTGGCAGGCTTCCCAGCAACTGCAGAGAGAAATTTCAACTGTTGTCATAGAGATAGCACTCTTCATTTATCCAGTCCAAGTCAAACATTTGAGAGAGAAACACAAGTATTTTTTCTATGCCCATTCTCTAGGGTTTTATAGGGCACAGTAACACGGCCCTGTTATTACATCACACTACAGTGGGCGTCATTTAGTACAAGCTGCAGGTGCTTTATGAATACAATAATACTGTCCTTACAGATTATTATCATTAATGTAAACATTTTATTATTCCTAAATTCATTATCTTTGCTACGCTGGGAGAGACTGGTATCCTGGGTGTCCCATGCCTAATGCTGCCTGTGTTTCATTGTTGTCAAAACCTTGTCCTGGATAAGCAGTTACTGTATAGAGGCTGGATTTAGAGATTTTATTAATGTGTTCATTATTTCAAGGGAAAACGTTTTCCATGAGCTTTTTATAGAAAATCATTTCTACTGGGGTATCTAACCTAATATTCTTCACTCTATATGGTATAATTTAATTTGGCAATAGAAGACCTATTTCATTTGTTTTTTTATCTGCACTTACAGTACCCTTAAATGTAAATAAAATAAATGAATTCTCAGCATTCTGAAGATGGGTGATTCTTATGAGCATGACTAAAATGGGTAAAATTAGAGGAATATAATGTAAAAATATATTTATACAGTTATAAAAATTTGTAGAATATTACTTTATTACACTGAATAAACAGTTGTGGGTGTGATGTATGTTTCTACGGTTAAAGGTACATTGGAGTTGTGTTTATGTTCTGTTTCAACTATGATAAAAAAAGAAATGAATAATTAATTCATAATGAAAATATAAAGAGTATTTATGGAATCATTTGTCTATCTGCGTTTTAAGCTGCTGAAATTTTTAGCTTGTGCATTACTGTGCTCCCTCGTGTGGTGAGATTTATTTGAATTCTGTTCAAACTGAGCTGAAATACATACAGTTTAGCATGAACTTCTGACTTTTTAAATTACACATTTGGAGAACAGAATTACTGTAGCGTGTGCTTGAACTATATAAAAACAAAGAACAGAAATGTTTTCAGGAAAGGTCTGGAATTGCAGGAAAATGATTGCAGGAAACCACAGAAAATTAGCTTTGTATGGAACTGTTAATAAAATGACTGTGTATTTTCGTTGTATGTATTAAGATGTGAGAATAGCGAATTGGGGTCAGTGATTAGGTTTATTTGAAATTAGACTATCTTCAGTATGAAACATACACTACAGTATATGGACAAAAGCATTGAGACACATCTCTTAATTACTGATTTCAGGTGTTTCATTCAGACCAAATCAAACACTTAGCCATGCAGGCAGGTTTACAAACATTTGTGAAAGAATGGGTCATTCTGAAGAGCTCAGTGAATTCAAGCATGTCATAGGAAGCCACCTTTGCAGTAAATTTGTGAAATTTCTTCCCTGCTAGATATTCCACAGTCAACTGTAAGCAGTATTATTACAAAATGGAAGTGTTTAGGAACAACATAAACTCAACATCAAAGTGGCAGACCATGTAAAGTAACAAAGCGGAGTTGTCAAGTGGTGAGACACATAGTGCGTAAAAGTCTTTCTGTTGACTCATTAAATACAGATTTCCAAACTTCCTCTGACATTAACCCCAGCACAAAACTGTGCACCAGGAGCTTCATGAAATGGGCTTCCATAGCTGATCAGCTGCATGCAAGCCGCATATCACCAAGCGCAATGCCAAGCGTCAGATGGGTGCTGTAAAGTACACTGCCACTGGACTCTGGAGCAGTTCTGTGGAGTGACGAATCTCACTTCTCTCTCTGACAGTCTGATGGATAAGTCTGGGTTTAGTGGATGACAGTAGAACTTTACCTGCCTGACTGCAATGTGTCAGCTGTAAAGTTTGGTGGAGGAGGGATAATGGTGTAGATTTGTTTTTCAGGGGTTGGGTTAGGTCCCCCAGTTCCAGTAAAGTGGACTTGCTTCAGTGCTTCAGCATACCAAGACATTTTGGACAATTCTATGCTTCCAACTTCATGGGAACAGTTTGGGGAAGGAATTTTCTGTTCCAACATGACTGTGCCCCAGTGCACAAAGCAAAGTCTACAAAGACATGATTAGGTGAGTTACATGTGGAACAACTTGACTGGTCCACATGAGCCCTGACCTTAATCCTTTCGAACACTTAAGGATGAACTAGAATGGAGATTGTGAGCCGGACATTCACGTCCAAAATCAGTGCCTGATCTTGCAAATAGAAGAATAAATCCATCCATCCATTTTCCAAACCGCTTATCCTACTGGGTCGCGGGAGTTTAGAAGAATAAATATGAAATAAGTATTAAATAGCATTTAAATAATAATAATAATAATAATAATAATAATAATAATAATAATAAATATTACAATAGTAAAAATTTCCACAGACGAACTCCAAAATCATGTGCCTTTCCTGAAATGTGGCAGCTGTTACAGCTGCAAAGGGGGGAGAAACTCCATATTGATGCTTATGGATTGAGGATGGGATGTCATGAAAACAGCTGTAATGGTCAGGTGTCCCAATACTTTGGTCCATATAGTGTATGTGCTGGTCAGTAGCTTGCTGTCTGATTTCAGATCCTAAATGCTACTGGTGTGTTACCTCTACTACTGGAAAGGTCTTTTCTGTTCTAAAGTTCAAGCTGGGTCTGGGTTGAACCCCCTCATAATCTACACATACACATATCTGTCACTTCAACCTGACGCTTATCTAGAAAACCTTGCTCCACAAAGTAATATAAGGGCAGAGTCTAAACTCGTGCATGTATAATGCATGTGCAAGCATGTAAGACGTTACAACTGAAAAATATGCATGTTTGACGTGAAACATAGTAGCATTTTGCATGGAATCTGGAAGTGCCAACTTTACATTAGAATATATTGAAGCATTATGGTAAAGAAGGAAAAGAAAAAGTGCCCTACCAAACCGTTTATGAGTCTTTCATAATTTCAACACGGTCCTGCACGTCATTGTTTCAAGTTACGCATCCACTTATTTTGTAATATCCTACGTAAGTTTTAAATAAGCTATAATTTACCTGCAGTATTGCAAACGTAACAAAAATAACCATAAAACATAATATTTGACAAAAGATCTGAATGTGATTTTATGGCTTTTAAAAGAAAATTCTTTGTATTGTGTAAAAACTGCTGTACTCCATTGTATTTGAAACAATATCATCTTAGAGTACTTTGTTACATCACAGCACCATGGAGCACTGAATGATCAAAATGAGAGCTTGACTGTATTGGTTTCATAGTAACATCTGAATGGATGTGGCATGGGTTTCGGCAATGGTAGTGGCACAGAGGATTGAGTAAGAAGTGAGGCCAGCATGTTGACAGTCAGAATACAGGAAAAATATGCACAATGTAGCATGTGTGATTTGTTTAAAATATCTCTGATCAACCTTACCCCCTTACCCTTTTGTCCCATCATGCAACCAAGTGCATGCAACTGGCCAGCATGGTTGCAGGACACTTTTACTACCAAAAAAAACACAACAAGCTACCCAAAATAGCAAAATGTACCCTTCAGACAAATATCATTAGAGAATGGGCATCATTTATATGTGTTTTATTACTGTCTCATTTCCTTTAAGGTCTCAACATTTCAGAGTTCTTTAAATATTGTGCATTGTACCTGTTGATGTTGCTCTGTTGTGATACTGGCGCCATCTTGTCGACACACAAAGCTTTGCTTGCTAAGTGACAGAGACCAAAGCGATTTGGTGCTTAGCTCCTGTCCTAAAATCAGATTCCATTGGGTTATGCCATATTTTGTGGATTATTTTGCTCAAGTAGTACCAAATTTAACATACGGCCAATATCTGAGTAATTTAGGAATTACTACTATGAACATAATCTATTGTTTATGTCACGTTTTGGACTTTGTCACTGCAATTGTTTTGTCTATGTTCACAAATACACTAATGTCTTGTTTTCAACCAATCGCTCATTGATTTTCATGGACTACACAAGAGTACCAGTACGAGTAAGTAATGTCTGTTCCTTTATCTTATCACTCAACATGTCTGATTTTCTTAACTCGGTAAATGTTTTCCAGTCTTTATATATATATGTATATATATATAAAAAATGTATGGAGATTCATCTGTGTTTTCACATTGTTTGTTTTTTTTTCTGGTACTTATTTTTTTTCAATTTGTAAATTTCTTTAAATGTTTTTCCTGATTACCAAGATTTGAAAATCAGAACCCTTAGAAATGTCAGTTAGTACTATTTCAGTGTTTTCTTTCTACACTGTCATTTCACATACATGTATGAATCAATGAAAATAAAAGCTGTGCGTACTTTGAATCTATTTATTAAAATTTTTAAATGAATGAAAATAAATGATTGCTCTGGATGATCCTACTCATTGCCCATGTTGACGAGGTTCCTCATCTTTTATTCCAGCAGGAGGAGGCGGCCATACCTGTACAGGAAGCGGGCCATTCACAGAAGCCGTCCTGCCTATGTTGCCGAGACAGAGGCGGAGGACCAAGCTGACGGGGGAGACGAGCAGCAGTTCAATGCCTCTAACTCTTTCGTGACCAGGAGAGACAGGAGGAAACGGATATCCATGTCGGTGTGGGAACAGAGAGCCAACCAGCTGCGCAAACGCAGGCAGATGGCCAGCCGGGAAGTCCTGTTCAGCAGCCCCAGCGAGGAGCTGGACACCCCAGGCAGTTGCCACCATCAGCGCAAGGGCACCTACACATCCAGCGCCAGCTTGCGCCGGCTTCCGGAGTCCCCCGTGTCTACGGGCATGCCTCTACCAGAATCGCCTATGTCGGTGGCCATGCCACTCCCTGAGCCCCCCATGTCCATCCCCGAGCCCCCCATGTCCATCCCTGAGCCCCCCATGTCTATCATCATGCCCCCACCAGACAACCCATTAGCCATGTCACTTCCTAACCCTTCAGAATCAAAGTCGTTGCCTTTACCAGGGCCAGAAGATAGGTTAGCCGTGACAAACCATTGCCACCTGTCGCAGGAGGGCTGGAGGAGTCCCCGCTCTGGCGAGAGACGGCAGCGGGGGGCTCGCAGGTTCCGACCACCCTCTGGGAATACCTTAGCCCCTGAGGATGGAACACGACCCAGGAAGCATCGGCACCGGGAGTCCCGGTCTGATGGCAGGGCCAGAGAGGCCCACAAGGAGAGTCATCATGCTGCTAGCCAGGAAAGGAGGCCCCCTGAAGAGAAAGAGGATGCAGAGGCTGAGGAAGGAGACACTCAGACAGTGAAAGATGAGGAGCAGCAGAGGTAAAGTTGACCCCCAAGTCATGTTAGTCATTATTTTGTTGCTCTGACAGGGAAATTTCTCTTTAGTTTTCATTTCAGGCTTTATGGCTTTACAGTAGTCTGACCAAATCTTGTTTTTCTTTATGTAAACTATAAATAAACTCGTTCAGCTTGCAGTTACTTGATGTCACTATAGAAACGTTGTAGACTAAAGCAGTGACCCTCAACTGGTAGAGCCCCCAGCATGACGAACCACCCCCAGGTCAGCTAAACCTACCAAGGGGGATCCTTGCCTGGACAATTGTACTGGGCCTTGCCTTGTCCCTCACTGAGTTTGAGCTTCAGGGAAAAACAAACTGTACCCCTGGCGTATAGAGTGCAAACCCTAATATTTTAATCTGTTATTTAATATTTTAATTTTTATCCTATTAAATCTTCCTCTTATTTACAGGTTAAATGATGCCACTGGGGAATTTCCTGCATTTGCTGACCTCTCAGAGACTAAGCCCATGTTGCCCTCTGCACATGTGCTGGAGCTGGAGGAGAGCCAGAACGCTAGTCCACAACTCATGGAGGAAGCCGGCATGGCAGTTCTGGACATCAACATGACTATGGGAGACAGTGAGAACAATCCTAGCTCCCTGAATCGTGAGGGCTTGAACTCGAACACCAGTGTGGTTATCGAGGTACCTGGGGCTCAGCCGCTGATGGAGCTGACACCTATGACAGGTACTGTGGGCATACGAGTTCCCGAAACATCTGCATGCCCATTATGGAAATTAGCCAATGCACACTGACATGATTAGGGGTTAAATCACAATCAGGCAGGAAGGAAATCCTTCCTGTATATTAGCTATCATATATATTTATTATCAAAATCTTAACAATGCAGTATGCTCATATGTCAGCATGTTGTGTTACCACTTTAAGGCAATGCAAATTGTAATTAAAAGATTTTTTTATTTGATGTGGGTGTTATACATATTGCATGGGTAGTACTTCAATTTGAATTTTTAGTATTTGAATTTTTGAGACATAACATGTAAATGAAATGTAAAAATGCATCAAAATGTCTTATGACTACAAGTAATGTTCTAGCTTATTCATTCACAATGTCCCTGTGATATTGCGTTAAAATATCAAGTTATTCATTAATTGCTTCTTACATACATCTTGCCTCTAGCAGAGTGTAGCTAAGTGACGTTTTGGCAGCAGTACGGCAAGCAAAATAAGTCAAAATACATAAACGAGACAAAAATTAAGGCATCGTGTTCAAATATTTCATACACTTGAAAAATTAATGTCAGGTTAGAGCTACTAATGAAACATCATTTTTAGCACAAAAGTGACTTTTTATTAAACCATTCACTTTGAATCTTTTACTAAATTTTGGGACAATAAAAAAGAGAAAAAATAACATTGAAAGAGGCAGAGCTCCACTTTGGTAAGGTGCAATTTGGACATAAGGAGATAAGGAGGCAAAGCTGGGCTCCAGTGGATTCTGTCTATATTTCAGCTTTGTGCAAGATCATTCACCCAAACTCTCATTATATTATATCAGGCAGCCTAAGATGACAGTCTTAAACCCACATCGAGTACATTAAGATTCACACTCATAATACATACAGAATTACATGAATGTACTAATATATGCAAATCATATGCCAACAAGAAAACACAGCCAAATGATACAGAATTGAATTTAAACAGTCCTAATCTTACCCATGTAAGCTATTTAACAAAGGAATATTTTTTTGAATATACACAGCCAGCTCCACATAACAGTAATTTTTAACCAAATAATTACTTCATATTCAGATCTTAAACGTGGAGGTATACAACATACCACATCTCAGAGATTGGAGTTAGCTACCTAAGAATTGAAAATACTCTCTGATAATACCACTTTGGCCTGCTAGCATTGTTTAACACCCTTCCTTTTACATTACACTTCAGTGCCAAAGACAGAGACCAACATAACATGCATGGATTTGCGCAAGAACTGTGATTTCATTCTGATGGCCCATGACTGTTTTCATGCAATGTTGTGAATGATCCTAGATACCTTGGAGGTTTTCCCTTGCCTTGCAGTGAACAGTAAAGATATTGAAGCTGCCAATTCTGATAAAGAGAAAGAAGAAGAGGAGGAGGAGGAGGAGGAGGAAGTAAAGACAGTACCCAAAGCTGTGCCGCCAGATAGCATGTTCATCTTTAAGGCTACTAACCCGTAAGAGTACATACAAATTCTGGAGTATGGTTATCTGTGCTCAGTCTTACACCACATCATAGTGGTCAATTCATTTCTTTTTCTATTTTTATTGTGCTTTATTAAACCACAACCGAAAGGGATAGAATGGCACACGAACATGGATTGAATATTTAGTACTTAATTTGAAATTGCTTGATGGTAAAGAATTGTTTCTTGATGCCCTTTACTCAGGATCCGACGGATCTGTCACTATGTGGTTACCCTGCGGTACTTTGAAATGTCCATTCTCCTGGTCATCGTGGCCAGTAGCATCGCCCTGGCAGCAGAAGACCCTGTATCGACCAACTCGGAGTGGAACAAAGTGAGACCTGATACCTGCAACTTGTAGAACATCACACAAAATAATAATACACAAATTATACACTGTTTGAGAACCAGATTTTTTCCTCAGGATTTAGACTTGAGAAAATTTATGGTTTGTGTACTTTACTAGGAAGGATTTGGCTCCATCTGTCTATGACTAAGCATATATCACAGTTTTTGAAATGGTGAAGGGTTAGGGGAAAGAGAGAGAGAGACAGAGAGAGAGAAAGAGAGAGAGACAGAGAAAGAGAGAGAGAACCATTGGAGATCAGTGCCGTCACATTTTACCTGTATGTTGGTCCTTTAATGAAGAGAGAAAGTTAGTTTTGGTGGTTTATTCTGTTGTTCCAGTCTCTTGAATTCCAAGGGTTCTGAATAAACCACAATTCAATTCTCCAGTCAGTTTGTTTTGTGGATCTATCTGTCCAAACAGAAAAATAGATCATACAGTTGTTTCAGTAGACATCTGTTGTTATACTCACAAATTAACAAGTAAGAGTCTTCCCAAGATTTTTGTAGAAAATCAATCAAGACTGTATTAAAAAACTAGCAAAATAATGAAATATCCTACTCTCTGAGGTGTTTGAAACAAGGCAGGGCAAAATTTGGAAATACAGTAAAACCTCGGATTGCGAGCATAATTCATTCCAGAAACATGCTCCAAAACGTGCCAAAAAATATTCATTTAAAAATGATTAATACAAAATATAAAGTAAAAATACATAAAACATTTTAACCTGCACTTTACCTTTGAAAAGAATCATGGATAGTGAGAGGGAAATGAGAGAGAGCAGAAGAGAAGGGTTATATTGTAGAATGACTTTCAGTATAACTAACGGAATCACTGCTATCTGTTGACTCACTGGAATCTTTTTCTTTTTGTGCGAATTTAACAATGACAGCCGCTTTTGCCTCCTTGCATTATTTTTTTGCACATTGCATTATCGTTACAGTTTCATCGCTTGCACTGCTACACCCTTATTCAGATGGAGCTTTCCGACTAAATTTTAACTATACGAGTGAGGAACGCTGACTGAGACCGAGCATGGGAGACAATTACCCACAATCCCGCAGCGAGAGAGAGAGAGAGAGAGAGAGAGAGAAGAACCATCAGCTCAGTTGTGATTACGTGACACTAGGCAAAGTGTATACGTAATACTCGTATTGCAAGACCTCATTCATTTATCAATTTAAAATTTCTTTAAAAAATTTGCTCGTCTTGCAAAACACTCACAAACCAAGTTACTCGCAATCCGAGGTCTGACTGTATTGAAATGAACTTCCTGGTGAAATGAAATTCAATTCAATTCAATTCAATTCAATTTTATTTATATAGCACTTTTAACAACAGTCATTGTCACAAAACACTTTACATTGAACTAGCCAGAACCCCATCAAGCAAGCCTGAGGTGACAGTGGCAAGGAAAAACTCTCTCTAGCAAGAAGAAACCTTGAGAGGAACCTAGACTCAAAAGGGTACCCCATCCTCCTCTGGGCGACCAGGAAGCATGAAACTGCATTTATATTGACATTAATTTGAGTTCATATAGTTTTAAAGTCCCAGTTGGTTTCATGTAGTTATCTCCAGGAGTCCAGGTGAGGGTTCACATGGTGTAGTGTCGGCTCGGGATCAGCTCGGAAAAGAGAAGATGGAGAAGAGTTATTGCCCTATACCTAACCTAACCTCCAGCAGTACTAAAGTACCTATGGCAGCCTGGCTAAAAGAGAGACCTGGAAGGAAGCACAGACATGAGGGTTTCCAGGGATTTTGGTGTCAAGCCAACCTACGGTCAACAGCTTAAGTGATCGGCGAGAGTGGCAGGACGACAGCACCAATCCCTCCTTTCACCTTTAATCTCAAATGACCATGATTTCCCATTCACCTTAGAAAAGGGGATTTTACTATCCAAAACACTAGCTAAAAAGCTAAGTCTTAAGCCTTGACTTAAAAGCAGAGATTGTGTCTGAGTTCCGAACACTAATAGGAAGTTTATTCCATAACTGTGGTGCTTTATGAGCAAATTCTCTTCCCCCAAAAGTAACATTCTTTATTCTGGGTATGGATAGAAGACCTGCATCTTGTGATCTAAGCATACAATTCAGAATGTAGTTGCAAATTAGGTCACTCACATACTGCGGTACAAGACCATTTACAGCTTTATAGGTTATGAGCAGTATTTTGTAGTCAACACAAAATCTAACTGGCAGCCAGTGCAGTGAAGATAAAATTGGGGTAATATGATCATATTTTTTAGTTTTAGGGAGGACTCTGAATGCTGCATTCTGGACTAGCTGGAGTTTAGTTAATGACCTATTTGGACAGCCGGAGAATAAGACATTACAGTAATCGAGCCTGGAGGTAATAAACGCATGAACCAATTTCTCTGCATCTTGAAAGGAAAGCGTGTTTCTTAATTTGGCAATATTATACAGGTGAAAGTAGGCGGGGCTAATGTTAGAAGCATGTACATCAAACAAAAGATCAGAATCTAGAATAACACCAAGGTTTTTAACAACAGTATTTGGTGTAATAGATAGTCCATCCAGATTGACTATGATGTTCAATAGTTTACTTCTGGTGGCTTTAGTGCCAGTCTTGTCTATGTTTAACTGGAGGAAGTTGTCTGACATCCACTTTTTGATGTGAATTAAACATTCTTCCATCCTCTGAAGCTGCTGTCTATCTTCTGGTTTGGCCGATATATATAATTGTGTATCATCTGCAAAGCAATGAAAGCCAATTCCATGCTTACAAATAACTATGCCTAGGGGTAACATGTATAGTGAAAATAGTAGGGGAGCTATAACTGAACCTTGTGGAACTCCATATCTGACCATGACATGTTCTGTGGAATGACAAATTTAATTCACATACTGATAGCGGTCTGAGAGGTCAGATTTAAACCAAGAGAGTGCCATTCCCCTTATGCCTACAGTATGTTAAAGCCTGTGTAGGAGAATGGCGTGGACTATAGTATCAAAAGCAGCACTACGGTCAAGCAGTACTAGGAGCGAGGCACAGCCTTGGTCAGCAGATAGGAGAAGATCATTTACTACTGTCAATAGAGCAGTCTCTGTGCTATGATGAGCTCTAAACCCAGACTCAAATCTCTCATATATCTGATTCTCCTGCAGAAATGATGTTAGTTGACTAGCTACAACTCTCTCTATTATTTTAGAAATAAATGGTAGATTAGAGATTGGTCTATAGTTTATCATTTCCAAGGGATCCAAGTTTGGCTTCTTCAATAGAGGTTTAATTACTGCCAGTTTAAGAGATTTTAGTAGATGGCTGATGCTGATTGAGGAGTTAACTATTGCTAGTAGCGGTTCAATCAATGCCGGATCATCTCTTTGAATAATTTTGTTAGAACAGGGTCTAGCATACAAGTAGATGAATTTGAAGATAAAATTAAGGACATCAGTTCTGACTGGTTAACCCTGGTAAATGCTTCAAATAGGGCGGTTGCAGCATTAGCACATGCCGTGTCAAGGCCAGAGAATGTAGTTATTGGAATATTCAAAATGTTCTGTCTAATTGAACATATTTTTTGGTCAAAAAATTGCATGAAGTCATCACTGGAAAATAACTTTGAGTAGTAGTCTGGTTATCAGTCAGCTTGGACAACATATTAAATAGGAATCTAGGATTATTTTTGTTTATTTCAATTAGTTGTGATAGATGCTCTGATTTAGCGGCACTAAGAGTCTTTTTATAGCTACTCATAGCCTCTTTCCATGCTAGTTCCAGCACCAATAGTTTAATATGACGCCACTTACGTTCTAATTTCCGTGTCTCCTGTTTTAAAGTGCGCAAGTGGTCATTATACCAAGGAGCAGTTTTATTTACTCTGGTCTTTTTTATTTTTAAGGGGGCAATTTTATCTAGGGTGGAATTAAGCATAGATGCTAAACAATCTGTAATGCTATCAAGTCCAGCCGGATTCGACATTAATTTGGTCGCAAACGATAGCTCAGGGAGATTATCGATAAAGTTACTCACTGTATTTGACGTGATTGTATGTTTGGCATAGAAGCTTGTCGGGGGCTAATATTTTGAGCAAGGTAAATATTGAATGTAATGAGATGATGGCCAGAGATAATACTGGTCTGAGGCAGTAGAGTTACATTATCTATATCTAGACTAAACGATAGGATTAAATCAAGGGTGTGACCGCAGTTATGGTTAGGCCCAATTACATTCTGAGTAATACCCATAGAGTCTAGTATACTCGTAAAGGCTATTGTCAGGGGATCATGTTTGTTGTCTACATGAATATTAAAATCCCCCACAATTATTGCTCTCTCAGTTGAAGTAACTAGGTCTGAAAGGAATTCTGCAAATTCAGCAAAAAATTACGAATCTCTCAATGCAAAGAGAGCTAACTATAGGTGCAAATTCACTGAGTGCTTTGGTTTGGCATTACAAAGTTGTTTGTTTTGCACATTGCAGGTTCTTCGTTACTTTGACTATGTCTTCACAGGAGTCTTCACCTTTGAAATGATAATTAAGGTTGGTGTTTCTTTAGCGATATCAATAAAGAAAAAAATCTTTAGTTCAACTGTTGCATGTTATTGTGGAAAACACACCAATCTGCCAATATGTACTGTCATTGTTTTAAGAAGAGGTGTAAGTTAAGCTGTGTCTCTGTTCCATAGATGATCGACCAGGGTCTGATCCTGCATGACGGCTCGTATTTTCGTGATTTGTGGAACATCCTGGACTTTATTGTGGTTATCGGCGCTCTGATAGCCTTTGCCCTAACGTGAGTCAAAGCAAATGAAATTACAGCACATAAACAATAAGATGGAACATTCATATACAGTATCAGAGTGTTTCAATTACGATCCTCCAATGCTGTGATGGTTTCAGTATGCTGAACCAAAGGTTTTGATGACTGTGCCAATTTGCACTTGCTGTCAGTTATAATTTGTGGGTGTAAAAGTATTTTCTAACTAAATTGAAGAAATATAAAACTTACATCTATTTAGTGAAATTTCTGAAACTGTTCACCAATTCAAACAAATATGTGGTTTCTTTGTTGTGAATACAGATGTCCCCCTAAGAAGTGCATTTTCAGTGTTTCTCTATACTCTTATTTTTTCTGTTTTTCCTATGGATTGTTTCACTGTTGGGCGCCAGGAATTTGATGGGGTAAAAAATACTTTTCATATTTTCATTTGTGGTTGTGTGATTTTATACTGATAATAATCTTGTCCATTATGTGTGTGTGTATGTGTATGTGTGGGTGTGTGTGCATGTATGTGTGTGATCATGTATGTATTAAATACCTTTTCGGTCCCCACAAGTTTAAACTCAATGTTATGAAAGTCTGTGACTGCAATCGGAACTCTAAAAATGTCAAAAGTCTTGCATTTTATTTTATTACTTATTGTTAAGGTTAGGGATGGATTGGGGTTAAAGTTGTCATTGTTGGGATTAGGGTGTTAGCCTTCGAAATGAATGGAGAGTCCCCACAATGATATCAATACTAAATTCAACTCTATGTGCCTTTTTGGCATTTTCTTATATCTCTGTCATGAATACAGAAGGAACAGTGTGAGTATAGTGTGTGTACATGAGTAGTAGAGAGATATAGCAGTAGATACACAGTATATATATAGTATATTATATATACAGTACTGTGCAAAAGTCTTAGGCAAGAAAACTCTTTTTCAGGATCGTATTTATATATGTGCTCAGAACAAAAGCACATTTTGACAGTCGAACATGTACAAACTGAGAGTGACAGAATAAAAACTAACAGGGATTTTTCAGCATTCCAAAAAGTTACTGATACCTTGTTAGATAGCTAGAAGAACACCATTTCAGTTCCACAGAGGCACCCCAGCCATTCCATGTATTTGTTAAATTTTGCTACCAACTTGCTTGATTAAATAAATTTGTTTTTGAAAGTCTGTGAGCCTAATGAGGTGTGTTAGTGGTCAAGTAAAAATACAGGAGTGTACTGGATAGTTTCTGCAAATAATGGAGGAAATTAAGGAAGAGGTTTTGAAATGGTTAATGTAACACTTTTACAGACATATCATAGTTTGTTATAGTTAAGCCTGAAGATCATTTTCTTTGACTTGCCAAGACATATATATTAGGGTGATTCTTTAAAAAATTTTAAATGGCAGTTTTTCATGCCCTCACTCCTTTATCTTGTGAGGCATTGTAAGAAAGTATTCCAAGCATAATTTGTTACAGTTTTATTGATGTTTAGAGGTTGCTCAACAAGATCTATGTCTAGAGAAACTGAAAAAAAGTAACTGTTGTCCTATTAACTGAATTTTGGTCTTGCTTCTAGTACTTCCAGCCATTGCAAATTGAACTAAACTTGTGCATTTAACAGTAAATTATGAAAATATACAAAATTTCAGCCAAACTTTGCTGAGAAAAAAATGGCTAAAGCAACAGCAACGAAGAATATTTGATTATCTGCAAAATAAATATTCAAATAAGAATAAAATAAACAAAGTGGAGTTTGTAATCAACAATCAATAAATTGACACTATGGTCAAATATTCAAGTTGACTAAAGCCTAGTTTAGTCGGTAATACCTGTTAATCTCTCAGGTCATTCATCTGATTGCTGGCAAACTGATGTGCTAAAAGTCTTATTTTTTTCCCAGTTTAGCTTTGAAGGTGTTCTCTACCATATTTCTTAACATTTGATCAATTTAAGTAAAAAAAAAAAAAAAAAAACAAGAATCATAAAATTTGACAAAATGAAAAACTGTGTACAAATTTTAAAATATGTGAAACTTTGTGACAAAAGGTAAGAACAACAAAAGCTGTTATTTAAAGTTATTACATGGTTGCTACCTGAATTTTTTTTATAACAATATTTTTTATGGCCTAATTTTTAACCAACTAAATTTTTAACCAAATGTTGTGCTGGAAAACGATAAGTGGTGCACATTTTTGCTAGCTTTCAGATGAATGACAAATTAACGGTGGATGACTAAACTAGGCTTTAGCCATTCAAGTTGCCTGAGCATATATGTAATATTTGTATATATGTGGTGTGTTGTGTCTGCAGGAACAACAAAGGGCGTGACATCAAGACCATTAAATCTTTACGTGTGCTACGTGTCCTGCGTCCACTGAAGACGATAAAAAGACTACCCAAACTGAAGGTAGCTGTATTTATATCTACTCCTGCATCTAATCCTAGGCTAAAGTTGAGAGATACGTAAGCAATAAACATAATCATATTCATAACTATAATAATCATTTAAAAACTGAATGACCATTTAATAGCGGTAATAACTGTAATAACTCCATTCTGTCTTCTGATGATGTGATTACTTGAAGGTAACTGTATTATTTATGTATGTTTGGCATCGAAAATGGTTCTAAATGGGAACCATTTTAAGAGATACTAGGTCAGTATGCCTGGTAACAGAGGAGTAGAAAAAACCCCTGTGAATCAAGATTTATCAGAAAGTAGGGCATGAGGTTCAGTTTGCCCTTGCATTTTATTCCACACATTCATTTTGTTTAACCAAAGAGGTTACTTTAAAGAACAATACATATACATCTACTTTCATAGCAATTAGCAAACAAAACAGAAATTAGGAGATGACACAGTGAAACCTTTGTTTGTTAACTTTGCCAGATTTTTGTGGGTTGAGACGTGATATCCAGAATAAATGTTTAAGAAGTAACTGATATTAGGAACATAGAGTGTTAATCTATCTGCCTGCAAGTGTTAGTGGTTCAGACAGAGACATGTAGTTGTTAATAATGTTTCTCTGATCATGGTTCCCTGTCCTGCAGGAAATATGTTGATCATCTTTTCCATGCTATGTGGGCTAAGTGTGTCTTATGCCCAGAAAAAGCAAATGCTGCTGCCCCAGTTAGACTCTCAAAGGGATCCAACGTACAAGATGAAATAACTTCCCAGAACTTGCGTCAGACAATGATATTGACCGAATGATCGGTTCATAATTATATTTCTAGACTTCTTTCCCTTCAGTTGTGTAACCTTATATCCTATTTGTCCATTCCCCTATACAGGCTGTGTTTGATTGTGTGGTTACCTCCCTGAAGAATGTATTCAATATCCTCATAGTCTACAAGCTCTTCATGTTCATATTCGCCGTTATTGCTGTGCAACTCTTCAAAGGGAAGTTCTTCTACTGCACAGATGGGTCTAAGGACACCCAAAAGGAGTGTCAGTAGGTGTCTGCCGAAATGCCTGTTTTGACTCATATTTTCAAGGAGGTCATGTCTTTGCCAGGCTCTCTCCAAGGCATCGCCCACTGTAACTGTAAAAAAAATGGCTTAGCCTCCCTTTAAATCTGAAAGCAAGGAGGCAGATGGTGAGGCTGGTTGGGGTCATTATCATTGTAGCCGCAAGTACTGTACCTCAGTTGAGTTGCATTTGTAAATGTCAGCCATCTGACATATTGAAAATCTATTTAATTTTTATTTATTTATTATAAAAAAACACTGCTCTAGATAATAATGCAAACAATGTCTAATATCTGAAAACATGTTCAGCTGTTTAGGCGTTGTATGTAATTCTCTGTCACTTAGGGGCTACTATATTGATTATGAGAAGGACAAGAAGGAAGTGAAAAAGCGAGAATGGAAGAGACATGAGTTCCACTATGACAACATTGTGTGGGCTCTGCTTACCTTGTTCACTGTGTCCACTGGAGAAGGCTGGCCACAGTGAGTGATTGGAGTAAAAACGACATAGCAATAATTATTTTATATATAATTAGATGTAAACACTTACTAAGGCTTAAGTCTTGTGTATAGTGCCACTGTTTATCAGGGCCAGTACCCATTCGTCCCTGCACTTCATGTCTCTACCCCGCTTGGCCAGCAGGTCTTGCTGGCCATTCTGTTCCCTCCTCTGTCTTTGTACTAGACCCTTGTATGTTTTCCCTGTTCCTCCAAATGCCACATGACTCAATGGGTTGAGTGTGTGGTACAGAGGCTGTAATTCTGCAGTCATGCATTCAAGGCCAGCCTCGTCTCTTATTTTGTATTTTATGGTTTTCTGTTTCCCTGCTTATTTCTTAGGTTTCCCATGCTTGTATCCAGTTAATTTCTAGTCCTGGTTGTGTTTTTGATTCCTTGTAATTATCTTAGTGTAGTCATCCTGTTTGTGGTTTGGGTTTTCTGCTTTCAGCTTTTGTTAGAATTCCTAGCTTGTTACCTGTTGCTAATCTGTTGCTCATTGTCCTGCTCCCTCAGTTATTGGATAATTCTTATGTTTTTCAACTGCCCTCTCATTAACCCAGTTGTTGTGTGTCTGTGAGATGTTACTCTGTGTGTACTCTGTTCTTCTTTGTTGATTGCTCTGTTCCCTGGTGTTATTGTTTTATGCTTTCTTTAGTTGGTTCTTATTTTTCCCTATTGTGTACTGTTTAATTTGATAAACCCTTGTTTGTCTCGGAGCCACAAGTAATCTTCACTATCTTTTCCTGCATGCACCATGCCTCACTGCAACAATGTTATGCTAGCTTTTATAGTCTTAAAATTACATAGAAATATTTGAGTTGTTGTACTGTAAATCATGAGTTAACGAAGTCTTCATCAGAAACATAAGTCTATAGATCAGTATATTGAAGAACACTCAATCAATGGGGAAGACTGGAGAATGTCTTCTTCTCCCAATCCTTTAGGGTTCTGCAGCATTCAGTAGACGTGACAGAAGAAGACCGGGGACCCAGTCGGGGGAACCGCATGGAGATGTCCATCTTCTACGTTGTCTACTTTGTTGTTTTCCCCTTTTTCTTTGTCAACATCTTTGTTGCCCTCATCATCATCACCTTTCAGGAGCAGGGAGACAAGATGATGGAGGAGTGCAGCTTAGAGAAAAATGAGGTGAAGGCATCCTGGACACACATGTTTATATGCATGATTCTAGAAGAAGCTGCCCATTCACTAACTATGATTATTCTGGCACACTGACCTGTGTTCTACCTCTTCATTACCCTGTCATATGTTCTTATCCTGGTCTCACTGTGTTTTGCTTCTTTCTCTCAGAGGGCATGCATAGATTTTGCCATCAGTGCTAAACCCCTCACTCGCTACATGCCCCAAAACAGACAGACACTCCAGTATCGCCTGTGGCACTTTGTGGTCTCACCTTCTTTCGAGTACACAGTGCTCACCATGATCGCCCTCAACACCGTTGTTCTCATGATGAAGGTATTGTATTTTAGTTTGAAGATTCATTGTTATATTTCATATTTAAAATTTATTCTAGCAGACTTTGGCATTTATTAGCTGGACTTAAATGTGTACTGTATCATATCCCAGTGAAATGTAGATTGTTCAATCTACCCCCTAACGTCTTGCATGTAGTACTACTCGGCACCAACAGCATACGACACAGTCTTGAAGCACCTGAACACTGCCTTCACTGGACTCTTTTCCCTGGAGTGCATCCTGAAAATTATGGCTTTTGGCTTTTTGGTGAGCAAGATTTTTTTCAGTGTGGGTCACATCAAGGGTGTTGTTAGGGGGGAGGGTAGTTAGCAGGATTACAAAAATTTGGAAAATAGCTGGATTGGTCTGGACTGATGGGCCCTATATGGTATGCTTTCATGGAGCCCAAATCTTCAGCAACACCCCTGGGACACATAACTGTCCAAACTTTAGCTAGAACCTTAAGCATAATTAGGGGGAGAATGTAGCTCTGTGTTACTACTCTGAGCCTGGAATCAAAAGGTTGTTGGTTCAGATCCTGTGATTAGCAATTGATATTGCTGTTGAGCTCTTAAAAATGGCCCTTAATCCTCTGGTTTCTAGGGTTAGGAAACACACTTTCATTGCATGATCACACATTTCTTCAAATATCATAAACGTAATTCATGGCAAATAAATTATTTCTTATATATTTGTTTTGCCATTACTCTCATCTTTATTTTTTATGTATATTGTAAATATGTCAGATTCTTGTTTAGTTTGTGATTTGACATTAAAGTATAGACATTGCAAAATGCAGTTTTGAACTCTTGCAGAAACTTTATAAAAGTACATAGTAAGCAATGGTGCTAGTTTGTTTTGATCCCAGATATCCGATCAACAAAGTCTTGGCTACATGAAGATGATGAAATGGTGTAGTTGCACCATTTATGGCGCTGTTGGGGGCGTATCTGGATCACGTTTCACTGCTGTGTTGTTCATCAAATTACCATGCAAATGAGATTTGAATACGTGGAAATGCAGCTATTTAGAATGCAAATAGCGATCTTCAGGTGAGGGCAGCACAACACACCCCTATGCAGGTAAAACAAAGTAAGGTGTCACGGGCAGTGGGTACGCGGGTAATGCGCACGGACAGGCGAGCGAGCAGGAAGCAGGCAGGCAGGCAGGCAGAATTAGGGGTAAACGGGGTTTAATCGAGGGACTTCGGACGGGAAACATCAGACGCCAACTAACATCAATGACAGACGAAGGACTCAGGCAAGACATGGACTCAAATAGACAGGATTGATCAAAACAACAAGACACAGCTGGGTACGATCAGGGAAGCACACGTGAATAATCAGGGGGGCGTGGCACACACGAGGTGACACATAAGGTGACATGGTTTACTTTTTAGCCGATTTAACCTAATTTTGAAAACTTTAACACATCCGACAATTGACGTTTTGATAAGAAGATTATGGATTTAGCAGCGTTTTTTTCATGATTCTACATTAAGGTTTCAGTGAGATATAAACTGAAATAGACGCGAAAAGTATGCCGCGTCGCCGACGACACACTCGACCCCAGAGGCCCTTAAATCCAGTTGCTCCAGGCACTGGCAACCCGCTTCCTCAGTTGATTGTCACTTTGGATAAAAGTGTCTGCTAAGTAAATGCCATGTAAATGTACCTGTGAGCATATCGAATTTGCAAATTAAAGTTTTACAAAACTATTTTCAGTTAAGTTATATAAATGAATTTGACGGGTCTTTCCCTAAATGTGAGTTATGAATCTATGAAAAGTTGAAAATAGATGCTCATGCAATAATGCTTTTAATTGAACCCTGGGGAAAGTAAATAGTACCTATAATGATTTTTAATGAGATTCTGTTTAAACAGATGTGTAATGTTTTACCTCTGTGGTACAAACGTATCTCTCACCTCTTACAGAACTACTTTCGAGACACTTGGAACATTTTTGACTTTATCACAGTCCTGGGCAGCATCACAGAAATTGTTGTTGACTTGCAGGTAAGATTGTTAAATATGTTTTTCTATGCATTCATATATGCAGTGTTGATTTTTTGCCAAATTACTGTATTTTCTGTGGAAATTGCTAAGAATAAATATTTTAAAATGATGCCTGAATTTGCAGGGTGGCAATATTATGTTTTTTCCCAGATAGCTTAAACAACTGCTTGACAGTGTTTTATATAGCATGTAGCTTTAATGGAACCCAACAAAACCATGATAGAGATGCATTTTTCATGCAGGGCCTGTTTCTCTCTTCCCCATGTCCAGATTGGATTGGATTGAATTGGATTATTGTCATTGTACAAAGTACAGCGAATTGTTCCGCAGTCCCAAACGGTGCATTCACACATAGCAGATAATTGAAATGTAAACTAAGATGTAACTACAGTTTACTTCACACACAGGACATAAAATTATAAGACCATAAACCCTATATGAACATGTGATACCATAATTAGATGAAGTACAAGATGCAGTAAATGGAATCACCAGTGCACAGATAAAGTGTAGTTGAATGTAAACATTTACAGTATTGTTTTAAAGTGACTGAGGTGACAAAAATTGACATATGAATACTAACTGACTCACAAGACATAACATGTACAAGTACAATAAACCATGTATGGACATGAAGTACCATAGATAGTTGAGCTATTACACTATGGTTGCTAAGGATTCCATAAACCTGCAGGTCAGCAACATAATCTCACACTGGTCAGTTCACGTATGGCTCTGGAATAAAAGTTGTTCTTTTGTCTGTCCATGCAGTGGAGGACTTGAAGCATCTGCTAGAGGGCAGCAATTCAAACAGATGATGTCCAGTGGGGGGAGGGATCCTTTAATATGTTTATTGCTTTACTGAGACAGCAGGAGCTGAAAAGAGTCCACCAGAGAGGGCAGTGTGCATCCAATGCTTTTCTGGGTAGTGTTGATAATGAAGGGCTCTCCCATCTACCGCTGAACTGCCGGTGTGCCATGTGGCAATGGTCCTGATCTCCTTCCACACTCTTCCTGCAGTCAGTGAACACCATCAACATGAGCTTCCTGAAGCTTTTCCGGGCAGCCAGGCTGATCAAGCTCCTGAGACAGGGCTACACCATCCGCATCCTCCTCTGGACTTTTGTACAGTCTTTTAAGGTCAGCTGTCCTAGCTCACCTACATTACCACATCGAGAAGAATCACAGTCAGTCACTGCAGAAAATTGATCAGTCTGATTTTCTGTTTCTTTCAGGCTCTTCCTTATGTATGTCTGCTGATCGCCATGCTATTCTTTATATATGCAATTATTGGGATGCAGGTAAGAAAAAATATTATACATTATATATGTATTTACATTTCTTCATGAGTGAGGGAAGAAGAGAGAAGGAGATCGACAGATGGATCTGCACAGCATCAGCATTAATGCCGACACTTTACTGTTCTGTTATGGTGAAGAGGGAGCTGATCTGGAAGGCAATTTAGTGAGAAAGAATGAGATCGCAGGTACAAGTAGCAGAAATGAGTTTCCTCCACAGCGTGGCTGGGCTCAGCCTTAGAGGTAGGGTGAGGAGCTCTGACATTTGGGAGGGGCTCAAAGTAGAGCTGGTGCTCCTCCATATTGAAAGGAGCCAGTTGAGGTGGTTCGGGCATCTGTGTAGGATTCCTCCTGGCTGGCTCTCTGGGGAGGTGTTTTGAGCATTTCCACCTGGGAGGAGGCCCCAGGGCAGACCCAGGACACGGTATAGAGAATATATCTCTCGGCTGACCTGGGACCGCCTTGGTACTTCCCTGGTGGAGCTGGAGGAGGAAGTCTGGGCATCTCTGCTTAGACTGCTGCCCCTGTGACCCAACCCCAGAGTAGTGGATGGATAGATGGATGGAGATCCTTTGGCCCTACCACCTGCAGGAGGAACCATAAGTAGGCTTGTAACAAAAATTATATCATCACACACAATATATAGACATAAGTTCAATCTTTTGTATTTATATAAGAATGAGTGCCACCAACATTTTACTTAGTCGTGCTGTTTCTGCCCTGTGTCTGCTCTGTGTCGCAAGCACAGCTTTGTACTGAATGTAAAAGTGCATTGTTAATGATGCTGAATGTTCATACTTCTAGTGTCAATGCAGCAGGCACAATGTACTATGCAAGGCAGGGATATAATTGTTAATGAAACTGAAATAAGTTATGAAAGTAAGATAAAAATGACAACTTTAAATATTGGCTCTGAAAGCACGTTAGATAAAAACAAATGTTAGATTTCTTCCATTACCAATACTGTTTAGCTAGGTAATGATTTATCTTTGGATCTCTTCTGCAATATGCTTGAACCACAGAAATAGCCAACGTTACCACATAGCAACATTGTAGTAGCCAGTAAATAGGGTCTGGTGAAATGTGGATCAAGAAACAGTCAAATGCCAGACCAATCCTAAAAGGAATTGGGATCTATTCCATTCTGGTGTTGCCCTGGGTGAGGGGCACCGGGCAGGTGTAGGTTTACTAATAGCCCCCTGATTCTGTGCTTGGAAGTTACAGTTAACTACGGTTGCCTTCATCCCATTTCAAGTAGGGGTTTGGGCTCTGAATATTATGTGTGGTTAAGCACCAAATATCAGTTCAGAGTATCTAGCCTTCTTGGAGACCTTGGTTGGAGTACTGGGTGGTGTCCCCTCTGGGGACCCCTCTGTTCTAGGGAGGAACATCCTGTCCAATCTGAACCTTGGACTGCTAGCCATCGTTTGTCCATAATGAATACTACGTTTGAGCATAAAGTTGTTCATAAAGGTGGCCGCATATTTCAAATGACATCTGGAGAAAACGAAATCAAACACATCAGCGAGATCAATCTGTCGCATGCTTAAAATGGCATCTCCTTGTTCTTTCTATGTTATGCCACAACGCTAGAAGCCGCAGCACATTTTCAGTGCAGCAAACGCACTTTCAGAAATAAACATGCTGATTTGCAATTTCTGCCCATGAATTGCAGATTGTCTGCACATTATTAAAATCTCAACATGACCTGTCATAAACATGTGGACAATATCGCATAAGTTCAGTGAGTCTTCCTTCAGGTATTCATGATTGCAAGGCCATTTGTTTTTACCAAAACATTGCAGGGCATTAATGATGCAAGAGGCCACATGTTCTGTATAGCCAATCCCAGACGGTGGATGGAATCAGAAGAAGAAAAAATTTGTCTCAGGGGCGCCATACAGGCCGTGCTATGAAACAATGATCACCACTCATATAATGTCATATTGCTAAAACAATGTTGATTCCATCAGTTTTGTTTGAAATATGTGGTCACCCTTTACTCCTGGCTTCAGAACACCCTAGACAGAAGCTCAGTTTTTTAGCTGTGTCATCAGATCTCTGCACATCTTGGAAACTTGGATGAAGGGAGGAGCAGCTCCTTTTACTGATCACCATCTGGTGGTACGTTTTATCAGATGGCGGGAGAAGATGCCAAACAGACCTGGTAGACTGAAACATATAGTGAGGGTGTACTGGAAGTGCTTTACATTCTAAGAAAGGCTAAAGAAATTGAGCTCGAATGGGTCATGTTCCATGTTTCCATTGCTGAGGTGGCTGTGCAGAACTATGGTCGTAAAGTTGTTGGTACCTGATGCAGCGGCAATCCCCGAATCCAGTGGTAAATACCAGCAGTAAACGAAGCCATCAGTCTCAATAAGTAGGCTTTCCAAGCTTGGTTAAGTTGTGGAATTCCAGAGAAGTACTGGGAGGCCAAACGGAATGCAGGTTACCAGTTGTCAAAGCAAAATTTGACTGTTTCAGGAGTCTGGTGAGGTCATGAAAAATATTATGATTTTTAGTCAGCCTTGAATTAATTCTGTAATACCATCAGGTATCTCAGGAAGAAGAAGCAGGGTCTTACCCATTATGTTTACAGTAAGGGTGGAATGTTGTTGCTGGCAACTTTGGACAGTGGAAAGAACATTTTGAGGACCTCCAGAATCCCACTGAAATTCCTTCCTTTGAGATGTAGAGTATGAGGACTGAGGGGAAGATTTATCCATCACAACAGCTGAGTCAAAAACTTCTTCAGTAGTTAAACTCCAGGGGTGGATGACCTTCAGTTCGCCCTTAGTTCCTGAAAGCTTTGGATATTGGACTGTCTTAGCTGATATGACTCTTCAAAAAAGTCTTTGCTTTGGCAGACTGGGGTGGTCGTCCCAATTCTTCAGAAATGTGTCTGGACGATGTATTCTAGCTTCGGGGGGATCACATTTCGCAGCCTCTATGGAAAGGCCTACGCCAGGGAACTGGAGTGGATGGTCTGTCCTTTGATCCTTGCATTCAGGAGGAGCAATGTGGTTTTCTTCTTTGTTGTTGATTACTGGACCAGCTATACACCTTCACAAGAATACTGTATGGCTCATGGATGTTTGCCCAACTAGTCTACATGTGTTAGATGTATGTGCACTTGGAAAAGGCAGATTACCCTGTCCCGTGGGGGGTGCTTTGCAAATATGGAGTACTGGGATCTAATGGGCTCTACACTATTATGTTCCATTATAACCAGAGACTTTGGATTGCATTGCTGGCCGCCAGTCAGACACTCTGGTGGGTGTTGGATTCCACCAGGGCTGCCCTTTGTTATAAAGTCTGTTCCTATCCTTAACTTTGCCGTAACCCAGCGTGTGAGCACCTCAGAGGCTGAGCCGGTCTTTTGCCATAACTCAGCGTGTGAGCGCCTCAGAGACTGAGCCGGTCTTTCTTGTAACTCAGCATGTGAGCGCCTCAGGGGCTGAGCCGGTCTTTTGCCATAACTCAGCGTGTGAGCGCCTCAGAGACTGAGCCGGTCTTTCTTGTAACTCAGCATGTGAGCGCCTCAGGGTCTGAGCCGGTCTTTTGCCATAACTCAGCATGTGCGCGCCTCAGAGGCTGAGCCGGTCTTTTGCCGTAACCCAGCGTGTGAGTGCCTCAGAGGCTGGGCCGGTCATTTGCCGTAACCCAGCGTGTGAGCGCCTCAGAGGCTGAGCCGGTCTTTTGCCGTAACCCAGCGTGTGAGCGCCTCAGAGGCTGGGCCGGTCTTTTGCCATAACTCAGCATGTGAGCGCCTCAGAGGCTGAGGCGGTCTTTTGCCATAACTGAGCATGTGAGCGCCTCAGAGGCTGAGCCAGTCTTTTGCCGTAACTCAGCGTGTGAGCGCCTCAGAGGCTGAGCCGGTCTTTTGCCGTAACCCAGCGTGTGAGTGCCTCAGAGGCTGAGCCGGTCTTTTGCCGTAACGCAGCGTGTGAGAGCCTCAGAGGCTGAGCCGGTCTTTGCTGTAACTCAGCATGTGAGCGCCTCAGAGGCTGAGCCGGTATTTTGCCATAACCCAGCGTGTGAGAGCCTCAGAGGCTGAGCCGGTCTTTGCTGTAACTCAGTGTGTGAGCACCTCAGGGGCTGAGTCAGTCTTTTGCCATAACTGAGGGTGTGAGCGCCTCAGGGGCTGAGCCGGTCTTTTGCCGTAACCCAGCGTGTGAGCGCCTCAGAGGTTGAGCCGGTATTTTGCCATAACTCAGCGTGTGAGCGCCTCAGAGGCTGGGCCGGTCTTTGCTGTAACCCAGCGTGTGAGTGCCTCAGAGGTTGAGCCGGTATTTTGCCATAACACAGCGTGTGAGCGCCTCAGAGGCAGATTCGGTCTTTTGCCGTAACCCAGCGTGTGAGCGCCTCAGAGGCTGGGCCGGTCTTTGCTGTAACCCAGCGTGTGAGCGCCTCAGAGGTTGAGCCGGTATTTTGCCATAACTGAGCGTGTGAGCGCCTCAGGGGTTGAGCCGGTATTTTGCCATAACTGAGCGTGTGAGTGCCTCAGAGGCTGAGGCGGTCTTTTGCCATAACTGAGCGTGTGAGCGCCTTAGAGGCTGAGCTGGTCTTTTGCCGTAACCCAGCGTGTGAGTGCCTCAGAGGCTGAGCCGGTCTTTTGCCGTAACCCAGCGTGTGAGAGCCTCAGAGGCTGAGCCGGTCTTTGCTGTAACTCAGTGTGTGAGCACCTCAGGGGCTGAGGCGGTCTTTTGCCATAACTGAGCGTGTGAGCGCCTTAGAGGCTGAGCTGGTCTTTTGCCGTAACCCAGCGTGTGAGTGCCTCAGAGGCTGAGCCGGTCTTTTGCCGTAACCCAGCGTGTGAGAGCCTCAGAGGCTGAGCCGGTCTTTGCTGTAACTCAGTGTGTGAGCACCTCAGGGGCTGAGGCGGTCTTTTGCCATGACTGAGTGTGTGAGCGCCTTAGAGGCTGAGCCGGTCTTTTGCCGTAACCCAGCGTGTGAGCGCCTCAGAGGCTGGGCCGGTCTTTGCTGTAACCCAGCGTGTGAGCGCCTCAGAGGCTGGGCCGGTCTTTGCTGTAACCCAGCGTGTGAGCGCCTCAGAGGTTGAGCCGGTATTTTGCCATAACTGAGCGTGTGAGTGCCTCAGAGGCTGAGCCAGTCTTTTGCCGTAACCCAGCATGTGAGCGCCTCAGAGACTGAGCCGGTCTTTTGCCGTAACCCAGCATATGAGTGCCTCAGAGACTGAGCCGGTCTTTTGCCGTAACCCAGCGTGTGAGCGCCTCAGAGGCTGGGCCGGTCTTTTGGCGTAACTCAGCGTGTGAGCGCCTCAGAGGCTGAGCCGGTCTTTTGCCGTAACCCAGCGTGTGAGCGCCTCAGGGGCTGATTCGGTCTTTTGCCGTAACTCAGCGTGTATACGCCTCAGAGACTGGGCCAGACTTTGCCGTAACTCAGCGTGTGAGCGCCTCAGAGGCTGGGCCGGACTTTGCCGTAACCCAGCGTGTGCGCACCTCAGAGGCTGAGCCGCTCTTTTGCCATAACTCAGCGTATGCGCACCTCAGAGGCTGAGCCGCTCTTTTGCTCTAACTGAACTTGTGTATGCCTCAACTTGGGCAGTCACATTAGGTCTCGGAGAAACGGGGTCCAGTCAGAGGCTGCAAGAGAGTGTTAGTAAACATGCAGGCGTTAGCAAAGTCATACAGCCAAGAAGTAATAAAAACACAGTTTATTCAGAATTAATACAAGACACATCAATTTAACCAAATACAACATTAATGTAATTTTAACACGTGGCCACAATTCTATCTAAACTTTATCATCCAATCAAAAACAATACAATTACATACCTCAGCTGAGTGGACACAGAGTAACTGCAAAAAATATCTGATTACAGACATAGATTCACTCAGCATTATGTGGGAGCTCTGCTCTCCCTTTGCTACTCTGGAGCTTTTCCTTAAGTATTCCAAACCAAGTGACGGGATGTCTTTGAAGACCAAATTTACTGACCAAATATTGTGACTGAACTGTTTTGATCTTTGTGTCCTGGAGAACTGCTGTTCTTACCAATTCTCAGACCCTCAGCCAATCGAATTGCTTTAGGAGGAATGTGACAATTCCTTTGTTGTACCAGGTGATAAGATCCTCCACTTTGGTAGATTTAGTCTTATTTTCTACATTTCTCTTATGTGAGAACATACTGCGTTTAGGTTGAGAGTATTGTGCCCGTCATACTCTGACCATTCAAACGAGACCAAACATGGGTGTATGTGTCCCTAATGTTAGTCTGGAGTAATACCTCCTGTGTCAGTGTGAGTTAGTGAATGTAGGATGTGTCTTTAGGCAGCCAGGCCTTGTCACTGGAATTTGGCTGCAGGGTTCTGGCCACCCAGTGGGGGTGAGGTGTCCCTTTTGGTGTAGTGATTGGGTGATTTGGGCCCAGTCTTGTCGGAGCCGGTGGACCTTTGCCTTAGGACACTGGGTAGAACATTGCAGGCTTGCAGAGCTCAGATCGACAGGGCCTGCAAGGCTTGTGCCCTTACAAGCACTTCCTAGTATTTGGCCATGGGTCTCAACTGAAAAAGGGTTGATTGCACCCTCCAGGTTGGGAATGAGTTACTGCCTCAAGCAGAGGAGTATAAGTGTCTTGGGGTCTTGTTCATGAGTAAGGGAGAAATGAAGGTATGAATGAAGCGGGAGCTGAGTTGTAGGGTGAAGCTTTCAATTTACTGGTTACGTTCCTACTCTCACCATTGTCACCTCTGGTCACGAGCTCTGGGTAGTTACCGCAAAGAACTAGATCACAGATACAAGTGGTAGAATTGAGCTTCCTTTGCAGAGTGTCTGGGCTCAGCCTTAGAGATTGCAAACTCAGCCATTCCGATGGGGCTCAAAGTAGAGGTTCAGGCATCTGGCTCCCTGGTGAAGTGCTTTGGGTAACACCAATCGGAAGGAAACCCCGGGGCAGACCCAGGAAATGCTGGAGAGATTATATATCTTACCTGGCCTGGGAACACATCAGTATTCCAAGAGAAGCTGGAGGTGGTAGCTGGTGAGAGGGAGGTCTGGAGGTCTGGAACTCTGCTCAGACTGCTGCCCCTGCAACCTGGGCCCAGATTAATTGATGGATGGAGGGATATTACCATTTTGGCCCAGATATAAGATGGTGTTGTTTTTCTTTTCAAAAATTACGTCTAAAAACTGTGGTTGTCTTATAGTCAAGGACTAGAATTTGAATATCATTATATAAATGCAACAATTGATGGCATAAATTATCTGCTTCCTGGCTAAAGGCAGCCGGATACTTCACACGTTATCGACAGAATCAAAATTGTATTAACATCGTGTGTATAGAGTGAACTTTTTAGTTTTTTTCTGATCCCACCCACTGTCTACAATTGACTGACATAATTTGATGCCTCAGGATTGGTCAACAGGACTAATTATGTGGGTGCCAGCATTCTTTGCACCACATGTATCTTGAAATAGTGTAAAATAAGACATGTATTCATCATGTATTCATGTATTTATGTCAATGGTAAATGTCATAACCGTGTAATGCTTGTCATGTAATGCATTTGTTTCATTAGCATGTAACCATGAACGTAGTGTGAATTTCTGGCTTCTCTGTCTGTGCTGCTGCTAGTATTAAACCAATAGTAGCTGATAATAGAGAGAGATACTTTCATTTTAGAAGACCTGTCTCAACCACTCGCCACAAAATGTTTTTTTGCACTCATAATGTGGGTTTGCTGCATCAAGAACATTCTGCGCCCTCTTGTTGTAGAATATGTAATATATACTATCCATTATTCCCCCTAAATAATGCATTTGTTAATCGTGATGTTTGCTGTTTATCACACATATTGTAATGTTATTGCCTGTGGTTGCTTTTTAACATTGAGATTAACTTCTTTTGCGTTCTTCCATCCATCCATCCATCCATCATCGTGACCACTTATTCCCCACTGGGGTTGCGGGGGGCCTGGAGCCTATCCCGGCAACTACGGGCGCAGGCGGGAACCAAGCCCTGGGCGGGCGCCAACACACTGCTGGGTGGACACACTCACACAACCACTGGACCAATTTATACACACCAATCAGCTTACCCTGCACGCTACTGGACTGTGGGAGGAAACCGGAGCCCCCAGAAAAAAACCCTCTAAATACAGGGAGAGCATGCAAACTCCACACAGAGAGGACCTGGGATTGAACCCAGAACGGTCATGCTGTGAGGCAACAGTGCTAACCACAGCACCACCCTTACTTATGTGCTTTTGTTAGATAAAATAATTTTGTTTTATAAAGATAAGATTTGGTACTCCAGAATTTTTTTTTTCAAAAATAGTTGCTGAAAAAGTGGGGGGTCATCTTGTAATTGGGGCTGTCTAATTTTCAGACTGAAATGGTATATAGTTCCAACTGAATTAATTTGACCTTAATGTGTGAGTGCAATCAGTATAATCATCAGCTGTCATAGCACATCCCAACGTTCCATTAGCTAATGGCTTAAATTGCTTAGTTTAAAAAAAAAAAACAGTAACTAGACATTTTCTGACTGCTTTTTAGGTGTTTGGGAACATTAAGCTGAATGACGAAACTCACATTAACCAGCACAACAACTTCAAGAGTTTCTTCAGTGCCCTAATGCTGTTGTTCAGGTAAATTTTTCTGGAGGTTCACGCCATGAAGAGTTATGAATCGCAAAAAGTATGCTATGTGTAAATGCACCATTATATCATGACAAAACTGGTAAAAGTCATCCCATTTAGTTAATTCCAAAACCCCTGGCTTTTAATGTCAGTGTTTGTAACATGAGGCTGGATACTCATACTAAAATTTAAATATTAATATATGTATATGATTAGGTTATATTTTTTAGATATGGTAATTGACTGGGATTTCAAATGAACAAAAATTCCATTAACATATTGTGCATGTTGATGTAAGATTGATTATGTTAACTGATATAACCTTTTCTTTGATTGCTGATATTCCTTTTTATGTTTTTAGAAGTGCCACAGGCGAGTCCTGGCAAGAGATCATGCTGTCTTGTTTAGGGGGGCAGGAGTGTGAGCCAGATCCCACTATTGCCCCCCCTTTCACGTCCCCAGACCACGAGGGTGGCTGCGGCACTGAGTTTGCTTATTTCTATTTTGTTTCCTTCATCTTTTTCAGCTCTTTTCTAGTGAGTATGCAGTAAGAATTCAAACATGAGCATACGTGTTATATGATAAACATATGCGTCATATGACAAACATACATGTTATATGTATGTTTACATATAATATGTGTATCGTGCTCCCTTGCGTCTCCTTGATGTGTTTTGCAGATGCTGAACCTGTTCGTGGCCGTGATTATGGATAACTTTGAGTATCTGACACGAGATTCCTCCATCCTGGGTCCTCATCATCTGGATGAGTTTGTGCGCATATGGGGGGAATACGACCGTGCAGCATGGTGAGTCCATTGGTTCACTAATACAGGTAGTGTTTATTGAGCACTGTATGGATGGTGTGTGGCTCTGTGGGTTTGGTCTCTGTGTCCATGATTGGAGGGTTGCCAGTTCAAATCCTTTGGTTAGCAGAGTGATGTCAATGTTGGGCCCTTGAGGAAGGACGTTAATGTTGGGCCCCCACTTGCTCCAGGACCTGGCTGACCTTGTCTTCTCCAAAATGTATATCTCTTTGGATATTTGCGTAAATAGGAACAACTAGCAGAGCCATGTGACACAGCTGTAGGGGAACAGTGAAGAGTGGAGAGGGGCTTAAGAAAAGCACTGGAGAAACAAAGTTGGGTATTGAGTCATGGAAGCACTACAGCTGCAGGCTGGGTTTGCCATCTGGACTGGGTGTGTGGGTATGGGTGGTATTTTATGAGGTGAGAGAAAGCAAATCTCAACCTTACATAATCATAGGAAGTGAGGATTAGGTAGGCGGACAGAGCTTCTTCTGTCTTATCTTCTGTGATAAGGGTCAGATTATACTCACTGCTTACACGCAAGCAGTGCTGCTGCTCATACTTGTGTGCATAGTTTACATTAGTCTGGAGAATGAAAAGTTAAATTCACCACAGAGCAGTGCGAGATCTCATCTTGGACGGCTCCTTCATTCCCGTTTGTATGTTTCTTGTTTCTTCCCATTTCTTGTTTGTATGAGATCATGGCCTGAAAAATATTACACTCGCTGCCTCCATGAGCTACCATAGAGAAACATCAATAACATTTATCATATTTCAGTTCAATTCAACTTATTGTTATATAATGCCTTTCATGATAGTCATCCCAAGGCGCTTTACATGGATATGATACGTTACAACGTTATTAACGAGAGTAATACAGAATGGGAAAAACTAATGATAGAAATTAAATAACAATGGAGGAGAGGAACCAAAAACTCCCCAAGTAAGGAAAAAAACTTGGTAACACTTTACAGTACTGGTCAACAAATAAGCATATATTAATAAATGAACTAATGCCAAAGTAACCATTAGTTAATGCATTTATTAACAATGTACACATCAGAAAATCCTGAAGCATGCACATTTTCACCCAATGAAGTCATACAAGATTAAGCATTACTAAATGTCTTTCTTACCTACTAATGCATTTCTGACCAAATGAATTAATTAGTAATTAGTAGAATATTGTCTATTGCTCTGTTGTTTTACCTAAAGATGGTGGTGTTGGTGGCCTAGTGGTACGATACTTGCTGCTGGACCAAGAGGTGATGGGTTTGCAACTTATCTCCAGCACTACCACCATTGGGTCCCTGAGCAATGACTCTTAACCCCAAGTGGCTCCAGGGAGACTGTCCCCTAAATTAAAAACTAATAGACGGAGGAGGGGTGTAACTGCCGTTAGGGTCAGTTAAGCTGTTTTAAATTTATTTAATTAATGTAAATATAAGAATGATTTAAACATAACTGAAATTGCAGCATTATTTGATTTAAATGAAGAATTTAGTAATTAACATAATTATAATTAAATGCATAATTAAATTGTTTGTAAGGATCTTTCTAGTATTTCTATAGCGGAACAAATCTTGCGTTTGGGTTGGGGTCTGGTCAGTTTTGTTGGTAACATTTTTGTTTGCTCAGTTAAGTGACGCACTTGTTATGTGGCTGAGAAAGTGTTACCAAAAACTATGGGAGTCCAAAGTCATTTGGCTGTCGCACCCCCCTGGGCATACTAACATTGAAAAAAAGAGTGGACTTGCTTGCTAAAAGCTAGGTGTAAGCTGTGATTAAGGATCAAGACAAAGTTCATCAATGAGTCTGTTATACATGCTGGCTTGTGTAGGGTGGCACTTAAGGCTGCACCCACAATAATACAGTTTGTCCCATTTGTGATGTCACCCCTCCATGGGACTCAACCAGGACTCCAGCTCAGAGGGTGCCCACCCTGGGCACCACCCGGACATGTGGGAAGGCAGAGAGCATGGATGGTCAAAACATGCACTGATACATAAATTGCCAAGCATAGCAGATAAAAATAGCATGTACAGCAGCACCAGCAGTCGTAGTTACAGTGTGTTAGGTTTCAGGTAAGCTAAACTGAAGTAATAGGTCTTCAGTTGAGATTTAAAGACTGAGACCGAATCAGCATCCCGAACATAGGCTGGTAAACCATTCCACAATATAGGGGTCCTGTAGCAGAATGCTTTACCGCCCACTGTCACTTTATTTTTATGTGGAAAGACAAGGAAACTTTCATTCTGTGATCTGAGTGGACGATGCGGCTTGTAAACTTGAAGTAGTTCTGTTAGGTAGGCAGGAGCTAGACCTTTAAGTGCCTTATATACACGTAGGAGAACTTTGAAGTCTGCTCTAAACCTAACAGGAAGCCAATGCAGGGAATTAAGAACATGGGTTATGTTTTCAAACTTCTTGCTCCTTCGAGCTGCTGCATTTTAAATATGTTGCAAAGTATTTAATGTGCAGTGTGTGCTACCAGAAAACAGAGCATTACAGTAACCTTACCTACTGTATGCATAGGCATTTATCAATTTGTCTTGAATAGTAAGAAATCATTGCAGTTTGGTGATGCGGCATAGCTGTAGGAAGCATACCTTCAATATTCTGACATTCAACAGAGTCCAGGAAGGACAGGAAACTTTTGCCGAAGGCTGTATACTGCAAGAATATAGATGGGTGGGTCAGACACAATGTGAATTAGCATTGCTTAAAATGTTGTAAAATCTTTGATTATCTTGGGTTAATTTTTTAACAGTCAGTTTAAAATAGTTGCCAGGCTACTTGCACGTGCAGAGCCAATAGGTTTCTGTACGAAACTAAACCCATCAGGTGAGGCTTCAACGAGAGGTATAGGGTCTGTGGGAGTCAAGTTTCAGTTACAAAACACAGGTCTGCACTAGTGTCCAGCACCATATCATTAAAAAGAAGTGATTTACTTCCTAAAGAATTTTTAAGAAGATGTGAAAACCACCATAATGTATAATCTACCCACAGCTCCACTTGGTATTGTTACTTTGCTCTGCCACATATCACTTTACTACCTCATGTTGAATGTTGTATTATATATTGTTAGATATGTTGTTGGATATCCGGTAGTAGTCAGTATTTCGTGCGCAGAATTTTTTGTATTGTAACATTCTCCTATCTTAACACTATCCTGTTAATTGCCTGTGGAGAAGCCATTCACGTAAGACTCACTGTATTTTATATTCTGTATTTTGTACATAGCGATTAGTTTTTGAATCTTGAAAACCCTACAGGGAAAAGACTTCAAATTGACTGCAGCATCATATATACACATATACTACAAATACACGCATGTACTACAAAGGTTAGAAAATGACACAAACTTACCGAAGGCTCACAGCATACTGGCTGCCTAATAATGAGAGAAAATGTCAGTCAAACGAAAATCTTTTTGGGATTGGCATTCACTGTCAAAAAGATACTGTCTGGGGAGGTCGTCATGACAGCTTTGTACTTATGGGAGAAATTTCTAGCTGGAGACTTGGTTCATATATGAAGAGAATATTTTATTTTCTATTTGGACTAAGAAACTACAGAAACTCAGCCCTGGCACTTATGGGCATTTATAGGAGATTTAGAAGGAGTCTGATTACAGCATAATTAAACGATACCATTTTCTAAGACTTTGCAAAATATTCTATCACTAGTTTTTGCACCTGGGCCCGAGTCTGAAACTAATTGATGCTCCTTATCTTACTATGTTGAAGGTGGGAAGGAATAGAGGAGCAAAGGTGGATTTCATCTAAGTGCACAAACTGGGTTATATATCATTACATATCGAAATCTTGAGCACATCTTGGTATGGATGCAAACAGAAATTATTCTAATGAATGCAAGCAAATAGAAAATACCCTAGCAAGAGAAATTTGTGGCTCAGATACCCCTAGTTTATTGCAATGGAATTACATCAGAGTCTCTGAACTTTAGCTGTGTTAACTAACATTCATTCGTCAGTTTCTATTTTCTTCTACATGCTACCGATCAATGGAGGTGAATGAGTTGCCACACAAATTAATAGTAGGGGGGGGAAACAGTTAAATATTCACCGTGATAATGTACACTTAATCTCCAAGTTCAGAGTTCTTTATATATATGAAAAGTAGACCATTCAAGTTTTCTGGGAGTGTTTTTTAAATGTTTCTATAACAAAAACGTTTTTTTAAACAGTATGGCGGCATACCAGATTCTAGTGGGTTAATTCTAAAATGGCTTCTACCAGCTAATTATTGGCAAACCATTGGGAACCACTGCTATAGGGAGCATTGTCTCACTATGACAATGTTCTGGCTTTTGTTGGCATGTTTGTGTTGCACATGTACTGTATTGCAAAACAGTAATGTACAGTTCTTTAGCCTACTTTACTTATCATCCTATTCATTTATTTTTTTATCTATAATGACTATTTCAGGAAATATTTTTGTAAGCACCACTTTCTAAGCATCAGCTCACCAGGTTGATAGTTGAAGGTTACTGATACAAGCTAAATAGGGCTATACTTCATCATAGGGGTCCATATGAACCGCAAATAGGGCTATACTTGAAATCAGCAACAAATGGAAAACCTTGAGGACTACAATGTACTGAATATTTAAAAATTTAATGTGATGAGTAATGTGTGAGTTCGGAATTATACCGGGGGGATCATAAAAAATTTTGGTCATCAGCCACCACTGTGCACCACCCATCCCTAGGTCTCTCAGTGAATTTGAAGAGAACACTTTAGGAATTAATGAAATTCGCTTTCAGAATGTGACAGAACTGCAGCAGGGCCATAGTCAGCTATGAGGTGACCAAAGTCTGGACCTTGGTAATTTTTTTAAGACCTAAAAATAAAATTTGAGGGTAAATATTCACCTGAATAATAATAAAACAAAAATCAGCAGCTGAAAATGTCTCTGGGCCAAGTGCATTCTTAATTCAGTTCAAATGTGTAATTAATAGTGTCTGCCATGTGTGTGTGAGAGACAGCTAGAACATTCAGTATCAGCATAATAGAGTCACACAAGTGCATTAAACTGAGAAGTTTGAAATTCACTTTGTGTGCATGCGATCATGCAGCATTGTGAGGTAGGGTGCACAAGCAACGTATCATTCAGTAAGACAAAACAATCTCTATCACTATCTATACTTAACAATCCAAAACGGTGACCTGATATAGCATCTGGAGCAAAAATATTTGCATGAAACATATTAAAGTGTCACAGCTCATGGCGCATGGAGCGCAGAAAGGCAGGCAGGACACCAGGAAACTGGAAATGCTGGGTTTAATTAAAGAGAACATGAACCAAAAAGCAGCAAAAACCTGTTGACAATACAATGACAGAACTCGGGAAACAAACTCTGACATGGACTTAAAGGAACAAGACTTATGAAAACAACTCGAAACAGCTGATGACACGGGGAATCCACACGAGGTTAATGAGGGGGGCATGGCCACAAGAGGTCCCCCCCCTCAAGGCAAGCACAGGGAAATGAAGGACAGGACCAGGACCTCGGAAGACAAAAGAAAACCTCAACGGGGCACAGGGAACAAAACCGACACACAAAACAGGCACAAAGGACAACAACCCAGACATCAACTGACATACTATAGGGAATGCAGACAAACACAAGGGCACCAAAAAAGGAGACACAAGGGAAACACCAACAGAAGGAATGAAGGGACCAAGCAGGAACACAGGCAAAACAGATAGACGGGGAGTGAAAACATGAGGCACCAAGGGAGAAGACAAGGAGGCAAAGGGCGGGGGGGAAACAGGGAGTCCGAGGGAGCCCCAGTGGGCAAGAGGTGGAAGCCGCTGGGGCAGCAGGCAACTGCGAGGGCACAGCCCAGAGGAACCCTAGGCAGAAGCGAGGCAGGAACCGGTGAAGGCACCATCCAAAAACGAGCCAGAGAAGAGGGACTCGCAGGCAACCGACGAGTCGTCGGAGGTGGGGCCGAAGGCGGCCGATGCGTCAGTGGAGGGGGACCGGCAGGCGACCACCAAGCAGGAGCCCGGGGAACCGCAGGTGCGCACTGAGAAGGAGCCGAAGGACCCACAGGCACCCTTCGGGCCACAGCCAAGGAGACAGAGGATGAGCCGGGGGGCAGGGCGGGCAGGACCCGACCCCGACGCAGGTGTCCCCTCCTTTTTCCTTTTTTCATGAAAATCCCTGAAGGGTCCCATTCGAGCTCTTTGGGAGAGGTCACGGGGGGCAGAACTGGATGTGCAGGAACCTCAGGCGATGGCTTAGGCATAGGAACTACAGGAGGCGCTGTGGGCACAGGAACCTCCGGGGGCGCAGCCGGAATGAGCAATGTTCTGGCTCCCTCATCACTCGCCAGATCAGATCGTGGAGGGATATGGACGTCGGGCATCTGTTGGGGAGGGGATTTTCCCGATTCCATGGAGTGAAGGTAGCAGAGACCATGACGGCTCCCTGGAGGACCTCCAATACTTCCTCCCAACGCCAGCTCTTCCACTTTATCTTCCGTGCTGAGGTAAGTGGAGTCAGAGGCACTTCGGGCAGCAAGCTGTCTGCAGTCCAAAGCGACCCATCTCATCATCAACTTGGCAGCTCCTTCCCGAAGCTGCCATGCGGTTGAGCGCACCTCCTCAGCCAGATACACGTCTCCTGGCAGGGAAATCTCCTCTAGGACATCCCGCCCTCATTAGGTTAGAACCCGAAGCACAGGATCACCCCTGACTTCGGGTTGCTCAAGTCAATAAATCACCTCGTCAGTCATGTCTAGGTACTACTCTTCCAAAAGACGAGGCGATGTTATGTTTCGGAGTTCTGTCTGTTCTGAACACAAACCAACAAGAAGCAAAAACAGGTTAACAATACAATGACAGAACTCGGGGAAAAAACTCTGACGTGGACTTAAAGGAACAAGACTAATGAAAACAACTCAAAACAGCTGATGACATGGGAAATCCACACGAGGTTAATGAAGGGGGCATGTCCACAAGAGGTTTGGCTGGGCAGGTCATAACATAAAGGTTGGGTTTCTTTCCTATTACGGCTAATTGATTCGATTAGGCTAAGTAATGTTTCATACTGTAAAACGTCATTAACCAAAAAAGTAATAAACAGCTTATGAAGGGGGCGGTATCAATACTGTAACAGTGACCATAAAAACATTTCAAAGCCAAATTTAGATATCAAAACAAGGGTATTTGATGTTAGCTTGTAATGGTGTGTTAATATCAAGCATTCTGTCGTTTTATGCTTATATATGGTTACAATTAAATGACATGCTTCATACCTATAATATTTTACTGCTCCATAATGTTCTTATTAACCTTATATATGTTCTTATATGGGGCAGCATGGTGGTGCAGTGGTTAGCACTGTTGCCTCACACCTCTGGGACCCAGGTTCAAGTTTCTGCCTGGGTTACATGTGTGTGGAGTTTGCATGTTCTCCCCATGTCGTCGTGGGGTTTCCTCCGGGTACTCCAGTTTCCCCCCACAGTCCAAAAACATGCTAAGGCTAATTGGAGTTGCTAAATTGCCCATAGGTGTGTATGTGTGAGTGACTGGTATGTGAGTGTGCCCTGCGATGGGCTGGCCCCCCATCCTGGGTTGTTCCCTGCCTCGTGCCCATTGCTTCTGGGATAGGCTCCAGACCCCCCGCGATCCAGTAGGATAAGCAGTTTGGAAAATGGTTGGATGGATGTTCTTATATATGAAGACATTCATATATTAGTTCCACATAGCTTGCTGTAACCTAAACTATCAATTAATTGGTATAAACTCTAATTTAACACTTTCTATTCCACTTAAAACAAGCTGCACAGAGCAGGGCAGACATGTCAAAGCGATTGAACCAAAATACATACTTTTCTTAGGAATAGAAATAGGCCTCCTCTGTGTATTGTGTAATTGACAAGACCCAACCCTCCCAGTCCCGGTCCTCACTGTTTTTTAAACCCAGTCTAAAGCCTTGATCTCCAGTAGCCTCATATTTCTAGAGCTGGGGACTTCAATCTCATCCAATCAGCTCTCTATGAATGGAGTTGGCTTCTTTTTACAACTTTCCCCCAAGTGATCTGGTTTTCTCCTGCAGTCAAAGCACATAGGCTGGTCGATTTGTGTCTTTATGTTGTATTGTGCAGAAGTAGGGCTTTACTCATGCTGTTTACAGAAGTGACGGAGAACTGTAGACCTCAACTGTGGATATAGTCAGGTGGTGGAAGGAGTATTCTGAGGATCTCTTGAATCCTACCGATACACCTTCCTTGGAGGAAGTAGAGCTGGAGGACTTGGAGAGGGATTTGCCCATCTATAGGGCTTAGGTCACTGAAGTAGTCAAAAACTCTTTGGTGGTAACGCTCCAAGGGCGGATGAGATTCGCCAAGAGTTCTTGAAGGTTCTTGATATTGTTGGGCTGTCTTGGCCAACACGCTTCTTCAACATTGCTTAGACATTGCGGGCAGTGCCTTTGGATTGGCAGACTGGGGTGGTGGTTCCAATTTTTACGAAAGGGGACTGGAGGATGTGTCCCAACTACAGGTGGTCACAAACACAGGCTTCCATTCAACCCCTTCTCGGATTTTGATAAGATTTAAAACTTTGCAGGCCCAACTGGAAAAAAATGGTGGCCCTCCTAACCTGCCCCTAACCAGCCGTGGGCATTAATGGTAAGGTTTGAAATTAATGGTGGTTGAAATTTCACTGTCGTGTTATTAAGGGCATAACAGTTGGTGGGCAAAGGCCACCATAATTTGCCACAAAGAAGAATCAAGGTGCTATGGGAGAGGTCAAAAGCCTGATGATGTCTCTAAGAGAGCCTCTTCATCATGTCATGTTTTAACAGCCAGGTGAGTCCTAAGATAAACAAGTGCCAGAGAGAGGGCAAGACTAGGAACTGTATTTCTTTGCAGTAGAGGACTCCTGAATACATGATGCTGGGCTGGGACTGGTGGGGTCCGCTCTGTAATAACTTCCCATCCAACCTCTGAACAAACAAAGGTGGTTTGATGGCAGACAAAGGGATACCTAATTTATATAATAACCTTTTAATAACCTAATAATTAAGTCTGGAAAAGCAGAAGTTACTCTATTAACAGAAGAAGCTTGAACTACATGAATCACCACCTTATCATGGTGGAGGGGTTTGTGTGGTTCTGCGATCCTATTATGTTGTTGGGGGTGACTGTTCTTGGTAGGGTCTCCCAAGGCAAATTAGTCCTAGGTGAGTGGCTGGATAAAGTGTGATTCAGAAAGCTGACAAGAAAGAAAGCTGACGGACAGAAAGCTGTCCATGACAGGAAAGATCAAGGACAATGTCAATAATAATTTGTATCGATATCAGATTTTCCCAATGTAATCGGAGACATCGACTGCACTCACATTGCTATAAAGGCACCTTCAGAGAACGAATTTGCTTATGTAAGTTCGCAAAAAAAGTTTAATTGTACACGCGTGTAGCGTGCTGCATAATCTGGCACAAAATCGTACTATTGTACTATTGTCTGTAAGAATAAACAAACAGAATAAACAAAAGTAACACCGCATCTGCACCCTACTTGTTATTCATAAACATGCAAGTAATTCAAACAAGTATGCTACGAGAAAAACTCACCCGCGCTGACATCGGCGTTCCACTCACCCGATAAAGTGTGAGACCGGGGATTCCGCTCCCTCCACCTGTGCTGTTAAGACTCTTACGGTGAGAGGCCGTTTTTTCACGTCGACTTTAATGTCCGACTACTTTTTTTAATTTCGGCCACCGTGCGAATAGATAACACGTTTAACTGACTCCACGTTCTGCCGCTCCGTCAACTTTAGTGCTGATCCCACTACTTAAACCACCAAATAATATCACTTTTCTTTTCTCGATTTCTGTTAACATGACCTCCACTTCGAACTCGCTGAAATACTTATTTTTCCCACGTGGTGTATTCATTGTTGTTTAAGAAAAACAGAACAAAGCGGGTATTTATACAAATTTACATATGCAAATATACATAATTATGGACGGGTTGGGGGGGGTGGCTGTGGGCTCGTTCACGTACGTAAAGTTTCATGTTCATTGGGATTTACGCACAGTTTTATGCATCTGGATTTTTTCTTGCTTGCGCATATTCCTAGTTTTGTACATACACTATGTTTTAGTGTGAATTCTACGCACATCATTATACATGAAGCCCCTGATCAGAGGGAGTTCTGGGTATCCCTCCTTAGACTGGTGCCTCTGTGACCCAATCCCAGATAAGCAGCAGAAAATCGATGGATGGGCTTAGGCTCAGGTATCTTTGTGCTTGACATCTGTCTTCTGTGTGTCTCTGGGGTTTGAGCTTGTCTCCTTTGCACTTGCACTACCCTGTCCACCACCACTGAGATCCGTATAACCTTGTTCAAGTCCTGCTTATCTCGCGGGAAGGACAAGCTTGGTTTGTAGCTGGGGACTAAGCCCTAGTCAACACACAGTTAACAAAGTTGCATCATTCCATCCACTCCCAGTGAACTTTAGGGCATACTGTGATATGGGTCAACTTCCTTTGTTTAATTACAAACAGCCGTTCTCCTGTTTCTTTTCCCTATGATGAGTGATCAAATACTAATTTTAAAGCTTCAAAAGATCAAGACAAGGGGTTTTTCTTGAACTATAACACAGTGACTCATCTCATTCTAAGATGTTTCCTGTTAGTAGGGACCTAATATGTTGCACTTTATGCTTAGCAGTTTGATTCGAACATTTTTGAAGTTCAACTGAAAAACAGAATTAGGAAACAGATCTCGTTTATAACATGGAGGCTGCCTGTACAGGGATTTACAGACACTCCTCACCTAATGGTCTACCTGTTTAACGACTGCCCGGACTTGTGACCAGCTTTCCGACCAATCAGTATTGTACGCTGTACAAGAACTTTGTCCTTGAAAATGGCAGCACGACATCTCAAGGGTCAAGGAATTATGCAAATTAAAACAAAGTTGTCAAGTTAGAGTTTCCATTAGACCTTTTCTTTATTCAGAATAAATAAAAAGGGTTACCTGTAATTACAGCATGCAAACCTAAGCAACGCCCATTTATAGAGCTGATTTCCTCTATTTTGATTATTATTACACTATAGAGTACAGTGCTGTATAAACATTTATAAACAGGGATGCACATAATTTATGCACCTTTATAAACAATATGTGCAGCAATGAATTGTTGTAACAGCCAAAATTCGCAAGTATTTAACATGCATTTGCACTGCTATGACAAGAAATTACTGTCTTTTAACCTTTATATTGCAAAGAAGTAAGAATTTGCATATAAAAGGTTAAAATGCATGAAAATTTCTTGTAATATCAGCGCAAATGTACATAAAAAAGTATGCATTTGGGCTTATACAATCGATTGCTGCATGTGTCACTTTTTATCACACCTGGATCAGCAGACACAAGTCAGCCATGAGGCAGGAGTTGGGGGGATGGGGTTTCCTGGTCTATGAGTAGGTCCTTTTGCCCAGGTGGGTCTCTCACCCAGTGTCCCTCTAGAGTTCTATGAATCCAGAACAGTCTTGCCTCATCAGTAAAGTGACAGGTAGCTCCCGCACCACCCCTACATTTAAGTCCCAGGCTCTGGGTTAGACCTCCAGCCGAACGGACCAGTTGGATGTCCATGAACGCAGGTATGGGGTATCTGGTGCATGCACTGAGGAAAATAGGTCAGTCAGGACCAGGGTGAGGGTGCTCCCAGATTCCATTACCGCCCAGACCAGTCACCCATGGTATCCCATGGATTGACCAGTTGGAGGAGAGGGAATGGCCTCTATTTGCAGTGAGTGCCTTTCTAACCAGGCTTTGAGGGTCCTGGCTAGGTTTCTAACCCCTCTGTCAGTAGGCATGGGTTCATCTCAGCATCAGTTGGCACTTTGGGAATCCTGTGCAATAGAGCCCCTCTGGGGTTGCTTCTCAGGAGCTCTCTAATGAGGATTGTCAGGCTCTCTCTGGAGCAGTGTCCCTTGGTGAGGCCAGCTGGTATGGGCCATTGACCAAGTAACGTTCACCCTCTCAGCGAGGTCCTCTAGCTCCCGAGGTGTTGTGGAGGCCATCTGTCTAATGGCAAGCTGGTGGGTATCACCAAGAGCTCATAATAAACCCTTTGATCTTCTCCTATTAGAATGGAGGGCAAGGATGCCAGTCCACTCCATGGGGTGCCACCCCTCTGACTTAGCCAGAAGAGCCAGTGGCCACTCTGGCAGTCTTACTCCTGTTCTGTAGATGGCTACTGTTGGGTGACAACCTAGGTGAGTGTTGCCATGAGCCTGGAGATAGTGTCCGTCTGTTCTGCCAGAAACATGGCCCACTCTTCCCTCTAGCATAGTAGGATAACTGGCTGGAAACCTCCACAAAGAAGAAAACACAATTTTCCAAAATCCAGGAAATGGGATAGCTGAAGGAGGTGAGCTGTTGATGGCAGGTAATACAGCTAAGAGAATGGTTCCCCCCTTTTTTTCCTTCACTCCAAATACCAGTGCAAAAGGAGAAAAAAAGGAAAAGAGAGGGAGAAAAAACATCATGCCTGCATTCCCCACTAATTGTTGTGAGGTACGTGCACAGAAGCATGGACAGAGGGTTGGATTTGAGCATGGTTATATTCACCTGATGCCTGGAACTGGAAGAACAGAAAAATCCTGGAATCAAAAAACCCAATACAGGCATTACAGTGCATTGAATTAGCCAAATTAGCAGGGAGGTAAAGGCTAGGTGACGGCATTCTCATTTGCTATCAACATTCCCTGCTTGCGGATCCTGCATCAGACTCACAGGATCCTCATTGCCTAAGTAACACGTAGATGCAGCAGATAGACGGCCATTTCTGGAGGCTGGGACTGGACCATGTGTCGGCCTGGAGGGTCACCAACCAGGATCCTCAGGTGTTTTGTCGTGTGGTGGGTGTGGTAACGCACTGTACCAATGAATGCTCCCTGACCTGACCTAAAAATGCTATCATAAATGGATGGGGAAGAATCCCCAAACAGGGACCCGAAACTCAAAATACAGGGCAAAAGTCCAAGAACGAGACTGATCTGCTGCTGTCAAATCCAGAGCTTTAGCTGCCAATGTGCCGTCTTACCTCTTGCTTAATGCAGGAGTACATGTGATATGCGTAATATGCTCCAGGGCAGTGGCAGCAACCATAGCTGTTATTGTGATCCAGCCCTGCATGATTCCCCTGGACTGGGTGTGGCAACCTTCCTGCTAGCTGAAGCAGCTCACGTCTGGGCTTCTTGGGGTTATCGTTGTGCCAATTTATGTTAAGTATAACAAAACGAGGTTGCACTTTGCTTCATTGTGATTTATTTAGATGTCTTCAAACAGACTCATTTTGGTGTAAAGCCTTCTTCAGTGTGCTATTGGCCATGTGCAGTTTCCATTTAAAAAGACATATCCCTGTGGGACAACCAATGATAACAGAACAAGTGTAAAGGACATCACCAGGGCATTACCAGTTCACATCAGAAATAAGTAATATAACACTAGATTTTCATCATTTTTTCATGATTTTTCATCATATGCAAAATTGGTAATATGTATATGACATACCATGAAAATCTTCATTCATACCATTTGGTGCTACAGTATTTAAGGCAAAAATATATATGTTATACATACAATATATGTTTCACATATGTATATAGCAGTGACGGATGATGATTTTTAAAATGGGGGAAGTGCAGTGTTAACAGTTGGCAGTGTAACCAAAAATGGTCTTTTTTGTTATTATTCTAGCCTGGTAAGCTACTTGTATATATAAATTCTGGTCCTCTTTCTTTTTGTAAGAAATGATCTATTATCCTGTCATACCAGCATGGCTCCTTCTCAAGCGATTTGACCATTTGGAACATACAGACAGCTTATTTAGCAAGTTAGCAACAAAACTAGCCTACTAAAAATCACTGAGCCTTCACTGAAAGTTAAACAATAAAACTTAATGATAACGACTTTATTTACAATATTTACAAATACCAATGGTGAAAGATGACATAAAAAAGAGAAACTGTCACCCTGCGTTGAAATGAAATACTTCTGCGCCCTACATGTGACAGAATGAACACTACAAGCCAACACCTTCAACTATATGTGAAGTCATAAGAATTCATGTTATCGGTAGTTTATCCTGTTTTGTCGAGACATCTCCCAAACATGCAGAGAAGCCTGGCTTCCAGGTGGGTCTAAAATATCTGACTGCATGACTCCCAGTGAAGCACATTGTCTGGGTAGGCTCCAAACACATCATTGAAGCTTATTGAGCAATAAGCTTTCATCTATTATCCATTTAGACAAAGTATACAAGAATCTTCCATAGATTTTCAGTGAAGCACAGTGTCAATGAGCATTTGTGGGCTGTATTTGTCTTTGCTTCAAAGGGAAAATTTACATACTGTATATGCTGTCAAAACTTCCATGAAATGATCAGCACTGTGGTTCAGTTAGTAAGATAGATTATACTTTTAGTCGCAAATGAAATGATTTTATACAATGACTAATTCAATGCTTTTGGGATTTTTTTGGGGGAAGCAGTTTCCTGTGTAGTCTTAGAGCTTGTGATATACAGGTGTTTATACACAATTCTGATACACAAGATTAATTTATTTTTGAAGTTCCACTTTTGTAGGCTTCTGAACATGCTATTTATAAAGTGATGTGTCATATCCTTGCATATTTCTGTCACAAACCAAGAACTGTCAATGCAGCCTCTCACCAGAATAATGAAAGGACTACTACTTTCTCTTGATCATTTTTCATGTGAGGGTGTTGCGTAGCTTAGTGGGTTAGGGATCTGTGCCCATGTCCAGAAATACGTGAGATGAAATCAGGTAGCTGGTAATCATTTCATGGTCAGGCATTAAACAAGATTCTTACCCTCAGTTGTTCCCAGGATGCTGGCAGTTATTGCTCTCTGATCCTCATTTTCATGTCACTTTGCAGAATATAGTCAGCTAAATATGTAAATAATTACGTCTCATTACATCTTCTGATATTTCTGAAGTCTTGTCTCTCCCTTAAGTTGCAGTCAGAGCTATAGTTCTGGTATTCCACGTACCTACAACTCTGTGTTGGTAACAAAATGTATTTGATGCCATTGTATTTATAATGTTAAAATGTTATAACAACTCAGTCAGGTGAACAAGTCAGGTGAACATCCAAAGGCTTGAATAACACCAGTTATACCATAAGAACTATGTCACAAAGGGAATGTTCAGTATGGAATAGACTTCACAATACCAAAATTGGCATTTCAAATTTATTTTCAAATGGCAAATAAAGCATTTTATTTCAAGAGGAAGAAATGGATCAGCTGAAGATGGGGGCTGTAAAAGAGTAGCCAGATTTCACTTCAAATGCCAAAAAAATAGATAAAAAAAGATATCTGGGGTTCACTTGTATTATAAATGTATACAGAGCATCACATTTTTATTACTATTTTTTATTACTACTGTAGCACACACAACTAAAAAGCAGTTAAAAGCAGTTTCCCAGGCATGGCCTCAGACGGATTTGGTGTGTGGGCGTGGCATCGTGCAGGCAGAAATGTGGACGACCCACTTGCGGCTCAAAGGACATACGGGCTTTATTGACTGAACTAAAAATACAGATGGAAATTTTGGCACCCAGGATCGATCCGTTGCGAAGACATCCAAAACTTCCGGTCTCGATACAAAATGTTCCGAAACATCAGTCATGTGACCGCCGTGTCATTGTCCACAGCGAGAGTAAAAATCTATAAAAAACCACGGAAAAAAAATCAATGCATGTTGGGAGTTTGTGGCGTTGTTGGTTCGAGCTTCGTGACGTTTGAAACTTGGAATAGGTTTTTATTCTGCCGCATTTGAAATAGCTGCAGTTCCAGTTTTTGCCAGCAGGCTGTGCAAAACTAGTGTTTAGAAACTTTTTGAAACATTGTTTGTTTTGATGATTCAAAATTGCCATCTCTAACTAAAAACACTCATATAAACAAAGGATCACGAGAAGTCAAAAGTAAATGGGGACAAGACAAGTAAGCATACAAACTTCACAAACAACAGAACATTCAACAAACCACTAGCGAACTAAACTGAGGCAGGGACTTAAATACAGAGGGTTAACAAGACTAACAAGGGGCAGGTGAGATTAATTAACAAGGGTTGGGAAAACAGGTCACAGGTGAAACTAATTAAATCAAAGTAACTAAACAGGGAAACTAAGAACTAACCAAGAAAACAGGAAAAACAGAACACTGGGAGTAACAAAACCAATAAAACATAGCTAAGGCTCAAAACAAGAAACCAAAACAGAATGGAAAAATCATTAGACACAGGAACTAAAAAAAACTAGGGAACAAAACACAAAATCAGGAATCAAACACACAACAGAGGGATTAACACATAACAATGCTCAGCACATTGAGCCATGCAGCCGACAGTGAGCAGGGGAAACACTACAGACTGGGACAAAAGGAGCTGACCCTGACAGAGATGGAATAAAGAAGGTGATCAGGCTTTTGGGGAGTTTAAGCAAGTTCATCAGTAGTTCATTAAGAGTGTCTCAACTATGTGACCTCCCAAGACCTCAAGATGCACTAAATATCATTCTACCCCATCAAGTGGGATATCATGGATTAAATAAAACAGGTCTTAAATTCCAACCAAACTCTTACTGAGTGCCTTCTACTCTTAGACGTGTTGCAGCATGTCAAAAGTTATCAGCCCACCCACCATTTCCATAGTCCTACTAGCCATCAGACATGCCAGCGTTGGATAAACGGTTGCAGCACCGTGAAAAAGATTGATGGGTTACTCATAGCTAAGTTCATGGTTCATTGGCCTTATGACCTTAATTACCACTACAGCACAAGATAAACTCCAAATTACCTGTTTTCTGCTCTAGCTCGTAATGCGCCTCCAACTTTAGGTACCTCTGGCCCATCATATTAACCTGCTCTACCTTTGCTTCTGGGCAGTGGTTCTACATATACTTTCCTTGCCTTTGAACATCACCAAGGACAAAATGCATAGTGGATCAGGACATCTGTTGTCCAGAGGAATGATCTTGGGTACTGGGATTGGATATCTTGGATACCTTCCTATTTCAGGATTTTCATTTACCCTCCCTGAGTATCCAGCACCTTGTCCCTATTGGAGGCCCAGGCATCAGAGATGTCTTTAAGCATCAAGAACTGCCTGCGGACAAGCTCTGCCAGGCCCTTGTATGCTTCAGTCTTATACCCATGCAAAATCATCAATGTTCAGCCCCACTAGAATACTAACCGGATTACTCCTGTCTCTTGATAATTAGTTTAACGTGTCTTAATATCTTTTTGGATATTTAAATCATTAATTTTAACAAAGTCTTATATCTCACTCAGTTTGTATTCTGAGAATTAGTTCAGATTTCAGTTTGCTTGTTTATGACTTTTTTGTATATTCGACCTACATTTTTGGATCATACTCTATTTATTCATGACAGTCCCTTGCCTGAATAACAACTTGGAGAATTGGATTTGTGTTTAGTCATTTGAAACAACATGTTTAATGAGCAAACAATGGAATTCTCTGGCACAGGGAGCTGAGATGTGGTAGTTAATGGCAGAAGTATAAATTATTAAAAATAATTTGATAATACTTAGATATTAAATCATTTGTTTCTGTTCCATTACATTTATACCTAGAGTGCCTTGTATAGGTCAGTCAAATTAAATATATCCTTATATATTTTCTCACACATGAAGAGCTATACTGAACATACTTTAATGAAGCAAAACTTATTCAGTTGCAACAAATGAGCTATACAGCCATTGAACATGTTTTAACACTGATAATTGTCACAGTGTTATTTAAGCCTTACATTAAACTTACATAGTATCCAGTATTGTTCCCTGTACTTCAGTTTATGTGATTTCTTTCACACTTAAAATATCCATGATATCACTTAATAACCAGCAATATACGTCCTTGACAGTGATCTGTGCTCTATTGAGCACATTTTCAAGTAAAATGATATTTACATAAATGTACTGCATGCCTTGATTACCTTAGCTAAAAAGATTAGCAAAAAAGATCAACTAAACAGTTAGGCTCTCATTCTCCTTAATTTTGCCTCTGAAACTGAAGTGGTAATAAAGTTTGCTTGTCACAAAATGAATCACACTCTTTTGACTTTTATTTGAAAGTCAGGCCTGATAATTGTTATGCATCACATTTGCAAACCTGTCCCTCTTTAAATTCTTCAGCTATGTCAGAATATCTGTCAGCGAAATGCTTTACAAAGTTCAACGTGTTGGCTCTCTTGCTCTGCATTAATTTAAAACTTTGTTTACACACAACCTATGTGGTATCTGTGGGCTTACCCTGACTGTTAACGTAAGCGGAATAATGTCATATTTCACTTTGTATATCTCCTTTGCAGGGACGGATTATGGGTTGTGTGGGCCCCTGGGCAAAACGTTCGCGAGGCCCCCCCCCACCACCACCACCACCACCACCAGCACCACCACCACAACCACCACAATTCAAGGGCTCTTGGCAGCCAAACGCCCTCCCTATAGGGTCAGGGGCCCTTGTAGGCAGAGGATCAAAGAATGTAGGCCCTCTAAAATAGACAAACGAAAATACATTGTTGATAAGCGTTGCAAATTGTTTTGGGCTAGGGGCCCCACGGGCCCCCTGCACCCCAAGGGCCCCTGGGCAGCGGCCCCGCTGGCCCGGTTGGTAATCCGTCCCTGCTACTTTGCCGACAAGCTGTGGACTGTTGGCAACAGTATTTGTATTTGTAGCCATGGCTGCCATGTAATGGTGTGACATTCACGGGGAGCGAGTCCCTTATAAGAACTGTACACTCAGAGAACTTTTCCGTAAAGATTCATTCTTTTCTTTCTTCCTGGTGTCCTCAGAAATATGACTTGAATTCTGCTTTGGCAAGTGAGGGCCAGTGAGACATGCTGTAAGTGAGCATATGATTGTATTTTTTGACCTGACCACTCTTTGACAACCTTTGACTCTCTGACTTTTTTTTTTTTAACTAATTACTTAATTGAGTGGGCTGGTGTTTAATAAATACGTGGAATAGCTGGGGTAACCCTGAGGAGAGGTTTGGGAAGTGAAGTAGTGTTCATGTAGCCATGTCAACTAGACATCAGTAACTTTTTGGAGAACAGAAAAAAATGTAACTAGTTTTTATTGTGTTACTCTAAATTTGCATATGTTCTGATGTTAAATTGTGAGCAAATGTGCGTTACTATCCAGATAAATAGCTTTAAACATTTCTTTTGACTGCCTAAGACTTTTGCACAGTATTCTGTGTGTGTGTGTGTGTGTGTGTGTGTGTGTGTATCGATATATGCCAAAGCAGGTAAGCGCTCGCTATTAACCACATTTCACCAACCACACAGTAAAGAGCAATGCTGATTTTAAATCTGGCGATATGGTCAGCATGACCACATTAGCAGCAGCAGTCGCATGCTGCCATTTAATTTTTTTTGCTTGTCACTCTAGCAGATTTACTACCAAATAAAATTTATGGCGTTCCTCTACTTTGCACAATTTAAAGTCTGCACCATCTTGTCTGGAGCTCCAGTGTATCTGAAATGGCATTTCAAATGTAGTATATGTCTATTTATTTGTACAGTAATTTGCATTGCCAGTTTAGGGTAATTTCCAGGTTGAAAACAGACTGTTTGTTAAGCACGCACATATGTCTCTACGATAATCGTGTGTGATGCATATCTCAGGTTGCACAAGATTTTATAAATATGTCTTATACTGTTCGTACAAGCATCAAGTTCTCATACAAACACCTCCTCTTCCTCAAGAAAGTATGAACAAAGTGAGCACCCGGGACCTTTTACAAGAATAAGGAACTTTTGATCTTTTCTCAATGCTGAACTCTGCTCAGTTTTAGTTCCTTAGAGGTAGTTCCTGCCCCTTTTGTAGTCCTTCCCTAGAGTAGGTACTATTCACTCAACCAGGAACTGCTTGGGTGGGGCTTCTAGCAATACACTTTTCTGATTGGTTGACCATTAGCACCATTGCTAACTTGGAAGTTATACTGAAGTGCAGGGAATAGAAGTATTTGAGTAAAATTTGAGCAGATATAATTGTTTGTCACTTGCATTTTGTCACAATTATCTCAATCACATAAAATGCATTTATGAATACATAATTGCTTGCATCTCCATAGTTCTGTATCAGAAAATTCAATCGATAACCAGTATATTTTTATCTAATATCCCCAGTTTATTATGTGGAAAAGTCGAAATGCTTGGCCAGATTTAATAATAAATTATAAACCTGTTGCAGGCCATACAAATAAAATATGAATAAAATGCTGTGCCCTGTTTTGAGCCAATACGGGACATGAGATCAGTCCCCATAAAAACTAGCAAATAACTAAGAAAATGACTTGTTCATCCTCCATTTTTTTTGGCTGGCAGTGTAGTTTCGTAACAATTAAGAGTGAAGTTTAACCTATGAGCTTTTTGAGTCTCCCATGCTTATTTAGCATAATGGTCACAGTTCCTCTAGCACTGTGGGAAAGCGACACATGAAAGTGGCCAGGAACTACAAAAGGAAGGCAGCAGATATTATACGTGCTGGTTTTAGCCCTGCTCAGTGAGTAAAATGGGTCGTTCCAGACATTGCACTGAGGGAGAAAGAACTTTGATCAAAAAGTTGATTGGAGAGGGGAAGACATGCAAAGAAGTACAGCAAATAATTGGTTGCTCAGCTAAAAAGATCTCAAATGCTTTGAAATGGGAAAGGAAACCCGAAACACGTGGTAAAAAAAGGAATACTACCATCCGCCTAGATCATAGAATAGCAAGAATGGCAAAGAAGCATCCAATGATCAGCTCCGAGGATCTCCATTTACCTGTGAGTACTTCAACAATCAGAAGACGTATGCCTATGTGAAGGCAAACTATTTACAAGAAACCCTAGTAAAGTACCACTGCTGAAAAAATACATGTATTGAAAAAGTTAGTTTGCCAAAGAACACATCGACTGGCCTAAAGAGAAGTGGCGCTATTTTCTATGGACAGATGACAGCAAGATTGTTCTTATTGGGTCTAAAGGCCGCAGACAGTGTGTGAGATGACCCCCAAACACTGAATACAAGCCACAGTACACTGTGAAGACCGTAAAACATGGAGGTGCAAGTATAATGGTTTGGGGATGTTTGGAGTTGGGGTCCGTTTATCGCATAACAGGCACCATGGACCAGTTTCAGTACATAAAAATACTGGAAGAGGTCATGTTGCCTTATGCTGAGGAAGACATGCCCTTAAAATGGGTGTTTCAGCAGGACAACAACCCCAAACACACCAGCAAGCGGGCAACATCCTGGTCGCAGACCGAAAAGATTGATGTCATGAAATGGCCAGCCCAATCCTCGGACCTCAATCCAATTGTGAATTTGTGGAGTGGCCTCAAAAATCCTGTTTTTGATGCAAAGCCCAAGAATGCAGAAGATCTGTGGAATGTAGTCCAGTCAGCTTGGGCTGCAATTTCTGTTTGCAGGTGTCAAATGTTAATTGACTCCATGCCACACAGATTTAAAGCAGTGATCAGAAATAATGGTTATACAACTAAATATTAGTTCAGTGCTTAAAGGAAAAGCTAAATCTTCATTTCATTTTCAGTTTATACTGCAAATATTCCAATTTGTAAATGAAAATGCAGACACTGCTATTTTTTTTGAACAGCCTAATATTTGAAAATGAAAACCTTTTTCTTCATTTTCAATAAAAAAAAGAAAAGATTGTTCATGTTTTCATTTGGAATTGAATGAGCACGGCTCCCAGTGCCTTTGTATAGATGGAAATAAATGCTATTAGGAACATAGAACTTTTCCTCTGTTGTTTTAAACACACTGCTATTGTTTTGCACATAACTGTATGTAGGTCCCCCATGTGCTGCCAAATCAGCTCTGGCCTGTCAAGGCACAGACTCCACACATGAATGCCAGAACCCAAGGTTTCCCAGCAGAATATTGTACAGAGCATCACACTGCAATGTACTGTGTGTTCTGACACCTTTCTATCATAGCCAGTAGTGATCCTGTGGGATTGCACCAGAGGGGCTAGCCTTAGTCCAAATCAAGGTTCTACCTGTACTTCGCTATAATGAATCTGTTTCTTTCATATCTACACTACATCTTACATCCCTTAATATTTAGTTAGTTTATTATTATTATGATGCTACCAGCAGTGTTTATTAAAATATGGATATGAATAAAGGATATAATTGCTAGTAATATAGTTAATTAACATACGTGCATCCATTCTAATTTGATTGATTTGTACAAAGATGTGTTGTCTATATCGTGAATTGTGATTTTAACCAAGTATTGCGATATGATATTTTGGCTATATTTCTCACTCCTAAGAGTTGCTTCCTGACGTCTTATGGGCATGGGTGCGGGGTGGTATGTTGGGAGGTGGCGTTGTGGTTCCCAGTTGCATTTTGTAGCACACTGCGGTGGAATGAGCCAGTGGCTAAATGTGCTGCAGTATAGTATCCCCTGAAGCAGATAGGCAGACTTGTTCATCCATCCATCCAGTTTCCAAACCGCTTATCCTACTGGGTCGCGGGGGGTCCGGAGCCTATCCCGGAAGCTATGGGCACGAGGCAGGGAACAACCCAGGATGGGGGGCCAGCCCATCGCAGGGCACACTCACACACCATTCACTCACACATGCACACCTATGGGCAATTTAGTAACTCCAATTAGCCTCAGCATGTCTTTGGACTGTGGGGGGAAACCGGAGTACCCGGAGGAAACCCCACGACGACATGGGGAGAACATGCAAAGTCCACACACGTGACCCAGGCAGAGACTCAAACCTGGGTCCAAGAGGTGTGAGGCACCAGTGCTAAACACTGCATCACCATGCCACCCCAGACTTGTTCATAATAGTATAATTTTGCCAACATCCTTTTCTCTGCTACTGCCTTCAGTGGGTCTAGGGTCACTCCTGTGATGGAACTAGCCTTACAGATGAGTTTGTTTTGGATAAATCCTGTGATGGAGCTGGTCTTCCTGATGAGTTTGTTTTGGATCAATCTTGTGATGGAGCTGGTCTTCCTGATGAGTTTGTTTTGGATCAATCCTGTGATGGAGCTGGTCTTCCTGGTGAGTTTGTTTTGGATCAATCCTGTGATGGAGCTGGTCTTCCTGATGAGTTTGTTTTGGATAAATCCTGTGATGGAGCTGGTGTTCCTGATGAGTTTGTTTTGGATCAATCCTGTGATGGAGCTGGTGTTCCTGATGCGTTTGTTTTGGATCAGTCCTGTGATGGCGCTGGTCTTCCTGATTAGTTTGTTTTGGATAAATCCTGTGATGGAGCTGGTCTTCCTGATGAGTTTGTTTTGGATTAATCTTGTGATGGAGCTGGTCTTCCTGATGAGTTTGTTTTGGATCAATCCTGTGATGGAGCTGGTGTTCCTGATGCGTTTGTTTTGGATCAGTCCTGTGATGGAGCTGGTCTTCCTGATTAGTTTGTTTTGGATAAATCCTGTGATGGAGCTGGTCTTCCTGATGAGTTTGTTTTGGATCAATCTTGTGATGGAGCTGGTCTTCCTGATGAGTTTGTTTTGGATCAATCCTGTGATGGAGCTGGTCTTCCTGGTGAGTTTGTTTTGGATCAATCCTGTGATGGAGCTGGTCTTCCTGATGAGTTTGTTTTGGATCAATCCTGTGATGGAGCTGGCCTTCCTGATGAGTTTGTTTTGGATAAATCCTGTGATGGAGCTGGCCTTCTTGGTGAGTTTGTTTTGGATCAATCTTGTGATGGAGCTGGTCTTCCTGATGAATTTGTTTTGGATCAATTTTGTGATGGAGCTGGTCTTCCTGATGAATTTGTTTTGGGTCAATCCTATGATGGAGCTGGCTTTCTTGATGAGTTTGTTTTGGGTCAATCCTATGATGGAGCTGGCCTTCCTGATGAGTTTGTTTTGGGTCAATCCTATGATGGAGCTGGCCTTCCTGATGAGTTTGTTTTGGGTCAATCCTATGATGGAGCTGGCCTTCCTGATGAGTTTGTTTAGGCTTTTGGCATACCCTGAACTGATCGTACTTCCCTAGCAGGCCACAGTGTAAACAAGCAACTACCCACTATGGACTGATAAAACATATGCTGGAGCTTGTTACACAAGCTAAAAGACCTGATTGTCTAAACTGTGAACTCTGGCATTTTAATACTGATGTATTAAATTTGAAAGTTCTGTGGAGAATTTAATACTGAATACTGAATAATCAGACCCTTCAAGTTGATTGGCTGACTGGGTCAAATCTGAAACTCTGCACATGTCATCACCCCAGAGCATATTTTGATTAGTAAAGGTCTATATACCTTTGCCGAATAGTGAATACGCAGCATAATAGTTTTATTTGTGGTCCAACAGTTTTTTTGCATTGTACCCTTTTTACTCTCTTTATATGCATTCATATATGCAGTTCAGAATGAAGCTTGGGGTCCAAGCCATTAATGCCCTGGAGCATTAATGAGTTACTAGGGGTAGGTAAGGGTGCGGAGTTGCATATGTTGTATGTCCTGGCTGTCATTCTCCAGCGTGTTTGTACAGCATTGGTATGTATGTTTGTATAGGTATTCCTTTATGTATTTCATAAGATATCGTCCTTCTTTTGTTTCTATGACATATTTCCAAAAGAAAAACTACAGAGTCCAGTCGTAAGTCCACTTGGGTGAAATTGAACTACCATTGATTATCTGGTTCACAGATATAAATCATAAACAGTTTCTGTGCATGACACCCAGTAAAACAGAGTACACTGTGGAATGCAAATATTGCAAAGCATTGATAACTGAGGTGGCTTGCACAACTTCCAATTTCTGTCTACATTTGGAAAGGAAACATAGAAGACAGGTACATTGGCTAGCAAACTCAGTTTGTTGAGAGGCAATGACTGGCCACGCGTCCAGCAAAAATTTGTTTTACAACGTAATCTAATGATAGCTATCCAGCTAGCTAGGGAAAATCTGATAATAATTATTATTGTTGTATTTTATTAATCCCTGTGTCCAAAACTGTCATTCTTACATATTGCAGACTTTGGTCTTCAGAGAAATACAGCCAGTCAGGGGACAATTGATGAACTGATTCAGTTTAGGCTTGGATAGTATTTAATTTCTCATAGTGTTATACTGTCCAGACATTACACTGTGGTATATTGTGTTTTGACAGTATTTTCAAAATACTGTCCCTTGTCCTCCACTACTGAAAATTACTGATCACCTAATGTAATCGTCTCCATTATTTTAGTAGTATTGTCTTTAGGACTGATACTACTTGCTTTGAATAATGATAAAGATTAAATCGATCTGAATTTTTTCTGAATTTCTGCTGATAACAATTTATGAATGAATATATCTTGGCTCTCTAAGCCTAACTTTAGTTTGCGTAGCTAGCTAGTTAGGTACCTCTGAGTCTTGACCATTGCTATCATATCTAGCAGAAAGAAGAACTTTTTTGCGCAAGGAAGAGGAGCTTTTCCCAAAAGAATCATAGTTCAAAGATTATCAATTACCGCTTCCTCAAGAATATTAATGAGCATTACCCTGCCGTCCTACTTCTCAGACATTTATGTGCTGGCATTGTTACTTTTGTGTCTACCCACAACATGCGAGTGAATGAATCTTTAGAACCCTAGATATCATACATAGTGTTACATTATTGTGTGTGCACTTCATATTTAGCTGCACTATACATACTTTTAATAAAAGGTGTGTTAAATAAAAATGCATTTCAAAGGAATTTTGTATTGTTTTATGCATGTTCTTTGGCTCCACGACCATTTTTAAATGTATTCAGGTTGCAGTCATGTTACAATGAAATTGATAACTACTACAGGATCCAGTGGAGGTGTGTTTCTGATACCTTAGTGTTTGACAAGTCATATATTTCTTAATTGAAAATAATTATTTCTATTTTTTTTATATTTGAGTGATTTGTTTAGTCTTCATTTTATGGTTTTTGAATTTAGATTTATAGTCTAGAATTGAGCTAGTGTTTTTCTGGATTTGCTCTCGGAGTCAGACTCGGCTACCCAGTCTCGTCTCGGACTCACCTCCCTGTTGAACCCGGACTCTAATACCCAGTCCCGTTAATGGATTTGGTCTCGTCTCAAACTACTCCCCCTGTTGGACTGAGACTTGACAACCCAGTCCTGTTAATGGACTCGGCCTCGTCTCGAACTTGCCCCTCTGTGGGACTCAGACTTCACTAACTAATTCTATTAATGTACTCTTGTCTTGGACTCGTCCCCGGGTCAGACTCAATTTGTTAAAGATACAGTTTTGACTTGGACTCAACTAAGGTTGAAAATAAGGCTTACTTATTCTTTTTTTGAATGTGCATGAGAATAACATTTCTCTTTTCTTCCCTTTTTTTGTTGTGCTACTTGGCACCCTTGTTCTGTTCCATGGACTTGCCCACCTTGCCCTGTGTGTTCATCGGCACATCTCCTTGACTCCTCCCTCCAAGTGGCCGCATTCATTATACTGCCATGTATGAGATGCTGACCCACATGTCGCCACCTCTAGGCCTTGGCAAGAAATGCCCCTCCAAAATTGCTTATAAGGTACAGAAAGAGATTTTGTGTTCATAATTCAGTTCAATAAGTTAGAAGTCATGCAGACACCCACACATTTATGAAGATTGTTTCAGTTAGTACTCAGCTGCTGTGCATTGTTAAAATTTTCCTGTATCATAGTTTTGTGAATTGTAATGTTTCAGCATTTGGCATATCTACTGTCACTGCATTTTATCATGCCATGCTTTAATTGAAAATGTTCAGTGTAAACAACTATTTACTATACATAGAAATATATATTAAATATCCACATATATATTTCTACGTATACTGTGTATATTCATTAGCCTAGCTTATACCTTGTACATGTCATCTAATAGTTATTTTATAAAATATTAATACATCATCAGGAGACATTTTATGATAGAGAGACAGTTGCAGGTGTGTCCTTCATAATTACATTGTAAGAAGTTATATGCGTATTTTTGCATCTTCTTTATTGGTGTATTTCATCTTATTTTTACCATTAGTCATTTGCATGTGCCTTCCTTTTTCCAGCGTGCAATAGTCCCTGGTCCTGCTTCTGTGAATTACATGCATTGGTACTGTGTCCTTGTGTTTTTTTCTGTGTGTAGGTAGTAAGCAAAACATACATTCATTTATATGTTGCTGGGGAAACCAATTGGAATTCTCATCATTTTCCTCTGCTATTCACCAAATAAATAAACCAGATTTCATCTTAGCTACATTTAGCTACATAATACATTTACCTTTTGAGCAGAGCAAAATGTGAAGTAGAATGTAATGCCTTGGGTGTTTTAGTAGTATTTTCTCTCTTAAAGGGGAAATAGGCAGAAAGTTACTTATTGGAAATCCAACCATTACTAGAAACACTTGCGTAGAAATTATATACACATTATATACAAAGAAAAGGTGTTTTTGTATACTTATTTTCTGCATCTATTTTAATAGTTATTTAAAATGAAATATAACTGCTTATATATATATATATATATATATATATATATATATATATATATATATATATATTCCCCAGTGTCTATACATCTACATATATAAAGTGGTACCTTAAATTAAGTGTCTGTATTAACCAGAATGAAAATACTCAAAAATGCTTTAAACAGATAAACAGAATATCTGTGTATGTATGTTCATTATTTAAATGATCTTATAATAATAAGGGGGGGAAATCATAGTGAAATGCGTGTCTTTTTGCATGGCTTAGTATTTTACTTTGATTTTCATTCATGTTAATTAGCACAGCACTACAGTTTTGCCGATACAGAATATTGATAAATCAGAAAGAAATTATGTTTAATCACAATCAGAAATTATGTTTAAACTTGATAAACTAAAAGAAAAGATAACAGTGATAATTGGTCTTACTAACTGGATTTTGTTGTGACCATGATCTTTCTCTCTGTTACCCACCTTCAGCGCCTGGTGCTTATGAACATGCCAGTGGATGAGGACAGGACTGTACACTTTACATCTACTCTAATGGCTTTAATCAGAACTGCTCTGGAAATCAAAATAGCCAGAGGTAAGATGATACCCAAAATAGCAGCAGAAATATTAGTGATCCACATACAGGGTACATATTGTGGTAGCGTATTCTGGTTTCTGTATATGTTTTGCAATCCATTAATGCACCTAATAACTTACATGTGAAATGTGTGAGATTTTGTATGATTTGCAGCAGTTGCTGAAACTGGGACTTGTCTGCCGTAACTGCAGTCACTTTCTAGATAGTACAATAACTGTCATAAGTGAAAAAGTAACTTTGCAAGCACACTAAATGAGTGAAAATCTGTAACTGATCCAATTTTGAGACAGACTGCACCAAAACTGAAGCAGTGCTGCATAGTGATATCAAAGAGAAGGGCTGTTTCAGACACTTGAATACTGTACAATAAATCAAAAAGTATGGGATGGATACTTTTTAAACTACCATGTATGCGATGTGTCTCATACATTTTAAATATACACAGTTCTTGTTATGCAGTAGGAAAATGGCCAGAAACTACAACATTTCCCCATCAGACGGCCCAGGAACTTGGCATCAGGAACCAGGTTCCTGTACTTTGGTGGGAAAGCATCTATTTTGTGGCAGGGTCTCAATGTTTATGAATGTTCTCCTCTAAAAGGCACTATAGGAAACTGCATGTTCCATTACACAGGCTACAACCAAAGATCTGCTTTCATCTGAATGTGTCAATAAGCACCTCAAAGCCTTAATAAAATAGTTCTGCCAATGGGAATCCCACAAGACCTCGTTGAATGATTAAAAAAATCCAAAATGATTTTGTCTTTGATCATTTCCCCACTTTACACAAACTAGACAAGAATCATCTATTCACACTAATTATCTTTAGCTGTTCAAGTATTTTTGATGTCATGTGTTTACCCAGTATAATCTTACAAACCTTTAATGTAATTCATCCATTCACCAAGTGGCTTGTACATTTCTTATGAAAATTGGCATGAAAGTATTTAGAATGACATTCAGAGTAATCTTTGGATTAATACATACAGTACAGTATGATAAATAAAAAGGAAAGGAAACTAAACCAAGATCAAAAATGTGAAACTGATTGGACCCCAGCAATTGCTGCTTGCGGCTATATGTTTTGTTTTTGTATGTGTCTTTGTGCCCTTTGTGCAGGAGGGGAAGATCGTGGACAGCTTGACACAGAACTGCAGAAGGAGATCAGTGTCATCTGGCCTCATCTTTCTCAGAAGACCCTGGACACACTGGTGCCAGTGAGCAAACGTGAGCCAGCAAGTCGGGGAGCAGGGGGCAGGCACATAAATATGGTGTTTTGGGTTACTTTAAGAAGTCATTCATTTTTATGTTAGCTGGCTCTGGTTGGTAGAAATGGCTCACTTCACTAACATTAGGACTGGAGATGCTTGAGTTTTATGACTGAATGATGAATGGCCTTCCAGCTGACGACATGACCATTGGGAAGATCTATGCATCGATGATGATCATGGATTATTACAAGCAAAGCAAAGCAAAGAAGCTGAGGCAAAAATTGGAGGAGCAGGTACATGATCACTCCTCTTTTGCGCTATGTTGGTTTCTACATGTGTTCAGTTTCTGAATGCACTTTTCTTTGGAGAAGCATTTATATTTGAAGTATTTATATGATTTTTCAAACTTTATAAAGCTGAGTATGGCCATTTTAAGCTTTTTTAAGTTTAGAGTGAAAATCTTAGATATGTGTTTGTGTGCTGTGGAGCTGTATTTAGTGCTCACAGAAAGTCTTGGGATGCTTGATTAATTCTGTGAAAGGGTTTCGCAAATTTATTGGTTTCGTAACAAAAGATAATTGACAAGCAGTGTTTAACAAATCTGCACATATATTTTTTTATGACTGACTCGTTCTGTTTTTTTGTTCTTGCCATTTTTCTATTAATTACAGTTGTAGTCATTTGTTCCCAAAAGGATGCTAAACACAAATATTTGGTGTTTCATGTTATTGTAAAGGTGCTACTTATTAAAAAGCACCCAATGCGATTGCTTGCCAATGAACTGTTTAACTCAAAACTGCTCTTTCAGAAGTATAATTTAGGTTTAAATCTTTCAATTGTTTGAAATTAATGTTTTACTTCAAACTGCTGATTATTTCTAATATGATATATACTTTTTGTAAATGAATGAATACACTTGTGTGAGCACTATATTTATTGTTTTTCTTTCTTTTGTTGCTTGCAGAAACCTGCTCCGATGTTCCAACAAATGGATGCATCTTCTCTTCCCCAGGACATTCTGTCTGGCCCATTCCTGTCTCACAGTGCCGGATCCGCCCTGTGTGTAATGCCAGGCTTTTGTGTAGTTCATATGTTGTGTAGCATTTTGAAAGGTGGTGTATAAGTATTCCTGACTGCCTGTCTTTTTCTTCCCTGTCAGTACAAGGGGGGGCTTTGTAGCTCTCAGCCCCATCTCCCAGGAGCTCTTCATGCAGCCTGTGTCATCTGACGTCGAGGATAACGAAGGCTTCCATGGGTACCAGTCTCTGGTGAGGAGTGCTTTGCAGGTCGACATACCACATGACATGTCTGTGTTGTTAAATCATACTCTAATATTATAAAATAATATTAAGGGGAAGCACTTCACTTATAATCTAACAGACAGCTCACAAGCACTTCACACAGATACTGAGTAATGTTGGCTGTGCAGGAGTGTATGAGAAAATGGCAGTCTGTTGCAAAAAATATATTCTGAGCAAGGGAAAACAAAGAGTGTTTAAAATGATGTTTTTTTCTTTCCAGTTGCATGAAAAATAGAAGGATGAATGTGTCTTTTTAAAGTGTTTTTTACATGTGCAGTGTTCTTTGAAGGACTGGTTGTGGTTGTGGTGCAGCTGTGCCCTGCTCAGTATACCCAGTGGGAAGATGGATGGACACATGCTTGAGTGGAGGGGGAGGATGAGCTTGATTCCTCTCTGTGTGACTGTGTCTTCTCCTCATCATTATCTTATTCTTTGGAGTCATGTTACAATAAAAATGACATAAGCTGTATTAGTGCATTAGCTCAGTTATGTATGTGTGTGTGTGTCTTGCTCTTAGTAATTCAGTAGTTTGATCTGAACCTACTTTTTTTTGGAATGTAGTCATTTTCATTTGGGTCATTTTCTCTTGCACCACTAACCCACACAAGGTACAAGGGAGGACAATGTTTGTCTCTAAAAGTTGTTATAAGGCTTTGTTATACAGTAGAAATGTGGCACAGTATTTCTTACTATTCATTTTGTCACATTAGTGTAATTTCAATAAGCCGCTGTGTAAGGAGGTGTGCAAGTACATGCATATATATATGTGCCCTTGAGAGGTAAAGTGGGCTATCTCACATTTTTGACCCCTACCCCCTTTTTACTGATTTTTTGAAAAAATTTCAACTTTGGAGCTCATTTTCTCAAAACTTTGTTTTTGTGGGATAGCCCACTTTACCTCTCAAGGGCACACACACACACACACACACACACACACACACACAGATATATGTATGTCACGCCCGGCTCATCCGATCCTCGTGTGTGCCACGCCCTCTCATCATCCACGTGTGCTTCTCCGATGGTCCCCAGCTGTTTCCTGTTATTTTCGGCTTGTCTTTTGTATTTAGTCAGCGTCTGAGTCCGTCTTCCTCAGACTTGTCATGAATATTAGTTGTTGTCAGGTTGTCGCCTTCCCCGCTTCCTGCTTGCCCTGTCTCTCCCGTTAATAAACCCGCGTTTCCCCGAAGATCCTGCCTACCTGCCTGCCTGCCTGGTCTTTCCCTGCTTCCTGCTCGCCCGTTTAACCCACACCCTGACAGAATGACAAGTCTCCCAAAGAAAGCATCTCCTGTGACCAAGGAGGGTTACATCGGTCTAGTCGAGGAGGTGCTGTACTGGATCACCCAGCCCGATGTCCAGGAAGGTCCCCGGGCGTGGGACCTCGCGGTCGAGAGTCGGGACATCCTGGAGGGGATGTCCCTTGAGGAGGCAAAATCTCCAGCGGGTTCGGGGCAGGATCACAGAAAGGTGGAACTACCTGGACCCGCTGCAGAGAGAGGTGACCAACCCGCCGTCTCCGCTGGCCACCGCACGTCGGAGAAGGAGGAAGAAGCGGAGAGAGCGACAACCGGAAGAAGAATCGACAATCTCCCTGGGGGCTTGCGCTCTCTCCGCAGCGTCGATCCTTGCTGAATATCCGGAGGAACCCTTCCTGGTCAGGAAACCAGTGAGGCTCACCCCTGATGTCGCCGCTGCCGCTGAGCAGCCGCCTCCGCTGGCTGCGTACCACTACCGGTTGGCGCGGCTAGCGAATAAGGGAGCTAGAGCCGTCTGAGACGATATTCCTCGGATCCCCAGGGCTTTTAAAGGGGCAGCGCATGTGTTCACGACGCCAGCCCTAGCGGCACTGGCCGACGCGTCTGATCTGCCTGTTCTGTCCGTGCCTGACCAGCCTGCCCCAGAGATCCTCGACCCAGGTCCGTAGAGGCCCGCCTAGACATCCCTGGCTGGGACGTGTTTCACCCTGCAGGGTCTCTTCTAGAGGGTGATGGAGGACCAGACGGCATACAAGGCTTCTGAGGCTGCCCAATTAATAACGCAGCTCCAGGAAGCCTTCGCAGCATTTTCTCCAGCGTCATCATCGTACAAGCTGGAGGAGATCACTGCAGCCTTGGGGAGGTCCCTCTGCCTCTGCCGCCCGCTGCAACTACGCCCGAGGTCCCGCTGCCTCTGCCGCCGGCTGCAGCTACAGTACACCCGAGGTCCCTCTGCCTGCACCTGTGACTGCTGCCCATGTGGCTCCTGTCCCGGGGAAGGCTGCTACAGTTGAGGAAAGAGCAGTCCCCCTCAACAGAACCCCACAAGGTTCCTGCGGCGCCCCCTGCTGGTCCCGATTTGGCAGCTGCTGCACCACCTGAGCTGGAGGTCCTGGCTATGCCCACTGTGCCAGCTGCATTGCCCGAGCTGGAGGTCCCGGCTATGCCTGAGGCTCTGCCTCCGCCCGAGCTGCCGCCTCCAACCGGGGGCGCCTACGCCAGAACAGCCGCCTACGACAGCTACACCCGAGGTCCCTCTGCCTCCACTGCCCGCTGCAGCTACGCCCAAGGTTCCTCTGCCTCTGCCGCCCTCTGCAACTACGCCTGAGGTCCCGCTGCCTTCCGCCGGATGCAGCTACAGTATGCCCAAGGTCCCTCTGCCTGCACGTGTGACTGCTGCCCGTGTGGCTCCTGTCCCAGTCCCTGACCCCACTCCAGTTCCTCCAGCTCCAGTCCCTGAGGAGGTCCCGGACAACCCAACCACCACTCCTCCCTCCTTGGAGGTAGAGGAGCTTGAATGGGACCCCTCGGGTACCTCCCTTATGTCTTCCCTGCCCTCTGAGGCCTCGTCGCCCTGCCTCGGTCCCGCCTCCGACTTCTCGTCAGTCAACTGCGGGTCCCCCCACTCTGGGGACGTTGCCTGGGCTAGTTGTGGCCTTGTCGTTGCCTGCTGCGGCTCCCCCTCCCTCCTTGCCTATGCCGGTGTCCCCTTCGGCTCCCGCATCGCCTTCCCTGGTGTCCCCTCTGACTTCCTCCTCGTCCCCTATGTCTGTCCCTCGCCCTGCTCCCCTCAGCCCCTCCTGCTCCGGCCTCCCGGTCACCTGCGGCCCCTCCGGCTGCTGCCTATCACCCGCTGGGGCTTCCTCGGTCTCCCCTTTCTCCCCCGACCTTTCCTCCTAGGTCTCCCGTCTTTGTCCCTCCTTTGTTTCCTACTCGTCCCTCAGTTCCTCTTGTCTCTGCTCCTCATCCCTCTGTGCCTCCCATGTTCACACCTGGCCGTTTTGTCCCTCTGTTTTCTGTTCCCTCTGTGTCTCCCTTCCTGGTCTGTCTGTCTGTGTTTCCTGTCCTTTGAGGGGTCCTGTCCTGGCTTCTGCCCTTGTGTTTGTTCTGTGTTTCAGCTCTGTTCCCTGTTCCCCGGTACTAATCTTGTTCTTGTCTTCTGGGGGGGCTTCTGTCATGCCTGGCTCGTCCGATCCTCGTGTGTGCCACGCCCCCACATCATCCACATGTGCTTCTCCGATTTGTCCCCAGCTGTTTCCTGTTATTTTTGGCTTGTCTTTTGTATTTAATCCGCGTCTGACTCTGTCTTCCCCAGTCTTGTCATTAATGTTAGTTGATGTCAGTTTGTCGCCTTCCCCGCTTCCTGCTTGCCCTGTCTCTCCCGTAAATACACTCGCATTTCCCCGAAGATCCTGCCTGCCTGCCTGGTCTTTCCCTGCTTCCTGCTCGCCCGTTTAAGCCGCACCCTGAAAAAAAAATAAATAAATAAATTTAAAAAAAAAATATATATATATATATATATATATATATATATATATATATATATAAATCATCATTGAAGGAGCACAAAGATGTATTTCAGTGCATGAGTTTGTAGAAAGAAATGCTGCTGGCATCCTGGGTTGTTCCCTGCCTTCAGTAACTGCTGCAAATCATACAAAATCTATCAATGCACATGCTACATGCAAGTTATTAGGTGCATTAATGGAATGCAAAACATATACAGAAACCAGAATAGGACAAACAGGTATATAAAATGGATGGGTGGATGTTCTACACTACAAAAACATGGAATATACATTACACTTTAGAGTTTTTGTGCATTTGTATACTACATTTACGTTTATTTGTTGTTGTTCATTTTGTGACAATACAGTTGTTTAACTGTAACGACCAGGCTTGGGTAGTACCTAATTATTAATACTGTCCATACATACTGAAGAATACATTATTTTTAAAGGCAACGGTATTCCACTATTTTGAAATCTTGGCAAAAAAATTAGCTGGAACCCCTTCTGCTCAGCAATTTTATCACCCTACACTTCACAGCAACAACAACAACGCTTTGTCTTCTGCTACCTACTGGAACCACCAAGTCAATTTTCTTGTAGTTAACGTAAACCACACAAAATGCCCGCTAAGTCCAAAATCAATGCTGCATGTGCACAGGCCATGCAGAAATCCCTGGTCTATTCTATGGTTCTGCTTAGAAAATTCCATCCATCCATCCATCATCTCCCGCTAAATCCGGAGTCGGGTCGCGGGGGCAGCAGCCTCAGCAGGGAGACCCAGACTTCCCTCTCCCCGGCCACTTCGTCCAGCTCCTCTGGGGGGATCCCGAGGCGTTCCCAGGCCAGCCGAGAGACATAGTCTCTCCAGCGTGTCCTGGGTCTTCCCCGGGGTCTCCTCCCAGTGGGACATGCCCGGAATACCTCCCCAGGGAGGCGTCCCGGAGGTATCCTGATCAGATGCCCGAGCCACCTCATCTGGCTCCTCTCGATACGGAGGAGCAGCGGCTCTACTCTGAGTCCCTCCCGAATGACTGAGCTCCTCACCCTATCTCTAAGGGAGAGCCCAGCCACCCTGCGGAGGAAACTCATTTCGGCCGCTTGTACCCGCGATCTCGTTCTTTCGGTCACTACCCAAAGCTCATGACCATAGGTGAGGGTAGGAACGTAGATCGACTGGTAAATCGAGAGTTTCGCCTTTTGGCTCAGCTCTCTCTTCACCATGACAGACCGATGCAGCGCCCGCATGACTGCTGACGCCGCACCGATCCGCCTGTCGATCTCCCGCTCCATCGTTCCCCCACTCGTGAACAAGATCCCGAGATACTTAAACTCCTCCACTTGGGGGCTTAGAAAATTAAATATGCATATTTGGTTTTTATTATTTTTATGTAAGCTGACAGCAGGAGTGGCCATGACAACCCCTTAGATCTACTCCTGCTTAGCACACTCAAAACACGACAGAAAGGAATGATTTATCGTGGAATATGTTTTGTGTGTGTCCAACAGGGTGTGATGGATCGCAGCTCGATGAAGAGATCCTTTTCCACGATCACGGACCAACGCGTCAATGGGTTGTGGCTAGATGAGCACTCCTTCAAGAGGGACAGCCCCGATCGGACATACAGACCTCGACAAAAGAGCTATAAAGGTACTAGTTAGCTTCATGTTAATTATCGAAAATTATTCAGACTGGTTGAGGGGCGGGGCGGCATAGTGGTGCAGTGGTTAGCACTGTTGCTTCACACCTCTGGGACCCGGGTTCGAGTCTCCGCCTGGGTCATATGTGTGTGGAGTTTGCATGTTCTCCCCATGTCGTTGTGGGGTTTCCTCCGGGTACTCCAGTTTCCCCCCACAGTACAAAAACATGCTGAGGCTAATTTGAGTTGCTTAATTGCCCATAGGTGTGCATGTGTGAGTGAATGGTGTGTGAGTGTGCCCTGTGATGGGCTGGCCCCCCATCCTGGGTTGTTCCCTGCCTCGTGCCCATTGCTTCCGGGATAGGCTCCGGACCCCCCGCGACCCAGTAGGATAAGCGGTTTGGAAAATGGATGCATATTAATCAATACTTCACTTCTTTTGCGAAACAAAACAGACAAGCAAATCTTGCATTCGAATACAGAAAATACACTTCCAACAGATTCACGTTATTGAAACAAAATAATACCTGAAATGTCTCGTACACCTGGCTCCACTGATGAAAGAGCAAAATGCACGTCATGAACGTGGAACAACACCATCATCTTACCATGCTATTAAGCTACTGCACTAATCTGCTACCACTGAGATACAGTTTCATGAAAACTTAAATTATCATAATGAAATTGCTGAAATATTCATACAAAACTAGACAGGCATTACACAGAATAAAACAATAGTTTGGTTCACCTTCGAATTACATTCTTTAATCCATATTGTTACACCTGAGTGTAACGAGAACGACTTATCTCTAGCCATGTTAGGAAAGCTTTGACCGGCGCACGCATGTACTTACGTCACCACCCGGAATGGGCCTACACTCACAGACTCAGGAATATACAGACAGGAGATTAAAAAGATAATGAAATAAACAATAAAATACCTATATGAAATAATAAATGGGAATGTTGTGGTGAAATTATAAATGTCATTTCAACAACTGGTACAATCACCCCTCCTTGAATTTCACCAAAACCATTCCATCCCTGAGACGCTGTGCAATACCCAAAAGGGTTGATGCCATCAAACATTGTTATCTCTCTGGACCAATTCACACAAAAGATCTCATCTCATGGTTCAGTTAGAAAACTATCTGTCAAACATATTTAAAGCAGTAGGGAAGGTTGATCAGGCCTCCTACCTTTCAAGAACACATGCAGTCTACACCCGATTATACTTGGTCCCCTGAAATTCAGGCTGATAGAGTCTTAAATAATTATGCTTTCAGCATACATAAAGTGACAGGAAAACCCCTTATGCTACAGACTGAACTTTCTGTAGTGGTAACAGACCCCATACAGTGGGTTTTTGTACCATATTTTCTATAAGCCTATTGACTCTTGTGACTACTCATTGTTCATTGTGGTGCTGAGCCAAGGTGTGAAACTTGTCAAGGTCAGTGACAGGAACAACCTTCGTTTCTGTAGAGTCACCATCAGGAACAGGAACTATGTCAGTCTGTGTTTTACTGGAGTCAATGGGACAACTGACTTGAGTGGGAACTGTGTCAGACTTGCTTTCTCCATGGTCAACCAAAAACTGACTGAAGTAGGAATCATGTCAGACTGTGTGTTGCGTGAGCCAGCAACTTGTATATTACCTTGTCATCCTGCATCTTGTGAAACAAGCTGCTCTGCCACAAAATCTCAGTCAACACTATGACCAGTGTCAGAAAGTACCCACAAGGACGTCCATGCTTGAGAAGTCTCTTTGTCCAAGCTACTAAGCTCATCTAGTTCTCCACAAACACTGAGATCATCGGCATTAAATGCGTCATCCATTGACTGAGTTTGCAGTGTATCTCGGACAGGAAGTAAAGTCACATCCAACAAAAGGTTTCTGTGCACAACCTTGTACTGGCCCACAGCATCTCTGATATTGTAGATATGAGTTTTGGGGTTTGTTACGATCCTCAGTCTAGGGTTGAGGACCATCAGAAAGGTAAAGGGAAAGGAGAGGGGAAAATGAGACAACCAGGATATGGTAAAAGGGAACATGGGAAACAAAGGGATCTTTTTTTGTATTTTTTTAATATTTATTCAGAAAGACTTTCACAAACAATAGGGTAACAGACTTCAGGAGTGACACGGCCAAAACAATAAACAAAACAGCACTACCGAACACGTCCCAAACTAAGCTAATTCTAAACGAAATGAAAACAGGAACACAAAAGGACAAAACTAAACCTGACTCCCTTACCAAAACACAGAATAAGCCACACGTATGCAAAACAAAATAGTAGTCACTCCCTACGCACTTAACAGAAACGAATATACAGAACACACCAAAGCTGAAACACAGTGACCAAAGGGGCGAGGCAAAGAGAGTAGTCAGGAGGAAGGCAAGAGATCAAAACCAGTAAACAATCAAAACCAAAGGCAAAGGTACCGAAGGGGCAAAGCGAGAGTCGGAGATCAGGAAACCAGAAATCTGTCATACACAATTAATACACACACAAGTAATCCAATAACAAAAACCAACAGTGAGCAGAGCTGCTGCCACTCTCCCGCCACGGCTTTTTCAATCATAAATGCGGAAGTAGCGTCGAATCTCGGGGCGTGGCCAGGTCCGAGAGGCGGAGTCAAAGGGAGCTGGGTAACGATCAGGATCTGCAGAGCAATCCCTCCCCTAACCTTACGGCACATAACAGGTTTCTCTCAACAGCTGTATTCACCAAAGGCTCCCACTTGTCTGTTAATTTCTTAGTGCCAGACTTTCCTTTGTTGGCAAGCAATACCTGATCTCTGACCTGTAGAGTGACACCTATAACCCTCTTATTGTACTGACAAGCCTGACATTCTTGTTCTTTGACAGTGTGCTGCTGAGTGATTCTGGCAGCTTCCGTCAGGTATGACAAATAGGTCTTAGAGTAGCTGTCGAAGTCAGCCACAGCAGGATCCAGCAGGACAGTCTTAAATTGAATGTCCACTGGAAGTCTTGGGACACGGACGAACATCAGGTAGAATGATGCATAACCTATAGTCTCGTGAATAGTGGCATTGTAAGCAAAGGTCAGTGTCTGAATCTGTTGTGGCCATTCTTCTTTGGCTCTCAAAGGAAGTTCTCACAGTATATTCCCAAGAGTGCAGTTAAACCGTTCTGTGGCACTATTGCCTATGAGGTGATAAGCTGTGGTACGGGGCTTGGAAACGCCAGGCAGTTGCAGCAGCTCAGACACCTGTTCACTCTCGAAACTGGGTCTCTGGTCTGAATGAATGCGCTGGGAGAAACCATAAACACAAAAAATACAGTCTTTCTGTACAACTTTCTGGCAACTTGCTTGGTAGTCTGATTCCTACACGGAAAGGCAAATGCCATCTTTGTGAAGTGGTCAGTTGCCAATAGCACATCAACTGAGCTTTTATTCCTGTCTTATTTCTGGACCAGAAATCAATGCAGACAAGTTCCATAGGAGCAGTGGTCCTTATGCTCTCTAATGAGGCTCCTGCTGTGGGTTCAGGAATCTTAGCAAGTACATACCTTTCACAAAACCGAACATATTCCTTCACATCCCTTTCCATATTGATCCAGAAGAACCGCTGTCTTCATAAGGGAGAATCATAATTTGACCTTGGTGTCCTGCTAAATCATAAACTCTTTCCAATGCCTTGCTTCGCAAACTCATAAACAACACGAATTGAAACCTTTTGGTTTTACTCAGAGTCTTTTGTCTCCCTATACAAAATCCCATCTCTCATTCTACGCTTATCCCAGTGCTCTAGCATGGCCAGCAATCTCACATCCATACAATGTCTCTCGTCTAGAGGGACGTCTTTTGCACAAATGGCAGAATGCTGGAGATAGGAGAATCCTGGAGTTTATGGTCCTCCAATTCTTGCAAGGTATGTGAAGGCAAGGTATCTTGACTAACTGATTGGAGCTATTGAACATGTTGGATAAGACAGACGGCCCTATTCACTGCAATACTCTCCCAATCACTCTGATGTAACAAGGCAGTCTTGACCTCAGATAAGCTGCAAAAACCTACTGAGACGAGGGCAGGTGTTGATTGCTGAACTGCATGAAGTTGTTGGATCCCAAATTTAAAAGTGTACTGCACCTCTTTAGCTGTAGCACTTGGAGCCTGCTCAAGGCTTTTTCTTCAGTGGAGGCAAAAACAAGAAGGTTATTCAAGTAACAAAGCAGACGAAGTTGAGATCCACAAAAATACTCAACATCATGCACATGAATGATGCTGGACTGTTGCAGAGCCCTTGTGGCATTCTATTGTACCGACAGGTGTTGTGAAGGTCGTGTACTTTTTATCCTCCTCGCACATTGGGATGTTGTAAAATCCAGAAGTGAGGTCCATTGTTGAAGAAGGCAAGGGCGAAGACAGTTTGCCTGGTCAAGGAATGGGTGGGCATCCTTCAGTGTCTGCGCATTCAGCTACCTGAAGTCCATACAAATTCTCAGACCTCTATCCTTCTTCCACACCATGACAAAAGGAGAAGCATACTTGATGGTAGATTTATGGATGTTTCCTCTCTCCTCCATGTCTGTGAGTATCAGACGGAGTTGTTGATAGTGAGAAGGGGGAACTCTCCTGTATGGCATGTGGAATGGTCAAGTGATTGTCTGGAGAAAATGTCCTCATATTCTTCGACAGGCACAACAAGCTTTCTTTTCGACTGGTTGCTGGCATGGCATGAATTGATATGAAGGTCACCCAACCCAACCCCTGACAACCTTTCCTTAAAGTTTACCTCAGTAGCAGGTAGCACTTTTTTCTGCTTCTTTCCCACCATCTTAGAGGAGCTTTGCTTGATGTCAAGGTCCTCACTGCAATACAAGGTGAAACATCGCCAATATTGGAATTCCTCTTTAGAATGACTGGTCTTGATGAAAGATTAACCACCTTCTCCCCACATCAGTGTGATAGTCCGTCCAACCAGAATGTCCCTCGGTCTGGACCTAGAAGTACTAGGCTTCATGATAATAATGCTACCTGAAGACACTGGCACATTGCCTGGCAACTTGCCCCACACTAGATGATCACATTGAGGAAGTAGTATGACAGCACAAGGCAGCTTTACTGTGCCAACCTTGTAAGCAACCTCGCTGCCCCTCCATCTGATGATGCACTACATAACATCCAAGAAATGCTCATAGTCATGGAATGAGTTTCTATGTCATGCAGATACAAACTTCCAGTAGTCATCATTGCTCTTCATAACATGTATTAGACGTTTGAGAACATTTGAACCCATAATGAGCTTGTCACACTGTCTGGACACTACTAAGATAGGGACAATGCATTTCACTCCATAAACAATCAGTGTTAGGTCATCTATGTACTTAAGATGAGTTTGCTTTCCCCCACATCCAACAAGCATAATCCTTTCTGAGGTTCTCCCACAAGAGGTCCATCTTCTCTGAGTGAACTTTGAGCCGCGTCACTCATAGTACAAGCCATGGACCCAGAATACAACATGCCCTTCAATTCAATCTATTCATTCACTGCATCCTGAGTGTAGAACAATTCACTGAAGGCAGGCATCTCTTCTGACCCCTGAACCACAACTTAATATCCTTCTGGCATGGCCAAACAGGTGTTAACATAGAGAAGCTCAAAATCTGACTCATCTACTTTGAGGGTTTTTTTGTCCACCTCCCACACTACCCCTCTCCAAGTGTGGGTGTCCTAGTTTTTTGAAGCATGACTCTTCTGGCTGGTGTCAGTGTGGCCCATCTGTCTCCATCTATGTTTGTTGCAGTGTTTCTTCCAGTGACCAGTAGTGAAGCAACAAAGACATAAATCCTCTCTCCTGCAGTGTATAAGCGTGAAATGACTAGTATCACCACAATTACTTATGGAAAGGCCCTGAGGTCAACCTCTCTGATAGCGTCTGCACCATGGCTGCTACTTGCACATTCTGATGTGACATGATGCGATCCAGTAAGCTGGTTAAGGAATGTAGCCCGTTTACATCAAATGCTGGTGTGATGGTCAGAGCAGGTTGGCTACAAGCTGATTCTGTGGTAGGCTAAGTAGCCACAGACATTGGGGATTGGGTGTGCTGATGCGTGAGCACTGGCACTGACTGGGAGAGTGCTGGCACCGGTGGAAGAGGAAAAGTGAAAGTACCTGCCACCGTCAGAACAAATGGGTGAAAGTTGGGGAATATGGCTTGGAACTGTTGCTGACGGTGAGATTTTTGTGGCAAACCCTGAGGTTGACTGGAACTGGGAGGCTGAATTGACCTGCTCTGATGGTGGTGCCTCTGAGTATAGGATCGGGACAATACTTGATGAACATCGCTGACACTTCACAACCTGGATCCTCAACAGACCGTCCCTGTCTCTGTAAACATTTATCAGCAATGTCAATAGTATTATTTAATTTAAGGCAACATTCCATAACTCCATCATGCAGTAGCGATTTAGTGTTGTATTGTAGAAGTCCACTGGACACCATTGGCATGCAGGAGTAGGTTATATCACCAAAGTGCTGTTTCAGGATTTTAATAGATCAGTGCTGGACTCTGAAATTTGTTAAGTGATCGGTTGTTACACAATGGGACCTTCACCACATCCTTAGCTTTCCCGATTAATATACTTAATATCTCTTGTGACTGCTGACTCGTTGGTGTACCTTTTATGAGCTATGTCTATACCATTTCTACCCATTCGTGGATAGAGCACGTATCGTTGCTGTTGCCCCTGAAAACTGGAGGCTCTCTGATATGATTGCATGACAAGTCTCATTCCAGACAAATTCAATTCAGTGGGTTTCTGGTTGGTATTGGACATCTCTGCTGACATTGATTCACTTTCTCTGTTATCACACTGTAGTTGCTACAATAGACTGACCAATCTGATTAGTCAGCTCTGAAATAAGGGTGCTCAATTCAACATGAGGTACTGCTGGTGGGTTTTGTAATCCACCAGAAGGACCCTGGGCACAAGTGGACCAAAACCTGGGGGTATTCAGCCTATCTACCTTAGGTGTCTGTACCCCAGCTCTGAGAAACTACCCTCTCCCAAAACTTACATTAGAAGGGGCTTCTCCCTCATATACGCCAGTTCCCTCTGAACTCACTACCGAATCCATGACAATAAACTAGGTACAAACTCTCAAAAAAAATAAATAAAAAAACAACTCTCATACAATTTGCACTCTTAGCCCTTTAAAGTCTTGGTTAAACTGATTAGTTGTCCCAACACATTAAATGTCCCACACACTACTGTTACGACCAACTTTGAATGATGATGAAGGAGATGAGTTTCCCACGGTGATCGAGATGATTTCGATATTTGTAGAATTTGAGTCACGGCACCAATGTAACCCAGGCCCACGTGCTGTGCCGCTTATCCCCTCTGTGTTGTGTTCTGGCGTACATAACAGACTGGACACGAGACTGAATCTTAGACATTTTAATGCTCAAGCACTGAAATAATAAAACAAAACATGAGCTGCTTGAGCAGAGTGTCTCGTACACCTGACTCCCCCTCCAGGCATGTTAGGAAAGCCTTTTACCGGCATGCACCCACATACACAGACTTATAGGCAGGAGATTAAAAAGATACCATAAAATACCTATATGCAACAATATGGTGAAATTATAAATCACATTTTAACACCTGCTACACTTGGGTTCAAATGTAAACAGCATTGGAGCAAGAGCTATATAGCATCCAGCATCTTTCAAAGCAAGAACCTAATAAGATAACTATTCAAACTAGCAGACAAAATTGTGATGCTAAGAGAATACAGGAACATGGAGTACTATAGGCTACTAGAAGCGTTCCTTGAATTGATGGGTCTTGTGGAGTCTCTTGAAGGTGAAGAAGGAATCTGATTATGAGATATGGGTAGATCTATAGATTGCTCTCCTCTGCATCACCTTTTTCTCTGAACTTTTGCAGGTTCCAGGTCAGAGCACTGGCAACAAGGAGACAGGGAGCGGGGGCGGTCCAAGGAGCGGCTCCACCTGCTGTCTCCCGATGTGTCCCGCTGCAGCTCTGAGGAGCGCAGCCAGCAGCGGTCCCGCTCCCCAAGTGAGAGCCAGGCCCATGCAGCCCACAAACAGGTAACAGCTTTTGGCAAAAAATGCACAGCGTGCAGTATTTTGTAACACTATTGTATGTATTTTCGGGCCATCTGACACCTCTGACCTACAAACACTTGTTTCTCCCAGGGCAACAGCTCAGATAGTCCAGTCCCGTCCACATCAGAGTCCAGCACTCCCAGCAGCCGCCGTCATGGGCAGACACCTCCACGAGCCCGCCCCCACATTTCTTACTCCCCACTCGTGTGCCACACTCATTCCTGTTCACCTGCAGACGATGGTCCAAGGACCCTAGAGTCAGAATGTGTTGACACCCCGTGGGAGGATGAAGGAGATGAGGCCTCCGACGTTGGGCAGGTGGCAGCAGGCAGCCACGGTTCCATACCTCACCAATACCTGACCATGCAGGATGATGGCAACAACAGCCCCGACTCAGCTGGCGTGGAGGAGACATTAACCTTTGAGGCAGCCGTGGCAACAAGCTTGGGCCGTTCCAACACCATTAGTTCTGCTTCCCAGATGCGACAGCGCTGGCAGGTCCCCAATGGCCATTTCCGGAAACGCCTGACCCAGGCAAGCTCCCTGGCAGGCTGCGAGCTCTTCGGCGAAACCAATGAGTAGGGCTGCTGCTTGGAGCCAACAGATTAAGAGGGGAGAGATGTTCAGCACATGGGTGGAAAAGAAAAAGGGAAATTTATTACAAATCAGTGAAAAGTTTAACTTGGTGGAGAGTGTGGCAGATATAAATATACAATTTTACCCATTTTGATGAGTCTATAAAGTCTCAGTAGAGGTATCTCCACAGTATTTTTCCCAGCATATAATATACTGTGTCATGATTAACAATACAATAACGGGGACACAAGGGAAATAATGTACTGTGTGAAACTTTGTGGAAATTTCTGTATTCAGCCAATTTTTCTGCAGCTTATGGAGTGAAAAACCAAGGGCTGTATAAAATAGCATCTAAGCTAATTACTGACAAATTTACTTCATTATATTGTTGGAGATGTAACAGTTTAGACAGGACCAAGTGGTTGCTAATTAAGTCTCGAGTAAGGACAAGCATGGCAGCCTTAAGCTGGTTAAATTAGTTCAGCACCTTAAAGTAATTTGTGATTTTGGTTGTTTCAAGAAAGCATATAGCTTGTTCTGTAAAGGAACTTCTTTACAAATATGGAACTTCTAGGTGTTTTAGGTATTTAATGATAAATTAGTCAAGAGCAATTGCAGCGTGTGGCTCAGTGGGCTAAGCCTGTGTCCTTTTAATCAGAAGGTCGCAGGTTTGAACCCAGCCTCAGTACATCTGCGGGTCCTTGAGCAAGACCCTTAACCCCCAGTTCCCTGGGCGCCGCTACGGGTGGCAGCCCTTCGCGGTCAACTTACTCCACAAAAGAGCAAGTTGAGGGAGGCGTAAAGATAATTTCCCTCCAGGGGATCAATAAAGTATCAATTAGCTTCCCCTTTAATAGGCAAAGGAGCCTGAAAGATAGGAAAGTTACAGCATGTGTCATAACAGAACAGATCTCCCTTCTTCCTCTACAATGACAACAGAGTCCAGATAGCAGTGTTTCTGTTTTCTTCCATTACTCAGTGTGCCATGTGACTGGATACTGCATGTTCAATTCTATGAGAACCTTGCTAAATTCCAGCCCTGCTGTAAAGTTATGCTTCATTGTACAGCAAGACTTGGCTGTTGATCGATATGACAACACTAACTTGAGACATAGGATTAAAAAAAGCCATGTTACTTTGTAAATATAATGAAGTGCATTTGGTCATTATCATTTTTAATGTCTTTCCCTCAAAATTATTATATTTGCAACTAGAAACTGGAGCCAATTCCATAAAATTAATATTAATTTATTCTTTCAGAGGCCTCCCTTATCATACTTCAAACTCTTCTTTATTATTTAATGGTGTTTCCTGTAATTTTGATGCAAAGGCAAGTACTGTACTGTATGACAATTTTGGTAAAATAGCTTTAATCTGATAAAGTTACTTTTTTTGCATATGGAATACTCTAGTGGAAATTGTTAATACTATTATTTTTTACAACATACCTGATTTTAAACACATGACAAGTCTGGGGATTTGATTGATACATGATTTTTTTCTTAATATCCAGTATATCATATGATGAACATTTGTAAATAAACCATAGAGATCCAACTCAGTGGAAGAAAGTGAAACCACTCAGATTAAGGAGACAGATTTCATTTCGTTCTTATTGGAAAGACATATTATTCAAATTATTCCGGTATTTTTCTCACATGGGATTAGTCTAGGAAACAAAGTTAATAAAGGAAACCTGATTTGACCAATATGCCAAACCATATATTTATGGAGAGGTGAGCTGAGATGAAATATATTGAAAACAGAAGGAAGTTAAGCCATTCAGGTAAGTCTGAAATGAAGTTTTAGCTTCACTGGTGACAAGTGATGGTGGAACTTTCCTTAACAGAGATACTCTTTTTTATAACCTCTGGTAAGTGTAAGGAAATGTGATTTTGTAAGTCTTTAGTTTTTTATGTTCTTTATGATTCTGTGCCCCCCTAAAATGTAGGACAATTTTGCTTTGATTTGGTTATCAGAAAACAGCACAGGAATTTTGTTCAATATCAAATCCGTGCAGTATGTAAAGCAAATCTACATTACCGTGTATGTTTTGGTCTCAATTTCATCAAAATGTTAGATATATTTTGGATTTTATACAAGCATTACACCTTTGTAAATTTTCTTTTTTAATGTGATGATTGCAGAAAAAAACATAACATTTTATTGCAAAAGAGTATATTATTTCATTGATCTTCCTATTCCTAAAAGTATTTATAAATATCCTTCTATCAAGTTGTTCAAAACATATATGGCAAAACTGGAAGTCACCTCCTCTGTTATGTATATGCAGACAATTCCTACAAGAAAGTATTACTCTCTATATTTACTGATTTTTGTAAGACTGTCAATAACTCTGCTGTACTTCATGTTGGGAACAAGCTGGAGCCTAGAGTGTTTTCAGTCTCTCAGTCTCATATGTACGTCTGTCTATGTGTCCATCTGCCCATCCTTCTTACTATCTATATATGTATAATTTATTTATTGGATGTACTATTTTAGGATGTTTACACTATTACAAATGTTCTATTTTAAATTATTGGAAATTGCCTATTATTGAGAATGGCTTTGAATAGTGTGCACTGAAGCAAATAACATTGATTTTCCGACAAAGAGCCAACATTCCTAGACCTGAATTGTGTGTGTATGTGTGTGTGTTTATATATATATATATATATATATATATATATATATATATATATATGTATGTGTGTGTATGTATATATATATAAACACACACATACATATATGTATGTGTGTCTGTATAATCTTTAATTTCATCCTTTTGGAATATAAATACAATACAAAAATTTGTTTACTTCCCTCTATATGGCGCCAGTCCTATGACATATAATGGATAACAAAAAAATACATTTGCACTTGAATTCCTGGTATAGAAAAGCTTAAGTTTCTATATATATATGTAGTATATATAAATAAAATGTCTCTTTGATTGCAATGTTTATATTTCAGTTTAGACGACAAGATATTTTAGACTTTGTTTTGTGAAGGATGGTTGTTTACAGTTTTATGTGTAAAGAATCCATAACGATTATGCTCTTTAATAAAATTGCAACCAAGATACTGAAACTGTATTTGGTTTGAAAACGGCTTACTCACCCCTTTACTTTGAACATCAAGTCAAAAAATCTGCTTGCCAAGACTGAGATAAGAGGATACGGACAACATCCTAAGAAAAGTGTCACATTTTAGATGGTATTAGATAGATCCCATCTAGATATAGTCGGGTCCACCTCGATGCATAACACAGGCACTGAAACCAAACTCCTGGAGAGAGGCTGGACTCTATTCCACTCTGGAGTTGCACTAGGTGAGAAGTGCCAGTACATTGCAGTTCACCCCAGTGAAGGAGAGTGTCACCTCCCTTCAAATTGACAAGGTTTGTCGGGGGACAGGCTCTGATTGTTGTCTGTTTGTGCTTATGCACTGAACACCAATTCAGAGTATCGGCTTTCTTGGAAATCTTGGATGGGGTGTTGGAAGGCATCCCCTCTGGGAACTCCATTCTACTGGACAACTTTAACACTCACATGAGTAACACATGAGTAACAACTGTGAAACCTGGAGCAGTATGATTGGAAAGAATGGCCTGGCCGATCAGAACCCAAATGGTACTCTGCTATTGGACCTATGTGCTAAGCACAGTTTGTCCATTACTAACACAGTCTTCAAATATATTGTATGGGTGTTCATAAGTGCACTTGGTGTCAGAGCATCCTAGACTGTGGCTTGATGATTGATTTTGTAATTGTATCATCGGGACAGAGACCACATGTGATTAAAGTGATGATAGGATCTGAGCTGTTAACTGGATCAGATGGCGGAGGGAAATGATGGATAGACATGGCAGAACCAAAAGCATAGTGAGGGTGTGCTGGGAGCATCTGGATGAGACCGCTGTCCGGGAGATCTTCAATTTGCACCTCCAGTCATACCCCTGCAACCCTGACCAGGTTAACAGTTAAAAGGGTGGTAAATGAAATATGGAGCAATTTTTACTTTTAATTCACATGATGAGATGATGCCTGCATTAATAATTAGGTGAATTTAATTCCTTATTCATAAAAATTAGGTTCCAATTACAAAGGTATTTGGTCACCCAAAAAGAAGCATGGACAAATTAGCTAGTACCCTTGCAGCTTTATTTCTCCTGAAAAAGGCTTTATTTCTCCTGAAAAGTGATTCAATTAAAAGTAATTGTCTAATGCATACTTACATGATTTTAGTATGTGATAGAGTTAACTGATAAAATTGTGAAAAGAAATTATTAGTTTGTTATACAAAGACATGTTAAAATAGTATGGACAGATTTGTTGGTACCCCTAATGACAAGATATTTATCCTTGCATTATAATCATGTTTCAAACTAAGTGTTCAACCTTAGTTAGTATCACAGGTACCTTCAACCTTTTCATCAGCCATTCAGCCTATTTAAAGGGAAATAACATGCTACTGTGTTGTTTGGTATCATTGTGTGCACCATACTGAACATGAACCAGAGAAAGAAAGGAGAGAGCTATTTGAGGAGCTCAGAAAGAAGATTATAGATAAATATGTCAAATGTAAAGGCTGTAAGACCATCTCCAATCAGCTTCATGTTCCTGTGACCTCAGCTGCCAATATTATTAAAAAGTATAAGGATCATGGCATTGTAGCCAACCTCCCAAAATGTGGACACAAGAGGAAATGCAACCTCAGGTTGATCAGAAGATTAGTAGAAAAAGAACCAAGGAAACCATCCAAAATCATTCAAGCTGAGCTCCAAGGTCAAGGTACGTCACTTTCTGATCGCACCATCCATTGCATTCTGAACAATACTGGGCTCCATGGAAGAAGACCCAAGGAGGGCTCTACTCTTGATGGAAAAACTGCCAGAGTGGAATTGGCCAAAATGCATGTTGACAAGCCCCAAAGTTTGTTGGAGAATGTCCTTTGGACTGATGAGACAAAACTGGAGCTTTTCAGCCAGTCACATCAGCTCTATGTTTGCAAAAGGAAAAATGAAGCTTAAAAGAAAAGAACACCATACCTACTCTTGCTCTTGCCCTTTTTCATTTTCATGTCTTGGTTATATACTCACCAGAGTTCAAACCCCCTTCTAATCAGAGCTAGATAAGATTTTAACAACTCTAAAATATTAGTTGAGTAACTCGCCAAATGAGCTTAATGGGCCGAATGGCCTCCTCTTGTTTGTAATTTCTTGTGTTCTTATGACAGACTACAAGGACGCAATTACATTTGTCTTCTAGATAACATTTATCTTTTTCCTAGATAACTGTGAATATGGACAATAGAATTATGGACATCTCACAGCACTCTTGATCTTGTAGCTCCACTTAAGAAGACAAAGTAAAGAGGTAAGGAACATGCCCCCTGGTGCTCTTTTCATACATTTGTACTTAAATAGGCTTCACGCAAACTAGAGCGCAAATGTTGCTGAACCAAAATACAAGTTTTCAGAGCTGCCTAGAAAGAGAGCCTTTCTAACTACAAACAAGCACTAGTGACTGCTAGGTAGGTTCGCATATCCTTCCAGACTAATTATCCATCCATCCATCCATCCATTTTCCAAACCGCTTGTCCTACTGGGTCGGGGGGGGTCCGGAGCCTATCCCGGAAGCAATGGGCACGAGGCAGGGAACAACCCAGGATGGGGAGCCAGCCCATCGCAGGGCACACTCACACACCATTCACTCTCACATGCATTCCTACGGGCAATTTAGCAAGTCCAATTAGCCTCAGCATGTTTTTGGACTGTGGGGGGAAACCCCACGACGACATGGGGAGAACATGCAAACTCCGCACACATGTGACCCAGACTAATTAAAGAGAACAAAATAAATCTTACATTTCTGTTTGAATCTAGGTGAATGAAAAATCCATCCCAGAATGTCTTAGGATTGATGCCTTTTTTGAAATACAAGAAACATCTCCTAGAAGCACTGCGACGCATCCTCAGTGATGTATCCTGAGGTCATTGGGTTTTTTGGCTATCACAACATCATACAGCCTCGCCCAGGCGACCCAACTTGCGTTCCAACAGCCATCCACGTATCAGCCCTCTTCAACAGAAGCACCTTGTAGCTTTCTCTGCGCCTTCATTTGAATGCCCCTCTTCTTAGCCTCTCCTGTAATGCCCAGCCGTGTGAGGACTCTGCAGAGTGATCATCCTGCAAATTCTCTGCAGCCGACTTCTATGGGTTCACAGTGTGTCCTACTTCCACGATCCCTGCCTTCCTCCACTAGCTCCTGGTACTTGGCCAGTTTCCTCTCATTGGCTTCCTCGATACACTTTTCCCAGGGCACTGTCAGCTCTGGCATGATCAGTTGTTTTGAAGCCTCAGAGGTAATGATCATGTCTGACTGGAGTGATGTGGTGACAATGTGCTATGGGAACTCTAACTGCTTTCCCTGGTCAGTCTGCAGCTGCCAGTGACAAGCTGTGTGGAGGAAGCCTGTTTTTACGGTTTCCTGTGCCTGGGACTTCTCTCCCCCTCCAATGGGCTTCCAACCTGTAGGAGGGGTTAAAGGGGTCAGGTGCAGTGTGAGTTGGGCAGTGGCTGAAGGCGGGGACCTTGACAGTCCAACCCTTAGCTACAGAAGCTAGCTCTAGGGACATGGAATGTCACCTCTCTGGTAGGGAAGAAGCCTTAGCTGGTGCGCAAGATTGTGAGGTTCCGACTAGATATAGTCGGGCTCACCTCAACGCATGGCTTGGGTTCTGGAACCAGTCTCCTTGAAGGGGGTTGGGCCCTCTTCCACTCTGGAGTTGCTCACGGGGATAGGCGCCAAGCAGGGGTGGGCATGCTTATGAGAGGGTAGCCTCCCTTCGCCTTCGGGTGGGAGGACGGGTCCTGACTGTTGTTTGTGCTTATGCGCAATGGCAGTTCAGAATACCCACCTTTTTTGGAGTCCTTGGAAGGGGTGTTGGAGAGCACTCCCTCCGGGGACTCTCTTGTTCTGCTGGGGGACTTCAATGCTCATGTGGGCAATGACAATGAGACCTGGAGGGGTGTGATTGGGAGGAACAGCCCCTCCTGATCTGAACCCGAGTGGTGTTTTGTTATTAGACTTCTGTGGCCATCACGGATTGTCCATAATGAACACCATGTTCAAGCATAAGGCTCTCTATATGTGCACTAGGCACCAGGACACCCTAGGCTGCAGTTCAATGATTGACTTTGTGGTCATGTCATCAGACTTGCGGCCGCATGTATTGGACACTCGGGTGAGGGCCGGAGCTGTCACCACCTGGTGGTGGGTTGGTTCCGCTGGTGGGAGAGGAAGCCAGTCAGACCTGGTAGACCCAAGTGTATAGTGTAGGTCTGCTGGGAACATCTGGCAGAATCCCCTACCTTGGGCAGAGCTTCGCCTATGTCCCGGGGGTAGGCGGGGGACATTGAGTCTGAATGGGCCATGTTCCATGCCTCCATTGTGGAGGCAACTGACTTACGGAGCTGTGGCCGTAAGGTCATCAGTGCCTCTCACGGTGGCAATCTCCGAACCCACTGGTGGACACCAGTAGTGAGTGATGCCGTCAAGCTGAAGAAGGAGTTCTATTGGGCCTTTTTGGCCTGTGGGACTGCGGAGGCAGCTGATGAGTACCGGCGGGCCAAGCAGAACACGGCTTCAGCAGCCTCTGAGGCAAAACCTTGGGTGTGGGAGGAATTTGTCGAGGCCATGGAGAAAGGTTTCGAAGAAATTCTCCTCCACCACCCGGCGGCTCAAGGCGGGAAAGCGGTACAGCATCAACACTGTTTATCGTGGGGATGGCGTACTGCTGACCTCAGCGTGAGATGTTGTGGATCGGTGGAAAGACCTCCTCAGTCCCACCAACACGCCTTCAAATGAGGAAGCAGAGTCTGGGGACTTGGGGGTGTACTCACCTATCTCTGGGGTGGAGGTCACTGAGGGGGTTAAAAAGTTCCTATGTGGCCGGGCCCTGGGGGTGGATGAGATCCGCCTGGAGTTCCTCAGGCCTCTGGATGTTGCGGGGCTGTCTTGTTTGACATGCATCTGCAGCATCACGTGGACACCCGGGGCGGTGCCTCTGGATTGGCAGACTGGGATGCTGGTCCCCCTCTTCAAGAAAGGGGACCGGAGGGTGTGTTCCTACTATAGGCGGATCACACTCCTCAGCTTCCTTGGTAAGGTCTATTCGGGGGTGCTGGAGAGGAGGGTCTGTCTGAGAGTCGAACCTCGGATTCATTTACATTTACATTTACATTTACAGGATTTGGCAGACGCCCTTAGCCAGAGCGACTTACATAAGTGCTTTGAGACTCTGCAATGAATTTCCGATGCTAGCTCAATAAGGACCCAAGCTATGAATACTATCTCTGAGAACTCCATTGAGTAGTGCAGAATTTTATTTTATTTTTTTTAAAAACACACCAGAATAAGAGTCGAGAAAGAATATAGAAGTTCTACGTCAAGTATTTCTGAAAAAGAAATGTTTTGAGTCGTCGCTTGAAGACAGTCAAGGATTCAGCTGTTCGGACATCTAGGGGGAGTTCATTCCACCAATTAGGTGCCAGGACAGAGAAGAGCCGAGATGCGTGTCTTCCTTGTGCCTTGGATTCAGGAGGAGCAGTGTGGTTTTCACCCTGGCTATGGAACAGTGGACCAGCTCTATACTCTCGGCAGGGTCCTGCAGGGTGCACGGGAGTTTGCCCAACCAGTCTACATGTTCTTTGTGGACTTGGAGAAGGTATTCGACCGCGTCCCTCGGGGAATCCTGTGGGGAGTGCTCCGGGAGTATGGGGTGGTGGGCTACCTTATAAGGGCTGTTCAGTCCCTGTACAACCAGTGTCAGAGCTTGGTCCGCATTGTCGGCAGTAAGTCGGACTCGTTTCCGGTGAGGGTTGGACTCCGCCAGGGCTGCCCTTTGTCACTGATTCTGTTCATAACTTTTATGGACAGAATTTCTAGGCGCAGCCAGGGAATTGAGGGTGTCCGATTTAGTGATCTCAGGATTAGGTCTCTGCTTTTTGCAGATGTGGTTCTGTTGGCCTCATCAGACTGTGACATTCGGCTCTCACTGGAGCAGTTCGCAGCCGAGTGTGAAGCGGCTGGGATGAAAATCAGCACCTCCAAATCCGAAACCATGGTCCTCAGCCAGAAAAGGGTGGAGTGCTTTCTCTGGGTCGGGGTTGGGGTCCTTCCCCAAGTGGAGGAGTTTAAGTACCTCGGGGTCTTGTTCATGAGTAAGGGAAGGATGGAGCGGGAGATCAACAGGCGGATAGGTGCAGTGTCATCAGTGATGCAGGCGCTGCATCAGTCTGTCATGGTGAAGAAGGAGCTGAGCCAAAAGGGGGGAAGGAGGGAAAGCTCTTGATTTAACAGTCGATCTACATTCCTACCCTCACCTATGGTCATGAGCTATGGGTAGTGACCAAAAGAATGAGATTGCGAGTATAAGCAGCCGAAATGGGTTTCCTCTGTAGGGTGGTTGGGCTCTCCCTTAGAGATAGGGTGAGGAGCTCAAAGTAGAGCCACTGCTTCTCCGCATTGAGAGGAGTCAGATGAAGTGGCTCGGGCATCTACTTGGGATGCCTCCTGGACGTCTCCCTGGTGAGCTGTTCTGGGCATGTCCCACTTGGAGGAGGTCCCGGGGAGGACCCAGGACACCCTGGAGGGACTATGTCTCTCGGCTGGTCTGGGAAGGTCTCGGGATTCCCCTGGAGGACCTGAATGAAGTGTCCGGGGAGAGGGAAGTGTGGGTTTCTCTGCTGAGACTGCTGCCCCCATGACCCGACCTCGGATAAGCAGAAGATGATGGATGGATGGATGGATGGGACTTCTCTCCAACTCTGATAAAGGTAACTGCCTTCTTAGGGGCATGGTGATATTTGCTGGCGTTGATGGCTGAGACCAAGCTCTCAGCAACTGCTTTGAGTACCTGGTCATGGCACCATCTGCAAGACCCTTTGGGAAGCTGCTAAGGAGATATTCTAGGGAGCCTCTTCCTGAGCAAAGTGGGCAGGAAGGTATCTCACTCTTCCCCCAGACATCCAGGTTTGCTGGGCTTGGTAGGGCATCGTAGACTGCCTGCACCAGGAAACAGATGTGCATGATATTTGACCAGGTAATCCTTCGCTGCAGGATATTCTCCCACCTTATCCACGCTCCCTGTCCTACCGCCCTACTCACTTATTCTTTCTCCACCCTTGCTCCAAAGTCTACCTAGAGTAGATTTAGGGTAACTGTACTGTAGGGTTTCTCGTGTGCGTGCCACCATGAATTCTTCAGTGAGGCCACTGCATGAGCACTGAACTTCATTTCATAGTAAAATAACTATGATTAGACATAATTAGAATCTTTCGTTTGTAAAATAATCAGAAATTAATTTCCTCCTGCAAATCTGCTACTAGCATTGTAGAGTTACTGCTACTTAAGGAAATTGCATCACTGATTAGCATTGCCGTGTTAAACTTGTTAAACTCATCTCTTAGGCTCGGATATGTTCCAAACCTTTTAAAATTGCTGTTATTAGACCTGCTCTCAAGAAACCAGATCTTTAAACTGGTGTTCTAGGAATTTATAGGTATATCTCAAAACTTCCCTTCATTTCAAAGATCCTGAAAAAAGCTGTTGTTCATCACAACATTAGGGGAAGATGGTGGCACAGGAGGTAGTGCTCTCGTTCGGCAACTGGAGGGTTGCCGGTTCGAGCCCTGGTAACTCCTGATCCCATCAAAGTGTCCTTGAGCAAAAAACTGAACCCCAAATTGCTCCCTGTGAGTAGGTTGGCACCTTGCATGGCAGCCTCCGCCACTGGTGTGTGAATGAGTGTGTAGATGGGTGAATGTGAGGCATGAAATGTAAAGCGCTTTGAGTACTCGTAGGAATAGAAAAGCGCTATATAAATGCAGTCCATTTACCATCACTTGTCTTCCTTCCTACAGAAAAAACTATTCTAATGAACTATTTCAGTTTGGTTTCAGAGCAATACATAGCACAGTAACACCCCTTGTAAAAGTAATGAATAATTTGCTTATCGCTTCCAATCATGGCTGTGTATCTTTGATGGTGTTACTAGATATATTTGCAGCATTCAATGCGGTAGGCCATGATATTCTATTGGACCAATTAAAATCCACGGTTAGTAGTAAGAGGACAGCTCTCCCTTGGTTTTGCTCTTATCATTATTCATTTGGTCATGTAAATAATGAATCTTCCAAGCCCACTAAAGTTAAATATGGTGTCCCTCAGGGATCAGTGCTGGGCCCATTACTGTTTGCTTTATATGCGCTACTATTTTGTAACATTATTAGAAATCAAGGTCTTAGTTTCCATTGTTATGCTGATGATACACAGTTATATGTGTCTGTAAAACCAGATGATGCATCCATGTTCTCTTGGCTAGTAGACTGTTTGCTAGACATCCAGTGTTGGATGGCTAAAACTGTCCTTATGTTAAACACAGAGAAAACAGACGTACTGCTAGTTGGTCCTAAGGCTGCTTGAAGTAAGTTTGGTGACTTCAACTTTGGTGGTCTTCCTACTCAGCTTAACACAGTGGTCTTTGTTGATTTACATCTATGTTTCGATGTTCATATAAGAAGTATTACGTGTTCTACTGTCTAAGGAACAGAACCAAGCTTCATAAGATGCTCTCCTTCTGTGACGCAGAAAAACTAATACATGCCTTTATAATTTCCAGGCTGTACTGTAATGCTCTCTGTTTGTCCATTTGGATCCTTAAATAAACTTCAGTTGATACAAAATGCAGCAGCCGGAGTTCTTACAAAAACTAAGGAGTATGATCATATTAGCCCTGTTCTATGCTCCCTTCACTGGCTTACAGTTAAGTCTCTGATTGCTTACAAGATAATACTATTAACTTATAAAACACTGAATGGCCTTGCACCAGGATATCTTAGAGATCTACTGGTCTTTTGCAACCTTCCTCACCTCCTTTGATCTCAAGGCTAAAGATATCTATTAGTATCTAGAGTAGAAAGATCTATGGTAGGCTGCAGAGTGTACTCTTACAGAGCTCCACAACTATGGAATAGTTTCCCAGCAGATGTGCGAAATTCAGGCCGACTCGCATTATTAAAGTCTACACTAAAAACACATGTTTAGTCTCGCTTATAGGGACACTAATTCTAGCTCTAGCTAACTACACACCCTCAGTTAGGCTTACTGTGTGAGTTGCAGATCTGGGGTGGGATCGAGGCATTTGCTTTGGGTGAAATGTACTGTCAGTACTGACACTCTAGCTTCACATCCCCTTATGGAATTGGAGTGCTAACATTTCAGGGACTGCCTGCATTCCCACCTGCCTCTCCTTCCAACCTATGCTGCCATAGCCATATCTGCTGGAGCTTACATATTGCACTCACCTAACCATTTACACTGCCTCTAGTCCCCCCTACTTTGGCTCATAAATTCCCCCCCACTCCTCTTGGGGTTTTCTGCCTGGTGCCCAAAAAATTCAAGATATCCTGCTGCCTGCAATGCCTCTACTCCCTGTGACGTCCTTCCAGCCTGCCCACCCTTCTGCCTGTGACGTCTCTCCTGCCTGTCCTTCTACTGTACCACTATTCACCCTGCCATCTGTAGCAGCACTATAATCTGCCTGCGCTCCATGTTTAGATTCAATCATAAAATTCGGACCCTATAATTTAGGATTTTTTCATTTTGTTCATTCTTTGCTGGCCCTTGGAGGATGGGCTCCCTCTCCGAATCTGGTTCCTTTCAAGGTTTTTTCCTACTTGGGAGTTTTTCCTTGCCATTTTCACCTCTAGCTTGCTCACTGGGGGCTTTGGGCAGGGACAATCTAAAGCGCTTTGAGATAATGTAATGTTATGAAAATGCAGTATACAAATTGAATTGAAAAAACCCTGGGGCATTGGATAGATCAATCACAGAAAATCCTGCAGAGAAGTGAAGAATAAATGAAAGGATAGTAGTAGGTTAGGGACAATGGGTGCCCTAGGATGCATTGCCTCATTCACCAATCTCAGGACTTGAACATATCACCACTTACCACTATGTTTCCTAATGAGTAGGATGGGAGAAATGCATGAGGAGCATGCTATCTCTTCAACGGCACCTAGCTGCACTAACTCAGCATGTACAGCAGCGACAGCCTGCTTGGCCTCTGGGTATATGGGGTAGTAGATCTATATGGACTCTGGGGCATAATCAGGACAACTATGTCAGAATGATGTTCATTGACTCCAGTTCAGTATTCAACACAATGATCTCGCAGAGGCTGGTCGGGAAGTTGAAATGAACAGGATCTAACTTTTGCCAATCACTGCTCTACAGTCCTGGTCCTTCTTTGCAGTGTCATGGCTGAGAAATTCATTAGGCCAGAGTCCCTTGCCCCATGGAATCAGTCATCCTGAACCAGCCCCCAAGAATAATAAGGATACAAGCCAGGTGAGTTTACGGAATCCTCCCTTTTTTATACATCAGTTGTTTGTTTCACCTGTGACCTTACTTTTGCTCTTTAACTTGTCATGCTTTGGGTTTCCAAGGTCCCTCAGCTGACCACAGGATGAACCTGCCACCAGGGACGGATTACGGACCGGGCCAGCGGGGCTGCTGCCCAGGGGCCCTTGGGGTGCAGGGGGCCCGTGGGGCCCCTAGCCCAAAACAATTATCAACAATGTATTTTCGTTTGTCTATTTTAGAGGGCCTACATTCTTTGATCCTCTGCCTACAAGGGCCCCTGACCCTATAGGGAGGGCGTTTGGCTGCCAAGGGCCCTTGAATTGTGGTGGTTGTGGGGGTGGTGGGGGGCCTCGCGAACGTTTTGCCCAGGGGCCCACACAACCCATAATCCGTCCCTGCCTGCCACCCACTCTCCTTATTCCTCCAAATATATAGCTATATATTAGAAGCACAAATATTGATGTAGGCAGTGTGTGTCCCAGGAAGCTGAGCCACTGTACCTCTGATTGGAAGGTCGGTAGATCAAGCTCAGCCTCGGCAGAATAGTTACATGTCTGTGGGCCCTTGAGCAATGCTGCTGCAGGTGGCTCAAGTTTGCTGTCACCTACATTACATATGTGTCTGCGTGTCATGGAGAGCAAGATGAGGTAGGCAAAAAAAGAATTCCCTATGGGGATCAATAAAGTGTCATATTATATAGTGAAAAAATTGGTTACATCTGGAAAATTTAAGCAAATACGATTTTCCTTTCCACAGTACACAGCAATGGCTGATTTTACTTTAGTCTTTACTCTTAAGGTCATGTGGACTAACAGGTCCTGCACTAGTGCTGTTCAAGCCTATGAAACCTGAAGCACAAGTCCTGCACTGGTCCAATCAGATAAAAGGAAAATGTAATTTCAGTTATTTTCACTGCAGCAGTGCAGAAAACCTGTTTTTGAAGAAGGTTTCCAACAAATGTGCAAGTGAAGTACAATCTTTCATTTTGCTCCTAATTCTTTGTTGATCGTTTTTCATGGTATGTAAATTTAAATTATGATGACAATAACAACTTATTCACCTTGTGAGGTTGAACTTACCCATTATTATATGACCCGTTTGAATTAGTATGCTGCTACTACTACTACTCATTTTCATAGTTTGGGGTCGTTTTCAATTTTGTATCAGTATTTTGAATCCATTTAACACCGAGAACAAAATAATAATATAAAAATAATAAAATAATTCCAGCAGATGGCAGCATTTCCAAGTTAGCGTTTAAATTTGAATAGCTTGTTTTGTAATTTTTCTGTTTTTTGTACTTTCCTATTTAAGTATTTTATTAATATACAGTAGAAAGGAAATGTAGAATATTCAAAATCTCCCTGAAACTAAGTACATTTACATATTTTAATACATATAACATTCTGTAAGTGGATGATAGATTGCCCACCCCTCCCATATAATATTTATCAATCTTATCCATAAGGGCTGTTGGGTATGCAGGTTTCACTGCAACTCCCTAATTAGATTACTAATTACTAATCACTTTCCTTGGGAGTCCAGCCGCACAATCATTTCTCTTCCTTCGCAATGCTGCTAATTTGGGGACCCTAGGCAACTTATTCTGCCTCTAGCTAGAGCTGGCTATATATGTAATATATATAATTTTTCATTACTTTTTCTGGGCCCCCTTGTGCCAATTGGGCCCCAGGCAGCTGTCTAGCTTGCCTGTGGCAGAATCCAGCCCTGTATATACCAGTATGTGAAACCTGCTTTGTACATTAACTGTTAAAACTGTTGCACTAGTAAGATGGTGTCCAATGGAAAATGAAGAATTGAGTGTGTCAGGAAAATATTTACACATTACTGGTAGATTACACATTTGGGAATATATCTGTAAAAACTCTGACTCAATGGAAGAATAGTCTAATTACACATGCTGGTATTTCCAAGAAACAAATACAAACATTAATTAATATAATAAAACGGAAAAGAATATTTTGATTCCTGTATATGACATTATACGTGATTCCTGTTTGTTACTTTTTTCACTAACCACATTTTAAAAATATTTTGAACAAAATGGGATGCTTATTAATGGATACAAGCTGTCTTTTATTAAATATTGTATATCAAGTTTTTATAACAAATATTAATACATTTATTAAGCTCATTTTTATTTAATAATTTTGGCTCTGGGGATCAATAAATTATATTGGTATACATATAAAAAGGATGGCGGTATAATCCTTGGACCTCTAGGATTTACTGTTATGTGCCTATGATTGGAAGGTTGGCAGTTTTGTATCCTGTGGCTGGTGTGCGGATGTCATTGTTAGACCCTTGAACAAGGCCGTTAACCTTAATTTCTGACCCAATACTCTCACCTGGACATTGTACTTCGTCATATCGGCGTCCAAAAATGACGCATTGCGCAATGGCGTGTGACGTAGTGACGTATGCACGGGATTATGTGTTTTGCAGACCGTGATGGCGGATGTGAGTTCACTGAAAGCGATTCAAAGGGACTTAGGAGAAAGTCAGCTAGCGGAAGGTTCACCCGGCGCTGTCATAGTGCCTTAGATCATCTGAAGTGGCAGGCTGTACACTTGAATATGTAGTTAAATCCTGTATTCACTTTGCATAATAATATGCGGGGCGAGGAACCTGGAGGAAACGAGGCAGACGAGACAGCGCTGATTGAAATCATTATTTCGTACGGCTAGCTAGCTGGGTTAGCATTCTCCGGCAACATAACAAAGCAACGGTGAGAGCGAGCGGGCAGCATCCCGGTCCGGGAGGGGGAGGGACCCGTGCAGGATGAAATTTACCGAACACCTTTCGGCGCATATTACCCCCGAATGGAGGAAACAGTACATTCAGTATGAGGTAAGTTTCTGTGAATACTAGCCGCAGGTTGTTCGTGTTTACTGGTGGTCATGAATCCTTTTGGTTGCTTTGGCATGTCCGCGGAAGCAATGCCTGGATCTGTTTAACAAGCCTTCATCTTCGGTTTGATCGCTAGTAGAGCTAGGAAGGATAATTGTTTCGTCCGAGAGGTCTAATCCCAATTCATTGTCATGGAGTGGAGAATCGTGTGTAAGCAGATTTCTGGGAGAAAGGAAGGAGAGCGGTGAGGATGACATTAGCCCCTTAATAATGCCTTGTTTGCCGCACACTGAGCAGAGGATAGAAGCAGTAGGTAGGAGCTAAGAGTCTACCGTAAAGCAAAATCTGAGAGTGACCTTCTGATTTCCGGTTATTTAATATCATACAGCATTTTATGGCAAAAAAAAATCTGTGTTCGGTGATATCGACGTATAATTGTTTTGATTAATAGGAAAATATAGTCATATTTTGCAGTTTCGAGTACAAGTACAGACTACTATTGTCTGCCCATTTTGTAATTTATTGACGATTTTTCTGTCTTTTAACACATAAAGATGAGTCACCCATGACATTTCTTAGTTATAGTATACAACTATTTTTTTGTTAAATTCGTTTATTAAAAATAACAATATCGTCCTATATGTAACAGTCAGTGAAAATGGGTTGTAGAATTATGTTTCCGATAGGCAGAATGTTACATGTTGACCGTTAAATGCTTAATGGTCCACATGATCACCACATCTGTGTCAAGTCAAAATATTATTGTCCTGCAATAGTGGAAATTAAAATACATAAAACATTAGGCATGGGAATCAGCAGTGTCCTCTCCATGCGATATTATCATGATACCAAGGTGCTGATTCGAAATGTATTGCATTTCTGTTAATATTGCGATTCTGCGAATATCCCTTTTGGATACTACGATTTTTTTTCCAGATTTTCCCCCTCTTTTTAGAATTTTAAAACCTCGAAAATGGAAAAAGAAGGGGGGGGGGGGGGGGGGGGGAAATGCACCGCTGTGCAGGTGAATTGAACATGAGTAAATGTAGCATTCTCTGAATAATTTTCCTCTTCAAAAAAATCAAAGGCAGCATTTAAACAATGCAGAACAACTTCAAGTACAACAGTATAAATTTTAACTTAAAATTGTAATTTAACAAAAAGCTACATTTGCTGCTGTCGAGACCTGGTATTAAAATGCATCCTGAGTGATCTGATTACTAGTGGACCACTTGTTGAATTATAAAGGAACTTCAATGTTTCTCCTGCTCAAATCCAAACACGTATAAATTATAAATTAATAAAAAAAAAAATCGATTTTGGGGTCAATGTGGCGATACATGAATTGCCACACAAAACAGTTGCGCTACTTTACCAAACTGATTTTCGCCCTATCTCTATAAATCATATTAATACATAAAACGCTATAGTTTAGCCCTGTAATTCAGGACATAAGACAAAATACACTTAAAACATCTGATTAGTAGTTTGTGCAATTGGGTAGTTATGCATTGTCGGTCTACTGCTGATTATCCTTGTAAATCCTATAAAACTTTAGTATTTATTTCATTAAAAAGTCTTTTAAATTATTACAATTGTTGCATGAAACCATATATAATCTTTCAGATGGAAAACTCAGTTTTTGATGATGGCGGCTTCTGTCTCAGTTGTGCATGGTGAATTGTGTAACGCTGGGGGTTTACCTCTGATGTGCAAGGCACCCTTCATTTACAATTTGCAAGTTCTCTTAGTGCAGATATTTTTCTGCAGTCCATACTCATACAGCTTTGTGATTGTGTGTCTCTGATGAACTGGCCTCTTTTCAGGGCTGGGCTTCTTTACTTATCCATTTACCCATCCGGGTTGTGTTAAGCATTTTGTTTTAAGATGAATATTTTGACACCTGATTACACAAATGCAGTTTTTGTTTATGCACAGCAGTAAGCACTTCTGATATATAGGATACCATAAATTGAGTCTGTTAACATGAGATCTTCCTGATTCAAGGCAATTTTCTTGAACTATATTTACAAACGATACAGTCTACTATGTGTCAAGAAGCAAGCTTCAATGTTTGGAAACTTCAACACTAATATAGTGATATTGTTTTTTCCTATACAATAAATCCAAGAACAATAGTGCATGAGTTTGGGGGAAGTCAGGACTCTTGCTCACATTCAGTCCAGTCATTATACACGTCTGACCTATTCCCTGGTTCTTCTTCCTTATGCCTAAGATGTTCCTTGGAATTCATTTAGAAATTGCTTTTTTGTCTTTATAGGCCTGTTGGTTTTCTCTTAACCTTATTCGTTTATTCATCCCTGCACATCCCCGTTACTGCATTTCCAATAAAATATTGCTTTCTTCTCCCATCCTTCTGTCATGTGGCTGTTTATTATTATTATTATTATTATTATTATTATTATTATTATTATCTGTGTCACATCCTTTTGCCATTGCATAATATTTGGTTATATTTATGGAGATCAAGACCATCTGAGTTTGCTCAATTCTCAAAATATTGAGCACACATACATAATTTTATATTTCTGTTTCAGTTTTAGAGCATTTTTGCATGGGGAATTTGGCATCTTGTGAGAATTACAAACTTAGAAACTGAATAAAACAATTTTCTGAGCTTCCAAATTGTCTTGCGGAGAGAAGGTGAAATAGTATAAAAAAAATGCTACATGTACATAACTATTATGTTTTGCACGGATTATTCTTAAGGTTATGTTTGTGAATGAAATCTGTAGTGCTGGGATAGGAGACAAATTTTAAATATTGTGGAGCAGCCTCTGGTTGGGAAGGCTGGTTAGACACAGGTGGCAGGAATTTGGAAGGGGACTGAGGATGACTGCTTGGGGAGGGACATTTTAATGAGGGAGTGGTAAATGCAGTCATTAACAGGCTTATGCGTTGGGTGGATATTCGCTGGGTGTTGTGTCAGGAATGTGCTTGTGTTTACTAATGAGCAAAGGAGGAGTGACTGAGCCATGTCATTTTGTTGCTTCTTAGTTATGCGACTCATGTAGATTGCTCTCTTTTTTTGAATCTCAGTACGGACTCTTCCGTTGACTGCCATAAGATGTTTAGTTAAAATGTCAAACAAGCAAAGGCATATAGTTGTTTGGAAGACATGAAACTCCTTGGACTGAGCATTACTGGTCATGTGCTGCATTGCAAGTTGCTTGCTGCTAGCAGAGAATAACCAAGAAAGTCACTGCAGACCAGCTCCCCTCTGCCAGGTGCTGCCCCTCCGGTGTCGTTTGATAAACAGTTACTTATGGGAACAGTACAGTAAGCTCTCCGAAACTGTGTGTTATATGCTACCTACATGCAGTCAGGCCTGTGTTCTGTATGCTTTAACTATTAGGCCAATATGTCTCTTTTTTCACATTTTCACCTGTTTCTGTAAACCCACAGGCTTAACCACTCTACTTTTACACCGTTGTGTATTATGCTCTTTTATGGTTTCTATGCTGACTTAAGTGTATGATTTACTTATTCGCCCTAATTAATAGTGCGTAACTATATAGGGGTTCAGTTAAAAGACAGGAGGCTATGTGTGGTTTTTTTTTCTTCTACAAATCCATTTCTGAACGGTTCACAATTGGTTTGTTTTGGCATCTGTATCTTCTGGCATTACATATACCTCGAAATTTTGCCATTATCATCCATCCATCTCCTGACTTCTTGTCAGGGTCACAGTGGGGCCTGAAGTCTGTCCCAGGCAACACATAGCATGCCAGTCTATAATAAATACCCATAACAGTATATATTTTTTTCCCAAAAAATTTAAATGTATTTTAACGAAAGTTACTAGATGCAATGCAGTTGCAAGATCAGTAGTCTCATGACGTTGTGTTTGCTGCATGATGTATGGATACATTTTTTCTCATCTGCTTGATATGGAATAGGGATACACTGTACTGGTATTGGTATCAGGATTCATTACTGTGCACATGTACTCTTTCTTGTGACAATGCTCTGGTTCATACAACCTGTACCACATAATCATGTATGAACAATGTCATTATCAAGCAAAATAAATAGGACAAAATGTCTGTAGTGTAGAAGTTCTTCGAAGTTAACAACATTAGTTAACCATTTTTCAATCCCCATGTTCATAAACCCAGTTTTATAAAAATAAAAAAAACTGTGACTGCCTTCGGAAAACTAAAAATGCCAAAAGTCCTGTATTTTGTTTGGGTACTTATGGTTAAGGTTAGGGTGGGTTAAAGTTGTCGTTTTTGGGATTAGGATTATCCCATAGAAATGAATGGACGATTCCCGCAAAGATATGAATACAAATGTGTATTTGTAGTGGGAAATGAACAAATCCTAAACCAGAAAATGGGAATGGATTTATAATGTTGGTATATAATAATTAATCAAATCCAGAGAAGTGTCCTGTGACGGACTAAACAAGTCTCAGACCATCTTAGATTTGATTGCTGTGAAGAGCATTTTGAAATGAAACAGCCACCAGTTATTTTTTATTATATTGTATATTGTGGGGGCGGCATGGTGATGCAGTGGTTAGCACTGTTGCCTCACACCTCTGGGACCCGGGTTCGAGTCTCCGCCTGGGTTACATATGTGTGGAGTTTGCATGTTCTCCCCATGTCGTCGTGGGGTTTCCTCTGGGTACTCTGGTTTCCCCCCACAGTCCAAAGAAATGCTGAGGCTAATTGTAGTTACTAAATTGCCCGTAGGAATGCATGTGTGAGTGAATGGTGTGTGAGTGTGCCCTGTGATGGGCTGCCACCCCATCCTGGGTTGTTCCCTGCCTTGTGCCCATAGCTTCCGGGATAGGCTCCGGACCCCCCGCGACCCAGTAGGATAAGCGGTTTGGAAAATGGATGGATGGACTGGATATTACATGTTTTTGTACATTGATATTATTCTAACTTTTTTTGTATATTACCACAGTGTTTTATGAATGGGTTAAACTTCCATCCATCCAGTTTCCAAACCGCTTATCCTACTGGGTCGCGGGGGGTCCGGAGCAATGGGCATGAGGCAGGGAACAACCTAGGATGGGGGGCCAGTCCATTGGGTTAAACTTAAGAAAAAGTCTGGTTTTATTATGCTGCACTTTGTTCTAGAGACTAGTCCTTGAACACAACTTCAGATGTTGTTTCTGATTTAAATGAGCTCCAAACTTCAAAGTTGGAAAGTGTTTGTATTGTGTCATAATGGTAGAATGAACTCCTGGGTAACACCTATGTTGCTTGTTTCCTGCTGTAGTGTAGGCCTAAATATTTTAGGTGTTTTTTCTTCTACAAAAAGTTTTGTAAATGTGTTAATGTGCGCCCAGGCATCCCACTTGTTATAGAATCACATGTGATAAGATATTAAGGAAAAATGATTGACTGGTGGGTATTTTCCTGATGTTTCCTTTAATACTTGAGACCATGACAAGTATTATACAATTTAGGCTTTTTGTATGGTTTGGTAATAACCTTTCATTAAAATAAGTTTCATTCTCTTTCGTCCTGTAGGCCTTCAAAGATATGCTTTATTCAGCTCAGGACCAGGCTCCATCCATTGAAGGTAAGTCTTTACCTGGTGATGTCATAGGCAGCACTGAAATGGCATGCTTGCTAATGCTCTAATTTAGGCTCCCAGTGATGTCAAAACAAAGGGAGGCGTGGACACTTTGTTGTTGTTTTCAGTTAATTTCTAACATTAAATTGAGCAATGCTAAAGGCTGGGAATCTGCAACTGGGAGAGGCCTGCAGTAGCCTGTTTGCCACAGTATGAAATCATTGTATTGTCCAGTGTGATTGACTACAGAAATTTATGTCCAATCTTAAGATTTTGAGGTACAAGTCTTGAATAAAATAAAGCAAATACTGCAAATTATAATATTTTTATGTTATTCTTTTATCCAGCTATTTTTTAAAAACAAATTAAACCTGCTAACATCAACTTCTCCATGAGACACTAAATAAATGTTTTGGTTTTAGCTTTGAATTCCAAAATTCTGTGCTATGTCATGACCTACACTGTCACTTTGCTTACAGCCAGGAAGGATTATTATAGGTCTCTGTTAAAATCTATGCTTATACTGATCTCCCTTTTGAGAAATAAAATGCAGCATGGGCTAATGTAAACAAAAATAACGTGTTACGACTTTAAGGCTATGTTCACACTGCCATGGTGAAGTGACTCAAATCGGATTTTTTGCCTTAATATGACACAGATCTGATCTTTTCATGGCTGTGTGGACACGCAAATCTGATCTTTTCAAATCGGATTTGTGTCACTTTCATATGTGGTACTAAATCGGATACATATCCAATTCGTAGCCAGGCAACCTGAATGTGAACGCTCAGATCGGAATTCATATGGTTTTTTGCTTATACGCATTTGCTGACATCATCAGCCTGCACCGGCAGGCTCGTACCCACACATCTCTTGGTGCAGCAGTTCCAGCAATAACCGCGAAAACAGAAAAAGCTAACCGCCTGACTTTTTTTTTCCTTCTCCTTTTCGACCTGCTCATGTACAGGTGATTCACTGTTTGTCATCCTCCACACCAAAGTGCAATACATGCGTGAGCTACTAACACCTCCATTTTTAATGCCATGAGTCGTCCCACAGATATGACGTGTTTTGTTGTTCACCCGTGCAAAAATGTTTCAATGTGCGCATTCGTGACGTTTCGGAGCACCGATGTGTTATATGTAGTTATGAATGTGAACCATCAAGATAGACAAATCCGATCTGAGCAAAAAATTGTAATTGAACGATGTGGCTGGCAGTGTGAACGTAGCCTAAATTTGACATGAATAACCTAATAAATCTCCCAGCTATTACATATATTAAGCACAGTAAGGCTGTGTATCAGTAAGAATCTGGTGATACGATATGTATCATGATGACCAGAGGCGACATGACAGGCAAGGCAGGCAATGGCCTAGGACCCCAAACTGGGAGGGGGCCCCTGGGGGCAGCTGATTATGTAGTACATTGCAATGACAAATCTGCATTATTTGTGTGTTTTGTTTTACACAAAAGCGAAAATGAAGGTCTTGTGTCTTAAATTCTCTTTGTTAATATTATTAATTTATACCTCACAGTAAAATACAGGTAATTAATGTTACCATGCCGAGTTGGAGTCCCCCATGTATTTTTTTTGCCTAGGACCCCCAGTCCCCAGAATTCTCTCATGATGACTAGTATGATACATGGGTTGCAGTTCAATATATTGCGATATTGTAAGCAAGCTGATACATTGCAATTTTTCAAAAACCTGATTTTAAGAAAACTGTCATTGTATATAAAACACTACCATATGCATAAAATCTGGGTAAAGCTTTTATTTAAAGCTTGCTTTTTATGCAATCGGAGCAGTGGGATCTGCATTTGCAATTAGTCCTGTCACGGTTCCTGTAACATCCAGTTTGAGCAAAGGAATATGTCTATATTAGTAAAAAATAAAATAAAAGTGCTTGCAGGATACATGACACAGTTTTGCAAAAAGCATGGCTCTTGTTAATCTCCTTAGTGCATTCTTTATCATGGAAACAAAAATGAGCCGACATTTTAGCTTTTGAGGGAGCTGGTGTAACTCTTTTTGATTCAGCCATTGGTGGTAATGTTATTAGTTGGCTAGGTTAGCTAATACTAATGTTGACAGTGTGCCCTTATACTTCTAGACAAAATAAGATGCCTTTATTTTCATTGTATAAATACAGTAACATGTCGTCTGGAGCAAGTCTATAGACGCCAAGATAAGAGTAAGGTGCATTATTAAATATAAGACATATATATATATATATATATATATATATATATATATATATATATATATATATATATATATATATATATATATATATATATATATATATATATACATACACACACACACACACACACACACACACACACACACACACACACACACACACACACACACCCAAAATGAAAAGAAAAAGAATAAAATGTCAGTACTGGAAGCAATGAAACCAGTAGCTCATCCCTGTGTGCTCTGCCATCTTGGTTCATAGTTCTCAGTTTACGTTATGTTGGAGTGGAGGAGTCAAATGATTGGAGTTTTTCCTTGCCACTGTCGCCTATGGCTTACTCACTGGGGGCTTTGGGTGCGGATGCTGTAAAGCGCTTTGAGACAATGTAATGTGATAATGCGCTATATAAAAATAAATTTGTTGTTGTTGTTGAAGATGGATTACAACACTGTTTGGTGGTTTCAACACAACACAGAATGAACCACCATCTGGCCAGAATATTTGAATGTAAACTCTTAATTAAAAATTGGTGCAGTGTTTTTGAGAATGGATACAGTATCATAAAACATACTATCACAACACTCAAGTGTATAAATATTTTCTACACCCCTAATAAACAGTATATAATGTATAATGTAATAGTATATTGTGTTCGAAAAGTGTGAGTGAATGGTGTGTGAGTCTGCCCTGCGATGGGCCAGACCCCCTGCGACCCAGTAGAATAAGCAGTTTGGGAAATGGATGGATGGATGTGTCCGAAAAGAAGCAATCAAATCAATCGATGGGGTAAAATAAAATAAAATATAACATATTTAATATAATAAAATATAATATAACATATATGTATATAATATGTATAATTATTTATATATATATATATATATATATATAATTAGCAAACTGATGCCTACATGAAATAACTATAATAGAATAAAATTTTGGTTAGGCAGTTCAGGTATATAAATGTTGGACATGAAGTAGAAGCTAACTAGGCTAAGTACTGGTGTTGGCTGATGCACATCCAGCTCATTTAATACTTTTGAATTTAAAGATCGAGCTGACTCTGAGTATGCTACGGTACAGTACTACAACTACGTCTGCACTAATGTGTTAATTTCTAAAGAAAAGATCTGTGTCTGCACTACCGTTGTCAGTAGAGTGGGTGGAAAAAAAACTGTGTTCACACTGCTCTGTAAAAGGCAAATGATATGGCTTATGACTGCACAAATATCACCGGCTGACATTTTTAAAATTTTAGTTAGGTGATCTAACAAAAACAAGAGCGTGTTCTGCAGTTTTTCATGTAGTTTCAGAATATGGCTTGTATTATTCAGTACTGGAAAGCAGACCACATTTCTGCATACAAAGGTCGGCATCAGTGGACCTGCAGCAGCATACCTGTAAGTTTGCATAACTGCAAGCTGCCTGTAAACCCTGCTGACTAGTTTGTACAAAAAATTAGTCAAAAGGTCGGCTAGTTTATTTAGCTTTAGCATTTGTAAAATTGTGTATATTGTATATAAGAGTGTTTGTTAATGTATATATTTCTGAGATTTTTCAGTTGCACATTTCACCAAAGCTTTTTATAGTATATTTTTAGAAGTGCCACCTTTTTATATTTTGATTTTTGTAGCTCGAGCACAATGTGTCACGTTTTTTGTCCAACCAGAATTTTCTATAATTCTAGAAGTAGTGAAGTGTGTATATATATATATATATAGATATTGGTTCAATTATTTTGACTTTGATTAGTAATAAAGTTCAGTTTTTATAAACGCTTGACTGTTGATTAATCTCACGCACAACCATTTTTTTTAAAGTAAATGCACAATATATTATTTAGCAAAAGCAAAATATCAGAGTACTGTAGCGTTGCAAACACAAAGCTCTACATAAAAGGAACCATCACAGCCTCAATGCAGGGATTCATCAATTTAGTCACTACAGTCTCACTCTTTTCCCCTCGTTTCAGTGCATTCCTGTCTTACCCTAATGTTCGATGGCTGGATGTCTTTATCATAAGCTACAGCTGCACTTAAACTTGGCTCAGGTTCAGTTTCTGTTTCAGCTTCGCAATCATTGTAAACAGCATACAATGTACACAAAATACCATTTAGGTGCACACAAGTAAGCAAAACAACATATGCCAGGTAGCATCCTGTACATCCTCCATGTTAGTGGCTTGCTTCCATGACAACAATGAAAAGCGTTCTTTATGCCTGTGAAAAATAACCAATTAGGAAAAGAGACATTAAATGAATAGAGCTAATCAGAAAGGGTCACAAGCTAAGTACAAACCAATCGGAGCTCACTGATGTAAGTGTAACAAAATTTTTACCTTTATGAGCATCCGCACTAATGCATTTATAGAAAGAGTAGTTGTTGGACAGTGCTGAAATTTTTCTCTGCTTCTGGAAAAAAAGATCCATGATAGTGTGAACAGAATTGTAAGAAAAAACAGAAACGTATTAGTGCGGATGTACCCTAAGTGAACTATCATTTGCTTAACTGGCTAAGATGGATTTTTCCATCTTATACCCCGTGAGCTGAATTTATGCCTTTTATTTGCTCAAAAATATTTGTTGAGAGTGAATAAACATTAAAAACAGATGTAAAAATTTGTATTATCAGTTTCAATGTAAAAGAAAGTCCCACAACGGTGGTTTGCAACTTGATAACGAACTTAAAGACGAGATAAAACATTGAAGATTTCACCAATTCTTTTTAGTAGGAGCATTTGATTGACAGGTCTCTTAAAAATGCTTAAATGAAATTTAAGCGAACGGTCAAGACTTGAAATGGAAGTGGTGGCAAGGGAATTGCAAAACAATAAATACAGTGTGGGAAATAAGTTTTTGACACATCAGCATTTTTATCAGTAAGGGGATTTCTAAGTGGGCTATTGACACAAAATTTCCACCAGATGTTGCCATCAAGCCAAATATTGAATTCATACAAAGAAATCAGAACATTTAAGTATACAAGTTGAGTGATAATAAATAAAGTGAAATGACACAGGGAATAAGTATTGAACACACTGTATTTAATACTTTGTAGAAAAACCTTTGTTGGTGATTACAGCTTCTAGATGCCTCTTGTATGGAGAGACCAGTCGTCTGTATCGCTCAAGAGTGATTCTGGCCCATTCTTCCACACAAACGGTCTTTAAATCTTGAAGGTTCCTTGGGCCTCTTTTATGAACTTTAATCTTCAGTTCTCTCCATAGATTTTCTATGAGATTTAGGTCAGGTGATTGACTGGGCCATTCAAGCAACTTGATTTTCTTTCTTTGAAACCAATTCATTGTTTCCTTGGCCTTGTGTTTGGGATCATTGTCTTGCTGAAATGTCCACCCTCTTTTTTCATTTTCAGCTTTCTGGTAGATGGCAGCAGATTTTTATCTATTTTGTGTCGATGGCCAACTTAGAAGTCCCCTTATTGATAAAAATGCTGAAGTGTCAAATACTTATTTTCCCCACTGTATGTGTGTCATATTAAGTTAAGAATAAAAAAATCACCCTTTGTGATTCAAAATTTTGAGTTTGTTTTTTCAAGCATATATATTGTTGCTGCTATCTTTTTTTCCAAAATAATTTTCTTTTTATTTAATTTGTGTTCATTTTACTTCATACGTTTTTTTTGTGATTGTTTTGCCCATGCATTTATTTTGAATCCTACCATGTTTTTGAGCTGGCATGTGAGACTTGGGGAGCCTGTGTTTAAAGTATGATGCCCTGTTGCCGTCTGCCTGTGGCAAATGCCTCAATCTCATTGCAATGCGCTGGTGATTTACCAGGCTGTATGTCACCGTGGAAAGCCGTTTGCTAGAATGGAGAGAGCTCAGATCACTGGGTCTGTATCCTGATGTTGGACTATTAATTATCAATTAAAAATAAAATTTTGCTTAAACTGTAAACAGTCTAAATAAAATTTTTATTATAGTAATAAGTGGAAGCAAACATGCTGTAGCTGTAAGTGACTTTCCATAGGGCAATGTCTACAGAGTGGTGTGGCTGCTAAAACCAGCGTGCGCATAATTAAGCATGAGCACAAACATTTCAGTCTTGATTATAAGAGCTGTTGAAGTAATGCCTGCTGCAGGGAACAGAAGGTCACCAGGTGAGGTAAGAGTCATGGACTAAGGTACAGACAGACGAAACTGCTGAATCAGCAAAGCGGCTGTGTGCTGGATTAATCATGTCCCATAATTCAGTTCAGCTGTAGAAATTCAGCATTATATCTGGTTTCTTGTAACAATGTAATATTGCTAAATGCAATTAAAAATAAAAAATTTGTGTTTTAGCTCGATCACCCTTACATTGTCTATAATAATGTTACATCAACAAGTCCACTTGTTTGTAGTAGGGGTATTTGTCATTAGGATAACTTTCTTTGTTTTAAACTTGTAATTTAATAACATTGTCTCACGAAAATATGAATTGCATTTTAGATTCAACATGAACTTATTTTCCCTTTAGTCTGGTAAAGAAATGTAGTATTTCAGGTGGTTAGATCAAGGAGGGGGAGTCAAATACCTGCTTGACTGCCTGCAAATCAGTCCCTGATTACATTTTTTTTTTTTTTATCAACTTGGACCTGGCTTCACAATGTAAATTTGGTACTAGTCATCTGAGCTGGTGCCTTTTCAGACTTGCTGGCCTGAATGCTATGACTGCTTTCTCACAACATATTACTGTGAATTACTGTTAATTTAGTGAATTCTACAATTTTAATGAGTAATACATGGGCACCTTAAGTACACCTAGCCAGTACCAGGTAGGACCCAATTTTTCCACCAAAACTGCTTTGATGGTAGATTAATTGTGTGCTCAGATTCCATTCTGCATACTATTGTTTTACTGCACTCTTATTTTTACAATTGAAACCTTCCTGTTAGTTAATGGGGCTATCCGTTCTCCTCTAAACTCAAACACCAACATTGTATTTCACATTGCAGAAATGCCACTTCCTGTATGTTTTTATTAGTCGTTCAATTCTATATAAACTCCGCACACTAGTGCATACCATTTCTTGGAGGTGTTGGTTTCTGAAATGCTGGACCCACCACATTTGTAATCGTATAGGTATGTAAATGTGTAGTTGAACAGCGCAGGGTGCCCCTGACCCCCTCTGCTTGTTTTATGTATTCAGCTGCAGTAGTATGTTTCACTACTGGAGGAAAATGTGACTGGTGAGTATAGTAGATTATGTCAATGTTGCTAAAAATGGTGGAATTAAGCAGGAAAAAGTCAATCCTGTGTTTACAAAAGCATTCTGCCATGTAGCTGATAATTGTTAACAATTAACTGTAAATTGCTGTTATTTTACTGTAGCTAACTATGGGGAAAAATTATAATCACAATCCTATTTTGGGGTAAATTGAAGGTAATCCCTGGGTAATGATGGTGTTTAGAGAGGAAAAAAGCTTATAGTGCACACATGGCAAGGTAGGAATAGGAACGGGTATAAAAAGTAAAATCCCTCCCAGCATCACTGACAGAAACCTAAGAAAGCATTGCTGTAACACTATGCTATGACACTACTAAAGGTATCCCTCTCCATGCTACTGGTAGTCTTCTGCTTTAGTGTCAGTGATCTCTTGATGAGTTTCAAAGTAATACATATATGATTGCATATTGGTATAACCAACTGTACTTGAAGCAATAATTGATTTTGTTATAAATCTGATTTCTATCCAGAGGGACTTGTCAAGGTCAAGAGCAAGATATTCAAGTCATTAAGAAAGTATTTTAAATACATTTGGAAAATGTCATTGAAAAGAGTGATCACTTCTCACATTGCTCTTTTATTGACTAGTTACTTTATTGCATGGTTAACATGCTGAACACAAATAATCATGGTATTGTACCAGGATACCTATACATCAAAGGGTCTTGCAGTGTGTCTGCTTTCTCCTTCTTGCTTAATTATTACAATTTTTTTGCCAGAAATAGGCCTTGAGAATTTGTGAAAGTGAGTCCATTTATAAAATCAGTGATTTAATCGCTCAATATAGATGGGCATCTTCATTAAGTCCAATTGGTGACTAGCACTCTATGCATAATTAGTATGCATTTACTTTTGTGTCCTTAATTATTTATTTATTGTGGTTTATGTAGATTTTATGTATTTTACCTGCAGTCATTAAGGCAGCTGTTTTAGTCTTTCTTTTCACTCCGGTTAGCTGTTAATCTCTCAAACATAGTTGCTTATCAGAAGTAAACAAAATTCATTTGAAAGGCAGAATTGTTATGGAAGAAATAAAGCGAAACTTCAACCGTATTCATTTTTTTATACATCTGCATTACATTTTGGGAGTGGGGTGTAATGGAAAATTTCTTTGTCCCTTCAGCAAAGGAGAGTCCAAATACAACACAATTGACACCAACAAACACCCAGCTATGTGTGACTCTGTTACTGGATGTATACAAAATTAACATGCTTCACCATGGCAGAAAGCTGTAACTGAGATGTAACCTCAGCACCTGTGCTCTGCCAGTCCTGATCCTTGTTTTCTAGCTGCAGTGTGAGTGCCTTTTTTAGTGGTAGTACTCCCAGCATTGTTTTATTCGGAAAGTTGTTAGTCACAAGGAGATTACTGTAGCTGATTTTTCTGTGGTAAGTAGCTGACAGGTACTTGTCAATGGGTCATGTCTGGACGGGTTTATTCCGCAGGTCGTTTTTGTGCAGTTCTGCTATTCCCATGAGATTCCCTGACTACAGTCTGCTTACTTCAGAGCAGCTGAAGCTTTTACAGTCCAGAATGCTGACTGGTTCGGTTACTTTCACAGTGATACCTGCCTTGTCTTTGTTTCAGAGACTAATGCTCCATGCTACTTATCTATCCTTTGCAGGGGGCTTGAAAACATAACACCGGTCTTAGTGGTAGATGTACCTGGGAAGACACATACCAGTTGAATTCTAGATTATTTTAATGGTCTAAGCAAGCATTTAAAAAAATTTGTCAGTTCTCAGGCTTCCTCATAAATAATTTAAGGCAGTTACACAAAAGTGTATTAACCTTTCCTCCAGGTGAACTTTCACGGGAGTTAATCATGAGAAATTGCCATTGAACCATGAACTCTTTTTCTTATCTCACTGAGGACACCACTGTATGTAGTCCTGATAGTTTCCTGTCAGTTAAACCTACTATATGTCTGGTTTTATGGTACACAAAAATATATATTTTGTTTACAGAAAGCTTTGCCCCGCTTGTATTTGATCTTTCTTTGTAAAGACAAAAAAAATTAAGAAATTTATGAAGCTTTTTAGTTTAATCCACACAGTAGTGGAAATGAGCCTTTTTAATTGAGCCTAATTAAACTTCCTATTAAATTTCTAACCATTTTACCATAATCAGTAAGCATAAAAGACTGATCTAAAGAAAATGGTATGCATTTCAGGAAATTCCAATAATAGAACTTTTACTTAGAAAGGTAAAATGGCATGGTAAGGATTAACAACTTGGAATCTTTGGAGTGCTGTTGTATTTTTGTATGATTTCTGGCAGAATTTACAGTGTCCGACAGGGATAGGTTATCTTCGGGGTTTCTTTCATTTTCTGGGTTTTATTTGAAAGATGTTAGTCAAGGCTGTTAATGAGGTGATATAAGACATCATCACATCAATCTGTATATAGTTAGGTTTTTTCAGCAGCTGTTTTATTCTCCTCATGCCGACTTAAGTAAACAATCATTACTCCTATTAGGGTGCTGGTGATGGTACGGCATTGTTTGATAAAGCTATGGATAATTACCAATTCTCTTTTTACCAGTTCAATGCTTGAGGCCAAGTAAGTTTTTTTTTTTTTTTTTTTTATTCTGCTGTTAGATTTGTTCTGTCAGGGTAAATTATTCTTTTATACATTTAAAGTATTATATGTTTAAAATAATGTTCAAAATAGCAATTCATTTCGTGTTTTGAAGCAAGTTTCTTCTTCAGTACTTGGAAATACATTGGCCTCTTATTGAATGCATAATTCTTACTTTTTCTTTGATCTTTCATGTTGCGTGTAAGCTCTCTCCATCTTGTATTGTACGATATAAATATTGTGCTTTTTTGTGCTTTCTAATAAATGTGCTACTGAATTTACTTTTTTGGTTCAATGAAGGTACTCTTGTACTTACCAACATAGTATTCTTAAATGTTTGTTAATGGCAGTGGTTGGTAAGGTACAGATTTGTTGACACTACTTGTATTTGAAAATTGTTGTTGTTTTCCAGGCAATCTTTTGACTCACCAAATAGTTGTATGGCACGGAATGAACAATGATTCATTCATTCATTCGGTTATTCATTCATATTATATTCTACCTATGCATTTGAAGTTTACTGTCGGTGTTAATTTGTAATTTGCTTTTCTTCTTTACACCCTCTATTGCAATGCATTTTTTATTCTAAGAGACAAGAGAAGATGGGTAAATAGCACATGCAGTCTCCGTAATGTTTGTCATGTACAGAAATGACACAACTCTCAGATTGCTTCATTGCATCAAGGAGTAACACTGGAAGGTATATTGTCAGCTGTTTCATAGTTTCATTCTATGTAGACAAACTTGTTTTAATTCCATGACTTGCATTATTTCCATTAGTAATGTTGCAAGAACCAATACTTTCTTAGTCTCAAATGTCCTTCTTAAGGTATGGTGAGCAAACCTACACACAATATTCTAGCTGGGGTCTTACCAAGGAATTATATAATCGTAGCATCACCTCCATTGATTTTAAACTCCACACACCTAGAGATGTAACCCAACATCCTATTGGCCTTTTTTATTGCTTCCCCACACTGGCGAGAGTGGGACATGGAAGCATCAACTTACACACCGAGGTCTCTCTCGTAATCAGCTACCTTTATTTCAGTGGAAGCCATAAAATATCTGTACTTTATATTTCTGTCCCCTGCATGGATTACCTTGCATTTATCTATGTTAAATTTCATCTGCCAGGTATCAGCCCAGTCACTAATTAAATCAAGATCCCATTGTAGCCTCTGTGCTGCTAGATCAGTATCTGCTACACCACTCACCTTGATGTCGTCTGCAAATTTAACCAGTTTACTGTATGTATTGGTGTCAATATCATTCATGTAAATTAGGAACAATAGTGGTCCTAAAATTGAACCCTACGGTACCCCACTATGAACACAGGCCCACTGTGACATTGTTCTTCTAATAACTACTCGCTGCTTTCTGCCAGTTTTCAATCCAAGCTTATTTAGCTTTTGAGCTTAAGCAAGAGCCGTTTGTAGGGGACAACATCAAAGTCCTTCTGGTGATCTAAGTACATTACATCGTAGGCCTTTTTGTGATCAGTTTCTCTTGTTCTTCCTCAAAGAACTCAAGAAAATTAGTTAAACAGAATCTACCTCTCCTAAATCCATGTTGGCTATCCCTCTGAATGTTATTTGAATTTAGGTAATCTACCATTTTCATTTGGATTATAGCTTTCATTACTTTTCCAGTTGCGCAAGTTAAACTAATTGGCCTATAGTTGGCTGGACTACTTCTATCCCCTTTTTTGAATATGGGAGTTATATTAGCACGTTTCCAATCAGAAGGTACCACACCAGCATATAACAATTTCTGGAATATTAAAGTTAAAGGTTGGTTAATAATATCCCTCATCTCTTTTAAAAATATAGGTAAGATGCTATCAGGGACCTGTGATTTACTTCTTTAGAGCTTAGCTAGGCTTTGTACCACATCAGCCTCAGTAACCCATATATTGGTCATAGACGACGCGGTATTCATACTAAATGGTGGTAAGTTTCTTGTGTTCTCTACTGTGAACACCCATGTAAAATAATCATTAAACTCATTTACTATATCAATTTCATTTTCAATTATAAGACCCTTATTATCCTGCAGATTAGTGATTTCAGTTTTTAGAGCTCTTTTGGAGTTAAAATACTGGAAGAAACTTTTAATGTCATCCTTAGCCTCCAATGCAATCTTCCTTTCTACATTCCTCTTAGTGAGTGTAATGTTGTTTTTTAACTCAACCTGTAGATATAGATACTCCTGCTTTATTTAGAAATCGTTAGTTAATTTCCATTTGTGGAACAGAGCCTTTTTCCTCCTGACGTTATTCTTAATTTCCTTAGTGAACCACCTTGGTTGCAGTTTCCTAGATATAGTTTTGCTGGAAACAGATATGAAGTCCTCTTGCACTTGCAACAATGAGCTTTTAAAAAATTCCCATGCCTCTTCAACCGATTTGCTATTTAACTCCATCCAGTTTACAGTTTGTAATTTCAGTCTTGTATCATTAAAGTTCGCCTTCCTAACATTGTATGCTTTTGTTTTGGACTTTGCTCTTCGGACACTAAAATTAACCTCAAATTTAACCATGTTATGATCACTACTGTCCAGTGGTTCTAAAATTTCTAATTTTCCAATCCTTTCCTGGTTATTAGAGAAAACAAGGTCAAGAAGGGCTTCTCCCCTGGTAGGGTATTAACAAACCGAGTAAAAAAACAATCCTGTACCAATTCCACCATCTCAAGTTCATTTACAGAAGAGCCAGAGACTGTGTCCCACTGTATCCCAGGTAAATTAAAATCACTCATAACCACCACATCATTTTTATGACTCATAATCCTGATATCATCATATAACATTCTGCTTTCCTCTGCAGCTACATTAGGTGCTTTATAACAAACACCGACAATTAGGCCATTTGAGTTTTTAGCATTTAGTTTTATCCATACATCTTCTGTACTTTTATTTTCATCGGTGAGCTCCCTTGCCTGCAAGTTCTCTTTTACATATACTGCAACACTACCTCCCTTCTTGCCTAACCGGTCTCTACGGAACAACATGGAACCATCCATATTATATTCCTCTCCATCATTGTCCCTCATCCATGTTTCTGTTATTCCTATGATGTCATGTGTCTGATGAAATTAAAGCCTCTAAATCATGAAATTTGTTTATAATACTCCTAGCGTTTAAGTACAGACCACAAAGGGTAGGCGTTTCATAATGCCCACTTTTAATATTAATTGGGGCTTTCTGTCTCTCCCCACCTATATTCTTAACTAACCTCCCTGCCTCCCGGTCCTTAGTTTAAACATTCCTCATCTACTCTACACATATGCCTCTCCAATACACTGGTTCCCCTCTGGTTCAGATGCATCCCTTCCAGTTTGAAGAGGTTCCACCTGTTCCACAATGTCTTCCAGTGCCCCATAAACCTAAACCCCTCTTTCCTACACCACCCTTCTCCTTATCTCCTTATCGCTAACTTAGCCTAGCTTGCACGTGGCACGGCAAGTATTCCAGAGAATACCACGACTTCTATAAATTTATCCTGCAGAACAGCCCTCCTGCCCTTTCCTATGTCGTTGGTGCCAACATGCACCATGACCACTGGATCCACCCCAGCTGGGGTCAAAAGCCTGTCCACATGACTCAGAAGGTCCCCTACCTGGGCACCAGGCAAGCAAGACACCGTACAGGACTCTCTATCACAGGTGCACACATAACTCTCTACACCTCTAATAACTGAATCCCCTACTACCACAACCTCCCTCCTCCTGGGGTTAGGCGGCTCCTTGGTGTCCACGGGCCCACCTGCCTCCCCCATCTCTGCCGGCTCTAAAGCTGGAAGCACCTGAAAGCGGTTAGACACCGTCACTTCAGGTGATGCCGCCTACATTCACCCAGCTCTTTTAACCTATCTGGTCTTCATTCTCCCCCTTCCCCGCTCACAGATGAAGTCCGACTGAATGCAGACATCTTACAAACACAACACTGAGCTGGTCCCATAATTACCTAACTCACACTATGACCCAGTCCTTTACTCCCAGCCCAGTATATTAATATAGGGTATTTAACTTTTAGTTGACCTAATTAACGTATAGTTAAAATGAAAAAGTGCCGAGTACAATAAAACACTACATCAACACTTGCGTTAAAACGGAACTTTTTAAATTATCCGACAGCGTCAGAGATAACAACCTTTGAAATTTAACTTTTAAAATAACCAAATGAACAATTATCTACCCGAGACAAACGTCCTGCTGAACTACAATTAAAAAATATAGCGAAGTTACTCTAGGGAGGCCGAAAAACCGCAAAAAACCCTCTCAAAGTACACTACCGCTGGAGTGGAAAAAAAAGTGGAAAATGTCCTTCTGGCCCCGACGTTAGATAATATTACCTTGTGAGTGTTTGTTGCGAAGTTACGTGGACAGAAACGCGGCTCACGCAACACTCGCAGCTATCGATAACACTCTCGCTGTATATTAACAAGGACAGACAACCATTCACACCAACCGAAATTATTTTTTATTGAAACAACCACCCATGTAACTGTACTGGAACGCGAACACTCAAATACACTTGTATTTATATCGAAGTATATTAAGTAAATTTAATTCATATATAATACCTGACCGCTCAGCCGTCCTGGCATCCTCACTGCTAATCAGTAGTCCCTCATTCTTGGCAGAACACCGACTGACAGGGAACTGCTGGTCAGAAACTACAAAATGGTTAAATGCTCATTTTACTGAATACTCAGATTGTGCTGGAGCTTTTTATATACAGTGATCCCCGCTATATCGGATTTTCACCTATCGCTGATGGGTCTGTAATGTAACTTCCACGATAGGCGGGGAATTACTGTACTTTTTTTTTCATTAAAATTACATTTGCGCGCACATTGATTCGTCATAAGCTATAGAAATATGCTAATATTTGAATTGGTTTAATATTTTGCAATAGATTGACCACATTTACCTATTACCAGTTCTTTTCCTTCTTTTGAAACAATCTTTGTGATTTTGGCACATTTGGCCGCATCGTCATCCAAAGCTCTTTTTCTTTTCTTAACCTGGCCTTTTCAGCCCCTCCTGGCTCTGAGCCTAGGGATCTGTGTCAGCAAGTTGCTGGTTCGAATCCTACAAATGCCAGGAGTGATCCTACTCCGTTGGACCCTTGATCAAGGACCTTAACTTGCAATTTCTTTGTCCTGAGCATGATGTTAATCTACAACCAGCTCTGCAAGCAGGTCCTCCAACTTACAGGAAAGATTTGGTGTTTGGTGACAGGATTGGCACTGCAGCCACCGGAAAAAAACTCATGCTGTTCCATTCATAGTGTGGTGCTGAGGTATCACCCGCCGCAAAGTGGTTCATTGTGTGGTGACTGCGGCAACATGCTGTATCTACCTCCTCATAGTTTTAATAAAGAAATCTGTGTTTCATGACAAATTTGTTTTTGATGTGATCTTGAATTACATATGAAATTGACAGATTTTCAGTGGTGTCAGTACCAACTACAAAAATTTTCATATTGTGACATCCCTAATTTCAGTACATTAAGACTTGTTGACATGTCTCTAGGTGCTTCCTGGAAGATTGCGGCAAGTATTTTTAATGTGAGGAAACAATTTTCAGGCCATACTTAGGGGTGTGCGTGTGATACTGACTCACCGGCTTCCAGACAGTGACTCAGATCTGTTTGTTTCTCTCAACTGAAACACCATTTAGCCTGACGCCTCATTTGGAAACAGCCTCTGTTTTTTGAGAAATTCCTCTGGAAGTACTGTGATTTTATGAAAAGGCCTGAAAATTTAAGTTCTGTTACATTACCTCTGTTGGTATAATTGTTTCATGTATGTATGTATGACTTGCATGGTTTTCTTATCATGGGCTCCAGTGGCTCACGGTTAGTTTGAATCTCGTCACCCTTTTCACTACATTCAAAGTACTTGGTGGGTTTTTGACAGCTAGTCTAAATGTTTGGACATAATCAGGGATTTGTCCTACTGTTTTATCTAGCTGTCATCATTCAGTTGTTAAAATGTGCGATAACGTAATCCATATAATCAGACAAAATGTAATCCATAAATAACTATCATGAATGAAAATGTTATCAATTTTGGACATAAACACTGTTTTCAAACAAGAAGCTTAAGGTTTTACTTTACCTTGACAGCAGTATCTCAAACTGCAGCATAAACTTTCTCCTGGTTTCAAGTGACGTCTTCCAGCTGAGGTAAATTAGATGATGCTAGGGCTGCAGAATTATTCGTTTGTAAATCTCAATCTTGATTCATACCCATGTGAACTCATTCTAGGGCCTAATCACAATCTCGATTCTTTGATCCCTATGCAATCTCATTCTTTAATGACAACGATTCTACCACTTCCTTTTTCTCTCTGAGCAGTAGCACTGGGCAGTATGACCAAGAACGTATATCACAATACTTTGTAAGTGAAGGTTCACTTTATATCACAGTGTTTCTTTTTGCTTTCTTCATGGCTGGGCCTTTATATAGGTTTGAAGCTTGTTATACTGTTATGTACATAGCATATAAAACATTTTAATTTTGTCATGTGTATAATGAAGACTTTAGTTAGAATTGGGTTTGCTTGGCCCAACAAATTGATGCAGTATGAGGAATGAGTATACGTGAAGCAGTTCTATAAGCAGAATGTAAACAATTTTATTGTGCAACACGGAAAAAACAGAAATAAAAAATGGGTATATATGCCAAAAATAAACATTGCTTCCTTCATTGAAGGTACAGTACTCAAGTATTCAAACAGGTGGTATTGCCCTTGTTTTTCCATTAGAAAAATAAACTATCCAAATTTAAACTCACAGTAATAATATCCTTTGATAATGATATATTTTTGTTTCATATGCCGGGCTCCAGACTAACTTTTTCCACTAGTAGCACTGGTGCTGCTTACTTATTAAATTTAGAAGCACCAGCAGAAAATTTAGTCGCACCACTTAAATTGACATGCAGTGTAACACATATTATTTTTCCATCTTATCTGTATTTCTCATAAATGTTTTTTCAATAAAAATAAATCATTAATGCCCTCTTCACTTCTGATATTAACATGTGTCCTGGATGATCCGATCACAAGTGGACAGCACTAATTACGGTTGTGAACTCACCCACAACGGATTGAGGACACATCTTACAGTGATTTGAACGCAAATGTGACATCAGCCACATTGATGGACTGCCTGCACAGCTGACATCCTTGCATGGGTGGACGTACGTGCGTACTCTTTAAATGCCCAAGCGGTATTTAACACATGATAAATGTCAGGACGTGTGTCAGTGCAGAATGGGCCACTGTCTACCACATTTGGAACAACACCACGTCTTTTTTCCTACAACACCAAGAAATACGTTTGAATCTACTGGGGAGTAATATTAGACTGTCATGCACAATATTAATATTCTGGCCAAATTCGTGAAAAATAAATTGTGCAAGAAGTGATTTGTCAAAGATGTTTTGGAATTTGCACAGATGATTTTTAATGCGCACTTTTTTATGTCAAGGCTGCTGGCTGCTCCACGCTTTATTAATATTGGTGAACCGTGTCAGGAAAAATTACATTTATGTAAGATGAAAGTATGTAGGTAAGAATGTGCGTTTGATAGCCTAGATAATGGATTTGTTAATAGAAACGCATAATAATAGTATAATTGTTTATATGGTTTTATATTGGACTGTCTAGGGGCTCCTGGTGAAAAATTCAGTTCCACTCCAGTGTAACAATGTACCTCTTCATTGATATTTTCACAAATTATGAGCTTCATTGGTTATGATTAAAAGCTGAAATATTAACATGTGGCAATCAACACAATGCATTACAGACTTAACCCTCTGCCCTTGCATAGAAAAGTATTAGCCTGCCCTAGGTATATCTTATAACTGAAAGACCTTTTTAAATTTTACATTTGTACTGTTGTGACACAGTATAAAAAATTTGTATACAATGTATAAGGTTGAACTTTTTGTGAAATATAGTTTGAATTTTTTTTGTCTGCTTTTCAGGTGGTTGACGACATATTTTCCGACGCGCGCTCTCTGTCCACTGGTGGGACTGTGCTCACCTGTGTGTGCACGCACGCGTCTGTGTGCGCGCATTGGGGCGGAATTCTGCCATGCGCGATACAGAGAGCAGAGGAGAATTGTAAACGTGCGATGGTGTAGAGACAAAAATTACAAGTTGTGTAAATAAGATAAATAACATCAGGCTATTTAGTTTGTTTAATAAAAGTAGAATTTATAGACCTGTTCTATAGGAAAGGTAACCTTAAATGACTTCTTTTGTGATCTGGCGCTATATAGAAAATAAAATTGAATAAAATTAACTTGACCTTCAAGGGACATGCCGTTGTGTGGGTGACACTTCTCTTGTCAGGGGTGACTTCAGTGTGACTATTGGCACTGACATGGCTGGCTATGAGGATTGTGTCGGTCCCCATGGGTCTGGAGACCGTAGTGAAAGCAACTCCATGTTCCTTGACTTTGCGAAAGGTCAGGGGCTGCGGGTTGCTGGATTCTGGTTCCTGATTTCAACACCCTGAGCCACATCGTTGGACTTGGTACCCCAATACTGATGGTGCGGCGAAGGAGATCGATCGCATCCTTGTGGACAGACGCTGGAGACTCCTGCAGTACTTCAGAGCCTACAGAAGTGCTCAGTTTGTGAATTCTGACCACAGACGTTTTATTGCTACTCTGAAGAATCAGCATAAATCCAGTAGGCTACCATATACCAGGAGAATGAGGTTGATCTTAGCCAGACTCCAAGATCAAGTTGTTTCTGCTGAGTTTGCATGCAATTTGTGTGAAGAACTTGCTGACTTGGGTGTGACTGCTGACTCTAATGTGATGTGGGAGACCTTTCATGATTAGACCCTGAAGGTTGCCAAGGGTTGTGTTGCTGTTGCCGGTGTTCCCAAAAGGAGGTGTTTAATATTCAGGGTGCCCTGCGAGATGATTGAGAGGAGTTGCAGCACACAACTTGGTGGCAACTCCAGTCTGTACCGGGAATTGAGAAGGATGGTTGTGAGGACTCTGAGGGCAGATAAGGAGGCGATTGTTAGACGAATCTGTGAGCAGGTGACACACCATGTGTGGTCTAGTGACCCACGCCTTGTTTACAGATGAATCAAAGCATTACACACATCTGAATCAGTTCCTTGGAGACTTGCAGTCAGACCGAGTGATTGAATGGTCCTTATGGATGACACTGCAGTTGTGACCTGCTGGACTGGCTACTTTGAGCAGCTGTTTAAAGCTGACCCTCCAGCTAAGTGTTGGACATTTCTAGATCCACGGTTCTTGAAGCTGACCCTCCAATAAGCTATGAACCACCCAATCTCACTGAGATTGCATGAGAACTGAATCAGCTGAGGGTAGGGATAGCCACAGGGATCTGTGGTATCCAGGGTGAACTTCTCCTGGCATTGCAGGCAATCGTTGCTTCCATTTGGGAGTCGGGCATCATCCTAACTGCCTGGAAAATGGGACTTGTAGTCCCTATCTGGAAAGGGAAGGGTGATCGCCTAGATTGCGGCAACTACAGGGGGATAACACTGCTTTAATTTCCGGGTAGATTCCTTGCTAGGGTCATCCTTAACAGGATCTGTGATCACATGCTCTCCTGCAAATGACAGGAGCAGTTTGATTTATGCCTAAGAAGTCTACCATCGACTGTATCCTTGCACTGAGGGTTTTCATCGAGCACAAGGTTCTTTGCAGCCTTTGTCGATTTTTGTAAAGCGGTTGACTCAGTCGAGTTGCCCTGTGGAACATCCTGAGTCTTTGCGGGATTCCCCCCCCCCCCCCCCCCCGAAGTTGCTGGATATCATTGCTGGCCTGTACACTGGTACTGTGAGTTCTGCACAGAGTGGAGGAGAACCTTTTTTCAGTTGATTCTGGGGTTCGCAAGAGGTGTGTTCTTGCTCCTACTCTGTTGAGTGCTTGTATGGACTGGGTGTTAAGCAGGGTCGTGGCGTCCGTTGATGAAGAAAGATTGACTGATGTTGACTTTGCCGACGATGCTGTGATCTTAGCAGTGTCAGTGGAGGCTCTGATTGGGTCTCTCTCTCTCTCTCTCAAGAGAGAGAGAGAGAGAGAGAGGAGTCTGAGTGTCTTGAATTGTGGGTGCCCTGGATAAAGACTAAAATCCAGGCATTTAATGACTTCTTTGGCACAGCCATCAGTAGTGTATCTGTCTGCGGGGAGAATGTCGACCTTTTGTCGAGAAATTCACTTACCTCGTCAGCAGCATTCATGTCTCTGGTGACTCTTCCTATGAACTCAGCAGATGGATTGGAAGAGCATGGGGGGTCATGAGGTCGCTGGAAAGGGATGTGTGGCGATCCTGATATCTTTGCAAGAGGACAAAGGTCAAAGTCTTTAGAGTCCTGGTGCTCCCTGTCTTGTTGTATGGCTGAGAGACATGGATGCTATCCAGTGAGCTGAGACAAAGACTGGAAAGACTGTCTCTTTGGAGAATCCTTGGGTATCGCTGGTTTGACTTGTGTGAAATGAGCGGTTGCTATAGGAGTCCTGAATGAGGTACATTGATGCTGCCTCACAACAAAAATAAAAAATTTATGAGCAGAAGACAAAATAGGCGTTTATTTTCCATGCAGGAAGTACACAGTGTACTTGTCTGTGTTCAGGGTGCATGGTAATAGTGAAAAGCAGCAATGTGAAGAGCCATCATGAAACTAAATGCAGATACCTTGAGGAAACATACCCACAAAAGATGTAAAATGAATAAACTGAACATAATCGGTCTGCTGTAGTCATTTCCCATACCATGCTATTGATTTTCAGTGAGAATATTCTGCATTTGAGGCAAACAGGAAAAGCTGCTTACTGATTTCCAGACAGGTCTTATGCACAAAGGCCATTGCTGAAACATCACTGGATGGTCAGTAGAAATTATTAAGCAGATCCCACTGTGAACTACAGTAGCAGTGAGAAGGCTGGAATTAACTTTCTCTTCTTTTTTTGAAAAAATGATTTCAACATTCATGTTTAGCACTGTTTATTATACACAGTTAAAAACTATATTTCAAGTTTTACCATGAATCTGGTCCAAGATTTACTGACCAAAGACTATTGTGGGTCCTGATGCTAAATGAGTGAACTGTTTTACATAATGCTTTAATAATATTATGATCACCGTAGAAGCTTCTACATTTTAACATGTGCAAAGCTGTTTGTTATCCAAGTAATTCTGATCAACGTGCAACAGAACCGTGTAACTGGATGTTAGAGAGAGGCAATATGTTCATTTCTAAACAACTAAATTGGAATGTGTCTACTAATGTTATTCAACCACTTAACCAACTACTGATTGTAGTATTATAATAATATACTTAATTACTATGGTAGGTAAAATACAGTACATATGAAAGAAGCTTTTTGTTTTTGTCTTTTAGCATTTTTTTATGCTAACATTTCAAAAGTTTTGAATACAAATGAATATTTAACACTTTGGTCAATAACTGCACTTCTGAACTCGGTTTACAACAAATACGAACAAATAATTCTTTGTTATGCTGCAAAGTTGCAAATTACAGCAGATTGGTCTATGTTGGATTTCGTAAGTCCAAATCCTTTTTGCACAATCAAAGTAGACCTTTTTCTTGTAACAAATTTTTCCTCATCAGCCATGCCGCATACTTTTTATTCAACTGAGTAGCTGACCCATCTGTGGGCCATGTGTTGTTTACTGTATGACTTGAGTGCAATATTTTTTTGGGCATAATTCGCGATTCTTCAAGGTCCCGATTTTTATAATGAACATGAGCTGAATAGCGATTTATGAATATCAAGCGTAGTTACTGTAGTTATGTTGGTTACCTTTGTTACTTCTAATGCACTGCCCGGACAAAAAAAGAAATTGAATTATGATTTGAATTTAAATCGGCACATACTTAACAGCCAATGACTGGATCATTATTACAGCTCAGCAACATTATGCAGCAATAAAATGAAGAACCTGAATGTACTTGAATTTTATGCCATCAGTGGATTTTTTTTCTTCCCCAATGGGATGGGCATATTCAAGGACAAGAATCCAAGATTCATCGGGCTCAAATTGTCAAAGAGTGCTTCAGGGAGCACGAGAAATAATTTTTACATATGATTTGGCTACCACAGGGACTTGACCTTAACTCCATTAGTCTTTGGGATGTGCACACTTCATGGATCTCGGTGACAAATTAATGCAAATCTGGATGAAAATAAATGTTGAGATGTTGCATAAGCTTGTGGAAACAATTCTATGATTAATGTGAGCCATAATCATAGCTAAAGGCAGTACAACAACATATTAAAGTGTGCAACTTATTATTTTTTTATTTGCCCTGTGGCACATGGCCCAATTTTCTTAAGGGCTTAACATGCACATGTCTGGTATGGCACTATCATGAATGGGCAAGCTTCTGCAGAGTCTTATTTGGACCTGTCTGAATTTAAATCCAGTGTTTGGGCTATCAAGTGTGGTTGCATATCTGTAGCGATAAACATTCCTTCAGTCATATTCTTTTTTATTTATTGATTTTAGCAGATGTGGTAATCTGGCTGTCAGTAAGCAAAGGTCACAGGTTACTGGCTAATATAACCTAATCTTTTTTTCCCCCAATGTCAGCATTCTAGTGATAAAAGAAAGTATCTAATAATTCAAGGTATCAAGTAAAAGTATTTTTTTAAAACCTTCAAAAACTCAACATTTGTGGCATGCAGCAGCAGAGTCATAGGTGTTGAGGGGTTAGCCAATTGCATCTACAAAAGAACAGATTTAGGACAGATTTCTGAATTTAATTACTTGATCTTGAAGAGTGCAGAGAAAAGTCTGTGCGTGGGGACTGTGCACTTCCCTCCAAGGTGGAGCTGTGTATTCCAGGTTGTAAGTAGTTAAATTAAATATGTAGTAAATTTAGAGTTGCAAATTGTGATTTGAAAAATAAGTATCTGAAATAGGTGTGTAAAACTGCGGGAAAATGCAATGGCAAGAGAGAGGACTTCATTGAGTTTATGGTGGTGGTTTCTGGTTTTTCCCAGTAACTGAAGTCAGAGTTACGCATTTCACAATCTGTAGCTGCTGTCAATCAGAAGCCAAAGTCTGCCTGTGTCCTGTTGATAAAGAAGCAGTGGAAAGGGCTAAAACTTCAGTCAGACTCTGTTCTTTCTTAATCCGTCACAGCTCCAGGAATCATTAACCCAAAGTGTAGCAGTTGTTTTTCTCTGAGTAACTGTACAAAATAAAGCACAAAACAGTAATTAATTTTAATCAGCTGTTATAACAACCTGTTACATTATTCTACCACTGTTAAAACTTCATTTAAGTATTTACCAGATTCTCATTCCCAAAACAGCTTACCATGCTAAAATGGTCCAATATTAATGTGCAGTTGAGGGTGTCATAGTGGGGTTCGAGTCCCACCCCCACTCTGTATGCTTGGCGGCTCTGACCAATGGGTTGATTTTCTGCAGTTGAAATATTTAATCTCGTGGGGGGATTTGCATATATTGTCAGATAGTAGTGATTTGGCTTAGCGGGGTCATCGGGCTAAGCCACTGTGTCTGTGATTGGAAAGTTCTTTGCTTGCCCTTCTCCCTATCTGCTGCCTGACATAAACCGTTCGGTTACCCCCAAATAACTGAAATTTCCATTGTCCATCCACAAGATCTGCTCCCAGTCTTGAACACTCCAGTGTTTGTGTTGTTTGCCCCACACAAACTAAAACTTTGAAGTAAAGGATTTCTGGCAGCAACTCAACCATGCAGTCCGTCTACTCCCAGTCTTCGCTTTAGTCTTTGTAAGAGATACTGGTTTCACTGTATTCACATTAATCGCAGACGTCAGATCTCGAGCAGTCATCTTTCGATTTCGCTTGTATGTCACAACTACGTGTTGATCTTCAGCCTTTCATGTGTCTTTAATTGCTACCTGTGAACCTTTTTTTCTGTTAACAGTAGGTCACTACTTGCTTGGAAACTTTTACCTTTATGGCTATTTTGTGAGGAGAGAACCGTTCTTTACTCAAAATTCTGATGTGAGCCCTCTGTTCAATTGATAGCTGTGCCTTTCTAGTTATTGCAAACATAAAAATAACAAATATTTACCAAAAAATCTAACTTATCAGTTGTGATACAGTACAACTGAAGAAACGAGTAGTAGACAGTCCATTTACATCTCTCACAAATTGATGTGGGATAAGGCAGATAAATGGCTGTCATTTAGTTAATTAACTATGCTCTAAAGACAGATTTGAAATGTCTTCTTCAAAAGTAACAGTTTCAGCCTTTGTGGCTAAATAATTTGTTACTACAAGTAGGGCTGGGCGATAGTGTTGATAATTATGTCAAATGCTTGATGAAAGTTTGGTATAATTGAAGGTCGCAGGTGACATGCTTTTCATCACAAAATGTCACTTTCTCTCTGACAATTTGTCAGGACCGGGAGTAGAGCACAAGCGCAAGCTGAGTTGAGAAAATTGGAAATTTATCGAACGATGTGGAAGAAAAAAAAATATTTCTGAACAAGCCTCCTATATCCTAGATAAAGAGAGAAAAATAACTAAGTCCGTAACTCAGGATTGGTAAAGTAAAATCTTCTTTATTACTGAGATGATGCAAATTATCATGACAGAGTGCTCCACATAAGCCGGGTACTAGCACACCCCTCCAAAGAATAGTGTTCCATTATGTACTTTCAAAAGGCGACCTTTTCTTTTGAGGGGTGTGAAAATCAAAATGCCACTCTTCATGCTTTACCACATTTTGGTGTAGGAGCCACAGTGTCCCATGCAGTATTAACTATGATTAGATTTGCATAGCACATCCTGTGTCAAGCATTGGTAGGGTATTTACCTGTACTTTTTAATGGAATGTGGCTGTATGTTTAATATGGCAATGGGGTATGGACCAGGAGATTTATTTAGGGAAATACATGACCTTTGTGGCCACTAAGTGGTGGGGCCACCAATTCAGAGGGAAGCACATTTTCACCCTGACTGGTGGGGATAGTTCTTTGAGAATGGATGGGTTCATTGGGATGTGGTAATCCGTAAAGGACAGGTGCTCTACAGGGTATCCAGTTTTCTAGGTGGAGAGAACATAAGCAACTTGCTTATCCTTTTATATCCCCTGTTCATGGTAGTTAATAGCCACCAGTTATGTGGTTGTGACTGACTTTGATCACTTCTTTCTGGTACACAATAGATTCCTTGGATGATCGCATCAGCACAGTCGAAAGAAAACAAAATTGAATAACCTACTAAAAGTATTTGAATAAGTGGCATCTGCTGTAACATATGTATGAAGCTATGTTTTAGGTATAGGGATTTATACTTGTGTGTAAGGCGGGGCGATATCACATCAATATTATGTTGTATATGCATCACCAAGGTTTCAGAAGAGAGGTGAAACATTTGACCGGATGGTAGCTTTTTGGTACTATGCAGATGTTTTATTTACACCCACAATTTGTTGAACAGATTAGTAGTGTGCCTAAAATATTTTAGGCACACTACATTTTATGATGCCCAAAAGTTAGTAATCAATATAAATTCGGCATATCCGTATGTTTAATAAATGTATCAGACTTTAAACTGCAAAAAGTAGCTCCGCACTAGAGCCCTGCATTGGGACTCGGATCCCACGGGCCCTGCGGGACCCAACGGAAGTCTCCCGGGAGCGGGCGGGTTTTATGATTGCCACGGGCGGCTAAAAACAGACAGCGGCTCCCTAGATTTTTGCCATGATAGAATGTAACCGTCATTTATTTTGTGTTATATATTTATGTTTGTTCTGCGCCATTGTATAAAATTATAATGTTCAGCTAGTTTAAATAAATTTCTTTGAAATAAGGCTCAGGGTTCTTTTCTGTTTTTAAGCTGCTGTTGTTTGTTTATAATAATGTGATATTTAAACATTTCTTGCATAGATTTAGTTATCCATCCATCCATCCATCCATCCATCATCTTCCGCTTGATCTGGGGTCGGGTCACGGGGGCAGCAGTCTCAGCAGGGAAGCCCAGACTTCCTTCTCCCCGGCCACTTCATCCAGCTCCTCTGGGGGGATCCCGAGGCGTTCCCAGGCCAGCCGGGAGACATAGTCTCTCCAGCGTGTCCTGGGCCTTCCCCGGGGTCTCCTCCCAGTGGGACATGCCCGAGCCACCTCATCTGGCTCCTCTCGATGCGGAGGAGCAGCGGCTCTACTCTGAATCCCTCCCGAATGACTGAACTCCTCACCCTATCTCTAAGGGAGAGCCCAGCCACCCTGCGGAGGAAACTCATTTTGGCTGCTTGCACCCGCTATCTCGTTCTTTCGGTCACTACCCATAGCTCATGACCATAGGTGAGGGTAGGAACGTAGATCGACTGGTAAATCGAGAGCTTTGCCTTTTGGCTCAGCTCTCTCTTCACCATGACAGACCGATGCAGCGCCCGCATGACTGCTGACGCTGCACCGAACCGCCTGTTGACCTCCCGTTCCATCGTTCCCCCACTCGTGAACAAGATCCCGAGATACTTAAACTCCTCCACTTGGGGGAGGACCCCATCCCCAACCCGGAGAGAGCATTCTACCCTTTTCCGGCTGAGAACTATGGTCTCGGATTTGGAGGTGCTGATTCTCATCCCAGCCGCTTCACACTCGGCTGCGAACTGCTCCAGTGAGAGCTGAAGGTCACGTTCCGATGAGGCCAACAGAACCACATCATCTGCAAAAAGCAGCGACCTAATCCTGAGGTCACCGAACCGGATACCCTCAACACCCTGGCTGCGCCTAGAAATTTTGTCCATTAAAGCTATGAACAGAATCGGTGACAAAGGGCAGCCCTGACGGAGTCCAACCCTCACCGGAAACAAGTCCGACTTATTGCCGCCCATGTGGACCAGGCTCTGGCACCGGTCATACAGGGACCAAACCGCCCTTAAAAGGAAGCCCGGTACCCCATACTCCCGGAGCACTTCCCACAGGACTCCCCGAGGGACACGGTCGAATGCCCTCTCCAAGTCCACAAAACACATGTAGACTGGTCGGGCAAACTCCCATGAACCCTCCAAAACCCTGCTGAGAGTATAGAGCTGGTCCACTGTTCCACGGCCAGGGCAAAAACCACACTGCTCCTCCTGAATCCGAGGTTCGACAATCCGGCGGACCCTCCTCTCCAGGACCCCCGAATAGACCTTACCAGGGAGGCTGAGGAGTGTGATCCCCCTATAGTTGGAGCACACCCTCCGGTCCCCTTTCTTAAAGAGGGGGACCACCACCCCGGTCTGCCAGTCCAGAGGCACTGCCCATGTCCACACGATGCTGCAGATGCGTGTCAGCCAGGACAGCCCCACAGCATCCAGAGCCTTGAGGAACTCCAGGCGAATCTCATCCACCCCCGGGGCCCGGCCACCGAGGAGCGTTTTGACCATCTCAGTGACCTCCGCCCTAAAAATAGGCGAGTCCACCCCCAAGTCCCCAGACTTTGCTTCCATATCAGAAGGCGTGTCGGTGGGATTGAGGAGGTCTTCGAAGTATTCCTTCCACCGACCCAAAACGTCCCGAGTTGAGGTCAACAGCGCACCATCCCCACCATAAATAGTGTTGATGCTGCACCGCTTTCCCGCCCGGAGCCGCCGGATGGTGGACCAGAATCTCCTCGAAGCCGTCCGGAAGTCGTTCTCCATGGCCTCGCCAAACTCCTCCCACACCTGAGTTTTTGCCTCAGCAACTGCCAAAGCCGCATCCCGCTTGGCCTGCCGGTACCTGTCAGCTGTGTCTGGAGTCCCACAGGCCAAAAAGGCCCGATAGGACTCCTTCTTCAGCTTGACGGCATCCCTTACCACTGCTGTCCAACAGCGGGTTCGGGTATTGCCGCCGCGACGGCCGCAGCTCCGGTCAGCCGCCTCCACAATGGACTCAATGTCCCCTGCCTCCCCCGGGATATGGGAGAAGTTCTGCCGGAGGTAGGAGTTGAACCTCTCCCTGACAGGGGATTCCTCCAGACGTCCCCAGCAGTCCCTCACTATACGCTTGGGCCTGCCAGGCCTGGCCGGCTTCCTCCCCCACCAGCGGAGCCAACCCACCACCAGGTAGTGATCGGTTGACAGCTCCGCCCCTCTCTTCACCCGAGTGTCCAAGACATGCGGCCGCAAGTCCGACGACACGACTACAAAGTCAATCATCGAACTGCGGCCTAGGGTGTCCTGGTGCCAAGTGCACATATGGACACCCTTATGCTTGAACATGGTGTTCATTATGGATAATCCGTGACGAGCACAGAAGTCCAATAACAAAACACCGCTCAGGTTCAGATCGGGGGGGCCGTTCCTCCCAATCACGCCCCTCCAGGTCTCACTGGCATTGCCCACGTGAGCATTGAAGTCCCCCTGCAGAACAAGAGAGTCCCCAGGAGGAGCGCTCTCCAACACCCCTTCCAAGGACTCCAAGAAGGGTGAATATTCTGAACTGCCGTTTGGCGCATAAGCACAAACATCAGTCAGAACCCGTCCCCCCACCCAAAGGCGAAGGGAGGCTACCCTCTCGTCCACTGCGGTAAACCCCAATGTACAGGCACCCAGCCTGGGGGCAATAAGTATGCCCACGCCCCCTCGGCGCCTCTCCAACCCCCCTCAAGGAGACTGGTTCCAGAGCCCAAGCTGTGCGTCGAGGTGAGTCCGACTATATCCAACCGGAACTTCACAACCTCGCGCACCAGCTCAGGCTCCTTCCCCATCAGAGACGTGACATTCCATGTCCCTAGAGCTAGCTTCTGTAGCCGAGGGTCGGACCACCAAGGTCACTGCCTTTGGCCGCCGCCCAGATCACATCGCACCCGACCCCTATGGCCCCTCCCATGGGTGGTGAGCCCATTGGAGGGGGGACCCACGTGCCTTGTTCGGGCTGTGCCTGACCAGGCCCCATGGGTGTAGGCCTGGCCACCAGGCGCTCGCCATCGAGCCCCACCCCCAGTCCTGGCTCCGGGGGGTGCCCCGGTGACCCGCGTCCGGGCAAGGGAATCCGTGAATCCAAAGTCTTTTTCTTCATAAGGGGTCTTCTGAGCCGCACTCACCCAGGACCTGTTTGCCTTGGGTGACCCTACCAGGGGCATAAAGCCCCAGACAACATAGCTCTTGAGATCACTGGAACACGCAAACCCCTCCACCACGATAAGGTGTCGGCTCCAGGAGAGGAGATTTGGTTATTGTTTTTTTAAATAACTGTGCAGATATTTGCACATGCTCAGTTTACATTTATTTGCGATTCAAAGTTGAGAATTAGGGATTAAAAAACAGCCCTGCACAGGGCTCTACTCCGCACCACCAATGTTTTTTTACCTGGTTTATCTCCACTTTTGAAAGAGGCTGCTGAGCCGCCACTTCAGTGCATTTCACACTGAAGTATACCAAACCATAGTATACCAAAACAGTATTATGTGGTGTGCGCCATTAACCGAATTTAATATACATAAAGATATGCCAAGTTTATACAGATTACTAACTGTCACAAAATGCATCTCATTTATATGTTAGCCGTACTACTAATCTGCTTACCAAATTGTGGACATAAACATCCATAGTCTCCATAGTACCGAAAAGCTGTTGTCCGGCCAAATGTTTCGCCCTTCATCTGAAGCCTTGGTGATTATTGCGCAAAATAATATTGATGTGATATCGCCCAACTCTCCTCATGTGTAAATCACTTTGCTTTTATATTTATCAGCATCTGCAGCAAACATCAGATTTGGTTTCCTGAAAGGGCTCCATACAACTGTAGTGTATTTTGCGTGATAAATGTTTTTTAATCAGCTGCATTATTTGTACCAACACTGCTGAAAGCTTATCTGACAGCTTAACTGGATATCAGCCTTTATCTTTATTTCTTTGAAATACCAACCTTGGTGTGCGTTATCACACTAACCTGTGTGTGTGTGTAGTATCAGAATGTTTGTTGTTTCAGTTTGTTGCATTTGCGTTATTTGTTGCATAATTGGGTTTTTTTTTAACCAAAAAACTCTGTTCCCCTTTCTTCAGTCACAGATGAAGACACTGTTAAAAGATACTATGCCAAGTTTGAAGAGAAGTTTTTCCAAGCTTGTGAAAAAGAATTGGCCAAAATCAACACTTTCTATTCAGGTAACTATGACAACCGCATAAGGTAGTTCTGGTTACACACAGTGTACAATCTCTATTGTTGTATTAAGGTATTGAATCCAGGTATGAAGCAAGTAATCTCCAAAACCACCCAGAATATTTTAGTGTAACTTTCCCTGGGGTTTAATTTAGGTGTTTTTTTATTACCGTAATGAAAAACTGCTTCAACAAACTTACACTGAAATTGAGAACAGTAATGCTGACCAAAAGGAACCATTTGATTATCAGTGTGCTGCCTGAAACAGAAATGGCATACAGTATACGGTAAAACCTCGGATTGCGAGTATACTTCGTTGTAATCCAAAGCACTCGTATATCAAAGAATTTTCCCTTTAGAAATAACAGAAACTCGGATGATTCGTTCCACAGCACAAAAATATTCATATGAAAATGATAAATACAAAATATAAAGAAAAAATACAAAAACAAATTAACCTGCACTTTACCTTTGAAAAGAATCATGGATGGTATGAGGAAGACAAGAGAGGAGATGTGGAGGGTTATTTTGTAGCTATAACTAATGGAATAGCTGCTTTCTGTTGGCTCACTGGAATCTCTTTTTGTGCGAATTTAAAAAGGAACGTGCAGCAATCAGTGAAGATTGGCCCCTAGGTTGCGCATATATAAATGTGAAACCTCAAACACCACTTTGGCCAGTGTTTCAGTTTTACTGTCTAACACCTGTATATGCTGTATGTTTCAGTACAGAACTGGTCTGAATTGTTTGTGCTGTCTAAGTTCTTGAAATTATTTGTGCTGCTTTAGTTTTTGAGATATGAATGTTTTGTTTACATGAGAACATCACCACCGTGTCTCTGATTTGGACCAAACCAGTGTCAATCTTTTGTTCGATGTTTGTGCTGTTTAAAAATGTTCATGCTGTTATTATTTCTGAGTTTAACCTCTTGGTTTATGGCATTACATGATCGCCATATAGTGCTTATTCTCACGTTTGTCATATATGAATGTTTGATGCCTTTGTGACAATTTTCAGGCGAAGTATGATTATATACAGATGCTCCTTCACTTACGAACTTTCAACATATGAACTTTCAGACATACGAACGAATAGGACTGTAAGTCCAAATTGTGTTCGTTGGGCTCCCGTTTTTTTTTTCTGCGTGCCAATTCCGCCTAGTACGCATCTCGCTCGTAAGTAGAGGAGCGTCTGTATTAACTATCTGATTATGTATTAACTATGTATTAACTATCTAAAAAAATTGAGAGAGAGAATGATAATTTCTGCAGCACAAATGGGCACAAACGCACACTAAAGAAGCAGACAGGTTTCACGTCTGTGCGCTGTTGTAGGGGGGCTCATCACATCGTCTGGGAAAAACAATTGCTATTTTCTTAAAAATTTAAGCTGCACAAATCCTAAATTTTGAGGCACAAAGCAGCACAAACGTAGTACTAACAAAATCCTGGATTTTTAATTTTTGCTTATGGTTGCGGGGCCAGTTTAACGAAGCTTAACTAGCAACTCTTATTTTAGCCTTCTTCCAGTATGTCATCACCTGCTGGTGGAACTGATAACTGCACCTTATATTGTGGATTTTTTTCTACCCATCAGCTGCGGTACGATTTGGAATCAACAAATAAATAGCAGAGTCACAATTGTTGCGTGATTGACAAATACACGGGAAATGTGTTTCCAGTAAACAAATCGTTCCATTTTTTTGTGATTTTATACAACAGAAATAAAAATAAATATTTTTGGATAGGTATGGAAAGGATGAGGCTAATTGGAGTTGCTGAATTGCCCGTAGGTGTGCAAGTGAGAGTGAATGGTGTGTGAGTGTGCCTTGCGATGGGTTGGCTCCTCATCCTGGGTTGTTCCCTGCCTCGTGCCCATTGCTTCCGGGATAGGCTCCGGACCCCCCGCGACCCAATATAGGATAAGCGGTTTGGAAAATGGATGGATGGATGGATGGATGGATAGGTATGCATTTGTGATTTTTTCTGCAGATTAACTGCAGTGCGAAGTGGACAAAAATCCACAAATCCTTAACCCCCAGTTTCCTGAGCATCCCAACAGGTAGCTGCCCTTCGTAAACATTTTACTCAGTTGAGGGAGGCATTAAAAGACAATTTCCCCATGGGGATCAATGAAAGTATCAATTATTATTATTATTATTATTATTATTATTATTATTATTATTATGTTTCAGTAATTGCCCTTTAATTTTTAAATAAACACTTTTTTGTACGATTACTTAATTCAAATTTAATTTCACAATAAAGTTCAGCTTTTCACGTTGATGTATTTCCTAATGATGGATTTCCAAATCAGATTTTTATTTCATAACGCCATTTTTCATAATGGTATGCTCTGTCAATCACTTTGAGTGGGCAGGATCAACCTTGTGATTGGAGAAAGTGTTCCGTGAATGTCTTCACAGTGACCAAAGTCAGAACTAGAAACATCGAACAAATAGAATGCTGTCAAGGTCTAAATTGTGAGAAAGAATGTATCTCAACATGCCATTTTTTACCCTCTACACATGTAAAAATACCCATCTTCAAGGACTTCAGTCAATGATGGTTCTTAAATTTGCATATGTTTCCAAACTCTGAAGTATAGCCTCGTTAGAGCACATGCAGGCAGCTACGTGCATTTCAGACCATGTAACATGCAATATTACTGAGCCTTTTGGTCTTCAGTATATTACAGTCCTGAGCTGATTGTGCGCTCCTGGCTAAACTCTTATAATCCAGTATATTATTTATGTAAGAATGCATGTCAGTGCAGAATGAGCTATTGTGTAGTAAACTGCATGAACAGCAGCACATCTTTTCCCCTACAACACCAAAAACTAGTGGGAAGTTGGTGGAATATTGGACTGTCACGACCCATTCTTGAATTCTTGGTCAGAAATTCAGTCCCACTGTGGTCCTGACTACTTTGCTCCTTTTACTTTACTTAATCCAAGTCAGACGTATAATTCAGCATATCAATGAACCCCTTCATTGAAATGTTCACAAATTTTGAACTTAACTGGTTATGATTAAAAGCCAAAATAATATTATATGTCAACTAATGAAATGCATTAAAGGAGGGGTCACCAACCTTTTTAAAGCCGCGGGTTACCTTAAGATGGCTCGAGGGCTCCCAGCTCAAAACACACACACACACACATATATATGTATATATATATGTATATGTGTGTGTGTATATATATAGATATATATATTTTTTTAATCCAAAAAGTGTACAATATTACTCACATTTTTTGCAATGAACTGCATTCATAAATTTTTGACAATTATTTGTAAATGAGAATATTTATGTTTCATTGTCAGTGACATTTATTTTGTGCAAATGAACATGTCATAATTTCATTCAACAAAAAAACAGAGGGGGGCGGCATGGTGGTGCAGTGGTTAGCACTGTTGCCTCACACCTCTGTGACCTGGGTTCGAGTCTCTGCCTGGGTCACATGTGTGCAGAGTTTGCATGTTCTCCCCATGTCGTCGTGGGGTTTCCTTCGGGTACTCTGGTTTCTCCCCACAGTCCAAAATCATGCTGAGGCTAATTGGAGTTGCTAAATTGCCCATAGGAGTGCATGCGTGAGTGAATGGTGTGTGAGTGTGCCCTGCGATGGGCTGGCCTCCCATCCTGGGTTGTTCCCTGCCTCGTGCCCATTGCTTCCAGGATAGGCTCCGGACCCCCCGCGACCCAGTAGGATAAGTGGTTTGGACAATGGATGGATGGAAAAAACAGAGGTCAACTGTGTTTTTCCCCAAAACATGAGATTGTGTCAACTCCAACTTTAAATCTGACTTAATCAATGAACGATGATCAACTGACCAGGTAACATGGTGTTTTACTAAAACCCTGTTAAGCCTTGTGAAAAAAGACTGCTGCTTGGTCAAAGCGGCCTTTAACTTGCCAAAGTGCACTCTTGGGGGGGAAGTTGCTGTGGTTTGATAGTCTCTTTCCACATTGTGCCGCTTTGAAATCGCCGCCGTGGCTCCACAAATGAGACATGCACAATTATCTCATATTGATGTAAAAAATAACTCTTCTTCCCAGTCTTTGTTAAAAATATATTTTCTTTATTTTCTCAGCGATACTTTTTAGTAATCATGGATGCATTAGCAAAAGCGGGGTTCAGTGTCATGCGCAGGTGACAACGAAACATACAAATGCATTGTTTTTGTATGTATATTTTTAATTTTGATTACCACCATAAAATTTTCATGTGTGAAACTTTCACTAGAATTTACATAAGGCGCAGCATTAAAAATACATGTATATTTATATTTTTGGCGAACCACAGGGGCAACTTGCTATTTTTAGCAAGTCTGCGGGCGACTGAGATGAAGCCAGCGGTTGGTGATCCCTGCATTACAGACTGATTCCTTTGCCCTTGAATAGAAAAGTATTAGCCTAGGTATATGTTAGTACTTAAGGACCTTCGTAATACATACATTTGTACCGTGTTGACAAAGTATGCTAATGCATGCCTAACACGGGCATTTTTTATCACGTCTAGAAAGTTGAGAGAGAGAATGATAATTTGACCACGTGGAGGTATATAGAAGAGAAGAAATGCCTTGTAAAAATGTATTCTTTCTCACTGTTTATACCCAGATGGCATCCATTGGGGTAAGAGTTTTGTCATGGCATTTACTTTGTCTACTCCGCTAATCTACGGATCTAACTACTAACCTTCATAGTTTCCTTGGACTTTTCAAACTACTTTCTGTATCCGCTAGGCCGAATTATGGATTGCAGATCACAGGCTCGTCCCACTCCCCTGAAAGTGATTGACAGAGTGCACCATTATAATGAAAAGTAGCATTATGAAATGAAAAGCTGGTGTGGAAAATCGCCATTTGGAAATACATGGATGTGAAAAGTTGAACTTTTATTGTGAAATATAATTCCCATTATTTAAGTAATTATATAAAATATTTTTATTATTTGAAAAAAAACGGCACATTTTAATTAATTGATGGAATATATATTTATTTTCAAATAAAAGGACTCACTAAATTATCATATTTGTTTATTTATAGCTATATTTATTTATTTCATTTTCAGTAATATAGTGTTCCATACACATCAGTGTATCAGATCACAGAAGTCCAGTCATTTAGGAGAGACTGGATAACCTGTGCCCAACAAATGCACTGCATGTAGTGGAACAAGCCGTACTGTTAGTATTTTCAAGTGGTGTGTATTTTTGTTACATTTATCTATTAAAATTAGATCTTGAGACTTCCAAGTGACGGCATGATAGGAGTAGCAGCTTTTTTTTTTTGCTTTTTGCTCCACGAAGAAACCCCCCGAACACTAGCCAAATTTTTACTTAATCGGAGTAAGTTAGTGCAATTTGTTTAAATAAACTGCAATGGACACACAAAAAAAAGATGCTGAAAAGACAGGTAAAGCCACCAAGAAAGAGGGGAAACAAGACCACACAAACGCAGTCATGCGTACTGATGAAACATACACAGAGGACCGTATGGCGACAATGCTAGCAGAACTACGCAAATTACAAAAAGAACATACTCTTTTGATGTGATCGAGCATACGACAAAATTAGAACAACAAATAACGAATGTTGAACAGAGAGTGAGCGATTTGGAAGATAAGGTACTTCGTCATGAGAGAACTATTCGCTACTTATTACACAGGGAAGTTAAATTATTGGCCAACTGTGAAGACCTCGAATCCAGAGCGAGATGCAACAATCTGCGCATTTATGGAGTGAAAGAAGGGGAGGAAAAGAACATCATGATTAATTTCATAACTAGCTTTCTGCGCACCTCTCTGGACTTGCCAGAAGATTTAGATTTGTGCATGGAAAGAGCACATCTCTCACTAACTATGAAACCAAAGTATTTGGCACCTCCAAGGTCAATTATTATCAGTTTTGCTGATTACAGAGCAAAGGATACGATACTTCAGCAAGCTTGGTAAAAATGAGGTGTGACATACCAAGGGCATAAAGTCTTCTTTGATCAGGATTATACATTGGAAACACAGGCGAAACGTAAGAAGGTACGGGAGTTAATAAAGCAACAAAGAAAAACGTTAAGGCTCAGTCATCGTTTCCTGCCCAGCTAAAAATTCACCTAGAATCTGGTGTGATGACCTTTGCAACCTGGACAGAAGCGGCTCCCACCCTTGAGAAGATGGGAATTCATGTCAAGGCAGATGATCGGGAGAAACTTCAGATGGAACTGTTGCACAATTCTTTCGCCGTGGCATCAGCTACAAACAGAACGGGCATGTCAACCATGACAAATTCGGACTTGCAGATTTTTGTTCAAAGCGAAAAATGACAACTACTCCAAGTCGTGAGTAGACGGACAAGAAATGGTTAAATAGCACGGCGTGTGAATCAAAAATGTATTGCTTTATTTATTATTTTTACACAGCATAAAGGCAACTCTTACTACAGCGTACCCGCTGTTAAATAGTTGCAGTAGCACTTAGAGATTATCGTCACAACTCTCCGTCTTTATAGATATTAGTTGTAGGTTAGTTCAGGTAGTTTCATGTGCGGAAGTCATTTTTCATTCTTACAGGATGGTATGTTCTTTGTTTTTCCTGTTGTGCCTGGTGTTGATTGATATGTTGTTAATAGTTGTGCAGTCAAATCTGGTATATCAGATACTTTACAGGTACGAATTGTCAAATGTGTGGTTTGGATGGGCAGGTGGCTTGAAAGATGATTGCAACTATCATACCATATATATACATGAATAGTTTGACTATAGCTACCTATAATATCCATGGACTAAACAGTCCTATTAAATGAAGAAAAATACTGTATCAGTTAAAGAAATTGAAATGTTCAATAGCTTTATTGCAAGAGACTCATCTGTCAGAAGATGAACATTAAAAAAATTAAGAAGAGAATGGGTGAACCAAATATATAGTGACTCATTTGGGAAAAAACCGGGGACTAGCCATTTTAATGAACAGGGCATTGACTTTTTGTTTAGAAACAAAATGATTGAAGATAAATTAGGGAGATTTGTCATGATAGTAGAAACAATAGGAGAGGTAGAAATTTCTATCTTGAATGTGTATATCCCAAATGAAAATGATCAGAATTAAAAAAAAAAAAAAAATAGCAAACATAATTGCTGAGAAAGGCAGAGGCATGATGATTATAATGGGTGGAGATTTCAATGCGTGCAGGACGGAAGATCAGATAGATTACGGGCAGAAAGAGGGCCGGGAACAAAAAAAAAAACAAAAATACTCAATGACACGATTTCGGAATTGGGACTTGTTGACCCATGGAGAGCTAAAAATCCCAAAGTAAAAGACTTTAGTTTCTTTTCCAACGACCCATAACAGTTATTGATTTCTTTTGTATCTCCCAACAACATCTATATAAAATAACTGACTGCCATATTGAATTGATAACACTAAGTGATCATACCCCCGTCATAATGAATATAGATTTAGATAAATAAAAATATTTTAGATATTGGAAACTTAATGTCTCATTACTGAATGATATATCATTAATTAAAGACTTAAAACAGAACTTGAAAGAATACTTTGAAATAAATGATGATGGGGTAGTTACCCCATCAATCCTCTGGGACGGAGCTAAGGCAGTTATGAGCGGGAAAATCATTCAAATTGCCTCTAGGCTAAGCAGAGCACGTGTTGAAGAACTATTGAAGATAGAAAGTAAAATAAAAGAATTGGAAATGAAACATAAATTTTATTTGAATTTTTGCAGGAATTAAAGAAAGCCAGGAATGCTTTAGATAAGGCACTCACATATAAAGCTGAAGGAACTTTAAGAGTCACTAAGCAGAAATACTATGAGATGAGCAACAGAGCAAGTCGCTTGCTGGCCTTTCAACTTCTAAAAACACAGGCTGCACGAGTGGTTCCTAAGATTTTACATCCCATGACTAATAAAATAGTATCTCATCCAAAGGAGATAGCAGATGCCTTTGCATCGTTTTATAGAGACCTTTATAAGGAACCTAAATCAAACACAATAACTCATAAATCTAAAGCCTTTCTTGCTAATCTACATTTGCCCTCTTTATGAGAAGATGAAGCATTTCAAATAATTTCAGATATTACAGAAATGGAAGTAAGGGATGCTATAAAAAACTAAACAATAACAAATCTCCAGGGTCAGATGGGTTCCCTGGAGAGTTCTATAAAGGTTTCATAGACCTAGCTCCAATACTAACTAAAGTATTTAACTACACACTGTCCAAAAGTGACCCACCAGTTACATGGGCAGAGGCTATTATATCAGTGATTCATAAGGAGGGTAAAGACTGGACATCATGTGAGGGCCTCTTATGTAACAACCAGAAGATACTGACCAATATCCTGGCGAAAAGAATACAAAAAATAACAACTAAATTGATTAACCTGGATCAGACAGGTTTTATCCCTAATAGACAAAGTGTAAATAATATAAGGAGAACACTGAACATTATAACATACTAGGAAAACCATGCAAACTTCGATGTTAATTAGCTTTGATGCACAGAAAGCATTTGATATGGTCAACTGGCAATTTTTATATAAAACTTTGCCAGCCATGGGATTCCACTCAAAATTTGTGGATTGGGTAAAAGTTATATATTTGAACCCAAAATCACGAGTCTGAGTAAACGTAATTTTTTTTCACAAAACGAAACATTTTTTTTACCTTGAGAGAGGGGTCAGACGGGGAGATTGCCTTAGTCCTTTGCTTTTTGCTATAAATATAATGCATATAAATATATATAACCGCTGACAGCCTTGATAAGACAAAATGATAGTATTAAGGGTATAAAAGATGATGGGAAAATAGAACATAAGACCTCACTATATGTAGATGACCTCTTGACATATATTAGTGACCCAATTAAATCTGTCCCTGCACTTATAAGAAGTCTAAAAGTATATGGAGAACTCTTGGGATATGAGATTAATGAGTCAAAGTCTGAGGCAATGATGCTGGTGGGACAATGGCCAGCCCAGTTAGCTGGAATGTTCAAATTCCACCTATCTAACCTAGGATTTAAATATTTGGGCATTATTATAACTTCTAATACATCACAGTTGTTCAATGTTAACTATGGAAAATTAATAGGCAAAAAAGGACCTTGCAAGATGGGAAATCCTCCCTCTAGCCCTAATAGGAAGAGTTGAAACTATACAAATGAACATGCTGCCAAGATTACTTTTCATGTTCCAGTCTCTACCCTTAATAGTCCCCACTTCTATATTTAAAATAATTAATAACTTGTTGTCCAAGAAAAATAACAACAGAACCTAGATTTAAAATTTAAATAATCCTATGATCAAAAGAAAATGGGGATCTGGATCTACCAATTTAGTAATAGTTTGCGAAACTATTACTGGGCAGCTCAGCTTAGATCCATGACTGCTTGGCTTTCTCAAGACAAAGACACCATTTGGGTTAGTATGTAATATGGAATATGCCCAAATATACCATTAGACACTATCCCATTCTCAACCAAGGATTTAGGAGCCTAAATAACATTAAAAATCCATGGGTGAAAACTACTCAAAAAATTTGGTCAGTTGTGAGAAAGAAATTAAAACTCCCTATGTCAATATCCAGAGTAGTAAAGATTGCACATAATATAGACTTCCCTCCATCTACATTGGAAGCAGGTTTCAGAAAATGGGAAGAAAGAGGCTAATTATGTCGCAGGAGTTGTTTGAAGGAGTTTATCTGTCATTTGAACAGCATAAACATGATCTCCCAACCAATATTTTTTTAAATACCTACAGTTGAGACATTACCTACAGAAACATCAAGAATGGGATAGATTATGCAAGTTGCCATCCAAAATAGAACACCTCTTTATACCTAGTAATTAAAGGAACTATTAAAACCAAGATTTTATCACATATGTATAAAACATTACAGGAGGCATTACATGACAATAGTAGAGATATTAAGGAAAATGGGAAATGGAAAGAACACCATAATCTGTGATAAAAACTTGCAGAAATCATATAGAGAAAGACATAAAATAACAAATATCCCTATCTGGGAATTTGAGTGGAAAATTAGAATGAGTAAAATGACTTTTAAAGTATAAAGTAAGGAGGAAAAGGGCTTTGTTCCAGCAATGGAAATAACTGATGATGACAGAATTAAGCAGGAATATCTAAGTCTACAGGCTGAGTTAAAAAATGATATTAGACGAGCTAAAAGAAATGTCGAAAGGATGGTTGCATTGGAAGCTAAGGATGACGTTAAAAGTTTCTTCCAGTATTTTAACTCTAAAAGAGCTCTAAAACCTGAAATTACTAATCTGCAGGATAGTAAGGGTCTTATAATAGCAAACGACATTGAGTTCAATGATAGTTTTGCACGGGTATTCACTGTTGAGGACCTTAGTAATTTACTAGTTATTACCTATCCAGCATCGTCTATAACTAATATATATATATAACTGAAGCTGATGTTTTGCAAAGCCTAGCTAAGCTCAAAATAAATAAATCACAGGGCCCTGATGGCATCTTACCTATAGTGTTAAAAGAGATGAGGGATATTATTTGCCGACCCTTAACTTTACTGTTTCAAAAATCCTTATCTGAAGGTGTGGTACCTTCTGATTGGAAGCACGCCTTCATAATGCCCATTTTCAAAAAAGGGGATAGAAGTAATTTGTCTAACTATAGGCCAATCAGTCTAACTTGTATAACTGGTAAAGTTATGGAGGCTATAATCAAAGAGAAAATGGTAGATTACCTGGACTCCAATAACATTTTGCGGGATAGCCAGCATGGATTTAGGAGAGGTAGATCCTGTTTAACAAATCTGTTGGAGTTTTTTGAGGAAGCTACTCAGGAAGTTGATGATAAGAAGGCCTATGATGTCATCTACTTAGATTTCCAAAAGGCTTTTGATGTTGTCCCCCACAAGAGGCTCCTACTTAAACTCAAAGCGACAGGTATTTTAGGTACCGTAGCGACCTGGATTGATAACTGGTTAACAGATAGGAAACAGCGAGTAGTTATAAGAGGCACAATGTCACAGTGGGCTTGCGTTCATAGTGGGGTACCGCAGGGTTCGATTTTAGGACCACTATTGTTCCTAATTTACATAAATGATATGGATACCAATATATACAGTAAACTGGTGAAAAGATATTTTTTACCAAAATGGAGCCTCGAAGTAAAGACTTAATCACTGGAATTATACAGTGATTATCAATATCGACTGATTTAAAAAAAATGATCAGATCAGATGCTATCTTGTCATTGATATTTCCACCAAAACGAAATTTAAAAGTGCATCCTCTCCAGTATCACAACATCAACACAGTAGACAAATTAGTAACAATAAAACAAAATAAATCCAATAAATGAACAAACAGACCAGCATGATAAAGCAGTCATACCCCACAGTTTCTACATATTGCACATTTCACCTATTGCACTTGAATACAGCAGCATTAAAGTTGTCCATCTGAGTTGTAATGTCATGATGAAATATTTTACCATATCATCATTGTCGAACCCTCATACATACGTATATACTTATAGTGCTGTGGCCAAGTATTTCCTTCTTTTTTTATTCATGACTCTTAATTGTTTCTCAACAAATTTTACATTTAAGATAATATAAAGAACAACGCAATACACAGATCTTAAATATACACTGGATTCATTGAAGGAAAAAAACTCAACTAGTTTTATGTGACAAAGTAATTGCCCTACTAAACTTAATTCTTTAACGGCAACAACTGCAATCAAATGGACGTGGTATTAAGAGAAGGAACTTGAATGGGGGCAGATACTTTGTCTTGGCACTGTACTTATGTTGCTGATTTGATGTCCTTTAAAATTCCAGCTACATTGCCATGATCTTGACTGTTTTGGTTAATGTATTAAGTTGCTTTGGAGCCTTGGGGTTTTGTTCATTTTGTGTGCTTCAGTTTCTATGCTCCCAGGCCGCTTCCTTGCTCAAGGCATCATACTTTGTTGAAGTGTTTCCTTCTCTGCTTTTTGGCTGCCCTCCAGACTAATGTGAAGAAATGCAGAACCGGCCTGCTTCTGTACAATTCTCTGCCACTGGACCAAAAGTGTCTGCCTTCATGCAGCTGGCAATGAGCAGACTGATTTACTTTAGTTTTTGATCTCTTCCATACTTGTCTATGTTTTTGATTTATAAATTCCAGACAGCATATGTAAGTTGACGTAAGTTATTCAAAATCTGCCAATCAGAGAAGCTTGCAGAGGCACAGAGACGCTTCGCCACCCTTCAGAATGAGCTGCAGTCGTCTCTGGATGCTCAGAGAGAGGGCAGTGTGCCAGGGCTACGCAGGCGGCACAAGACAGTGTTCCACCTGTCACATGAGGAACGCGTCAAATACCGCAACATCAAGGACCTCCAGCTGGCCTTCAGCGAGTTCTACCTAAGCCTCATCCTTCTGCAGAACTACCAGGTGCTCTATACCCAAATCTCTTCATTTTCCATTATGCATAATTCCATTCAGTTTATTTATTGATTTATTTTATTTCCATCTCAGAATCTCAATTTCACTGGCTTCCGGAAAATTCTGAAGAAACATGATAAGATCCTGGAGACTCCTCGTGGGGCTGATTGGAGAGTGGCCCATGTGGAGGTGGCGCCCTTCTATACCTGCAAGAAGATCACACAGCTGATCTCCGAGACTGAGGTGCCCCTCTTTTAATCTTGCCAGTGTCACGCCTGAGGTATTACCAAACCTGAACTCCTCCTTGTGCAGTATATGACATTACTGGCTGTTGAATTGCCTGTATGTGTTTTTAGACCTTGGTGACAACAGAATTGGAGGGGGGAGATCGGCAGAAGGCCATGAAGAGGCTGAGGGTTCCTCCACTTGGTGCAGCACAGGTATGTTCTCATCAGCACTCTGTTTTAATTCTTCCTGTTTTTTTTAAGTAGAACTCTGCTCGAAAGTTAAAGGGCATTTTTTTCAGAAACGGTACTATCAGAGATGAAGAAGAGAGTTATTGTAATAAGGACTGAGGATGATATTCCCAAGCCTGATGCACTCGGGTGACCCTTTTTTCAGTAAAATGGTTCGTCTGTATGTTCGATTCATCACAGGGAGCCACAGACACGGGTAGTGTGGAGACCGCCATATTCACAAAGCGCTTGTCTGTTGACTGCGGGTGGCGGCTCTCTAATGCAGCAGTGATGCCACCTGAGTCATTGTCACTGTCCAGCTGAAAATAACACTGAGTCATCCAGATTGTTGTCAATATGTTCTCCTAATGTTTTTGACTTAATCCCTTTTCAAACTTAATACATGTTTGTCAGATCTGTCCCTGTTGTTCTGGCCATGTTATTGTCAAACTCTGTGTTACAATGTAGACAGACTTCTCTCTTTTTTCATTCCAAGGATTATTGCAGTTATGTTTAGAGATATGCTGTATAGAAATAAAGTTCAATTATTAGTAGCATTTATCTTATAGCAACTCAAGAAACAGAAGTTTTCATTATGACTTAAACGTCTACATTTATGAAGATAACAATAACAAGGTGGAAGATTCTTCATCATGTTTTTTTTTTTTTTTTTTTTTACCAAATATAGCTTAACAAGGACTTTTTTGATCCCACGGGGAAATTCTCTTGCTTACAGCAGTGAGGTGCATAAAGCACACAGACACAAACATATAGGCAAAGTGTGAAGGCACAGTGCGAAGAGAACACACAGCGTAGGCAAATAAAGAATGCAGACAAATATAAGAAGTACACACAGAGAAACAGAATATTGTTCAGGAAATAAATATAAAAAAGTAAATGTTCAGCATTAAAAATGAGATGGGTGGCATCGATCACAGTCATTGGTGTGTAAGACATGCTCTCGCATTGTTTCATCACTGTTTGTTTAGTCAGATTTGTAATTTTTTTAATTTCTTTTTAATTTTTTTTTATTTTTTAAAGGTTTTTTATGACTCTGGTTGTTCTGCCTTTGCAGCCAGCACCAGCTTGGACCACGTTCCGGGTCGGCCTGTTCTGCGGAGCGTTTTTCGTTCTCACAGTGGCCTTCATTATCCTTGGTAATCCAGACAACTGTAACCTTTCATTGTCAAAAAGGTCACGTGGTGGATTCTGTATACTATACAGTTCATTTGTGGAACATAAAATGAGTAATTTTCCAGTACAATATTGTGAATGAATAAACTGAATAAATACAGTCTATCAAATCTGGGCAATTCTGTTTTGTTGAGGCTAAATCCGAGCTTCACGATGTCAGCAGGGGTCGTTTTTAATTATCTTCATGTCCCATGAAAGCCACAATAATAGACTACTTAAATTTTGCGATTGATTATATTGATTATGATTTTGTCTGTTAATTTTTGACAATAATATTGGTAATCTATTTTGTTCACAGGTACCATGTTAATAGGAGATGGGAATGTGTGGCCGCTGGTGCGTATCTATCGGGGCGGATTTCTGCTCGTCCAGTTTCTCTTCCTCCTGGGCATCAACACCTACGGATGGCGACAAGCTGGGGTTAATCACGTACTGATATTTGAGCTGAACCCTCGTAATAACCTGTCCCATCAGCACCTTTTTGAGGTGAGAGTACAGTGCAGTGATGCAGAAAGATGGCCAGAGTGTGGGGTGGTTTGGCGTCTGTGGAGTCACATGTTTACTGGAGACTGTTGTGTTGTGACTGTTGCTGATATTGTATAATTTTTTCTAAGTTTTTCTCCCTTAAAGATTGCAGGCTTCCTTGGGGTGTTGTGGTGTCTCAGTATCCTCGCCTGCCTCAACTCAAAGTCCATCTTAATCCCCATGCAAGTCAATCCACTCATCCTTTATGGCTTCATGCTCTTGTTCCTCATCAATCCCTTCAAAACCTGCTACTACAAGTCCCGTTTCTGGCTGCTCAAACTGCTGGTGAGGCTATGGTCTTACATCAAAAGTTTTTTTTATCACTAATAGTATCATTAGCATTATACAAAGTTCTTTGTACCATTTTACTTTTATGATTTTATTTTAATGCATTGTTTTCTTTTTGGTTGCTTATTGAAAAAATTTCCACAGTTAAATTAGGAGTAAAGAATTTTCTTTTTCTTCTACTGTGAATTATTGTCATCCTGTAGAGTCCTTTGTCTACATCTACTTCTGCAGCTCTGGAAAATGTTGAGAGACCACAGTAACATTATTAGTTTCACTAATTTTTCAATTTATGGGTATGCTTCTATGTAAGTGCATGATTGGCACTCCAGTCATTGGAAAAAACACTCTTGGTGGTCTATTCAGACTAGTGTAGTGCTGAGGTATCACCCAGTGGGTACACTCAGGTTCTCATCCATGAGGTTGTTTGTCATGTGGTGGGTGCAGCAACGCACTGTAATCACTGCCTGCTCCTTACCTCTCTCTCCTGTGTAAAATATACATTTACATATATTGTAAACTCCAACCTGGCACTTCTTTGTTTCTCATTAATAAAGGGCTTCTTGCTTTATAGGTCTTCAGCCCTGCTTCTAAAAGTCTGATATGAACTGTCCAAGCAGTACACCACTTTATTTTTGAAGGTTACTTGATGTCATCCTTCAATTCATGAGGCACTGTTGTTGTGTACTGCGGTCTTGGAAATTTTGAGCCTAGAAGCACCCTGCCAGCAGTGTAACCTTCTGCCAGCAGAACCAGGATTAAACCAGGGTTGAACAATGCAGCTTCTTAAAAGATAGATAGAGTGGTCTCATTTTTTTCCAGAGCTGTGTATCTTTTGCTGCTTCTACATAGGCTTGAGCGATTCAAAAATACACACTTCAATAGTAAAAACAAAATTGTTTACTAGAATGTTTGATAGTTTGAATGCATTAAATGCAAACCACCAGGAAAGCACAAAATGAAATTTTGCTTGCACAAACAAACCTCAAGCGTGCTCCTTCCCTGGTTCATAAAGAATGCATTATATCCCTTGATAATGTAGTGTGCTACAAGAAACATGCAAACAGCCAGTCATTTAATAGGTGTTTGTTCAGTTGCACCAGTGACATGTGACACAACCGAAACAGCGTGGAGTAAGACAATGAGTGAATATGGTGAGGATTGTTGATAAAAAGGATAGGTCAGCTTGCCAGTATGTCAGTTTATTTTTAAAGTCTGATTGCTAATAGAACATGTCTGTGTGTAAATTGTGCAGGAAATCTATCCCAGCCAAGAGTACAACATACTCATTTTATCTCCTTCTAGTGTTAACATTAAAATTACCTGTGTGCCTTGATAAGTAAAGTGATTAAATTCATAGTAAGCTGGTTAAATTCAAAATAAAGAGGTTAAAGTCAACCATTTTCCACCTGGTCTTTACTAAAAGTAGGTCATTAAAAATAAACAATTTCATTACAGTTAATACTGATCATGATGATAAATCTTTTAGCTATATCGCTGAGCCCTACTTCTGCATACAGTAAAACCTCGGATTGCAAACATAATTCGTTCTGGAAACGTGCTTGTAATCCAAAGCACTCGTATATCAAAGCGAATTTTTCCATTAGAAATAATTTGTTCGCTTCACAACCGAAAAATATTCATATAAAAATGATTGATACAAAATATAAAGTACAAATACATAAAACAAATTAACCTGCACTTTACCTTTGGAAACAATCTTGGAAGGTATGATGGAGATGAGAGAAAGGAGAATAACTTTACGGAATTAACGGAATAACTGCTGTCTGTTGGCTCACTGGCTCCTTTTCAAGCCGCTTTTGCCTCCTTTTCAATTTCACGGAAATGTGGACATTGCATTGTCGTTTACCAGATTCATCGTGTGCACTGCTACGCCCTTATTCTGGTGGTGCTTTTCTACTAAATTTTGACTATACGAGTGAGGCACACCAACTGAGTCTGAGCATGGGGGATGATTACCCACAATCCCACAGAGAGAGAGAGAGAACCACCATTGGCTCAGTTGTGATCACATGATGCTCTATAACAATGCGTATACGTAATACTCGTATTGCAAGACCTTGCTCATCTATCAAGTTAAAATTTATTACAAATACTCGTTATCTGAGGTTTGACTGTATTTTTATATATTTTTTTAGTTCTTATTCTTCTACTTGCAGAGAATTCTGTTTTCTAGACTGTAAGAGGGTCCTCTGTAGTACACTGTGTGCACAATTATTAGGCAAGTTGCATTTTTAAGGATTTATTTTAATATGGAACATATTCCATGCAATCAGTTAATCCAACATGTCAATAAACCAGAAAATTGAATTTCACAAAGGAAATGTGAGTTTGAACATTGTCAGGGGAATACATATATGTGCATAATTATGAGGCAACTAAAGGAAAATTTTCCCATCTCATCTGTTAAAGTCAGAATAATATACAAACAACTCAAAATTTACAAACATTTGTAAAAAAAAATTAAAAATTCAAAATCAGTGACCAATATAGCCACCCTTCTTTTCAATTTCAGCCATAAGCCTTCCATTCATGGAATGTCTGTTTCTGTATCTGTTAACGATCAACTTTTTGTGCAGCAGCAACCGCAGGCTCCCAGACACTGTTCAGAGAGCTGTACTGCTAAGATTATACAATTCCTTGGTGAGACCTCACCTAGAATATTGTGTGCAGGTTTGGTCACCATATCTTAAAAAGGACATTGTGGCATTAGAAAAGGTGCAGCGTAGGGCCACAAAAATGATTCCTGGTCTTAGAGGAATGTCATACGAGGAACGGTTACTTGAGCTAAATCTGTTCAGTCTCAAGCAAAGGAGACTGAGGGGGGACATGATCCAGGTATATAAGATTCTAACAGGTTTGGATGCTGTTCAACCAAATAGTTACTTCAGCATTAGTTTAAATACACGAACTCGTGGCCATAGGTGGAAATTAGCGGGAGAACATTTCAAGCTGGATTTAAGGAAGCACTTCTTTACACAGCGTGTAGTCAGAGTATGGAATAGCCTTCCTGATAATGTAGTGCAAGCTGAATCCTTGGGTTCCTTTAAATCAGAGCTAGATAAGATTTTAACGACTCTGAGCTATTAGTTTATTTCTCCCCAAGCGAGCTTGATGGGCCGAATGGCCTCCTCTCGTTTGTGTAGTTCTTATGTTCTTATGTACTGTTTTCCTTCCCTGTAAATCTCCCATTTAAGAAGGGCCCACAAGTTCTCAATAGGTTTTAGCTCAGGTGAGGAAGGGGGCCATGTCATTATTCTTTCATCTTTAAGGCCTTCACTGGCTAGCCACGCAGTGGAGTACTTCGATGCATGCGATGGAGCATTGTCCTGTATAAAAATCATGGTCTTCTTTAAGGATGAAGACTTTTTCCTGTACCATTGTTTGAAGAAAATGTCTTCTAAAACTGGCAGTAGGTTAGGGAGTTGATTTTGAGTCTATGTTCACCCCCAAAAGGTCCAGCTAGCTCATCTTTAATAATACCAGCCCATACCAGCACCCCACCTCCACCTTGCTGGCATCTGAGTCGACCTGGAGCTCTTTTACTGATCCAGCCACAGGCCCATCCATCTGGTCACTCTCATCTCATCAATCAATAAAACCTTTGAGAAATTGGGTCTTCAGATATTTATTGGCCCAGTCTTAACGTTTCAACTTATGTGTCTTGTTCAGTGGTGGTCGGGTTTCAGCCTCCCTTAGCTTGGCCAACACCTTGTACTTCTGGGCTCTCCAGGTAGGTTGCAGTTCTGAAATATAATAGCACTGCTGGACAGTGGGTTTCTGATAACTTCACATTTGATTATTCTTAGGTCTTTGCAGTTAATTTGTGTTTGTGTTTTTTTGTTTGTCTCAAAACGTTTCTTTTGATTATTGCAACAAAACGTTTGATGGTTCTGTGATCATGCCCCAATATCTTAGCAATTTCAAGAGTGCTGCATCCCTCTGAAAGACTTTTCATTAAGTCAAATCTCTTTTTTGCCTGAGGAAAACAAGCTGCCTAATAATTATGCACGCCTTGATATCGGGTGTTGATCACCTTAGGCCATACCCTCCTTCATTACACAAATACACATCACCTGATATGTTTAACTCCAATAAGCATTCAAGATTATACAGCTTGGAGTTGAAGTGTATACATAAAAATGATGATATGCTAAAAATTCTCACTTGCCTAATAATTGTGCACAATGTATTTACCTCTGTCAGTATTTTCCTCCATGAGAACAGAAAAGAGGTTACATTAGTGATGACCTGGGTCGAGTCTAACAAGCAACATTTGGCAGTTAGAATATAGCCTTGTTGACAGACTTATATTTTCCATATTACCCATGCTTTCCAGATGGCTTTATTCTTACCATACAGTAAAACCCCTTGGTCCTCCTCATTTGAAATTCACAGCTTGGACAGTTAGTAAGTTAAAAACTTGTATATTTATTACTTTAGTTACACTCTAATTTGTGTAGTAGGTTAGCAAAATATTAAATACAGCTCATGGCATTATGAGTACTAGCTCAAAATGTGTAAACTCAATACTTGTGGTAATCATTACCTAAAAGCCCATATGTATATATTTGTAGTTAACATTTAAAAACAAAGTTATTTGCTGTATAGTAACTGTACCTTGCACTGCTTTGCTGTTGAAAAGTCCTCCTGATCCTAATCCTTCTGACCATATAAAAACTGTTGCTTCTACACACTCTGTACCATGTACAGTTAATGAGTTGTCTTTCTTGCAGCATTCCGAACAATATTTGTGTTGTTTCTGTATGACTACTGTTTTCTTGTTGACTTGTGAGAATGGACCATAGCCAAAAGCTTGCTTTCTTCCCTCTTCTCTCTGGCTCAGTTCCGTGTCTTCACAGCACCCTTCCACAAGGTAGAATTTGCAGACTTCTGGTTGGCTGACCAACTGAACTCTTTGGTGGTACTTCTGATGGACCTGGAGTATCTGGTGTGCTTCTATAGCTTTGAGCTTGACTGGACAGCACCAGAGGGCCTGCTTTCTTCCAAACCAGGTTTGGTATTCTTCAGCCTGAAAGTCCTTCTCTTTTGAGCCACAGAGCTGTTTGAAATCTCATCTGTCTACTAAAGTGCAATGTGCCATTAAAAAAAACTGACAAAGGGCAATGCATATCACATTGTTTATTCCAGGCAACAGACTTTTCACTATATCATCCTAAAATGTCATGGCTTGCCATTCACAAAATCTCCTTTACACCTTACAAAATCTGTTGCAATTTGTGTGCTTCCTGGGATTTGAATCCATGACCAATGCATTATTAGCGCAATGTTCTACTTATTGAGCTACAGGAGCTATCTTTGAATATGCTAATAGTGCATCAGTTTTTGAAAAATAAAGCATTTTGATTTACTTAAATATGCTTTTTGATCATTTTTTAATGGTCTTCATTTTCCTGCAGGTGACACATGTAACACGTATTCGTATGGTGTCCGCGCTGTGATCCAATGTCTGCCAGCCTGGATCCGCTTTGTACAATGCCTGCGGCGTTACCGTGACACCAAACGGGCTTTCCCCCACCTTGTCAATGCGGGAAAATACTCCACCACCTTCTTTGTGGTGACTTTTGCCGCACTCTACCAAACCCACAAAGGTAAGAATGAAATGCAGCATGAAGATCCAGGCCAGCGTGCCAATGAGGACTGACCTGATCTTGAAGCACCTCATTATTTTAGTGTATGACTGTTAGGAAATAATAATAAATTATTAGCACACTATTTGATATATGTATATATTTTGTTTTTTCCCCTCTGCTAAGCCTGTTTAATAACTTTAATAAGTTACTAAACTTTAATAAGTGCAGTTTCCTGCCGTCTGGTCAGATTGTTGTATTCCCTGAACTTTAAGACCTGTCTGCCGCTTAAGACACTTTGGTATGTAAGACGATAACATGTGACAGATCCTTTTCAAACTTTGCAAAGGCATTGTGTGGGTGAGGAACTAAAACTGATTACATTTTGAGACGGATCACCCCAAAATTGAAGCATCACTGCATAGTGTTAACAAAAAAAGATAGTTTTACCACTTTATCTAGTTAAGATGATAAATCAAAAACATTAAGATAAAGCGTTTGAGTTAACTAATGGATACATACAAAGAGGTAGAATGCAATAAAAAAATCTATAAACGTAAGTAAAATATACTTTACAGGATTTTCTTAAAGTAAAAAAGATTCACAATATCTATTAGCACGGTAAAAACTTTTGCTCTACACTTCTAAAAATCCTTCCATCCAACTCATTTCTTTACAAACTGTACATGACTATGGGTCCTTTTTAGACATAAAAGGGGTCATACCAAAACTATCAACATAGGGGTCTTGATTTACACATTATTGCTAATTGAAACAGATATTGTTATAACTTAAATTAAATATTCTATATTAAATGTACAAAAATAAGACAAATATAAAATTATTGAATATTGCATAAGTGTCATATGAACTGAAAATATTATCTATGATTCTAACATTCTGCCCCCTAATTGTAAATGCAGGATACATAACAATATCAAATATACAAACAGAGCCATATCCATATCACAAATAATAAATACCGTATAAATGAACTTGTTAGCTCTTTCAAAGTCCTGTCTTGTCCAAAGTCTTTTCTTGACTCAGTTTGCTTCCTGTAAAATACAAAGTTTGTTAGTAGGTCTGTTTAGCATGCTAGACTTGGATTGCACTTGAACCTGTGGTATAGTTCCTCTTGAATCAGGGAAGGATGCCATTTAGGGGATGCCATTTATGTTACTCTTGTAGCAATGGCAAGGGTTCTTGGGTCTATCTTTGCTGATTCAAGTTGTCCATTCTGTTGGCCATCAAATCAGCCATTCTGATTACTCCATTTTGCAGAATAGCCTTAATTTACTTCTTTACTTGGGAACCTTTACTTTGCAGTTAGACCAGCTCACCTGGATACATCTCCCTTTGACTATAACCTGCAAGCACCAATTCTGAATTCTCCAGTTCCTGTAAAGATAAAGGTCTCCTATCCACTGATTGTCTGTTTCATTTTTAATTCCTGTACATTTTTATTCTGTTTCGATGCCTCTGATTCTGTCTGAGCAACAACTGCTTCACATTCCTTTCTCTTAACACCAAGAAAGTGGAGCATGTCTTTCATGTGCAATCACTGCAGCAGCCGTAAAACCAGCCAAGAGCAAGCCCAGAGGATCATAGACAAAGTATTCTCTCTTGTAGTAGGTCTTTATAGGACATTTGCTCTAAAACTGAAGGTATCTGATTGTGTAGCACTGGACCCCTAAGATACTTTCTGTTGGCATTGTCTATGTTCAAGCCTAAGTCCTTCACCTCTGTGGCTCTCTCATTGGCTATAATGGATGTGAGAACTTCTGCTGTTTGTTGACCGACTTTGTCAAGTGAAATCTACCCATTAAGCATAAGGATCTCAGAGACTGAAAGCAGTACTGCTTGCTCTTCCAGGTAGAAATTTCTCTGAAATGTTTTTGCAGCCTCAGCCGTTGCTTCATCTCTTCCACTTTCTATTGTCTATCTCAAGGCAAAACAAAAACAGCTTGGGGAGGAAGTAGCTCCATAGATGCGTTCAGTCATTCTGTATTCCACTTCCTTCAAGCCTCCATTAAGCCACTAGAGGAAACACAGGAAGTCAGAGTCCCTGGCTCGTACCATAACTTGCTAAAACATTACTTTTACCAGCCATCATCATAGCAGGCTTGTAAACCTGGTCAGTACTCCCACCAAGCTGTTTGGAAGATCTTGGTCCTGGATTAACTGATTGTTCAGTGAAACTCCCTGATATGTTGCAGTGCAGTCAAAGACAACTCTGATGTGGGATGTACCATACCTCTCCATCCTTGCCTTTAAGACTTCCCATAGGCACCCTTACTGCTTAGCTCTTTGCTATAAAGTCCTGCATGAAAGCCTTGTAGTCCATCTAGAACTCTGGATTTATAAGGAGTTTCTTTTTGAGATTGATGGCTCGCTGCTCTGCTACACTGCGATTGTTGGGTATCTTTATTGGCTGATACAATATCCATCAATGAGCTGAACAGACTGTTTCACAGATGCATGAACTTCCGATGCTCCTGTGACAGCTCTGTTTTATCTTCACAGCTGTGCTCTGAGAAGTCAGAATTAAAATGCTGAGTTCACAACTCTTCAGTGCTTGGTACAGATATGCTGTTTGTGGTGAAACTTTGCAATCCTTTCCCGGTGTACTGAAGTTCATTCTCTCTCCTGATGAGACCATTTACTATCCATCCAATAGCTAATCTGACCACATTTGGACCATCACATTGGTTGTTGATAACTTGCCGTGGTTCTGTTGCCTTGTGAGCACTGGCACCTATCAGCAGGCCGATCTCTACCTTCATACATGGAAGGTGTACCTGTTCAAGGTAAGTCCATTTCTGCAGATCTCTCTGCTGTGGAATATTCTGCTGCTTGGCAAAAATTTCTGCCTGTGTAAATGTTGAAGGCAGGTTGGTGTAATTTTCCTCTCCAAGTCCACTGACTTCTAGGACTGACAGGATATAACTATACAGAGGCCTTTCCTGAACCACAGTACAGAGCAAAATCTCCATCTTGCTACCTCTAAGGTTTAGCATTCTCATGGCTTTCTGAAAATGTTGAATAAAAATGTTGAACTACCTAAAGGTAAATGTTTCCACTGTCTGTGTATCTCTGTTAGACTTACACCTTACAGGAACAATGGACAAAACACAATCTCTGATTCTGCCACTATTATTTGCATGTCTCCTGTCCTATTAATCCTACAGCATTGGTGGTCTGATTCTTAGATGGATTGCTGATACATTTTCTTTCTCATGCATGTGCAAAATGCTTGGATGTTTGACATGTGAGGTATATTCATTCAATCTTCTCATGCAATCCTTACTTAAGTGACCATGTGTAAGACAACCAAAGCAGAGACCTTTATATTTCAAAAATTCTGTCTTATTCTTGTGCATCTGCTTCTTGATGTTCTCACAGTATTCAAGCATGTGCTGCTTTTCACAGAACGCACATGCCTCCTAAGATGCAAAGATTCAGTCTTGCCACTTTTGTTTGACTGCAAATCTGTCTATTTTCTGGGACAATACTTGAAACAATACTGCCTTTTGCAGTTCTTTTTTTTGCAGACTAGGTAGAAACACCCTCTTCCTTTTCACTGGCAGGTGTGCTGGCTTCCTGAAGGTTGCCAAGCAAAGAGTCTGCCGCAACCTTAACTTGTCGCTCTGTATAATTAACTAGGTCTGCAAACCTTGCCCTTGTTCCTTGTCTCCTGCATTTCAAATGCCACAGGTCTCCACATTTTCTTTCAACTTTTAAGGCAGTTTGGAAGGTATGGCATTCATATTTGTGGGGTTGTCTATTTCCTCTATGTAGTGGACATCCAGTGTGGTGTTTTGGCAACCAATGAAGAAGTGCATAAACATTCAAGCCCTTAGCATCTTCTGGCTTTATCTGTGGCCACATCATAACCCTCTCAATATAAACTGATGCTATTTTCAACTCACCACTGTAATGTTGATGGAGTAGTAGTCTGGCTTCTCTGGAACCCACGTTTTTGGATGGCAGCCTGTGATTGATGTGACATGTGATCCGGCGCATTGTCATGAAGAAGCTGCACACCTGCTGTAAGTTTTCTTTGTCTTTTTGCCTTGATTAAGTCCCAAAAAGTGATCATTGTGTTCTCATAACTCTCTCCAGTTATGGTTGTCTTATGTGGCATGAACTCCAGAAGCAAAAGTCCTTCAATATCCCAGAAGACAGCTGCCATGACTTTGCCTGCAGATGTTTCTGCCTTGAACCTTTTTGGGGTGGGGGATGACTTGTGCTTCCACTTCATTGACTCCATTTTGGACTCATCTCTGTGATAGACCCAAGTCTCATCTCCAGTCACCAAACGATGAAAATAATTCACTTGGTCTTCATGGGACATCTCCAAGTTCTCCTGAGAGCACTGAAGCCTTGTGGCCTTCAGACATGGCATCAGCATTCTTGGAGCCCATCTTGCAATGACCTTTGACATGCCCAACGTTTCATGAATTATTTTCCAAACTGTACCTGCTGAGATGCCCATTCCATCAGCTATTCGGGGAACCTTAAGTCATCTGTCTAACAAAATTAAATCCTCAACTTTCACGCACATTTCTGTGGAAGATGTTTCCACTGGCCGTCCAGTGTGAGGGTCATCTTCAATGGACTCTCTACCCCACTGAAACTGCTTGCTCCAAAATTTTACTTGGTAGGATGATGGGGCAGACTCACCATAAACTGCAATCATGAGTTCACATATCTCCTTTGGCTTTTTCTCTTCTTTTGTGAGAAACTTTATCACTGATCATTGCTCCAAATCTAGCATTTTCTTACTTAATTCGTATGAGGACTCTTTGGACATCCTGTCTCTTGAAATGTTAGACTGCCACTGAGCCACAACTGTGCATGAGTAACCGTAAGACATGTGACAACATGCCCAGACTTGTTTCAACATGCTTGCTCCTTTCTTTCATACCCAGGTAGATAAATTATTGAACGCCCCTCGTACTTTGCACATGCACACAACATGTTGAATTTATATTTTTCTTAATGGTAATATAAATTATTATTCTGACATTCCCTGCATACGTACCACAGCAGTGAAGTTTGTGTCCATTTCTCTTTATTTTACAAATTGAGAGCCTGCTCACCAGATTGCCAACTTTGGTCAGCTGACTGGTGTGAGATTTTCAATTCGAGACAAGTCTACACTCACATGCACACCCATTTACATGTATGTAACAGGTTATTTACCTTGTAAATAGTCTGTAGGTTTTGCAAAGTACCCCAACCCTCGTCAGAAGCATCCATGCTAGTAAAGTGAACACTAGTGAATCGATGTTATGCAGTGTGCCCAGAGCTGCGCATACGCAAATTTGGAGTGCAGCAGGCGTTCTTCCACTGAGGTGTACAATGACATCAAATGTATCATAAACATTCAAGTGGTCATGTCCATTAGTACACATGCGGAGAAATATGAACCAGCCTTAAAGTCTCATGTGTTAACAGCTTCTTACCAGAGTTTGTGACTCTCCACTGGTGTCCTGCTCCAGAAAGAAGAGCTTGTCTTTGTCATTCTGTATTTTGCTGTCAATAGCATTATAAAAAGGTTTCAGAGACTTGTGTGTAAGCGGATGTTCAGTAAACGCACTAATGTCTCTTTTGGATAAGAGACACGTTATGTCAGTTATTTTGTTTTGATGGTGCATAACTTGATAGATACTGTCACCTTCAGTTCCTGGATCGCTGTCTGTTATCATGTGGGGGTCTAGCTGTGTGCATCTGATGACAAAAGCATGTAGGATACACAGGTCCCATGTTTCTAACTGTAGTGTCAGTTATTTGATAATCATGCTTGCAGTGAGGCAGTTTTAGATTTAGATTTGCCAAATATCTCTAAAAACAGAAGTCTGACAACCATTGATAGTACACTTTATAATATGAAAAATTTTAAGTTTTCAATAAGATAATGAAATTATTGCACATTACAATATTTTTATTCTATGCCTCCTTCTGGCAATTTTTTTAATTAAAAATCTAAATCCAGTAACCTCAGGTTCCATGTGAACATTTTAGCTCTCCATTCTAGGATACTGTGCAACCTCACAACCTAAACTTACCATGGTTTATAACCAGGAAGCTATAAGTTTCTATTAAAATCAGTCATCATACTTTCATCTCATTTGGGTAATGATACTGCATGCGTTAACGCTATCAATTAAATAATAATGTGTTATGTAAGGTATAATTGACGACGGGCCGCGAAGCGGAGTGGCCTTTACACCTCGGGTGTGCATTATTTTTCTAATAATTCAACGGTCCGGAGTCAATTATTCCGCTTATACTACGGTTGCCACACCTCAAGACATCGATCAGATGATATATTTCAAGGGATTCGTCCGGTTTTTCTACTTAAATCACTATTGTGAGTAGGATTATTTCTTCCGCATCTGGCAGATGAAATTTAACGTCGATAAATGTAAGGTACTCCATCTAGGGAGCAGAAATATAAAGTACAGGTATTTCATGGGTGTCACTGAAATAAAGGTAGCTGATCATGAGAAAGACCTTGGTGTGTATGTTGATGCTTCCATGTCCCATTCTCGCCAGTGTGGGGAAGCAATAAAAAAGGCCAATAGGATGTTGGGGTATATCTCCAGGTGTGTGGAGTTTAAGTCAAGGGAGGTAATGCTAAGATTATACAATTCCTTGGTGAGACCTCACCTAGAATATTGTGTGCAGGTTTGGTCACCATATCTTAAAAAGGACATTGTGGCCTTAGAAAAGGTGCAGCGTAGGGCCACAAAAATGATTCCTGGTCTTAGAGGAATGTCATACGAGGAACGGTTACTTGAGCTAAATCTGTTCAGTCTCAAGCAAAGGAGATTGAGGGGGGACATGATCCAGGTATATAAGATTCTAACAGGTTTGGATGCTGTTCAACCAAATAGTTACTTCAGCATTAGTTTAAATACACGAACTCGTGGCCATAGGTGGAAATTAGCGGGAGAACATTTCAAGCTGGATTTAAGGAAGCACTTCTTTACGCAGCGTGTAGTCAGAGTATGGAATAGCCTTCCTGATAATGTAGTGCAAGCTGAATCCTTGGGTTCCTTTAAATCAGAGCTAGATAAGATTTTAACGACTCTGAGCTATTAGTTTAGTTCTCCCCAAGCGAGCTTGACGGGCCGAATGGCCTCCTCTCGTTTGTATAGTTCTTATGTTCTTATGTTCTTATCTCATCCAACGACTCTTTTGCTAGTTCCAAAACGTCATTGTAAAGCTGGCAATGGAGGCTTGAGCCGTTGATATCAGACTAATGCAGTTAATAATGAAGTTATTAGAAAGAGAGCGAGAGAGACAGAGACACAGAGAAAGAGAAACAGAGAGAGAGAGAGAGAGCTTGTATGAATTAGGCTACCTCTGTGTGTCCCTCAAGTGTTCTGAAGCACCGTCTCTCAACTGTAAGTCTGCTTTAAGATGCAGCACTGTTCTTACCTCGCTAGTGAGAAATGTCATGTGTAGCCTTTAAGTTGGTTCACTAGGCTAACTAATACTGCTGCAGCACAGTTGTTGAAAGTTTCATATTCACCGTAAATATTAAAATTTACTTTCGGAAAATCGTCTGTCATGTTGTTTTTGTTAGTCCTGTGTGCTGTATAGGTACTGTATGCTATTTTCCGTTATTACAGTTAACTATGTGAAGTGATATGGAACTGTAATGCGGTCAAGAGAGCTGCCTGGAACTACGTTCGCCGTGCGTTTCCCTGAAAATAATTGCACACCTCATAACGTTCGTCAGCCAATCAGATTCAAGCATTCAACGGTCCCGTAGTATAAGTTTTTATAATTAAAGCAATATGTTAACACAATAAATTTACCAGCCCTAATTTTAAGTGTGTGTGTGTGTGTGTGTTTCTGTGGGTTTGCATAGGTCACATTAGAGGAATGGTCCCCAAAGTGTAGTAAAACCTGAAATTTACATACTTTTGGGGACATCTTTTGAGGTCCCCATTTGGATAACCTCAGTTATATAGAAACTGTGAATGCAATCAATAAAGTTAAAATGCCAAAAGTCTTGTATTTGGGTTATGGTTAAGGTTAGGGATGGGTAGAGGTTAAGGGTGTCGTGATTGGGATTAGGGTTTTTCCCATAGAAATGAATGGAAGGCGGGGCGGCATGCTGGTGCAGTGGTTAACACTGTTACCTCACACCTCTAGGTCCCAGGTTCAAGTCTCCACCTGGGTCACATGTGTGCGGAGTTTGCATGTTCTCCCCATGTCGTCGTGGGGTTTCCTCCGGGTACTCCAGTTTCCCCCCACAGTCCAAAGACATGCTGAGGCTAATTGGAGTTGCTAAATTGCCCGTAGGTGTGCATGTGTGAGTGAATGGTGTGTGAGTGTGCTCTGCGATGGGCTGGCCCCCCATCCTGGGTTGTTCCCTGCTTCGTGCCCATTGCTTCTGGGATAGGCTCCGGACCCCCTGCGACCCAGTAGGATAAGTAGTTTGGAAAATGGATGGATGGAAAAGACCATATATGCCATTACTGTATCTCTTACAGTTCTCAACCTTATGTCATATACGATTCTGGTCATATTGCAAACGAGAAATACAAAGGATATAAACATTTAAACATATATAAAAAAAAAAGTATTATAAATGAGGTTTTCAAACATGGACATACACAATATGCACAAAGGAATAGAAGTAACCACCTAACTGTTGGGGAAAGATTCTGCAGTGTAAGGTGCAATAAATGAATAATATAATCATACTGTCAGACCAACATGTCACAACCAGAACTTGGAGCATTCAGGTAAAATCACAATTTATTAACTTTCAAATTTCTAGGTTATCCATCCAGTACTTCTGGAAATTGTCTAAGTTGGTGAGTGTGTGAGGAGTACAGATTAGATGGGCGGACCAAAAGCAGCACTGTCCAGGGAATACAGTGCTGTTGTTTCTAGTCTTACAATGTTACTTTTACTTGCATTTAAGTACAGCAAAGTTAGACAGCTTGAAGATCCTTTGGAGCTCGCTCTGTGGTTTTTGTCTAATAGCACTTACCTGAGGCGTGCATGTGTGAGGCTGGTTCATGAAGGTTAGGAGCAGGTTCTGTCTAGGTCATGCCTTGTCCATTTAAGTGAGTATGCTGAGGTCTTTCAATGTTGATAATAGTAGCATCAGTTGAATTTCCATTTCTGTAGAAAAACGCACAACACCTCAACCTATACTATAATTTCAGTTACAATGATTGTTATGCCTTTTGATCGGTTGAATTATTTAAACATTTATTCATCTCTGTCTCAGTCAATCAGCACACGGACACCGATGTGTTCTTCTACCTGCTGATCGTCTTCTCGGCGATCAACTCCTGTTACACCCTGGTTTGGGACCTGAAGATGGACTGGGGGCTGTTTGATCGCAGCGCCGGTGAAAACACATTCCTGAGGGAGGAGATTGTCTACCCACAGAAAGTAAGAGGATAGCACAGCAGAAGAATTTCTTTATACTGGTGCAACACAGCTTGTAGTTTTACACAGTCTGATAGTTATCAGCAGTGTCAGGGTACAGGGTACAGGGGGCTGAGTGGGGGCCTCGCCATGTGACTCAAAGTTAGCAGTTGAAATCCCAGGGTCGGCAGAGTTACAATGGGACAAAGACTGAAACTGCTTTCTCAGTTGTGTGTCAATTTGGATAAAAGTGTAAGTAAATAAATGAAGTTTGATAGCAAACAGTCATTAGCAGGTCTACTGTGACATATTTCTAGGCCTTAAAACTCTCATCACAGTCCATTTTACATCTTTACCAAAAAACACCATAAGTTTTATTTTTAAATGGTGTTTTCTAATGTTTTTCTGTGTTGTTCTCTCTCTTCTCTCTACTGCTGTGGATGTGCGTAGGCCTACTACTACTGTGCCATAGTGGAAGATGTCATTCTCCGTTTTGCCTGGACCATTCAGATTTCCCTCACCACTTTGAACATTTTTCCATCCGCTTCTGACATCTTATCCACTGTACTGGCGCCACTGGAGGTTTTCAGGTATGATGGACACATGTAGCAGCCAAATTTGTTTAGATACTGCATTACTTTTAATAATCATAATAATAATGCATTTAATTTAAATTTAACATTTCAAGAACCCAAGGCACCTTACAGTGAGTACAAGTAGACTGGAATAGTCTGGAAAAAATGAACAGGTAGACTGATTCATCAGAGTAGAGTGTGAAGTAACACCTTGACAGTGCAAACATTGTGCTTCCGCTTATTTCTCTTCCTCCAGTGTCTTTATTTCTTATTTTCCATCACAACTTTGCTCTTCTGTGCCCAAAAGGCGCTTTGTGTGGAACTTCTTCCGGTTAGAGAACGAGCATCTTAACAACTGTGGTGAGTTCCGTGCCGTGCGAGACATCTCAGTAGCGCCTCTAAATGCTGACGACCAGACCCTGCTGGAGCAGATGATGGACCAAGAGGATGGTGTGCGTAACCGGCAAGGGAAGAAGAGCTGGAAACGTAGCTACAGTGTGTCACTACGACGTCCCCGCCTGGCTTCTCAGTAAGACCTTCTGATATGTACTATTATTTTATATATATATTACATGTGCATTTCTTCTATTTCCTACTAGCTAATTAATCTGGGCTTATTGGTTAGGATACTGACCTCTTAACAGAATGTTAGCATTTCAGTTATGGGATCCATTAATGTTCAGTACTTGAAAACAACCTTTGTTGTGTGTGAGAAAAAAGTTTGTGTTTTAATATAATGAGTTTACCCTAACCACCCTGTAAAATTAAAATTCTTGTCCGCAGAAACCCATACATATATACACCTTAGCTAACTGTCGTTTTACCATCTACACACAATTGTTTACACATATATTGTGTGAAGCTTTTTTCAGCAAAAGTTACAAAACACTGAGGTAAAGTTTGTTAAACTTCAAGCAAGCAACGTGATTCACTATTCACATGAAAACACAAATGAAGCATCAAAATGCCAATGGTTTCCCCAAGTTGACATCACTCGTGAGCTGCGTGACACATAGAGATGTGCATATCCATTTATTTTTTAAAGGAAACATCCACAAGCCTTCCATACACTGTGTGATGATACTGAGTGGCTACCTTTTCCTTCACTTGGTATTCCACTGTAGCTTGCAACACTAGGTTATATGGGTTGCAGCGTTACACCCGATTTTTGACCCAGACGGGCCCAAAAAGAAGGCGTGGCCAGGGAAACCCAGACATATGGTAACCCTAGACCTGCCAATTAACTGTCAGTACTGTTAAGTCAGTACTCCAGTAAGAGTGTTGAACTCAGTCCCATTGAAATGTCATGGTATGATTTGTAGCGGGCTGCTCAGTGAGACATCCCAAAAATATACCTGAACAAACAGAGTTTGGTATGGCAGTTAGTTGGGGTTATGGCACTAGTTAGTGAATATTAGGTTTCGCATACTTTTCACATACTTTTTCTACAATAACAATAATACCAATAAATGCTTATCAAATAAAGACATTGTATAAGTCAAAGCACAATGTTTGCACTGGCAGAGTGTACTTTACACTGTCTGTTTATTTTCTCTTATTTATTACTGTTTATTAAATCATACATGCAGAAATTCAGATAATTACAAAGGTCTGACAAACTTTTTCTCAATGGTGTACAACTTGAAACAACAGTATGATTATTCTTATGAAATTCTTAAACCCATTCAGAATTTTCAAAATTCACCATGTCAATTGGTTACGGCCAGAAATATCAAATTGAATGATTTTCATTTCTTTGGAAATCTGATTTCTGTCTAAAATTTTATAACCCGTAGTTCTGCCCATTTTATACAGCCTAGCACTGAATCAGCAAAGTTTATGCACTATTTAAACCTGAAATGCATTTATGCTTCCTGATCCTATCTTACGGTATTAGAGGTAGCTGGGATGTGAAAAGCTGCCTTTGGCGTGTTTTGTTATGAATTGAAGCTGAAGTAATTGTCTTTTCCCACAGGTCAAAGGTGCGGGACATCAAGGTGTTAATAGAGGACACTGATGATGAGGCATGTGCCTGAACTCCGCAGCAGCTGCTCTGCCCAACGCCAGTGGCCGCATCCTTTAATCACCCTTCTGATCAGTCTGTCACAGAGCTGCCTCTGCACCTTCACATAAACCCTCACATGTGTCCATAATCTACACATGACAAACTACATGATCGACCTACTGATATTTCTATTCAATGATCCACACATGCAAGACACAGAGATACCTAATAGATGCACTCCAGGGATTTTACTTTTCTTTGTTTATTTTTAAAAGATACCATTTTTGGTTTATATATATTTTTTCTTTTTATTTTCCTTTGCCAACTGTTTTGTAGGTGCATAAATTTAAAAAAATGACTGCGGATATTTCTGTATATATCAGGATCAAACAAAAATGAGAAATATTGATAATCACAAACGATACTATGAAGGAGAACAAAACTGGACAATTACTAGAGAATCAGCCAGTCCACCTTGCTTTTATGGTTGTTTGTGTTTGTATTAAGTTGGGTATACAGCCCTGTCTATGTACACATACACAGAATATGTGAATGAGTTATTTTTGCATTGTACTTAAGTTTTTCCACTATTTATGAAAAAAATATGGCTTGAATGTATGTGCAATGATGTTAAAATGTTCAAGGACTTCTGCCATGAAAAGCAGGTGTTTGAAACCCTTTCGTCACCTCATGGTTATCCCACTATAACAGCACCTTGGTCCCCTACTCATACAAACCCTAGTCACAAAGAACAGAGTAGCTATGGAAACCAAAGAATTTTCAAGGCCAAATATCATTCCAGCAAAACTGATAGGTACTCTTACCTCTTTTTTTTAATAATGGGAAATAAAAGTCTCTGTGTAGTTGGAAATGTTCTTGAAAAAAATGGTCTGTTTAAGTCAGGATCAGTCAGGATTTGTGGTGTAACATTACCCACATAATAAGCTAATGGGAGAGGTGTGATACGCCCTGATCATTTCTATTATTTTAAATTACATGCATGATTTTAATTGGACATAATCTGTAGTCTTAAAACAGGTTAAATGCTTGGTTTGGTATAATCATGTAGTGCTTGCTGTTCCATTTCTGTAAGTTACTGCTAGTGACAGTCCTGTCTGTCCCCTAAGGTCTTTCTCTCTCACTTCACACCCTGGCATTGCTCCCTGTTAAATACAGCATGCTATTGTTAGAATTGGGATTTTTCTGCAATTTTAGGTACAAGGACCAAGCATTTTTCTAAACACATTTGCCAATTTTTTTCAGCATCCAGTGTGATCTGGAAACCTCATCCTTTGAAGGTTTTCTTTCCACTTTAGCTCCTTCGTTTAGCATGTTAACTATTTTTTCTGATGATAACATAGCAGTGTGGTATATCTATGTAGTAGTGAATTTGCCCATGGAATAGGAAGTGTGTGCACACACACACACACACAGACTGGACGTTTGTGTATTTGACATGGAACGAATTATAGGAATAATTGTGCAAGTTCAGTCAGTAATGTTCAGTGTTGAGGAGGTCCCTCTCTTTTGATTTTGTGTTTAACAGAAATTAAAACTGTCATAATATTAATGACAGTAACATGGGATACTAACACTCCTGTTTGATATGTGGTCTTTCCCTAAGATGCCGGAAGTGTTTTAAACACCTATGGGGAGAATGTTTGACCAAAGGTGTTCCTGTTCACATCATAAGTCACAGCTGTCAGAGGTTGGACCACCCATTTTCATAAGCCCTTTCTATGCCACCGGTTGTTTTGTGTTCCTGCATTAGGAAATGGGGGAGGAAAACTACTATGATAAAAATAAACATTTCTATGAGTAAACTGTGGTTTCTGTAGTTCTGGAGGCCACACACCTTGTTTTTGAGCACTGCTGGCAGTAAACGGGTATTTCTTTACATTTTCAATGTAACAGGTTTTGTGTTTTCATCCTCGGCATCTAGGTGTTTGATGTTTTAGTGGTGAATATGTCTGTGATTAGCATGCATGCAAAGCTACATACACAATGCTGGAGTAGACTTAATTGTGTTACATGGTCCTTGTCATTTAAACAATGAATGATTGATAATGTGCCTTCATTCACTGCACATGAAAAAGGCACAAACCAAAAATGGCAGGTACATTTGACACCATATGTATGACAGTAGAGAGATATGAGATTTGTCATTAAGTAAACCGAAGACATATTGAGTACAGTAAGCCCTAGTACATCATGCATGCTACAATGCAGCATTCTTGAAATGTGATTTCTGTCCTTCAGTTTTCAGAACACAGTTTTCAGGCCCATTATGTCTGAATCTGACGTTTCTGGCATCTATACATTTCTGTGGAGTGGACTGTGTTTCTTTTTAGCATAGTCCCAAAAGCTGTACTACATCTAGACATTAGCAGTTAGCATTAGCCATTAGCATCTTAATTCAGTGCAAGTACAATATTTATTGATTTAGTTGCCTCATGTTAACTGATTTCATTTGATTTATAATACTCAGAACTGACCCATATCTTCAGAATTGGCCTTGACAGGGGAGGGAAAATGCAGAAATGATCTTTTTCCCTGGAAATTGAGTTGCATCACAAATTAATGTTTGTTTTTAAATATGTAGTTTTGTATAAAAAATATATATATATATTCACACGTTTAATGTTTCAGCAATGAAGTTCCAATGAGGTCTTGTTGGAATGGAGCAGTGTAATAGAAATGTGGATCTCCACGATGTACCTGAAATCACCTGGCCCAATGACAGCTTAATACATATTTGTTCAGTCTCTTTTGTAATTGAACACTGACCTTCTGCATCTTAATCCTTTCTGCTCCGTCCCTATTTGTCACCACCTCCCTGTATACTGAAGCTGAAGGTGAATCATTCCATTTAGAAATTTCTGTTTCCTGCATGCTGTTACTAGAATCATAGAATTAAGTTTATAATGCCTATATAATCTCTGTAGTGTCCTGGACCCTGGATCTATGGAAGAAGACAATCGCTTCAGTTGAATAACCTCCTTTAAATGTGAACTTCTTTAAGTTTTCACACTGATTGGTTACTGATTGGTTAGCCACCTGATTTTTTTCATCTAACCCTAAATCATGCATGCTCTTACACATCTAAGCACATTTTCTTTGTCTGGGAAATTATATAAAAAAATAACTCTTGCTTTTCCAGGGTCAATTTCAATATCCTTTCAGTCTCCGTCTTGCACTCACATTGTTTTTGCAATACCATGAACACAGGGTCTGTGTTGTTCCTGATCGTTACTAAACTTTCTCTTAACAATACAACGGGAAGCCTTGAGTGAATCCACACTGCCGGTGCTGTCACCCGACATCACAGCTCACTCAAACTGTGTGTCAAGGTATTACAGGAATTTTTCTTCTGGAAGAAAATTGCTATACCTCAGGAGGCTTAACTAGCTTTGTCGCCAAAGGCCAGTTTGCCGCGAGATATATTTCTCTTGTGGCTCTTGACTTTGTTTCTTTTTGAGGTGGTATTTATTTTACATTTTTCCTAAATAAACAATTGGGTGTCAACCCCCCCCCCCAATCCTGCACTGCTTCAAGCACCTTGACCTCACCTGTGCTCCCAATAAAGTTTTCCTCTTTTTTTGTATTTGCCAATTGTCACTTTTGTGCTTCAGATATTTTAATTATGTGAATACATAATTAAATCACAGGCCTGTTCATAGTAAGTTGTGTTAAATATTGACTATAAACTTTTCAATCAAACTATTTCTGTGTTGGGCATTTTTTCTTTATAATTCTCCACTTCCTATTAAGCTAATTTTGTGATATAATTTTGAGAACAAGACAAGACTAATGAAGTTGGACAGGTTAACAGAGAATGTGTTTTATTTTCCTCTGCATGGCTTGTGTACCATACATTATGAACACACATCACATTTTCCTTACTATACTGTATGTGGCTCTTTAAAGTGGTGTCATTTTTCAGAAGAAATTTCCAATGCGCTGTAAAAAATAAAATTTTGTATCTTGAGAGGCAAATTTCTGGTGTGTTAAAGTGTCAGATACCAGATTCAGTGGAACTTGGGTGGAGGGGACATTTTTTCAGGGGCAGTTATTTTAATTCTCGTGAATCCATGATTTCGTTCTGTGTCAGCCTGTGTGATGTTTCAGTGCTGTAGTCTTCTAATCGTCTTAATTACCATGTTGAGTAAGGAACGTACGCTCTATACCTTTTAAATCTCTAAATTCTGTGTCATAAGACCAAGGAATGATTGGTTCTAAATTCTGCTTTTTGTATCTTAGCTTGTACAGTGTTGTTCAATGTGTTGTTCTGTACTATGATGATTTATCAGTTGGTCTGTTTTGTATTCTTTGTAAGGTTTTCAGTGGCTCTGTCATAGTTGATTTTTATAAATCATGATTTATAAAGGGATAGCCCTGAGTCTTACTTTTATTTTTTATCATTTTCTTGTTTACAGTGGATACAGAAAGTATTTGGAACCTTTCACATTTTTCAAATTTTATGTTGCAGCCTTGTGCCAAAATTGTTTAAAATCATTTTTGTCATCAATCTACACTCAATACTCCATAATAAAGCAAAAACAGTATTTTAGAAACCTGCAAATTTCTTAAATAAAAAAAGAAACATCACAATGAATTATGTATTCAGACCCTCTACTAAGTACTTAGTATGAGCATCTTTGGTGGCAATTACAGCCTTGAGTATTCTTGGGTATGATGCGACAAGCTTTGCGGACGTAGATTTGGAGATTTTCTGCCATTTTCTGCTTCTCAAGCTCTGCTATTTTGGATGGAGACTCTCAATGGACAACCAGTATCAAGTCTCTCCATAGATGTTCAGCTGAGTTCAAGTCCAGCTTCTGGCTGAGCCACACTAGAACATTCATGGAGATGTCGTTCAGCACTCCTGCATTGACTTTGCTATGTGCTTACGGTCATTGTCCTGGGGCCTGGTGCAGAGACGGATTATGGGTTGTGTGGGCCCCTGGGCAAAACGTTCGTGAGGCCCCCCCCCCCCCCTCAAAAAAAAAAAAAAAAAAACGCCAGCATTGTCTGGGATGGCTAGTTGCTATGTCATCATGCCACTTGTGGGTCCAAACTAGTGCGGCGTACGCGTACCATGTTGTAAAAACAGAATGATGTTGACAAAACTATCTTTGCCGTTTTTTACCTCGGAAAAAGTGAAAAGAAGGTGGCTTAAGTTGATACAGTAAATTGGATCTCAAATTATAATCAGTACAGCCTAATGCCATTACCTCACGTTAATGTTAGCACCAGGTTACCCATCTCTGTTTATAGAGACAGGTAGCAACGTAGCACAACCAGATCGTACCATAACAAACATTATTTGTTTGAATTATCCAGAATGTGCTAGTTCGAAATAGAAATGGAAATGTCTATAAAAGTGAACCAAAATGCCATATACCTGTTATAATCTGCAATTGTTGCTTTGCAGCTTTCCCAAAGAAGACAATTACATCCTCGAAGCTAGGGGGCAGTCATATCATGCGCAGGGTCAGGAACAAATAAATTCAAGGACACCAACAGAATGAAATGGTAAAGTAAGCGAAATCACAAATACTACCCACCCGTGTCATATTTAATAAACCAATAACTTAGATAAACAGCAGGTTTACACGTGGGTTGTCAGAATGTTGTGGAGAAGTGCGCTCATGTAGTTGAGAGGTGGCCGGGCGTTAGCTTGCCAGATGCAAGTTGACATGTATAAATCTGACGATGGTATAAGGTGCAACGAATAGACCCAACAAGAAATATGATGCGGTCAAAATAATATGTGCTGTGAATTTCTTGCCAACTAGAGCCACGGCGGGCAGATGATAAATGGAACCTATTGTCCTACCTTAAAACTTCGTAGCTGCAGTTAATGTTGTCGTTAGCTGTGTGATCCTTTTGTCTTCTTCCCGGCTCATGGAAGTCTTTATCAGTTTAAATTTACGATTGTAGATCTACTTTTATTACATTACTTTTCGTTCTTTTACTTTATGCCATATAGATTTAGGAGGGCAAGCATACTATAATACAGATTGAAACAAAAAAAAACACGTTGCGCCACGATAAGAAAAACATATCCATGATTTCAACTTGGGAATGCCCACTAGAAACGTCTACCGCACGCCCATATAATTCTTTTATTTTCTTCATTTAAATTGCTTCATTTTCTGTCAAATCCGTGTACATTTGCTATTACTGACCAATTGGGCTGAAATTAACGATACCCTTGTTTAAAAGCGTGGCTTTTCTTCCCTTAGCAACCGTTGGCATGGGTAAACAAAATCAACTAAGCGATATGATCTAGCTTATTTTGCTGATAAAATCGGCAATGTATTTGGTACAATAACGTGGATTAAAATAGCATTAAAACAATGTATTGCATGCAGAACTTCCTAGAGTAGAATAACACCCTAAAATCTTTGATCCGAATATTAGCAACATTCCATAACCTGTGCGAAGCAGCCACAGACTGTGTATTGGCAGCAGCCGGTGGGCTGGGCTCTACACTGGCAGACACTGCACTGGGGCCCCCTGAAAGCACCGACCCCCCCCCACCACCACAACCACCACAATTCAAGGGCCCTTGGCAGCCAAACGCCCTCCCTATAGGGTCAGGGGCCCTTGTAGGCAGAGGATCAAAGAATGTAGGCCCTCTAAAATAGACAAACGAAAATACATTATTGATAAGCGCTGCTAATTGTTTTGGGCTAGGGGCCCCACGGGCCCCCTGCACCCCAAGGGCCCCTGGGCAGCGGCCCCGCTGGCCCGGTCCGTAATCCGTCCCTGGCCTGGCGGGGTTACTGGCTTATTAGGGTAACTTCTCGGATTCTAAGTAGTCTGGGCAAAATGTAAATGAACGAATATGAAGTCCATTTAAACTGTTGTAGAAATATTTAGCTCAAGTCAATTTTAATATCTCCACCAATATGTACTGAAATTAATTACATTTGAATTAATTATTATTTAATGATGATTATTAACTAATTGTTATGCTGAATGGTTGGTTCCTCCAGTTTTTTTCCAAAATTTGTGGAATCCCCGTGAGTTGGTTAATGTGAGACTTAAACGGGATTCACTAATTACCAGTATCACTTAGTAACCTGGGTCAGAATGCTCGTCCACCAAGCTACATCACCAGGTAGTATAACATACCTATGGCTATTTTGAGCAAGTACTGTTCAGCATCTTCGCTCATGAACTCCTCTTTGTTTCGAACCATTTTAATTTTGACATCAACCCCATTTAGCATTAGCCTCTCCTTAAAAAATATATCAGAGTGTATTGGGCACATCTAATCAAAAACGCCGTTTCTTGATGAAAACGTTGCCCATGAGTATTTCAGTTTGGTTCTGGCCACGGGGAGACACTTGAAAAACGAGCCTTTCGCCATTGACAGAAACAAGTACATAAGCGGTTACACTTTGTACGCCTTTTACTTGTCACCGGATGAAGAATACAACCAAAATCTCTCCCTGGTCAAGAGCGGTAATATGCGCGAGGTTCCGTCAGCTGCTGGCCAGGACTGTGACACTGATAGTTTATGCATGCTTTGACAACATAATCGAGATTAACCAAAGGAGAAATGTCTTGTACGATTACTACTAGTTATGAACACCCTGGATCTATTGAATATCCTCAGTACAAACCGGTGGACAGCAAGACATTTTATGAGGTGTTAGCTTGTGATGAGCTGGAGGAAGTAAAGCTTGATAAATTACCAGCAATCGTTATCATCAATACGCATCCGAGGACGGCCCCGGGAGAGCACTGGTTAGCGCTTTACTTCGGTGACGACACCACCACAGAGTTTTTTGACTCGTTTGGAAATCCTCCAGATCACCCCAGCTTTCCGAGAGCCGTAAAAGCTTTTATGACAAAGAACTCCGACCGGCTTGTTTACAACACAAAGCAGATTCAAGACGATCTCAGTGTACCGTGTGGCCAACCTTGCCTTTTTTATTTAATTAACCGCTGTAGAGGCGTTTCTTTTTCTAAAATTCTATCATTTTATAACTATGACCTGAGAAGGAAGGACACCATTTCTCATTTTGTTTCTAAATTTAAATGTATCAATCGTGTGACAAATGTATTTACCATAACGCAAACGTTGATGTGTTGGAAGGCTATGAAAAAGACATGTAAAAAGACATGTATTTGCGTTAAATAGAAACCACAACGACAAAATATCACGCCAGTCTGGTTTTAAAAATTTCCGCAGGTTGCTACGGGTCCGTGGAGACGACTAATACCTCTAATACTGTCACGTGGCACCTCGGTGGGATTCTTCTTCTTGATCGCTTCTATGAGACGGCAGACATCTTGGTTGGGTATGAGGGTGCCAGGTATGTTGATATTTGCCAAGCCCTGTAGAAACTCGACCCTGCCCACAGGTCTTCTTGCCTCGGTCACATTATGTGGGTTGGTAATGTTTTTAAGCAAATCGAGCATATGGGACCCCGCAATAGTTTTACCATTAAAAATAAACTCCCCGCGCCGGTTCCATGCAGTGAGTTTTCAAGCATTTTGCTCATCATATATTCAACCTTTTTCTTGTTACGTGTAGTGAAAGCTGCAATAAAAACATTGACGTGCCACAGCGTGCTAGGGTACCCCATTATGTTCCGCCATAGGATCATTGCCACATTATCATTCAGAAAGGAAAAGTGAGACATATCGACCAGCTTTGAAAAAATGAACATGAGAAACTCATCGGGATCTTTGATGATCATCGTGCTTGTCTGATTTATTCTCTGGTCAAACTTTCCCAAATGGCTGTTTAAGAACAATTTGGTGTTTCACTTTGTTCACCCCGATGTTTTCGGGGTTCAAACGAGTGCCCTCCTTCGCAAAGTAAGTCTGAATATATTTTTCTTTATCCTCAGTACTCTTTACCCCAGAGGGATAGCCCAAAGCCTCCTGTTTTCCCTTTTAATGGGTGTTATTATAGTCAGTGAAGAGTGTGTCTGTTCTGTCAAGGAAATGGCAGACTTCGTAGAGCTTGGCAATTTTGTAGCCCTTTTCAACAGCCTTGTTGATTTCAACACAGCACCGCGTGCCAATCAGAGCCCTCTGCTCATCTGTATGACAGCAGACCCCCTGGCTCTCAACTTCACAGCATGTTCTGCAAAGTGTGAACATGAATTTACCACTGGCCCTGTAAGGCAGAACCAGTAGGTAAAGACCTCTTGGTGGGTAAACCTTGGCTTTGATCACACCAAAATAAAATTTTAAACATGGTTAAAATCATGGTAAATGATTACGGGGTGGCCTATCGGGTGCTCCTTAAACTTGTTGACCGAGGGGTAAAGGCTCATGAAGTCATAGTAATCTATGCATTCGTCGCCCTCTACTTTAAAGTACAATTGCAAGGCGCCTCCCGAGGATCGATGCGTTTGTCAAATTCCCTCAAGAATGCCTGTACATCTGCATTTTACGCTTTATGGTTATCCCACTCATGTTCCCAAATAACATGTACATTTATTCATTGATAATCTCATCCCTGAATCTGAGACAGCCCTCTCTTAAGATGACAACATCATTTTTACAGTACTCTGCCATTTTCCTAAAGTCAAACACCTCGCCCACAACAGAACCGTACCACAGCATAAACTCTCTCTTCTCCTTCTCCATCATGGTTTGCACATCTTATGCCTCAGGTGGCAGGTAGGGGTCGATGTAATTTTGATTTTCTATGGTGTTCCAAAAATGTGGGAAATAGCCTTTCTTTTTGCTCTCAAAACCCAAAGCGGCGGGGAATGCGCTCAGCTTCATGGGCTGAAAGCAAAGTGAGTCAATGTATCTTTGGCTAAAGTCCTCATCTGTCACACAGGGCAGCAAACTGCTCTGTGTGACAGACGAGGACTTTAGCCAAAGATACATTGACTAAAACTTTAGACAAAGATACATAATGTGGGGGGTGACGCCATTTTCAACTAAATATTTCATAAGTAGGTAACTGTCATAGCTTTTAGAATTGTGCGCTATGAATGTGTACCTTTTGTATCTACGGCTGCAGTACTACTTAAAAAATGCAGCCACACAACCATACCCCTTAGCGGACCAGCAATTACCCTCAAAGTCAATACAGAAGATGTAATTAGCCATGTTCATCCCCTCGTATTGTCTGCTTTCAAAGTCATGAAACACATAGCGTTCTGTCAAGTTCTCAGGTTCTACTGACTCGATAAAGCACTGATGCTCGCACTTAGGTGTCAAGTCTTCTTTACAAAAAATACATCTCATATTAGGTTTACATTTATGAGCCTTTGAATCGTTTTTTTTTGTGACGGTGTACTGACGGTTACACTTGTCGCAATACTTGACCGAATCACACAAAACATAAAAACTGCCGTCTGGTTGCTGTTTAGAGTTTTGTGCTGCTCAAAGCAATACCGGAAGCGACAGAAAGACGCACAGTCCTCACATATGTACTCTCTGTGGTGCTTGTGGAGCATTCGCTCAAACTCTGCTATGTTTGAGAATGAGACCCTGTTGGTCACAGATAGAACATCTGATTCCTGCAAACGCTTAGCTTCTAGCTCCGCAGAATCGTGTGCCATGTCGGGGTTTAAGAGGCGGACTACATAGTTAGCAAAGCATAGATTATTGTCAGAGTTTTCAGAAACAATAAGACACCTGAGCTTCTTTTGCAAACTGTCAGACTTTAAAAGCTTTGTTAATTTCTGTCGTTTGGCTGCACCACCATTTAAATTAAGAATAATCTGTACGACCAGCTCCAGCATTTCATCGCTGAAAACCTCTGCATTACTCGGCGAGGTTCCCTACCATCGATAGCAGATCATTTAGATCGATCTCGCCTCGAAAATGTATAGCTATGCTATTGGTTACTGAATCACCCTGCAGTTCAACCTGTATGATATCTCCCGGCCCCACTAAAGTGTTCACTCTGTCCACCAAATTTCTGAATGTCTGTATCACAGACCTGTAGATGTCTATTATGTCATTATGCTCATTTTTGTCAAAATGAAAGTGCTTCCTTATTTCCGTGTTGTTAAACTGTGGTCGGTGTATTACATTAACACCTCCAACAGCATCATCAGCATCACCCCGGCCTTGTTGTTGCCGCACATTATCGACGTCCATAATTTCTAGAACTACCTCCACCGCACCAGCTCCGTCATCATTTAAGTCATTTAATAAGGCTTGTAAGATGGGGTTAAATTCACCCAGCGGCTCGCCATATAGTTCTGGAATCATCCGATGCAGTTCAGAGTGCATGGCCAGTCCGTCATCTGCATCAAGCATTTCAACATCTGTGTCCAGTCTGCTGTCACCCCTAGCATCAGGCACAGCCATGTAGTCATCAGCCATTTCCACATTCATCGCCATATGTGCATTTGGTGACCACCCATCTACATTTCCTATAGCCACCCCGTATTAACATAGTCCATAGCATCTACCATTTCATCAGTAGTGTTCTCATTTAAATTTATTATTTATTAAGACGTGCAAGAAGGGGATAATTTCAGCCGGTGGCTGGTCATTCAGTTCATCAATCAGCCGAAGCAGATCATCGGCATTTCACCATCGTCATCGTCATTTATATAAGAACATAAGAACTATACAAACGAGAGTAGGCCATTCGGCCCATCAAGCTCGCTTGGGGAGAACTAAACTAATAGCTCAGAGTCGTTAAAATCTTATCTAGCTCTGATTTAAAGGAACCCAAGGATTCAGCTTGCACTACATTATCAGGAAGGCTATTCCATACTCTGACTACACGCTGTGTAAAGAAGTGCTTCCTTAAATCCAGCTTGAAATGTTCTCCCGCTAATTTCCACCTATGGCCACGAGTTCATGTATTTAAACTAATGCTGAAGTAACTATTTGGTTGAACAGCATCCAAACCTGTTAGAATCTTATATACCTGGATCATGTCCCCCCTCAGTCTCCTTTGCTTGAGACTGAACAGATTTAGCTCAAGTAACCGTTCCTTATATGACATTCCTCTAAGACCAGGAATCATTTTTGTGGCCCTGCGCTGCACCTTTTCTAAGGCCACAATGTCCTTTTTAAGATATGGTGACCAAACCTGCACACAATATTCTAGGTGAGGTCTCACCAAGGAATTGTATAATCTTAGCATTACCTCCCTTGACTTAAACTCCACACACCTGAAGATATACCCCAACATCCTATTGGCCTTTTTTATTGCTTCCCCACACTGGCGAGAATGGGATATGGAAGCATCAACATACACACCAAGGTCTTTCTCATGATCAGCTACCTTTATTTCAGTGACACCCATGAAATACCTGTACTTTATATTTCTGCTCCCTAGATGGAGTACCTTACATTTATCGACGTTAAATTTCATCTGCCAGGTATCGGCCCAGTCACTAATTAAATCAAGATCCCGCTGTAGCTGCTGAGCCGCTAATTCAGTATCTGCTACACCACTGACCTTGGTGTCATCTGCAAATTTCACCAGTTTACTATATATATTGGTATCCATATCATTTATGTAAATTAGGAACAACAGTGGTCCTAAAATCGAACCCTGCGGTACCCCACTATGAACGCAAGCCCACTGTGACATTGTGCCTCTTATAACTACTCGCTGTTTCCTATCTGTTAACCAGTTATCAATCCAGGTCGCTACGGTACCTAAAATACCTGTCGCTTTGAGTTTAAGTAGGAGCCTCTTGTGGGGGACAACATCAAAAGCCTTTTGGAAATCTAAGTAGATGACATCATAGGCCTTCTTATCATCAACTTCCTGAGTAGCTTCCTCAAAAAACTCCAACAGATTTGTTAAACAGGATCTACCTCTCCTAAATCCATGCTGGCTATCCTGCAAAATGTTATTGGAGTCCAGGTAATCTACCATTTTCTCTTTGATTATAGCCTCCATAACTTTACCAGTTATACAAGTTAGACTGATTGGCCTATAGTTAGACAAATTACTTCTATCCCCTTTTTTGAAAATGGGCGTTATGAAGGCGTGCTTCCAATCAGAAGGTACCACACCTTCAGATAAGGATTTTTGAAACAGTAAAGTTAAGGGTCGGCAAATAATATCCCTCATCTCTTTTAACACTATAGGTAAGATGCCATCTGGACCCTGTGATTTATTTATGCATCCTTATAGATTCCCTGGCCCCATCAAAACTAAACTGCCTCCGTTTTTCAGACAAGCCCATGCTTATTCTTTAGATCTGATCAGGCAAATCCACCAAAAAATTACACATCTGATCCTGAAACAGGAAAAAAGCTACTTTGAGCCCCTTCAGCAGCTCATCCCGGGAAACAGCCCCAGCTGAAGAACTCACAACAGGCCACTGCCAAGGTGTTAATGGGTCAATATCCCAATCTTGTGTCATCTGCGGGGGTCCCGATAAGGCATGGTCGCTGGATCACCACTTGCAGATTCCCCTTGGCCCGGTGGCATGCTTCGTGTCGTATATCCCTGATACGCTGACTCTGGTTGAACAGCCAGTGGACCCTGTATGCTGTCAGTTGAGGATGTTTCCGCTGCTAGATCCTCTTCAATTTTTTCAGCCCCAGCAATCAACAATTCATCATCGGCAGTGTCTTGGGGTGAAACGGACAAAATCAGTCTTTAAGCATTTCATACAGAAAAATCAACAACATGAGTAAGCAATAGTGTTAAACTGTTTTATTTCTTAAACCTTTTTATACTTAATTATTATAACCAGGGTTAAATTAATGGCTTTTATTCCTTGTTTACGGCATTAGTGGCTCAGCTGTTTTTCGAGCCATTATAGAGACTGAAACACATGTTTAGACTCTTCCTCATTTCTTGTCTAAATGATTTATAGCACATTCATTTAAAATTTAAATTAAAAATATCACTATAACAAAAAAGTTAAATGTGGCCTAAATTATTGCCTGTTGTCCGTTCCTACACACGCCCCACCACTGCTCGTGTGATAAGAAAACACCCCCTCTGCCTATCTATACTGTCATGTAACGGTATAGCGTGCATCAATATTCAGTAAAAAAGCTACCCTATATAATTTCGGCCTAAAATTTGATGAACACATTTTCATAAATTTTTTTAGAAAATATCACATCTGTTTAAAATACACCGTTAACAAACACGATTAATGTTTTACCCCCTGCATTTATTAATATATCCAAGGCATTATTCTACCAAGGTTTTTAAAATGTTTTTGATGTATGTTCCTAAATACCGCTCACTAGTTCCTACCACTATTAAATGTAATGAAATAAACCGGGGCATCTTGTTTAAAATAAAACTAACAAAATACAACTAAATTGTTTTAATATTTTCAATATTTTCTATATTTAATTATTATAACAAGGGTTAATTTAATGATTTTTATTCCTTGTTTACAACATTACGAACACCAGTTTGGAGCATCCAACCTTCTTGGAGACCTTGGAGGGGGTCCTGGAAGATTAATCTTCTGGGGATTTTATTATTCTTCTGGGGGATTTTAATGCTCACGTGGACAGTGAACCCTGGAAGGGTGTGATTGGGAAGAATAGCCTGCCTGATCATAATCCAAGTGGTGATCTGTTATTTGTAGGGCATGTGTTGTATGTTGATGCTTCCATGTCCCATTCTCGCCAGTGTGGGGAAGCAATAAAAAAGGCCTATAGAATGTTGGTTTAAATCTCTAGGTGTGTGGAGTTTAAGACAAGGGAAGTGATGCTACAATCATATGATTCCTTGGTAAGACCCCACATAGAATATTGTGTGCAGGTTTGATCACCATACCTTAAGACAGACATTGCTGCCTTAGAAAAGGTGCAACGTAGGGCTACGAGAATGATTCCTGGTCTTAGAGGAATGTCTTATGAGGAGAGGTTCGCTGAGCTGAATCAGTTTAGCCTCGAGCAAAGGAGACTAAGGGGGGACATGATCCAGGTATATAAGATTCTAACAGGTCTGGATGCTGTTCAGCCAAATGGTTATTTCAACATTAGTTTAAATACTAGAACTTGTGGAAAAATAAGTGGAAAAATGCCAGATAGACCTGGTAGACCGAAACACGGGTGTGTGGGAGCGTCTGGCGGAGGCCCCTGTCCAGAAGATCTCCAACTCACGCCTCCAGTAAAACTTGTCTTCTCTCCCAAGGGAGTCAGGGGACATGGAGTCTGAGTGGGTCATGTTCTGGGACTCCACTGCTGAGGCGGCAATGTGGAGCTGTGGCTGTAAGATTATTGGTGCCAGTTGTGGCAGCAATTCCCGAATCTGGTGGTGGACATCAGTGGTGAAGGGAGCTATCAGGCTGAAGAAGGAGGCCTGAAGGGCTTGTTTAGATGGTGGAACTCTGGAAGCAGCAGACAGGTACTGGCAGTCAAAGTGGAAAGCAGCTCTGGTGGTTGCTGAGGCAAAAATTCAGGTGTGTGAGGAGTTTGGTGAGGCTATGGAGAAGGACTTTCGGTCAGCCTTGGAAAGGTTCTGGCATCCATCCATCCATTGTCTTCCAGTTACTGTCAGGTAACTCAGGAGGGGGAAGCAGGGTGTCAGCATGGAGAACTGTTGACCTCAACTTGGGATATAGTTAGGCGGTGGAAGGAATATTTTGTGGATCTCCAAAATGCTCTTGATGTTGTGGGGCTGTGTTGGTTGACACGCCTCTTCAACATTGTGTGGACATCAGGGAGAGTACCTTTGGATTGGCCAACTGGGGTGAGAGTCCCAATCTCTAAGTAAAGGGACCAGAAGATGCGTTCCAACTTTAGGGGGATCACACTCATCAGCCTCCTTGGGAAGGTGTATGCCAGGGTTCTGGATAGGAGGGTCCACCCGTTGGTCGAACCTCAGATCCAGGAGAAGCAATGCGAATTCTGTGCTGGTTGCGGAACAAGGATACTGGAGGGCTCATGGGAGTGTGCCCAACTTTGCAATTTTAATTATTATTCCTTTTATAGATTCTTTTAGACATGTTTAAAAATCAGTTTAAAGTTTTATCTCTGCTGCTTTTGCATGAACAACACGTGCATCCTTTGAGACAATTGTAATCATTTTCATCCTTGCTGTTTAAATCACTTGAAGATGGAATTTAGAGAAATTTATGAGCTCTTTTTCTGATTTATAAATACCCCAATATTTATTACAACAAAATAACATTGCTATATTTATAACAAAATCACATTGCTAGGACAGCTATATGTGTGCTGTATTATTAGAATATTCAACAAAATGTTCTTTCTCATCTTTTCTTTCAATTCGGATCTTTCCATTGTATATGTTCTCACGACCAAACTGCATTTTTTTTTAACTTTTTTTTTTACATTATTTTCTGATTTTGAAACGTTGAATGTTTCAAGGCAGCGTTTGTATTGTGTTTCAGAGGCAGGCTATTTGCATAACCAATCAACAAAGAAAGTGTTTCAAGTCCCACCTCAAAGTACTGAAGTACCAAAGAAGTACCCCAGCTGGTTTAACACTTTCGGTACTGGAAGTTTTGGTAGTGGTACTTGATTGGAAAAATGAAAGTACCGAAAGAGCCATACTAAAAGTACCGTACTTGGTGCAGTGGAGAAGCACCCAAAGTCTGAAGCCATGGTTCTTGACCGAGAAAAGGGTGGATTGTTGGGGGATGAAATACTGTCTCAAGCAGAGAAGTTTAAATATCTTGTAGTCTTGTTCACGAGTCAGGGAAGAAGGGAGTGGGAGATCGACAGACTGATTGGTGCAATGTTGGCAGTAATGTGCACGTTGTACCATTCTGTTTTGATGAAAAGGGAGCTGAGCCGGAAGATAAAGCTCTCAATTTACCGGTCAATCTATGATTTTACCCTCACCTATCATCAGGAGCTTTGCCTAGTGACCAAAAGAGTGAGATTGCAGATACAAGTGGCCGAAATGAGTTTCCTCTGCAGGGTGGCTGGACTCAGCCTTAGAGATAGGGTGAGGAGCTCAAACATTCGGGAGGGGCTCAAGGTAGAGCTGCTGCTCCTCTGCATGGAAAGTAGCCAGATGAGGTGGTTCAGGCATCTATCTAGGATACGTCCTGGTTGGCTCACTAGAGAGGTGTTTCAAGCATGTCCAATTGGGAGGACATGGGTTAATGATAAACTAGAGTGTTACTTATCATGGAAATACAGTATGCACCTTTCATAACACCTAGAGGTCTACAGTTAAAGCCAAGTGAAGAACTCAATCTACTCGTTAAATAGTTAGGATCTGACTCAGCTGCGCAAGTAAGAAAAATAATATTGATGCATATCAGATATTCAGGTGTCACACTTAACATGCTCTGGCAGAGGTTAGGGAAGTGTTATGTATCAGTTAAAGTAATAAAATAAGCTTTGTTTCAAAAGCTGAAGAGCTTCTCAAAGATCATCAACAAGTAGCTCCAATGTCTCAGGGACCTAGCAGATTTACTCCTTGAACTCGAATCATCCAAAGCTGAAGCTTACTTACAGGGCAGCATGTGGCTCAGTGGGCTGCACGTGTAATCTGAAGGTCACTGGTTCAAACCCAGCCTCAGCATATCTGCCCTTAACCTCTTGCTCCTTGGGCATACATCAGTCTACACCTTTAAAACATGGTCTGGAGTTTCAGATGTCCAAAGATGGAGAGCTAAAGGACTTGTAGTGGAATCCATTGACAGGAAGACACATCTGACCTTCCCCACACTTCTTGAGTGTGACAAACTTCCCAATAATAGGACAGTTCTAATAATAGAACTGCCTAATTAGATTATCAGTTGGCGAAAGAGTCCTCACACCTGGATTCAAACGGCTGACCTAAAGGTTATCCCCAAAACCTGCATACAGACACTCCCTTTGCGGTAGTCACAGTTGGAGTATGTTTGTCGCAAGCTAATTGAAGTCATTCTTTCTTCCAGCACAGAAGCATGTATCAATTTTGCTCATGTGCCACTACCATGAGCTAGTTCACCATCAAGGACTCCACTTAACTGAAAGCATCATGAGAACGGGTGATTTGTGTGTCATAGGTAGGAAACGACGCATAAGCATACTTCATCAACGTGCAATGTGTAACTTGCAGAAAGCTATATGGAAGGATGGAAACACAGAAGATGGTGAATCTACCATTTTGGAATGCAGACCCACCATTTACTTACATGGAAGTAGCTGTGTTTGGGTCATGGATGATAGCTGCTCATTGTACAAGAGGTCTTGCTACAGGAAAACACTGGGCAGCAATTATGTGCATGAGCACCAAGGCCATCCATATATAAGGCCTAGAGTCAAAGGACACTTCTTCCTTCCTTTAATTCATAAGGGAAAATTTCGGGTTTTTGGGGAATAACATTCATAATTTTAAGAAATGCACTTTTTTCCTTTAAATTTGCTGCATGAGTCATTCACTAGTTCAGGTCCAGAGAGTAAAAGTCCAGACCAACATTTTGTTTCAACCAACCAGTTGATCATAACGTATCACATTCACAGAGTACTCAACTGGTTGGTTGAAAAAGCATCCTGGGCTGAACTTTTACTCTCTGGACCTGAATTACCGAACTCTGTTAGTGGCAGTGACTAGCAATTGGTTTGGAATAATACATTGCAGCCTACACCGAAAAGCTTATTTGGACTACGTAGTTGATAGGTATTATTATTTTATCAGCAATGCATTCTAAACCTTCAGTCCATGCTACTAATAATACTAACATTTCCACATTATCTATTGGTAAAGCATAATTGCTTGTTCATAGAATTGTTTTGAATGAATAGTGGAAAAAGTGGAAGTATAAGTATATTGATTCATTCTTAAACACAATATCGGTCATTTTCCCTGCCTCGTGCCCATTGCTTCCGGGATAGACTCCAGACCCCCCGCAACCCAGTAGGATAAGCGATTTGGAAAATGGATGGATGGATGAGTAATTTTCCCAAAATCATTATTGTAACCTATCTATATGATAAGAGACTAAGAATGTACAACTTGACTAAAATGTCAGCTTCGCCTCTGGGATAGTTAATCAGTTGGAGGGTAAGACAATTAACAAAGCAATTGAAGAAATTAATTGTTGTAAAGAAAATGAATCTTATTGTACTAATTGATTAACTATTGCGTGTTATTTGCAAAAAGCCGAAAGAATTTAAAACATTTTATTTATTTTTGTGATATTTGATGTTAAACGTGCAATTGTAGTACTTATTTGGAGGAAATGGTTGAGGGATCATTAAATTAGAGCTATAAATGACATAAGAACATAAGAACTATACAAACGAGAGGAGGCCATTCGGCCCATCAAGCTCGCTTGGGGAGAACTAAACTAATCGCTCAGAGTCGTTAAAATCTTATCTAGCTCTGATTTAAAGGAACCCAAGGATTCAGCTTGCACTATGTTATCAGGAAGGCTATTCCATACTCTGACTACACGCTGTGTAAAGAAGTGCTTCCTTAAATCCAGCTTAAATGTTCTCCCGCTAATTTCCACCTATGGCCACGAGTTCGTGTATTTAAACTAATGCTGAAGTAACTATTTGGTTGAACAGCATCCAAACCTGTTAGAATCTTATATACCTGGATCATGTCTCCCCTCAGTCTCCTTTGCTTGAGACTGAACAGATTTAGCTCAAGTAACCGTTCCTCGTATGACATTCCTCTAAGACCAGGAATCATTTTTGTGGCCCTGCGCTGCACCTTTTCTAAGGCCACAATGTCCTTTTTAAGATATGGTGACCAAACCTGCACACAATATTCAAGGTGAGGTCTCACCAAGGAATTGTATAATCTTAGCATTACCTCCCTGGACTTAAACTCCACACACCTGGAGATATACCCCAACATCCTATTGGCCTTTTTTATTGCTTCCCCACACTGGCGAGAGTGGGACATGGATTTTAATTAACCTAATAAGGTATTATCAAGAGAGAAACAAGACGTCCCACAGGTCTACCCGGATCGGCCGCCTGGATCTGAGTGCTGCCATGCAATGGACAATGTCTCCGCACCACACCAGTTCCGATCCCCAACAGGTCTGACCCCATTAGTCCACGTTTTGCTTGTTGCTTAAACCATTCAGGACATAACCCCCTTTTCTTGCTTGATGAATTAATTTCGCTTCTTGCATGGCCATCCCTTCTTTTTTGTGTTACACGCAGTACGCGACCATGCTGATTAAGGGCGAATACATGTAAAAGCCAGTTCAAGGCTATTTCATACTTAACTTTCCTGTGTGTACTTTCGGGCTGTGGATGGTCATGCGCATGGAAGCTTGTGTTCATATTACAATTGTTACATTTGTCGATGGACGCAGATGGATGTGGTCGGTGCATGAATACAGCACTGATATTCCAGTGGACCAGCAGAGGGCAGATGTATTTCAACATAACCAAATACAAATGTGACCGGTATGCCTCGCGGTCGCTTATCCCCTCTCTTTCTTCTTCTCTCTGTGTTGTGTAATTTTTTTATTTTTTATACGAAAGATGAAGACTCGTGCTGCTGGATGACTGACGGACGTCGTTTATTCCCCTACCGCTGAACACACAAAAGAAATCCATATAGCACAACAGGAACACGTTGTCACACTTCCTCTCCTCACCCAGGCTTACCGCTGACTCACTGAACCCACGAACATATACAGGCATAACAGATAAAATAAATATATTATAATATATTATAAAATAAATATATTCACCTAACGGGGGCAGCATGGTGGTGCAGTGGTTAGCACTGTTGCAGCACACCTCTGGGACCCAGGTTTGAGTCTCTGCCTGGGTCACATGTGTGTGGAGTTTGCATGTTCTCCCCATGTCGTTGTGGGGTTTCCACCCACAGTCCAAAAACATGCTGAGGCTAATTGGACTTTGCCTGTAGGAGTGCATGTGTGAGTGAATGGTGTGTGAGTGTGCCCTGCGATGGGTTGCCCCCCCCCATCCTGGGTTGTTCCCTGCCTCATGCCCATTGCTTCCAGGATAGGCTCCGGACCCCCCTGCAACCCAGTAGGATAAGAGGTTTGGAAAATGGATGGATGGATATTAACCTAACATTCTCTAATCTATCTTATACATATTTTGACCATCATCCATAAATTATAAAACATGGAATAACGACAAAACAGTTCACATATATACATAAAACAAGAAACTGGTAAGCATAACTAAAGAAATTACACAGTAGGATAATTGAACATTCACGTACCTGAACACACAAAAGAAATCCATATAGCACAACAGGAACACGTTGTCACGCTCCCTTAACGGGCAAAAACCAAAAAGAACTATTACAATACCCCATTAATTAGTATGATTGTGTGAAGGTGTGCAAAAAACTGTGTTCTCCTGTACTGTACGTCATTATAACCATAATAAATACATTGCAACCCAACTTTTCATACTTGTCCCATAGTATCTTATACTTAATGTATTTCAGTAGGAGCACTTGCATTCACCTACCTCTCCTCACCAAGGCTTCCCGCCGACTGTGGAGAGAAGCGCGAGTGCTGTAGGAAATAACGTGCTCTTCCAAAACAAAATTCCCCCAATGGACTTACCCAAAACAAAAACATAATAAAAGTACAAAACAAAAATACATAAACTCCAAATTTTGGTGAAATGCAATATAAATAAAATGCCGTCTTTTTTTCGGTTACACAAGAAATGTAGTGAAATGGGTGAATATACAAGAAATCTGTTACAGTCTTGGTGTTTTCTGTAGGTGGTAGCAGTGACTCACAGAATAGTGGTCAACCAAGAAAGAGTTGTAGAAGAAATGTTAGTAAGAAGTATCAGATTGTAATTTTTAAATTTTTTACTGTGCATGGTATGGTATATTCAAAAACTATTCCTGCATTCTGAAATCTTGGCGATAAAATTTGCTGGGGGGAGATTTCAGGTATGAAAATGCAGTGGTATGCATTATTTACTTAATGCAGCCTAAAATGTCTATAACCATTACTGAGGCCCATGCAATGCACATCACTTTGTATTCCCAGTGATCCGATACATTAAAGATACATACGAAGCACATACAAATATGATACGATATGATTCACCCCTAATGCAGTGCGATTCACCGTGATATGATGTGATATATTGATGGACACATTTCCAACTCAAACAAGTTTTGGACCAGAGACTTGACAAGAATTGACCACGGACAGCAAAGGAGTACTAGAGATAAGACTGCATTTAAGAAACAGATTAGAGAGTGGTAATCTAAATATAAAATTCTAGGTCAAAAATTCTTATTTCTAAATAATAACAGGCCCTCAACTAATAATTCTATGTAAAATAATAGATTTTACTGATGCCAAGATGTTAGAAATGATGTATCTGGAGTTCATACCAAATTGTATCCAGTGTATGCTTTAATAATCGGGGCAATTGCATTGTGAACTTTTATGCTGTTCCAACGATGTAAATTTGGCAATCATCCCTACTTCAGATTTGAGAATTCCATAGTGCCTTGGTATAATAATGGTTATTTATTAAAGAACAACTCAAGCACATAATCCTAAATCTACATATGTTATATCAGTGGACAGCCCAAAAAAAGAGTAAAATAGCAAAATTTCTAGATAGTTCATATAATCCATGTTTGTGTTTTGAAAGTTTTTTCAATTTTTATTTGGAGCAACAGTGTTTCACTTAAGATTGTGCTTTGGTGTATGTAAAGAAATGTGGAAGAATCTCATTTTATTTCTCTTTATTTTGAGTAGTTGACCTAAAAATCAACCTTTTTAATCGAGGTGCAAATTTCCTATGTGCAAAATGATGATATTCAAGAATTAGTACATGTACAGAAGGGATAAATATTTATTTTATTAAATATTTATTATATTTTTGGAATAAATATTTCTCCCGTTTCATGTCTGGAAGGTGGATAGTTATTGTCTTGTCCTCTGCCTAAACTGCTGTCCACTGATACAGGTAAGATGCATTTGTCTTGGTTTTTAATACAGGCATGCTAATTTTATATTAGCTTTCAGACATTGTATTCGTCTCTTTACAAGTAAATTATTCTGAGCCAAGATTCAATAAAAAATGTATCAGATTGCACCTGAAACAATTTTTTAAAAGGAAATACAGAAAATAAAAAAAAGAAAATTGTGCATATATTCTTCCTTGTACTACCTACAATAGGCTTTAGGTTCACCAAGACCCTGTACTGGACAAGAGATATGAAAGACAGACAGACGGGTAGTTATAGATGAATGTATGCATGGTTATCAACGACGTAACTGTCAATATCTGTCAATACGGTGGAATCCTATAAATTCACCATAATCTCGTGCTGCGCTGAAAACATTGCTTCCACAACAAAGAATGTATACCAATACATTTGTCTGACTACACACCAATTACAGAGCCATGCTGCTTATCGGCATCTTCCCCCAACAACTCCATATCTCAGATTTCATTACCACTTACTTCAGTATCTTGCACAAAACTCGTATTGAAGTTTTTAAAGCTATTCTTATGCTGAAAATTTTTTAGCCTACTGTTTTATTAAATGCATTTGGAAAGATTACCATTAATAAGACAGAGGGAGCTGAGAATAATAGGTTATTGGGTGTAGCATTCCAAGAATGATTCAAGAGAATTAAAAAAAGAGGTTTCAAGATTCAAAAGTTCTGTTATTGTTACACTATGACCATTTCATTAATGAATTCCCCAGGTCAATGCAATCACAGAAAATATAAAGCAAACAATATACAGTGCCCTCCACAATTACTGACACCCCTTGTAAAGATTTGTAAAAAGGGTTAGAAAAAAATCCACCTTTCAATGAAGTAGCTTCATGTCACACAAAATCCAACCTTTCATTGAAATAAATTTATTCAAAGAAAAACAAATCCTTCATTAAGAAATAATTATTTTCAACAAAAACACATACTGCAAGCCATGATTATTGGCACCCCAGCATTTAATACTTTGTACAACCTCCCTTTGCCAGTATAACAGTACTGAGTCTTCTCTTATAACATTTTATATGGTTGGAGAATACCAAGCAGAGCATCTGAGACCATTCCTCTTTACAGAATCTCTCCAGATCATCCAGGGTCCTAGGCGCTCTCTTGTGCACTCTCCTTTTCAGCTCAGGCCACAGGTTTTCAATGGGGTTCAGGTCAGGGGTCTGAGATGGCCATGGCAGAAACCTGATTCTGCGGTCAGCTAACCATTTTATTTTTATTTTGACATGTGCTTAGGTTCATTGTCCTGCTGGAAGATCTAGTGATGGCCCAGTTTTAGTTTCCTGGCAAGGTAGCCAGATTTTGATATAAAATGCCCTGGTATTGCATCGAGTCAATAATATAATGTACCCTAACGAGGAATCCAGGGCCTTTGGAGGAAAAACAACCACACAACATCACAGAACCTCCTCCATATTTTACAGCTGGGATATGGTTCTTTTCATTATAGCCATCCTTCTTTTTACGCCAAATCCACCTTGAATGTTTATTGCCAAAAAGCTCCATTTTTGGTTCCAGTCAAACTTGTAGTAGCATTTCACAAACTCCAGGTGCTTATGTTTCTGGTTAACTGACAGACAAGGTTTCTTTCTGGCATACCATCCAAATAATCTGTTAGCGAGAAGGTGGCGTCAGATGGTGATTTTGGAGACGTAGTAACCCCAAGATTTTACTTTCTCTCTTAATTCACCAGCAGTGATCCTTGGGGATTTTATATACCTGTTAAGATCCTCCTCATTGTATGTGGGGGCAAAATAAACTTGGGCCCTCTTCCAGGCAGGTTTGTAACAGTTCCAGTTAATGACCACTTTTTTTATTATTGCCCAAACAGTTGAAACTGGCATTATTTAAAAGAAGCAAATGATATAAAATCTGTAAAACTATTAAACAAAAATATCATTAAGATTAAACAATATGTAAACAACATAAAAGGCAAAAGTGACTAGTGACAATTTTTCACAGGTTATGGCACATCTTTTCAAACTGAACATTAAATAATTGATTATATGAAACTGAAATTAAATACTTGTAAATGTAGATGTGTAACATATTGGGTTTTACAGTTCTAAGATTGGAAAGAAAAAATATTGTTGTGAAATATCGTAAATTGAACTGAAAGACAGATTTTAGTTGCTTGAATGCTGTTAAATACCCTTATGTGGCTAGGTGGGATTCAAATTCACTTTAAAATTTCAGATTTACTCAGCGTTATATGCTACATCCTTTGCCCCTGGCTATGACACCCAGCACTTATAATTTTCGATGGTCCCACCCCCCATGCGTTAGGGTATATTTGAGGGGAGAAGGGAATATAGGCGAAAAAAAAATTAAAGTTATCAAAAATAAATTCAATATCAAACGATGAATGCTAAATTGATATATCCATACTCTGTTAAGTGGAATTTTGGAATATTTGTGCGGATTGATTATGGTGATAGATATTTTGTTGTTTAGTAGGAAGTCGGCCACATCCCTGTATATGGAGTGAGCTCGGGTTTATAGGCCTTTGGTTGATCACCGACCTGTAGTATGGATACTGAACGGTGAAAGAGAACCGCAGCGCGGCTTCACTAGGCAGCGGGGGCGGCTAGCTGCACTGCGAAAAATATAACAGCCAGGCGTTTGTTTTCACTTCGTGTTAGCTACCGGCTATATATCTTCTAAATGGTGGAATAAATTAGAAAAGAACGAAATGTATCATCGACGACGAAGTGTTTAGTTTATAAAATAATTGTCATCGTAAGGTTACTTACCTTACCCAGAAAAAATAAAACCGGCTAGCTAGCTAGCTGACAACCAACTCCTCTGCCTCAACTGCTGTCCACTGATAGAGGTAAGATGCATTCACTTTTCAAAATGAGGCACTTTTAAATTAAATCATTACTTTCGCTGTCCAGTACTCAAATTTAAATAATTCATGAGCTTCATTGAACTTTTTAAAGTGGGGAGCTGGAAAGCTAGCTTGTTAGCGAAAATGTAAATGGACCGTAACTGGTTACTGCTGTTATTATTTTGTTGGTTTACGTTTTTATATATTAGGAAAAAACTGCCGAAAATTTGATGGGTTTTATACACAGCTGCATGTTGTACTGTATAGATTTATTTTAAGCTGCTACCTTGCTCAAGGGTAAGACGACAGGAGTGCCCCTGGGACTTTATTTAAAATGTCCAGATTATAGATCCGTGTCCTGTGAAGTCGGCGTATTTGAGTAACTAGTTGGCAAATGAAGCTGAATCTGCAGCATCAACAGTGAATGTGCTGTCAGTCATTAGTGTCACGTTACAGTTAATTATCCTGTGTGTTAAAGGATGCATAATTGCACTTATCCTAGTGTTTACTTAAGAGGTGCATTATTAAATAGTAAAGATGAATATTATGTTTTTGTGTCTTAGGGTAAAGCAGGAGCAGTCAGGATGGAACGAACGGACAGCATCCAGCTGGACATCCCAGACTTTAGCAACTCTGTCCTGTCGCACCTCAACCAGTTACGCATGCAGGGCCGCCTGTGCGACATTGTGGTGAACGTGCAAGGCCAGAGTTTCCGGGCGCACAAGGTGGTCTTGGCTGCCAGTTCACCATACTTCCGTGACCACATGTCACTGAGTGAAATGAGCAGCGTGTCGATTGCCGTGATCCGAAACCCTTCTGTCTTCGAGGAGCTGCTCTCTTTCTGTTATACGGGCCGCCTTTGCCTGCAGCTGGCCGACATCATCAGCTACCTGACAGCAGCCAGCTTCCTGCAGATGCAGCACATCATCGACCGCTGCACACAGATCCTGGAAGGCATACACTTCAAAATCAGCCTTGCAGATGTAGAGGCAGAGCTAGGGAACGCGGAACACACTCCCAGTGGGGCGCCCAGAGGTCTGGAGCAAGGGAGGGGGGCGGCAGGCGTGATTTCAGGAAATGGGGCATCCATCAGCCCACGGCAGGGCAGCTACAGGGCTCTCAACACACGCCGTGGAGGGGGAAGCAAGGACCTTCGGGATGTGAGAGAGTTTCGTGAGGCCAGTCCTCCAGATGAGTCCATGAGTCCACAGATATTGGAGCACAGCACTTGTGGGGCCGGAGGTCTTGCTGGAACAGGAAGCAGTGGGGGAAAGGAGCACATCCTGCGTATTAACCGTGCCGGGCAGTGGTATGTGGAGACTGGCATGGAGGCTGACCATGGGGGGGACGAGAACGTGCGGATGGTGGAGGGGCTGCGGATTAAGACGGAGCGACTGGAGGACTGGATGGGTGCGGAGACTCAGGCATCCGGAGAAGAGGGGAGCAGTGCAGAGGAGGTCCCCACCATGGTGATCAATACCACAGGGCATAGGATGGCCTCCCAGGAGGGCTTTACTGCAGGGACATCAGGGGCAAAGAGCTCCCAGCCATCAAGCAGCATCAGTGAGAGAGACAGGTAAGTGGGATTGGGGATTGGGCACAGTGACTTATAGATAACTGATCAGTGTTCATGAGCCCACATTCCTTAATGATTATTTTCACATTCAGAACTAGGCAATAATAACTGACCAACATAATTCTTATACAGAGTGCTGAACACAGTGGTTATAATGTGGCTTATAATTTTTTGTGCACTCCATCTAGGCAGGGAGTTCCAGCTGTAAGATAACCACTGAGATTACAGGAATGTTAGGACTCTATGCCCACGATTGGAAGGTTATCAATTCAAGTCCTAAGAGTTGCACGGTTATGCTACTGTTGGACCCTTGAGCAAGACTCTTAACCCTAGTTGCTCCAGGAACTGTCTGACCCTTCTCTCTGATTCACTTTTGTATGTTGCTTTGGACAAAAGTGTTTGCTAAATAAAAATTAGGTATATAGGGTTGCAGATGTATACCGATTTCACTGTAAAATTAATCAAACCATCAAACCATGTACATTTGCTTATTACCCATTTTGGAAAAATTGGCAACTGAACGGAAATTCCCAACTGTGCGTTTCTTCTTTTCTATTTGACTGTCTGTCAGACTTAACAGCTGGCGCTGTCATGCAAAATCTTTTCTAGTAATGGCCGAAATTACTTTTTTTTTTTTCTTTCCGACAGTTCATTTGATTCAGTTCACTTAAAAGCTTCATTTGTTCACCAACTCCTTCAGTGGCACTTACTGTTTGCATAAAATAGATCTGTCAGAAAACAGCCTGGATATTGCTAAGAAGTTGGGCTGGGCTCTAGAGTCCAGTGACAGTGTGCTTTACACCACTGCATCTGACGCTTTGCATTGCACTCGGTGATGTAAGGTTTGGATGCAGCTGCTGGGCCATGAAAACCCATTCCATGAAGTTCTCTATACACTGTTGAGCTAATCTGAAGGCCAGATGAAGTTTGGAGGTCTGTAGATATTGACTCTGCAGACAGTTGGCAACTTCTGCACACTGTGCGTCTCAGCATGCGTTGTCCCCGCTCTGTAATTTTATGTGGCCTGCCACTTCGTGGCTGAGTTGCTGTTGTTCCCAATTGGTTCCATTTTGTTATAATACAACAAGTAATAATAACAGTTGACTGTGGAATATTTAGTAGAGAGGAAATTTCACAAATGGACTTATTGCACAGGTGGCATTATCACGTTACCATGCTTGAATTCACTGAGCTCCTGAGAGCGACCCATTCTTTCGCAAATGTTTGTAGAAGAAGTGTATGCCTTGGTGCTTGAATTTTTACATCTGTGGCTATGGAAGTGATTGGAGCACATGAATTCAACGATTTGGAAGAGTGCCCCAATACTTTTGGAAATATAGTGTACCTTGATTTCGATTCCAGTTCCAGAACAATACTTTTGGAAATATAGTGTACCTAGATTTCTGTCCCGGTTCCAGAACAATACTTTTGTTGCATCCAACAGATCTTGCTCTGCAACTTCCACTTAGTATGCATTCCATATGTATTCATGTAATAACGTGCTTGCAACGGAATCCCATGTCTGCTCTGCCATTTCCACCTTGTCTGTACTCCATATGCGTGCATCCATGTAATAATGTGCTTTCAGCGGGATCACATGTAGCAATTGCTATTTTGTGATTGGCTGGTTGATGGCTATTACCTCTGTCTAACTCGATTGGGACAGCTATGAACAAGGTGGAAACCCCCCCCTCCGTATGCCGGCACCACGTGCACTAATTCTATATAACTGGACACTAGTGATGGGAATTCCGGCTCTTTTGAGAGAGCCGGCTCTTATGGCTCGGCTCACTTAAAAGAGCCGGCTCTTTCGGCTCCCAAGTGGCTCTTCAGATTTGTTTTGGTGCTTAAATGAATTTATTACCAGAAATAATGTAAAATTATTAGTGAAATGAATTACTATAGTTGGAAATCACATGCAATCATTTTAGCCAATTCCTCATCAGTTGTATTCTGTTTGCACAAACTGTCTCATAGAGCTCTAGGTTGTAGGTCTAGATGGTTGTGGTGCTGTACTGGATGACGGTGTAGACATTGACAAACTGGCACTTTCAACAGTTGCAGTACACAAACTGTCACTTTCATTAGTAGCGGGTTCACTTGCTTGTCTTTTTTCTTCCCACTGCACTGATGGATGTACAGTTCTCATGTGCCAATGCAGGTTATTTGTAGAGCCTGTTCAAAATGAGATTTTAACCTTGCAAGCTCTACACTCTGCCTTTGTATTATCAATGCAATTGAAATGTATCCAAATTTTACTTTCTGTTTCCTGCAGTCACTCATTTTGTCGCGCACATCTCCTTCCTTTCTGTTTCTCTCTCAGTGTGTGTGATTGCTGTATTTGTCTATGGGTGCGTTCGACTTCACACAGCCATTTACATCGCTGGAAAACAGTGCATTCTAGTCCCAACGCAATGCATGATGGTTAGATATTTTTTGTCCGACTTCAGCCGGCGCTGCAAAACGTCACCATCCGTGACCATGTCACATGGTACAAAAACCTCACGAGAGCAAGACAACTTAAGACTTAAATCCCAAGTCGAATGCACCTCGTAGCACCGTCCCCCCCTGCTCAGAGCAGACACGCATCGTGTAGTTGACCAATCCTTGCGGGTGGAAAAAAAAAGAAAGAAAAAAAGCGGCTCTGACTCCGGGTCACAGGCAGGAGCGGGCTCTGATTGTTCATTTCGAAGAGACTACTCCAAGAGCCGTTTCGTTCGCGACCGACACATCACTACTGGACACCTTTGGCGTTATCCTTTATTTCCGTGAGCGTGTCAAATGGCTGAAATGCGTGTGTCTCACAGTGAATGCGTGATATATGAGAGCTCTGATTTTTCTCAAACGACCCGCGATATGTTTATAATTCCTAAATAAATATGGCCAGCAGATCGATCTTTCATTTTCCATAGAAAGAAACGATGTAACGTTACCCTGCTAATAAGCACTTGCACGTTTCACCGCCGGCAGCGGCTGGAGACTCAGGCAAAAGGTATTCAGTCTTATTCAGGTAGAATAATAACGTCTGCTCTGTTTTTTTTCTGCACATCCGTGTAACTTCCATGTTAGCGCTGGTGCTTGTGGTCAAGCAATCATCAAGTATGCCAACAACACTGTAAGCCCCTCTACAGCAGTGCCTCCGATGACCGACTGTTGGACCGAGTTCTGATGATGTCGCTCTCACACACATGTGCATGCATGCATACACATCCCACCAATTCTCACTCACTCTGGGTGTTTTACGTGATATACTATCAACCACTATATGGGGGGCATAAAACAACACACACGTGAACCCATTCACTAGTTTGTCTCTGGGCGTATGTTTTTTCCTCCGGCATATATGACGTTTCCGTGAAAGATTACATTTGACAGCCAATCACCAGCGACTTTAGATCTTTACACAAGTATGCTGCATGCTTACTAGCTCACAGACGCTGAGATTTACTGCTTGGTTATCGGAATTTGACACCGAAAGAAAATAATTCTTCGATAGGATTGGAGCATTTCGTTCGGTACCACAAAAGTACCGAAGTTCAGTGCCCTGCCCTAGTGACACGCATTTTTTGCACATTTTATAAAGATGACACCACCGACAGTTGTAATTATTAGTTTATAACTGGAATATGATTTAAAAATGATTAGATATTAGTTTTGAAAACTAACCAAAACAAAGGCCCACATCGATATAAATGCATATATAATACAGGTGACGGAACCATTATTGCTGAGGTATTTCAGTTTGGTTCAGGAGTTGCATGTTCACATATTTGATTGTTAAAGTTATTTTCATCTTATGTGTCGTGAATTCGTTTCAAGAAAATTGTAATTGTTTCTGCATATTTAAAGAAAGATTGTGTCTTTATTATACAAGTCATATTTAGCTTAACAATATAACCGATATGTGATTATGATGTTTTAACCGACCTTTTATTCGATTATTAATGTTTATTTCGCACGATAGTAACACTTATTATAACCATATATTTAGCACAATAAGAATTGTTTCACTGACAGATTAATATTGTATAATTAGCTAAATAACTATTTGTTTTATTGTTTATTATCTAAAGAGAGCGATTTCTTTTGAGATCCGTTTCCTTTATCCATCACCTTTCTTTGATTTAAACGAAGATTCTTCTTATTTATTTATTTAGAAAAGGGAGGCTTTTTTACACATGCTTCCATTTAAAACATGTTTCAGGATTCAACTAAAATAAAGCATTTGTTCAACCTAAACAATTGTTTTCATTCCTCTAAAGGTCATTATAACTGATGATTGTCACGCGAGGCTGGAAGCAGGTAAGGCGAACGGGCAGGCGAGCAAACAGGAAGCAGGCAGACAGGCGAATTACGGGGAAAACGGGGATTTAATAAAGGAATCGGGGGAACGGAGGCAGGGAACATCTGACGCCACTAACATCAATGACAGACACTGGATTAGTACACAGCAGGAACTTAAATACAGGAAACAAGACACGACTGGGCACAATCAGGGAATCACACGTGGGTAATTAGGGGGCGTGGCACACACGAGGAGCGGACGGAGCGGGCGTCACAATGATGATGGTGATATTATTATTATGACATACCATACACTGTGATACCAGGAAACTATACTTCGTGAGAGACCCTGAAAATCTCATACTGTTGCAATCTTACAAATATATTGTGTGTACCCATCCACAAAAAAAACACAACTATCTCTAAAATAACTTGAAACTGACAAAAGTTTAATGGCATCCCTTATTTATTTCATATTTAACACAAATCAGACCTTGCTTTTGATTAGTTATATAAAATCTCCAACTGAATCAATAAACAAATTAAAATGGACCAGACAAAAAGGATGATACCCTTAAATTAATATTTTGCAGTAATGACTGGCAACAAGTGATCTCTGTACTTCACAATGAGATGTCTGCATTTGCAAACAGGTAGTTTGGCCCACTCTTCCTAAGCAAACTGTTCAAGCTGTCTCAGGTTTGAAGGGTGGCGTCTCCATACTGCAATTTTCAGATCTTTCCATAGAAGTTCAGTAGGATTAGTATCTGGGTTCATGGAGGACCATTTAAGAATAGTCCAATATTTTTTCTCGGCTATTCTTGAGTGCTTTTAGCTGTATGTTTTTGGTCATTATCCTGTTGGAGGACCTATGACCTGCAGCTGCCCCAAAACAAAACCAAGCCCGCTCCATGTTTCACAGTAGGTATGGTGTTCTTTACTTTTAAAGCTTCATTTTTCTTTCCTGTAAACAGAGCTGATGTGACTGGCCAAAAAGCTCCAGTTTTGTCTCATCAGTCCAAAGGACATTCTCCCACAAACTTTGGGGCTTGTCAACATGCATTTTGGCAAATTCCACTCTGGCATTTTTTATGTTTTTCTGTTAGTAGTCCATGGAGCCCATTATTGTTCAAAATGAGACGGATGGCGCGATCAGAAGGTGACATACCTTGACCTTGGAGCTCAGCTTCAATGGTTTTGAATGGTTTCCTTGGTTCTTTTTCTACCATCCGCACTATCCTTCTGATCAACCTGGGGTTGCTTTTCCTTTTGCGTCCACATCCTGGGAGGTTGGCTACAGTCCCACGAACCTTGTTGGAATATGAAGCTGCTTTGAAATGGTCTTACTGCCTTTACCTTTAACATGATTATCTTTAATCATCTTTCTGAGCTCCTCAGACAGCTCTCTCCTTTGCTTTCTCTGGTCCATGTTCAGTGTGATGCACACAATGATACCAAACAACACAGTAGCATGTTCTTTCCCTTTAAATGGGCTGAATGGCTGATGAAAAGCTTGAAGGCACCTGTGATACTAACTAAGGTTGAACACTTAGTTTGAAACACGACTATAATGCAAGGATAAATAGTCTCTTCAGGGGTCCCAACAAATCTGTCCATACTATTTTCTTTGTAAAATAAACAACAAATAATTTCTTTTCACAATGTTATTGGTTTACTGTATCACATACTAAAGGCATGCAGGTATACATTAGATAATTGCTTTTAATTGAATCACTTCAGGAGAAATGAAGCATTGTTTCAATGAGCTGTAAGGGTAGCAACAAATTTGTACAGATCTGTATATTCCCTATCTTTCTTGGTCCAGGTTCAGCCCGACTGGTAGTGTGGTGCTGACATTTGAGCGGCAGAGAGCCAAAAGTGAATCTTCAGTAAGAGCAGATGAGCAGAGGCAGCCCACTTCACAGGTATGTGCCGAGCCTATAAACCTCAGACAGCTGAATGTTTAATCCACTTGTGTAAAAATGTCTTCTGAAGTTGTTAGTACCTTTTAATTATTCTTGGGTGTATTCACATCTGGCCTGGTTGCCTTGTACTGAGTACGATTGCAATTTTTAGTTAATTTTGATTGCCACTGTACTTGCATCAAAAATAGAGAACGAGATATTTTGTAATATATAAAGTCACAGCTTATCCGAATTCAAAGTTATTCTATCATGAATAGAAGAATGTGCATCCATTCAATACAACAAAGTATACAAAACTGCGTTGTGAAAAATTATGACCCATACAGATTGGGTAGCGACAAACATTTCACAAACATGTCAGAAAAGGATCACTTTGGTGATCAGTCAAATATTTGGTAATATGTGCAGCAGAAATATAAATTGCTGTGTTGCATACTTCATAAATCTATGTGTCATCGTGCCTAGAAAGACTCCAAATAAACCTCGAAATAAGGACATTAATCATGAATTCGGCATGATGTGTGATAGTGCTTAGGTCAGGATCATTAATGCAAAATGAGCGCTGACCAGCTGGGGGGAGTGGCAATCATGCTTGGGCATGGTATGAGGCAACCAGGCCAAGTGTGAGCACGCCCTAAGGTACGTACCATCCCTGAGTCCAACTAACCGTGCTCTGACCCACTTCATCAAGTGGGCCAGGGCACGGTTAAGCATACCATGCCAGAGCAGTCACACTAGTCAAATGAACTGAACTTTGGGGGTAAAAGGCACTCAGTCATGGTATGGATCGCTTAGTGTGATTATACCCTTAATGTGGCCTTGCCTGCAGGTTACAATAGTTAAGTGTTTACGAGCTGGCCTGTGTTTGCCAGGGGGAGGAGCAGGCCATGTTTGACATGGGAAGCTACGAGGAGTATTTGCGGGAACAAGTAGGAGATCGCTGGTTCCGATACAATCCACGCCTCACTTGTATCTATTGCTGCAAGTCATTCAATCAGAAGGGTAGTTTGGACAGGCACATGAGGCTGCATATGGGCATCACTCCATTCGCCTGCCGCATCTGCGGCAAGAAGTACACGCGCAAGGACCAGCTGGAGTACCATATCCGCAAGCACACAGGCAACAAGCCTTTCCACTGCCATGTTTGTGGGAAGAGCTTCCCCTTCCAGGCCATCCTAAACCAGCATTTTCGAAAAAACCATCCTGGTTGCGCCCCCCAGGAGGTCTCCCACAGCACTTCCCCCGAAACCACTACCGTCACCTCACGGGGTGGGCCGAATGATGATGAGTCACCTATTCAGGAGGAAGCCAGGGGGACCAGCGTTACTGAGGGCAGCTCCTTTGGTGAGGCCGTTCAACCTTCGGTGTCCACCACTGGTCCAGACTGATGGGGAAAGTCAGCAAGAACAGCTCCCACAACACTGCAGCTCTGTTTGTGGTCACACTACAGGTAGCAGCTCTCCTGTCAAGGCTGTCTGAGGTTTGGGGGGAGGGGGGTAGGGCAGATTAGAAGAGAACAGAGAAGTTAGCTGGATGTGTTTAAAGGAATACTTTGGTTTCCATGAATTAAGGAAAATGGCCCTTTTCAAAAGGGGAGAATTTTCAAGATGTAGACTTTGGCATGTGACATATTTTTTATACTTGGTCATTAAGATCTTATCAAAAAAGAACTTTAACAGAAACCATTTTTTACAGTACCTATATTTATACATTTATATTTCAAAACCACATCTACCTTCAATGCAAACAAAACCATACTCTGATAAAGCTATCAACTGAAGAAGCACTTCTGTAACCTCAAACTCTTTTGAAAATAATACTTGTTTGCCTTCCTCTGTCTTGTACTTAAGTCATCAATTTTTGTCCTGAATTTTATTATCTCATTGGGATCGATAATGTAGCAAAATAAGGTAGTGGTGTGTCTAGTTTAAGAGCTACGCTTTTTGAAACATTGCCTGAACCTCTAGTGCCATGTAAAATGAGAAAAAGCGAAATTTTACAGACAAAAATTGAGTTTTCCCCACAGTTTATGCCTCTAGACAATCGTTGTGTTCAACAGCACAGGGTTAAAAAAAAAAAAAAATCAAACAACTTTTTTGATTGTGGAGCAGATAATTTATCATTGCCACATGAGACAAGCTTTTGTGTGTTCTGAGTACGTTATATTTTAATATGTAATTTAGGTCATTTTTATGCTTACGTTTAGACCTGCAGTGTGCACTGTTCAAGATAAGAGGAGCTGAAAGACTAATATGAAATAATATGTGCAGAACTACATTCTTGCAGGTTGCATGCCGAAAAAAATCTAATTGATACAACTTTTTTGCATTTAATAGTGATACATACAAATAATGGCATTTGAAGATTTTAGTAGGTTATATTGATCTGTATTTATGTTGCTATATGAACTCGTTTGTGGTTCTAATATGGTGAAACTAGCTGCTGTTTTGTTGTTCAATTTTTGATACTATAAAACAAAAAAAAATTCACTTCAGCTGCAGATAAGCTAATGGACAATAAAATCTCTGGGATCAGTTACCTCTCACAGATACACACAAATGCAATAACAGCTAACAGCTGGTTGGTGCATGCACTTTGCAGAATTGTGAAACTTTTTTTTTTCTAAATGCCATATGTTTTTTGGGTGTTAGTATGATTGCTTTAAAAGACCAGCCATTATTTCCTCAACCATATTGTTGTCTTTGTACAGTTGACTTCTAGGTAACTGAGCTGAAGACTAGACATTTGTGAAAGAATGTCATTTTGAGAGGCATCCAGAGGAGCAGGAAAAATAAGGAACCAAAATGGAAAAAATTATGATAGATGAACTATAGATGAGCTTATTGTAGTTTGGGAGTGGTGAGTGGGAAGTGGAGAGTTTTATGTTCTCTGTCTGTCATTGTTTGGACTGTTATGTCATAAGGACATTATTATGTCATAAGGAATTCACCTCTGGTCATTCCACAGTGAGAAGGTGTATCAATGATTTTCCTCAACTCCTAAGCCAAAATAAAATATTTGTCTAGGAGAAAGTTACCGATTATAATAGAATTCCTGCACATTTATTGTGTGTTATAAGAAATGTTTATTTGTACAAGAAAGACTAAAAATATGTAGCAGAGTAGCTGGACAGATTTGGTACCTTGTGTTTTTTTTGTGCCTGTGAATTATGTTTTTCCACATGGTCAAGAGTGCCAATTTACAGCTGCCAGTTCGTCTATAAACTTTTCTATTTTGTTATTTTGTATTTTTAAAGATACTACAGACTTCACATGATGAAAAGTCCTGAACAGGAGTAGACACAAATTCACTAACAAAATTGTATATCAGGTATTTAAAAATTATTTTTCTATTTTATATTTTTTAGTTATATAATACACTAGGCTTTGGAATTGGCATTCTGTAGGGACAGAATCTTGCTGCATGTGCTAAATAGATGTAAAGATAAGGTTACACTTTAAACTATTTTCAGGAATGTGAATATATAGTCTTGTAATATATTGATTCAGTAATAGATATAACGGTAAGTTGTAAAAGGTCTCCACATAATCATGTGGTAATATTCCAAATCAACGTCACTTTAATCCCTGAAAGATTTTAGTATAGCATTTATATATATATGTATGTATATATGTATATATATGTATATATATATATATATGTATGTATGTATTTCCATCCATCCATTTTCCAAACTGCTTATCCTACTGGGTTGTGGGGGGTCCGGAGCCTATCCCGGAAGCAACGGACGAGGCAGGGAACAACCCAGGATGGGGGGCCAGCCCATCGCAGGGCACACTCACACACCATTCACTCACACATGCACTCCTATGGGCAATTTAGCAACTCCAATTAGCCTCAGCATGTTTTTGGACTGTGGGGGGAAACCGGAGTACCCAGAGGAAACCCCACGACGACATGGGGAGAACGTGCAAACTCCGCACACATGTGACCCAGGCGGAGACTCGAACCCGGGTCCCAGAGGTGTGAGGCAACAGTGCTAACCACTGCACCACCATGCCACCCATGTATGTATGTATGTATATATATATATATATGTATGTATGTGTATATATATATATGTATGTATGTGTGTATATATCCATATATATATATATATATATATATATATATATATATATATATATATATGTATAATATATGTATATGTATAATATATGTATATGTATAATATATGTATATGTATAATATATGTATATGTATAATATATGTATATATATATATGCACGCGCACACATCTGAAGTATGTGTTGCTTGATTTATCAAATGTGCAACACAGCGACATATTATATGGACATCCTCCGGCAAATTAATAATGGTTAATCGTGACTGCTTTTAAACCTGCGTAGGTTTCTTCTACAAGAAGCCTATCACTTGTGACAGGGAGCATTCTAACAGTAAAGTTCACCTTAACAGCTGCACTTGTGAAATGTCATAAACAATCTTAAGGTGCAGTAACTGATAATACTTGTTGATAAGTGTATTTACAGAATACTCATACATATATATATATATGTGCATACATACATACATACATACGTATATATAATACACACACACATACATATACAGGGATTGACATCACCTTTAAAAGCGATGAGTGTGGCAATCGATTATTGTAACGTTACAAATACCTTCATATATTATGTGCATTTTAACCTTTATATGCCAATTCGTACTTCATTTGCAGTATGGAGATTAAAATACACGATAATTTCTTGTCATATCGGCGCAAATACACATAATATTCGTACGTATTTGCGCTGTTACGAGAGTCGATTGCCGCACTTATCACTTTTAAAGTTTAATGCGTACTTGCGTACCAATCCCTGTGTGTGTGTGTGTGTGTGTGTGTTTGTGTGTGTGTGTGTGTGTGTGTGTGTGTATATAGCTGATGGGCCATTTTTATTAGACACTGCCTTAGTTCTTCAACTGACTGATTTAGTACAATGTGTTACTTACTTAACTTACAGTACATGTACATATAAGGCAATTGGATGGTACAGGTAATCACTGAAAATATTCAGTCCTAGTTTGTTGGAGTTTAGGCCTTGGACAATGAAAATGTCTTGTCTGATTCTCATTTAGTTTCACAGTATTCCTTGTGCCAATTATTACAAAAGAGCTTATTTCTAGTCTTTTTTAGGTTTTAATATTATAATACTTAATGAAATGTATAACATGCATATACATCAATGGGCTGATATTTCGAAACAAACTTTATGCAACAATGCCTTCAGGCTTCTCTATCTCTGTAATGGTGCATAAGCACTTGCAATATCTTCTAGCAATCCATAATGTGCATTTATGTGTATTTCTGTGAATCAGCAAGGATTTTTTTCCTTTAAACAAAAACTCTGGAATGATTTTTTTTTTACCAAATGTCCTGAGTCAGGTGCGTATACGAGTATTGCCATGAATGGGTTAAATCACGTCACTTAACTCCAGTGTGAAACATTTGCTTGTAATGAACATTTATTCTCTCATGGGTTTGGTTGTGTCAACTCATTGCAAAGACATGAAGTGAACTTAATACTAAATTATTGTTTACTCAGAGGGAACACTGTAACGGTATCTGTCATGTGAAATGCATTGGCATACTTGCAAAACCTTGTAATTTGATGGCAAAATGTTATCTTGTACAGATTTTGCGTTAGTGTATCAAAAGAGAACACATATTTAGATTTTAATTTTAACTCAGTCTCATGCCAAAAAGTCGTATGAAAACCTTATATTTTAAAATGTCATTTTTACAGAAATGATGATTACTTTTAGAAATTAACCCAAAATAATGGTAATTGTAAAAGGAAAAATATACTGTAACATATAAAGAATGATTTGTTTTTACTTTAAAGATTTGTTCAGTTAATGTTTTGTTTTTTCCTCTGTGTCCTGAAAAATTTCTGTGAAAGTTTTGTAGCCTATATTTGTGTCATTGAATTGCATGGTTCAAGTGTAAAAGTTTCTTTGCTTGTACAGCTAAAATTACACTGTAGGACAGGATTAGAGGAAAAGAATGCATTTTGGCCTCATGATTAGTACTTGTCAGTAGTGTTTCCTTTGAATTAAGGTTTGCAATTAATGTATTCATTACAACCACTAGATTATAATGTCCATGATAGCCAGCAGTTATAAAGTTCACAAATTTCAAAATCTCATTGCGTTTCTTACAAGAAACAAAGCACTTTATGTGTTACTGTGAAGGAACCCCTTTATGTTATTTTAACTTGTATGTTAATGTTCAAGGTTATGATACCATTTGAAAGTCCAGGCATTTTAAATAAATGATTAGCATTTTTGTCAGTGTCATCCTTAATTGTTTGTTGAGACATGCATGGGTTATGAAGCTTTACTTCCTCTAGATTCAGGTGGGATTGGAAAATTCTCTCAACAACAGAATGAATATATTCTGTTTATGTGGTTACAATGTTTTTAAAACAGTGAATTCATGAGTCATGCATGTGGTTAAAGGGGCAGAAGAAATCAACCTTATCTAATATGCAGATTTTTCCTAATGCTTGTACCAAGCCTTTAAAACATATTTTGATTATCATTAAAGTTGTGTAATAACCCTACTGGTGCTGAAAACGAAGTGTAAGAATACTGTGTTCCTTTAAAAAAATAGTTTAAAGTGCATTTTATTACTTCTTCAAACACTGAGTATAAAATAAAATACATAAAACTCAGCCTTGTCATTTTGAAATTGTCCTGTTCTTTGTTAATTACAGTACTGGGTTTGGGGAGTGTAGCCAATCAATGGTGGATTCAAGAGGGAAGAGTTGGGGCAACACGGTGCCCCATAAGATGCCCTTAAAATGGTTTAAACAGTCCCTCTGAGTACCCTTCCAATGGTAAAGGATGCCATTATGAAGTGCCCTTCTAGAGGAGAAAATGTGATGTAGTGCTCTGCACCATACCCTTGCAATGGCCTAAACTGTGGTGTCATTCCATGAAATCTGTGCCTTTTCAACTTTGAAAATTAAAAATTATTTAAATAACCAGATTTTAAATGGCCAGGGAGCAAAGACATTTCAAATTACAAGAAATGTGTGCCATGTCAGACTGTGTAATTCAATATTCTATGACTGTTTTTCTACTAAAAGTTTTAATAGTTTTGTCAACCCTGTTACAGACACAAGCATTACTATGTTCTATATTTCTGATTATAAGAATTTAATAGATTGCACATACATGAACAGTACTTTAGTCCTGATTTCCAGTGTGGAGAAGCAATAAAAAAGGCCAATAGGATGTTGGGATACTCTAGGTATGTGGAGTTTAAGTCAAGGGAAGTGATGCTATGATTATATAATTCCTTGGTAAGACCCCACCTAGAATACTGTGTGCAGGTTTAGTCACCATACCTTAAGAAGGACATTGCTGCCTTGAAAAAGGTGCAACGTAAGGCTACGAGAATGATTCCTGGTCTTAGAGGAATGTCTTATGAGGAGAGGTTAGATGAGCTGAATCTGTTTAGCCTCGAGCAAAGGAAACTAAGGGGGGACATAGTCCAGGTATATAAGATTCTAAGGTCTGGATGCTGTTCAGCCAAATGGCTACTTCAGTATTAGTTTAAATACTAGAACTCATGGAAATTGGAAAGTGGAAATTAGTGGGAGAACATTTTAAAATGAATTTGAGGAAGCACTTCTTTACACAGCGTGTAGTTAGAGTATGGAATAGTCTTCCAACTAGTGTAGCGCAAGCTAAAACCCTGGGTTCCTTTAAATCAGAGCTAGATAAGATTCTAACAACTCTGAGCTATTAGTTAAGTTCTCCCCAAACGAGCTTGATGGGCTGAATGGCCTCCTCTCATTTGTAAATTTATGCTTTTATGACAATATTTTCAAATTTTGGATTTTTTTCCAATGTAATACTTTTTCATTAAGATGATTAATTTTGGATGCCAATCACATGTCAGATAAGAATAAAACTGCTGGACACTACTATGCAGTTTTACATCTGAAGTTACCCAATACTGTTTTGCACTTGATTAGCGTTGTTGTATCAATGAAGCATATTACATTTTTTTTTATTTCAGTTGCATATGCATTTATCATGCATGCATTGAAGATGAGCGTTTTGGAACAAGAGAACATCCACAAACGAGAGGAGGCCATTCAGCCAATCAAGCTCATTTGGGGGAGAACTCGACTAATAGCTCAGAGTTGTTAAAATCTTATCTAGCTCTGATTTAAAGGAACCCAAGGTTTTAGCTTGCACTACATTAACAGGGAGACTATTTCATACTCCAACTACACACTGTGTAAAGTTCTTGTATTTGCGCCAATATGACAAGAAATTATCGTGCATTTTATCTATCGTGTATTTAAACTAACAATTTGGTTAAACGGTATCCAGACCTGTTAGAATCTTATACACTTGGATCATGTACCCCCTGAGTCTCCTTTGCTCCTGTTTACAGTTTCTAGTTTCAGTCTCATACTATTAAAGTTAGCCTTTCTAACATTGTATATTTTTGTTTTTGACTTTGGACACTAAAATTAACCTCAAATTTAACCATGTTATGATCACTACTGTCAAGTGGTTCTAAAACCTCAAATTTCCCAAGCCTATATATATATAGGATATCTTCTTCATTGCTAGCTAAAAGGTCAGGGTCACAAAAGCACATGCTGTTTAACTTTGAAATATTATTTTTTAGATATTATGAGAAATAATTGTTTAGATTTATATGTTTAAAAATGGTAACAGTGTTGATGTTGTATGCTGCTCCCTCCCCTCCCCCCAAGGTTAACCCCTTAAGAACATAAAAAATAAGTAAGAAACTTACTTGTCTTTCAACTCTTTTGACATTTTGCTTCAGATACGATGTAACTTCCTTGCAAGAGTTTTATGGTGAAGGTAACGGTGTTGACATGAAATCAGGGGGCACTGTTAAATTGATATATATCTTTAAATAATACATATTTACACTAAAACACTATTTAACAATAAGATCTTATTTAAAACAATATATAAATGTGAACATTTCCCCTATATTTCACAAATTAAAAATCCTGCAGATGTAGAACAATCACAAGGAAAGACTTGCTATTAATTTTTCACCCCTGCCCCTCAAAAAGTCAATTACTTAAAAATTCATTTAACTATGAATTTTGAATCTTCATAAAGATGATTTTTTTTCACCTGTGACTTGAATTTCACTGAGAAACTGGATTGAATACCCATTCTGTACCTATTAACAAAGCACAACATTAACAACTGTGAAAATATAAGTACCATATCCTATAATAATGAACTATATATACACACTGAATCATTTGCCAATTTGCGACTTAGTAGACTGAATTTGTTACATTTGACACTCAGTGGACACTTCATTGAGTATAGGGTAGGCCCTACCATAATTTTGTCTTGAGATCTGTTTGTAGGGTAGACAAATTAAAAACAAACAAAAAAAAAACCTTTTGGCATACCAATAGTAGTGAGCTGCTTAATGAGTCTGACCATTTTCCTCTGACTTCTCTTAGGTGTTTTCACCCACAGAATTGTAACTGGATGTTTGTTTATTGCAGGATTCTGTATACACACTAGACTTTGTTGTGTGTGAAAATCCAAGGAGGGCGGCTGTTTCTGAAATGCTAGAACCACCATGCCCATCACCAACAATTGCATCAGGTTCAAAAATACTTTTGTTCTGATGCTTAGCCAAACTGTAACCCTATTGACCCTGACTGTCTGCTATCTGCATTCAGATGCAGCCATTTGATTGGCTGTTGGGAGAAACAGGCTATTTACATTAATAAGCACGTGCACCTAATACAGTGGACACTAGGTGTATATACAAATTCTTTGAGCTTAATGATTATAAACCTCTACCTCCAAGTATTTATCAACAATTATAATTGATACTTTATTGATCCCCTGTAGGGAAATTATCTTTACGCCTCCCTCAACTTGCTCTTTGTGGAGTAAGTTGACCGCGAAGGGCTTCCACCCGTAGCGGCGCCCAGGGAGCTGGGGGTTAAGGGTCTTGCTCAAGGCAGTAAGATGTACTTTGATATGAAATATTTATAATTGTTACTTTGTAAAATTGTTACATATGTAATGTAATACATTGTATTTCAGGCCTGTGGTTAAAAAATTCAGGGCATAACTTAAATGCTTCAATAAAGTTTTAGACAAGACATATGCAGGACTTCAGAGGTATTGCAGCTGTGCCCTGTAACATATTAACCTTTTTGTCAGTCACGATTAGGGTTTGTAAGATTCACCAATTCTCATCAGTGATTGGGCATATCCTTGCCCGGATTAAAACAGCGTGTATCAGATATAATTTGGGATGAACTCGGGATGCATTGTTTCGAACGTCTTTGCATTGGTACAATCTGATTTCTTTATTATTATTAGAGGCACTGTATCTTTGTTTAGAAATGTGACCGATAATTTTATGTTACTATTAATTCCATATTGTATTGCATAACATCATATACTTTTGCATCGTATTGCGTCGCATCATGTTGAATCAAATTGTGTTAAACCGCACTGCATCACAATAAGGATGAATCATATCCTACTGCATTAGTAGTTGCTTCATATGTATTGCTAATGTATCGGATTGTTCCCAATGCATTGAGTGAATTTTATCTGCCTCAGTAATAGAGATGCACGTGTGCATGTTACAAAGAACTTATCCAAGATGCTGACCTGAACATATTACTCCTCTGACTGGGCAGATGTTAATGATGCTAAAGTCTTGGTTCACCCAAAATCATAATCAGAGGTGTCACAGGCATAATTTTTATACAAGAAACTAGTGGAAAAGGGGTGTGTAATAAACAACCTAGATCACCAAAACAATACCCAATATTATTTAATCACAGTCCCTGCCAGTAAAGAATCACTGTTGTACATAAGTTACAATGTTTCACAGGTTTTTTTTTTCTTTTTGCAAACTTCCAGTTAATTTCCCCCATTACAGGAAACAAAAAGCAGATTTGTATAATACAAAATGCAAACCAATTTTCACACAGTGAATTCCTTTACAAAGAAAAAATAAAAGACATAACGGCTACATCCACATCGGAGAAAGAATTCTAAACATTCCTTAATGGAGTATAATATAAAAACGTCTTTTTCTTGAAGTTAAATCTGTACCTCAGTTTAAACATTCTTTTACAAGACAACTTGGAAGTAATCAAAAGCAATTACATTTCCCAAAGTGAGGACTTAAAAAAAATTAATAAAAAATAGAAAAATACCAACATCAGCCCAATCATGTTTCTATGGATTTAGTTACTCTAGTTATTGAGAGCACTCAAAGTGACCAAGGAAAGTGACAGAAGGTAAGAGATATTTCCATTAGTGCACACATATTCACAGAACCAACACTCGTCAAAATCCTAAAGCTACAAGGTAAAACTACTGCTAGTGTGTGAAAGTTTCTTTTTGCTACTTTTTTGTATTTGCGTGCAAATGGCCAATCTGATATCTCCTTTGTAAACACTCCAAACTCACAGTGATCTCACCACTATTTTTTCCCAATAATTCACTAAAATTACAAACAAGCAACTGGTTGATCACAACGCTTTTCACTGACAGACAGCATATGTTGTGTGATTTATTAGTTCAATGTGTGAAAATAAGATGCTTTGCACCCAGGGCAATAACACTGCAATTATTGGTTCAGTTTTGCTTATACTTGCTAAGATTTGCAGGATATTACCCATATAAAACCAGCAATACTATAACTAAACAAAATTAATGTAGTTCTACTTAAGGTCAAATTATGGCGTCTTTATTAGATTTTGACTGGAAAAGCAAAACCTTAGTTTTAAAAGAAATGTTTTTCAATTTAAGCATTGCTGTGGGCCAGTGCATCTGTCAGACAGACATTACTGCTGTGCTTACTAAATGCTTACTTTTTTTTTTTACATTTATAAGGGATGGAGGGAGATTAAATGCTTGGGGGGGAGGGGTTAAAATTCTCTCTTACATTGGATAGTGGCTTTAAAATTTTTTACCTGTTTCATCTCTGCAGTCACACTGTGAGAAATACTGAGACAAACTAATATCTTGTATGAAGAAGCATTTTTTTATATGCCTTCTGAAGTGTGTTTGAAAACAGACATTTTATAATGGTTAGGTACACAAATGTTACACATTCTGGCACTGAACTCCTTTGTCTCAGAAAGGATAAGAGTTGCTCGGCTCTGCATGGGCAACCAGTTGAGAGATCTTGCATTACTGATTTGTAGAGACCATTTAATATAAATGCTGACTCAGAGCAAGTGGATTAGCAGTTGCACATTACAGTACTAAATATACACAAGTGTATGCACCCAAACATTAAAAAAGAGTTAAGAGCCTGCTGAAAGGCACATCAAAAAATGGAATTTAACAGCAATGGATGAAGATCAGTGATTGAATTTCTGTAAATCCATAAAGGGAAAGAGGCAGTCCACCATAGACTAATTAACAATTTACACACAAACTTGGAAAATGTCTTTAAAAAAAAGTGTGCGCACACACAAACATGCACACACAAATTTAAGCTCTCTTGCTATTATACTGGCAACTTCTTCAAAAATTGGACACAACCTAATAGGTGGACTTCAAACATCATAGTCATCTCAAAAAGAATATAAACGGTTGCATTGTGAAGGACTTTCAAAATGATTTTCTACAAAGCCAAACTCATACAGGCAGTTACAGTTCTATTCTTTAGTTGCCAGCCAATTAATTTACTTTGACATTTACTAGTGATGTCTGCCAACAGTTCTTCCAACTAGTTTAATGTAGTCTAATTGTTTAATGTTAATTTAAAAAAATATATAATCCTAAAGATGCAACCGGTGTCTCATTCTCTACATCTGTGCGTCTCAGCAGGGCTCTTTAATATCCAATCTTGACGATTGCTTAAAATGTAAATAGCTCTTTCCCAAGCATTAACAACAATACCTGCAACAATGATAATAATAAATGCAATATTACACAGATTATACTTAGTGAAACTGCACCAAAATTGGTGCTTTAATACTGTAGACTGTCTCGAGAGACCAGAATGTTGGTCTAAAAATACAAACAAATATCAGAAAGGGTCACGCCTGCAATACAATGTACCAAGAATGTACATTAGTTTCTGAATCCTCAGAGAAGAGTAATGCGAAAGCCATTTGAAGTAAAATGAGAGGGGAAGGAGTGTAGCACTCCTGTGAATGAGACAGCGTGTAGAACTTTCTAGTGCTTATCCTGATAACGCTACACACTACTCTCTGTACCCCAGGTTCATTTTTCTCCTCCTCCCTGCTGTTCTTCTTTGACTAGTCCATAACAAACACACCAACAAAAGCAATAATTCAGCAAGGCAAAGATAAATGTATCACGTGACAGTTATAGCCACTTACAGTAATGGAAAAATTAAGTCCATTTATCCAATTACGCACATCAATACACCAGAGGCAAAACTAACCACAACATCCTTAACTACTGAACAGCTGACGTAACTTTCAGCAGAATAAAAATGCTGGTTTGTGGTTCAAGCAAATCAAATGAACAACTATCTCAAGGTATGAACTTTTCTTAAGCCATTTGTGTTACAGGACTCAAAGCTAAAAGAGAGAATTCAAAATATTTTGTCACAGTAGATGAAAGGAACCCAAGGGAATGCAGGCTAACTGTGAAAGACCAAAATGTTTCATTGCAGTCCTTATGATTACGATCTTCCCTCCTAATAAAAATGTATAAGCATTACAAGCAAACACACCAGCTCCCACAACAAATATATACAAAAATTAGCTAGTTATGAGGTGTCAAGAACTTAAGTAATATTTCAGGAAAATTAAACTTTTTCCATTACATATGCCTTGGTAAATGGCCTATAGAACAGGATTCAGAAAGACCGAATCAGACATCCATTTTACACATTAATAGGAATCTGTACATCGCTACATACTGAGCTACCATGTTTTATGGAGAAGGTTGTCCTAGCCCTTGGCTTCCCAATTAAATATGGAACCATAAAGAAGATACTGTACAACAGTCAGTAATAACACAACCTCAGGGAGCTCCAAGCATTAACCTATTAACTTCCATTTAGAATGTGTGAATGACTACCAAATACAACAGAAAGTATGGTGAGGATAAGAGTAAATTCCTACCCCACAATGGACTTGATAACATCAAAGAAACCTGGATTTTACTTTGTAGTCTGAAAAACAACTCAGTGGAACAAATAGCCAAGGCTAACCACAGGAAATGTGTTAGCAGTGGTTTTAGCAATTATGAAATCCATGTGTTAAATAACTGTCTAAAGCAAGACTGATTAGTACAATTTAAAAAACTTTTTTATTTTATTTTTAATAGATCTCAAAAGGTATATTTTACCTTATACATTTATAAGCTGTATATTTTGGTGATATAACTACGGCTCTGTGAACCCTGGTTTAATGGTTCCCAGACCTGATGTCTGTAATGCCCAGTGATTCCATGCATTTTGTTCACTCAACCAAAACAAGAGTTTGGGGGTTAGTTTACCTGAAATATTATGATGGAATTCAACATGTAGCTGTGGTTCCCCAGGGAGTACGCGTAATAACAGCTCCTCAGTGTTATTTTTCCCCAATTCTAGTCTAACGGATTGCACATTTTAATTCCAGCACAGCAATAGCGCACCTGCTAGTGAATTAAATCTTAAGCTCGAATCAGTTACATGATTGAAGAAATAAAAATGAAAACTTGTAGTAGGGTGTGTTAAAACACAAAGCCCAGGCCACCAGCCAAGTTCAAATCTCTGACACTGTCTCCTCAGAGACCCCAGAAACAAAGACTACATTCAAATACACAGAGGTTCAACTTCACGGAAGTTAGAGAAAGGGGGGGTAAACAAAATAAAATGATTTTTAAAGACCTGTACTTGACAAACTGACCAGAGCACTCCAAGCGCACGCTAATCACCTGGCACAGAAAAGAAACTATTTCCATTAGCATTCACTCAGCTTACAAATCAGAATATTAAGATTATATTGGTGTAATTTTAATACCACCACCAACAGCAGAACCAGGTTTTCCATTTTAGGTGACAGTAACTGTCATAAGGCTGCTGGCATAGGACTCTGTGACCCTGGACTTCTTTGGGCCTGCACTGTTTCTTCCAGGGAGAAACCGTCAACTCAGCTTCGATGAGGTTGGAAAAAGGCCATCAGACCAACCTATCAGCGACCTCACCTCAACCCCCACTGAACAAGAAACAGACCCAAGAACGCTGATCATAAACCCAACCTGCTGTCTCCCCCCACTCCTTACTGCTCCCAAATGGTTACACAGAAAGCCAAAATGAGGAAAGCATTGTCTGATGTTAATGTAATCAAGACAAATACTCAAGCTTGGTCTCATTTTAATGGTCTCAATGTGACTGATATAATATCAGTTTTAAAGTAATATGTCATAATATTACGAAGACCTAGAGAATTAGAAAAACCTTGCCTTGTTGGAAGGCTTCCCCATCCAGTCAACAAAAGGCCCTAATGACCTCACCATTGACATTCCGATTGACCAGTATACCCTGAAGGGGATCACAAAGATATCACAACCTTAAACCAATATCTCTAAGTAAAACAATAACCATAACATTTGGTTAGAGACTGGTGTATCACCATCTTCAAAGAAAACCCATTGCTTGGTCTGGTATATAAGTAAGGGTCCACGAGACGATCGGGAGGTCATTTAGTAGCCAGAACTTCCCACATGGTAAGTGTTCTTAGCATGCTCATCATGTGTAGCCTTTATTTAGGAGACACTCAGCAATCAGAGCTCCCACACACTGCTGCATGAGTTTGCATCTGTAGCCAGATCCCTTTTTCCAGTTATTCTGTGCACCCACAGCTGGAGTATCTTTTGTTGAATGTATGTCTTCTTGTAATATGAATAATGGTTATTCCCCTTTTGCCTGACTTTGCTTCAGTATGTTCTCAGTAGATCTCTTCTCTCCAGGACCTTGTGCAACTGCCCAAGCTTAGTTACTACCAGCTCTGAGGAGCTATGTGAATTGCCACGCTTGACTGGCCGTTTAAGTTGACATTGTATTAGTTGTAGTGACCCCTCAACATCTGAACTGAGCTCTACGTAACAGGTCTGTGGATCACCTTATCGACTAAGGCGAATCCGGTGTAACTCCACCACCAAGAACGAACATTAAGCATTAGTAAGGAGAGCCCAGAAGTAATCTGAATAACAAATGTCATGACTAAAAGATTCTAAATAAGTTTTTAGATTTGGTTAGATTTTGCTTTAAAGGGTAAGTAACTTTCCAAGTGCACTCGGAAGGTCCTACACACACATACAGAGCCTTTGGTTGTCCAATTGGATTCCGTTGTTGGGTCACTGTGCAGTTCCTTACACTGTTTTGGTTGTATTGGGCATGGTGCTGTACTGTCAGAGAATAATTTATTAAACATTCTTTTAATCTTTAACAATTTAGCTTTTTGCTAAGCTGAGATGAACAACTCAAATAATTAGATTTATGTTTTTATTTATAATCCTTTAATCTGGGTCAAAAGACGAAAAGTAGATGCTAATTTTTGTAACTGTTAAATGTGTGTACACACACATTATATGCACATACAGACAGATTAAATTCCAGAATAAAATGGAATACTGTCCCACCAAAGTAGTCAAGGGCAATATATGCTAGACTGAATTGTTCCTTTTTCAGACATACCAGTATATGTTTTTTACACACTGATAGGAGCAGGTAGTATTCTAGACAGTACACCAAAAACAATGTTAATTGGATAAGGCTGGGCAATATGAAGATATTATCAGTGTAAGCAATGATATCAGACAAGTAGCCTGGTGCAATATTTGATTGTGACTAACTGGAAATATCACATTTGCTGGGGAAGTAGCCTTAGGTTACACACAAAGCAAGACAAAAATGATCTATAAACTGGTTTTTAGTTCACCCTTTTAGTTTGTTTACGACGCAATTATTAGTATTATTTCTTTTGTTAAAAAAGGTTATTTTTAAAACTCTTAAGTACCTTACGAGGTTTCAGTATATGTAAATGTCGATTACAATGGTGGAACACAGCTAAAGCTTACCGCAAGTTTGTGAACAACTACTTCAGATGATTTTATACGGTCTGCAACATGTTTTTAAAATATGATTAAATCCGGCTGACTGATCGATAGTTCTCCAAAGAGATTAAAAAACAAAGACTAGCACCACCACTAACCAGCACTGCCACACACACACACACACACACACACACACACACACACACACACACACACAATCAATTCATTTTGTTTTGTCAAGCTTTCACATTTTTCCATTTGCTCCACTTGGTATTACGCCTGCATATTCATTTTTAGATATCGCCCAGCTCTAATGTGTAATGCCTCAACTGACCTGTTAGTAAGCAGTAATCATGCACCTTTTCCAAAACACAAAATTAACATTAGAATGGATAACGCTCAGTTAAACATCTGTACCAGTGAACAGAGGAGCAGCTAGCCAACATACAAACAGTCTTCCCTCCACTCCAGCAAAACCCTAAAATCCACCACTAATACAAACAACACAAACAACCCTTGCAAAGTCAAAATACTACAATCCATGCTAAAACATAACCTTTGGAAGTATGCACAAATTAATAATGTCAAGCTTTATCAAAACCTGTCAATTTGATAAGTAAACAACAACCAATTATGTCAGGGAAAAAGATACATTTCATTATGCTGATTAAGGTCAAGTTTAGGCATTGGGTATAAGCTTCTTATTTCATGGAAAATAAACACTGGACATGCTCAGCTATTACAAGTACTGTAAATTGAGGCCTCCTCACAAGCTAATATAAACAGCAGGTCCTTTCTCCCCTATTTACCTAAAGGGTCAAGACGAACAGCACGCTAGACATATGATAATATGCTTGCATTATAAGTCCCCATAATTTTTTTCAATTTCAATAAGGTGTAAAACAAATCTGACTTATGCAGGCCAATACCAGACTTATCATACTCCTGAGAAACTTTTAAAAAGGAAAATGGAGGTGTTCAAAACCTAAGCAGTCACCTGTCTTGAAGGATGAGGAAACAAATGTAACTTCTAATAAAGAGGGGATATTAGTGATATTTCAGGAAAGCAACAAAATTTCCCAAATCTTTAACTAATATATGTACTATGGATATGGCTTAATTGTTACACATCTTTGTAAATGTGTACATGCCTATAAAAACAAGTACACATCTAAAAATCTGATTACTCTAAAATTTCAACCAAAGCAAATTCAACTGATGGTCACATAGAACTTGAGAGAGTGATAGTAAAAGTTCAGTTTTAATACTTTATATCAGGGTTCTCAAATTCCAGTACTGGAGGGCCAGAATCCAACACAGTTTGCCTATTTCCCTGCTGAAACACATCTTAAATGGGCTAATTGCCAGGTTTAGAAGGTTTCTACCTTACACCAAGACTCTCATTTAAGAACAGCATTGAATTTCCTTTGAAGTACAATTACTTGAGATTGTCTGTAACCTTCAGTTGAAACAGTCTAAGCTTTTGGGAATGTAATGTATGCACACAGAACAATGATACTGAATAACTTAGCATTTCTACCAAGTTCTCAGTAATAACAAGATCTTTCCACAGGAAAAGAAAAATGTACGGTCAACTGTCAAAGTCAGTAGAATTCCCTACTACTTCCTGAAGGCCTCCACAGTAAGACCGCAAGTGAGCAGACTCAATAATTGCAGACATCGTTTCATAACCACTTAAACTGAAATTATAAAATGTATCAAATAGTCAATCTTGAAAGCTGTTCTCATTTTAGCCATAGCCCTTATTATGACTAAATCACGACAACCTGGAAACCTAAAACGGTCTCATTTAGATTGAAAAAGGGTAAGCATCCTGAAATATCCATGCTAAAATTTCAGTAAAGTTTGTAATGCTTTAGTACAACGGCTGATCCATGAGGGCATACAGATCCTGTGTGCTGCCATGGATACATATGACAGGAAGGGTGGGTTTACAGTTCACACACCCTTGGTGCAGGTATAGATAATGGTGGTAAATCTGATGAGCCATGTCTAGTGGACCACACCATTTTTCTGCATGTCAGGGCCGCTGGGACCCAAGTCTCCAGAAAGACAGAGGGAAGAAGTCTTGCTGGACAGAGACAGCATACTGCTTCCCACACTGCTATCCTGTGCCATGCTGGAGTCATTAGAAGTCTCACTAGATATATTGAGAGAGAGAGAGAGAGAGAGAGAGAGAAACATGAACATATCATCACAGCTCGTTATCTAAACCTTAATTATTTTACTGTAGTGGGGGAAATTTTTTAAAACCATGAACTTATATTTTTTTTGTCTGATTTATTATGTGTATTCTCTGGTCTTTCCCACGTAGATGGGTGACTTAAGGGATTTAGCCTGTGTGTTATGAACATAAAGTCACATCTCATCACTTAAATGTTCTTAAACATTAAGGTGTACTGGAGAAATATGAATGTCATCGTTAGTCTTTGCTCATGAAGATTTTCAGGTGTTCTGATGATTCTGCAGGGCACTGGAACTGCAAAACATACTCTACTGCCATTCAGGTTAAGCATTTTGTCATAGCTATTACTCCTCCAGCTGTTATAGTACTTCCTGTTTTTAAAATTTAAATGCTACAAATAACCTTAGGCAGGCAACTTAATAAATACAATTCCCATAAACGTGAGAGAGGATTCTCACGTGAGAGCCAGAGAGAGGTCTTCCAGCTGGACTTTGTGGTCTGGAAGACCGTTTTCTGTGGGTTTCAGCTTGTAGTGGACCTCACGCGGTGAATGATTCTCCTATTAAAAAAATAAAATAAAATAATTTATGAGCCACACAATTCAAACATAAATTTTTTTCTCACTCCAAATGACAAATCCATGAAATCCGAAGGTGATACAGTGGCTTGCAAAAGTATTCAACCCCCTTGAAAGTCATGCTGACTGTCTGGAGTACAAAATATATATGCAGAGTTTTCTCAAACAACATTTATGTTGAGAACTCTTTTGCTCTGTTATATTTTCAAATGCCAAAACAGATCAGTTGTGTACTAATATTAAAAATAGAAAATATAAAAACGTGATACATGCTTAACTCTATTGAGAATCTGCACCACTATTTGAAATCTGCTGCTAAGGGATTCTATCCCAACCTAGCTAATCTGTATATCTGTAGCTAATAATTTCTGAACAATATGCAAAACTGGTTTACCCCAGATGAATTAAAGCTGTTACTGCAGCAAAGGGGTTCTCAACATAACATTATTGTGTCGGGGTTGAACACTTATGCAAACAATAAATTCTTCTTAAGTTAAATATCTATTGGAATTGGTTTACTTCAGCTATGGAAATGATTGTTGCAGCATATGAGTGTCATGCAGAAAATTGTGACTTTCAAGGAGGCTGAATACTTTTGCAAGCCACAGTTCATTTTCATGAGTAGTTATATTTAATTCACATATTATAAAACAGCTAACTTTTCACATCTTTGAAGAGTTCACATGTGGCCATCGAGTGCCAATTTGTCTCTATTGTGGGGGTCTTATCAGTGATTACCAAAACCGGCAGTGACTGGAAAAAAATCTGAGCTAAAATCATGTTGTGTGAACTTACAGCATAACTGTACTCCTTCACCAATGTGACAAAATAGGGAGCATCCTTTATTGTTCTCTCTCTACATGCTGCTATTAGGTAACATAATGAGAAATGTTAATCATCACTGCTATGCTGGGTTCAAACATTAATAAGCTGCACTAAAACATAAATGTGGTCAAACATTTTTACTTAGTCACAGGAAACCAACACGTTTGTCAGAAATTAAGAGGAAAAATGCGGACAAGAACTCATCACAAAATTATATTTGTATTCCGTTATATAGAAATGTTTTATACTCCATAGGGGCAATATTGAGAAAAATCAAGTGATTTGCTGGCATTGCTTTTTGTCTGATGGCACTACTCAGGGCAACACCAACAGATACGTTCTATGTGGTTATATAGTTAATTTTGTACTCCTAAATATCACAATGTGAACTTTTTCTAGTAACCTTCAGCTCCACTCAAATCATACAATATGTTAACAAAAAATAATATTAATTGGTTATTATGAGACATATTATGTAAAATGATGCAGTTAATCAATGGGGCTAACCTTCATTTTACAGCGAATATTTTGACACAAAGGAATCACAATAAGCAAAATAATTTTTTTAAAGTTAATGTGATGACAAATACTTGTCATATGAATGTCTTCTAAGATGTATTTGCATTGCAGTTATACTGTGGTAACATTTAAATTCTTTGTGCTTTGCAATACTGACATGGCATTTTCATTCACTCTTAAAATGAATTGCTTCCACACAACTGATGCTGTTACTTGCTGTTTATTTGGACCCTCACCTACTATGTTGCGCCTTCCTACTACCATATTGCCGAGTAATCAATGCTTTTTAATAATCGGTTTAATCGAATAATTGTGACAGCTCTACCAAAAGATATGCCAAATGACACATCTATTGTCACTTTAGCCAGTTGCATTAATGATGTAAAGACCTGGATGACTGAAAAACTTTTATCACTAAGGGCGCTTTTTCTACTGCACCAAGTACGGTACTTTTCGTACGGTACTTTTGCTTTTAAATTGACTTCTGGTCAAGTACCAGTACCAAAAGTGCAAAACCAGCTAGGGTACTTCTTTGGTACTTTGGGCTGGGATTTGACAGGCCTTCTTTATCGATTGATTATGCAATTAGCCTGCCTCTGAAACGCAATACAAATACCGCACTGAAAAGAGTTATGATCTCAGAAAACATCAATAAAGTAAATAAAAATAATTAATTGCGATCTGGTCGCAAGAACAGATGCAATTCTGATCTTTTTGTTGTAAGACAAGAAATTTAAAAAGTACTTTGTTTAACATACTAGGACAGCACGTATGCAGCGTAAATAGCATGCTGTTCTAGCATTGTGATTTTGTTGTTTAGTAAATATTGGGGTATTTACAAAGCAAAAAAATAGTTCATACATTTCTCATAAACCCATCTAGGAGTGCTTTAAACAGCAAGGTTGAAAATGATTATGATCGTCTCGGAGATCACATGCAGCGTCCATGTGAGAGCAATGGAGGTAAACTGTGAACTGATTTTTAAACATATATTAATCTATAAAAGGAATAATTATTAAAATGGGAAAGCTAACTAAGGTTTGTTTTTCTGACAGAGTAAAGATGTTTTAGCGAAATATAAACTCCCTGCACTATAATGCCCGTATGCAGAATAGAAAGTAAGAAAAAGCCTTATCTTAATATAGTTTACTTAATTGCAAGTGTATAACAATGCGATATTGGTATTAATATCACGTCGTCCATTCCTACTACGGCCATTTCTCCAAACCAGTACAAAATACCCTGCCTCTCAGTGCTGATACCAAACACCTTGAAATACCGTACTTTTGGTACTTTCTCAAAGTACCAAAAATACGGTACCTGGTGCGGCAGGAAAGCACCCTAAATGCACAAAAAAAAGAGGTTCTCTTGCTTGAAGGCAAGTCCGCGGACAGGAATGCTGTAATCTCCGCACACCACTCATAGGAGCTGAACTTTTTTTTCCCAAGAGCTGCTCTGATATCTGGGAGCACACACCACATATTAAACACTTTGCAGCATGTTCAATATATAGCAGCTCAAATTGTTACCAGGATCAGGAAGATTGCTCTTAGTTCCTTGCACTGGCTTCCTGTCAGCTACAGGACCGACTTCGAAGTTCTTTTACTTGCATATAAGGCAGTAATTGATCTAGCATCTGCCTACCTAAGAGAATTTCTTCAAGTTTACAAGCCACATCACCCACTCAGATCACATAACACAGGTTTCCTTGTCATCCCATATAAATAAAGTGACAGCTGGTGGTAAAGAATTCAGCTATAAGGCCTTCTTATTGTGGTATGGTTTTCCAGCCTATGTAGGGAATGCCGAGTCAGCCTCATTCTTAATGCTTCAGTTTAGCCTACTCGCAACTTAACACATAACACACTGTAACTATGGCTGCTGATGCCATTTTAATCTGCTAAGCTTGTCCATCAAAGCGTCTATGCATGTTCTAACCACCCATGCTCTCTGCCTGCCTTCCCATACATCCGGACAGTACCTGGGGTGGCACCATCTTAGCTGGAGTCCTGGTTCAGTTCCATGGAAGGGTGACATTGTGGGTGTGACTTACGATCTTTAACACTGTGGATGCAGACTTCAGTCTGACACATTGATGTAATTTAGCTTTGACCTCGATCACACTCTACGCCTTGTTTTTAGTAAATAAGCCCACTCTTTTTCAGTAATGTTAGCATGCCCAGGGGGAGGGGGGTTAGGCAGCCAGTTGGCCTTAGACTCCCAGAGGTTTTTTTGTCTCACTACTTGGAAGTTTTTGGTTCTTCTCCTCCATTGTCATTTGGCTTTCTTTCTTTCATTATTTTGTCTTCCCTTTTCCCTGTTTTTATATTATTGTATCGTAACAATATTGTAATATTATTTACCCATGTAAAGCACCTTAACTCTGTTGTGAAAGGCACCATATAAAAATGAACTGAAATCAAACTGAGTAAATGATTGATCAATAGGGCTCCATTTCTTTTGTATACAGAGAATTTTTGTTTTGCATTCCCTGCTTTGCAGCCTTATTACATTCAGGACCCATTTCAATCATTATGTATGGATTTGCAGTAGGTCACAAGATGAACTTTGGACGGAAGTGAGAGCGATGTAGGGGTCAATCTGAACCCGAACCACATATTGCCATTTCCTGGTGCCACCAAAGCTCACCATAGCGATTTCCAGAGTTCTTTTGCCGATTTCCCTCTCCACATGGTGAAGCTCCAAGCTAAGCTGCTCACTGGACACGACCCCCACTGACCACTTGACCTGTGCTGCCTGGGGGGCCAGCACAGCCCCCTCCTTCTGCAGTAACTTCAGGTTGCTGGCAGCCTGAGGTGGGGTGGAATTCAGATGTTGATCCAAAAAAAAACAGCACAGGAAATTTTACATAAAATCCATTTGACTGATAAAAAAGCATAAGATTAGGTAACAGGATAAGCTAACAGGATACCCCCACACATCTTGAAAAGCAGGCACAAAACAAAATGAGTAACTGTGAAAAAGTGGATATTGTGACGCATTTGTACAATTAATGTATTTGCATGTATTCAGGCCAATGTGCATACACACCACCATGCCATGCATCTGGGTCTGCTGGTTAATCTGCTGATTGACCTGCTGGAGCTCCATCTTCAGCTGCTCTCTGTCAGCAGACGGCATGGATAGCCTGCATGAAAGACAGTATTCACAGGGACCATGTCAGGCATAAGAAGAGATCACTAAACACACCTCCACCACAGAAGTCAGACAAGGGAATGAGTCTATGTACCGTTCATTGAAACGTCCCTGAGAACTGGCGTTTTGGTGAAGAGCATAAGCTGCCCCCCCCCAGCATCCATGATTCCCGTAGGCATTGTACTCAGCTGAGGCTGGCAGAAAAAAAGGGATGGGCAGTGGAATATTTAATGAACCTTCCTTTATGCTACTTCTGTAAGGAATATAATACATTAGCGATGCCAGCAAAACAAATAAAAACATCTTATAAAGAAGCAAACGATTCCTTGACATGGCAACAAACATACTTCCAGCAGAGATGTGCTTGGTGCCAGAGCCCTGCGCAGACGCCAGAGTCTGAACTGGACCAGCCGCTTGGTAACCAGTTTTAGAGGTGCGAGAGATGGCGCCGAAGCGGGACACAGTGGGCTGTGGTCCGAAGGGGATGATAGGGTCGTCATCTTTAACGTCGGCTGCCCGGCGCTGCACGTCTATGAGTGGCTCCCTCAGGCACTTGCTGTCTGTGTTCTTCATACAAGACAGATCATCATGTCAGCTTTCATTATATACTCCCTGGTTCTCATGGAACCAACAAATCAAAATAGGCAATTTTCCCAATCAAAACAGGACCCCATCAAGTCTAGAACCATCTCAAATAATTTTATACATGGCCAGTATGTCCTATAAAAACTAAAAACTACTTATTAACTACGTTAAAACTACGTTTTAATAACATGCCCAACAAACTACCCGATGATAATCCCGGAGCAATAGTAATTAAGACATTCACCATCATTTCCATGGCCCCAGGTGCCATGACATCTTTGGACTTGACGTCTTTTGAGCTGATGTATGAGCCAAAGGTGTCACATGACCAGGGAGAGTATTGGCCAAGATAGTCTGCCTCTCTTCCCTTCCCAAAGACTTTGGTGGTGTCCTCCATATACTGTTCATACACAAAAGAGGGGGAAAATGCAAAGCTTATGGAATCATAACACTACATTTAAGGAGAGCTACAAGATTTATAGAATGCTACAGAGTATGCGCAGATTTAAAGAAGTTTAGTGTACATTATCTCTTACACTATAGTAACTACTAATAGTGACTTGCATGTAAGGAAAGTAAGCTTTCTGTAAAAATGTATTCCTGCAGCTGGATATTATTATTTTATGCACAGGTTTTGTGAGTGTAGTTGTTCTGACCAAAATAAAAAGAGTTACAATGAAGTCATACTGGGTCATTCTATATTACAAATTTCCAAAAAATTGTTTTTAATTTTTGCATCATAATTTTTTTTTATTAACTTTGGCATGTTCATGTACCATCGAGATCTCAGAAATTTTTTTTTTGAAAAATAATAATAAAAAACTTTAGTTGTCGTGCTTTTCCTACATGGGGCATAGCCAAAATATGATCATTCAGAGTTTTTTTCTAATGACCAGTAATGATTATTAAAGCATTGATTAACGTTTTCCTTCTTGAAATCACTGCAATATAACGGATGGAAGATGGAACATAACGGATGAGGGTTCAAATATAGGCAAAAGCCTCAGTTATGTGGAAGCACTTCATATTAAGTGAATAATACTGCAGTCAGTTTAGCAAAGCAGAGGTTAAACATCACTACAGCACAACTGTAATGTAAATACATCTTAAAAGACAACATTTGGGTTTGATACTCACCCAATAAAACGAGGTTAGCCATAGATATGTACCATTTAGCCTCTCAGAGTAGTCTAGCCTGTCTTTGTCCTCACTAACTTATTTTGCTTAATTTACTCTTCGATTTCCATTTGTCAAAATAAATCACAGCTAAAATTAAGGTTAGCCCAGTCGCTTAGCTGCATCTCTTACACAATATGGTACATAACTATATTATTTTTTGGAAACATATTAATGTTTCTCATCCAGTTCCAATAAAACCTTCTGTTTTTACCCAATTATACTGCTACTTCAGTGCTGAATAGGGCAAGGGGGCTAATCACCTCCTGGGTTTCGGCTGGGAACGTGTGGGGCAGTGTCGGTGAGGCAGCAAATGGTGGAGGAGAGATGACCTTTCTCTCCTCCAACTGGGCCATGATCTCCTTGCGTCTACGGTGAAGGTAGTCCAGACTATGCTGCGACCGACTGTAAGAATCCTGAAAGCCACAACCGGACAAGAAAATAGTGTATAAAGCCAACACAAAAAGGAACTTGAGATTTATGAAAATATCTCATTTGCAGCGTAACACTGACCCTGGAGTAGGTTCTCGCCTGAGAATGTTGAGCACCGGCAGGGCAGTAGCCTTCAGGAGGGAATCGGTCCCGAGAGGATTCCGAGTGATGCTGGGATGCTGCTGCTGGAAGCGGAGCTTGCAGGGATACATCAACAGGAACGGGGCTGATTCTTACCAAGTCGTCATGTGCAGGGAAGGGCTGTAGTGGAGGAGGAGGGGCCGCATAGGCAGCATGACGACGGCCATCGTAGTGAGGAGGGTACACTTGCTGTGGCACCGCAGGGAATTGGGGGCCCTGCGTGCTGGAGTACTGACGCTCAGTACTGTAGCTCTGATAAGGGTCCTGGTAAGGGGGGAGGCCTGAATCCGCAGGAGGTGGAGGATTGCGGATATAGCGGGCTTGGACGAACTGCGGTGGCTGGTAACCATATGGATTACCTGGTTAAAAGAACAACAAGCCTATTATCATATATGTTGTAGGAATGAATGGATGTTTTAACACTTGTTTTCTTTGGATTGGAAAATCTTTTGGGTCATGTCAATGGGCCAAGATAATGGCAGGAACGTCACAAGTGCCACAGTTCAGTGGAATAACAGCATGCAGAAAGGATTCTCTGAACACACGTTCACCCTCAAAGCAGTTCTTGAGGTAAAAGTGGGTCGGAGCTGGTACTAGCGAGATTACAAAGTAGCCTCTGAGTGCATATACACATTTTTAAATACTTTAATTACGTACTTGTGCTTGCTTATATAAATACATCGCATGTATTCCAGATATTTTTAACATATACACTGAAAAACAAAACATGACCATCCCCATGAGAAGTGAATAATGGTAACTATCGCATAAAAGCGGTGTGTCAAGGTCTGGGATATATTAGCAAGTAAGCCAACATTCGGTAATCATAGTCAATATGTTGAATGTAGAAGAAATGGGCAGGGGTAAAGATCTGACTGACTCTGACAAGGGCCAAATCATTATGGACAACTGGGTCAGAGCACCTCCAAACGGCAAGGTTCGTGAGGCGCTCACGGTCAACCAATGATGGGTATCTACTGAGTGATAAGAGAAGGGAAAAACCACAAACTTCCGAATGCATCACTTGGCTTGATGTCTAATATATCCTAGATCTCTGAACAAAGTGTTTTTACAAGATCATCAAGTCAACATCATTCACGTCACGTGAGGGTGGCCATAATGTTTTGGCTCATCATTGTACATTTCCCATTATGCACACACGCACGCACGCACGCGCACACACACACATTTCCCTACATTAAAACATGATAATATAGTCAGCTCTATTCATAAAAATAAAGAACTTTTTTTGGTTTGAGTTTACTATCTGGCAATAGAATCTGAAAAACTGCAACATTCCGACTCACAGGAAGTGATAGTGATAGAAAATACCTGCTGGATACTCATACTGCGAAACTGAGACAGGCGCCCTTGGCTCTGGGTAGAACATGTCAAGCTGCTGTGGAGGGTATATCTGGGGTCCCCTGGGGACCAAAGGCATCTGTTTCGTCATAGGGTGGTCACGTATCCTGGCATGGGATATTGTATGAGGAGTCCCAGCCATCACAGATTTCGGAACGGTGTCCAGCCTGCATAATGAGAAAAAGCAGTCTCTTTATAAAAAGACAGACAGTTTTCAGGGCTTCATCTTATTAGAGATTCTCAATAGATATGTAGTACAATTCAGAAAGAGTTTTGCAAAATGCAGTGATCTGACTGGATGGCACTGAGGCTCAGGTAGTGCTCTTTTCTCAGACCCCCTTGGTCATGGGTTCAAGTCTTGATTAGTTTGTGTATGTGTATCTTTGTATGGTCTCCCTGTGGTGTTCAGGCTTCCTCCAGCTGCAATTCTCTCCCACATTAGGGATGGGAGGGGAAAAAAATTGATTCCTTACCTCGATACTTCAAGGTTTCTTTATTTTTATAATCAAGAGTTGAATATCAACTTTTAAATATCAAGTCAAGTTACTGTAATCCAGTTGGTCACCTTTGCAGCTGGGCAAATATATTGGAAGTCACAAACAGTCCTGTTGACAGGCATAAGTGTGGTACAGCACAAATGTGTATAAGCAAACGTGATCAGAAGAGCTGTTACGATTACTCGATAAAACTCAATTACTTAATTATTAAAAAGAATTGATTAAAATTTTCCTTCTGGATTCCTCAACAATATGGCAGAAGGAAGATGGGATTCCCCATAAGAAATAATGGAAAACCAATTCCTGGCCCCAAAAAATTACAATTAAATATGTTTGTTTTTTTTTGTTTTTTTTTAGCAAACACAAAATTAACAGGATAAAACAAGAAGTGCATATACTAAACACATCTAAGCACATTTAAGCACATTTGTCAAAACAGTAATTTGTAAAGTAAGAAAATAAATGTATCCAAACAATGTGTAAAGTTAAAAAAAAAAAACAAGGTCTGTCAAATAAGCTGGTGGTATTGCCAAGATGCAGACCCATCCAAACAAATCACTTGATTTTGCACCAATATTGTCTGTGTGAATACAGAGGTTTTCCATGTAGCGGAAGACAGATGTCTTTTTGTGACCAGTTCCCGTTTGCTTTTCTTCTCTTCAATCTCTTCAATTTAATTTCTCATAAACGTATCACACAGTATATGAATCAAACAGTGTTTTAAACCATTGATTACCGTTTGTGTGGCTGCGAATGGCTCCCTTTCCCATATTTAACAGATCAATAGCAGTTTTACAAACCTTAATTTTAGCTATCATCTACTTTTTATACCCAGTCTTTGAAGTCTGTCCATCCATCCATCCATCCATCATCTACCACTTTGATGAAATGATGTGGAGGGTAGATGAAATGAAACGTAAAGTGATCCTTGCAAGTAGCAGACATAAAGTACAGATATTTATAAGACCTCACCTAGAATATTGTGTGCAGGTTTGGTCATCATACCTTAAGAAGGACATTGCTGCCTTGGAAAGGGTGCAATGTAGGGCGACGAGAATGATTCCTGGTCTTAGAGGAATGTCTTATGAGCAGTGGTTAGCTGAGCTGCATCTGTTTAGCCCCAAGCAAAGACTAAGGGGGGACATGATCCAGGTTTATAAGATTCTAACAGGTCGGGATGCTGTTCAGCCAAATGGTTATTTCAATATTAGTTTAAATACTAGCACTCATGGCCATAAGTGGAAATTAGCGGGAACATTTTTTTCAATGAATATGAGGAAGCACTTCCTTACACAGCGTATAGTTAAACTATGGAATATGGTGCGTTCGATTATTTCTCTCCAACTCGGAACTCATGAAAAATGTCATGAAACACGTCAGTTCCCATCGGAAACATGCCTCTTTTATGACGTTGATGTCAGACAGAATTTTCTTGTCCGCTTTGCCCCTGTGACGTAATTTCAACATGGCGGCTTACACACTCAACAGTAATTCTATTTTACAAATCTTTAAAAATGTTTATTTTGTGAAATGTATTAATAATTATAAATGAAATTGCACATGTTCGATTTAGAGAATACCATATCGTGACCATAAACAGTATTCTAGCATGCAATATCAGATTTTTACCAGACTTTGTTAGTGTTTTTCGTTTGTTTGTAGTTTTTTTGCCTCTCGAAAAAAGAATATCGCTTTGAATGTATTAAAATATTTCATAAAGCTTTTATTTTGGTTTGACTAGTTTGTGTTTCTTGTTTGTTTGTGTTTCGGAAATAATAATCTTACTCCAAAACTGCTAAAACATAAAGTAACAACACACAGCAGCGTATTCATGAAGGCAACCATGTTTGTTCCGAGTTGTGGTAGCACGAACGGGAGATTGTCGGACATGATGTCACTCAACTCGGAATTTCTGAGTTCCGAGAGATAATGGAACGTACCAATAGTCTTCCTGCAAGTGTAGCGCAAGCTAAAACCCTGGGTTCCTTTAAATCAGAGCTAGATAAGATTTTAACAACTCTGAGCTAAATTAAGTTCTCCCCAAAGGAGCTTGATGGGCTGAATGGCCTCCTCTCGTTTGTAAATTTCTTATGTTCTTATGTTTTGATGGCCATTTCGTCCAGCTCCTCTGGGGGAAATCCTGAGGCATTCCAAGGCTAGCCGGGAGACACTGTCTCTCCAGCGTGTCCTGCGTCTTCCACGGGGCCTCCTCCCAGTGGGACATGCCCAGAATACCTCACCAGGGAGCTGTCCAGGAGGCATCTTAATCAGATGCCTGGGCCACCACATCTGGCTCCTCTCGATGCGGAGAAGCAGCAGCTCTACTTTGGGTCCCTCCCGAATAACTGAGTTTCACACCCTACCTGTAAGGGAGAGCCCAGCCACCTTGCAGAGAAACCCATTTCGACCGCTTATATTTCATTCGTTCTTTCGGTCACTACTCACAGTTCATGATCATAGGTGAGGGTAGATCAACTGGGAAATCGAGAGCTTTGCCTTTTGACTCAGCCCCTTCTTCACCATGACAGACCGATGCAGCGCCCATATCACTGCTGACGCTGCACCAATCCGCCTCTCGATCTCCCGTTCCATTCTTCCCGCACTCGTGAACAAGACCCCGAGATACTTAAGCTCTTGGGGAAGGACTCCCTCCTTGACCCGGAGAGAGCACTCCACCGTTTTCTGGCTGAGGACCAAGGTCTCGGATTTGGAGGGGCTGATTTTCATCCCTGCCGCTTCATACTCGGTTGCGAACTGCTCCAGTGAGAGCCAAAGGTCATAGTATGATAAGGCCAACAGAACCACATCATCTGCAAAAAACACAGACCTAATCCTGAAGTTCTGCTGGAGGTAGGAGTTGAAGCTCCTTCTGATGGGGGATTCCACCAGACTTTCCCAGCAGACCCACACTATACGCATGGGTCTGCCAGGTCTGACCGGCTTCCTCCCCCACCAGCAGAGCCAACCCACCACCAGCTGGTGATCGGTTGATAGCTCCACCCCTCTCCTCCGCAAGTCCGCAAGTCCGATGACACGACCACAAAGTCGATCATCGAACTGCGGCCTAGGGTGTCCCCGTGCCAAGGGCACATATGGACACCGTTATGTTTGAACATGGTGTTCATTATGGAAAATCCGTGATGAGCCCAGAAGTCTAATAACAAAATACCAAATCGGGCTCATATCGGGGAAGCCGTTCCTCCCAATCATGCCCCTCCAGGTCTCACTGCCATTGCCCACGCGAGCATTGAAGTCCCCCAGGAGAGCAAGAGAGTCCCCAGGAGGAGCGCTCTCCAACACCCCTTCCAAGGACTCCAAAAAGGATGGTTATTCTGAACTGCCGTTTGACGCATAAGCCCAGGGAGGCTACCCTCTTGTCCACTATGGTAAACCCCAATGTACAGGCACCCAGCCAGGGGGCAATAAGTATGCCCACCCCTGCTCGGAGTCTCCTCGTGAGCAACTCCAGAGTGAAAGAGTCCAACCCCGCTCAAGGAGACCAAGCCGTGCGTCGAGGTGAGCCCAACTGTATCTAGTCGGAACCTCACAACCTCACGCACCAGCTCAGACTCCTTCACCACCAGAGGGGTGACATTCCCTGTCCCTAGAGCTACCTTCTGCAGCCGAAGATCAGACCGCCAAGGTCCCCACTTTCGGCCACTGCCCAACTCACACTGCACCCAACCCCTTTGGCCTCTCCTACAGGTGGTGAGCCCATTGGAGGGGGGACCCACGTGCCTTCTGTCTTTCAGGTAATTTTATTTTTAGAACCAAAAGCACTCAAAATTTACATTTTCCTGATGTGCGCCTTTGTTATCAGGTAGGTGCCCTCCACCTACTAACAAAGGCACACATCAGGAAAATGTAAATTTGGAGTACTTTTGGTTCTAAAAATAAAATTACCTGAAAGACAGAAGTTATTCTGTTCTTATTTCGGTCGGCGTGAGTGCTTGTCTGTCCTGTCTGTTAATTAACAGCGCGATTGTTACGGACAGTGAGCAGCATTTTCTGTTCGCGTTTAACTCTGTAACAAACACCGGCGAGGCGATAACAGCTAATAATATCTAGCGTCGGTAACGTTACCCAGCGCCGGAAAAGGACAGTTGCTCCTGAGCTTTGCTCGGTCGCCAGTCGGGGCCGGGAGGACATTTTCCACTTTTTTCCCCGCTCCGGCAGTAGCCTGTTGTGAGGGGGTTTTTGTGGTTTTTCGACTAAATAAAATGACTAGAATAAAGCAGGAATATCTAAGTCTACAGGCTGAGTTAAAAAATGATATTAGACGAGCTAAAAGAAATGTCGAAAGGATGATTGCATTGGAAGCTAAGGATGACGTTAAAAGTTCCTTCCAGTATTTTAACTCTAAAAGAGCTCTAAAACCTGAAATTACTAATCTGCAGGATAGTAGGGGTCTTAAAATAGTAAAGGACATTGATATAGTAAATGAGTTCAATGATAGTTTTGCACGGGAATTCACTGTTGAGGACATTAGTAACTTGCTAGTTCTTATTACTGATCCAGCATCGTCTATAACTAATATATATATATATATATATATATATATATATATATATATATATATATATATATATATATATATATATATATATATATATATAACTGAAGCTGATGTTTTGCAAAGCCTAGCTAAGCTCAAAATAAATAAATCACAGGGCCCTGATGGCATCTTACCTATAGTGTTAAAAGAGATGAGGGATATTATTTGCTGACTGTTAACTTTACTGTTTCAAAAATCCTTATCTGAAGGTGTGGTACCTTCTGATTGGAAGCATGCCAACATAACGCCCATTTTCAAAAAAGGGGATAGAAGTAATTTGTCAAACTATAGGCCAATCAGTCTAACTTGTATAACTGGTAAAGTTATGGAGGCTATAATCAAAGAGAAAATGGTAGATTACCTGGACTCCAATAACATTTTGCGGGGTAGCCAGCATGGATTTAGGAGAGGTAGATCCTGTTTAACGAATCTGTTGGAGTTTTTTGAGGAAGCTACTCAGGTAGTTGATGATAAGAAGGCCTATGATGTCATCTACTTAGATTTCCAAAAGGCTTTTGATGTTGTCCCCCACAAGAGACTCCTACTTAAACTCAAAGCGACAGGTATTTTAGGTACCGTAGCGACCTGGATTGATAACTGGTTAACAGATAGGAAACAGCGAGTAGTTATAAGAGGCACAATGTCACAGTGGGCCTGCGTCCATAGTGGGGTACCGCAGGGTTCGATTTTAGGACCACTATTGTTTCTAATTTACATAAATGAAGTAGATACCAATATATACAGTAAACTGGTGAAATTTGCAGATGACACCAAGGTGGGTGGTGTAGCAGATACTGAATTAGCGGCTCAGCAGCTACAGCGGGATCTTGATTTAATTAGTGACTGGGCCGATACCTGGCAGATGAAATTTAACGTAGACAAATGTAAGGTACTCCATGTAGGGAGCAGAAATATAAAGTACAGGTATTTTATGGGTCCCACTGAAATAAAGGTAGCTGATCATGAAAAAGACCTTGGTGTGTATGCTGATGCTTCCATGTCCCATTCTCGCCAGTGTGGGGAAGCAATAAAAAAGGCCAATAGGATGTTGGGGTATATCTCCAGGTGTGTGGAGTGTAAGTCAAGGGAGGTAATGCTAAGATTATACAATTCCCTGGTGAGACCTCACCTAGAATATTGTGTGCAGGTTTGGTCACCATATCTTAAAAAGGACATTGTGGCATTAGAAAAGGTGCAGCGTAGGGCCACAAAAATGATTCCTGGTCTTAGAGGAATGTCATACGAGGAAAGGTTACTTGAGCTAAATCTGTTCAGTCTCAAGCAAAGGAGACTGAGGGGGGACATGATCCAGGTATATAAGATTCTAACAGGTTTGGATGCTGTTCAACCAAATAGTTACTTCAGCATTAGTTCAAATACACGAATTCGTGGCCATAGGTGGAAATTAGCAGGAGAACATTTCAAACTGGATTTAAGGAAGCACTTCTTTACACAGCGCGTAGTCAGAGTATGGAATAGTCTTCCTGATAACGTAGTGCAAGCTGAATCCTTGGGTTCCTTTAAATCAGAGCTAGATAAGATTTTAACAACTCTGAGCTATTAGTTAAGTTCTCCCCAAGCGAGCTTGATGGGCCGAATGGCCTCCTCTCATTTGTATAGTTCTTATGTTCTTATGATTGCCAGTTTTTCATGGGTCAGGATGGTATAAATGGATTGCCCAAAAAATCAAGTAACCAGCAACACTCACGCAACATGGGAAACATGAGAAATAACCAAAATAATAAATAATAAAAAGATAACTGCAAAGAAAATATTAGATATTTTTTGAATGGCAATAAACTTGCTACAAAAGTAATTCCATGATTCTGAATGACTTAGACCAAAAAACTACCAAAATCCCCTGACTTTCCATGTCTGGAATAGACTTGTTAAAAGATATTCCAGAAATACCATGACCAGTGAGATCCATGACATAAGAGGATGGTGGACACTGGCGTTTTTCCTACTTACGAGTCAGGCGGTGATCCTGGAGCACTAAGGCTCACCGAGTCCAGCTTTGCAGGTTTTCGGGTGGAATCGTACGCTGAGTCAGTGCCACGGGAAATGAGCTGGTTCAAGGAAGAGCCAGATCCAGCAGCCACAATACCATTGGTTACCGAAGAGGCCTTGTGGGCAACAGTGTCTACCAGACTGCCATCATCAGGCAGCAGGCCAGGAGAACAGGGGTGGCCCACTTCGTTCAGCTGAGTCAGGGACTGGCTGAGCTGCCGGCGGGCTGTCAGGCGTTTGTTCATCTTCCGGTATCTATGGATCGAGGACAAAAAAAATACATTAAGGACAGCCTCAAGATGAAGGGCCTAACAATTTCCCTTCGTGTTATAGCAAGCCACACTCACTTCTCCAGCTCGTCCTGAGAGTGGGCAAACGTACAGCTGGCACCCCGGGGACAGCCACCTTTCTGCTTCATATCCCGGCACATATATGTCTTATACTTGCTGTGTTGTGGAGGCTGCGGATAGACAAGAAAGGTTAGACATGCTGATCCACAGCAGATCCAAAAGGTCTGACGAGAACAACTGTCCTGTAGGAGAACCACTAACCTGCTGCTGCTCAGTGCCCTTCTTGCTGTGGTTCTGGATGAAATCTACCAAGCCATGGACCACTGTCTTTACTGCCACCAGGCCCTTCTCCAGCTGATCCCAGGTGGGTGGGGGAGCATCTTGGAAAAGACAACAAAGAAAAAGAATTAATAAACCGTGCCAGATTACACTGCTGGTAAACAGCAAGTACTGTCTCAGAAAAATGTAGCAAAAAATTCCATGTGTGTTATTAGGTAGGATGTTAAACAGTTGGAGTTAGCCAGTCGAAATCAGATTCAAGATTAAAGAAAATTTAATTGTCCAGCACACACATTTTTTTTACTTCTACCACTATGCCCACATCACAAGAGATACAGTAACTTAAGAAACTGTTTATCACTGTGGTTTTTAAAAAATACATATACCAAGACTCCAAACTGTGACCAAAATGGTCACATATTGCAACCATTTATCGAGTGTGCAAGTTAAAATTTCACATGGTGAAAGTTTTTTTTCCTTCTTTGCTGTCTAAGTGCGTCATTTTTTTTTTTTTTGGGCAGGAGGGGTTGATATCTCTTTTCCTGCATGCAGGAGTATGTACATAAATGCACACTGATGAAAAACAGGCAAAACAATCCCTTTGGTGGTGGTTTTAACAAGTTTAAAAAATGAAGGGGTCTATAGCTGATTGTTTTGAAAAATAAAATGAGAATAAAAAGGAGGAAGCTGGTGGAGAGTGAGAGCCAAAGAGAGGTTCCGAGTAGGGCTGGGCGATGAGTTGGGTTGTCTTGTAAAGGTACTGTAATTTCACATAGATCCTTTTATGCTTTAAAATTTCTTTTAAATGACTATTCATACATTCAGTACTTAATCACTATTACTACTATTCATATTTTTTGCACATTTCAGCCCATTAACAGCCCACACTCCCCTACTCACCAAGTCTTTTCTTACTCTTCCATTAGTATAACCTGTTGTGTTTCAAATTGCGTACATAAACTAATTTAGAGTATGTTAGTAAATGCATTTGTGCACTCAAATCCCAAGTTTAAGTACCGAAGAACACTTTTGGAGACTCCTATTCTTATTAGTCATAGTGATACAGTAATGGTGTCGACAGACTCGGTCGCTAAAAAAGGTATAGTAGCTTAAAAAGTGTGCCGTTCTGTTTTTCTAAATAAAGGTGTGATCAGGGACAAGTTCATTCTTTTATTTTAATTTATTGTAACAGTGCATTTGTCTTTTATGGCTATTATTAACTAAGCAGAAAAATGTAATTAACGTATTTGAAGTCCTTTCAGGTAGTTAGTCTAAATTAGGGCTACTCAAATGCAATGTGGAAAATTAAGATAATAACAGCCAGGATGGATTAATCAACAAGTGTTTCCTCTAGGCATTACAATATTAATAATTAATTTATTTTATTTTTAACATGAAATATTCTCAGTTAAATGTGCAGGGTGAGAAATGGCGAAAAAAAAGGTTTACTGAGACAGGTACACACCAGGTAGACTTAAAAATAATTTCTATGGTTGTGCCGAGCAGAGACATTGGTGGGGGTGGTGGAGGATTGAGGGATTGAGATACTGGCTCTACATCCTGATGTCTGTCAGACCTCAGTAATGGATGATGGCATATACATATACAACTTGCGCTCATAACATGTGAGCAAGGCAATGTTGGAGTGGGAGCGAGCGCTAAGCGTCATATTTGGAAAAAGCTGGAGCATCTCTCTTATCTCTCACTTCATCTTGCTCCACTTTCCCAGGGTTCCTGAATCTCATGAATCTGGCATGACACGCAAGAAATCTATGCTACCGCAAATCTATGCTATTTCTTTATAAACCTAAAATTAGCTACATCAAAAGTATTGGGGTAGTTTGCAAACCCTACAGTCTACTTACAAGGTAACAATACTATTACATACATGTAAATGTATGTGCATTGTCTTGAATTGAAAAACACATGCCAGCCAACTAACCAAAGTTGGCAACCCGCTCACATCTTGAAATAAATCATTTCTGCTTGAATGTGGATCTGGCTGCTCAGTTATTTTGATGCCGGGCTACAGTTAAAGCTAAAATTGAAATGCAATGCAGAGTGCTTTCTTTTTTGGAGCGAGCGGTGAACAATTTCATTGGAGCAGGGTGAAAACTGACGAGGGGGGAGTGATAATGAGCGGAGTGGTCTGCAGTGGCTGTGAGTGGAGGAACATACTGCTCCATATGCGATAAGTGGAAATTCTCACCACTCTATTTCGCTCACATTCTGGTTCCGCTACACACACTCTGAAACTGTAATTTGTGGTACTGCACTGCAAGGGAGGGCGCACCACAGAGTTTGAGAATCACTACTCTAACCATAAGTTAACAGCTTTGTTTCTATACACACACACACAAAGCGAGAAAAGACCTACTTGTCATTTGTTTATTTAATGAACAAAACAGGTATTTATTAAGCCCACCGTGAGGGCCAAAACTTCCTTTCACCTATCATTAGCACTTCACAGAATTATCCCAACCTGGACTAGGGTCAATGTTGGCCAAAAGCTCTAGATGAGGTCTCAATCGGTTGAGGTTTGCAGGGTCCCCCGTCCTCTGCAGGGCGATGGTCAGCTCCTGCACACTCTGCGCAAATGATGCTGGAGTCTGCAGCTAAAGTAGGCATGCAACCATTATTAAACAGCCTTTCTAAAGCTTTAACGTAACAGTATGTTGCTACTTGATTATTTTCACCCTTTATCATTTAGAAACACAACATTATTCATGCACTGGAAATGAACAAAATTCCATACGGTCCACCTGCTGACATTTTACCACTATACCTCTGAAAGATTCAATTTAATTACTGGGTATAGTCTAAGTTTAAAGGATCTACTGAATGATCTCAGAACATTTTAGGATGAATTCATGTAACTCAAATATTCCACTAATCAGTAATTTATGTCCGGGAAGCTGGCTATATATTATAACGGAAAACAGTTTGATAATACGTACCTTATCAATGATAGACTGCATGTGTGATTTGTGGGACTGATCCCCATAAAGCAAAGAGGACCACTGGTCAGGGGCGATGCGCAGACCCCCCTCCATTGCAATTTGTACAATCTGGGAGTCATGTTCTCGTCTCAGGGCCTCATATGTGCGGAACTCTTCTTTGAGCTGCATCAGAGACGAATCCTCGTCTCGCTTTGTCACCTGACATCAGAAGAGATGTTTTCACAGGGGTCTGTTATCAAAGCTAGTTGTTACAACTGATATATTCTGGAAAGAAAAGAAATATACCTTAAAGCAAGAGGCCCGGTAAAGAAGCTGCACTACATGTCCGATACTAGTTTTAGATGCCTGGGGGAAACGGGGCTCCAGTCTCTGCACCACAAAGAGTACGAGGACTTTACGGGATAGAGCGGAACCGTCTTCAAGTGCTAGTAAGACCAGCTTCAAAGCCTCTTCCTGCATTGCTGAAAAAGGGAAGCAGAAGCCATATTTTAGTTTTTCCCTCTTTTGCATTTGGGTTTAACCAGATTCGGTGCTGTCAGAAATGGCAGCATTGTATTCCCAGCCATCGATACTCGTCCCACAATCAGGAACTTGTACAATTTCTAGAAATACGAGATGGATCACTTGGAAATGTAAAAATGAAGTTCAATTTCTGGATGGATCACCTGGAAATGAGAGAGCCACTAAATGAGTTTTTAACCTGAATGTCCTTGAACTATACTTACTGACCTACATATCACATTCATTTATTGCATATTCCACTATTCTGACAATTTGCAGAATCTCTCCCGACCATCTTTATTCCTTGGTGTATGTTTCAATGTCCATGTTAGAAAACAATCATCTATATTATTGTTTTTGGTAACAGTTCACGGGGCAGAATGGTGGTGCAGTGGTTAGCACTGTTGCCTCACACCTCTGGGACCTATGGGTTACATGTGTGCGGAGTTTGTATGTTCTCCCCATGTCGTCGTGGGGTTTCCTCCGGGTACTCCGGGTTCCCCCCACAGTCCAAAAACACGCTGAGGCTAATTGGAGTTGCTAAATTGCCCGTAGGTGTGCATGTGTGAGTGAATGGTGTGTGAGTGTGCCCTGTGATGGGCTGGCCCCCCATCCTGGGTTGTTCCCTGCCTCGTGCTCATTGCTTACGGGATAGGCTCTGGACCCCCCGCGACCCAGTAGGATAAGCGGTTTGGAAAATGGATGGATGGGTAACATTTCACTTAAAGCACTCATGTAGGATGCCTTATAACGCATCAGCATTACAGACACAGCTATTTATGAAACTGTTTATAAAAAGGCATAGTACATAGGGCTAGGAATCGTTCGAAATTTTGATACCAGTACCAGAATGATACTTTTTTCAATACCAATATGTTTGTAAATCAATTCCAAGAATAACAACAATACATTATTACATTCTTCTTATTCTTGGAATTGATTTACAAACATATTTGGGGGATCGATCGCGATCATAACGGGACACAGCCTTTTATTTATATTTTACCAGGGCTCTCGAGTTTCATAAAAAGTCTGGAGTAAGATTACATCTGATATGGACGCAGTGTCTCATGGTCAATGTGTGACACTTTAGAGCCCTGCCAGCTGCATCCATCGGATCTTGCGCTGCCATTTCCATCTTGTCTGCACTTCTTATGTGCGCGTATTCATGTAACAACGGGCTCGCAGCAGAAAAACATGTATACTCTGCCCGCTATAATACAATTCATAAAGAAATATAGCCCCTATCTTTCATTTTCCACAGAATAAAAAACGATGTAACTTTATCCCACGAATAAGCACTGGCACGTTTCACCACTGGCACCAGGCAAAAGGTATTCAGTCTTATTGAGGTAGAAAACCAACAGCATCTATTCTTTTTTTCTACACTTCTGTGTAACTTCCATGTTAGCGCAATCACCAAGTAAGCCAGCAATAATGTAAGCGTCTCTGAGGACTGGTAATCAGACTTAGTTCCAATGATCTTGCTCTCACACAGACATCATATCTCTCTCTCTCTCCCTCTCCCTCCCTCCCTCCCTCCCCGGGTGTTGCATGTGATATACTACGATGTGGTCAACCACTATATGGGGGGCATAAAACAACACACACGTGAACCCATTCACTAGTTTGTCTCTGGGCATATGTTTTTTCTCCGGCATATATGACGTTTCTGTGAAAGATTACATTTGACAGCCAATCACCAGCGACTTTAGATCTTTACACAAGTATGCTGCATGCTTACTAGTTCACAGAGATTTACTGCTTGGGTATCGGAATTTGGCACCGAAAGAAAATATTTTTTTTGATCCTCGATCGAATTGGAGCATTTTGATCGGTACCACAAAAAGTACCTAAGTTCGGTACCCAGCCCTAAGGCTACATTATAGCCTTGTGTATTATGCATTATGAATGCTCTATAAAGCTCTTATCTATAATGCACAATAAATACCTTCACAATGGCTTATACTGACCATACAACATACATCCATCCATTTTCCATTTTCCAAACAGCTTATCCTATTGGGTCGCGGGGGGTCTGGAGCCTATCCCAGAAGCAATGGGCATGAGGCAGGGAACAACCCAGGATGGGGGGCCAGCCCATTGCAGGGCACACACACACACACACACACACACACACACACACCATTCACTCACACATGCACACCTACGGGCAATTTAGCAACTCCAATTAGCCTCAGCATGTTTTTGGACTGTGGGGGGAAACCGGAGTAACCGGAGGAAACCCCACGACGACATGGGGAGAACATGCAAACTCCGCACACATGTGACCCAGGTGTGGACTTGAACCCGGGTCCCAGAGGTGTGAGGCAACAGTGCTAACCACTGCACCACCATGCTGCCCTACAACATCCATGCAATGTATATATTTAACTGGCACCTTTTCTAATAAGGTGTATTATATAGGGAAGAGGCGCAAAGTTGCAAGTTTTGTGGGATTTGAACCTATGAGCTCTCTTTTATCTGTTGAGCTACAGGAGAGTGAGAGATGCAATCGTACTTTAGCATTTTTCAATATTGGGTTATGCGCAATATATGGAATGGATGCAAAAAAACTGAGTAAAAAAATAACAGTCTTATTTACAGTGGATTTAAAGGATTAGCTACAATCAACAAGATCAGTATTTACAAATTAAAGCATTTTAACTCTTGGTTCATTCACTTAGAGCAGGGGTGGCCAATCTTATCCAGAAAGGGCAAGTGTGTATGCAGATTTTTGGGATAACCTTTAGGTCAGCTGTTCAAACCCAGGTGTGAGGACTCTTCAGCCAAACAGCCCTATAATTAGTGACCTAATTAAGGAGTTGCAGTGAAAACACACTGGCCCTTTGCGGATAAGACTGGCCACCCCTGACTTTTTTGCCCATCATTTTGCCCATCAAATAACAAGGAATATTGGCATCTCTTGCTTGATGGCTCAATTCATGTTTAGAATGGTTACATGTGGTTAATTGCTCTCCCCACTTTCATCAGGTCAAGATCTTCAGCGTCACATGTCTGCAAAGGTTGAAAAAGATCTGTTTGTGAATTGCACTTTTTGAGTTATTGTGCTAAATGTCTCAAACTACTTTTTGCTATCGCTATGTAGTGCTGCTTCAGTTTTGAAGCAATCGGTCTCAAAATTTGATCACTTCCAGTTTGTTACCCCTACAATACTTTGTAGTGTCAAGACCAAGCACCTTCTACAGCTGCTGTTTCCTTACTCTTCTCTCACACAGCACTGCCATTTCATTCTTGAAGGCAATTTCTCTAAAAATCGAACCAAGTATATATGTTTTATTAAGCCATAATGAGGTCCATCAAATGGTTTAAACTTATCACATTCACAAGGTTAAATGCCATCTGCTTTCACCCTTCCCTTTGCTAATATTAAGCAGCATTGTTTCAGTTTTGATGAAATCTGTCACAAAAATTAAACAGTTCAACTTTGGCATCAATATAATGCCTCTACAAACCTTCAAAACGTCGCATCCATCAAAAACTTTGAGTTATCATAAAGAATTCATGTGTCAAAACTGCCTTTTTGCGCTATCACTATGTGGCACTGCTTCAATTTTGGGCCAATTGGTCTCAAAATTTAATAAGTTTTAGATCCTCACTTATACACAATGCCTGTGAGGAGTTTGCAAAATCTGTCAAACGGTTTTCAAAATATTGACTCACATACCAAAGTGTCAGTGTGGTGGCAGTGGCCAATGATAAAACCATATGTATTCCCTGAAAGCCAGGGAATAGAACAACTGGCCCATTGTCTTACCCGGACCCAGGAACTGGCAACCCCGTGCCCGCACTGCAGCCCACAGGTTAGAGGAGAGCTGCTGAGGGTTCTGATGCTGCAGGATGAGCTCAGTGACAGTGCGCTCCCCCAAGGACCGGGCGGCCCTCATGGCCCTTACACGACCCTCCTCCTCGACGAGCTGGCAGTGCACCAGGGTGACCAGCTTGCGCTGCATGGGCCGGCTCAGCATGCTCTGCGATACACTGCTTAGAGTCACAACTAAGGACAGACAGGGGAAAGGGGCAGAGGTCAAATGAGATACCTAACAGCTTTTCATACATCAGACCACCTTAAGCACTGTGAAAGTGGTGAAAGCTGAAGCAATGGATTCCTTTCAGCAGATTCTTACATAATAAATAAATAATTGTTCTTGCATTACAATATAGTGCTGATGTATTACCTCTGGTGCTGCTAAGGGGTTTAAGATAGAGCGCCAGCTCCTCTACACACTTGCGGGCTTCATGATAGTGCTTTGTCTCTTCTGCATCAATCAACAAGGTAACAGACTGTTGCACGGGAACCTGTGAACAAAAGAAATAATTTCATAAAAGTCTGATTTGCAATTGAGAAATGAGAAAAACACACAAAGGCCATACTTTCCCACCAGTTTGTTTACTTGCAATGAGCAACAGGTAAAAAGTATAATCAAGCTGCATTTTCCAATAACGTAACTAACCACTCACACTAACTCAAATAAGTTTCTACATATTCAATCCTTACTTACATGATCTCATGGCTAATTTATTTCTAAAATGACTTAGCAGGCACTCAATCCAGAGGTTCAACAAATGCAGTACAAACACTGATATTTACAAATGTTAGTCTCAATTTAAATGATATCAAAACATTCTGAAGAGTTCTGCAACCAAGTCAAGAAAGACCTCTTTTCCAATAGTTACTGATATGATATATTGTATTACATGTGACAGGGCATTCAACTTTTACAGTCTTTCCTTAAAAAAGGTATAAAAAAACACAATAAGGGCTAGGCCTGAATTATTTATCGATTTCAAACCGAAATCACTATTTGAAACAACGCGATTAGCAAATCGCAAAGACTGCGATTTAAGATGTATGTTTTTCAGCATGTCTGACCCAAGGATTACAAATTCATGCTGTCCTGCATGTGTAACAGTGATTCTCACCAATCAGAAGTGCTGTGCTCCTAGCATGCTAGTTATGCTTACCAAACAGAAGTGGCGCAAGGCCATCGGGTATACACCCACAAACAGCAAAGATGTGAAATCCAAGGAAAACGTTACATTTGTGGTGCAGAAAAATATTGATTCCATTGCTGAGCTATAAATGAAATACCTATTTCAAGGTCAGAGACTGTTTACAGAAAGGTCCCATTATCAGGGGTCCAAACAGCTTCAGCTGCACAATCCGTTTTGTTTTCTTCTTACTGAAATTGTTTTTATTTTTATTATTTTATTTAAATTAACACAGTCACGGCTTTTGTGATAACTGATTGATGTTTGATTGTTTTCTGCTAATTTAACCCTTGTGTACATGGGACTTTCAGGAAACAAATACTTTACTGAGGGTAAAAAAAGCAGTCCAATTACTGTTTGGCAACACAGCGCTTAAAATGCACATATGAATACAATCATTTGCCCAGCATTTATTGGCAAAAAGTCAAATGGCAAAAAGTAGCACCACAAGATGATCTTTTTACCTTGTTTATCCACAATATATCCACTTTCAAAAGATATTGTGATTGCCAACTCTAGGTTCACCACTACCTCAGTGATTATCGCTTCCACGGTTTAGCAAAACAGCAGCACGGGGCACTCCGCTAACCAAGTTTAATAAGCATAAGGATATCCTGAATTTATACAGATTACGAACTTCTGGGAATCACAATACATCTCATTAATATTTTAGGCATGCTACTAATTTGCTTATCGAATTATGAGTGAAAATAATGTCCGTATAGTGCCAAAGTGTCTCTTATCTAAAGTTCAGCAATAACATACAGTTTGCTGTGGTCAAAAAAGATTATTTAAATTAGAACATAAGAAATTTACAAATAAGAGTAGGCCAATCGGCCCATCAAACTCGTTTGGGGAGAACGTAACTAATAGCTCAGAGTTGTTAAATCTTATTCAGCTCTGATTTTAAAAAAACTCAGGGTTTTAACTTGCGCTACACTAGCAGGAAGTCCATACTCCATACTCTAACTACAAGCTGTGTAAAGAAATGCTACCTCAGATTCGTTTTAAAAAAATTCTCCCGCTAACTTCCACTTATGGCCACGAGTGCTAGTACTTAAACTAATATTGAAATAACCATTTGGCTGAGCAGCATCCAGACCTGTTAAAACCTTATATATCTGGATTATGGCCCCCCTTAGTCTTCTTTGCTCGAGGCTAAACAGATGCAGCTCAGCTAACCTCTCCTCATAAGACATTCCTCTAAGATCAGGAATCATTCTCGTAGCCCTACGTTGCACCTTTTCCAAGGGAGCAGTGTAAGGTATGGTGACCATATCTGTACTTTATATTTCTGCTCCCTGCCTGGATTACCTTACATTTATGTACGTTAAATTTCATCTGCCAGGTATCAGCCCAGTCGCTAATTAAATCAAGATCCCGTTGTAGCCTCTCCGCTGCTAGATCAGTATCTGCTACACCACCCACCTTGGTGTCGTCTGCAAATTTAACCAGTTTACTGTAAGTATTGGTGTCAATATCATTATTGTAAATTAGGAACAACAGTGGTCATAAAATTGAACCCTGCGGTACCTCAGTATGAACGCAGGGCCACTATGACATTGTGCCTCTAATAACCACTCTCTGCTTAAAATGGTCTACTTGATTTTCTGGATGAAAATGAATCGTTTAGATGAATCAACAAACCGGTAAAATAATCGATAGATTAATCCATAGGAAAATAGTCATTAGTGGCAGCCCTATACAAGACCTCTTTTTAAATATTTTTATATAAATATGAAATATTGCTACTTTATATATTAATATTTTAAAACCACTAAATACAATTTAAAAATTATATGCCAAAAAATCTTTCATTAGGCTACTAAAAACATACAATCTGTATGTTGTGGGCAGTGGTGGCTTAATGGTTAGGGATGCGCACTTGTAGTTGAAAGATTGCAGGTTTGAATCCCTGCCCAGCAAGGTACCACCCCCAAGCACTGCATTATTTGCCCCCTACTATGTCACATATGGGTTAAATGCACAGAACACATTTCAGTGTTGTGTGCTGTGGCGTGTCAACAACGAAAATTAATCACAAAAATTCCACCTTGTTTGGAAATCCTGTTTAAAGCATTTCTGAAGCGTTTATGTTCCAAGACAGTATACACAATGGGTGAACGCTTGAAATGCTCCACAGTATTTCTCACACTGGCAACAACATCAGTTACACTTTGTTGCAACAGCAGCCCCCCCCACCCCCCCCACCCCCATCGTATCACAAGCTGCTAGCAACTCCCTAATTCATCCTTTGCTTTTTGCATATTACTTGCATTGTCTCACACAATTCTGTGCACTTTCTTTAGTGGGATTTTCCACTCAATGCTACCCCAACCTCTCAAAACACTTTTTTAAACAAAAATTGCAAATCGCTGTGGTACTAGTTGATAAAATCATAAAATACTTCCAGATTGTCACCCATCTATATGATGTTCTTATACTCCACCCTACTGCAAAGGATATGTGCATGATGTCACAGCAGGAGGGAGTCACTGCGCTCACACCCAAAAATTATTTTTTGAGTGACAAAAAAAAACTGTGTGGCAGAGTTAGTTTTCAGCTTGAATGTCGCAAAAACACATCTAAAATGGGAAAGAGCTGATAAGCAATTGATTGTACAAATGGACCATACAAGAAATACAAGCTCTCTTTTGACAGACTGTTCAAAACTAACAAGTATCGGATGTGGATCGGTCACATATGGCCGATACCCGATCCGTCTAATAGGCTCCGAATATCAGATGGGTGCACTTCAACTTTTAAAAGATGATGTGGCTGTTGAGCTGTCCCTTTCTTCACTGCCACTTCAGTGCTCATCACTTCCATGATTTACCAAAACAGTAGTATGTGGCTTACTGAAATTAATAAACATAAGTATACACTGAATTTATACAGATTACTAACTTTTTGGCGTCACAATACACATCTCATGAATATTTTTGGCGCAGTACTAATCTGCTTACCAAATCGTGGGTGTAGGTAAAAGTTTGTATAGTACCAAAGAGACGACGTCCGGGCAAACGTTTCACCCGTTATCTATGGCAAACGCGTCATAGAATTGAGATTATATCTCACTGTGATATCTCAGAGCCCTACCATAAAATATTTAATATTTTTGTCCTGGAAGGCAGGATAACTACTCTTAATGAATAGCTTTTATTTCAGTTAATAAATATTGATATTTATCTATTTTCTAAAATAATAATAATATATTAGAAATTAAGTTATTATTTCTAATATATTTGGAGTTTGAAATTTAAGTTGGCAAAAACACACATTTAAAGTTGTCTTTTTTACAAATCTAAAAACGAAACAAAGAAATCTAAAGTGTAAACAACGAATACTGACTTGCCAAGCAAGACAATACTTCTCTGAACAATACTTATTTGCTACACTCATTTCTTTAACCACCTTAGCTGGCTGTCCAAATGTGCCCTGCAGCAGACAGATAACACACAAAACAGATAGTCAAGGTGAAGGCTGAGAGTACTTAATTTTAAGAACTTCAATAAGGCTAATGAAGAAACAACTCTATTACAGATAGAGATTCAGCACAAGATACTTTTGAACTGTCCAAATGACTGACGCCATTAGCAACTTTCAGTTACCATTTATGTCACTTAATAGAAACAGCAAAATGCAGTAATAGTGGAAGGTATAGAAAATGTCTGAATATGGAAGCAAAGTCATTAGTCATAAAAACTCCAAAGTAGTCAATTTTAGTGATGTTTCCCAATTAAGCCTATGAGGGCCCCCAGACATTCCATGTTTTGCTCCTTCTAAACTCCCAGTCAGACAGTCCCAGCTCCTGGGAGGGAGCAAAAATGAGGACTGTCTAGGGTCCCTAAGTACCAGGTTGGGAAACATTGAATTAGAGGACAATAAAGTAAGATTAACATAACTTACTTGTCCGCTGACAAGCTGTAGAAGAGCAGAGTTGACTGGGAGCTGCTCGATGTCAGTGTTGATTGTGGTCTGATCAAATGGACATGCCTTGCGGTGCAGCTTATTCAGGCACATCTTGCAAACAGTGTGGCCACAGCCCAAGCTAATGGGCTTACGGATGGTGTCCTCGAAAGTTTGAGTGCATATGGGGCACAGCAGAAACTCTGTCCACTGTGGTGCTTGTACAGGCATTGTAACAAAATTAATCTACATAAATCTTCTTAGCTGTATGCCTTTTGTTTTTTTTAAAAACAAGAAAGAAAAATCCAGATTCCACTGGAATCACAGAAAAAAATTAAGAACTTCCCAAACGTCAATGATTTTCAATATATTCTGACATTGTCGGCATTCATCACATAGTGTGAAATATAAACCTGAAAGAGAAAAGAAATGTCATCGTACATCAACTGCATGGACACATTTAATTAATTAATTGTACTACACTTGTATAATTGAATAAATAACTGCAGTATATAATCAGCCCAAATTTGCATACAAACTGCTAAATACTTCTACAGCTTACAAAAAACATAGCTTGATAAATTTTCATAAGCTAAGATTTCAAAGTTACCAAAACATATGGGGCCTGTATCATGAAGCGAGATTTCTTACTCAGCTGGATACCTTGCCAGATTTAAGGTACCCCAGTTTAAATGGACTTTATGTTCATTCACTTACATTTAAGCCAGACTGGCAAAACAAGAAATCCTGCTTTGTGATACAGGCCCATGATTTAACAACATTTAACAATTTACGATTTAACAATATTTTGAGGAACACCACGTGTCAAACGTTCTATGAAAAACACTGGACTACAGCAATGTGGCTGTCACTGTCGTTTAGATTTCAGATGGTAAACAACATGTAGAAAAAAATAATTTTGGTGATATTTAAAGTGACATACAATCTCCAGTAGAATATTCAAGAATTGAATACAGTGAAGCCCTTTAGGTTTGGGATGCAAACCCTAAAACCATTTACTTTCTAAAATAAACAGCATATGTCCTCAACTTAATTCGGATGTAACAAGGAACAGGTGCATTTTTTTAACTTGCATATTATACCAAGCGGGGTAATTTAAGAAAGCAGAGCATTCTTGGATACATCATGACCGACCTCGAGGTCAGCTACGCCCAATTCAGTGGGATACAAATGCAACGATAGATCTAATGAATGTAATTTTCAGGACATCAGGCATACATCGACACGGGTCCTAAATGACAAATCTAGATTAGCTATTTTGCTACCACACTATTGATGCGTACTATTATAAAAAACCATGTACAATGACTAAAATTAGGAAACCAAACACAGAAATTACATCGACATCTACCTAATAAATACACACAAGAATTGAAATACGTTATAAATATTCATGCACTTTTTTAAGTTACACAGCAAATAGTTTTGCTAATACCAACACAACATGTAGATTAAACTATATTATTTGTTATATAACATTAGTAATATCCCCTGACGTGTTTCATTACAAAAGCCAAATGGTGTTTAGTACAGATTTAGTTGCCTAAAGCCTAAGGCCTAATCACGCAAAATGAAAATAACGTACTTGCTACTCAGCCTGTCAATGGACCTTTAGTTAGTTTGACTTTTTATAAGATATGTTTTAAAATTATATACTAAATGGGTTAAACATTGCAGTTTCCCGGATATGTTCTCTTGTTCTGCATAAGCTAGCAAGCTAGCTAAGTAGGCCAAATTGTATCGATCACACACTCTGTTTAAACATAAAAATAAATCGAGTAAATATTTTAGAAAATCTATCAAATGACGAAAACATATAATTAAAAAGTAAGGCTTTTATTTTCCATTAACTGTTCGGAAGGACAAACTTTAATCTAGATCAGGCTAATTCGTGCCCCAGGAGGCAAGAAATTAAACCAAGCCATCGAAATGGTATATGCAGATTTTCCTGCAATATAGCTGACATCTAACTAAGTACCAACATGCGTGTAAACTACGTTTTTAAATTAAATGGAAAAATATCAGGCAGGTTATACTTATTTATGTAAAACGTTATCTAATCGCATCGAAAATTACACAGCTCAACAGCCGCTGTATCTTTGTAGCTAACCAACAACGCTATTGATGGGAAACAGAAAAATAGACCTCAACTTTCAAAAGAAACCCATTACTAACTATCGCTAAATATAAATTAACTACGTAAAATTATTTCTCGAAGATTTCTGTTAACTAACTACGGATAAATAAGTATAAGAAACGAAGCCAATGCCCCTATTGTTCCCAGTTAGCCGCATTGGGGCCATAAGGGATTGGACTAAGCAGTCAAAGAAAAGAGTTTTCCTTTTTCAGCTTGTAGGCCGTACACCTAACGTTAGAATACTAATACTATTTATGACAAAAATGTCAAAACGTCAACTGGTACTTACAGTCTCTGATTAAACTTAACTAATCTTCAGCTGTTTCGGGGAGACGGTGTTTCTCATCGCCGTCGCCATGTCGACCGTGTATCGCTGACGCCAGTGATCGCCAGTGACACACATAAATCAAAGGAGGAAATGCAACACTGTTCATTATTTTTTTCTCAATTTCTTTGGCACATATTTCAAATGACAATTAACATTTGTAAAACAACGAGTGCAATCCCCACACCATGATGTCACTTGTGCACAGAACATCATCCCTTACTGTTTCACACAAATTTCCCAATGTTTTATTACAAGACCCGGTCTTGTACAATTGCCATCACATGGCATAATATATGCCCCGGATTCCGTGAAATACATTGAATACGTAAATGGTTTTTGGACCGGTCATCTGCCGCCAAAGATGCTTTGCTTTTTACGAGGATAACTCAAACTAATTGACTGATCTTTTTGAAACTTTGCAGAAGCATTGCAGGGTGCCGAAATGGAACTGATTAACTTTTAGGCATATTGTCCCAAAACTGAAGCAGCGGCACAGTTGCAATTTCAACTTCACATAAGAACCAGCCCTCACTATGCCCGAGCTAATAGTGACGTCGAGAGAGCTGCACAAACAGCTAAGCAGATCTTTTCCTAGTACTTTTGACCTACAGAGCTTCATCTTATATATAATGAGCTTCAGTTCAAACTCTGATTGACATGCCTACTGCTTTTTTTTTTTGGGCCTCCATTTGGAGATGTGTAGGTTACACTTCAAACATGCTCCATCTTTTGATGTGTTGTAGTGGGGAGGCTTTAGGAAGGTCCCTGTGTCACGCCACTCCTGGTCATAATGCTGTCGCTCAGGCAGGTGGGTGGTGCTAGCCCTGTCGCGTCACTTCGGAGAGGCACTCAGTTCCAGGAGGTCTCCTCAGGTTTGTTGTGCACTTTTGGTGGTGGGTTCCCTGGAGCTCTTTGATCTCCCTACTAAATTTCTGTACTTCCACCCCCAGTTCTGACACCAGTGTGGTGTGGGTACCAGACATGTCGATCACACAATATGATGCTGAGTCAAAGTGCAGGAAAACACAAAATGGCCATACTGTATGTATGCCACTCACTAAGACAACACACACAGCCCACCATGCTGGCCACCCTGACTACCCACATTACACACGGTAGGCGCACACACACCAATTAACATTTAACACTATTCATAATATTAATGTATGGCACAGATGCAACACAATACTTTCTGATTATACACAGGTATTTACACTATTTACATTTGACATCAGTCCAGCATGCCACTCTGCTACCTGATTGTCCAGATTTCCCCACAATGTGATAAATACCTGTAACTTTTTACCTCGTGGGGACATTTCTTCGGTCTCCCTAAGAAATAACTACATTTTAGAAATGCAATCAAAAAAATTAAAATGCCAAAACATCTTGCATTTTGTTTGGTTGCTCATGATTAAGATTAGGGTTAGGTAGGGGTTAAGGTTGTTATTGTTGGGATTAAGGTTTTTCCCCATAGAAATCAATGGACAGTCCCCACATTGATATGAATACAAATATGTGTGTGTGTGTGTGAGCAACTAACTGACTATAGGTGTATGTACTAATATGATTTCTGCTTATCTGAGAAAAATGTGACAGTATTTAACGTTTGTTCATTCAGCCATTTTCAACCCTGTTGTGAATTCAACCCTGTGATGTGATACATTTTTTGTACTTTTATATTAAATAAAATACATGTGCTGCATTTTTTTGCATTAAATCTGGACAAATAAAATTACAAGATGTCTCTGCACATTTCTAGCAAAAATGCTGAATCAATGACAAATTATTTCATCATAACCTGCAATGGATGGTGCTTGACATTTTCCCTTTTTTAAAAATGTAACATTATGTGATTATTTATAAGGGACATCTAAATTGAGAGATCACACCAGAATATGAATATGAACATGAATATGAATGAATAGTTGAACATGAATAGTTGAATTACAAATGACTGACATGTTTGGGTTAAAGTGTGAAATATTTCAGAAAATATTAAATAATAACTTAGGTTTTGGTGTTAAGATGGGAAAAAGTCTTTCCTGTAAAGTGCAAACAGTACTATGTCACATCAACAAAGGTTTAAAATGTATGATACTTTTCCGTAATGTTTGTCAAACATAAATGATACCGATTCTATAAAACCAACCTTATAATCCCTTTCAGACACTCATTTCAGAGGAAGATGTAGGAACGCTTTAGAGGAAAGCAATGCAGAGCCTGTTCTGTAACTCAGAGGACATTTGGGGTCATTGGAGGCCACCTTATTCAAGGCACTGGAGATCAAGCTGAAATTCTGTTCAGAACTTGCCTATGCGTTCCTCCACAATGTGTGCCTCACACATGGAGACATCATAGGAGAGCCAGAGTTCCAGCTTGGAGAACCTGCTTCATATGACCTAAATGACATCCAGGAGAGGAGTAGGGCCCGCATAAGGGACAGGCCATTTTCCCGCATACTGGCACCCCGGCACCGTTAGGCCCTGGTATCATAATTATGCCAAAAGATGAATTTTTGTTGTACATGTAAATAAATATTTAGCTTACATTACCACCAGCTACCACAACCGTGGTTTACCCTTAAAATATTTCTGTTCATCTTGTTGAAATCATTTACTTTTGTAGTCATAAATCAATAACTAATTACTGCATTCTGTGACTCTTGTTTTTGATGGATCCAAATGTTCTTTTGCTACACAAGAATGAACATTTCTACACACCTTTCTGTTTTACACCCACAAATCCCCCAAATTCTTTCACTTTCCATATCAAAATTTCAGTTCAAAGAACACTGCACTGAGACAGATGAGAAGCAACTTGTATTTGATGTCATGCAACTTTTAAGTGATGAATCATATGATTTAAGGAACAGAAGTCAATGTTATAATAATAATAATAATAATTATTATTATTATTGATACTTTATTGATCTCCATGGGGAAACCTCCCTCAACTCACTCTTTGTAGAGTAAGCTGTCCGTGAAGGGCTGCCACCCACAGCGGTAACCAGGGAGCTGAGGGTTAAGGGTCTTCCTCAAGGACCCACAGATGTTAGAACCGATGACCTGCTGATTACAGACATACAGGCATAGCCCACTGAGCCACACGCTGCCCTGTCTTTCTCTGTAGTCCTTGTGGTACGGTACTCTACAAGCTCAATTTTGCTTATTTGTTCGTTTGGGCGTTTTGGAACCCACAGACAGTTTGGGTAGTGGATGGCCCTGGAGCAGAGCTACTCTGCACCCCATTAGCCTCCTCTGCAACATCTGATGAGGAGTCAGCTGCTGTGGCATTGAGGTTCAGAGGCTGGATGGAGTCCCTCTGCCCTAGAGCCTAGTGCATCATCTCAATGAAAAGCCAGTTTGTCCCTAATCCAGTGTGCGGTAATATCAGATCCTGTGTAAAATGTGTAACAGTAATTAACACATCACATATAAACCTTTCTGATTTTACTTGTAGGACTGGAGCCAGATAATTCACATAGAGAAATTGCCTACATGTGATCCTGTGGCCTATTCATCAGATAATAAGATAAGAATTGGTACTCCTTACTCCAATCTCTTAAGGCTTGAATTGTTGTGATTGTGTTGTGACAAAATGCAAAGTCCTGTCAGTGCAGAATATTATCTACAGCAGCAGTATTATATGCCACACAAACACAGTCCTTAAACCTTAACCAAAAGTAACCAAACAAAAACACAAGATTTTTGTCTATTTTAGTTTTTTGATTGCATTCATAGATTTTTGTGAAACTGACTTTTCTCTTTTGAGGACCAAAAAAATGTTCCCACAAGGTAAAAAGGTACAGGGAAAAACCCTGGATATGGTGCCAACCCATCGCAGGGCACACAGACCACAGCTAGGGGCAATTTAGCAATTCCAATTCACCTTGGCATGTTATTGTATTTATGGGATCTGGATACTCCAGAGGAAAGACAAAAATAATCATGTATTATTTTAATATGACTTCATTCTACTGGTGTTATAGCACAGTTTGGAAGAGCTCCTTGTCTCATTCCCTCCCTGGATGAAAGATACATCCTAGCTTCCTGGGTTTCAGGTCTCACATCATACACTCTTGCATGGGTGACCCAGCTAGGGTTGATCAAGCCCCAACTTACATCTGAGCAGTATTAAGCTACGGCTCACCCCTCTTGATCAACAGTCACCTGGAAGCTCTTTTAGCTGTCTCTGTTGCAGTCCTGATGGCTGTCATTCTGAGTGGCCCACTTATACCCAGCAAGATGTAGACTCTGTAGAGAAAGTAGCCGGCGAAGCCTCAGCAGCCTAATTCCACTGGATGACACTATGCTCACCACTCCTGTCTCCGGCAATCCTCCAGAAGCCCCTGGTACTTGGCCAGCGTTCTCTTAAAAGCATCTTCTATACGATCTTAATTCCCAATACTGTGAAACCTGACCTGCAGATATTTCCTAGCATACTGCAAAGACAAAACTACAAGCAGAGTACCAAAAATGCACAGTACCCCTTAAGGGATACGACATATTTCTTAAGATAATATATTATCCTAAGAAATCTGTCATTCTGCCAGCATGAGTATTTACAATTTGCAGTCATGGACCTTAATAAATAATTTTACTCACAAATTGGGTATTGGGCAGACTCATTAAATGAGAAAAAACGGATCTTTACTACGATGAAACTTGGATTTCTTCCTTTTCAACCAGATGCCGCTTCAGTAAAATGCTGCAGTAACTACACTACTAACTACTACATTTAATAGTAACTGCAAAACGAGTTTAAGAATGTACACACATTGCACATGCCCAAAACCGTTAACATTAAAAACAAGATCACGCAGCACGACGGCACGTGTTCTCCTTTACGAGCCTATCAAACATGGTCATTCACTTCCGCATCCTACCCCAATAAGAACAAGGTAATGCCTCTGCGCTCAGCCAATTAAGACTTCTGTTATTTTTACGTCGGTGTCTTTTCCACTAATCGTGTTGCGTCTCTTTGAGCGGCTCTCCGCATTTGGAAATAGTAATGAAGTCGCATTGACCTAGCATCCACGAGACAGGTATGGTAGTGAATTTCTTTAAGAAAGCGCAACATTTTAACTATCATCAAGTTTTATTATATGTGACTAATTTATATTTAAAGTGTTTTCCTTCGCTTACATTACATTTTCTGGATAACCTGCTTCCCCTGTCCTTGGAGAATGATCAAATCGTCGACGTGCATAAGCAACCTACCTACGAAGATAATAATTAAAAACATTATAATAACTTAGATTACAATGTTATTGCAGATCTGAAGGCTTAAACTATTCTATTTTCTATATCATTACATAAAACTTATTTATTGATAATCTTCGATGAAAGGGATTTGTTTATTGACAGCTAGCTTGTTTCTCTTGATTAAGATGTTATCTAGGAAACCGTATCGCACAATATGAGTATTTGCAAAACGCATTATTACTATACGTATAAAGCATTATTTTTATTTAAAAATGCATGTGTTATTTATGATTAAAACATAGACCCTGAAGTAGGTGAACTTATCTTTTTAATTACAACTATACCGATACATCGTTTTATTTCCCAGCTTGTTGCAGAGTTAACTTCTGAGAATGCCCCAGGTGAATAAGGCTAAGAGTGCTGCTTGCAGTTCAAGTCAGCAGTCTGGTATGGATTGGGGTGACATCCAGCAGCCAGGAGAACAAGGGGCATCAGAATCAAACAGCAGGGAAAACGGAGATATAAAAATCGTCAAATCGCCAAGTGATCCCAAACAGTACAGGTAAATTCTAGCAAAGTGTTGGTAGAGATCATCAGTAATTTGACATGAAATGGCTGCTTTGACACTGCGGGTGCAACATATATTTTCTATAATGCATCAGTGCACTAGATTAGAAACTGTATATTGGAAATTAACCCTGATTTCATCTGGAGGAAATCATATAGCCTGGAAAGACAATTGTGTTAAAACATAGATTTTTGGAGTTATTTAATTTTTTGAGACTGGCCTGGTAATTCACTAATCAACCTGTATCAGGTACATCGAGTTGAGCAATGGACTAAGAGCACTACTCATCTCAGACTTCAGTGGGACAGATGGAAATGCAAGTGCTGAAGATAATGACTCAGAAGAGGGTGAAAGTGAGGGAGCAGAGGAGGAAGAGGAAGGAGACTCAGGGGAGGGAACTGAAGAAGAGTCAGAAGAGGAGGAGGAAGAGCAGGACAGTGACTTTGAAGAACTTGATGAGAACAGTGAAGGCAGAAGCAAAAAAGTATCCTCTGAAAAACAGGTTGGTTTTGTGAAAACATTTATTAATAGTATATAGCTGTGGTAGTCGGTCAACATATGTCATATGAGGTTTTGCATAGATTACATATTTTTTGTCTGTCTGTGCATAGGTCCATCACTAGGAACATTCCTTTGTACATTCTTGTCAGTGAATTTTGTAATTGATTGATTGATTGGATTGTTTGTTTGTTAAAAACAAATCTAAGGTCTAAAACCAGACTGGCACAGTGCCTTGCCTTCAAGTATCGTTTTCATACTCCAGTCTGCAGCTGCCCTGTGCATTGGAGTGGGAAGCTTTAGTGACCCAGATGACTTACCTGGTCTGGCACATTTCCTTGAACATAGTAAGCCTCCCCTTCCTGTGTAATTTGTATTCCTTTAACTGATGTCTTTGTATAGCATCTGTGGAAATTTTTTATAATCGCTTAAAAATTTTTAAGGGTTATATTTAAAAAGTGATGACGACTTCACTGCTTTCTTTTAGTGGTCTTCATGGGTAGTGAGAAGTACCCAGCAGAAAATGGATTTGATGCATTCCTGAAGAAACATGGCGGTAGTGACAATGCCTCTACGGATTGCGAGAGGACGATATTCCAGTTTGATGTGCAAAGGAAGCACTTCAGGGAAGCTCTGGATAGGTGGGTGCCCTATCCTATTAGATTATTATTCTAATAATCATACATGTACATGTTGCATCCTGGCATGTCTAGGGAGAAAAGGGCGTAACATAAAGCGCAAGAAGGGATACAAAAGAAAATGAAACACAAGGCAAAAGTGACTTATACTCTATGACCTGGTTTAATGCCATTTTTAGGATATTTACAAAATATTTACAATATTACAAACCCTAGCCAAGTGGGAAATAGGTAGCACCAAAGAAAGGAAAATAATAAGAAGAAAAAAACCTTTCATATATAATGTTTAATACTTTTAGTCACCTGACTTCAATCAAAACCAGACTGGCTGTCTGCACTACAGTACCTATTCAAATATAGAACACAGAGGAAGTACCATGTATAGCCTAGTGTAGCTAGAAAACCAACTTAATTCAATGTTCAAAGGTGGATCTGGCTGCGGATGGGCAAATTTTATCCTGACCCACCCTAAGGCAGTGGGTATGGATAACAAAGGTGGCTTTCTGAAACAAATGCTGTGTTCACGCAGGTCAGACTAAATACATGTGCTCACAAATAAGCACAAAGCAGCACAGATAAGCAACACAAGGGGGACTATGAGTCATCCTCTCTGTAGTAGGTTTACAGCATCCTGAAGGTAGGGCCAGTAGCAATTAACCAATCTATGTCCTTGGTGCTCAAGATGCAGGTGTGCAGGAGCTTTCCAGGAGCAGGAACCTGCAACAAAGAGCACATTTGGATACACCCCATAATATGAAGCCATATACATAGCCAAACTCTGTATAAAGACACAGATCTGAGCGTTATTATGGTATTATTAGATAATATCGACCAGGTATTATGAACGATAGTTGCCAAGTAACCCAGTGATGTTATCTGGCGGTGACTAATCAGCAGTTATCGCCTTTGTCAGAGAAGTTGGCTTAGGCTACACATAATGCAAGATAACAGGAGGATTTGTGATTTGGCTTTTTATTAAGTTACAATGTCAGCCTTATAGTCAACATTTCCGGCATGGTTTAAAGAAAACAAATGGCTATTGTTGTGTGGCTGTTCACAAACATTGCCTGTTGTGGTAATGGTGTTTTCACCACTCTTCCAAGTTGCTAGCCTAGCTATTAATTCCTTCTTTGCAACTCCTTCAATATATGGGAGTGGTAGGCCTGTCGCGATAAACGATAAATCAATTAATTGCACGATAATTAAAATGGGGTCGATAATTTTTCCGGCTGTGATAATTTTCATTTGCATATTTGTTTGTTTTCCTCGTGTCTCTACCAAATGGGAATATCTGCTTTTTTTTTTAGCAAACCGGCTCATTTGGCTCAGCTCACCAAGAAGAGCTGGCTCTTTCGGCTCCTAAACGGCTCTTTTTAAAAAACCCACCCCTTTCTTTGTTTAACCTGATGCAGATTAGCGTGACCTGATTTGAGCTTATTAAAAATAAGACGCCGTCTCGTGAGCGGGCTTTTTCGGAATACAACATGTTCTGGCCACTGTCGTCCTTAATGTTTAGGCAGCTCAAAAACCCGGGCAATTCTATAAACATGAATAAAACGGCTCTTGAACAGGAGCCAGCTCCCATTGTTCACTGAAAAGAGTCGGCTCAAAGAGCCGTCTTGTTTGCGAACAACACATGACTAGTAATGAAGTGTGAACTCTTGTGTCAGTGGGCTCTTTGCACATCAGCTTCCGTGTTCGTGGCAATGTGGCGCACTCATTTCCGGTCTGTGGGAAAATGATATGCCGTTTACAGGACTTGCCAAAACTTATGATCAACGACGTACATCGCTTTTGTAAATCCTTCTTCAAAGTACCAACGAGTAAATTAGAGAAGGGCTTCTTATTCTTTGAACTTTGTGGCTGGCATTAGACATGATTAAGAAAAAATCGGTTATGATGATCATCCGATATCAATTTTGCCCAGGCAGATGTATTCACTATAAGCGGTAAAGTGAAATGTGGCAATAAATTATATGAATTTGATTATATGCAATAAATTATATTTCTTGCTCGGAATTTCCCAGGCTAAAGTAGCTACGGATTTGCATATGGCCTGTTGAGGCACCTGCTTTTATTCATATGGAGTGTTTTGTTAGTTCGCACTTTTTGTTTACAAAGGTCCTAACTGGCAGTTTTGCCTGTTTTCCCTGTCTGAGCCTAATGTTTAATAGTTTAAGGGAGATTTTCTTTACAGAGACTTCATAATCCATTTTATTTATTCTTTTTGGTTGTTTTTATTTATTTTGGGTATTAAAAATGTCTTCCAGTCTTAAATGTTCTTTAGAAATTAAAGTTTATTGATCGTTGAAAGGTGTCACGGGAAGGGCAAGGGCGGACAGGCGATCGTGTGGGCGGTGGGTCAGAAACCAGGCTGACGAGCAGGATTGGGGCAATCGGGTTTATTCGGGGAAAGGAAACACGGGAAACAAGAGAAGGCTAGGGATGACCAACACCACACACATGGATCACGTAATGATGGACTACGGTGACAAGCAAGACTCGGACTTAAATACACAGGACTGATCAAAGTAATCGGACACAGGTGGAAACAATCAGGGAAGCACACGTTGGTAAGCAGGGGGGCGTGGTACACACGAGGAGTGGACGAGCCAGGCATGACAGAACCCCCCCCCCCCAAAGGTGCACCGAGGAGGAGGCGACGGACGGGACGAGGGGAAAACTGGATCTGAAAAAATAAGCACAAAGGAATTAGCGCAAGACTGGGAACAGGACTGAAGAGCAAAACACGGCGAGAGACAGGACGTACGACATGACTTGACACAGAACAGGGAAAGTTGAGAGACAGATCCAGAAGGGAGAGACAGGAGGGGCATGCGGGACACCAGGAGCGGGAATGCAAGGAGGGAACATCGGGAAACCAGGAGCATGAAAGGACGGAACAGGGGGGGCAAAAGCAGGCGGGACAAAGACAGAAGGAGAGAAGGCAGGGAGAAAGGCAGGAGTGTAGGGCGAGAAGGAGGGGGAATAAAGGGTCGACCGAGCGAACCCTTGTGGACGACGGGAGGCAGTCAGAGGGGCTGCAGGCGGCCGGGAGGCCGGAGCCGGAGGGGACCTCGGAGTAGCCGAGGAGACAGGGCGAGGGACCGACAAAGGGGCTGAGTAGGGAGTCAAAGTGTGAACCAGGGAAGGGGACGAAGGAGGTGGAGGGGTCCCTGCCGAGGGTAAGGAGAAGGGGGGAGCCACAACAGACAGTGACGTCCGCCGACGAGCCAGAGCGGGAGGACCCGTAGGCGACTGAGGAGCCGCCGTTGGGGAACCCGCAGGCAACCGCCGAGGACCTGGCGGAGGAAGCGAGGCAGGGTGACGAGGTGGCGGAGGGGGAGTCGCAGGTGACAGCCGACCAAGAGGGCCGGGACCCGCAGGTGCCGACCTAGCCTTGACGCCAGCGAGCGAGGACGAGCCAAGGGGCAGGGTGGGCGGGACCCTAGTCTTTCGTCTATGCCCCCTCCCTTTCTGGGACACATAGTTACCCCTGCTCGGGATCGAGGTTGTTGGAGCAATGGAGCAGGACGTACTAGGAGGATCCCCGATGGGTCCCATTCTAGCTCCTCTACCTCCACGGAGGGAGGAGCGATGGTGGGGTCCTCCGGGACCTCCTCGGGGACCTGGGCCGAGGGAATAGGAGAGGGGTCGGAAACAGAAGTCATACAGGGAGCGGGATCAGGAACGGGGCCAGGGATCAAAGTCTCAAGGGGAGTCACAGGGGGCGTCTCAGGCGTGGGAGTGGGAGCTGCAGGCAGACAGGACTCAGGCGTAGGCACAGACGCTGTAGGTAGACGGGACGCCTGCACGGAGCTTGCAGGCGGGCAGGACGACTCAACAGCGGAAGTCCTAAGCACTGGCAGGTGCTCCACCGCTGGAGTCGGTGGCCCCGGTGGTCGCTCAGGCAGCAGAGGCGGCTGCCCCGGCGCGTGAACCGCAGGTCCGGGCGACTGCTCCAGCACGGGAGCCGCAGGAACCGGCGGCTGCACCGGTGCGAGTGTCGCCAGCTGAAGAAGCTGCGCTGTTCTCACGGGCAGTTGTGAGGACTGCTCTGACAGCGCAGATTGCAGGGGGACGAGCGCCACGAGCAGTGCAGGCGGCGGTTGCCCTGAAGCGGGCTCCGCCAGCTTAGGTGGTGATCCTGGCGCGGGACCCGCCAGCAAAGGCGGTTGCTCCGGCACAGGACCCGCGGGCAGAGGTGGCTGCTCCGGGGGCAGAGGCGGATGCTCCGGTGCGGGGTCCTTCGGCTTCCGGAGCTCAAGAAGCCTCTGTAAGCCCTCGGCGAGGCTGACGAGGGCTGCCGGTTCCGAGGCGGGGTTAAAAGCCTCGAATTCTCGGCAGAGCTGGAACAAGGTGCTCCACCTCTGGGTCCCGAGGAGTCAGGAATCTGTCCAGTACCCTCCAATACAACCCCTGGAGGGCAAAGAACTTGTAAGCCAGCCACTCTCTGTCTTTGGACAGAGGCGAGGGTGGCGCCTTCGGGGCTTTTGCCTCTACAGGCGGGGCTGGCCAGTCTGGCGACGGAGGGACGATCCCTGCCCCCTTTGGGAAGCGGGGCACACGCAGGATCGAGTCTCTAATTGCGCGAATACCTCCCCGATGACCCAGTCCTTCGGGGCGGTACCGGTGCCGTTCAAGGGGCCTCCTCTGTGAGCGGCTCAACGCCCGGGACCAGAACGAGCTCCTCCTCCTCGTCATCACTGCGCTCCCAGAGCCGGGCCAGGAAACATGCTCCAAACCGGAGGGTTCTGACTCTGGGGCCAGGACGGGTTCCCTCTCCTTGCCCTCGCTAGGGAGCCCAGGGCTTGAGAGAGAGCAGGCACCCAGACTGATGCACTCCTCGGGCTTCTTCTTCCTTCCCTGCTTCCTCCTCTTCTTGCCGAGGTCCGTCATTCTGTCACGGGAAGGGCACGGGCGGACAGGCGATCGTGTGGGCGGTGGGTCAGAAACCAGGCTGACGAGCAGGATCAGGGCAATCGGGTTTATTCGGGGAAAGGAAACACGGGAAACAAGCGAAGGCTAGGGATGACCACGCACATGGATCACGTAATAATGGACCACGGTGACAAGCAAGACTCGGACTTAAATGCACAGGACTGATCAAAGTAATCGGACACAGGTGGAAACAATCAGGGAAGCACACGTTGGTAAGTAGGCAATTTCTCCCATATTTTCATATTTCCTACCGCCTCTTGCTAAGTTAAGGCGGAGTGATCGCTCTGAAACTAGGCACCTGTGTTAGCAATTGGAAGGTTGCCGGTTCGAATCCTATGAATGCCAGGAGTAGTTCTACTCTGGGCCCTTGTGCAAGGCTTCATCTTGGTTAGGACAAGCAGGTCCTCCAGCTTTCAGGGAAAATTTGGGGGTTGGTGGCAGGGTTGGCATTCCAGCCACTGGAAAAAAACTTCACATTAGGCAAGTAACAATGAATCGCGAATCGGTTAAAAATCGATATAAATGTATGAAAATTTTAACCGGCTGATGTGGAAAATGAATTGCTACTTTAGGAATACTTCCCGGTACTTTGCTTAACAGAAAACCTGGTGTAATATTTACATTTGATTTCATGACATCAGTTCAACATCAGATGTCACTGTGTATTCATGTCGATGTTGTACGTTAGTTTTTTGTTTTGACCAAACGCGAGATGGCGAATTTGAACTTGAGGACACACCCCCGGTCTTAAATCAGATACATTGCGAATGGCCATTCGTAACTTGAAATGTTAGTAACTCGTTATTCAGCATCATTTTAAGGGTATACACAAGTACCAAGAACTATGATGCTGGGGGTACGCTGCCACGCGGTGGGAGTAGTGCCCAGAAGTTGTACTAGGAGGAATTGGCGCACAGAAAAAATAAATTGATGTTGCGGACAGGAAACAGGAACCCAAGGTACACAGTTTGAACTTACAGTCCTCTTCATTCACATGTCTGAAACTTTGTAAGTTGAAAGTTCATAAGTAGAGGAGCGTCTGTATTTTATTCAGTTTCACTGTTAAGAAGAGGACACGTTTGCCCAGTTTAGAAAGATAAATAAAGGAATATTTTTGAAAAATTTGTCTGCAGCTCATTCTGTTAAAAAAAATCCTGAGAAAATCGTATTGTGAACTCATAAAAAAATCGTGAATCGTATCGAATCATGAGTTCAGTGTATCATTACATCCCTACTTCATAATGTTCCGTTCCATTTGAGACAACACGATCCACTTTAGTAATTGGTTTGGGTTACAAAAAGAGGGTATTAGACCAGATTAAAAATGGAAAAACTCTTATTTTGGATGTAGCTATGGATAGCCTGTCCCAGGCTGAGGTACAAACTTGATGGGATGCCACACACACACACACACACACACACGCACACAGAGAAAAACATTATGGGAATTAGTCTGGATGTTTTAGCTTTGAATTATGGAGGTAACGGCAATGGGCCCCCTGAATAATAAGCACGAGATACAGGTGTCGTGCAAACTTCGTACCCTGGACGTGTGAGGTAGCGGTGCCAGACATTGAGCTACTGTACTCCCCAAATTGGAATTAAAGATGATCCAAATACTCCTGTATACTCATATTTGCATGTGACATTTCTTATCACGTATTTTACAAGGTATTGTTTTACTGCTGAATTTTGTGTCTGATATTTTGAAATGGAAAATCGATATTGCTTTTCAAGGGCAAAATATCTTAAAGGAGCATGATGCGAAGTGTGTATCAGCCCAGGCAAGGGTGCTATTATGGGATGAGGAAAAGACTGCCAAATAAAAGATTACTATAAACTTCTGATCTATGCCATGAACTGAGTCGCTGCAAGAAAGGCACCTGTTGCTGTTGCCTGCTACAAATACTATCTTCATGAGTGCTGCACTAGAATCAGTGAGCTATCAATAAGAAAAGGAAGGTTTTGTACTTGGAGACCTGTAAAATGGTTTTATCTCCTGCCTGTGATCACCCACTGCCCTTGGGTCAAACACCATGTCCTCCATCTTTTTAACATTCACCTCCAGGTGATTATGAAAGAATGAATGAATGTTACATTTATATAGCGCACTTACATAGAACCAGAGAGGAGCCAGTTGAACCACCCACCTAGATGAGGCGATGGCATCCATTCTGCAGCATTATGCTGAGACAGTAGCTTATGTGGTTGTTGGGGAAAGCGCCCGGCGTTTCCACCCCAACTCCACACTACACTGTGGATCACGAGACAACACACTTCAATGTTTTACTTGCGCAAGGGTGCCCACACTCTGCTACAACAAAATATGTTACAGCCAACAGAATGTGTCACAGAGGGTGGTTCCCCTTGGCTCCTTTATTTATAGTCAGTGGGAGGCGCAAGAGTCACGCAAAATAGGGAAGTGAGAAGAAAAGAGACAGTTATGTTTTTTACTTAAGTGTGCAGCTGTTGAACACATACCCAAGATGCGTGCAAGCTGAATGCTGTTATTAGAATATGTAGTTAGAAAACAACTGAATAACGAATATGCATATTTACACTTATTACTGATCATACAGAAATGATAACAAAATGATGAATGATGAACAGTTTCTTCAACTAACAGTGGTGAAGGGCAAAGAGAAAATTCACCAATTAGATATAGGGGATGATAAGGGGGCCAGATTTGAAAGGACAACTTTAGCTAGGACATTGGTGTATCATCCCTACTGTGTCAAAAGATGCCCAGAGATCTTTTATGACCGTAGATAGTCAGAGCTTCTGTTCTTCAGCTTTTGCATTTCTGCCTATTTCTCCAGAACTGTCAAGCATAGAGTTGAAATGTATTGCTAGGCTAATTCAATATATTTTGCCAAACCAGACAACATATAGAATTTGGTTCTTCATCTTTCAATTTTTGCTTATTTCACATAAGTCTGAAAACATGATTTTTTCAAACTCATCGTAGGATTTTCAAGCAGTTTATATTAACCTGATATCATTCTAATCAGCAAACAGTCCTTATAATTAGTTCTAAAAAATCTTAAATTTTCTGTAAGGTATAGCCACCAGGTATGGCCTTACATGCTTTGGCCAATCATCACCAAATTTGAATGTATCCTATAGGACAGTACTGGGGAAGGGCTGTTCAAATTTCCAAAAGAGCGATGATGTTCTGAATTTGCAAAACAGCCTATGTTCACACAGCCAATACAAACAAACCTTAACTTGTAAGATCTAGATTTAACACATTAGGTCGGATGGTGCCTATTTCTGCCTAGTACTCAGACCATCTAATCCAAGTCAGACATTCAGTCTGGCTCAGACACTCCACCAGAGGGTTCAACATTCTGTCCTTCATCTGCTGACTCAAAAATCTCCATCCTGTTACAGGACTATGTCGTTCTGTCTGACTTTTTAATACACTGGTCACCAGTGACAGTCAGTATTCCAATTCTCCAACATTACTCCTCTACTGATTATACACCCTCGATGATCTTCCAGTGCTTTGGACCCTTCAGTCACTCCCTGCTGTTTCTAATCTTTTAATTATTTTGCTTTACCTACCTGACATGTAACCTCACCAATTTTAGTGGCTAAAACTCGATTTTTTTCTGTACACAGGTGGTGCGGTTGTTCCCTTGCAAATAAAAAGTCAGATAATGTAAAAATGTATGTAAAAATTGTTGTAAATATACATTTCTTTAGTTCAATTTGCATAAATTCCAAAATTTCAAGTTGAATTATATATTGGGTTTAACGTTTGAGATGGCGGAGCACAACTGACAGTTGCTAAAGCGCAGGCTGGTCTTGGACTGCTCAAAGCTCTAGCGTGCTCCGGCAAAAATCAAACACTGAGGGGCATCCCCATGACCGATTTTTCTGTTTACTTTCGACAGGTGGGCCCAGTTTTTCATCTGCCCTTTGATGATCAAAGATGCAATTGACAGGGAAGTGGAAGCTGTTGACAGTGGTGAGGATGGAACCCAGAACATTTTAGAGATCTTTGCATTTCTCTCACTTACGACTGTGTTGACATTCTGGTTTTTTTTTTTGTTTTTTTGCAGAATACCAGCTGGCAAAACCATCTGATTCCCACCGTAAGGAAATGCTTTTCGGTAGCTTGGCCAAGCCCAAACACCCCATGGGAAAGTTTTGCTGGGGTGAGTTTTGAGTTGCTCCCTTTATCAGTACCTTAATCAAATTACTTAAATTTGTTTAATTTGGGATTTTTTTGTGCAGGCTTGCAATTTAATAAATATTTAGATATTCTCAGTAATTTAAAAACTCAAATTGTTTCAGTTAGGCAAACTGTATTGATTGGATAAAGTTTTTTAAGCTTTGAAGTCTAACTAATGAGTATTTTAGTGATTTATCTATATAACGCCTGTGTGTTGATTCGTTTCTTCACATTTATATTGTCCAATTTATTGTTAGTATTTCTTGTGTTTAAGGTAAGAGGGTGAGTGTGTTTATGGTTATTGAATCTGTTAGGGAATGCTCAGACCTTGATGCATGAGCCAAGGGAGAAAAATATCGACATCTATCAATGTCTGCGCGAGTTCTGGAAGAGGCACTACTCTGCCCACTACATGACTTTGGCTCTTCAGTCTAAAGGTTTGGCAGTCACTCAGAAGTATCATTATTGTGTCATATGCATTTGTCAAAGTTTTGTTGTTCCTGTAGATGACAGAAGATGAATGTTTGAAGTTGGGTACAGAACACTGAGTCAATGTGAAACACTTGTCCTTGTGCAGAAACTCTGGACACTCTGGAGGAGTGGGCAAGAGACATATTCAGCAAGATCCCCAACAAGTATGTTAACCTATTGTTGATACAGAGACTTTTAAATGCGAAAATATAGTGGTATATATTGAGGCATTTGGTCTGCTTTTTAGTGGTCTGCCCAGACCTGACTTCTCTCACCTGCTGGACCCTTTTGATACCCCAGCTTACAACAAACTTTACAGAGGTAAACCTGTAGGCATTTCTTATGATTATTGTAGCTATTTTTTCAAATAATTTATTTGAAATTATTGTACAAGATTTATTGTACAAGACAAAGTAATGTTTACATTTATACATCCTATTTAAACAATTGACTTGAACTGTGATCAAATCTTTGCAGTCATTCTCAGTAGCTATCGGGTGAGATTCAGACCCAATTTTGCTGATGTAAGGCAACAGTACTACCACCGGGGCTTCCATGCTCACCAGAAATGGCCAAATATCACATGACATTTCACTGTGATTTCTCCATTAAGCCGCCAGTTTAATCAGGGCTTGACTGACCCTGCTTCCTCAGTTATATGTTGCTGCATAAATAAATGTGGTTACGATGACTTGTTATGATTTCCTCCGGTTCTGTTGGAGACTTGTCTCTAAGTGGCAGGTTTTGTGTGTCGCAGTGGTTCCTGTGAGGAAGGTACATGCTCTTACCATCACCTGGGCTTTGCCTCCCCAGGAAAAGTACTACAGGTGAGTCCACTAGGTAAGAAGCTGTTTTCACCTGAAAGCCTCTGATCAATGGTGCTAGCAGCTTAATATTAGGAACTTAAAATACCTGTTGAGCATATTGTGTGTTGTTTTTTGTTTTTGATTATTTGGTAGAAATGTGTTGGTAGTCTGAGTCTGAAAATTTTAAAATATAAAAGGTGTAGATATCAACCTGATAAGTTTGAAATGAACTTCACATAATTGTCAAAATGTATCAATATATGTAAAAATGCCCCATTGTCATAATGATGTGGCTGCTAAGATTGCCAGTTTGGCTAATTCTGTGTCTGTGTGTGTGGATATGTGTTTGTTTCAGGATAAAACCCCTTCATTACATTTCTTGGCTAATCGGTCATGAAGGCACTGGCAGCATCCTCTCGTTGCTGAGGAAGAAGTGGGTCACGTGGCATGGTTTATTTATCGCATAGCCCCCTTGCAACAGGAACTTCCTTTGTTTGGTTTGCTTTCTGTTAAATTAAAGAACAAAAAAATTATTATGTTCTCCCTGTTCTCCCAGCCCAGTTATACCTTCTGATTTCACCTATGCAGGGGTGGAAGTTCTATAAAAAATGTAGTCCAACATGTAATTTGTTTACTAGCCAGGGGGCTAGTATTCATTTTTTGTACTCTGCCTTCATCTAAATTGCTCACCTGAGGCAAGTGCACAAGCTTAATTTCCAGCCCTGCTTACATTAAATTATTGTGCTTGTAAGTTTGTTTTTAAAAACACTGTCTTTGAACAAGAGTAAAAAATAAATGCAACGTAACTGCTGTTGTGTGACTGATTTTTGCTTTTGCTCTTTTTAGGTGTTTGGCTTTGGCTCTTTTTGGTGGAAACAGTGAAACAGGATTTGATCAGAATACCACCTACTCAATCTTTAGCATCTCCATCACTCTGACAGATGAGGGCTTCCAGAACTTCTACCAGGTTACTATACCAACACACTTATAAAATTTTAACCAATAGTGTTTTTTTTTTTTTTTATTATAATACTTCTTATACTGATCTTTTCATAGGTGACAGCAGTTGCTCTGGTTAGGCCTGTCTTATTACCTGGTATAATGTAAAGCCTTTCCCTTGCCAGGTAGCGCACGTTGTGTTCCAGTATCTAAAAATGCTTCAGAAAATGGGCCCTCAAAAAAGGTGGGACGATGGTCATATTTACACTGTTATTGATATTACCATAACAGTACCAAAATAATCTCTCTCATTTCTGTTTTATTTACCTTAAACATTCTGTGTATGCTTTCTGTCCCTCAATGGTTCTTTAGAATATATGAGGAAATTCAGAAGATAGAGGCTAATGAGTTTCAGTACCAGGAGCAGGTAGGCATTTGTCTGGATGATTATTGTGTGCTAGTTGAAATGGATTAATATATTCATATAAAATGTATACAATAATAACAAACATTACAATTTTCTAAAGTATGCTTACAAGATGCTTTTGGATGTTCTATGAATGCATTATGAAGGTGCACTGAATGTTCCATGAATGCATAGTGAGTACATTATGAAGGTGCAGTTAATGTAAAGCGTTACCAATTATTCTGATATGCACATTTTCAAATTCTTGTTGCAGCTGTGTCCAATTTTAAATCTACAATATAATCTCTTACAGACAGACCCAATTGAATATGTGGAGGATATCTGTGAGAATATGCAGCTATTTCCCAAAGAGGACTTTCTCACTGGAGATCAGCTGTTATTTGAATACAATCCAGAGGTAATGCATCTGCAATAGCCAGAAGTGCTTCACTGCTCAGAGGGTAGTAGCACACCTTCAAGGTCGGGATTGTGAATCCTGCCTTCCTGCAGTTTGTGGAGTTTACATATTTTCCTCATGCCATGCCAATTTACACTGGAGATTATGATTTTCTCCTGCAGTCAAAGGATATGTTAGGCTGATCAACATCTCCTCATTGCATGTAGCGTGTACGCTTGCCCTACAATGCCCTACATAATGTTTAAATACACGAACTCGTGGCCATAGGTGGAAATTAGCGGGAGAACATTTCAAGCTGGATTTAAGGAAGCACTTCTTTACACAGCGTGTAGTCAGAGTATGGAATAGCCTTCCTGATAATGTAGTGCAAGCTGAATCCTTGGGTTCCTTTAAATCAGAGCTAGATAAGATTTTAACGACTCTGAGCTATTAGTTTAGTTCTCCCCAAGCGAGCTTGATGGGCCGAATGGCCTCCTCCCGTTTGTATAGTTCTTATGTTCTTATGTACAATGCACTTTTTTCCCATCCAAGATGTGTTTCCATGCCTTGTGTCCATTTGGACTGGGAAAGGATTTCAGGCAATCCCCCACAGTGCTGCTGATGCTAGCTGAGTAGCTTGCTTATACATGGTTCTTCGGTTGATATGAAACGTGTATTTAACTTTCTCTTATAGGTGATCTCAGCAGCTCTGAACCTTCTGACCCCAGACAAGGCCAATCTGCTGCTGCTGTCCCCGGAACATGAGGGTCACTGTTACCTCAAGGAGAAGTGGTTTGGCACTCAGTACAGTGTTGAAGGTAAGAGGCAAGATGCATGGTTAATGAAAAATAACATAGAATAACAGTCAATAACATAATTAGAAAACCGTTATTATGAATTATGTCTTTCCTAGCTTTTCATCTTGTTCAGTAGTTTAGTAAGAAGTTTTTTGTCTCATTGATTTCCTGCATTTTCAATATTTAGATATTAGCCAGGAATGGCGTGACCAATGGATAGGAGATTTCAGCCTAAATCCAGACCTTCACCTTCCAGCTGAAAACAAATTCATAGGTAAGCTTGTCTTGTTATATGCCTTTTTTCATTTGCCGCCTTCATTCCATTTGCTTTATGTTGTAACATATATGTTGTATAGGTTATATCTATTAACTTCCTTAGCGTTATGTTCCCCGCCCCCCCCCCCCCAAAATGTGAACATAATTGCAGTTGGAAAGTGTTTCTATTGTACACTGTGTGATTTAGTGCATGTTCTTTACATCACATGTTTTGCAAAAGTCACTGCTTTGACTTAAACACTGTGGCACGGTTGGGTAGAAGCCTCTGCACACTTTTTAAGAATTTATTTCATCCACTAGATGGCAACTAAATCCTGCCCCAAGCATTATTTATGCTTACTGCTATATATATGGTGTCTAAACATGTTTGGATTGGATTGTCATTTTTAATGTATTTCTATACATTAAAAAAAATGAAATGCTGTTTCCCAAGAAAAGACAAACCTATAAAAGACAATACATAAAATGGTCAAATATCGTAATAAAAGTAGACAAATATGACATTGACAGGTATATAAATATAAGAAAATAAATAGCTGAACAAATATATTGAAAAAGCATAGTCAGAAAAGTGTGCACTGTTAACCTTTTAAAGAGTCTCGGAGTTCACTGGTTTTACATAAAATTGATACCAAATCATGCTCAGGGTTATTGTCAAAAAGTTCAAAGAATCAACAAATTTCTAACATAAATATTCTCTCAATCCACTACAGCTACTGATTTTACCCTAAAAACATCAGACTCTCCTGACACTGAATTTCCCGTCCAGATTGTCAACAATGGCAAAGGATCTTTATGGTTCAAGAAGGACACCAAGTTTAAGATACCCAAAGGTATTTGTGCATGCTTCTAAAAGTTATCAGAAATCATGCCTTGAATCTAATCTCCAAGCAGGAAATAAATGGTTTAAATAAATAGTTTAGTTTAAATAGTTTAATTTGCTTTCTTTTTCAGCCTATGTACGATTCAGTTTAATTTCTCCCTTGGTTCAAAAATCTCCTGGAAAGTAAGTAGATCTAACTTAACAATTATGAACAGTTGAAATGAATACAACGATCAAATAACCTCCTGCAGCAAACAGGTGACACTGAGCTTCTCACCTGGTTCACTGCTGTTCTTCCAGCCTGGTCCTCTTTGACCTCTTTGTGAACATCCTGGCGCACAACCTGGCAGAGCCGGCGTATGAAGCTGACGTAGCCCAGCTGGAATACAAGTTAGTGGCTGGGGAGCACAGTCTGGTCATCAAGGTCAAAGGCTTCAATCATAAACTTCCAGTGAGTGACCTAAAATGGCAGCATGTTACAGTAACATGATTTTATTCAGATGTATACTTTTGAGACCATTAGACAGTCCCTGGAGTAACTGAGGTTAAGGGCCTTGCTCAAGGACCCAACCGTGACATCACTTTAATGACTGTAGAGTTTCAACCAGTGACCTTCCGATCACCTAACACACAGAGCCACAGACTACCCCAAGATGAGGGAAAATGAAACGTAGCTGCTCTTCTGGCACGCTCAGGTCACTGCTGCTCCTTATTGTTGAACCTAGCTCCTGCTGAACCTGATCGTTGACTACCTAGCTGACTTCACCGCAGCACCAGATGTGTTCGCCATGTTCTATGAGCAACTGAAGAAGACCTATTTCAACATTCTCATTAAGCCTGAAAAGCTGGGAAAGTGAGTTACAAAAATGGCTTGCTTCTGTTGGAACTTATTTTGTTGAATGCATGGGCAGTTGAAACTGTGGAATTTCTATATATATTTATGGACAGCAGTAAGGCATTGAACATACTTTAGGGTAGTGTTATGAGGAAGTAATTATGTAGTGGATTATAGCTTTTATGTTATTTTTATGTGACAGTCCTCTTCATGGTCCTTCTCTCTCTCTTTCGCTGTTCCATCAGAGATCTGCGGCTCTTGATTCTTGAGCACTCACGCTGGTCTATAATCCAGAAGTACCAGGCTATCATGAAGGGGCTCAGCAAGGCAGACCTCATGGACTTTGTGTGCTGCTTTAAGTCTGAGCTCTACGCAGAGGGACTGGTGCAGGGCAATTTCATCAGCAGTGTGAGTTTATGCCGCATATAAGTACCTTCATACTTTTTCAATAATTCTGTGGCCCACTTAAAGATTCAGTGCTCCTTCAGGCTGGTTCACCTTTAAACTCTTTTATTCTCATAGGAATCCAAGGAGTTTCTTCAGTATATTATAGAGTAAGTTTGTCCATCTCTTCCTATCGATCTTGTTATTCAACATTGTGTTTCTGCAATATTTAGGTTTATTTAGCCGATGTTCTTATTATAGGAGCTTAACAGATTTCCACATACATGTGCATTAAATTGATGTAGGAAACGATATGTGAAAACTACCTGTTTGAAAACTATTCTGTTTAATACAGTGGCAAAATATTAGGCACCTGTTTAAGTGACAGAGTTCAGTTGGAGGTGCCTGACAAAGTGCCCCTTGCTTTATTTACACCTGGCTTTATACTACTGCCTGCATGGAAGCTGAGTGAAAACTGATTGGGGCAAAATTGGCAAGAATAAACTCTACATACATCGCACATTTATGTAAACACATTGATAATTTTGTTCTGTTGATGGAATTGGCCAATATCAGCGCCATGTCTTTCTCTCAGGCTTTCTCATCTGCCTTTGCTTTTGTCTCAGCAAGCTGCAGTTCACACCCCTGTCAGCAGAGGTCCCAGTTCTCTTCCAAGTGGTAGAGTTACCTCAGGAGCCCCATCTGTGCAAAGTGAAGTCTCTTAACAAAGGAGACGCTAACTCGGAAGTCACAGTGTATTACCAGGTAGCTTAACATTTAATTGTTGTTCAGCACAATAACACTTTTGGTAGTGGCATTGCTGTGTGTGAAGTGTAGTGTAACTTGGTTTAATGCTGAGATTGTCGATCTGGCAAAGGCTTTACTAAACAATCTGAACAGACTTGCACTATCACTAAATAAATGCAGGAAATCAATCAGACTTGCACTGTGGGGTCGATTCTCCCATCAAGCACTTAAGCACTTAAAAAATGCACTTAAAATGCAGGTAAAAGTTACACACATTTTCTCATCAGCATGGCCATCAAATTGCACGTAACCTGAAAAGGAAGGCAACTAGCAAAATGTGGAACATGGACTACTTCATTTACATTGTGAATCTAACTGAAATCCAGAGACCCTTTTACTTTTAAAATGAAAGCATGGCGATAGCCTACAATGCTTATATTTGGTCATTCTGGTGAACATGAAAATCCTTTGGCAAAAACGAAATGTCACTGTTTGAATTTTGTGCAGAGCCATTAACATATATACTTCTGATTTAATGATCCTGCAACAATTTTCAATAAAATATGCAGACTTTCAACTGCAGACTTTGTTGCAAGTAGCCCACAATAGAAAGTCAATTGGTATAAAAAGATGCACATTATTTTCTTTAGTTGTTTTGTATTTTCAATTGGTTTACTTCTCACCCACCCCCCAACTGATTAAATACCCCAGAGTGGGATTTAAACTGACAATTTTAGACAATAAATTCATATTGAGTCTGAGTGCACTTAAACCCCAGACTTAAGTCAATGGAAGAATACTTTTAAGTGAACACATGACTATGTGCTGCTTTGACTTAAGTGCATGGCAGAATACACCCCAAAGTTATTAACTGAGCAACTTTAATATCCTTAGCCCTGTTCTCTGTCATACATCATTTTGGGCTGCTTCTTTCTCCTCTCTAGTCTGGACCCAAAAGCCTGCGTGATCATGCACTTATGGAACTTTTGGTGGTGAGTATGTGTAGCAAACATAAATTGGTAACCTGTCTGTATATGGGCAAATATGTCCGTGGCAAAATGATTTGTTTGGGGAAAAAAAATTAGGCTGCATTTTCAAATGGCACGTTTTTGGTAAAACAATTTTTGATCAAAATGTCCATCAAAATTGGCCATGAGGTTGGCCCTTCATAGCAAATTTTCATAAAATTCTACTGGAATGTTTGTCAGTGCAGTATTGGAAGAACAAAAAAACAAACTGAAACCAACTTTTCTTACTGGCTTCTGTAATAAGGATCACATATGAGAATAGTATTACAAAGGGTTTTCTTTTATTATATATGCGAAATATAGTGGCAATATATTAAGATGGTGATGCATTACATTTATGATTGCAAGATACCACTTATAACTGCTCTGGTTTTCTGATGAGGTTGAAGTTTATAATTTTAAACTAGCTTTTTAAATATCTCGAGTGTGACCATGTATAAAGAAGTATTAATGTACTGGGTAAGTGGTTGGAAGATGGATGGATGGATGGATGAATGAATGGATGGATGCCACAAAGTTCTTAGCTGTGTAAAAGAATTGTGGGTTACACTTTACATTAACCGCACCTTCATAATGCCTTTATAATGCATTCATAGAACATGCAATGCACATTCATAATGCATTCAAAGAGCATTCATAAGCAGCATTTAAGTATACCGTAACATCCTAACATATCTTAACAGATGTAATATGCATTACAGAAATGTAAAAAGATAGCTCCTATTAATTTATTAAATTTATATTATTAAATCTAATTGTTAAATTGATTTGTACAATCACTCATACATCAGCTCTTTCCCATTTTAGATGTGTTTTTGTGGCATTGAAGCTAAACACTGATCCTGCCATTCAGTCTATTTGCCACTCAGTAGGTATGACTGCCATGACTTCCTCCTGGGGTGATGTCACATCATACCCTTTGCAATATAAGGAACAAAAGAACATTGGATAAAAGGGTGACTATCTGGAAATATTTTACGCATTTAAGAACAACTAGTAGCACAGTGATTTGCAATCTTTGTAAAATGTTTTGAGAGGTAGAAGCAGTGTTTAGTGGAAAATCTCACTAAACAAAGGTCACGTAAGTGTGTGACAACTCCAGTAATATGAAAAAAAACAATGGATGGTTTGGGAGTCCTTAACTTGGGCAGTTTCTGCACTTGCTGTAGTTTGTGATACTCAAAGGGGCTGTTATCACAAAGTGTAAGCTATACTGTTGCCAATGAGAGAAAAATTGTGGGCCTTTATAAGCATTCCCCATTTGCATATACTCTCTCGGAAGATGTTCAAACTGAACTGCAAATGCCTCAAAAAACAATTAAAACAAGATGTGCCAAAGAAGTTTCTAGTAGCCAAATCTTTTGGCAGATTTTTTTCTTTGTACAGCGGTGCCTGCGGTTCACGAACACAATCCGTTACAGGAAAATGGTCATGAACCAATTTTTACGTGAACCACAGCAATTTTCCCCATAAGAAAGCATTGAAATTCGATTTAATTCATTCTCAAGCCTGCCGAATAATAATTTAAGTTAATAAATTAATAAAGAAGTTAATAAATTTACTGGTTTTTATAGTGAAAACTTTAAAGAAAAACAATATAGTGTGACAACGGGCAGACTGAAAGATGACGGAAGCAGAGAGAGACAGTGAAGACTTGCTTGCCGGGGAAAGCATGCTCTTTATTAACAGTCCTTAACCCTTGTATTGTTGTTGTTAATTTTAATGGTTGCATTTCCATATTGTCACGCCCATGTCTTGTGTGTACCCGGTCCGATCCTCACGTGCATTTAGCGTATGTAAATCTTCTAGCATGTGTGCATCTTGCAGTTTGGTGTCTGACAACCTTGTTTTTTCCATCTGTGTATTTGGGCTCAGTGCTCGTTGGGTGCCTATTGTGATCCTTCTATTTACAATTGCGCATGGGGCATGCTGGGGCATGTGCCCCACTGGTGCTACACTAGTATACAAAAAGAAATCTGGTCGTCAACCAAATTTTGTACGTGAACCAATGCATTTTTTTTCACAAAATTTTTGGTTGTGAACCAAGTTGTTCGTAAGCCACAGTTTTCGTGAACCACAGGCACCTCTGCTACTTAACTGACCAGATCAATATTCCAGAAGTTTAATAGACTTGATGCTAAACTTTGATTAAAAGTGGTCCTTTAATTTTTTTGAGCAGTATATTTTACATGTATGTATTCATTACTAAAATATTAAAGTAAAAAAAAAGAGCTCTCGTAAAGGAGTCTGTATCGGTATCAGCAGTCATGTCGCATTTTCCTAGTCCGATCCTGATTGATTTCTGAATTTATTCATTTAATAACAATTGCCAGACTAAACATTTCTTAGGAATCTCCAAACAACTGATATGTTTCCCGTAAGCATTTTACCTTGTCTGTTATGCAGCATTATTGGAAGGAGAAAGGGTGACACTATTGTGGATGGAAATTGATTTGGAAGTAGGGGTGAGTCATATGGTCAAAATGTCATATTGGGATACTTTTGGTTATCATCACAATCCGCAATATAGATTTCAATTTCTTTTTGGAATGTATGTCGTAATTAAATTGAATTAAAAAAGGATCTTTCAGTACTAACTACAAAAGATTTTCCATTCAAGGGCAAAGAGTTCAGTCCATGGCCGTCGTCAGGTCTGATCACTTGGGGCTAATACACCGAGCGTTTTAGCCCCGATGCCAATTATCATCCCTCAAAAACAAAAAAGTCAAGCCTTAGGTAAACTTGACTTAAGCCCTGATCTTTTCATTTGCTAGGAACTCTCCTGATTCAGTCTGTAATGCATTATGATTGGTTGCTGTATCATATCTCTTGTGTTGTTATCATATGGTAATATAATAACTAATTTCAAACTGGATTTAAGGAAGCACTTCTTTACACAGCGCGTAGTCAGAGTATGGAATAGTCTTCCTGATAACGCAGTGCAAGCTGAATCCTTGGGTTCCTTTAAATCAGAGCTAGATAAGATTTTAACAACTCTGAGCTATTAGTTAAGTTCTCCCCAGGCGAGCTTGATGGGCCGAATGACCTCCTCTCGTTTGTATAGTTCTTATAATACATTTCAGCTTTTAATCATAACCACTGAAATTCAAAATTTGTGAATTTCAATGAAGAGGTTTGTTTTGTCTGATATGCAGAAAATGTCTAAATTGGAACAAGTGAAGTAAAAGATAATAATGTGTTCACCATCAAGTCTGTTTATCATTAAAATGTGTGTATCATTAAGTTTATGGTAAACGGCAAATTATTATACATGCCACTATAATTGCCCTGACATGATATGTATGATATACAGCACCCTCCACAATTATTGGCACCCCTAGTAAAGATTTGTAAAAAGGGTTTGAAAAAAAATCTACCTTTCAGTGAAGTAGCTACATCTCGCACTGAAAAAATAAGAAAAATCCAACCTGTCTATCAAAAACACGTGCCATGATTATTGGTACCCCAGGGATTTATGGTGAACACAATGTAACTGAAGCATGTTTCCCCTGTAAGTCATACATCTTTGAGTGAATAGGAACTTTCAAGCAGTAATTCATGACTTCTTGAATTAACTGGGGTACAAACATGAGGTGACACAGATCCCAAATTCCCTTAGTCATCCATCAACATGGCAAAGGTAAGAGAACATGCACACCAAATGAGGGAGAAGTGTGTTGACTTTCAAAAGTCAGGAAATGGGTTGCATAAGACTACTACAACTTTGACTGGAAGTAAAATTTAATGCTCTGATGAGACAAAAAATTTTTTGGTAATAAACATTCAAGATGGGTTTGGTGTAAAAACAAGGATGGCTGTAGTAATAAGAACCTTATCCGAACTAAAATATGGTGGAGGTTCTGTGATGTTATGGGATTAATTTTACTGCTTGCGCCAGGACACTAAAACTGGGCTGCCATTGGTTTATCCAGCAGGACAGTTATCCTAAGCACATGTCCAAATCAAAACAAAAATAGTTAGCTAATCACAGAATCAAGCGTCTGCCATGGCCATCACAGTCCCCTGACCTGAACCCCACTGAAAACCTGTGGGCGGAGCTGAAAACGAGATTACACAAGAGAGGGCCTAGGACCCTGGATGATCTGGAGAGATTCTCTAAAGAGGAATGGTCTCAGATGCCCTGTTTGGTATTCTCCAACATTATAAAATGTTATAGGAAATTCACTACTCTTCTATTAGCAAAGGGAGGTTGTACAAAGTATTAAATTCAGGGGTGCCAATAATCGTGTTTTTATTGAAAATATTTTTCTTTGAATACATTTAGAGGGCGGCATGGTGGTGCAGTGGTTAGCACTATTGCCTTACACCTCTGGGACCCGGTTTCGAGTCTCCACCTGGGTCACGTTTGTGGAGTTTGCATGTTCTCCCCATGTCGTCGTGGGGTTTCCTCCGGGTACTCCAGTTTCCCCCCACAGTCCAAAAACATGCAGAGGCTAATTGGAGTTGCTAAATTGCCCATAGGTGTGCATGTGTGAGTGTGCCCTGCGATGGGCTACCCTGCCTCGTGCCCATTGCTTCCGGGATAGGCTCCGAACCCCCTGCGACCCAGAAGGAAAAAGCGGTTTGGAAAATGGATGGATGGATTGATGAATACATTTATTTCAGAGAAAGATTGGATTTTTCTCATTTTTTAAGTGTTAGATGAATTTACTTCACTGAAAGGTAGATTTATTTTCTAATCCTTTTTACAAATCTTTAAAGGGATGCCAATAATTGTGGAGGGCGCTATATGTATTATATGTCACAAAAGAGCGAAATACTGTTATCTTGAAGTGTGCCCAACATATGTGTAAAGTTGAAATATTAATTATTATGGGGAAAAAAAGGTGTGTTTGTGTGTGCAAATGCATCAGCGTCATACATTTTGTGTGGTCTTGTGGACAATGCTAGAAAAGAAAATATTTTATATTTTATATATATTAATAATGTTAACTTGAATAGTGGAATGTATTAAGACCATATGAAGTCCAAATATCAGACGGTACAAAATAGACGTGAGTTTTTATGTGTGTGCAATTGTCTGCAGTGTTCTGAGATGCCACAGTGCACTTTGCATATATACACTTCATGTGCTACCTGTGAAAAAGATTGCTCTGCTATTAGTACAAGCTAGTAGAGAAATTTAGATACAGAATTTGTAAAGTTCAGCTTCAGGTTTCAGACAGTGTAAAAAGTAAAGATGTGTGTGTCTGTGTAACAGTGTGAGAGAGTCTGTGTCATTTAAGTGTTTACTGGAAGGAACTTGTTTAATATATAAAATAAACACCTTCACAAAAGGTATAAGGTCATTTCTAGCTTATAATTCCACACAGGTCCTAACAGTTGCCATGCACCCAAAGACTTTCCTTTCTTCACATGCAAATTACATTATTTGTTTTTGGCATTATTAGTATTTTTTTTTTTTATAACGTCTTCACATATTCTATGATGTGGGGTACTTATGTCATGTTAGGGTAATTATAATGGCACATATAAATAATGTATCTTTTAGCACTAACTTTTTCAAATCACTAATTACATTTATGATACTTATTATTTTTTAATACATTAATGACTGTCCATCTGGTAATAGCTATAACAGATAATCAAACAGGTATGAGAATTTCAGCATGTCACCCACCACTAATATAGAACAAAAGATACGTTTGCTGGTAAACTACTTGATCTGCTCATAAAATCTCCCATATTTAGACTGATTGCTAATGGCAGAACTCAGCCATTTCCAGTCACTAGCCAATGAATCGGTGCATCCCTTAAAATAACAAACATTATAGGCATATTATTATATAATGAAGTATGTTAGGATGTTAAAGTATACATACATGCTTGCATGCTGCTTATGCATGCTCTATGAATGCATTATGAAGATGCAGATATTGTAAAACATTACCAGATTCTGTAACACCTAAACATAGCCTATGTCTTGTTTTAGATGCACATGGAGGAACCTTGCTTTGACTTTTTGAGAACCAAGGAGACATTAGGGTAAGTCCGGCATTCCACCTGCTGTATTTTCCAGTTTAAATAACAATGAATTGTTTCTTTTTTGGAAACTTTGTTTTGAACATTCTGCCCTAATTATGGTTTTTATCTGCTCTCAGGTATCATGTATACCCCACCTGTAGGAATACCTCTGGTATTTTGGGTTTTTCTATCACGGTGGAAACCCAGGCCACAAAGTTCAAGTGAGAATTTATTAATTGTCAGTTACAAGATATGCGCCCTTGTATAACTCTATGTAACTTTATTATACACAGCAACTTAATATACACTCCTGAGATGGAGTGAATCTCTCACCGCTGCAGATGACCTGATTTCAATCTTCAGTTGATTAGGAGCTTTGCAACTACATTTATTAAATGGGTACTAATGTTGAGTAAACTGCAAGGTTAATGGTGTGTACTGTTGTGCTTGTTTTTTTTGTTTTTTTTTTTTTTTAAAAACACATCTTGCTTTATGATAGTGCTGCCTGTTTGCAGTAGCTTGTTACTTTTCACCTCATAGCACAGAACTTGTGGAGATGAAAATTGAAGACTTCATGGCAAACTTTGGAGAAAAGATGGCGAGTTTGACCGACGAAGCTTTTAAAACTCAGGTGACGGCTCTGATTAAGCTCAAGGAGTGTGAGGACACGCATCTTGGGGAGGAGGTGGACAGAAACTGGTTTGAGGTGCTTACCCAGCAATACGTATTTGACAGGCTCAACAAAGAGGTGAGATTGAAACACTCAGATGGTGAATGCATTTCAGTTGTATGTATGTTAAGGATATTAGAGTAATTTTCCTTTTTTCTCACCATAGATCGAAGCACTTAAGCTGATTACCAAGTCAGAGCTGGTCTCCTCCTTTATGGAGTTCAGAGGTCAAAGCAGCAAGAAGCTTAGTATTCATGTAAAGTTGCAAACTTCTTTTCTCATCTTATCTCTAAGAATGAATTTTAAAAGATATCAGGAACATAGTAATGCATGTGTTGGTGTTTCTGGTTCTCAGGTGACTTAAGGACGCTATAACACCGGTTACCAATTTTATTTTTCTTTAAAAGGTGGTTGGTTTTGGAGAAGCAGAGTACGACCCCCCTGTGGAGGATGACGGTGGTGAAGCTCAACCAGCCCAGGCTGACAGTGATGGAGAGCATCGGAGCTCCCTGTACAGCGAGGTGTCGAAGCTCACGTTCCTGCCGGCATCAGCCCTGCTGGCCTCTGCTACGGCCATCACAGACATCCATGCTTTCAGATCCTCACTGAATCTGTACCCTTACCACAAGATCCTCAAATAATATAATCAGTAGATTGACAGCTTGAGAGAATTAATTGACCTGTTACTTCCTTGTTTGCTACCATATTATTAAGGGGAAGCACAAAATCTCCTCTATAAAATCTCTCTATAAAATAAATTCAGTGCAAAGTTCACATTCATTCAGTGCATATTCAGTCATTTGAATTTAACCCTCCCCTACCGTCTCAACTAAAATTAGTTAGCCTGCAGTGATTTTTATACTGATAAGGCAACTGTAGGATTCCCGTTGCTGTATTCCAGACAAAACAACTGTCTAAGCTTTCTTACTAACCAGGTTAATATTTTAAAACAATGGTTTTCACTGTTGCTTCTTGTCAAATTTTAACTTTGGACAGTCAAATAAGCCAGCTCTGCTAATTTGTGAATGACTGCAGTAAAGAAATAGACAACTTTGGTGGAGTATATAATGCTTTCAGTGTTACTGAATTACATATACTACTTTATGTTTGAGAACTTGAAATGCTTAATTAAAGGTGCTGTTCATTTAGTTTTGTTTTTTATCCTACTTGTATGTAATTATATATATGACTGACTAGTACAAAGTGCAAAGTGTGGTTATGTTGCACGTCACTAGATTTTGACACTTTTAGATATGTTTTACAGAAGTTCCATTCCAAGTTAGAAACAGCACATCTTAATTCTAGGTCGGTTTTTGAGATGCCATTAGCGTCCTGATGAAATTGTCTGAAACATTTGTAAGTTACAATTTTGTGGTTAACTTAGGACTATTACAATAACTTGATATCAATGTTTGACAACACACATTGATTAGTTCACTCAGTGTAAGGAATGGACGAATGTAAGAACAAAAGGAATTCGACAAATGACATTTATGCAGAGGGGTGTCTGAATTAGTTTAAACAAAGAAAGCACTCTTATGTAACAGGTCTTAAAATAGGCAGGGTGATAACTAAGACACATGGATACATTTCTTTAAATGTTTACTAATTTCTCTAAAGTAGTTTGCTTGTATATGACTAATGTACACATACTCGTACATTATATTATACGTGTGTGTAAAATGTGTTATATATATATATACACACACACACACATACAGTACAGGCCAAAAGTTTGGACACACCTCATTCAATGTGTTTTCTTTTCATGACCATGATTGGTAGATTCTCACTGAAGGCATCAAAACTATGAATGAACACATGTGGAGTTATGTACTTAACAAAAAAAGGTGAAATAACTGAAAACATGTTTTATATTCTAGTTTCTTCAAAATAGCCACCCTTTGCTCTGATTACTGCTTTGCACACTCTTGGCATTCTCTCGATGAGCTTCAAGAGATAGTCACCTGAAATGATTTTCCAACAGTCTTGAAGGAGATCCCAGAGGTGTTTAGCACTTGTTGGCCCCTTTGCCTTCACTCTATGGTCCAGCTCACCCCAAACCATCTCGATTGGGTTCAGTTCAGGTCCGGTGACTGTGGAGGCCAGGTCATCTGCCGCAGCACTCCATCACTCTCCTTCTTGGTCAAATAGCCCTTACACAGCCTGGATGTGTGTTTGGGGTCATTGTCCTGTTGAAAAATAAATGATCATCCAACTAAACGCAAACCGGATGGGATGGCATGTCGCTGCAGGATGCTGTGGTAGCCATGCTGGTTCAGTGTGCCTTCAATTTTGAATAAATCCCCAACAGTGTCACCAGCAAAACACCCCCACACCATCACACCTCCTCCTCCATGCTTCACAGTGGGAACCAGGCATGTGGAATCCATCCATTCACCTTTTCTGCGTCTCACAAAGACACGGCGGTTGGAACCAAAGATCTCAAATTTGGACGCATCAGACCAAAGCACAGATTTCCACTGGTCTAATGTCCATTCCTTGTGTTGCTTGGCCCAAACAAATCTCTTCTGCTTGTTGCCTCTCCTTAGCAGTGGTTTCCTGGCAGCTATTTGACCATGAAGGCCTGATTCGCGCAGTCTCCTCTTAACAGTTGTTCTAGAGATGGGTCTGCTGCTAGAACTCTGTGTGGCTTTTATCTGGTCTCTGATCTGAGCTGCTGATAACTTGCGATTTCTGAGTCTGGTGACAGATGAACTTGTCTTCAGAAGCAGAGGTTGCTCTTGGTCTTCCTTTCCTGGGTCGGTCCTCATCTGTGCCAGTTTCGTTGTAGCGCTTAATGGTTTTTGCAACTCCACTTGGGGACACAATTAAAGTTTTTGCAATTTTCCGGACTGACTGACCTTCATTTCTTAAAGTAATGATGGCCACTCGTTTTTCTTTAGTTAGCTGATTGGTTCTTGCCATAATATGAATTTTAACAGTTGTCCAATAGGGCTGTCGGCTGTGTAGTAACCTGACATCTGCACAACACAACTGATGGTCCCAACCCCATTGATAAAGCAAGAAATTCCACTAATTAACCCTGATAAGGCACACCTGTGAAGTGAAAACCATTTCAGGTGACTACCTCTTGAAGCTCATCGTGAGAATGCCAAGAGTGTGCAAAGCAGTAAGCAGAGCAAAGGGTGGCTATTTTGAAGAAACTAGAATATAAAACATGTTTTCAGTTATTTCACCTTTTTTTGTTAAGTACATAACTCCACATGTGTTCATTCATAGTTTTGATGCCTTCAGTGAGAATCTACCAATGGTCATGAAAATAAAGAAAACATTGAATGAGAAGGTGAGTCCAAACTTTTGGCCTGTACTGTATATATATAATGTATATATATGTATACATACATACACACACACACAAAATTTACATGAAGGTTGAATAGGCAATAATATGCTATATTGGCAAAAGTACTGGGACACCTGCCTTTACCCACACAAGAACATTAATGAGAGCATAAGAAATTTACAAACGAGTGGAGGCCATTCAGCCCATCAAGCTCATTTGGGGGAGAACTCAACTAATAGCTCAGAGCTGTTAAAATCTTATCTAGCTCTGATTTAAAGGAACCCAGGGTTTTAACTTGCACTATACTAACAGGAAAACTATTCCGTACTCTAACTACACACTGTTTAAAGAAGTGCTTTCTCAAATCCATTTTAAAATGTTCTCCCGCTAATTTCCACTTACGGCCACAAGTTCTAGTATTAGCATCGCCTCCCTTGACTTGAACTCCATATACCTAGAGATGTAACCCAACATCCTATTGGCCTTTTTAATTGCTTCCCCAAGCTGGCAAGAGTGGGACATGGAAGCATCAACATGCACCTCGAGGTCTTTCTCATAATCAGCTACCTTTATTTCAGTGGAACCCATAAAATATCTGTACTTTTGTTTCTGCTCCCTGCATCGATTACCTTACATTATTCTATATTAAATTTAATCTGCCAGGTATCAGCCCAGTCGCTAATTAAATCATGATCCCGTTGTAGTCTCTCTGCTTCTAGATCACTATGAACGCAGGCCCACTGTAACATTGTGCCTCTAACTAATTGCTGCTTCCTGTCTGTTAACCAGTTTTTGATCCAAGTGAAATCTCCTGAATCCAAGGCTATCCCTCCGTATGTTAATGTAATCTCATTCTTAATACTTACAGCATTGAGTTCCTTTCACTGGAACTAAGAAGCCAAGCCCAACCCCTGAAAAACAACCCCACACCATAATCCCCCCTCCACCGAACTTAACATTTGGCAAAATGCAGCCAGACTAGTACTGTTCTCCTGGAAACTGCCAAACCCAGACTCATCCATCAAATTGCCAGACAGAAAAGCGTGATTCATCACTCTGGTAAACACATCTCCACTGCTCTAGAGTCCAGTGGCAATGTGCTTTACACCACTGCATCCGATGATTTGCATTGCACTTGGTGACGTAAGGCTTGGATGCAGCTGCTCGGCCATGGATACCCATTCCATGAAGTTCTCTACGTACTGTTCTTGAGCTAATCTGAAGGCTACATGAAGTTTGGAGGTCTGTAGTTATTGACACTGCAGACAGTTGTTGACTTCTGCACACTGCGCCTCAGTTTGCGTTGGCCCAACTCTGTGATTTTACATGGCCTACCACTTCGTAGCTTAAGTTGCTGTTGTTCCAAATTGCTTCCACTTCTTTATAATACCACTAACAGTTGACCATGGAATATTTAGTAGCAAGGAACAGGGTCGGAGTGGAGCCATTTTTCAGCCTGGGAGCTTCATACCCATGATCAGCCCACTTTTTTTCAGGGAGGTGAAAACTGGATAAATGAAGCAATACTTCAATTCTTATTATTCACTGGTTTTATTTCCTTTTTTTCAAATATACACGAAACACCAGTGAAATTAATAAATAAAATATCAAAATTAATCTTGCAGTTCTTCACATGAGGCATGTTTTACTACTATGCAAAATTTTATGTAAATGGCTTAAATAACAATAACATCATATCTATAACAGTAACAGCTGCCTGAGTAGTGTACTGGTCTCTGCAACTTTGGTTATTACTGTCTCATCTATAACCATAACAATTTCTTTCTCTGTGCACATTAGTACAAAGGTCTCCAAGTGCTCCCGAGTCAGTGAGCTTCGTAACCTGTTCTTAACAAATTTAAGAGTAGAGAAGCTTTTCTTACAGGCAACCTGATTGACTGAAAGTATCAAAATATATTTTCATATACAACACAACATGTTTGTGCCTGAAATATGCTGTACAAAAACATATGATGTATTTAAATCATAAAAAATTTACAAACGAGAGGAAGCCATTCTGCTCATCAAGCTCATTTGGGGAGAATTTAACTAATAGCTCAGAGTTGTTAAAATCTTATCTAGCTCTGATTTAAAGGAACCCAGGGTTTTAGCTTGCACTAGACTAGCAGGAAGACTATTTCATACTCCAACTACACACTGTGTAAAGAAGTGCTTCCTCAGATTCATTTTAGAATGTTTTCCTGCTAATTTCCACTTACGGCCACAAGTTCTAGTATTTAAACTAATATTAAAATAGCCATTTGGCTGAACAACATCCAGACCTGTTAGAATCTTATATACCTGGATCATGTCCTCCCTTAGTCTCCTTTGCTCGAGGCTTAACAGATTCAGCTCAGCTAACCTCTGCTCATAAGACAATCCTCTAAGACCAGGAATCATTCTCGTAGCCCTACGTTGCACCTTTTCCAAGGCAGCAATGTCCTTAAGGTATGGTGACCACACCTGCATGCAATATTCTAGGTGGGGTCTTACCAAGAAATTATTAAATCGTAGCATCACCTCCCTTGACTTAAACTCCATACACCTAGAGATGTAATCCAACATCCTGTTGGTCTTTTTTATTGCTTCCCCACACTGGTGAGAGTGGGACATGGACGCATCAACATACACACTTTGAGGTCTTTCTCATAATCAGCTACCTTTACTTCACTGGAACCCATAAAATATCTGTACTTTATATTTCTGCCCCCTGCATAGATTCCCTTACATTTATCTATGTTAAATTTCATCTGCCAGGTGTCAGCCCAGTCACTAATTAAATCCAGATCCCGTTGTAGCCTCTCCGCTGCTAGATCAGTATTTGCTACACCACCCACCTTGGTGTCGTCTGCAAATTTAACCAATTTACTGTATGTATTGGTGTCAATATCATTAATGTAAATTAGGAACAATAGTGGTCCTAAAATTGAACCTTACAGTACCCCACTATGAATGCAGGCCCACTGTGACATTGTGCCTCTAATAACTATTTGCTGCTTCCTGTCTGCTAACCAGTATTCAATCCAAGCTGCTGCAGCTTTGAGCTTAAGCAAGAGCCGTTTGGGGGGGACAACATCAATGGGCGCTATATTAGCATGCTTCCAATCAGAAGGTACCTCACCAGCAGATAACGATTTCTGGAATAATAAAGTTAAAGGTTGGTTAATAATATCCCTCATCTCTTTTAAAAATATAGGTAAGATGCTATCAGGGACCTGTGATTTACTTCTTTAGAGCTTAGCTAGGCTTTGTACCACATCAGCCTCAGTAACCCATATATTGGTCATAGACGACGCGGTATTCATACTAAATGGTGGTAAGTTACTTGTGTTCTCTACTGTGAACACCCATGTAAAATAATCATTAAACTCATTTACTATATCAATTTCATTTTCAATTATAAGACCCTTATTATCCTGCAGATTAGTGATTTCAGTTTTTAGAGCTCTTTTGGAGTTAAAATACTGGAAGAAACTTTTAATGTCATCCTTAGCCTCCAATGCAATCTTCCTTTCTACATTCCTCTTAGTGAGTGTAATGTTGTTTTTTTAACTCAACCTGTAGACATAGATACTCCTGTTTTATTTAGAAATTGTTTGTTCCACAAATGGAAATGAACTGAGCCCTTTTCCTCCTGACGTTATTCTTAATTTCCTTAGTGAACCACCTTGGTTGCAGTTTCCTACATATAGTTTTGCTGGAAACAGATATGAAGTCCCCTTGCACTTGAAAAACTGTTTTTAAAAAATTCCCATGCCTCTTCAACCATTTTGCTATTTAACTCCATCCAGTTTACAGTTTGTAATTTCAGTCTCGTATCATTAAAGTTAGCCTTCCTAACATTGTGTGCTTTTGTTTTGGACTTTGCTCTTCGGACACTAAAATTAACCTCAAATTTAAACATGTTATGATCACTACTGTTCAGTGGTTCTAAAATTTCTAAGTTTCCAATCCTATCTTGGTTATTAGAGAAAACAGATCAAGAGGGGCTTCTCCCCTGGTAGGGGTATTAACAAACTGAGTAAAAAAACAATCTGTACTAATTCTACCATCTCGAGTTCATTTACAGAAGAGCCAGAGACTGTGTCCCACTGTATCCCAGGTACATTAAAATCACCCATAACCGCTACATCATTTTATTACTCATAATCCTGATATCGTCATATAACATTCTGCTTTCCTCTGCAGCTACATTAGGTGCTCTATAACAAACCCCGACAATTAGGCCATTTGAGTTTTTAGCATCTAGTTTTATCCATACAGCTTCTGTACTTTTATTTTTATCAGTGAGCTCCCTTGCCTGCAAGTTTTCTTTTACGTATACTTCAACACCACCTCCCTTCTTACCTACCTAATCTCTACGGAACAACATATAACCATCCATATTATATTCCTATCCATCACTGTCACCCATCCATGATTCTGTTATTCCTATAATGTCATAAGTGTCTGATGAAATTAAAGCCTCTAAATCATGAATTTTGTTTCTAATACTCCTAGCATTTAAGTACAGACCGCAAAGGGCAGACCTTTTACAGTTCCCACTTTTAATTATAATTAAAATTAAATTTTAATTAATATTAATTGGGAGGGGCGGCATGGTGGTGCAGTGGTTAGCACTGTCGCCTCACACCTCTGGGACCCGGGTTCGAGTCTCCGCCTGGGTCACATGTGTGCGGAGTTTGCATGTTCTCCCCGTGTCGTCGTGGGGTTTCCTCCGGGTACTCCGGTTTCCCCCCACAGTCCAAAAACATGCTGAGGCTAATTGGAGTTGCTGAATTGCCCGTAGGTGTGCATGTGTGAGTGAATGGTGTGTGAGTGTGCCCTGCGATGGGCTGGCCCCCCATCCTGGGTTGTTCCCTGCCTCGTGCCCATTGATTCCGGGATAGGCTCCGGACCCCCCGCGACCCAATAGGATAAGCGGTTTGGAAAATGGATGGATGGATGGATATTAATTGGGGCTTTCCGTCTCTCCCCACCTATATTCTTAACTAACCTCCCTGCCCCCCCCCCCCCCCAGTCCCTAGTTTAAATATTCCTCAACTACTCTACCATATGCCTCCCCAATACACTGGTTCCCCTCTGGTTCAGATGCAACCCGTCCAGCTTGAACAGGTCCCACCTGTTCCAGAAGGTCTTCCAGTGTCCCATAACCCTAAACCTCTCTTTTCTACACCACCATTTTAGCCACGCGTTTAATCTCCTTATCTCAGCTAATTTGGCCTAGCTTACACGTGGCACAGGAAGTATTCCAGAGAATACCACCGTGGATGTTCTGCTTCTAAGCTTATCCGTGACTTCTATAAATTTATCCTTTAGAACAGCCCTCCTGCCATTTCCTGTGTCATTGGTGCCAACATGAACCACGGCCACTGGATCCACCCCGGCTGTGGTCAAAAGCCTGTCCACATGATTCAGAAGGTCCCCTACCTGGGCACCAGGCAAGCAAGACACCGTACAGGACTCTCTATCACAGGTGTACACATAACTATCTACACCTCTAATAATTAAATCCCCTGCTACCACAACCTCCCTCCTGGGGGTAGGCGGCTCCTTGGTGCCCACGGTCCCATCTGCCTCTCCAGTCTCTTCCGGCTCTAAAGCTGGAAGCACCTGAAAGCGGTTAGACACCGTCACTTCAGGTGATGCCACCTCTGTGAACTGTGTACGCCCTTTTCTACGTCTATGACCTACGTTCACCCAGCTCTCTCGACCTATCTGTTCTTCATTCTCCCCCCTCCCCGCATGTGATGTACACACCGTTTCCCTAAAAGGTGTATTATCTCTCTCCTCTAACTCCTTATGTTGGACGAGAGCCAGTTGCTCCTCGAGGTCAGGAACCTTGACCATGAGTGAGTCCACTAACTTATGTCGCTCGCAGATGAAGTCCGACTGGATGCAGACATCTTACAAGCACAACACTAAGCTGCCCCATAATTACCTCACACTATGACCCGTCCTTTGCTCCCAGCCCAGTATATTAATATAGGGTATTTAACTTTTAGTTGATCTAATTAACATATAAACAATATATATTACAAAATAACAATAAAGTGCCGAGTACAATAAAACACTACATTAACACTTGCATTAAAACGAAACTTTTTAAATTATCCGACAGCGTCGGAGATAACAACCTTTGAAATTAAACTTTTAAAATAACCGAGTTAAGAATTACCTACTCAAGACCAACTTCCTGCTGAACTACGGTTAACTTCCGGAGCGGGAAAAAAAGTGGAAAATGTCCGCCTGGCTCTAAGCAGTGACCGAGCAAAGCTCAGGAGCATCTGTCCTTTTCTGAGTTAACGGTATCAAAGCTAGATAATATTACCCCACAGCTGTTTGTTGCGAAGGTATGCTGATAGAAACGCTGCTCATGCAAAACCCGCAGCTATCAAAAACACTTGCGCTGTCTATTAACAAGGACAGACAAGCACTAACGCTGATCGAAAAAAAAAAAAATGAATCAACAACCACCCACATAATCGTACTGGCACACGAACACTCAAGTATACTTCTAAATATTAGTCTTTTATATTTCACTAATACACATCTGTGTCATTTACCTTTTGAAATGTAAATCTCATCAACTTCTGAATATCTAGATTTCATATGGAATCCATCTATCACTTGTGTGTATACAATATGAGTATATTAAGTAACTTTGGGTTACTTGATGTAATCCCTTGTTCTTTGATAACAGAGTGAGGTGTTTCACTATGGGAATTGCTTTGGGCATGACCAACTACGGAAACTTCAATGACACCACGTCCGTCTGTGATGGACAGGTCGACCTGCAACCAGGCTCCACCCCTGACCTGCTAATGTGGTCAACCTCCCCGACGGATCATTCTAAAAGGATTTCTTCCCATGCCTGCGCAAGATAGGAAATGATGGTGAAACACCTCGCTCTTTTATCAAAGAACCAGGGATTATGTCAAGTAACCCAAAGGTCTTTTTCTAACTTTGCTCGGTGTTTCACTATGGGAGATATAGATTGCTCCTGGATTGCGGCACAATCTCCCGAGACTGCAAAGTATAAAAACGCACAGAAAACTGATTTCTCAGACCAGTTCTGCAGCATTAGCCTCCAGCACCACATGTGCCAAGGAAGGCTCTGAGACATCCAGCCTGTAAAAATACACAAACGTGTGCGGTGTAGCCCAGCTTGCCATGTTACAAATATCCTGGACTGAAACCCCCTTGAACAAGGCCCAGGATGTGGTCATGCTTCTATTAGAATGGGCCCTTAAACCCTCGGGAGGCTGAGAGCCCCTGCAAGAATAAGCTATAGAAATAGCCTGTACAATCCAGTGAGAAAGCCTCTAGTGGGACAGTGGCTTGCCCCTCCGGGGGGGGGAGCCCAGGACACAAACAACTGATCGTGTCTCCTGAAACCTGCTGTCCTGTTTTTATACACATGTAGGGCCCAAATTGGGTACAATGTGTTTAGCTTCTGTTCCTCAGCAGAGGAAAAAGGAGGAGGGTGTAAAGCTGTCTGCCCCACCATGGAGCACCTGTAGGTCGAGTCCACGATCTTAGGCACAAAAGCAGGATTAGGACACAGGCACACTTTAGTAATTCCTGGACCAAAGTGCAAACAAGAAGAGCGGACAGACAGGGCCTGCAAATCGCTCACTCGCTTTGCTGTAGTCAAAGCTAAAAGCAGCGCTGTCTTAAGAGAGAGATATTTCAGCCCCACCCCATCCAAAGGCTCAAAAGGGTGATGAGACAAGGTGTCCAACACCATTGACAGATCCCACAATGGGACTGACAGCTTAGAAACTGGGTGTTTCCGGCGGGCACCCTTCATGAAACGGCAGATCAGGGGGTGCTGTCCAGCCGATTTCTCACCAAACCCCACATGACAGGCTGAAATCGTAGCCAGATACACTTTAATTGTGGAAAAGGCTTTCCCTTTTTCTAACAAATCCTGCAGAAAACAGAGGATTTCCACCACTGAACACTGAAAAGGAACAGTCGGTCTCAGCCCACATCAATCCTCAAACACTCACCATTTTCTGCTGTAAAGCACTAGTGGAAAATGCCCTGGCATTCTGTATAGTCTCGATGACCGATGGGGGCAGGCCTGCAGCATTCAGGTTCCACCGCTCATGGGCCAAGCCCAAAGAGCTATGTTGTCCAGGAGGGGATGGTAGATCTCCCCTCCCACCTGCGACAGGAGATCCCAGCATGGTGGGAGGTGCCACGGCTGACCCTTCAGCAGTTGAACTCTCTCTGCCAACCAGTGTCTGGATGGCCAGTGTGGGGCTATCAGAATCAACGACAGACCCTGCTCCCTTACCCTGGCTAATGTCGAAAAGCTCCCTCAGCTTACTACCTTGGCTGAGGGAGCTTGTAGTTCCTCACGGGAAGAAAGCATGAATGAGCTGTCTGGGAGGTCAACCACATTAGCAGGGCAGGGGCGGAGCCTGGTCGCAGGTCGACCTGTCCATCATAGACGGATGTGGTGTCATTGGAGCTTCCGTAGTTGGTCACGCACAAAGCAATTCCCATAGTGAAACACCGACCAAAGTTAGATAAAGAACTTTAATTCATATATAATACCTGACCCCTCAGCCGTCCTGGCATCCTCACTACTAATCAGTAGTCCCTCATTCTTGGCAGAACACCGACTGACAGGGGACTGCTGGTCAGAAACTACAAAAATAGTTAAATGGTCATTTTATTGAATACTCAGATCGTGCTTCAGTTTTTTATATACAGTGATCCCCACTATATCGCGGTTCACGCCCCTGCTGTATCACGGATTTTCACCTATCACTTATGGGTCTGTTGTACATTTCATTTCCCATACTCCTCCTGGGGGGGTGCTGCCTGGAGACCTCAATCTATCAAGATGTCCAGCACACCCTACTACATGTGACGTTGCCACCACCAGTGAAGTCCCTGCATCCAGCTCGCCGGTCTGCCTGTGTCATCTTCCATGTATGACCCGCTGCCTTACCTCTAGTTGCCTGGCGATTGGAAGAAGACTTGGCACTGGCTTGTCATCCTCCCTGCTCTACAGTTATTTCTCAAATCTCATGATTGGGACAGTGTGACTTGGCACTTAACCATCTCTCTTATTTGACTATCCCTGCCGGCCCTTGGAGGATGGGCTCCCCCTGTGAGTCTGGTCCCTCCCAAGGTTTCTTCCTTCTTGGAAGTTTTTCCTTGCCACTGTCCCCTTTGGCTTGTTCACTGGGGGCTTTGGGTACGGATGCTGCAAAGCGCTTTGAGACGATGTAATGTTGTGATAATGCGCTATACAAAAATAAATTTGTTGTTGTTGTTGTCTGGAACGTAACAAATCTGTAGGCTCAAAGTCAGACTGTTGGGTGTAAACAACTTGAATGATTGGGAAGGGGAGAACTCCCTCAGGTGGTAGCACTCATGTAATCTATCATTATAGAAAGGCTGCGATGTCAGCTGTAAATGTGGATCGCACATGCTACTATTTCAGATTCACTAACACAAGTACTGTCAAATCGAATTATTTTATTTCCAACTGGCCCAAAGGTCAAGCGGCCCACCAGGAAATCTCCCGAATCTCCCAATTAGCCACTCTGGGCGTTGTGAGGAAATTCCACGAACGGATTTATTGCACAAGTTGCATTCTATCACGGTACCACGCTTTAATTCACTGAGTTCCTGAGAGCGACTCATTCTTTCACAAAAGTTTGTAGAAGGAGTCTGCATGGATAGCTGGTTGATTTTATACACCTGTGGCTATAGAAGTGATTGGAACACCTGAATTCAATGATTTGAAGGGGTGTCCCAATACTTACGATAATATAGTGTATGACAGGGGTATTCAACTAAAAAGGTCAGCTGATTGAGGCATTTCACTACGCACACGGTTTTGAAGCGAGAGAGTGGAGAGAGTGGTGTTGAGCTGCAGTGATTGTTTTGGGAATGTTTTTGGAGTGTTTTGAACATATATTTTGAGTGTTTGTGTGCTTTAATTGTTTACGTGGGTGGCTGTTTTATTTCTATTTATTGTTCTTATTTCGGTCGGCGTGAGTGCTTGTCTGTCCTGTCTGTTAATTAACAGCACTATTGTTACGGACAGTGAGCAGCATTTTCTGTTCGCGTTTAACTCCGTAACAAACTCCGGCGGGGCGATAACAGCTAATAATATCTAGCGTCGGTAACGTTACCCAGCGCCGGAAAAGGACAGTTGCTCCTAAGCTTTGCTCGGTCGCCAGTCGGGGCCAGGAGGACATTTTTCACTTTTTTCCCCGCTCCGGCAGTAGCCTGTTGTGAGGGGGTTTTTGTGGTTTTTCAACTAAATAAAATGACTAGAATAAAGCAGGAATATCTAAGTCTACAGGCTGAGTTAAAAATGATATTAGACGAGCTAAAAGAAATGTCGAAAGGATGATTGCATTGGAAGCTAAGGATGACGTTAAAAGTTCCTTCCAGTATTTTAACTCTAAAAGAACTCTAAAACCTGAAATTACTAATCTGCAGGATAGTAAGGGTCTTATAATAGTATATTCAGTTTACTATAATATATAGTATAATATAGTTATAGTATAATATAACTGAAGCTGATGTTTTGCAAAGCCTAGCTAATCAAAGAGAAAATGGTAGATTACCTGGACTCCAATAACATTTTGCGGGGTAGCCAGCATGGATTTAGGAGAGGTAGATCCTGTTTAACGAATCTGTTGGAGTTTTTTGAGGAAGCTACTCAGGTAGTTGATGATAAGAAGGCCTATGATGTCATCTACTTAGATTTCCAAAAGGCTTTTGATGTTGTCCCCCACAAGAGACTCCTACTTAAACTCAAAGCGACAGGTATTTTAGGTACCGTAGCGACCTGGATTGATAACTGGTTAACAGATAGGAAACAGCGAGTAGTTATAAGAGGCACAATGTCACAGTGGGCCTGCGTTCATTGTGGGGTACCGCAGGGTTCGATTTTAGGACCACTATTGTTTCTAATTTACATAAATTAAGTAGATACCAATATATACAGTAAACTGGTGAAATTTGCAGATGACACCAAGGTGGGTGGTGTAGCAGATACTGAATTAGCGGCTCAGCAGCTACAGCGGGATCTTGATTTAATTAGTGACTGGGCCGATACCTGGCAGATGAAATTTAACGTAGACAAATGTAAGGTACTCCATGTAGGGAGCAGAAATATAAAGTACAGGTATTTTATGGGTCCCACTGAAATAAAGGTAGCTGATCATGAAAAAGACCTTGGTGTGTATGTTGATGCTTCCATGTCCCATTCTCGCCAGTGTGGGGAAGCAATAAAAAAGGCCAATAGGATGTTGGGGTATATCTCCAAGTGTGTGGAGTGTAAGTCAAGGGAGGTAATGCTAAGATTATACAATTCCTTGGTGAGACCTCACCTAGAATATTGTGTGCAGGTTTGTTCACCATATCTTAAAAAGGACATTGTGACCTTAGAAAAGGTGCAGCGTAGGGCCACAAAAATGATTCCTGGTCTTAGAGGAATGTCATATGAGGAAAGGTTACTTGAGCTAAATCTGTTCAGTCTCAAGCAAAGGAGACTGAGGGGGGACATGATCCAGGTATATAAGATTCTAACAGGTTTGGATGCTGTTCAACCAAATAGTTACTTCAGCATTAGTTCAAATACACGAACTCGTGGCCATAGGTGGAAATTAGCGGGAGAACATTTCAAACTGGATTTAAGGAAGCACTTCTTTACACAGCGCGTAGTCAGAGTATGGAATAGTCTTCCTGATAACGTAGTGCAAGCTGAATCCTTGGGTTCCTTTAAATCAGAGCTAGATAAGATTTTAACAACTCTGAGCTATTAGTTAAGTTCTCCCCAAGCGAGCTTGATGGGCCGAATGGCCTCCTCTCGTTTGTATAGTTCTTATGTTCTTATGTTCTTAAAATTTAAATAGGCTACATAATATTAAGATCATGATTTCTGACTATTTAGTGTGATATATATTTAAGTAGCCTATTAGTTGTATCAACATTGCATGTAATCAATACCTGACTGTCTAATCAAATTAATTCAATACATTTAGAAAACTTTTCGACAATATTTATTGTCACGTGACATACAACTGAACATATATGTATGACTGCCGATATGTATAATGTTCTCTCATTTACTAAATAAAAGTATGGCTGCATTTCAAAATAACAAAAAAACTAATAAATAAAATGTGAAAAATGTTGCATGTTTAAATGAAGTGCTTAACAAGAAAAATAAAATAAAGGGAGGAAAGCTTGAATTTCAAATTTTTCTCATATTTGTTTTATATCTGTTGGAGTAACAACGCAAACGGAATGACAAGCCGTTTCGGTCCATGTATGCAGCTTCCATTCGATTTTCAATGTGAAATAAGTTGATGGAAGTCAGATCACGGGTCGATTTCAGTTTATCGTGACAAAATAGGGCAAATGAAAAAAACAAACAAACTCGTTTTCCGTATTTCGTTTTAATGTTATTAAATGGAAAGTTGAAAACTGGTTATATACCCGAAAACTGTATAATGCGTTTATGCATTTATTCCTTTTAATTTGAGCCGGATGCTATAGGATTAGGTAAATCCAGATGGTGACGCCAAGTTAATTGCGCAGAGATCATTCTAATATTGGGTTGCTGTAATTTTAAGAAGTTTCATGCTAGCTAGCAAGCTGACCAGCAAGTATGGACTCCTATGTTTTATTTCGAGGAAGCAAAAGAGTGACGTTCAAAGATGAAGATATGACAGTAGACTGTCATGCCCGGCTCGTCCGCTCCTCCTGTGTGCCACGCCCCCTAATTACCCACGTGTGATTTCCTGATCCTGCCCAGTCGTGTCTTGTTTCCTGCTGCCTTGTTCCGTGTATTTAAGTCCTGGTCTCCCCAGTTTGCTTTGTCTGTCATTGATGTTAGTTGGCGTTCCATGTCTCCTGCTCTCCGTTCCCCGATTAAACCCCCGTTTTCCCGTATCCCGCTTGTCTGCTTGCTCCTTCCGCACGATCGCCGTTCTCTGCTCGCGATCGTTGCCCTCGACCCGTGACAGAATGACAGACCCAACAAAGAAAAGGAGACGCAGGGGAAGGCGAATCCCGGAAGCGCCGCCTCTTTATCTGGGCGCCTGCTCGCTCTCCAGCCCCGGGCTCCCTCAGGAGGAAGAGGAGCTCGTCCTAGGTCCCGACCTGGGACTGTACGGTCTGGGTCCCTGCTCCTTGGCCAGGCTCTGGGCTCCAAGTGAGGATGAAGAGGACGAGTCCTTCGTCTTCCCAGACCTGGAGCCCCTCCCCACGGAACTGCAGCCGCCCCTCGAGCGGTGTGATTACCGGCCCGAGCGGCTGGCTAACCGAGGTGTCAGAGCGATGAGGGACGTTATTCCCCGGGTACCCCGCGCTCTGATAAGGGCTACTTCTGCCCTACCCGCGCCGGACGTCTCAGTTCCACCTCCCGCGGCAGCCACCCCGGAGGCGTATCCCTCGCCTCTCCCAGGGAAGACGGCAGCCCTCGCCAATCAATTCTTCGCCCTCCAGGGGCTGTTCTGGAGGGCGTTAGCGGAGGTGGCACCTCCAGTGAGCGACGAGGTAGAAGCGCTCACTGACCGTCTGAGAAGGGGCTTCGACACGTTTACTCCCGCCTCCGAGCGGGAGGACCTCGACCGGCTGGCAGGGGACCTCAAACAGCTTCTCCAGCTACAGAGGGCCTCTGTTTCCCCGTCGGAGCAGCCGACTCTGACGGCGGAACCCGAGCCGGAGCAGCCGTCCCTACCGGCGGACCCCGCTCCCGTGCAGCCGCCGTTGCCGGCGGACCCCGCTCCCGTGCAGCCGCCGTTGCCGGCGGACCCCGCTCCCGTGCAGCCGCCGTTGCCGGCGGACCCCGCTCCCGTGCAGCTGCCGTTGCCGCCTTCGCCGCTGCCGCCGCCTGCGCAGCCGCCTTCGCAGCCGCCTTCGCCGCTGCCGCCGCCTTCGCAGCCGCCGCCTTCGCAGCCGCCGCCTGCGCAGCCGCCGCCTGCGCAGCCGCCTTCGCTGCCTGCTGCAACTCCCGGGCCGGCGCCCCCACTGCAGCCACCTGCAGCTCCCGGGCCGGCGCCCCCACTGCAGCCACCTGCAGCTCCCGGGCCGGCGCCCCCACTGCAGCCACCTCCTGTTCCTGACCGCGCTCCAGTTCCTGCAGAGGCGCCCCCTCTGCAGCCGCCTGCTGCAGCTCCCGGGCAGGCGCCCCCTCTGCAGCCGCCTGCTGCAGCTCCCGGGCAGGCGCCCCCACTGCAGCCACCTCCTGTTCCTGACCGCGCTCCAGTTCCTGCAGAGGCGCCCCCTCTGCAGCCGCCTGCTGCAGCTCCCGGGCAGGCGCCCCCTCTGCAGCCGCCTGCTGCAGCTCCCGGGCAGGCGCCCCCTCTGCAGCCGCCTGCTGCAGCTCCCGGGCAGGCGCCCCCTCTGCAGCCGCCTGCTGCAGCTCCCGGGCAGGCGCCCCCACTGCAGCCAGCTCCTGTTCCTGACCGCGCTCCTGTTCCGGACCGCGCTCCTGTTCCTGTCCAGGCGCCCCCACTGCAGCCACCTGCAGCTCCCGGGCCGGCGCCCCCACTGCAGCCACCTGCAGCTCCCGGGCCGGCGCCCCCACTGCAGCCACCTGCAGCTCCTGACCGCGCTCCTGTCCCTTCTCCCCCTGTGACAGTTTCTCCCTCGCCCCGGCGAACTCGACCTCGACCTGGGGTAATGTCTGTGTCCCGTAAAGGGAGGGGACACAGACGCAGGGCAGGGGTCCCGCCCGCCCTGCCCCCTGGCTCGCCCTGCCTCGCCTGCGCTGGGGCTCGGTTGGCGCCTGCGGGTCCTGGCCCTCCGGGTCGGCTGTCGCCTGCGGGTCCCTCTCCGGTGCCTCGTCGCCCTGCCTCGCTCCCCTCTCCGGGTCCTGGTCGGTCGCCTGGGGGTTCCCCGACGGCGGCTCCTCGGTCGCCTGCGGGGCCCCTACCTCCGGCCCTCCCCCGGACATCGCCGCCTGCTGCGGCTCCCCCCTCCTCCGTGCCTTCGCCCTGGCCCCTTCCAGCTCCCTCGTCTCCTTCCCTGGTGCTCCCTCCTGCTCCCTCCCTGGCCCCTCCGCGGGTCCCTCGCCCTGTCTCCTCTGCCCCTTCTCGGTCCCCTCCGGCTCCGGCCTCCCGGCCGCCTGCGGCCCCTCCGGCTGCCTCCCGTCGCCCGCTGGGGCTCCCACGGGCTCCCCTTAGTTCCCCCGCCTTCTCTCCCTTCTTTCCTGTCTCTGTCCCGCCTGTCTTTGTTCCTCCTCCTGCCTTTGTCCCGCCGTCCTCTGTTCCTGGTCCCTTTGTTCTGCCCCGCTCTGTTCCTGGTTTCCCGTCGTTCCCTCCCGTCACTCCCGCTCCTTGTGTTCCGCCTGTTCCCTCTGTTTCTCCCTTCCTGATCTGTCTGTCTGCCTTCCCATCCCTTTGTCAGCTCCTGTCGCACGTCTTGTCCCTGGCTTTGTTTTGTGCTTCGGTCCTGTTCCCCGTCGTGCGTTGATTCTGTTCTTGTTTTTCAGGTTTTGGTTCCCTGGTCTCGTCCCGTCCTTCGCCTCCTCCTGGGCGCGCCCGGTGTAGCGCGCCTTTGGGGGGGGGGTTCTGTCATGCCCGGCTCGTCCGCTCCTCCTGTGTGCCACGCCCCCTAATTACCCACGTGTGATTTCCTGATCCTGCCCAGTCGTGTCTTGTTTCCTGCTGCCTTGTTCCGTGTATTTAAGTCCTGGTCTCCCCAGTTTGCTTTGTCTGTCATTGATGTTAGTTGGCGTTCCATGTCTCCTGCTCTCCGTTCCCCGATTAAACCCCCGTTTTCCCGTATCTCGCTTGTCTGCTTGCTCCTTCCGCACGATCGCCGTTCTCTGCTTGCGATCGTTGCCCTCGACCCGTGACAGTAGACAAGATATCAAGAATTTTAGGTAATGTCATCCAAGCATTCGTTTATTTCTCTTTGGTTCTAATCGTTAGCCAACGATTACAAATATGATGGAAATGACCAGTGTGGGCTACAGTTGTCATACTGTGGAAGGAGAGAAACTATCATTTTAATAAAGCCTTTGACAAAATTAAGTAATGAAGACCTAATAAAGCTATATCAAGTGTATATCTAACTTTGTTCTTCATATATTCTGCCCTCAGCTTACATTCGATAGTTAGATTTCTAGGCTAATATTTTACAATATATACGCTACATTTTATTTAGTATATAATCTTATCCAGTGAGTCGTTGGGTAATTGTAATTTACTAGCGATGGTACAAATGTGTTACTTATGTGTTCTTTCATGGTTCAGTTGGTCAACACATCTAGCCGCATTTCATAATTTTCTAGATTCAAAATTCCATGGCTAGCTAAATGTTTGGTTACTCTGCTGAAATTACTTTCATATCTTGACCAGTATCTAATAAAGTTGTCTTCCTGCTTTGTTTAGCCTTGTTTTTTCATATGGCATTTTGTATAGAAAACTATACAAAATACATGGATAGTTTATTTTCTAGGTGAATAATTCGAGTGTCTACTTGACAGATGACAGAAACATTGTCATATTTCTGGGAAACAATGAGTTTTTCAGCTCGGTTGATTTGGCCAACCATAGCCACTATGAAGCTCATGGCCTGGACATTGAAGCCACCCCCTGGTTTGCCAGTGCCCACTCCCATTTTTCTTTTATCCGCTCATCTCCATCAGCTTCTGCTGGATCTCCTAGAGGGTTGGCAGCTCTGCAATCACCTGTACCTCATTTGAAATATTTCCAAAGGTGGGACACATTTCTGATGTAATGTGTTTATTATGTGTTTCATGTATCCAAATAATTCAAACATACAAATTCATTCATCTTCAATATTCTTGTAAGAAGCTCTACATTCTTATATTCTATGTTTTCTGTTTACTTGTTGCAGGACAATTCACATTGGGGAGGTTAGGGCTGGGACATTGGTACCCACTCGAGTAGTAGTGGTGCGATTTACTGAGAGTGAAGCCACAGTCTCCCAAATAGCTGACACAGTCAAAGAGGCCCTTGGGACAGCTGAACTAGTTGTATTAACAGACAACAATGGAAATGAAATTCTAGACTCCCAGTGTCAGTTCGTGGGTGCGGACGGGCAGACGGGTGGGCAGGAAGCAGGCAAGGAAGAGGCAGGCAGGCGAAAGTCGGGGAAAACGGGGATTTATTGCGGTTGTAGGGCAGGGCAGGACAGAATAACAGCACTAACATTGACTAATATCAATGACGGACAAACGGCAGGGCAAGACGTGGGCTGATATAGACAGAAGACATGGTGAAATTACAAGGTACAGCTGGGCATAATTGGGGAAGCACACGTGGATAATCAGGGGGGGCGTGGCACACACGAGGATCGTACGAGGCGGGCGTGACACCCAGAAATACAGATAAAAAACATATGTAAAAGTCATCACAACAACTGCCAGAATTGACAAAGACACTGCGAGATCTGATAGAATATGCTTCCCCACTACCTTTCATTGCTCAAATGAAGGAAAAATTCTTGTGCACAGTTTGTAAAGGTACTTGGGTAACAAGCAACAGATAGTCCACATATATTTGGTAATTTGAGTTTTATGTGTGATTTAGGTACAGTGCATTACATTTAGCTGACGTCATTATCCTCAGCAATTTAGTCAGTAGTTACAGGTACCTCTGCAGCAACTGAGGGTTAAGTGTCTTGCTCAAGGACACAATTGCAGTAGATGCAGTTTTACCAGTATCTGGTTAATGGGTAACTTTGTTTTCCAATAGGCTACTACCCTCCTAAGTAGGGATGTATTCACTTGTTTGTGTTGTGTTATATATTACATTTTAAAAACATCAGACTGATATTCTGCAAAAGGTACATGGATTGGACTGCTGAGGACTGGGGTAAAGTCACTTTCCCAGATGAATCCCCTTTCCGGTTGTTTGGGGCATCCGGAAAAAAGATTATCCAGAGAAGAAAAGGTGAGCGCTACCATCAGTCCTGTGTCATGCCATCAGTAAAGCATCCTGTGACCTTTCATATGTGGGGTTGCTTCTCAGCCAAGGGAGTGGGCTCACGCACAAATTTATCTAAGAACTCAGCCATAAATAAAGAATGGTACCAAAACATCCTCCGAGAGCAACTTCTCCCAACCATCCAAGAACAGTTTTATGAACAATGCTTCCATATCCCACTCTCACCAGTGTGGGGAAGCAATAAAAAAGGCCAATAGGATGTTGGGTTACACCTCTAGATGTGTGGAGTTTAAGTTAAGGGAGGTGATGCTAAGATTATACAATTTCTTGGTAAGACCCCACCTAGAATATTGTGTGCAGGTTTGGTCACCATACATTATAAAGGACATTGCTGTCTTAGAAAGGGTTCAACTTGGGCTGCAAAAATGTTTTTTTTCCTGGTGTTTTGAGGAGAGGATAGCTGAGCTGAATCTATTTAGCCTCGAGAGCAAAGGAGACTAAGGGGGGACATGATCCAGATATGCAAGATTCTAACAGGTCTGGATGTTGTTCAACCAAATTGTTATTTTAATAAACTGCCTGGTTAAAATAAAAAGTCACCGCTTGAATTTAAATCAGCAAAGTTTAGAGATGCAAACAGAAACCCAGACATGATTACACAATTTCGGATTTACCCTCTTCCTTTCTAGAGTTGTCCAAATGGTTCAAGTGGGTAATGTGTGTTTGGAAGCACATCTTTGTGGGAAACCTCTCTACTATGAACCTAGATAAATCAGAATGCAGATCCAGGCCATTCTCAGTATCCAGTGTCAACTCCCTCAATGCAAATGTTACTTGTGCAGGAGCACTACCTGGTAGTAGCAATAAACAAAAACTGACCAGGTCACCAGAATGTTCTGAATATTTAAAAATTTAGGTTGAAAAATATGAGACATTTTTTGTTGCTGTGTGATTTCTCCCTTTGGGGAACACCACATAGCCAGCTAATTTGAGTTTGAGACCCCTGATCTAGTACCGTCAGCATTTCATGTGAATAGCTTCAAAACTATTACCACAATAAGGACAAAAACATGGCAATATCAGGCGTGTATGTGGATAACTAAGTTACAATTTCTGAGTCCTCTTTAAAATATATATGCTCTGTGTCAAATCATCGTCGATTTTCAGGAAGTACCTACTTTTTATTTGTTTTGTATTTCAGGGCTTCTGTAATTTTCTGACCCCGTTTCCTGTTCTCATCAAACTAACATTGTGAAAGCCATTTTCCCCCATATTCAAGCCCATACCCAGAAATAAATTTCATGCGGAGCCCAGCAACCCACCAAGAAGTCCTCCTTGGTAAATTTTGCTAGCTGTCTATGTGCCTCTGCAGACAGTAAACAGACAAAAATGCTCGGTTCCATGTGGGACTCCAGAAACAAGAAACCTGCTCCTGATTGTATCCCGTCTGATTAGTTACATCCAGGCAAAATTACCATTCATTCATATGTAATGACATGTAATGTAAAATTTTGCTAATTGAGTACTTTCTGCATGAAAAGTAGGACATTCATTAGTTATCCAGGAAAATGTACTTGCAAAAAACACAAAAAAAATCAGGTACAAGTTTTTATTGATGTCAACAGAACTCAGTATCAGTACAACTGATCATTTAAAATTTTCAATTAAAAACAAACCACTGCATTACCTGGAGAGACAGTAAACCTGGAGAATGCCCACTAACTTTCCTGAGGGCTTAAGTGGGAATGAGGTTCAACACGCACAAGGGGTACCACCTTCCAGTTCAACAGTTAGCCCTTTGCTTAACAGGAAGGCTTCTTGCTTTGGTTCACGGCCTAAAAAGTTTTTCAACATCTCCTCAGCATCCAGTGAACCTCCAGGCTTCAGGATGCAGTTTCTGTAATCTAAGCCCACCTGAAGAGAGAAAAAGAAACATGATACATGAGAACGAATGTGTCTGGTTTGTACAAGGACGTGCCCCACACTTCAAACAGTAACGTCAAGGCAAGATTGTGTTAGTATGCAAGATATTTGTTCAGGGATGTCAATAAAGGAGGGATACGGTATGTGGCTTAGCAGGTTAGGCCTCTGTGTACATGATCAAGTTGCTTTTTCAAGCCCTGACATTAATAGAATAATCACATCTCTGTTGAGCCTTTGAGCAAGAACATTAACCTCTGAAAAGCTCCAGGGGGTCTGGATAAATGATCTGACCCATGCTTGGACCCCCAAGCTTTGCTCTTGACTGTATATACACACCACTGAGGCAAAAGCCTTATGACCACCCCCATGTGAAGCAAATAATGTTGACTAGGGCTGTGCGACACGAAGATACACATCAGGTGATGAAATAAAAACATCTTTCATTTCATATTATGCTCTACCATTTATTTCATGGTTTAGCAAAATACACTGTTTATGGCAAGATTTCTTTGGATGACAATTCAGCAAGGTTACTGCAACCACATGAGATGTGGCACTTGTATGGAAGTTTTTATTGGAAGTTATTTGTAACCCACAGAAGACAATCCACAGATATGTGCCATGATTCACAAATATTTAATTATCCACAAATATGCATTTTTCAATTTATGTTGTGTAACATATCCATATCCACAAAAATAGAAGGCGAGTGGGTTTTGCACATTTGTGGATTACGTCCTGTATTTGTAGATCACGTTGTATGTGTTATATTACTTCCCTCCCATTGATTTGTGGATTTTTGTCCAGTTCGTACTCCTAAGAGGTCTGGGTGGGAATAAATTTTTCAAAATAGTGTGCAATAGTTTTGCGATCCTACTACACTTGCTCACTTGTGATTTGCTGCAACATGAAGGCATGGATAAGCCTAAATAATACAGATTTAAAGCCCACTATAAAGGGTGTAGTGTTAAACTATAGTGGACAATGTACAGCATGTAACTTTAATATTATGTTTTATATGTATTTATTAATATTTGCAAAGTGTCCATTCACCGGCAGTAAGCAAGACAGCTGGTCTACTGAATATGAAGTGCATACATACAAACACAAATATATCAAACATAGAAAGATATTACAGCCGTAAAACTGCATATAAAAGTTTAAACTTGAACCTGCTTCATGCAAGCAACTCCCCTTGGTTTTCTAGATTTCTTTATGGGCAAATTTTTATTAATATTTCAATGTTTGTGTGTGCCCTTCAATAAACCAGTTGCCTTGTTTACAATCACTGATCGTGAAAGGACACAGTGCAATTAATTAATATGTTTAAAAACACCTGAAAACTACATAGCGTGCATTGTCTCCTAGAATTTAATGCTTAAAGCTCACTTAAACAGATATATCTGCATCATTTAGGTTTATACTTTAGTCCATTCATTCTCTCTTCTGTACTTGAAATTGACACAGTAAAGTTATTATTAGGGCAGGGCCGATCCACATTTTCAGTTCCAATCAGAGTCTGATACACAACTGCCGATATTGAGAAATACCTATACAAGCTCTTTTTACTTCAATATGTTAATAAATATATAATACAGACGCTCCTCTACTTATGAACGAGTTACGTTCCGAACAGCCGTTCGTAACATGAAATGTTCATAAGTCGTTAATTCAACATCATTTTAAGGGTATATGCAAGTACAAAGAACTAGGATGCTAGGATTACGCAACGCTACATTGGTGAGTGGACGGCAGTAGTGTGTAACTCCTCTCAATTACGAACACAAACAAGTTGGTCTCTGTTCATTTATTCGCATATCCATCGCATTCGCATGCCATGAGAACTAGATAAGATAAAGCACATAAATCATAAAACGAATCAGTAAAAACACAGGCACTTTCCTAGAAATAAACACTAACAAATACAGCTCGCTCACGCCATTAACTTGCAAAACGGACATAAATTCTCGTACCTCATTGGCCGCGTTAATTCAAGAGTTAAATAAAAAAAATATATATGATTGCAGCTTATCCAATAACTCAAATCTCCATGAATATTGAAAGTACAACTTAAAACACTTTCTCAGCCGCATAACAAGTGCTGTGCAAACTGAGCTAAACAAAAATATGTTACAAAACTGACCAGGCCACAACCCAAACACAAGATTAGTTCCACTATAGAAATACTAGAAAAGTCCTTAAAAACATATTCAATTATAATTACATTAATTAATTCATCGTTTATATCAAATAATGCTGGGATTTGAGTTATGTTTATCCTTATATGTAAATTAATTCAAATTAAAACAGCACAACTGACCCTGATGGTAGTTACACAGTGGCCAGAAGTCATACTAGGCGGAATTGGCATGCAGAAAAAAAAAACTGATTTTGCGGACAGGAAACGGGAGCCCAACGAACAGTTTGGACTTGCAGTCCTCTTCGTTCGTATGTCAAAGTTTGCAAGTAGAGGAGCATCTGTATATATTTGTACAAACCGGATTCCAAAAAAGTTGGGACACTATACAAATCGTGAATAAAAACTGAATGCAATGATGTGGAGATGCCAACTTCTAATATTTTATTCAGAATAGAACATAAATCATGGAACAAAAGTTTAAACTGAGAAAATGTATCAATTTAATGGAAAAATATGTTGATTCAAAATTTTATGGTGTCAACAAATCCCAAAAAAGTTGGGACAAGGCCATTTTCACCACTGTGTGGCATCATCCCTTCTTCTTACAACACTCAACAGACGTCTGGGGACCGAGGACACCAGTTTCTCAAGTTTAGAAATAGGAATGCTCTCCCATTCTTGTCTAATACAGGCCTCTAACTGTTCAATCGTCTTGGGCCTTCTTTGTCGCACCTTCCTCTTTATGATGCGCCAAATGTTCTCTATAGGTGAAAGATCTGGACTGCAGACTGGCCATTTCAGTACCCGGATCCTTCTCCTACGCAGCCATGATGTTGTGATTGATGCAGAATGTGGTCTGGCATTATCTTGTTGAAAAATGCAGGGTCTTCCCTGAAACAGACGACGTCTGGATGGGAGCATATGTTGTTCTAGAACCTGAATATATTTTTCTGCATTGATGGTGCCTTTCCAGACATGCAAGCTGCCCATGCCACACGCACTCTTGCAACCCCATACCATCAGAGATGCAGGCTTCTGAACTGAGCATTGATAACAACTTGGGTTGTCCTTGTCCTCTTTGGTCCGGATGACATGGCGTCCCAGATTTCCAAAAAGAACTTCGAATCGTGACTCGTCTGACCACAGAACAGTCTTCCATTTTGCCACACTCCATTTTAAATGATCCCTGGCCCAGTGAAAACACCTGAGCTTGTGGATCTTGCTTAGAAATGGCTTCTTCTTTGCACTGTAGAGTTTCAGCTGGCAACGGCAGATGGCACGGTGGATTGTGTTCACTGACAATGGTTTCTGGAAGTATTCCTGAGCCCATTCTGTGATTTCCTTTACAGTAGCATTCCTGTTTATGGTGCAGTGTCGTTTAAGGGCCCGGAGATCACGGGCATCCAGTATGGTTTTACGCCCTTGACCCTAATGCACAGAGATTGTTCCAGTTTCTCTGAATCTTCGGATGATGTTATACACAGTTGATGATGATAACTGTAAAGTCTTTGCAAGTTTTCGCTGGGTAACACCTTTCTGATATTGCTCCACTATCTTTCTGCGTAACATTGTGGGAATTTGTGATCCTCTACCCATCTTGGCTTCTGAGAGACACTGCCACTCTGAGAAGCTCTTTTTATACCCAATCATGTTGCCAATTGACCTATTTAGTGTTAATTGGTCTTCCAGCTCCTCGTTATGCTCAAATTTACTTTTTCCAGCCTCTTATTGCTACTTGTCCCAACTTTTTTGGGATTTGTTGACACCGTGAAATTTTGAATCAACATATTTTTCCTTTGAAATGATACATTTACTCGGATTAAACTTTTGATCTGTCATCTACGTTCTATTACAAATAAAATATTGACATTTGCCATCTCCGCATCATTGCATTCAGTTTTTATTCACGATTTGTTTATAGTGTCCCAACTTTTTTGGAATCTGGTTTGTACTTCATATATAAACAAACTAGTAAATATAGATGGAAAAATGTAAGCCAAAAAAATCCTTAATTAGGCTACTACAAATATACATAATGTAGTGTTCCACCTCGTTTGCAAATCTTGTTTAAGCATTTTACAGTATCATTTTACTGAATATCTTCCAAGATATGCAAGTGGTGAATGATTAAAATACCCTACAATGGGTTTCCAGATTTCTTTATGGGCAAATTTTTATTAATATTTCAATCTTAATTGACAGCAACCCCTTGTATATCACAAGCTGTAGAATGTGTGCAAAGCTGCCCATGTTAGTGACTCCCAAATCATACATTGCTTTTTTCATATTACTCGCGTTGTCTCGCACAATTGCATGCACTTTGTTTAGTGGGATTTCCACTAAATGCTACTCCCACCTCTCAAAACTTTGTTTTCACAAAGTTTGGAAATCGCTGTGCTACTAGTTGTTGAAAGCCTAAATTATTTCTAGACCGTCACCCTTTTATCTGATGTTCTTACACTCCTTGTACTGCAAAGAGTATGCATATGACCTCACAGCAGGCAGAAGTCACTGTGCTCACATCCACTGAGTAGTGTAAAACTTAGTGGCAGCTTGAATGCTGCAAAAAAAAACATCTAAAATGGGAAAGAGCTGTGCTGCAACTTATTGTAGAAATAGATTTAACACAAAATAGCAGCTATCTATTCAGAGATTGCCAAAACCTAAATGATTATGTATCGAACATCGATTAGTCACATATGGCCAATACCTGATCCGTAAAAAAAAAAAAAATAAATAAAATAAAATTCTTGATCAGCGCCGATTCCGATCGGAATAACGGATCGGCGCATCTCTAGTTATTATTAGTCACGAAACAGTATTGCGAAGGAACGCAAAACTATTTAAAAAAAAATATCTTCCCACCCAGGCGTCTTAGGTGCTCCATATACTACAGATGACCTGCAGACATTTTTTTTTAAATCACAAATACATAACTATCCACAAATAACTATTTTTATTTGCGCTGTGTAAAATCATGTCCACAAACATATGGAGTGATTTGCTGACCTTGCTCCTTTTTATTTATTTTTTGTCTCGTAAAAACAGTAAGCGTCAAGGTCTGAGATATACGATAAGGTAAGCTAACATTCAGCACTCATAGTCAACATAGCTGAATGCAGAACAAACAGGCAGGGATAAAGATCCCAGTTAATAATTTGGCCCTTGTGAAAGTCACACTTTATGAGAATCAGGGTCAGAGTATCTCCAGAAGAGCTGCCCAAGTTGGGATTTACTGAGATATGTAATTCATAAAGAAATTACATATACAGACAGCGTTGACATGATACACAGGCTGAAATTGTTTTGTTGCACGTCTTTGTAATATGCTATTTGCCTTACCTGGATGTTGCTTTGAACAAAACCATATGCTAGTTCTATCATTCTATTATGAATACAACAGTAACTAGTTACGATACATTTCCCACCATTACTCAGGCCTATATCTCTGGCCATTTCTTCTGCATTGAACATGCTGTCCTTCTGTCTATCCCTCTCACTCATTCACTCTCAAAAGGAGAGCAAATGGCAAATAAAGCATTATCATTTAACTGCTCCTGTAGCTCAACAACTTCAACATTGTGGGAACAAGATCATGGGCTCAAATCCCAAGCAGCACACAAACTGTATGCTGCTCCCTCTGTTGTAAGTCACTTTGGATAAAAGTACAAAATGAATAAAATGTTAGTTCAATAAATTAATAATGACAAACAAGACAAAAAAAATAACCTTTGAGTCCATGATTCCTTCTTTCTTGAAACGGGCATAGAACATGTCCATAGAGAAGACCTCACTCCATAAGTAACCATAATATTGTGCATCATAACCGCCTGCAAGGTGTCCGAATGTTGCCGGCATATTGGTGCCTATAGGGGAAACCCAAATAAATAAATAAATTCTGTGTATGTGACACATTTCATGCAGGATTTGTATACCAGAGCAAGATAGGCAAGCAATCACAACTACAACCTTCAGATGCAGGAACTCCCAGGATCTCCAGGCAAAGTCTGGCGTACTCTTCCGCTGGGTCTACACCAATTCTGGTATGCAACACCTGATCTACCCTAGCCAACACAATCTGCCTTAGGTTGAAGAGGCCTGGGAAGAAAGAGAAAGAAAGTCAACTAGTATACAATGAATAAATGAAAAGCAGACTGACACTCTGCTTATAATGAGAAAAGGTTAGACAAAAAACAAATAACTGAAGAATACCTGTATTAGCCAGGCGAGACTTAATGAGCTTGTCCAGAAGCTCCTCTGGAATGGGATTACCAGTCTTGTAGTGCTTCGACATGCGGAGCAGTGGCTCTTTCTCCCATACCCAATTCTCAAGCATTTGGGAGGGAGCCTCCACAAAGTCTCTTTCAACATGGGTCCCGCTAAACATAGCAAAATTTGCCTAACAAAGTGGAACACATAATGGAATGAATTGCAAACCTTAAGTTTTTATTTTCACACTAAAGTTTTATATCATGAAAAATAAGCTGGAGTACACAAATTGTGTACTTTTCCAGACAAATGTGTGGATTTCTCTACAAATAAAATTAGGACAATATTTGACATAATTTTTTACATCAAAATGTTATAAGCATGTTCACAATGGTGATTTCAACAAAAACTTTAATAAGTAAACTGAAATATATATTTTAGAATACACAGTGGGGCAATTTGACACCATAGTCTAGAAACAATGAAATACAGAGACTCCTCTACTTACGAATGAGAAACGTTCCGAATGGCCGTTCATAACATGAAATGTTCGTAAGTTGTAACATTTTAATGGTATACGCAAGTACAAAGAACTAGGATGCTTGGAGTATGCATATTAAGCTGCTGTGCGGCAGGAATAGCGGCCAGAAGTCATATTAGCCGGAATTGGTGCATAAAAAAAAGATCTTGTGGACAGGAAACGGGAGCCCAATGAACACAATTTGGACACAATTTTGAATCTATTTCGATACTTTTGATTCTTTATTCCATACTTATCCTGAGTTGGAAAACGCCATAATCAAATTCCTTACTCTTCCATAAGGAACAGGAACCCTGGAAGTATTAATTGTGTAACAAAAAATATGTCGAGCTTAGTTTGCTCCAAAGTAGCCCCTGTGCTCATAAGAACCATGACTCAGAACATAATGAAATAGGAGAAAAACACTTAAGATTAAATAGGCTATGAAATGACTACAAAAATTTAATTGCATAGTTTTCTGTGATTAATCATAATATTAAAACAAATATTTATACACTGAATTCCCAAATGAATCTAAAATAAAAATGAAAATATATGGCTCACTGTTATGAACTTAAAACATTAATTCACTATTTTTTTGTGACGCCGTATTTTACCGCATTTTTTTTTTAAACATTCTGGAATTCATGATAATGATCCATGTCTTAATATTTGTTTGACAGTTTAACTTAAACCTATGATACACAGACTCTTCATTTCCAACAAAAACACAACTTTCAAACAAGTGAAAACTGAATATCAGTGCTTTCAAAAAGGCTTGAACAGATGGCAATAAGAAAAGCGAGGATATTATAAGCAGGGATGTTAAATGACTAGATCCTCAAAATTACAAGTTTGAAAAGGTTAGAAAAGATGTTAAATATTTGAGCTATTATGCTAACAGGATCAAATGCCTGAAACAACATTTTTTAGATATCACCATGTAGCGTGGCTTCAATTTTGGGAAAATTAAAAATGTAATCAATTCTAGTTCCTCACACATACAGTGCCGGTGCAAATTTTGAACCTGTGAAACGTTTGAGTTATTGGCTTACATAACAAAGCAGTACCGTAGACTGTGGACCAGTGGTAAAACTAATGTGCATTGCCCGAAGTCCGGGGAATACAATTACAGTTGTCTTGTAGACATGCAATTTCCAAGAAAACATCTGAATCAAAAAAATGTACATATTGGCCTTTAATTCACAGAGGAAAAAATGATCAGAAAGAAATGAAGGAAAGCATTCACACCATCATGAAATACATCTGCTCTCACCTGAGCACAGAGCTGGTGCATGACATGGCCAAACTCATGGAAGTATGTTTCCACCTCGTCATGCTGCAACAGCGAGGGTGCGTCCGCTGTGGGTTTGCTGAAGTTGGCGACCATGGCAGCCACGGCAATCTGTCGCGTTCCATCAGGCAGCAAGCAACCAGGCTGCAGACCGAAGCATGCAGCATGGCCGTACTTTCCCTCTCTGCAGAAACATGGCGTTCAATGCCGATACTTCACAGCAGCAATGAAAAAATCTTGTCGATATCACTAAATTGTCTGCGAGTTATTTCTTGTTGGTGAACTTACTGCAGTGCTTTTAGAAAGACTCAGAACCTTGCAAATATTCAGTTCTTTGTATTTTTAATAAATTTCCAAAAATTTCTAAAATCCTGTTTTTGCTTGGTCAATATGGAGTTTGGTGTAGACTAATGTTTTTTTTTTTTGCGATTTTAGCATAAGGCAACAACATAAAACGTGAAACAATGAAGGGGCATGCATAGTTTTTGAATACTTATAAAAATATCAAAACAAACTAAGAAAGCACATACAGTGTATATATAAAACCGTTTTATACAGATTACCTTGGAAAGAGGTCGAGGTAAAACTGCCCAATTTCATGAGCTGTTGAGTGATCTTTGACGCTATACAGCACAACATCCTCATGCCAGACAGGGGCATCCTCCACCAACTCAAACGAAAGGTCTAGCAGCTCCTGGTAGATATCTAGGAGCCCATGTGTTACCACCTCCATTGGGAAGTACTCCTTCAGTTGATTCTGGTCCACAGCATATTGAGTTTCCTCCACCTGTGTCATAAAATACCTAGTATCCCAAGCATGAATCTGCCCATCAAAGGGGAGACCCCTCTTATGACATTCCTTCTCTTTTAACTTGAGAATCACAGCACGCTCCTCTTCACCCAGTGTCTTCAGTCTGCGTGCCAGTTCCTCTGGTTAGGAGGAAGAAAGAACAGACTAGAGGCCCAGTTCTATAAGAAAAGAAGTTAATATTTAAAGCTATAGTTAAGTGTTTAAGCTGCATATGAAGACTAACATACCGAGGAAGGCGGACACCTTCTTGCTGCATTTGGCCATGTTCATCTCCAGCACAAAGTCACCATGGGTGTTAAAGCCAAGCAGAGCACTCTTCTTGGCTCGAAGTTCTATTAACTCCTTTAGGATACTTGAGTTCTCCTACAGGTGAAAGAATAAAAAGGGAAGCTGATTCAGTTGCTGTCCAAAGCATGTTTTAGCATAAAAGTTAGTGTTTTGATGTTTATTTTGACCCATACAGTAAATAAGCAGAATTACTGTAGCCTGCAGATGTACATGGCAGTTCTTAATGGAGAAAAAAAATACATCAGAATTCAGTATTTCAGCTGACACTGAAAAGACTGCATCTATATCCTTGAAAAATATAGCGGCTTGCAAAAGCATTCAACCCCCTTGAAAGTTACAGAGGTCTAGAGTATAATACATACACACAATTTTCTCAAACATTTATCAAGCACTTTTCAAATACAAAAACAAGTAAATTGTCCAACATTAAAGAGATAAGAACCTGATATGAGACATTTGCATAAGTATTCAACCTCCCAGTGCTTTGGAAGCTCCAGGTTTGCACAGATGACAAAGTAATCACAAAGGGCACAAAGGTGGCAGTTATCAGACCATAATTAAACATAATTTGGTACTACTTAGTCCTGATGTTTCTCCCTGGATGTAAAAAGTACCCTTTGGAAGGGCCATGGCCTTTCCTGGACAATTACTACAAAAATGAAGATGAAGAAACATTCTGCTAATTTGAGACACAATGTCATTGAAATTCACAAGGTAGGAGAAATACTTAAGAGTTTGAATGTCCCATTAAGCACTGTTGGATCCATCATCGGGGAGGGTAGCAAGAAGTCATTCCTTAAGAAGAGCCACATAAAAGCATGTATGGCATTTGCTACAAAGCATGACAAAGACCCAGTTAAGATGTGGAAGGTGTTATGGTCAGATGAGACCAAAGAGACACTGGAATGGCTCAAAAACGGTGAATGTTCAGCAATGGCCGAGTCACAGTCCTGATCTTTATCCTATTGAGAAACCGTGGCACTATTTGAAAGCTGCTGTATAAAGGTGCCGTCCCAGCAACCTACAGGATTTCCATAAATACTGCCAAGAACAGAGAAAAATCAGTATTCCACAGTGTGCAAAACTGGTAGTTTCTTCAGTTAAATATCTACCGAAAAACAGTTTATTTTGACAACGGTATTGTTACAGAATTTGAGTTCATATAAAAATTGAATGGACAAATATATGTATAAATCTGTCATCCAGAAAATTACTTTCAAGGAGGGTTGAATACTTTTGCAAGCCACTATGCTGGAATACACAACCAAAAAGGTATGTATAGAAAGAACGAGCCTTGGGGAGTGTTCATTATATGGCATGAGAGTTCATGAACACAATTTGCTGCATACCTCCTTGCAGCGGGAATTAAAAGTTACTTCCAACTGTTTGCGTGTTTCAGGGTCGTAACACTTCTTCATGGTGGGGAAGTAATGTGGATACTTCAAGGTGATCTTTAATTTTCCATCCTCATCCTTCTCAAGAGAGTTCAGAAAATCCTCAGGAAGACCACCTGAAGTATACCAAATAAATGCACAATACCTCTGAGATAATAGGGAAATAATGGTACACATACTCATTGTGTCCGATTCAGTACATAATTTTTTTTTTTGTTTGTTTTTTTTCATGGCAACAAATGAACATTTAATGTATTAAATGTATGAACATTTAACATTTAATCACATGGGCGGAACCTAAATTTACAAGTAGATGCTCAATATGGAAAACATTTTGCTAACTGATGTGAATTGTTTACGGCTCATGCTGTTACAGTCAGTCATAATTGGTGACATGCTAACATTTTAGCTTCCCTATAAATTACACAAACACTGGAGAGAGAGTGGTTGATAATTCTAAGAGTATCTGTTGGCTGTTAAACCAAACTCACATATAAAATATTGGTTTTCGGCCTTGTCTCTTCATGCAGAGATTTCTCTGGATTATCTTAATGTTTTAATATGTACAGAAGATGAAATTCCCAAATTAATTGCAATATTACATTGAGGAACATTATTCTTATATTTCTGCACTAATTGCTTAAGCAGTCTTTCACAAGGTGGTGAACCACTCCATGCCTCTCTGGGCAGCTCTTTTGATACCAAATCATTTTACTAATTTGTTGTCAATTAACCTAATTGTGAAATATTCAATCAGGTGTTTTGTTTTAGCATATACAACTTTTCCAGCATTTTGTTGCCCGACCCAACTTATTTGAAACATGTTGCTGGCATCAAATTCAAATTGAGCATATGTCATAAAACAAAAATATTTCTGAGTTTTAACATCTGATATGTCCTATTTTTTTCAAGTAAATATGGCTTTATATGATTTGCAAACCATTGCATCCTGTTTTCATTTACATTTTACAGTGTTCCAACTTCACAAAAAATCCAAGTTCTCACCAAGTTGGTCTCTGCTAAAGGACAAAGTTGTTGTGTCTTCATTCAGGTGTTTATTGAAGTCAATGCATAAGTTGCTTAGTTTTTTCTTGATATTTTTGATTTCCTACATAGGGGAAAAATCTTCATGATCATTGTAAAAGAATTTATAAAATAATATTTGATCCATTTTGAATATTGGTCTCTTACATCCTGAGCTTCCTTCGGGAGGTGCAAACCATTCCTCTTGCCAAGCTTTATCAGTCTCTCCATGTACCTCTTACTCTCAGGACTTAAAGTTTGTGCTTCCTGCTTTTCCTGTAAGAATGTAAAACACAGTATGAACCCCTTATTTTATTGCGGCATACAAGCTCACTCTAACAGGTGGCAACAGAAGTGATACCTCTGAACTATACAAATGATATTAAAATTTCATAGTAAAATGTATAACTACATTTCACTTTATAACTATGATAAAGTTTACCATAGGTAAAATAATCCTGGATTTTACTTAGATATAATATAATGCTCAAGCAGTTTCAGTTTTTAAATCTATTAGCACTGACAGCCTTAGCGCAAGTAGATTTTCTATTTGATATACTTTAAGGTTATTTTTAGAATGAAAAAGCAAGAAAATTTCACCTGGAAGGCAACAATCCTTTGATAAACATCCTCCCTCATGCTCATCTCAACATCAAACTCTGACAGCTTCTTGTCTGCATCAGTGCTTGACATGCGCACATCTTTGAATGGTGAGACATGCTGAGGAAAGTCAAGCATATTACGCTGAACTGCAAATTGAAAGGAAGACAAATAGTTAGTTAATCTATAGGGTTAAAAGCACCTTCTGTTAGTGTAGACTTCATTCAGAATAAACACATTTCTTCAGAATTTGTATACAGAAAGTTTCACTGACAACCACAACCAGAAAACAGACAATATGAAGCTACTGGAAGAACTCAGCTGTAACATAGTACCAGAATAGCACCAATAAAACACTGAAGCAAAACCAACAACAAAACACCTTAAGTAATTTGCTGTGCACCCTCACTGTTTATTGCATCTTGTCATTAGCTAACAATTGGGTTCCTCCTGACCCCATCAAAGTGTCCTTGAGCAAGATACTGAACCCCAAATTGCTCCCGGTGAGCAGGTTGGCACCTTGCATGGCAGCCCCCGCCACCGGTGTGTGAATGAGTGTGTGGATGGGTGAATGTGAGGCATGAAATGTAAAGAGCTTTGAGTACTCGTAGGAGTAGAAAAGTGCTACATAAATGCAGTCCATTTACCATTTATCTTTCTCGTGTATTTCAGTTCATAACTCGTTGAAATCTTATTGTAGAAACATGAAAAAAAACAGACTAAATCCGTAATCTGTCCTTTTCAAAACGTCAATTGTCGGAAGTATTAAAGTTTTTAAAATTAGGTTAAGTCGGTAAAAAAGTAAACCATGTCACCTTTCTTTGTTTTACATGCATCGGGGGCGAGTAGTGCCTGAAGATCGCTTTTCAGGGGGGATGTCGCAAGGTGTGAATGGCTCATGCACACATGAAAGTTGCTACATATTCAATGAAGAGAGTCCAGAGTGTTTAACCTCTTGTCCAATAGTGACGAGTTCAACAGTGACACAAATCCATGCCGAAAAACCACTTGCTTTTACTCAGTATCATCTAGGGCTGTGTATTGGCAAGAATCTGACGATACGATATATATCAAGAGTTACGATTCAATATATCGCTATATATTGCGATACTATATGTAAGGTCATAAATCATGTGCATACAGATTCAAGCAAAAATGTTTACTTCAGGTAAACAAGCTCAGTGCATACAACTTTTAAACACCCACTACAGCAGAGATATTCAGCTAAAATTTAAAGCAGTCCAGTTAGAAAAAAATCTAGAAGCAAAGGTCTGGAAGATCATAATGTCTAATTTTTTTGCTTGATATTTAAGTAGCCTATTAGTTGTATCAACATTGCATGTAATCAATACCTGACTGTCAAATCAAATTAATTCAATACATTTAGAAAACTTTTTGACAATATTTACTGTCACGTGACATAAAACCGAACATGTATGTATGACTGCTGATATGTATAATGTTGAGTGGTATCATATGGGATGGCTGAACTTGCATGGCATTAGTCTGTGCGTTTCTTCGTCCATTCACATTAGAACCGCCGGGTCTCCTTCAACAGCCAGCAGCACGTTTTTCTGCGTTTCATGACCTGCTCGTCGGCTCCTCATGTGTGCCACGCCCCCTGATTATCCACGTGTGTTTCCCCGATTGTCTCCAGCTCTGTCTGATTACGTTGCCTAGTCCTGTGGTATTTAAGTCCCGGTGTTACCTGTTTCCCCCTTCCGTCATTGTGGTCTGGTGATGGTTAGTCTGTTTCCTGTCTCTTGTTCCCGAAGTCCCCGAATAAACCCGTTGCGTTTTCCCGATTTCCGCCTGCCTGGCTCGTTCCTGACCCACCTACCCGCACGATCGCCCGTCTGCCAACCCTGATCGTGACACTGCGTATCACACCTTTCATTTTTGTTAATGGGCCATCACCGCTCACCCATCAAGATAACAATGGGACAGTCTGTAATCCTCACAGCAGTTACTGAGTTACTGTCATCCCAAAAAGCCGTAAAAACCTAATACAGTCCTATTTATGTCATACATTTTAGTGTTCATGGATTTAAGTACTGGTTTTGATAATCCATCCATCCATTTTCCAAACCGCTTATCCTACTGGGTCGCGGGGAGTCCGGAGCCTATCCCGGAAGCAATGGGCACGAGGTAGGGAACAACCCAGGATGGGGGGCCAGCCCATCGCAGTGGTTTTGATAATCCCACACTGATTATATTATTAAAGTCTCGTTTTAATATAAATACACACGAACTTATCACTTTAGTCGCTATTAGAGTAGGATATGGGCGATCTTATTATTTCGAAAAGATATAAAAAACATGTTACATTTTTCTCATATTCGTTTTATATTTGTCGGAGTAACAACACAAACGGAATGACAAGTAATTTTTACTTTTTACTTTACATTTTATTTATTATCTCAAATAAAACATGGGGTTGCCAACTTTGGGGAGCTGACTGGAGTGAGATTTTCAATTCGAGATGTAAGCACACAAATGTAAGTTCTTACCTTGTAAGTAGTCCGCTTTTGTATTTAACTGTGTAAATACACTTTTGATGTAGCAAAATTTTAGGTTTATAATGGAATAATATATATTTGAAAAAAGTTCCTGCGTGTCTGAATCGTGTCATGCCAGATTCTTGAGATTTGGCAACCCTGAAAACGTACTTTTGTTTCACCCGAGTTGATTTATATAAACAAATAACATTATTTTATACTATTGTTAAAAAGCGGAAACTTCAACGAACATGAAATCACCAATACGTCTATTTATCCAACATTTTATATAATACAAAATGTGTTTGAGAACTTTTCAGCTTTATGATTTCAGGACAGACCAGCCACTCTCTTAGGAACATTATGGCTTTTTGGTTGTGGGTATTAGCTTCACTGCTGCTATTAAAACTAAAGGCACATTAGCGCAAACAAACGGCTGCATACGCAGAACTGAGTTTTGCTTGGCAGTCAAAGGCGTTTGACATTAAGTGGTGTGGGAAAGTGATTCGTAGTGCTGGGCGATATGACGATATATATCGTAGGGACGAGCATTAAATAGGCTATGACAAATGTATGATAATGTCTTGTCGCTATGTAATGCATACTCTACCCTTTATATAAGTGATAATCAAAAATAAAAATGAACTTTTTCGCAAAGAAACTCCGTCTTGTGGTTTTGCGACATGACGCTTTACGTTGTTGCGACATGCTTTACGCTAGTTAACTCGTGAGTGATGGAGAAGCAAGAGGTTGAAGATAAATGCCCGGAGTCGCAACAAACTGAAACTGCTATGCAGGCAGCATCCCAAGAAGTACTTTTACCGAAACGTGGGGGTATGTCAGTGATTTGGTTGCATTTTGGCTTCAAGAGCTCCGACACGGAGCAAAAGACAGTCATGTGCAAACTCTGCCAAAAGACTGTTTCCGTGCCCGACGCTAACACAACAAACCTCTTTTACCACTTGAAGAAGGTCCACGAAAAAGAATACGGGAGAATCGAAGAAATGCGACGTAAAGAAAGTTGTGAAACAGCCCGGGCAAGTGGCGAGAAAAAATATAGCCAGCCTATAATTAAAGAGTCTATCTTAAAAAGCACACAGTATGAAAAAACGTCCCAGCGCCATAAAGAAATCACATGTGCCATCTTGCATTACATTTGTAAAGGCATGACCCCCGTGTATGCAGTTGAGAAGGGTAGCTTCCGAGACCTCGTCAAAGTCCACAACCTTATGGACATGGCGACACTTGTTGACCCACGGTTTAAGACAGCCTACATGAAGGAAGAGAGGGTGGAGTTCATAAAAATGAGAGCTGCAGCAGAGCTGGTGGACATCAGAATCCAGAGCTTCCCTGTCCCCATCCCACAAAGAAAACAAAGAAGAGTTTGGGTAGCTACTTCAAAAAGGCAGGTCAAGGTACCACCCACTCCCAGCCAAGCAGAGCATCCATTGAACTGGAGCTCTCCATGTATCTTCAGGCACCTGGGCCTGACTCGGAGACCGACCCTCTGGAATGGTGGAGGCAGCATGAGTTGAGTTTCCCATCGGTGGCCAGGCTCGCCAAGAAGTACTTGTGCATTCCCGCTACTAGTTCTTCATCTGAAAGGGCCTTCAGTGCGAGTGGGAACATCATCACATGTAAGAGGTCATGTCTTAAGCCAAACACAGTTGACCAACTTGTCTTCCTTGCACTCAACCTCTAAATTTGACAGACATTTTTTCTACTTTTACAAAGTAGCCTTTTATGTTTGCACTTTTATTCATGGCTAATGCCTTAAACAGTGTTATGTTCAACTCTGATATTTACTTTTGATACTTTATTTTGGTTTGCAAACTTTGCACTACAAGGTTGAAAAAATGTTTTGTGTTTATTTTTTATAATTGAGTGCTTTTCTGCTCAGAAACTTGAAATGGTTGTGCACTTTAAATAAAAAAAAAATAGAGCGTATTTTGATAATACTATTTAAATAACTATGATGTGGATAAAAAAAAATGTGAAGGCTACTGTAGCTCTACCTCCACCACATCTGTTGTCATTTGATACATTTATATTGCTAAACTAAAATGTATTTTTCTCATTTGTGACAGTTCAGTAAAATGCCACTTCAAAATAAAGTTGCAAAAAAAGTATGCAATGATATTTTTGTCAAACTTTTCAGAGAATAACTGAAAACGTACTTTATTGTGGTATATCGTGATATATATCGTTATCGTGATATAAAATGATCCATATCGCGATATATGATTTTTCCATATCGCCCAGCACTAGTGGTTCGAGTGCTAGACCACTACTGAAAAGACTACAAAGCAGCGCCGATTAAAATAGAAGCACCCCGTCAGGTTTTCAATCATAACTTTCTGTTTTGGCTATCGGTCCAGGTCCGTATGGGACAGCTTCTGGGTCCGGACCTAAACCACGGTCCGCCTGTTAGTAATCTCTGCACTATACGCTGTATATATTTAAATTAAACCACTTTTTACATTTATTTTTTAATTTTAAAGAACTAATTAAAGAAAATAGTTGCTGTAACTTCCAACATGTTTTTTGTTCAGCGTGACAATAAAGTAATGACGTCTGCCTTGAAAACAGCATGGCTTTTGGCGATATCCTTGCCATCTTTACGATGGAAACGAAAATGATTCCACACTTTAGCTCAGTACACCGTAGGAGCCAGTCTAACATTCTCAGATTCAGCCATTGCCGCCGCCACGCGAGTGGGACGCAATTGGCGCACTGCACTGAGCTTAGCCATCTAGCAGTCCGGAGGTTAAACATGACACAAAGCATACCACTGTCTACTGTGAATATATGTAAACTGTTAATTAAACAATTGATGTTGTGTTTTTGAAAAATCGATACTATATTGTAAAATGAAATATTGCGATACTCAAGTGTATCGATTTTTTCTTATGAACTTATTAAAGAATGAATACATCACAAGCAATTATCCATCCATCCATTTTCCAAACCGCTTATCCTACTAGGTCGTAGGGGTCTGGAGTCTATCCCGGAAGCAATGGGCACGAGGCAGGGAACAACCCAGGATTGGGGGCCAGTCAATCGCAGGGCACACTCACACACCAGTCACTCACACATGCACACCTACGGGCGATTTAGCAAGTCCAATTAGCCTCAGCATGTTTTTAGACTGTGGGGGGAAACCAGAGTACCCGGAGGAAACCCCACGATGACATGGGGAGAACATGCAAACTCCACACACGTGACCCAGGTAGAGACTCGAACCCGGGTCCCACAGGTGTGAGGCAACAGTGCTAACCACTGCACCACCATGCTAACCCCCCAAGCAATTATATCAATGCTAAATATTTAAAATAAGTCGTTTATTAGTCAATTATAAGACATTCTTAAATATTCCATAATGCTAACTCATGCCTAATATCAACTAAAATCAATTTCCATATCAGACAGGCAAATTCATAAGAAAATTAACTTTAGCTAAATAGCATTACCTGTAAGGTTTTTTTTTTTTTTTAATTTATTCCAGCACTGGGATTTTGCAACATTTATGACAAGAAACTGGTTCTATGCTATTGACAACCGGTTACTGTAAAAAGAAGGAAAATATAGCAGTCATAGTAGAACCTGATTTTACAAAGCAAAAAAGGGGAATGCCAGGAACTATTCTACCTGGAATTATAAACATAGCCACACTCAAAACCTCATTTGAACTTTAAAAACTCCATTGTGTAGGGGTTTCTAAGCAGTCAGCTGATCCAGTTGAGGGAAAAATGCTGAATTGCCTATACTATTCCACACCATTTCCAGGGAACTCAGGACTTTTGTTATTATTGACAATGGCAACAATTTAGGTAGGTTTTGACACATCTAGAAGAATATGCATGTTCCATGAAGAATTACCACTTCTAAATCATTCCTCTGCATACTGCCACCCATCTAAAATCCTTAACGTCATATACGAAAAAAATGACAGATTTCCACTGTACACTTTTACCATGTCTGAAAGAATAATCACATCCTGAAAGTGACATTAAGGGGTGGCACTTTAGTTTGTGTTCTACTTGCTCAATTTGCACTTCAATATGTCAGATAATGATATAAATGTGCCTTTAGCTTCTCCATCCATCCATTTTCCAAACCGCTTATCCTACTGGGTCGCAGGGGGTCCGGAGCCTATCCAAGAAGCAATGGGCACGAGGCAAAGAACAACCCAGGATGGAGGGCCAGCCCATCGCAGGGCACACTCACACACCATCCACTCACACATGCACTCCTATGGGCAATTTAGCAACTACAATTAGCCTTAGCATGTTTTTGGACTGTGGGGGGAAACCGGAGTACCCGGAGGAAATCCCACGACGACATGGGGAGAACATGCACCTTTAGCCTCTCCTTTGACTTTATTCTCAATGTATCTGTTATTTATTTAAAAGTTAAAGAATAAAGGGATTGAAAATGTAACAAAAAATGCATGTGCCACCCAGTGGAGCCAGTAGACCACACATCTAGCCATTTTTAAAAAAAGTTTATAGATATGCGCCAATTATTTGTGTACTTCTGCCAATGGTTAAGAATGAGCTAATATTTACCACAGAATTCGTTTTAAAACGGTGAGCCATATTACTTGATGGTGAGCACACCTACATACTAAACAGCTAGAAAAATGTCAATTGTGTAGAATTATTTCAGCATTAGTGAAAACAATATCAGAAATGCATTTTGCAAACATTGCAGAAATTTCATGAGGGGGATCTACTAGCAAACATTTCAAGAAAACAAATGCGACTGGTCATCTTAAGGCAAGACAGTGAAGAATTTCTGAAAAACAAATCCGTTCCAATAAAGAAGGCTGCAGTACTGCCAAATAATGTGTAGTCCATCAGTAATGCAAGTGTTTGATAGCAAAAGAAAATTCAATGCAGACAATATGGAACCAAAATATATTACTTAGAAAACTACTAAGTTTCATACTTGATGATCAACCCTTCTCTGTTATAAATGCTATAAATATATAATATGTATACAGTTATAAAATATGCTCTGGGACTGTAATATGCCAGAGTTAGTTTTCTTGCCAAAAATAAATACTTTTTCATATGTGATTAATTTTTCAATTCGGGTGTCCCTTTAAACTTATTCAAGCAGAATGTCCCAAAACAATCGATATCAATATCAGTGCTATTTTTTTCCAAAATAATCAGCTATTGGTATCAGCCAGAAACTTCCATCACTAGTTTTTGTGAAGTACATCTTGGGTAGAATGAAATGGCACTAACAGGATCGAGTTGGTTCACTAAAGAATGTGCCCTCCGGATCCATAAATATATAATCTTACCTGTATATTCCACCTCCACATCAGCCAGAGCCTTTAGGGTGTTTTCATAGGTGACACTAGCTAGGTCCAGGGAGCCAACTGCATCATACACCTTCTTTGCACTTGCAATAAGTTCATCAGAGAGATGCTGGACCTGTTCTGGCCTCTGGTCCCAGCGCAGTCGGTTTTCATTACTCATTTTTGCTGCACTGCCAATTGCCACTTCTCCTGATGGGGTGAGGATATTAATCCAAGATTAAGCATTATACTAGAATGCAAATGCATTGAAGCTACTCCATATACATCTGAACACCACTTGCATGCTTTTGTGTGTAACCAAAACATTTAAAAACCTCTTCTCCTCACAATTTCATATTCTGTTGTCACACAGATGCACATGGATTAACATGAATAAACAGTAATTTAGTGCTGTCCTAAACAATTGCTCTTTAAACAATTAAAACAGCGATTATTTTTTTGATTATTCATCTAATCTAACAACTAATTTTTCAATTGATCTGATAAATAATTGCTTAAATAAATTTTCAAGTTAGTCATTTAATACAATTCACAACTCCACCACACACACAAATCTGAGATTCTCATTAGCATTTCAATTTATTAAAACATTTTTTAAATATTAGAGCATTATGAACAAAAAAGGCAAATCTTAAGAGATTCAATAGGATTTCTAAGTTAGACTGAAGTTTACTTATTTCAGTACACCAATTTGACTAATGTTGAAATAGATGCTAAAACATGGAATGATTTCATAAGTAGCGAAACATGTTTTTAACAAACACTAGCAAAGGTAGTTTATAGTTTACTTCAGTAAGCAAGGAGCGATTTAGGCTACAGTGTGTAAGAATAGTCGTAAACGATAATTTCTCTCTCTTACATGAAAGAATAAGTAAACAGAAAATATAAAATGGCTGAAACGGTGTCATTAACGTCAGCTACAGTAGAGGTGCAGTAAAGGTGTCATGACTGAAGTATTCCCAAACTTTGGAAGACCGTGTGGAAGTCTTTTTTGCCACGTGTTTCTCCAGATGCTCTGGAGCTCTGCTAGTAGACAAAGCCATGTTGCCTCGTGCATGGCAACATGGTGTGGCAAAATTTCCTTTTTGCAGGATGGTAGGAGATGTCTCATTAATATTTATGAAAGAAGTGCTACATGACTGGCCAGTGCATGCCTTACAAAATAGTGTGACACTGAATTCTGATATAGTTTTGTCTAATATCGGTGCCAGCAGTCTTTAATTGATATAGTTTTAATGGTGCCAGCAGTGAAACAACTAGCCAGCTTATTAGCGGAATAACTTTGTATTGTAAATAAAAACCATGCCACAGGTCCAATAAATTAAATATTGTAGCTCTCGAGTGGCGAAGAGATCATCGGGTGGACAGTAAAATTGAGACTGTTTAATTGCATGGTTCTTAAAAGGACAGCCTTAATGTGCTACCGAGGGGATAAAGTACTTTCCATTACAATATGTTTAGCTTATCACTTAGTGCACTGCAATTCCAAAACATTTACGTAGTTTTAAACAACGCGTCGACACTAAAATTCCACGTCAATGCATTTTTATAAATTGACATAATTGATTACGTCGAATAATCATCCCAGCCCTACAGAAATTACACTGGGTAAATATGCTAAACGATGCAACAAAAGCAACTTTCAGCAAAGAAACTTTATGTAACCATGAGAAAAAAAACTACACCTGTCAACAATTTTTGAATTTTGACTAGCTACATCACCCTTAATATAGGCTGCACAAAAATGGATCTCAATTCATTTTAGAGTTCTTACACAAAATATAGAGCTGGAAAAAAAAATTCCCACCACGACTAGATTTTTATCGGGTCTCAATTGCAACCCGATATCAAATACTGGGGGTCCTTGGGTTGACACAGTTCCGTTCTTATGACAGTGATGTAACCTGAATTTCGGTGCAAGTCAAAACACACCATTTTTCTGATCTGTTTACAATGTCTAATTTCACTTCCATCGTGATGGCTTTCCTCTTCACAAACGGAACACTTGCGCTTCTAACAGCCCAAAATGGCATAAGTAAGCGTGCTAGGGGACACCAACTCCCTCTCTCATACGCTGCAATACTGTGTATTCTTTTGCCGCATGCAATCAAACTAGTTCATCCACGTAGTCAGTAAGTACAACGCTAACAATGTAAGCCAAAAACACTCACGTCTCAATTTTTTAAAGTTTTTTCATGGGAGTGAGCATTGTAAACTCAAAACGTCGTATTTTAATATATCGTAACCCGAGGACCCGCTGTATAGGTTTAAATTAATGCTATGATCAAGCAGGCAGTGCACACTGCAACTCATGCCAATCAATGCCTATCGCACAAATAAGAATATAAGAAATTTACAAACGAGAGGAGGTCATTCGGCCTATCAAGCTCGTTTGGGGAGAACTTAACTAATAGCTCAGAGTTGTTAAAATCTTATCTAGCTCTGATTTAAAGGAACCCAGGGTTTTAGCTTACGCTACACTAGCAGGAAGACTATTTCATACTCCAACTACACGCTGTGTAAAGAAGTGCTTCCTCAAATTTGTGTTAAAACGTTCTCCCGCTAATTTCCACTTATGGCCTAGAGTTCTAGCATTTAAACTAATATTGAAATAGCCATTTGGCTGAACAGCATCCAGACCTGTTAGAATCTTATATACCTGGATCATATCCCCCCTTAGTCTCCTTTGCTCAAGGCTAAACAGGTGTAGCTCAGCAAACCTGTCCTCATAAAATATTCCTCTAAGACCAGGAATCATTCTCGTAGCCTTACGTTGCACCTTTTTCAAGGCAGCAATGTCCTTAAGGTATGGTGACCAAACCTGCACACAGTATTTTAGGTGGGGTCTTACCAAGGAATTATATAATCATAGCATCACTTCCCTTGACTTAAACTCCACATACCTAGAAATGTATCCCTACATCCTGTTGGCCTTTTTTATTGCTTCCCCACACTGGCGAGAGTGGGACATGGAAGCATCAACATACACACCAAGGTCTTTCTCAGAAAAATCTGAATGGATGCGCCAGTGAATTTTAAAATAAGGATTTGTGGTTTGGTTTCTTTAATTGGCTGAGTGTTCACTAGTTTGGCACTAAGTATTTCCAGACCCAAGACCCATTAATATAGGTTAATTCTAGGACTGGGACTGGGAAATCTGATTGTGGATCAGCATAGAAGCTTGCTGGTTTAAAATTCTTATTTTCCAACTCTGCCTTGTGACCCTTTCAGAACTGGCTGTGACCCAGGGGTTGAAAATCACTGGTGTAAATAGTATGCTATCCCAAAAATGAAAAAACTATCATGTTATGAGTGATAATATTATTCAAAATTGAATAGCAAAAAATCTATATTTTAAAACTGGTCACTAAAGTTACTAAAGCCGGTTACTATAGCTTGCTGATAATGTCAGGAACGTTTTGAGTTATTATGGTCTTTGAGTCGTTGCCGAGATATCATGGCTTATAGGTGGCATCACATGGTTTCATATTACTAATGGGCCTTTTTCATAGCACCATATTGCAATGAAATGGTACAAAAATGACAAAAAAAGTTTCAAGAAAAGTTAATACCGCTACATTTGTAGTATTGTAACTAGGGCCGACATTAACGACTATTTTCCTATGGATTAATCTATCGACTATTTTACCGATTGGTCGATTCATCTGCACAATTCAGATAGACCGTTTATGTCGTGTATGTTATTGCAGCGCTTTAGAAAATGGACGCTTCGGCACTATACGGACATTATATTCGCCCACAATGCCATAAGCAAATTAGTAGTATGCCTAAAATATTAATGAGATTCGTATTTCGACGGTCAGAAATTATTAATCTGTATAAATTCGGCGTGTCCTTATGCTTATTAAACTCGGTTAGCGGAGTACCCCATGCTTTTGTTTTGGTAAATCGTGGAATCGATAAGCACTGAAGTAGCGGTGAACCTGGAGTTAGCAGCCACAACTTCTTTTAAAAGAGGACATATTGTGGATAAACAAGGTAAAAAGACGTTGCTGTGGCGCTACTTTTGCTGATTAAATTGTAACACGTTTTTGTAAACATAGTTCGTATTTTATTTTAGACAGTACAAAACCAATGATGTTACGCCAAAAGCATATATTTAATAATTCGAAATACCCGGCTTAAGGCTTAATATAAGGCCGAAAGATTATCAGTCATATCGAAAATAACTACAGCATATAGGTACTTCAAAGTCCATGGATGATATTTAGAGTATTTGTTGGAGTTCATGAAGCAGTAATTGTACTGGGTAAATATAGCTTAATTTTCAAACTTGAGTGAAGGCTAAGGTAAGCAAACAGCCGCGCAATATACCTTTGCCGCACGCCGGGTAGTTAGCTATCATACACGAGGAAAGCAACTTTCAGCAATCAAGCTTTATTTACCCATTAAAAATAATCATACTACACCCGTAAACAATTTTTAATTCAAGTAAATAATAAGTACCCTACCTGTCGGGGGCATTTTTCAAGAAATTAAACGTAAGAACACCACTCGGGCCTTAAGGGATTGTCGTTACTACCTTCACGCATACGTACATTATATTACACTTTACGGCGCTGCCTGAGTGGCGTGTACGAATTTTCCAACCCAGTTTCAGTAAACCACGCCCTTTGTTGTGATCCAGTTGGCCTTTCCAACCCAGTTCCACTGGACCATTAACCTTGTGATACCGTAGGCCAGAGGAACATGTTCATATAATGACTGCCTGTAGTGAATGAAACTGACAGCGGAGAACTGACTGAATGATTATGAACTGTCTGGCTCTGTCCCATTATGCAGTTTAGCTGCATCAACAAGGACGTTTTGTTCATTTGACCACAATATATATTTTTGACCACAGTTTATAGTAACAGCATCCGAGTTAAGACTGATGCACAACTTTAAAATGACAAAGGCAATAACGAAAAATAGTAAAGGTATTGAAAGAAATAGGCTAGTTGATTAACTGATGGTTGTTTTTCAGTATGTAATTCCTCAGATCCTATGGCAGACCAAGTTGTCTTTTATTGTGCATTTTATTATAATGATTACTTGTCATGACTTGATTTCTGTTGGTAGAAATAATGTCATTTTTACTAGTCAAAATGTGAATTCAATATATTTGTAGTTCTATTTGGACTAGTATGAATTGTTATTTTCACTAATAAGAACTGTATTGTTACTAGTAAAAATTCGTATTCGAAAGTGGTATAATTTGATTTTTACTAGTCATATATTCTAAAAGACAATTTGGCTTGCCATAGCAGTGTGCAGTGCCCCTGTAGCTTATGAGAAGCCAAATTGTCTTTTATTAGTATAAGGGTTGCTCGTCTTAACTTAATTCTTACCAGTAAAAATAACATTCTTATTCTAAAAATATTTTTTTTTACCTGTAAGGATAAAAATTTAAGATATCTACAGTATAGTGGCCTGGTGGGTAGCACTTTCCTCTCACACCTCTGGGACCTGGGTTCAAGTTTTGGTGGGATTCCATGTGTGTGGAGTTTGCATGTTCTTCCTGTGTCAATTCCTTCGGGTAGGTTTCCTCCCACAGTCCAAAAACATGCCGAGGCTAATTTGAGTTGCTAAATTGCCCATAGGTGTGCGTGTGAGAGTGAATGGTGTGTGAGTGTGCCCTGCGATGGGCTGGCCCCCCATTCTGGGTTTTTCCCTGCCTTGCGCCCATATCTTCCAGAATAGGCTCCCCCCCTGCCCAGTGACCTTGAATAAGGATAAGCGGTTTCAGAAAATGGATTGATATCTACAATGCAATTCTTACTATTAAGAACAATCATTTTTACTAGTATAAATTGTATTTTACTATTAAAATTCATATTATAAATCTCTATAATTACTAAAACTAATGACAGCGGGTATTCACACCGGGTTAATGAGGGGGCATGGCACACGGAAGGACCGGACGATCAGGTCAGGACAGCACCCCCCGTCCCCCCTCCCCACGTCCGGAGTGCAATTACCAGCTATTAGATTGGCCCCTGCTGTGTTTATTCTGGGGAGCGAAGCGACGAGGGCCGGGGACACATCAGCACCTGGGGCCTCATGTATAACGACGTGTGTAGAATTCACAAAACGTAGTGTACGGACAAAACTAGGAATGTGCGTGAACAAGAAAACCAGATGCACACTCCCATCATGAATTCTAATGATCGCGAAATTTTACGTACGTGAATGAGCCCACAGCCGCCCCCCCCCTCCCCCGATTCGCCCATAATGATGTATATGTAAATCTTAAAAAAAAGAAATATTTCTGCGAGTGCGAAGTGGAGGTCACAGAAATCGAGAAAAGAAAAGTGATATTATTTGATGGTTTAAGTAGTGGCAGAACGTGGTGGAGTCAGTTAAAAGTGTTTTTATCTCTTTGCACGGTGGCCGAAATTAAAAAGAAGTGGTCGGACATTAAAGTCTGACATGAAAAAATGAGTGGCCTCTCACCATAAGAGTCTTAACAGCACAGGGCGGAGGGAGTGGAATCCCTGGTCTCTCACTTTATCGGGTGAGGGGGCCGCCGATGTCAGCGCGGGTAAGTTTTTCTCGTAGCATACTTGTTTGAATTACTTGCATGTTTATGAATTACAAGTAGGGTGCAGATGCGGTGTTACTTTTGTTTATTCTGTTTGTTTATTCATACAGACAATAGTACAAGAGGTGCCCCCAGTGCCGAGGACGACACAGGCGGTGACGGTGCTGCTGTGCCGAGCACATCTTTGGGCGCTGGCTGCACACATTCCCGTGCCTCAGAAACCATCCGACAGTGTGCTGACTGAAGCCTGCTGCAGTCACAAAATGCAATAGTCCATGCTGTAACATATGTGCCAATGAATTAAAACATCTAAACGATACCCTGTGTGATATTAACAACACATTAAAAGAATTAGTAAAAAAATAAATGTGGTGTTTGGTTACCTGTTTTACATTCTTGCTATTACATTCAAACGAAGTTGTAATACTGTTCTATTTGGAGGAAAATTTGGTAGCTCAGGTTCATCTTGCCTAAACTCTTCAGATACTGGCAAGCCACGATTTTGTGCCAGATTATGCAGCACGCTATATGCGTGTACAATGCAACACTTTTTGTGGACTGTATAGTAGCACCCCACTGGTCTTGTCTAGGCAGCGCCAGCGGCCTTTAAGCTGCCCTACAATGCGCTCTGCCAGCGCCCGAGCCCGACAAAGGGGGGCATCATTAAAACGCCGCTCCTGTTCATTCTCGGGGTTTGCAAGTGGCGTGAGAAGCCACAACTTCAGTGGACACCACTGTCCCCTAAGGAACTGTCAAATGGTTAAATCAAACAAAACTTACAATACTGGACCAAATTATAAAATGGGGAAAATCTTCTTACCGATCACCCTGCCATCACGTACCACCCCATTGTCAAGTTTGTTTCCATCACTACTGTTTCTGAGAATGAACGAATCATAGGTTGAGCCAGGCCATCTAGCTACAACATTAATGCAAGGGTGACAAGCGGATTATGCCGTCCCATACAGCTGGCACGGCACGACTTGGTGTTGACTAAATCACTATGATCCCTGGATACGCACTCTCTTCTAATTCTTCCATAACCTACGTCTTCCAGTAATGCAAGAGCTGCCATGGCAGTTGTAATAGTTTGGTCATTTTCTGCACCATTTTATTGTTACAAATTGAATTAAAATCAGGTGCCGTACATTTGTAAACAACATACAATTAATGTTGGTGTATTGGATAAAGTCAGCATCATGATTGTGAGTTTAAAAAAGGAAATCGCAGTAGCAAGGACTTACCACTGGGAGCCATCCATTTACAAAACCGAGCAGAAACGTGCGTACGCCATGTGTGGAGCTACCGTGACAATGTGCGTAGTTGTACGGCAAGTTTCGTTTTTATACATCTCGACATGAACGTAGAAACAGACGTACGCAACATTTTCGTGCATATGCAGCAGCTCAGGAAAGGGGTAGCGGAGGCGATGATGCAGCGAGTCCCCCTGGACAGCGGTATACCCGAGGGTCTGCTCCTGGAGTGTCCAGAGTTGCTCCCATCTCCACTGCACGAAGCAGGAGGGAAGAGAAAGAAGTGGAAAAGTCGTAAGGAGAAGCCGGAAGAGGAACCAATGATTGTCTGGTACTGTGAGTGCCGTGTATAGTGGAGGCAGAACCTCCGTGTTCTTCCCGGTTGATTCTGGGGTTCTTGCTCCTGCTCAGTTCAACCAATGATTGTCTCCCTCTCCACTGTCTGCCCTACTGCAGACCAGGTGGAGCCCCTCCCAATCCTGAGCTTGGCGGTGTTCACACCAAAAACTGCGTCCCTGCAGCCACCCAATGCTCGCCTGCCCACAGCCACCGCCACTATGATGCCAGTGTCGGCAGCACATCCTTTTTTTGGGATTCGCCTGGCTCTTAAAGGGGCCAGGTCAGTATGGGATATCATCCCGCGGGTCCCACGGTCCCTTAAAGGGGCAGCACACGCCCTTATGGCACCAACCCTGGCGGTCATAATGGACATGCCTGCTCTGCCTGTTCCACCTGACGTGCCTGTCCTGCTGGCGCCTGATCTGCCTGTCCTGCCAGCGCCTGATCTGTCTGTCCCGCCTGATCCCGAGCCGCCCAGCAAGGCCTTGGTTCCTGCGGCGCCCCTTGCTGGTCCTGAGTCGGCGATTCCTACAGCGCCCCCTGCTGGTCCTGAGCCGAGCTCCCTGCTGCGGCTGCGGCACCCCCTGGTGCTCCTGAGGCCCATCTTCCTCCGTCTGTCCCTGCTCAGCCTGAGGTTCCTCTACCTCCGCCTCCTGTTCTGCCCGGTCCTGAAGTCCCTGCCCCTATGACCCTAGTCCCTGGCCCCGTGGAGGTCCCAGACTGCCCAACCACTGCTCCTTTCTCCTTGCGGGAGGAGGAACTTGAATGGGACCCCTTGGGGATTTTGCTAATGACCCCACTGGACCCCTCTAGGGGACTGATCCCTACCCCTTTGCCCCAGTGCGGTGGATCTCGGCCAGATCCCTGCCAGTCAGTGTCCCGAAAGGGGAGGGGAGACCGTTGCAGTGGTCGGGTTCTGCCCGCCCTGCCCCCTGGCTCCCATTGGTATTTCCCCTGTGTCTCCCTTTCTGGTCTGCCTGTCAGCATTACCTGTCAGGTGTTGTCTTAGTTGCTTCCCCTGTGCCTGTTCTGCGTATCTGTCCTGTTCCCAGTGTCTCATTGATGGTTTTTGCTTTTGTTTTCCAGGTCCTGTGTCCCCGGTCTCTTCTCCTCATGTGACATTTTCCTTTTTCCAAAGCCACTTTCAAATTCTGCATTAACCGCTCCACTGCTCTATTAGAAGCAGGATGATACAGAGGCGTTTTAATGAGTTTAACGCCATTATTCCACATGAAAGTCTCAAAAATTGCAGATACAAATTGAGGACCATTGTTGGACACAAGCTCCTCTGAAAGACCACAAGTAGCAAAGTAACCTCGTAAGATTTCCACCATCCTCTCAGCTGTTGTGCTGTTCATATAGCAACCTCTGGCCAGGGACGAATTACGGACCGGGCCAGCGGGGCCGCTGCCCAGGGGCCCTTGGGGTGCAGGGGGCCCGTGGGGCCCCTAGCCCAAAACAATTTGCAATGCTTATCAACAATGTATTTTCGTTTGTCTATTTTAGAGGGCCTACATTCTTTGATCCTCTGCCTACAAGGGCCCCTGACCCTATAAGGAGGGCGTTTGGCTGCCAAGGGCCCTTGAATTGTGGTGGTTGTGGTGGTGGTGCTGGTGGTGGGGGGGGGGGGGGGGGGGGTGCCTCGCGAACGTTTTGCCCAGGGGCCCACACAACCCATAATCCGTCCCTGCCTCTGGCTAACAATAATAATTATCCGTAAGGACCAGGAAATTATGTTTTCCATTCTGTGCAAAATCCAAGTGGATCCACTGACAAGGTTGATCAGGCCATCTCCAGTGATGCACAGGCATAGGCACATTCAGCTGACGTGGCACAAGCATTTACCAGCAACTCAATATCAGAGTCCAGGTTTGGCCACCAAAAATGACAACAAGCCAAAGCCTTCATTTTCACCATCCCTTGGTGATTTACATGCAATTCACGCAGTAGCTGTGGTCGCAACGCCTCAGGAATAACCACCTGCAAACCCCACAACATACAGACTGAGATAAGGTGTGAGTGCATCTTCACTCACCCCTGCAAAGTGAAATATTTAACCTTGCATAGCACCGGATCCGCCTTATTCCAATTTGCTATTTCCTGAGCAGACACTGGCACCTCATCTAAAAACGCAACTCTGTAGACAGGAACGCTCTCACTGTCCATACCCTGAGATGCACTGGTAAATGTGACAACACATCTGCATTCGTTTGCTGCGCAGATGGCTTGTAGCGAATCTCATATTGATAGGCAGCCAACATGAATGAACACCGCTGTAGTTGCGTGGCTGCCAATGTAGGAATCCCTGTTTTAGGTCCCAGAATTTTTAACAAAGATTTATGATCGGGGGGCGGCATGGTGGTGCAGTGGTTAGCACTGTTGCCTCACACCTCTGGGACCTGGTTTCGAGTCCCCGCCTGGGTCACATGTGTGTGGAGTTTGCATGTTCTCCCCATGTCATCGTGGGGTTTCCTCCGGGTACTCCGGTTTCCCCCCACAGTCCAGAAACATGCCGAGGCTAATTGGAGTTGCTAAATTGCCCGTAGGTGTGCGTGTGCGTGTGCGTGCGTGTGAGAGTGAATGGTGTGTGAGTGTGCCCTGCGATGAGCTGGCCCCCCATCCTGGGTTGTTCCCTGCCTTGTGCCCTGCCTCGTGCCTGCCTTGCTTCTGGGATAGGCTCCGGACGACCCAGTAGGATAAGCAGTTTGGAAAATGGATGGATTTATGGTCAGTCAGCAATGTAAATTTCTGACCAAACAGGTAATATTTTAATGCCAGTCCAACTTTCCTCATCTTCAGGCTTTTGATGTTATTCACAACTCTCCATTTTTCTCTCAAGAAAGTTCGCTCTCTCAACACTCGGCCTGACGAATTCCCTGTAGCTCAAATCCGTGCCTTGCCTCGGGTGTCGCTCTTTTTCTTACAAGCACATTCCAAATGTCCAGTTTTTCCACAATTGTGACATTGAAAATCCTTGAAACGACAGACAACAATAAGAGTCCTGCTCTCCGTTCTTGACCCTTTTCTGGTGCTGCGTCGCTCCAGGCCAGCCATCTCTGTGCACACCAACATGATCTGTCCAAAGCTGCACCAAAAATTGACCCTTCTACATGCTTTCCAAACCAGCATTAATGTACTCAAAGCTATTTGTAAATTCCACCCTTCTCTGCCATGGCAGTCCTTCACCTCCAGCGACATCTAACAGCTTCCAGTTTAGTTCTCGGCTAGACATTCCACAGACAAACTGATCTCGGAACTGGTCTTCCAAGTTTGTGCCAAAATCACATATGGCTGCTAATCCCATCAAACTGGCAATGTAGTCCACGAACATTTCACCTGGCTGCTGCCAGCGACTCCTGAATGTGAATTTCTCCGCCAGGACATTTTTCTTTGGCATGTAGAAATTTCTGAGCACCTCCAGCAGTCCTGAGAGAGAGATCTCACTGAATGTTTTCGGTGAAATTAAGTCTTTTAGCAGGGCAAAAACCTTTGGACCAACTATGGATAAAAATACTGATCTCCGTCGTCCTGCTTCTATCTGGTTTGCATCCAAAAATTGCAAAAAATGTTCCTCGTAGTTAGCAAACGTCTTGACTGACTCATCAAACTGGAGCCCACTATCAATGCTGCATAGTGCCCTCTTTCTCTCACTTATTTTATGTGTTGCTGGCACCCACAAAAAAGTTACCTAGTCAAGTAAACGGGAACAACCCATCATGCCTACAAAACAAAAAGGAATCCCATCCTCGTCGCCAAATTCCATTGTGTCCCAGTGGTTCGAACAATAGGTTCCTTTATTAGTTTTGCAATATGCTAACACAGGTAACGACTCTCTAGTGCTCTCTTTTCGGCACCCTGTTCTCTCACTCTGTTGGCGGGCAATCTCATATACCACCCAATTTCAGCCACTTACCAAACAGGTCAGTGGTCAACCAATTAACAGTTTACAATTTAAAATTCCCCTTTTTCTTCTTTTGTGTGTGTGCATGTCAAGGGCACCCGCACAGGAAGACAAGGATCCAGGTATGCAAGCAAACGTTCGGTTTATTAGCGGACTAATAAACACGGTAACAGGAAGGGCAAGCAGAAGTTGTGGTCGATTAGAGAGCGCAGAGGTCGATAGCCAGGGAATCCCACAGCCGGCAGGTCAGGTGCGGGAGCGGGTCTGGAGAGGGAAAGGAAAGCAGGTAAGGCAAACACACTAGGCAAACGGAGTAGGGTTGGGAGATCAGGAAAACAAGAGACAAGTAAATGCTTGGTATGGCACGCAATCATTCGGCCCAATACTTCACAATGTGCTGCGGTAGGTTGGTCTCCTTTGAACCTCCACTAATTGTTGGTAACGTAACACACCCAGTAATTCCCGCCTGTGTGGGCGTGACGGGTAACACCGTACGTCCGGTGTCCTCCGCCTGTGTGGGCATGACAGTGCACATACACCACACAAACTACACTGCTCAAAAAAATTTAAGGAAAACTTTTTAATCAGAGTATAGCATCAATACCATTAAACTTCTGGGATACTGATCTGGTCCGTTAGCAGTTCCTGGAGGATGAAGGATTTGATACCATTGATTGCCCCCCACACTCGCCTGACCTAAATCCAATAGAACACCTCTGCAACATTATATTTCGTCCATCCGATGCCACCAGGTTGCACCTCAGACTGTCCAGAAGCTCAGTGATACCCTGGTCCAGATCTGAGAGGAGATCCCCCAGGACACCATCCGTGGTCTCATTAGGACAATGCCCCGACATTGTCAGGCATGCATACAACAACATGGGGGCCATACAACCTGCTGAGTATGATTCTGAGTTACTATAATAAAATTTTGGCAAAATGGACTAGCCTGCTGCATCATTTTTCACTTTGATTTTCGGGGTGTCTTTGAATTCAGCCCTCTGTAGGTTGATAATTTCATTTCCATCAAACGATGTGCATCCTTTCGTTCCTAACACATTACCCAGTCTACATCAGTATAGATATCCAGCATGATTTATTTACCCATTGATAACTGATGTGTTTTCAAAGTGTTCCTTTAATTTTTTTGAGCAGTGTATTTGTCATGTCCTGATCGTGCTGTTCCTCTTGTGTGCCACACCTCGTCGTTAACCTCATGTGGAATCCTCCTGTTTACAAGCTGTATCTTGTCTTGTCGAATTGATTCTGTGTATTTAAGTGCTTCCTTGTGAGTCTTTCCCCAGTCTGGTCATTAACGTCGTTACTTCACTAGTCCTCTGTGTTCCTGATCCTGATGTGTTTACCCGTCTAATAAATCCCATCTTTTACCCCTACCTGTGGACTCCCACGCCTTTCCTTGCCCTGCACCACTGATACATGATACATTGTAGTGAGCATGTGGGTCATTTATTGAAGGAGACTATGGCTCTTTTTAAAATTAAATTCTTTTTAATGACAGCTTACCAAGGAAAATGTCAACAACAGGGAAAGAACCTTTGAAAGCAGCTGTTCTATATCCACGATGTTGGAATACTGTTTACTTCAATGTAGAGTGACCAGGTGTCCAATCAGACAGTGAGAGGGTGTGCGATCAGTAGTGGGACCAAATCAGGAATGGGCCATGTGATGAATAGGGACCAGTTGGGGTGCTTTAAGAGTCTGAATTTTCAAAAATCTCCTTTATCACTCATCCATACTGCAACCCCAAACAGAGTTTTCAAAAGTATTTTGTCACGGGGCGTTTTGTCATGAGACGAGCTTGCAGGGCAGGGGAAACAGGTAAAGAAGTGTGAGGAATCGGGCAAAAACAAAGGGTTTATTTGCAGGATGGAACACTCAGGAACACAGGGCACTCACCAAAGTACAACGTTAATGACCAGACTGGGGAACAATTTACAGGACAGCACTTAAATACACGGACTCATTTAAAGACTGGAATCAGTTGGTAGCCAGAACGATTCCACACGAGGTAAATGAGGGGCTGTGGCACATAGGAGGATCGGAACAGCCTCCTCAGGTCTACCAGGGGGCACAAAACCAGGGAAAAGCCTTACAGGGGGAACAAAACCAGCAGGGGGCACACCGACCAAAGAAGAGACGCAACCTAGAGGAAACAAATGGGAACTAAGTGAACAGGAAGCAAACACAGGGGAAACACTAACCGACCAAACCAAAAGAACCAAAACCAGAGGACTGAGAAGCAAAGGGAAGGAGAAATCTGGGAGTTGGAGATAACCTAGGCAGGTAAGAGGTAGGAGCAGACGGGGCCAATGGCGACTGGAGCCTGAAGGACCACTGGCGACTGTGACGCAGGAGTTGGAGGTAATACCGGAGGGGGGTGAGGGGTCTCTCTGGAGGGTGTCTCTGTGAAAGGTTTCAGGGTTAGCCCTAAGGAATCTCATTTTAACTCTTCTTCCTCCCCTGACGAGAAAGGGAGAAAGGCGATTTGGTGCGCTAAGTTCTCTGGGGCTTGGGCTGGAACCTCTGGGAGTGGGAGAGAAATCAGGGGGACCGGGTCCATTGGGGAAGAGGGTACAGGGTCCTGGACTGATACCTGGCAGTTGAAATTTAACATAGATAAATGTAAGGTAATTCATGCAGGGATCAGAAATATAAAGTACAGATATTTTATGGGTTCCACTGAAATGAAGGAAGCTAATATGCAAAGGTGGGTAGTAACGCGTTACATTTACTCCGTTACATTTACTTAAGTAACTTTTTGGAAAAATTGTACTTGTAAGAGTAGTTTTAATGCATGATACTTTTACTCTTACTTGAGTAAGAAATTTCAAGAAGAAACGGTACTTTTACTCCGTTATTCTAAGACATATGTTGCTCGCTACTCGCTACTTTCATTTTAATAATCTGTTATTCGCTACACAGGTGATTTTTTTGTCATACTAGTCCAAGGGTTCTGTCACATGATTCTTTTTCGCCAATCAAATGTAGCTAATAACAACGCGTCACTCAGTTTCACCAATCAAATGGAGCCATACAGTCACATGACCACACAAAATTTACGCGGCGCTGCACAGAGCAGTGGCTGAAACGAGAAAACAATGGCGCAAACAACGGCATGTGATTTTGAACCAGAAGAAGCAAACACACCCCTGGCCTCACATTCGATCAATGTTTTCATTACAGACTATAAAACAGAACAGCTATGTCATGCACTGTCTTACGTGTCTGCCTAAGCGTGTCGACATTTCAACCTACAAGAACTCGACTTCGAACTTGAGGAAGTACGTTGCGGTATGTTGTAGTATATGTGTTTTGGCTGTGGATTTTATAACGTAATAACGTCATAAATAACTGTCAAATGTACATTGCTTTTGAGTAATTTATCACACTGCAGCCTCACAGACAAACACACATACACACACACACAATGCACAGCCTGTTCCTCCGTATAATCTCTGCCTTCTGAGCCTATTGTTATTGTTACGATGTTATTAGCATTTCCTGTGGTTGAATTTGCTTTAATTTCTGTTTAATATTTTGTCATTTTGTGAAAACGTTATTATTGTTTTAGTTAAAGAATTTGCAGTGCTATTTTGTTTTTGTCTATTTGACTACATTCATGCTCTGAAACAATAAATCAAAAGTTACTCAAGTTACTCAATACATGAGTAGTTTTTTCACTAAGTACTTTCTTACTCTTACTCAAGTAATTATTTGGTATTTGGAGTACTTTTACTTTTACTTGAGTCATATTATTCTAAAGTAACTATACTCTTACTTGAGTACAATATTTGGCTACTCTACCCACCTCTGCTAATATGAGACACATCTTGGTGTGTATATTGATGCTTCCATGTCCCACTCTCGCCAGTGTGGGGAAGCAATAAAAAAGGCCAATAGGATGTTAGGTTACATGCTACGATACTACGATTATATAATTCCTTGGTAAGGATATTGTGTGCAGGTTTGGTCACCATATCTTAAAAATGACATAGCAGATATCATCAGTTCAATTCAATTCAATTTTACATAGCACCTTTCACAACATAGTTGTCCCAAAGCGCTTTACAGGGTTGTGTTATGATACATACAACATAAATAGAGGGACATACAAAACCGGGAAAAAAGGAAGGAAAGAAATTGAATAAAGAAAGACAGAAGACAACAGAGGAGTGGAATGAAAAATTCCCAAGTAGGGAGAAAAAAAACCTCTGGGGGTCCAAGGTCAACTGGCTGCCCAACCCCCCTGGGCATACTAACATCACTGAAAACTGAAAAGAATGGACATGCTTGCTAAAAGGTAGGTATATGCTGTGATTGAGAATGAAGACAAAGTCCATCAATTAGTTCGTTATCCCTGTTGGCCTCTGAGGGGTGGCCAAAGTCTTTTCACTATGTTCAGCTGTGTCGGGTGGCACTGAAGGCTGCACCCACGGTGATACAGTACGCATGACCTATTTGTGATGTCACCCCTCCATGGGACTGAACCAGGACTCCAGCTCAGATGGTGCCCACCCTGGGCTTCACCCGGACATGTGGGAAGACAGAGGGCATGGATGGTCAGAACATGCGTTGACACATAAACGGACAAGCATCATAGATTAAAATGACATGTACAGCAGCATCTGCAGCCATAGTTATGGTGTGGTAGGTTGCGAGTAAGCTAAACTAAAGTAATGGGTCTTCAATTGAGATTTAAAGACCAAGACCAAACTGGCATCCCGAACATAGGCTTGTAAACCATTCCACAATATAGGGGCCCTGTAGCAGACTGCTTTTGAAATACACTCACTATATTTATATCGTATAGGAAAAAAGGGAGGTGGTGTTGCAGTATCTGTAAAGGAAAACTTGCAGGCAAGGGAACTTACTGATATAAATAAAACTACGGAAGCAATATGGGTAAAATTAGATGCTAAAAACTCAAATAGCCTAATTGTCGGTGTTTATTACAGAACACCTAATATAGCTGCTGAGGAAAGCAGATTGTTATACAGTGATATTAGGACTATGAGCAATAAAAACGATGTGGTAGTTATGGGTGATTTTAATCTACCAGGAATGCAGTGGGACATTGTCACTGGCTCTTCAGAAAATGAACAGGAGATGGTGGAATTAGTACAGGATTGTTTTTTTACTCAGTTTGTTAACACCCCTACCAGGGGAGATGCCATTCTTGATCTTGTTCTCTCTAATAACCAGGACAGGATTGGTAAATTAGACGTTTTAGAACCACTTGACAGTAGCGATCATAACATGGTCAAATTTGAGGTTAAGTTTAGTGTTCGAAGAGCTAAGTCCAAATCAAAAATATATAATGTTAGGAAGGCTGACTTTAAGTGTATGAGACTAAAACTAGAAACTGTGAACTGGATGGAGTTAAATAACAAAACTGTTGAATACCTGTTTCCAGCAAGAATAAATCTAGGAAATTGCAACCTAGGTGGTTTACTAGGGAAATAAAGCATAAAGTAAGGAGGAAAAGGGCTTTGTTCCAGCAATGGAAAATAACTGATGATGACAGAATTAAGCAGGAATATCTAAGTCTACAGGCTGAGTTAAAAAATTATATTAAGACGAGCTAAAAGAAATGTCGAAAGGATGGTTGCATTGGAAGCTAAGGATGATGTTAAAAGTTTCTTCCAGTATTTTAACTCTAAAAGAGCTCTAAAACCTGAAATTACTAATCTGCAGGACAGTAAGGGTCTTATAATAGTAAACAACATTGATATAGTAAATGAGTTCAATGATAGTTTTGCACGGGTATTCACTGTTGAGGACCTTAGTAATTTACCAGTTATTACCTTTCCAGCATCGTCTATAGCTAATATATATATATAACTGAAGCAGATGTTTTGCAAAGCCTAGCTAAGCTCAAAATAAATACATCACAGGGACCTGATGGCATCTTACCTATACCGCAGGGTTCAATTTTAAGACCACTATTGTTCCTAATTTACATAAATGATATGGATACCAATACATACAGTAAACTTGTGAAATTTGCAGATGACACCAAGGTGGGTGGTGTAGCAGATACTGAATTAGCGGCTCAGCAGCTACAGCGGGATCTTGATTTAATTAGTGACTGGGCCGATACCTGGCAGATGAAATTTAACGTTGATAAATGTAAGGTACTCCATCTAGGGAGCAGAAATATAAAGTACAGGTATTTCATGGGTGTCACTGAAATAAAGGTAGCTGATCATGAGAAAGACCTTGGTGTGTATGTTGATGCTTCCATGTCCCATTCTCGCCAGTGAGGGGAAGCAATAAAAAAGGCCAATAGGATGTTGGGGTATATCTCCAGGTGTGTGGAGTTTAAGTCCAGGGAGGCAATGCTAAGATTATACAATTCCTTGGTGAGACCTCACCTAGAATATTGTGTGCAGGTTTGGTCACCATATCTTTAAAAGGACATTGTGACCTTAGAAAAGGTGCAGCGTAGGGCCACAAAAATGATTCCTGGTCTTAGAGGAATGTCATACGAGGAAAGGTTACTTGAGCTAAATCTGTTCAGTCTCAAGCAAAGGAGACTGAGGGGGGACATGATCCAGGTATATAAGATTCTAACAGGTTTGGATGCTGTTCAACCAAATAGTTACTTCAGCATTAGTTTAAATACACGAACTTGTGGCCATAGGTGGAAATTAGCGGGAGAACATTTCAAGCTGGATTTAAGGAAGCACTTCTTTACACAGCGTGTAGTCAGAATATGGAATAGCCTTCCTGATAATGTAGTGCAAGCTGAATCCTTGGGTTCCTTTAAATCAGAGCTAGATAAGATTTTAACGACTCTGAGCTATTAGTTTAGTTCTCCCCAAGCGAGCTTGATGGGCCGAATGGCCTCCTCTCATTTGTATAGTTCTTATGTTCTTATGTTCTTATATTCTTATATTTGGAATGACAAGGAAACTTGCATTCTGTGACCTGAGTGGACAACACAGCTTGTAAACTTGAAGTAATTCTGTCAGGTAGGCAGGAGGTAGATGTTTAAGTGCCTTATATGTAAGTAGGAGAACTTTGAAGTCAACTTTAAACCTAACGGGAAGCCAATACAACGAACTAAGAACAGAGGTTATGTGTTCAAACTTCCTGCTCCTGATGACAATTCGAGTTGCTCCATTTTGAATATGCTGCAAGGTATTTATTATGCAGGGTGTACTCCCAGATAACAGAGCATTACAGTAGTCTAACGTACTGTATACAAAGGCATATATCAATTTATCTGTGTCTTGAATAGTAAGAAATTGTCGCAGTATGGCGATTTGGTGTAGCTGTAAGAAGCATGCCTTCCATATTGCATTTACATGTGATTTAAATGAAGGTCTTGTTTCCCCAATAAATCCCTCGTTTCCCCAACTCCCTGGACTCCCACTCCTCTGTCCCTGCTCTGTGCCCATTCGGCGCGTAACACTGAGGGAAAAGTTCAGCCCTTTGGAGTGAAGTGCGGAAATTATAATACAGACTCTCCTCTACTTATGAACTTTCAACTTACTAACTTTCAGACATAAGAATGAAGAGGACTGTCCAAATTGTGTTCCTTGGGCTCCTGTTTCCTGTCTGCAACATATTTTTTTTTTTCTGTTCACCAATTCTGCCTAGTTTGACTTCTGACTGCTACTCCTGCTTCGCAGCATACAGTGGCTTGCAAAAGTATTCGGCCCCCTTGAACTATTCCACATTTTGTCACATTACAGCCACAAACATGAATCAATTTCATTGGAATTCCACGTGAAAGACCAATACAAAGTGGTGTACACTTGAGAAGTGGAACGAAAATCATACATGATTCCAAACATTTTTTACAAATAAATAACTGCAAAGTGGGGTGTGCGTAATTATTCAGCCCCCTGAGTCAATACTTTGTAGAACCACCTTTTGCTGCAATTACAGCTGCCAGTCTTTTAGGGTATGTCTCTACCAGCTTTGCACATCTAGAGACTGAAATCCTTGCCCATTCTTCTTTGCAAAACAGCTCCAGCTCAGTCAGATTAGATGAACAGCGTTTGTGAACAGCAGTTTTCAGATCTTGCCACAGATTCTCGATTGGATTTAGATCTGGACTTTGACTGGGCCATTCTAGTACATGGATATGTTTTGTTTTAAACCATTCCATTGTTGCCCTGGCTTTATGTTTAGGGTCGTGTCGTATCAGTCACATAGCATTGGTCTTGCGCTGTTATGTCTTGCGTTGTATCCAGCTGAACAGAAAACATTCCAGCTTTCTGGATCTCAGTGGAGATGTTTTGCTGAATTAAGTTCCGGATGGTATCAATCACAGAGTTGACGGTCGTTTTAGACAGTAGAGAGATGAGGGAACCTCTGCCTCTTGATCCTGGTGACACATGCAACTTTTTGCTCTTCTCAATCACATTACTTAGATGCTCTTTTAAACACACATCATATTTTCCCAATAAAATGATCAGCTCCAAAAAATTTCCATGGTCGAGGCCATCATTGTCCAGGGTATACGCAGCCTCACTCTCCACCTGTCTGTAGCTTTGGCCCCTCTTTCCTATCACTTTTACAACCTCCACTACCCGTTCCAAAACCTGACGCCTCTTCTTGACCTGATTTCTGTGCTCTGTCAGCTGTCTGCCCCCCAGTAGGTTTTTCATGTCAGCTTTTGAGCAGTTTAAAAAATAAGCTTCAGCACAAATTCTGTGTGCCATGCTTTTTTCATGCTCTTCCAATCTCTGGTGCACATGTCTCCAGTCTGACATTCCATTTATGAAAATGCTGGAGTCAGTTGGCTTGCTGAAGGCCAGACAAAAAACAAAATAAAGCATGACGTTCAAGACAATATGTCAGCCACTTTCTGCTTTTGCCATCTTTACTGGTGAACACCTTCTTCACCACAGGGTTTTTAGCATCCTGTTTGGGGTGATGATTTAAAAACACCTGCATCATGGCAGGCTCAAGACGGGCAAAGTAGTCTACAGCCTGTTCCTCCCTGTCTCTCTCCTCCACTGCTAACTCAACCTGGCTTGACTATACATAAGGACAGAGAGAAATGATTGAATAATTAAAATAATCAAATAGCATCATCTAAGTTTTTCTAGAGAAGGGCTGTCGATGGCCGTTATGTGTTTTAAAGGGTTACCATTAGAATAGTCGGCAGAAGTTGCAATTGAATAAGTTAACTCTGCTAACCTAGCTACAAAAACAATGCAAAATAGCTTATGCTGTGTAATTTGACATTAGCTGACTGAGTGGCTAGTGCAGTAACAGACTGATAATATGACAGACTTTATAATAGTGACAACGATTAGTTTGTCTTATTATAATTAGGGGTGGGCATGGATTATTTTTTTTTTATCTAGATTAATTTAGAAATTAATCATTTGAATTCTGCCAAAGACATTCAGAATATCTGTGCTACCTAAATAATGATTAAAAGTAACTAGTGTTTCAGGGGGTCGTTAGAGAATGTTTTGTTTCACAGACGTACTTGGTGATTTTAATCCCCTCCGAATCTGCTATGTCTGTGTTTTTCTCTCACAACCTCTGTGATAATTTCCGAATGCGATGTCTTTGATATACTTTTTAATTCTTTCATCATAGCTTGCATAGTATAAGACCCAGCTCCCAACTTTGTGAATAGATTAACGGCAATATTTTTTTTATCGCGCAATAAGAGTCTCGCATTTACATAGCACGTTAACGCCGATAACGGCCCACCATTAATTATAATATTAATTAATTTAGGTAAATCATCATCTTCCTCGTGGCCCAGCCAGGCCCACACACGCTATCCTGCTGCATCCGCCCTGTTAAATCATGTAGCTACCATGCTTACCGTTTCAACTATACTCTCCTCCTGCTCACTCTGTCTCTGTCCCTCCTTGACTTCACTGTCAGACACCTGCTCCTCTGCCTGGGTGCCGCCATGACTAGTCACCTCTCCTCCATGTGCTATGTTCACCTGTTTAGTGTCGTCAGGTAACGTTACTGTTGGCTTGGAAACCGAATCTACAGCATTAAACATGTCGGTTATTTTTGCACATGTTGAGGCATCAACCTCTAGATTTTTTTTTTTTTTGGCCCGCAACTTCTCTGCACCCCCCTTTCACTTTTGCTTCTCCATCCTAAATCCACTGATTTCTGGCTCTGAGCCACTGACTGCTTCTGACACAAGAAACAGAGGGGGAGGGGTGGAGCCTGTTAAGAGATGATTAGGCCAGCCCAGTGTCAGTATGGAAAATGAACCAATGGGCCGATGTCCCTGCTTTATGGGCCGGTCGTTGGCCAATTAAAAAAAAAATAAAAAATTCATATTATATCGACCAGCCCCCAAGTGCGTCGGCCCACCAAGCATTTGCCCGGTATGCCAGATTACCAGTCCAGCCCTGATTGTGGGGACCAAATATACCCCAAAATGTGATAGACGTCTGTTGTTACGTTGTGGAGACCATTTTCAGGTCTCCACAAAGATCTGTGAATGCAATTAAAAAAAAAAAAAATGTCAAAAGTCTCATACTTTGTTTGGTTACTTTTGGTTAAGGTTGGGCCTAGGTAGGGGTTAAGGGTGTTGTGATTGGGATTAGGGTTTTTCCCATAGAAATGAACAGAAGGTCCCCATTTACATAGGTATGTCAACGTGTGTGTGCGTGTGTGACTTTATTCTGAAGATATTTAATACTCTGAAAAGTATGCTTTACAGAGCTACTAAAGGCAACAAAGGCAGAACAGTAAAACTGTAGATTTAATTTATGGTTTTATTTCAAAGCATTCTAAAGTTTTCTTTACAACAAGCAACACATTCAGTCTAACATTCACAAAGACATCCTGTCCATCAGCAAGAGCCAGTTTGCAGTTTTTACCAGGGTTCTCATGCTTGACAGCACATGTTCATTACCTGTAACATTCAAAGGCTATGCAAGAGTAAAGTCTTTCACAAAATAATGCAAGGGTGACTTAACAAAAGCCAGATAAATGGTACCAATGCTGGTTAGTTAACAATCAGCAATCCACTATATGTGGCTTTCAACTATTTGTGAGTGAAGCTGAATTACAACAAGAACTGGAAGGGCCTAGAGACAATATGTCAGTCCTTGTCAGCATACAGCAGAAAGCCAGTAAAAGTGCTGTCATCCTCACTGCTGGAATACACCCCATTCCAGTCCCGCAGGGTTTCAAGCCAAACCTGGTCACCAACAGTTAACTTTAGCATTACTAGGTTGGAAGCCTGATCAATATCTTGGCCATAGAGAGAGTCACGTGTGCGCAGTCTCCTGATACCATTGACCACCAGAGCTGCACGCAGTGGTCGGTTTCGCACAGTAATGTGGTAGGTGAAGATGTAGACACCGGAGAAGGTGCAGTTAAATTTGCTGATGTTAAGGTCATAATGCCCATCGTCATTATAAAAGACTTTGTCAAACTTGATTGGGAGGCCTGGTGCTGGGAAGGACTTGCTGGGGAACAAGCCGACGCTGAACGCAGAGCGGTTCTGCATCTCGCTTTCCCCTTGTGAGCCCTTTGGGCCCCGGAGTCCTCGAGGACCCTTAGCCCCTTTGTTACCCTTTGGCCCACTAATGCCCCTCACTCCCTGCGCTCCAGGGGCTCCTCGTACCCCCATCTCCCCCTTCGCCCCTGCAGGGCCCATGTCGCCTTTGGCTCCTGCTATGCCAGGAGGTCCCTGTGCACCAGGCAGCCCCATTTCTCCCTTGACAGTGATATTCAGGCACTCTCCCTTCTGCCCAATGTCCCCCTTTTCTCCAGCTGGCCCCGGAGGCCCCACAGACCCCTGTTCCCCTGTGTCCCCCCTCTCGCCCTTGATCCCATTCTCACAGCGGTCACCTTTTTCCCCCTGCTCTCCTTTAAAGCCAGGAAAGCCCATGTCTCCTTTTTCCCCCTTGGGGCCAGGGTCGCCTGTAAGATTCAACAATAGCACCATGGAAATGGCCTCGTTGTTTTAGATAACCAATTTCATGCACTTTAAGTGTTTCAGATATCTTGTTCATAATTAGCTGAATGTTTCAAATACAGACCTACCTTTTTCTCCAGGTTTTCCCACAATGCCTGGAATTCCAGCAAGCCCACTGGCTCCTTGGTCTCCTTTGTCTCCTGATAGAAGTAATAGACAATGAATTTAACTTACCCTCATATTGACTATCATACTAATTCAAAATACAGAAGATGTCCGTCCAAATTCCATAACTACTTTTCAAGTACAAGATGATTGTGAGCTTGGAGCTCATGAAGCACAGGTAGGGAGTACCCAGGACAGGGTGCCAGACCATCACAGGACACATACTCACACACCAGGTAACATGCTGGAAGAAATTTAGAAACACCAGTTCACTTAGCTGCGTGCATTTCAACAGTGGCATGAAACATTGGTAGCCAGAGAAAGCCTACATATTCCCATGATGAATATGCAAATTCATACACACAGAATCGGGATCTGGAAAGGACTTTGGAGGTTTTGTACCACAGTGCTACCAACTGGGCCACCATCTCATGTTGGTATGATGATACGTTTAAAAATCTGTTCTCCTCCTCATGACTATGTACTGGATAAATGATTATATAAGTGCTTTGTGTTCCAGCGTTGCACTAGCCTTTTTCTCCTTTTGGGCCCATTGGTCCTTGGATTCCCACTACACCAGGTAGTCCTCGGGGTCCTATCTCACCCTTTTCTCCAGGAAGTCCTGAAACACACACATTAGGTGAGTAAAACACACATCCGTGATTTTAGTTCTATATAAGGAATACAGGAATAAAACAGGGCAGTGCTTCTCTTTCCTAATTTCAATTAAGCTTCACAGTAACATTTTGCTTGGGACATAAATAATGTAGTAGTACATACTTAATGCATTAATTAACCACTGTTAGTTCATCACTAATCAATCATAATGGTTCATGTATTTCACTGGATTAATTAACTAATTAGTTAACTGTTAACTAATATAGTTCCTGAATGGAATGCATGAACTGTCATGATTGACTAATGATGAACAAACATGGGATAGGTATGTAACTAACACTTAGTTACTGGTTAATTAGTACATCAAGAAAGCGTGAACTACTACATTATTTGTGTCCCTCATGTTGATAGGTTGTTGCTATTTTGCTATCATTACCTGGCAATCCTGCCTCACCCATCGGGCCTGGGAGACCTCTTTCTGGTGGGCAGCACTCGCAGAAGTTAAAGAAGCACTCATTGTAATCCAGGCTGTAGTTTCCAGGTGGAACACCAGGAGGTGGCAGGGAATCTGTGTGGTATTCTGGGAAGGCATGGTCAGGAAAAGTTGTACTATCTGTTGCAGCCAGTGAGTAGGCATCCATGGACTCTGTGGTCTCCTCGGCTGTGGTGCTGGATGCACTGGTGGGAGTGGTGGGGCGGATCCCCTGCCGCCCAGGGGCGATCGGGGGCCTTGCTGGAGCAGGGAGGCGACCAGGAGCTGGAGGCTTGGTGTATGGCTGTTTAGGCCAGCGAGTGGTCTTAGCCATAGTGGGGGGCACCAGCAGTACAACTATCATGGCAGCCAGCAAGGCCAGAGGCAAAGGGAGCATTGCCATCTGTACAGGGAAAAGTTTTTTTCTGTGGAAGCATCAAAGGGTAACATTCTTAGTAAGCACTGCATTCTAATCACACATGGATGAAGCAAAAAAAAAAAAGTCAACACAGAAATAACAAAAATTATGTTTTTGTAGCATGTAGTTCAAAAAAATGAAATTCTCATTATTACTCATTAATACTCATTTACCACTTATTAATCATTTCTGTCTAATTAATTTCCCCAAACTGGAGGGTAAGATATCAGAGCCATATTTGTTTGAATGCCTTGCAAAATCATCAGGAATAATTTGATAAATAAAACTGCATGTTAACCTGCCATGAGCTGAATAAATTCAATGGCACAGCAGTTGACATTCACATTTATATGTTCACATTAATGAAAAAGCTCTAAAAGCTCTACAAAGACATACATGCAATAACATTATAATTCTATACATATGTGAATGTTAATTTTTATGAAAGATATTCCTAATTCTACATTCGCATCTCTGACTGTGGCAGAATACTAGAACAGTACTACTTACTAATTTAAAGAATTAGAATGTTGTTTTTTCCATCTCCCGATGGCCTTCTGGAGACTGCACATGTCCATCCTTTTTATTAAATGCTGTTACCGCAATGACTCACTGTTCCACCAATAGCTGGTTTGGAATCAGAATTGGAATGCATCTTATTGGCCGTTGACTTTGAGTGAAATCTTAATATGTTTGAGAGAGTGAGAGCTAGCTGGCTCAGCCTTTCCTCTCTATGTCCTCCTTGTACTTTCTTCCTTTGTGACACAGAACACCAGCCTCTCGTGTGTCTTGCAGTCACTAAAAACCTGAGTTCACTGATCAGCCAAATACAATGCTTAGGAGGATGCACCCCATATCCCTCATGCTATAGTGGGGTTACCTCATATCCATGGGATCCCAACGGAAAAAAACAACAGAGCCAGCATTGCACAGAGAGGGTCTTAAATGGACTACAACTGGAGAGAGGGGGGCTTTCTACAGGTGTAATAACCTTCCTCCTTGGCAACACCTTAAAGGGGATGATAACCACTATCCTTGGCAATATCTAAAAGGGGATTAAAAGAACAAAAGCCTTTACCGGTGACTTAAAACCAACAACAGTCCTTAGAACATGGTATTGATATTAAAGAAGACATAACTTTATCCTGTTTTTTAAAATGCCCTTGTGCTTCAGTTTCCCTTTTCTGTAATGCCAGCAGGTTAAAGGTTTGATCCTCAGTGGAATCATGCCACAGACTTGCTTTTCTGCTTTTCTGGCAGGGAGTCAATGCTGCAGAGTTCGGAATATTCCACATAGGTGTATAGGGCCTTGTCACACGACTTTGATGATGGTTAGAATAACCAACTCCCACAGCCCTAATGGAGATGGAAATGTTTCAAAAGGTTGAAATATTTTAATATCATATTATCCAGTCATGAATTCATACAAATAATAAAGAATGAATGAAAAAATGTTCTTTTTACTTATACTTAATTTGTATATATCAAATCCTTCTAAAACAGTAGATCAAACACCACACACTAGTAGTTGAAACTAGCGTGAAAAATATCATGCAAAGAAATAGATTTAATAGATTACAATATCTATATTGAAGCAGAATTAATGTAATTATATTGAATTCATAAAAATTTCAAATATTTTCAACTGACCAACCTGAATGTAGCTCTCCTGCATAAATCAGTATGTAGCCTTCCTGCCCTCACAAGACCATCACCCTGACACTATAATACCACAAATTTCTAGAGAGGTTGGATTTTTTGTTTTATATGCATTGCGTAAACCAGATGCTTATAAAACGTGTGACATTCATTAGTTTTTCTCGATTGCTTTTGGCACATTTCATTAAAAATACTTTAAATTCTCACAGCTATAAGTGCATTTCTCAAAACAATTCATGCATATTGTTGTCATGTCGAACAGAGGGAAAACATAACCCGAAGGTAACCTTGATGCAGTCAACCCCTCACGGAGGACTCCATTAAGGCAGGGAAAGAGAACTTGGGTACAAACAAGTAACAAGTAATGACAGAACTAGGGAATACAGGACTAGGAAGCACTTAAATATGCAGGCAACAACAGGCAAACAAGAAACAGCTGGAAGTGATTAACAAAGGGATCAGAATGAGAGGAATGAGCGATAGAGCTAGTGAATGTTAGGTGTGGCGAGTTAAGCCACGCCCAGGGGAAAAGTCAGGAGGATATGACAGACAGGACAGATGGGGCGTGACAGCAACCCCAAAAACACGTGCCCTCTGGACATGAAGAACAGGCAGGGGAAGGGATCCAGGGACCAAACAGGAGGACTGACACATGGGGGCATGACACCAAACCAGACAGGGCACAGCAGGAAAAACCCCAAAAAAGATACCAAAGCCAGAATACCAGACAAGCCACCAGATGAACGGAGCAGACTAAAAGGAGATGATGGGCAGGAAGGGAGCTACTGTACTGAACAGACACTAGATACACCAGAGTGGATAGGACAGACAATTTGACAGGAGGTAAAACAAACCGAGACTCAAGATAAACACAGACATCAATAGTGAACTGAGAGCAAAAAAGACAAAGGGCATAGGGAAAGATTGGACAGCACATAACAAGACAGGACAGACAGATAATGAAACCCTTGATACAGGAATGGGACCAAAAGAGGGATCCAGAGAGAACTTAAAATGAATAAAAATATAAAAAATGGTGAAGCTAGGGAAATCCAAGGGAAAGCAAGACTTAGGGGCAAAAACTGAGATGTCAGAATGACATGGGACAGTTCAGGGGGTTCTGGAACCCCAAATGGTTCCCTCTCAGCCTGCACGACCTTGGGTTGTGCAGCTGTCTTTGTCTGAATGGCGGGTCCTCTCTAGGTCGCAGGGTCTGGGGACATCTCTGGTCCAGTGAGGCCAGAGGGCACTGAGAGGCTGACAAGTCTAGGGGGCCACAGGTCTCGAAGGCTTCAAGGATGGTAAGGGGACTATCAAGCATCACGGGACCCTCTGGACACCTGCATATGTGCAAGAGAGACAGATACTAGAGAGCATTATAGGATTCAACGGTCCTTGGTGAAGCAATTCTGAATTATTTCCAGCAAGGGAGATCCTGGATATAATCACAGGGCAAGAAGAGTTCAAGGGGAGAGCAGGGCTAGCTCTCCTTTGGCTTTTATTACCTCTTTCACACCAAGCCCTGGATGGAGCTGGTGCTGGTGCTCGGCCAGAACTGGGCTGGAGCTCACATTGGCCCCACCAAAAATCATTTTGCATTCACACTGCATTTGGTCCTGAAAGGGTAGAATGGTGATGTCAGTGTGTGCGTGTTGCTGTGGGAGGGGTACTGTTTAAGAAGTGAAGACAAAAATGGAGGAATGTGAGATGCGAATGTTAATGTTCCCAACACTGTTCACTAAAAATTTCTGAGTGTCCCACAAGCCATTTCAATACATATCAGAATCAAAATCAGAATCAGCTTTATTTGCCAAGCGTGCTGGGGCACACAAGGAATTTGGTTCCGGCAGCTAGAGACTCCCTAGTACACAGACACTGTACAAACAATAAATTACACTATACAAGATATAAAATTTGAAATATACACACATGGGTAACACAGTAATACAAGTATAAGGTGCGAGGTTGAGTGCAAACAGAGTTTAAGGGGGGGAAATTTACAGAAGGCAGGTGACACAGCTTAGTTGTTTAAGAGGGTGATGGCCTGAGGGAGGAAGCTGCTCCTATCTCTGGTGGGTTTTGTATACAGAGTTCTGTAGCACCTGCCAGAGGGGAGGAGCTGGAAAAGATTGTGTCCAGAGTGTGACGGATCTGCAATGATTTTATCTGCCCGTTTCCTAGTCCTTGTGTAGTACAAGTTCAGGATGGAGGGCAGGGGGGCATCAATAATTTTTTCCGCTGCCTTCACTGTTCGCTGCAGTCTCCCTTTGTCCTGTTTAGTGGTTGCTCCAAACCACACTGTGATTGATGAGCAAAGGACAGACTCAATGACAGCAGTGTAGAACTGTCCTATGACTTATTTCTGCACTTCAGCGGTCAAACACGAACTACTGTTTGTATGTTCCAGTTGAAAAGCAGAGCGCAATCAGAAATGCATTCATGGATGAACAGTGAGTCATGCATGCCAATAGGAAAGAGCTATACGGCAGGCATCCCTGTTTTCCTCTAATAGAGGCAAAGATATGCCTCATTCTCCTTTTAGGTCTCCTATGGTAGGTATTCCCTTGGAACCAAGAGTGGGGATGACCTGGGTCTTAGGCGGTGACAGGATCCCCCGGAGCATGGCTTTTTTCAAGACCTAGGGAATCCCACTCCAAGTCCAAGGGCCTCTTCCAGGTGCCTCTATTTAAGGCTTGTGTTTTTGTTCGTCGTAAGGGGTCTTTTGAGCCGCACTTTGTCTGGTTCCTCACCCAGGACCTGTTTGCCTTGGGTGACCCAACCAGGGGCTTAAAACCCCAGGCAACTTAGCTTCTGGGATCATTGGAACACGCAAACCCCTCCACCATGATAAGGTCTTGGCTCCAGGAGGGGGCTCCCTTTATTATTTTGGAGATAAATGATAGAGACTGGTCTATAGTTTATCATTTCCAAGGGATCCAAGTTTGGCTTCTTCAATAGACGTTTAATTATTGCTAGTTTAATAGATTTTGGTAGATGGCTAATGCTGATGGAGGAGTTAACTATTGCTAATAGCGGTTCAATCACTGCCAGGATCATCTTTGAATAAATTTGTTGGGATAGGGTCTAGCATACATGTAGATGAATTGGAAGATAAAATTAAGGACGTCAGTTCTGAGTGGTTAACCATGCTTCAAATAGGGCGGTGTCAAGGCCAGAGAGTGTATTTATTGGAATATTCAAAATGTTCTGTCTAATTGAATATATTATTTGGTCAAACAATTGCATAAAGTCGTCACTGGAAAATAACGTGGGCACACTTTGAGTAGTAGTCTGGTTATTAGTCAGCTTGGACACCATATTAAATAGGAATCTAGGATTATTTTTAGTTATTTCAATTAGTTGTGATAGATACTCTGATACTGTCCCGGCTCAAAAGACCAGGCTTTCCCTCAAAAGTTGACCAGTTATCTACAAAACCTATGCTGTTTTCAGAGCACCACCTTGACAGCCAGCAGTTCAGTGACCAAAGCCTGCTTGCTGTAGGTCTCAGTGCCATTTCTAGCTGGGAGGGGGCCAGAGATAATTACTCCCTGGGACATTGTCTTGGCTAGCTCACACACTTCTTTAAAATTACTTTTTGTAACCTCAGACTGTCTGAGCTTGACATCATTGCCGACATGGACAACTATCTGGAATATCAACATTTATTTCTGGCCAATACTTTAAGATTAGCCCTGATGTCTGGCGCTCTGGTTCCCGGTAAACAATTTAGACTGCTGGTGCTGCTAACAGTCTAGCTATTTTCACGTGTCTTAGGATACAATCACCTACCACCAGAGCACTTTCTACAGGCGTCTCAGTGAGTGTTTCACTGATTGGGGAAAATCTGTTCGACACACTGAGAGATGGAAAGTGGTGCTCGGGAGTAACCTTCACTAAAGGTCGGGCTTTCCGTCGCTGAGTTGTCACCCACTTGCCCTGCTGCATGGGCTCTAATGTCGGAGCTTGGGCCATGCTATCTAAATCGAATTCTGAAGCCCCCAGACTCCCTGACTGCAAACCTGCAACTAACTGGCTACCTGGCGACTATGCTAACGTCTGGAGGTGTGACTCTACAGTATAACTCTCTGTATAACCAGAGGGTTTCAGGTTCCAGCCCTGGTTCCTCCTGACCCCATCAAAGTGTCCTTGAGCAAGACACTAAACCCCAAACTGCTCCCGGTGAGCAGGTTGGTGCCTTGCATGGCAGCCTCCACCCCCGGTGTATGAATGTGCGTGTGGATGGGTGAATGTGAGGCATGAAATGCAAAGCACTTTGAGTACTCGTAAGAGTAGAAAGCTTGAAGATCTTTCACGGAAAGTTTAAAGGTCTAATCAATCGTTGGTCTCTTCGAATTAGAAGTTCGAGTTAAAAATAAATATAAATGCAATTTAAGTTTTGAAAGGAAAAAAATTTGCGATGCCAACCAGCATAGTGTGTTCTACTGCAATGGCAACCCATAACCAAACCTGTCTGGATCCCTAAAAAGTTAATAATGTGATTTTTGGGTTTTCCTTCGCTATTGCTTTCTCTATGTTTTATATCCTCATATGAATATAAAGACTCCATGAAAGTAATTTCTCATACTTATTTACACTCAGCCATAAAAATAAAACCACCTGCCTAATATTGTGTAGGTCCTAATCGTGCTGCTAAAACACCTCTGAACTGTTGAAGCATGGATTCTACGAGACCTCTGAAGGTGTCCTCTGGTATCTGGCACCAAGAGGTTAGCAGCAGATCATAAGAACATAAGAAATTTACAAATGAGACGAAGCCATTTGACCCATCATGCTCGTTTGGGGAGAACTTAACTAATAGGTCAGAGTTGTTAAAATCTTATCTAGCTCTGATTTAAAGGAACTCAGGGATTAGCAGGAAGACTATTCCATACCCTAACTACACACTGTGTAAAGAAGTGCTTCCTCAAATTCTTATTAAAATGTTCTCCCACTAATTTCCACTTATGCCACATACTCCTTTAAGTCCTGTAAATTGTGAGATGGGGCTTCCATGGATCAGACTTGTTTGTTTAGCAAATCCTACAGATGCTTGATGAAATTGAGATCGGGGGAATTTGGAGGCCAAGTCAACACCTTGAACTCTTTTTCATGTTCCACAAACCATTCCTGAACACATTTTCCAGTGTCACAGAGCACATTATCCTGCTGAAAAATGTTATTGCCATCAGGAAGTATCATTGCCCTGAAAGGGTATATGTGGTCTGCAGCGATGATTAGGTAGGTGGTATGTGTCAAAGTAACATTCATACCAGGGCCCAAGGTTTCCCAGCAGAACATTACCCAGACCATCACACTGCCTCTGCCAGCTTATCTTCCCTCCATAGTGCTTCCTGGTGCCATCTCTTTCCCAGGTAAACGATGTATATGCAACAGAAAATGTGACTCAACTGACCAGGTCACCTTCTTCCATTGCTCCATGGTCCAGTTCTGGTGCCCATTGTATGGACTTTCAACAGTGGACAGGGGTCAGCATGGGCACTCTGACTGGTCTGCACATCTATCTTCCTATTATAACCAGCATTAACTTTTTCAGTATAAATAAACATCATCTGAACAAATAACACAAAAACAAGCGTGAACATCAAGTACATATATTTAATAAATGGCAGAACCTCCTTCTGTAGCTACTGATGAGACCTGTACAATGTTTAGGAGTTGTTTTGGCCTTTTGCTCTTTATAGCACTGCTTCACTTCATTGTTATTTTTGGATGAAATGCTTGCTTCAGATAATGCCACAGCTTTTAAGCAGGGTTAACGTTAGGATTCTGTCTTCAGTTTAGGCCATTCTGTTGCATGTCTATTCCTGTTTTGGTTCTGCCATGGTCCCTAAGCTTCAGCCCGTGAACGGATCCTCTAATGTTATCCTATATAGCTTCCTGTCACAAATCCTTTATCTCTTCAGTGTCAGGTTGCCCAGGGTCTGAGGTGCCAAAGCAGCCCATAACCATGATGCTCCTTTCATCATATTTCACAGTTGTGATTGTCGGGATTGCGGGTTCAGCGGGTAAGGTGAGAGAGCGCAAGGGCAAGCAAACGGGCAGGAAGCAGACAAGGAGGCGAAAGTCGGGGGAAACTGGGTATTTATTAAGGGATCGGGAAAAACGGGACGGAACACTGGCACTGACATCGACTAACATCAATGACGGACAAAAACCAGGGCAAGACGCGGACTCGAATAGACAAGACTGGGGGAAAATAATCGGACACAGCTGGGCGAGATCAGGGAAGCACACGTGGATAATCAGGGGGCGTGGCACACACGAGGATCGGACGAGCCGGGCATGACAGTGATGAGATCAGATCCTATTGTTTTTTTGCATGCAATTCTCACAGAAAGCTGAATGATCTTTCTATTTTGCTACTTTGGTGTGGCTGTACCAGAATGTGCTACAATGATTGAGGATACTTGTACACTTCCCTGCTAAAGAAGTTTACCACCTTCTGTTTAACATGCCACATCTTCGGACAACAGAGAAAATTAATGAATTGTTCTGTCTTTCTTAGAATTTTATCAGTGCTTGTGGTCCATGTGTGCTTTCTAAATTAATTGTTTCTAAATAAATTGTCGCTCTGCCTATACTGACTGGAACACTTGTATGTATTCAGGTCATGGTCAGAGAGGGAGGTGTCTACATCCATGAAGACGTCGAAACATTGTTTAGCAGCAGGATGCACTATGGGAAGAAGGTAAGGTTTTAAGAATTTACAGTTTTTTGTGGAAAGGTTTCTGAACTTCTGTGAATGTGACGCAAATGTAAATTAGCAAAGAATGCGTATGAGAGATGGTCATCAGCCTTGAGTTTGAGGAAGGACCTGCAGCCATACCAATTAGGCTTGTACTTTCACAGATAACTGTTAAAAATATGTCACCAAGGCCATGTAAGATGTCTTATCAAAATGTGATTTCTGTGACTTCTGACATTCAGGTATATTGTTTATGTATAACATTTTTCCGATACCTTCTATATGTTTATTGCTTTTCTGTAATATGTAAATTTAATGTATGTAAGCACGTTTGACCTAGCAGAATGCTATTTCACTTCTGTCATACACCTGCATGAAAGAAATGACAATAATTGATCTTGAACATATTACTTTTTTATTCATTTACCGTATGTATTGAACATATACAAACACTGGGACATATGTACAACAATATAATATTTTCCATATTCTGTATTGCCATAGGGAAAACGAATCCCTAAAGTTTCTTAAGGCAATTAAATATCAGATTACCAACTGATATGTTTTTATCTCAGATGCACAGTAACCTTGAGGGAGTTACCTCCAATGTTGTGATTTCAAGAACAGAACATACTTCTCTTTGGCCAAGGCTACATAAATCCTCACAGGGAATTATTTGCCAGGCATCATCATCTGGCATTGGCATCACTGACTGCATACCTACTTGAGAATATATAAGGTTTTGGAAAGTCCTTCTGGGCAGCAACATTCCAGTGCTGATTAATAGTGAATCAGTCAAATTAATCTGCTCTTAATTTTTTGGACCCTACAACATGAGCACACAGTGGCTTTTGTCTCTGGCTGTTTTGCTTTGTATTTTTCCCAGTGGGATCTATGGGCAGGACAGCCGTGTGAAGCTGTGTGGTCGTGAGTTTATCCGAATGGTAGTTACATCGTGCGGCAGCTCAAGATCAAAGCGCTTTACACCAGAGTTAGATGAGCAACATGTCAAACCCATTGGTGAGTAAAGTTGTCTCTCGAGAAAAACTTGAATTATAAATAATTATGAAGTCTCTGTAATTCTTAGGTTGTTGTATGTCATTGCATTTTTGTTATCAAAACCTGTTGCCAACATTTGAAATATGTATAACATATGGTACATATACAATATTCATTTCTTTGACATCTGCATTTGTATCTCACCATTCTGAAATATATGCTGAGAAGAATGTGGTAGATATATGGAACAATCGAAATGAATAAACCAGTGGTTACATTATATGGTCATTTTATTCATCTCCAGGAATGGTTTTGGAATGGCTTATGGGGGACCAATTCAGCTACCAGAGAGGCTTGGTCACCAATGAAATATCACAGAGACAAAGCAGAGATCCAGAGTCTTCAGGGATGGTTAGAGACTTTCCATCCTCCACAGAACATGCCAGATCATCATCAAAGGTCAAAAAGGAAACCAGAGATGTAAAGGACTCAAGATCTCCTGCAAATTTGCATGCTATATTTACTGAAACACAACATGATGCGGGTCCAGCTGGGGTATGCTGTAGATCTGGATGTACAATGAGTGAGCTGGTGCAGTACTGCTGAGTGTTCGCCATGTCATGTTGTTGCTTGATCTGATTTACTTTTAACTGAAGCCACTGTATACTTGTCTAAGGGTTTACCTTATGTTGGAGCATGTTTGTAGTCTTATAAAGAATAGCAAGTCTTGATCTGCTTAAGTGTTCAGTTTCACTGATTAGTGATGCCATGAAAAAGCATTTGCACCCTGTTTTCTAATTTTGCCCATGGCTAATAGAGTAATCATATCACTGTCAGGCCCTTGAGCAAGGCACTTAACTCCTGCAGGAGCTGCAAAAAAACTGACTCCAAACTTTACTCAATTTTATATTAGTGGGTGTATCTCATAGGCAGTACTGGCCTGCCCTATAGGGCGGCATCTAGGGCACCATTTGATTACAGAGCACAAAAGTGCAAATGCAAAAAAAAAAAAAAAACAAAATCAGAAGAAATGCTTTTGGCTGCATTACAAGACATCAGTTATTTACATTAGTTTTACAATTTCACTGCTTTTCTTATGAAACAGATGATAGCTTCTAGCTAGCAGCTAGATACCCAGTGCTACTGAAATGTTTGAAATATAAATGACAAAAAAAATGGCAAAATTTCTGCTGCTCTAGGGGGAGGGGCTATGGTGCCAGAAACCCCCAGGGCGAGTCTTACTCATGGGAGAGCAAGATGGGGCATCTGAAAACTACAGAATTCCTTTGTACCTGTACTTCTTTGCTTGTACAATGGTGAATAAAGTATTATTATCATCATTGTCATGTATTTAATAATGAAAGCAATGAGCAACTGTAGTCAATAAGTGATTGTGCCACCTTCAATTTGTATTGCAAATAATCACTTGCTAATAGACCTGGGCAATATGGCAAAATATCTTTTCATAATATAATAGACTGAAGTACACAATAAAAGAGGAATAAATGCAGCATAATCTGTAACCTATAGCAACTATACAAAAATATAAACATATACATGAATATGAATGTATAAAAGTGGACATCTAGCAACATCAGAAATTATTAAGAAGTTATTCAAAGCAAACATCAGTAGTAATTGAAAGATTGGTTACAGCAAAAATTACAGTATTAGAACACTGCACAGCCTCCTATTTGACAAACCCATTGTATTTTATCAGTTCTTGGTGTGTTCTTATATGTGTGTTTGCACGTGGTGCTCATTGTCAGACAGATCTGGTATGAAAGACCTGCATATCTCTTCTTCACACCCCATTGGTGCGACAGACTATCACTAAAAGAACTATTCAGTATTGTCAGAGTGTCATGCCTGGAGTGGGAAATGTTATCCAACAGGCATGACAACTTAGCCACCATTTTCCTATTCCTCACTATCTCCACTGGATCCAGAAGGCATCCTAGAATAGAGCTGGCCCTCCACATCAGCCTATTCAGTTTTTTTCTGTCACGTTTGGAGATGCTACTGCCCCAACAGACCACACCATAAATGATGGCTTATGCCACTACAGAGTCATTGAAGATCTTCAGGAATTCCATCTGCACTCCAAACAACCTGAGTCTCAGCAGCAAATACAGATTACTCTGTCATTTTCTGTTGAGGGCATTTGTGCTGTGAGTCCAGTCAAGTTTATTGTTCAGATGAACACCAGAGTACTTGTAAGACTCCATCATCACAGTGTCCATTCCCTGGATGTTCATTGGTTTAATTGGAGGATCTTTGTGTCTGTGAAAGTCTACCTCCAGCTCCTTAATTTTTCTGTGTTTTTCTGTCTTCTATGTTGGAGGTGGTTCTGCTGGCACTGGGTCAGTCCTCTGTGCTCCCTGTTGTCCCCATCTGTGATAAGGCCATCTCAGAGTCATCTGAGAACTTTTGTAGGTAGCAATTGGTGGTATTATAGGAGAAATATGTGGTGTACTAATTGGAGTTGCTAAATTGCCCGTAGGTGTGCATGTGTGAGTGAATGGTGTGTGAGTATGACCTGCGATGGGCTGGCCCCCCATCCTGGGTTGTTCCCTGCCTCGTGCCCATTGCTTCTGGGATAGGCTCCGGACCCCCCGCGACCCAGTAGGATAAGCGGTTTGGAAAATGGATGGATGGATGGATGTGTGGTATAGATGGTGAAAATAAACAGAGCCATCCTGTGGGGTTGCCAACCTGAAGGTGACACGTACCAGGTCCTCACATACTGCAGTCAGCTGGTGAGGTATTCCAGGATCCATGTGGTGAGGTGATGGTCCAATCCAGTATACTCCTTATTGTCCCTCAGGATTGTGGGTAGGATAGCATTAAAGCACGGAGAAATTAACGAACATAGCCCTTACGGTGCTTCCAACATTTTCCAGGTGAAACAGGCATCGATGTAGGAGGTAGATGACAGTGTCTGATCTTTAAAGGATTCTAGTTGAATATACGGGGCACAGTATGTACTAATGACCTCAAAATGGGCAAATTATTAATAGTAATTAAGTATAAATCATTACTCTATCAAAATTATATTAAACATGGTAATGGAAAGTGCCTGAAATTAGTTTTTATTTCAGTTAGTTTCAGAGACAACTATATATGAAATATATAGTTTTTGTTTAATTGTAGTTTTTTATGTTTATTTTCGTATCCCTAAAGTTTACATTCCATGTTCCTAAAGCCAGATTTGGTTGCTGACGATCAGGCTACCGAGGCCATTGCCCAATCTACAGTGCACCGGACACCAATGGCCCTCTCAGCAGATGGTGGGCCTAGTAGAGGGTGGACCTATATAATTTCTCCGGGCTCTGCCTGGCTAGGCCCCATTGGTTGAGACCTGACCAACAAGCTCAACCTGTGAGCTCCCATCCAGGCCTGGCTCCGGGACGGGGCTCTTGGATCACAAGCATATGGGGCATATGGGGCCTCCTTAGGAAGGTCTATGCTGGGGTACTGGAGAGAAGGGTCTGTCTGTTATCCAAACATTTAATTTCTGGTTAAGACCTCATTGATAGAGGATTGGAATTTGGACAGGTTGTTAGCCCCCCCCCATAAGCCATTACTAAATATACATATCGTTCCCACGTTAGCGATGAAAGAGTTATGGACACTGCACAGGTCCAGTTTGGTGAAAACTGTGGCGTCTCTCAGCTGCTCGAGAGCTGAAGAGATCAAAGGTAAGGGATCTCTATGATTTACAGTGATCCAGTTTAGGACCCGGTAGGCAATACAAGGACATCATCCTCCATTCATCTTTTTCAGAAAGACAAACCCCGAAGTGACCAGAGATGTAGATGGTTAAATTATACCCTGGCTTAGCTCTACCTGAATGTAGGTATTCATCACTTCCTTTTAAGGTCTAGAGAGGGAGAACAGGCATCCCTTGAAGAGAGATGTACCCTCCAAGATCAAGTCACTGGAACGATGAGGAAGTAGTCCACGCACTTGAGACCTGCTGAATATATCCAGGAAGTCATATATTCCTTAGGGACTGACCCCAGGATCTCTGGATCAGGACTAGCTATTGCAGAGACTCTGCAAGGCAGGGTTATGTACTGAGCAAAGCAGACCTGCGATAAGGACGAAAACTCACTTGACTGCAAATCAATCTGGATGTCCCAAGATAATCTGATCTCTCATCAAGGTTGGCACTAACAACTGCGCAGCAGTCCTACTTGCAATGTCAGTGGGCTGTCCGGTGAGTGTTTTTCCCTGTATTTAGCAGTTTACTGTCCACACCAAGCCAGCTACCAGAGTAGATGACACCTCCCATGGGTGATTTGTGTTAGGCAAAGGCATGATCAATAAAGCTGCCTGTGCTACTGGAATCTTAGTGGCTACTTTCTCACCATTACTGGACAACTGAACGAGCACCATCACCTGTATCTGAGTGTCCCCCAGAATAAAGGACAGTCTGATCTAAACTGAGTCCTCCTAGTGGGGTGGATGGATGGGACAGTTGTGCAGGATGTAAGATTTCCCGCAATATAGGCAGAGTTGCAGAGCAAACGTTTGTTGCTTCTCAGCAGGGCTTGTCAGAAGGGCTTGTCCCAACTGCAGGGGTTCTGGTTTTTGGGTAGCGGGACTGGACGTGGACATCCCTACTTTGTTGTGATTGCGGCAGCTCTCCCTGTAGTTGCACAACATTATTGACAGCTATACATATTCCTCAAATAAAGGAGCCTCCCACAGTACATGAGCTCATCATGTAGTTCTGGCACATGTGTTAGTACAGGATTTTCAGGCAATCATACATCTACTTCAACCCAGCAGTGATTGTCTGGAACTCAAGAATCAAGAATCAATGGTTGTCCGTGTCCCATGATGGAGGTCACAAAGTTGGTGTTCCTGGCTGTGTCCTATGACAGGAATGGCAAACACCTTGTGAAAGGCTCACTGGAAATCCGATGCCGAATCAAGGGGGAGACTTTCCTCCATTCATAAGGAGGTTGCCCATTTGTGGGATCTTCCTGCCACAAGTGAAATTACAAAGCGGACCCTGGCAGAATATTCACAGAAGTGGTCAGGATGTTCATCGATATACAGTAGGTTTATTGTGGAAACTAAAACATGGGCTGGGAACAAATGATGAAAATAAAAGGACCACAAAGTGTCAGAAAACCAACAGGGAAAAAAAATAAGGAATTAACTAAAAACCATAGAATAAACAACTATAGATCTAAGCAGAACACATGGTACAGGACTGGGCAATAGAGCAGGAAAAAGGTTAATTGGAACCTTGGGTGGAAATTACACCTGAAACATGTGTTCATGACGTTGTCACAGATGATTGACAGGTCCAGTTTTCAGCCTCTTCCCACCCCACCGCCGGTCCCCACAACGCTCCTCCACAATTCTAGCTAAAATTTAAATTTGTAATTTTAAAGCTTGTATCAAAACAATGGTTACATTTGTTAATGTGATATTTCGGGTTTAAAAATTTAGGCCATAATAGCGTTTAAGGTTGTGTAGCGCTTTTAACATTTTTTAAGTTAAAACACATTAACTTTTAAACACAAAATTTCAAAGCTGCCTCTGGGGAGTCTCGCACCGCTGTCTCCCCCATTAGTCGCCAGAACAGACCCTGGAGGGCAAAAAAACCACTTGGCCAGGGTCTCAGGTACCCCAGTTCCTAAGGCTATTGACCATTTTTCGCAAATGGAAGGGGGGTGAACAGGGTTTCATAAACCGCCGTTGCCTGTTTACCTGAAACCACACATTAAAACATAGCAAACCAAAGAACAATGATTGGAAAAACAGATGTCACAAGCATCCTGACCATGCATATTTCAACAAGACACTGCAAAACCACATTCTGCACACATTATAAAGTCCTGGCTGCAGAGGAAGAGGGTACGGGTACTTGACTGGCCTGCCTGCAGTCCCAACCTGTCTCCAATAGAGAATGTGTGGCGCATTTTGAAGCACAAAATGCGACAATGAAAATCCCGTACTGTTGCCCACCTTAAGACTTGTTTGCAGGAAGAATGGGTCAAAATTACACCTGAAACATTTCATCATTGGTGTCTTCAGTCCCTAAACGTCTTTTAAGTGTTGTGAAAAGGAATGGCAACATTACAAAGTGGTAAATGCTTTACTATTCCAACTTTTTTTTAAATCTGTTGCAAGAACCAAAATTGAAATACGTGTTTATTTTGAGAAAAACAATAAAATTCATGAGGAACATATTAAATAATGTGCTGTTGTATTGTTTTCAATGTAATACAGGACAAAGATAATTTAATAAAGTACTGTTTTCAGTTTGATTTTCATTTTATATACCGTCCCAACTTTTTCTGATTTGGGGTTGCACATGGTAAAAACATATGGCACCAAAGCGGGTTCATAGTCTTTCAAAAGAATAAAATACATTACAGGTATTTATTAATGAATCATTTTAAATGTGTTTTACGGATAATAACTTTTATCAGCGTGCTTTTAACGGTGCTCTGGGCGCGTCAATCTTTTCTAGCTAGAGATGAAAGAGGGTCTGTAGTTGTGTTATTATTATTGTTAACGTGTTATTTTAAAGAAATTCGCTATTTTATAGTAGTAAAAACACGGGCAACATGTTTAGACATGTCAGGCGACGAATGGCCGCAGTGGGGAACGGGGCCTAGCAAGCCCTCTATTATTTCGTGAGCGATGTTTTCGGTGGGCTAGCGTGGTGAAGCAACAGTAGCCATGCCATCCATATACGGTACAGCACATGTCAGCAAAACAGGGATCATTAGTCTTTAAAAGAATAAAATACATTACATGGGTTTATTAATGTACTGGTTTAAACGTTTTTTAAGGATCACAAAACTTTTAGCAGCGTAATTTTAACGGTGCTCTGGAATCGTCAATCTTTTCTAGCTAGATGAAAGAGACCAGTTGTCAAGTCTGCAGTCTTCCCCATATTGAACCTAACTGAGACAATTGAACCAAAGTGAAGCGATTTAATGAGGAAACCTGTGCAGGTGCTTTGAGTTTAGTAGGTGAGTTGTGTGTGACACTCAGTTTAAAACATTCATGCCCTGTAAAATTTGGGCTGATGTCTTCACAGTATTCAAATTTTTTGAATTCCTGTTTTCGTGGATTTTATGAGCTGGAAGACCAAATTATGTACATATAAACAACTAAGTACTTGAAATCGTTTAAGTCATGGGCCCTGAATCTATAATATATGAAAGTTTAACTTTTTGAATGGAATTATGGAAATAAATCAACTTTTCCATGATATTCTAATTTTTTGGAAAGGGTCTGTATTGTCATTGAATCACTGCAAATACATGGTTAACATATGATTAATATGATTAACATAATTACTTATACCTTGGCAGTATCGCATAGCATGCTATAACTCGCTGTGCACCAGTTGGGGCAGCTTCGAATCTCTTCCTGGAGTTGGTTTCGCCCCCCCTTTTGGTTCCGCTGTCTGCCTCTCCAAGGTCCGAGCTTTCCTCAGGGTCTGTGGAACTTACTGCAGGCAGCTATCGCGAAGCGAGGTTACACAGTACTCAAAACAATGTCTTCTTGCCTAAGGCCTAAGACATAACAGACCCAATATGCCAACCTCCCGGGCCTACCAATGTCCAATTTTACTTCCAAACTTTGTTTTTGTGACGCCCGCTCCGTCCGCTCCTCGTGTGTGCCACGCCCCCTAATTACCCACGTGTGATTCCCTGATTGTGCCCAGTCGCGTCATGTTCTTTTCTGATTAGTTCCCTGTATATAAGTCTCTGTTGTACACTAACCCGTTGTCTGTCATTGTCGTTACCTGCCGTTTGTCCCTGCCTGCGTTTCCGTCCTGCCCTATTCCCAATTAAACCCTCATTTGCCCCGTTTACCGCCTTCCTGCCTGGTCCTTCTTGCCCACCTGCCTTACCCGAATTCACGTAGCGTGACAGAATGACAGACCCAGAGAAGAAAGCATCTTCCGTAGCTGAGAGGGACTACCTCAACTACGTAGACCAGGTGCTCTTTTGGATCTCCCAGCCCGGCATCCGGGAGGATTCCCCGGCATGGACCCTCGTGAGCCGGAACTGGGACATCTTGGACCAGCTGTCCCTCGAGACGGACGCACACCTCGCGGAGGAGGTGAGCGAAAACTTCCAGCAGCTGGCCACGCTCCGGACTGAGCGGTGGGTCATGCCGCAAGAGCCAGGGACTGTCCTTCCGCCGTCGGTCTTCGCGGAGGTGACACCGGCTCCTGAGGCAACCAAGACCCGACGACGGAGAAAAGGGAAGAAGCAGGCGATCGCCCCGACGATTGCTCTGAGGGCGTGCACGCTCGCCCCTGCTTCCCTCCTGGCCGACGAGAGAGAGGACTCTCCGGCCGTCACCGTCAGGCTGCCCTCGCGGGCTACCTCCCCGGTCCGGAGAACACGCCGGGCCGCTGCGTAGCTTGAGCAGCCGTCTCCGCTGCTCGCTGCAGCCGTCGGGTCGGAGGAGCTCCCTCCGCTCCTACCGTCTGCGCAGCCGACGCTGCAGCCACCGCCGCCACTGCCGGCGGACCCCGCTCCCGTGCGGCCGCCGCTGCCGGCGGACCCCGCTCCCGTGCGGCCGCCGCTGCCGGCGGACGCCGCTCCCGTGCAGCCGCCATCACCCACGGACCCAGCGCCCATGCAGCCGCCGCTGCCGCCTGCGCAGCTCGCACGGTCGCCTTCGTCTGGGCAGCCACCTGCGCAGCTCCCCCTGCCTGAAGCTCCCGGGCAGGCGCCCCCACTGCAGCCACCTGCAGCTCCTGGGCAGGCGCCCCCACAGCCTGTAGCTCCTGTCCCTGACCGCGTTCCTGTCCCTGACCGCGTTCCAGTTCCTGACCGCGCTGCAGCAGCTCCAGAGGCGCCCCCTCCGCCTGCAGCAGCTCCAGAGGCGCCCCCTCCGCCTGCAGCAGCTCCAGAGGCGCCCCATCTGCCTGCAGCAGCTCCAGAGGCGCCCCCTCCGCCTGCAGCAGCTCCAGAGGCGCCCCCTCCGCCTGCTGACCCTGTTCCGGTCCCTGACCGTGCCCCTGCTCCTGACCATGCCCCAGTTCCTGTCGCCCTAGTCCCCGAGGTGGTCCCGGAGGACTCCATCGTGGCTCCTCCCTCTTCGGAGGTGGAGGAGCTGGAATGGGACCCCTCGGGGATCACACTGGTGACTTTTTCGCCCTCGCCCCGACGTGCCCGACCCTGACCAAGGGGCCTGGTGTCTGTGTCCCGTAGGGGGAGAGGGCATAGACGCAGGACGGGGGTCCCTCCCACCCGGCCCCCTGGCTCGCCCTCCTTCGCCTGCGCTGTGGCTCGCTCGGCGCCTGCGGGTCCTGGCCCGCCGGGTCGGCAGTCGCCTGCCGGTCCCCCTTCGACGCCTCGTCCCCCTGCCTCTGTCCCTCGTCCGGCGTCTCGTCGGGCTCCTGCGGGTTCCCCGACTACGGCTCCTCCGTCCCCTGCGGGGCCTCTACCTACGGCCCTTCCCCAGACGTCGCCGCCTGCGGTGGCTCCCCCCTCCTTGGGACCTTCGCCGAGGGCCCCTCCTGCTTCCTCGTCCCCTTCCCCGGTGGCCCCTCCTGCTCCTCTTCCTGGTTTTGTCCCTCCTGTCTCTGTCCCTCCTCTTTTCGTTCCTCGTTCCTTTGTTCCTCCCGTCCCGGCTCCTCCTGTTCCTCCTGCTCCCTCTGCGTTCCCTCCGTTCACTCCCGGTCCTTTTGTCCCGCCTGTTCCCTCTGTGTCCCCTTTTCTGGTCTGTTTGTCTGCCTTTCCTGTCCTCTGTGGTGTCCTGTCTTGGCTCCTGCCCCTTTGTAGGTTTTGCCTGTCTGTCTTGTTCCCTGTTCCCTGTTAGTTTTTTTTGCTCTTGTCTTTCGGGTCTTGCTTCCCCGGTCTCGTCCCGTCCGTTGCCTCCTCCGGGGCGCGACCGGTGCAGCGCGCCTTTGGGGGGGGGGTTCTGTGACGTCCGCTCCTCGTGTGTGCCCCGCCCCCTAATTACCCACGTGTGATTCCCTGATTGTGCCCAGTCACGTCATGCTCTTTTCTGATTAGTTCCCTGTATATAAGTCTCTGTTGTACACTAACCCATTGTCTGTCATTGACGTTACCTGCCGTTTGTCCCTGCCTGCGTTTCCGTCCTGCCCTATTCCCAATTAAACCCTCGTTTGCCCCGTTTACCGCCTTCCTGCCTGGTCCTTCCTGCCCACCTGCCTTACCCGAATTCACGTAGCGTGACAGTTTTACAAACTACTGTGCTACTCATTGCTGTTAAAAGCGTAGAATACTTCCAGACCGTCTCTGCCTTGACTACTTTATCAATTTTTTGCTGCAATGGGTATGTACATGAAATCAAAGCAGGCGGAAGTCACAACGCTCACACCCACTGAGTAGCAAAAAGACTAAGAGGCAGTGTTCGCATTGAAGTTGAATACCACAAAAATCACATTTAAGATGGGAAAGCAGAGAGGGTATTTATTTCCTAAATATTGCCCTAAAAGACGCCCCCCCAATTGCTGCATGCAGTCAGACAGTGATTACATTTTGTGGTGGCATGATTTCTGCATGTATTTTTCAAAAATAAAAATGAGCTGATACAGCAGAGCAAAGGTGGCCATTGCATTTTAGTGATGTAGCACAATTTCATCTTTAAATTGTACAAAATGTAAAAACCCCTCAATTTGTTTTTCTGGGTGGTAGTTGGAAAAGATTTAAATCAATTAAATGATGGGTTTGCTTTTCATTGTGTCACGTTCACTTCACGACACTCATTGAAAAGTGATGCTTCTTTTCTCTTATGCATTGTATTTTCACATGGCATGGTTTCTGCACTGTGCAGTGTGCACTGTAAAACAATACTTTGCATTGATTGTTATCCCCCACATGCTAAAGTTGTGTTTGCATTTCAAGGCTGCACAAAATCTTTTGAAAATCTTGATTCTGGTATAAAATCCTTTCCAAATTAACATTTGATTTCCAGTTTTCCTGTCATTGTTTTCCTGTTTTCCGCCACCTTTCCCGCTAACATTATTGCACCTTGTAATTCTTTTAGATTTTTGCTTGCATCTCTCATATTTTTCTTTCATTTGACTTTGGTATGAAATGTGATTTATTCAGGACTTGGTGGGATGCTTTAAAATTCTGTCAGAGGAGATATGATAAATTAATAAAAAATAAATCAAATACATTATTAGATAATAGCTGTAATGCAAGGCTATAACTTGGACTCTTGAATATAAGATCTCTGGTTCCTAAGGCATTATTTATAAATGAAATCAGTACTGACTTATATATAGACTTATGCCTTATGGAGACTTGATTACGGCTGATAAATTCATGGCAGTACATAAATCTACTCCAGCTGAATACAGTCATAAGCATAACCCTCGACCAAATCACAAAGGTAGTGGTGTTGCTGCAATATTTCAATCAAATCTAGGAGTGGTTATGGTTTTAATACATTTTAATTTCTTGTTCTTTGGTTGCTGGCTCATCCATTAGTAGTTCTTCACCTCCAATCATCATTGTTATTGTGTACAGACTGCCTGGTCCCTACAGTTATTTTCTAAAGTAGTTTGCAGATTTCTTAACGAACCTGGTGGTCACCACTGACAATGTTGTGAAGAGAAGCTGATGGTGATGCAGGTGCATTTAGAGCAGTGTGTGTCAGACCGGGTGGTCAGCAACACTGAGGCCCCCCTAGAGGACTGTCCTGACTGCACTGAGTTCTGCCATTTTCAGTAGTTTTCTGATGACTTTGTGGTGGTTGGATGTATCAGCAATGGTGATAAGGAAGAGTACAGGATGACAGTGAACAACTTTGTCACATCTGCAGCTCAATGTGTCAAAGACCAAGGAGCTGGCTGTGGACCTGAGGAGGACCAAGGCATCAGTAACCCTGGTTTCCATCCAGCATCCAGGGGGTTGGTGTGGACATTGTGGAGGAGTACAAGTACCTGAGGGTGCTCAGAGACAATAAACAATAAACTACAAGAAGGGCCAGAGCAGGGATTGAAATACACACGTGGACAAAATTGTTGGTACCCTTCAGTCAATGAAAAAAAAAAAACTCACAATGGTCACAGAAATAACTTTAATCTGACAAAAGTAATAATAAATAAAAATTCTATGAAATTTAACTAATAAAAGTCAGACATTGATTTTTAACCATGCTTCAACAGAATTAATAAAAAAAAAAACTCATGAAACAGGCCTGGACAAAAATGATGGTACCCCTAGAAAAGACTGAAAATAATGTGACCAAAGGGACATGTTAATTCAAGGTGTGTCCACTAATTAGCACGAAACATGAGGCAAAGCAAAAGACGGACGTCAGAACATTAATGACCGGACTGGGGAAATATACTTAGATGCAGACTTAAATACACTGGACTAATGACAGCAACTCGAAACAGCTGATCACCGGGATTCCACACGAGGTAGCGAAAAGGTCTTTTAAATTTCTCGTGACAGTGATACCCAAGTAGAAGAACTTATATTTTTAAATTTTGAGGGGTATGTTGGTAAGGCCCAGAATTTAGAATTAGAATTTAGTGTGCAGTGTTGACACATCACAGCACAGCACACAACAACAAAATGCGTCCTCTACATTTAACCCATATGTAACATCGTGACATAGCAGGGGGCAGCTAATTCAGCACCCGGGGAGCACTACCTTGCTCAGGGTATTCAAACCTGCAATCTTTCAATTACAAGTGTGCTTTCCTAACCATTAAGCTACCACTGCCCACTGCATTAATAAGGAAAAGCTCACTTGATTTATCACAATAAGATTTAGTTTATAACCTGAAAGCCACCCAAACTTATTAAGCAGTGAGAAGGCAATGAAGTGGTAGGGTTGGAAATAAAGAGCAGTAGGTCATCAGCATATAGTGAAATTTTCCATGCAAAAAGACGCACACATAACCGCTGTGCTCTTTTGGAAATCAACAACAGAGCCGAAGATGCGCTAACAAAAGAGCTCCGTGAGCTCGGCCTGTTCCGCGAACCTACCCCTGAATCGGCTGCAGCACCCATCCCAGTAAAGAGACGCCACAAGTGGTGTGAAACGGATCCAGAAGCGTGGATTCATTGCTGATGAAATTTGTGGCAGTGAAGTACAGATATTATTTGTCGTGGGATTTCAGCGTCATTGTTATTGTGGCGGTCTACATTCCCCCCAATGCTAATGCTACGGAGGCGCTATGCGAACTGTACGAAGCCATCCACCGGCCAGCACATGGACATTACCGAATATGCTGAGACAGTGATGGGATACATTGACAAATGCATTGCAGATGTTTCCGTCACCAAAACTGTGATTACATGTGCCAACCAGAAGCCATGGTTTACAGCAGAAGTGCATAAACTGCTGAAAACATGGAATGCTGCTTTCAGAGCAAAAGACGCTGTGGTGCTAAAAACAGCAAGAATTAACCTCTCCCAGGACTTCAAGACCCCACCACGTGTGTATGAAGCTGATGCCTCTCTTCCAGATGCACTCAAGCACTTCTACGCCAGGTTTGAGGCTCAGAACACCGAGCCAGCACAAAAGACCACACCCCGGCCAGACGACCGAGTGCTGTTCCTGTCTGCAGCCAGCATGAGAAGGACCCTTGCTAGAGTCAACCCACGGAAAGCTGCTGGACCCGACAATGTACCCAGATGTATGCTCAGAGCCTGCTCTGACCAACTAGCCAACGTCCTCGTGGACATTTTCAACACCTCCCTGAGGCAAGCTGTCATCCCGCAGTGCTTCAAGGCCACCACCATCAGCCCTGTTCTGAAGGTCACCGTTTCCGAGCTCAACTACTACCACTCAGTAGCACTTAATTCAATAACCATGAAGTGCTTTGAGTGATGAGTCCTGAGCCACATCAAGAACCAGCTCCCCCCCCCACGGTAGACCCACTGCAATTTGCATACTGCACGAACAGATCAACAGGGGATGCAATCTCACTTGCACTTCACCTATCCCTGTCACACTTGGAACTCCAAAACACCCACGTGAGGATGCTGTTCATCGACTTCAACTTAGCACTATCATCCCTCAGCAGCTGATCGCCAAGCTGGACCTGCTCGGACCTCCACCCGCAACTGGATCCTGGACTTCCTCACTGGAAGGCCCCAGACAGTCCAGATCAGCAACATTAGCTCCAACACAATCACGCTGAACACAGATGCCGCCCAGGGATGTGTGTGTGTATCTCTTCACGCTCCTGACATACAACTGCACCTTCAGCTCCAGCACGGTATAGATGGAATGGTCTGGATTGCTGAGCATTAGTACAGACTGAGGCAGGTTCGAGTCTCCGCCTGGGTCACGTGTGCGGAGTTTGCATGTTCTCCCCATGTCGTCGTGGGGTTTCTTCCGGGTTACTCCGGTTTCCCCCCACAGTCTAAAAACATGCTAAGGCTAATTGGAGTTACTAAATTGCCCATAGGTGTGCATGTGTGAGTGAATGGTGTGTGAGTGTGCCCTGCGATGGGCTGGCTCCCCATCCTGCCTCATGCCCATTGCTTCCGGGATAGGCTCCGGACCCCCCACGACCCAGTAGGATAAGCGGTTTGGAAAATGGATGGATGGATGGATAGTTTAGCTGAGCGCCATTTGTGCTTTAGCTTGCGTGATGCCTATTTGAGTTCACGAAGGGATTTTTCCATGTTTGCATTTGCCTTTTCAAGTTGATTTACACATGATGCTTCAGATGTAAGGCTGAAGAACTGTGGAAGTTGTTTCATAAATGTTGTTGTACTTAGTAAGGCAATGGAACGTCTGATTCTGTACTTTGGAGCTGTGGTCAACAGGAGGCTATACTGGATTTCAAACGTTAACAAGTAATGATCTGAGAGCAGAGGACTCTGTGGCATAATAGACACATGTTCCACCAGGATGTCATGGCTAATAATCAAATCAAGGGTATGGTTATAGGAATGAGTAGGCCCGACTACATTCTGACATACACCTACAGAGTCAAGAATAGCTGCAGATGCTATTTTTAAAGGATCACTATCTTTCTCCATTTGAATTTTAAAATCAACCACAATAATAGCTTTGTCAGTACTGACCACCAGGTTTGTTAAAAAATCAACAGACTCCTTAAGAAAATTACTGTACGGTCCAGGTGGTCTATACACAATAACAATGGTGATTTGGGGTGAAGAACTGGAAAGAGATGAGCCAGCAAGGCCAAGAACAAGAGTTTCAAATGAAACTCAAACCACATTTCTCAGACACTCCTAGGTTGGACTGAAAAATTGCAGCAACACCACCACCTTTGCGATTTGGTCGAGGGTTATGCTTATAACTGTATTCCGCTGGAGTAGATTCATTTAGTACCATGAATTCATTCAGTTTAAGCGAGGTCTCAGTAAGGTATAGGGCACCAAGACTAAAATTAGTAATTATTTCATTTATTAATAGTGCCTTAGGAGCCAGTTATCTTAAATTCAGAAGTCCAAGTTTAAGTTTAAGCCTTGCATCACAACTGTTTTATAGTAATGGATTCATTGTGATTTTTATTAAGTTATTTTGGTACACACTACGGTTGAGTAGGCTTCCATGATTAAAAAACATGGGGAACAGACACAGTCTCAGTAAAATGAACCTGTAGGTGACGACTCTAAGCGACTAGCAGTCAGTCGGTTATGCTAGTTTCCCTGCTGCCTGGACTTGGCTCTAGTTAGTCAGCGATTTGCCTGGAGACTATGAGCTATGCTTTTAGGCAGGAGGTCGGCACCAGCCTGCGAAGGTTGAATACAGTCTCTCTTCAAAAGCCAAGGCCTACCCCAAAATATCCGCCACTTGTCTATATAACCCACACCATTTATCAGGCATCATTCTGACAGCCAGCGATGTAGTGACGATAATCTGCTGTGCATTTCATCGCCACGCCTAGCAGGGATGGGGCCAGAGCACGTTATTGACACACACATCTTCTTCGCAAGGTTGCACACCTCTTTAAAATTTGTCTTAATGATCTCCGATTGCCTCGCCTTGATGCAAAGGCACTGATGCCAGAGCGGGGGGAGACTGACCAGCTATCGCGGACATATCCGGAGCTGCTAACACTGAATCGATGAAACTGTCATTCTCCTGAATGTCCCGTAACGTCTGGATACGTCCCTCTAACACTACAATCTTCTCCATCAGCCTAGTGACTAATTGACACTTCTCACATGTAAATGTACCGCTAATGACTAGAGAAGAATTACTAAACATGTTGCACTCAGAACACGGAACAGGAGACATGGCGTTGTACTTACGTGAAACGGGAAAACTGTGGCTTTAAAGCTGGAAGCACCTTTTTGATTGAACGGACATCGTGGGTTGGTGATTAATCCGTCAGGGTTTGGAAATTTTCGAAAGACTATTAAGCTTGCGAAGATTTTTTCCAATGACTTAATTCTACTTATTATTTATGGGTGATATTTACTTTACTACCGCGATACACTCAAAATGGCGAATGGGGGCGTTTCAGACAGTCCAGACACGTGACTGACAAAGACCGATACTGGATTAGTTACACAAACATCTGTCCCACTGGGATCTATGTTAGCTTCGCTATTGTTTACTTTATATATGCTAACTGTAAAGTTACAGTTTTTTTATTGCTATGGCACTATAAGGCCACAGGCCTTGTAGGCCCCATCGGTCTGAGCTCTGGCAAGCCTGCAATGTTCCACCCAGTGTCCTAAGACAAAGGTCCACCGACAAGACTGGACCCAAATCACTACAATGGACCCAATTACTACAAAAAAGGGACACCTCACCCCCACGGGGCGGCCAGAACCCTGCAGCCAAATTTCAGCGACAAGGCCTGGCTGTCTCAAGACACAGATGCATCCTACACTCGCTAACTCACACTAACACAGGAGGTATTACCCCAGACTAACATTCGGGACGCATACACCCATGTTTGGTCTCATTTGAATGGTCACAGTACGACGGGCACAATACTCTCAACCTAAATGCAGTATGTTCTCACATAAGAGAAATATAGAAAGTAAGAATAAATCCATCAAAGCAGAGGATCTTATCACCTGGTAGAACAAAGGAATTCTCACATTCCTCCTGAAGCAATTCAATTGGCTGAGGGTCTGAGAAGTAATACGATCAGCAGTTCTCCAGGACACACACACATGATCAAAACAGTCCCTAAGATAATAAATCACAATATTTGGTCAGTAAATTTAGTCTTCAAAGACATCCCGTCACTTGGTTTGGAATACTTAAGGAAGAGTTCCAGAGTAGCAGAAAGAGACACTCTGTAATCAGAGCTCCCACATAATGCTGCGTGAATCTACATCTGTAATCAGATATTTTCTGCAGTTATTCTGTGTCCACTCAGCTGAGGTATGTAATTGTTGAATTATTTTTGATTGGATGGTATAGTTTAGGAATTGTGGCCAGATGTTAGAATTACATTAATGTTGTATTTGGTTAAATTGACGTGTCTTGTATTAATTGTGAATAAACTATGCTTTGATTACTTCTTGACTGTCTGACTTTGCTAACCTCTGCATGTTTCCCGTAGAATGGGTTAATTTCTAACACTCTCTTGCAGGCTCTGACTCGACCCTGTTTCTCCGAAACCCGATGCGATTGCCCAAGTTTAGTTACAGTGAATACCGGCTCAGTCTCTAAGGTGCACACACACGGAGATACGGCAAGGACCAGCTCCGCCTCTGAAGCGTGCACATGCTAGGTTACGGCAAAGTCCGGCGCAGCCTCTGAGGTGCACACATGTTGGGTTACGGTAAAGTCCGGCTTAACCTCAAGAAACTCGCAAGCTCAGATACCTTTCCTTCCTTTAAATCAGAGCTAGATAAGATTTTAACGACTCTGAGCTATTAGTTTAGTTCTCCCCAAGCGAGCTTGATGGGCCGAATGGCCTCCTCTTGTTTGTATAGTTCTTATGTTCTTATGTTCTTATACGGCAAGTGTCGGCTGAGCCTCTGAGGAATTGTAGGTCGCCAGGTCCGAACGGTTGTCTATGCTGAGTCCTATATAGCAGACCCGCGGATCGCCCTCTCGGCCGAGGCGAATCCGGTGTACTCCACCGTCTAGGATTAATGGGAGTTAAGCAATAGAAGGCACAACCCAGGAGTAATCTGAATTACAGAAATGTCATGACTAAAACACCATAAAAGATCTTTAATTAAATTGGAGTCAGACATAATTCGGTTTTACCTAATAGGGTAAGTAACTTTACAGGAGTGCTCGGAAGGACCTACACGCATTCCAAGCCTTCGGCTGTCCAATTGGATTCCACCATTGGGCCAGTGGACAGTTCCTACAGCACATTTGATAAAACATATTTAACATTCTCTAAACTATGAGACCATTTCTCAAAATAGTTTATGATTACAGCACAAGCTTCCTGAGCTCCAAAATTCTGAATGATAGTCAGATGTGTCACCTGTCCCCATGCTAGGTCCATCTCTTTTTTTTGACAGGCCATTGGAGAAGTTGTACATTTTTTTTCTATTACTTGAAGCACAACTTCCACTTCATTCTCAGGGAAGTTCAGTTTTTCCCCCCTCTTCTAATTGTTTTTTTAACTTAATTTCTTAATACCAAAATACAGTCACAAAATAACAATATGCACATATACTGCAAACTACACTACAAACAGCAATAAGGATACACATCTCTTAACAGTTTCTGTTTTTCCAATACATCTTATTATACAGTTCAACATGTGTTACAGTTTTTCTCAATTGCTTTGGCACATTTCGTGAGACATACTTGACATAGTCAGGATTATTAGGACACTTCTCAAAACAGTTCATGTATATAACACAACATTATGGTTTAGCTGCAAAAGCCTTCAAGTTACCCATAAAGTCTCAAAAGCAAATAATTCATCCAATGAATTAGACAGTACCACCAAAATGAAAAGTATAATCAGCATCATTATGACCATAACATTCCTATGGTTAGATATATTGTCAAAATGCCAGTATGCTGCTGAGCTCCAAAGTTTTGAAAGATAGTGAGTTCCCACTTTCATTGTCACTGGCTGATCATTTTTCTTTAGCAAACTGATACTTATTCATGTCAAAGACACCAGTTTCAACATTGCAAGGTTCTACATTGCAGTATTTAAAGTTTACTGGCGAGTGAAAGCACTCACATACACATGTAACTTCTTCATATCACAACACACAGTACAATATCAGACAAAAAAGTCATACAGCACTGAATAAGACAAAAACAGCAAAATGGAAATACAAGAACAACAAAGTGACAACAAAATTATATTCTAGGGGAAGCAAAAACATGACAATGCCGTGTCACTTCAACTTGAGGAATATATCTTCAAATCAACGCGAAAGCTTGCCTAACGGTTTTGCATGTGGTGACAAACATGATGATTAACATATTTCATTTTGGGCGTAGAATTATTACAATGGGAAACTACATGATCTACTTTGTCGCACAAGACTAAAGCAACTGAAAATTGTGCCTAATGATGAGCATTGTACAAAACGATTTGCATATAATGTAATAATTGTATGCTTATGAGAATTTATGTTCTTCGGTGCAGAGATGACATTATGCTGTGGGGATTACACTTGTTCTTTTGCAAATGTTAATTGTCATTTGAGAAATGCTCCAAAGCAATCAAAAAAATCTGTAAGGCGGATGTTATATGTCCATATATAGTTCATTGAGAGTGTTTGTTTATTTAAATCAGTCTTGCTGTGCATGCTCAGTCACATTTAGAATGTGTGAGATTTATCAACATTAATTTCATACAGCTGTTTGTACACACGAGTGATAAATAGCAATTTGCCTGTGCATACTTGTACATACACCCTTTAGAACTTGTTCTATGTACATTTAGATAAATGATACCCCAGACGCTCGTATCCAAAAACACTACGCCAGTGACCATGACAACAACCCAAACAAAAATCCAGAATCAGCACCAGCTCTAACTATACACAGAAGTTACCTAGGGCCCCTGAATTACCTGCATTAGGGATGGAATTGAAAGTATAATCAGTTTTCTTGGTAGGGGGGGCTTCCAAATAAAGAGCCACAAAGTAGATTCTGAGTCAAATACAACTTTATGCAATGATGTTGGTAAAATTTTTACATTATATTTATTTAGCAGAGGTCAGCTAGTCCCCAGAGCAACTGAAGGTGAAGAACCTTAGCCTTCTCAAGGACCCAACAGTAAAATCTTTCTACCCACCCTAAGATTTGAACTAGCAACTTTTCAATCAGAGACACATTGACCAAACCCATTGAGCCACACACCAATTAAAATTCAGAGCTAGTTACCACTACCTCAGAGCAAGATAATACAGACCAGGCTCAATTACTTGATTACTAATTCCTAAAAAGTATGACAATATGATTTAGTTTAGTTTTAATGAATGTTTCCCATGAACTAGGGAATTCAGACCTGGAAATAAACAGTTCTTGATGGGATGGCAAAACAAGAAGTTAAACTTTAGTTGTGGCTATTTTAGTCAATGTACAATGGACTACTGTTACACTGGAGGAAACACAGGGGACCTTTCTACAAACAGAGCGTGAGTAGACCTTGAGAAAAACAGAGGCCACACTGGACTCTGCACTGGATGCCTTAAAGGCAGGGACGGATTATGGGTTGTGTGGGCACCCTGCACCCCAAGGGCCCCTGGGCAGCGGCTCCGCTGGCCCGGTCCGTAATCCGTCCCTGCTTAAAGGACATTACATAATATTCTAAATCTTGACTGCAATGCCACATTCCAACTGAAAATGAATGTATTTCCAACTTTGAATGCCTAAATCAAGGAAGAAAGGTTATATTAGAGGTAGACATGGCACCGATCCAATGCCCACTATCGGTATCAGGCCGATTACGGCCAAAAATGTTGGAAATGGGGGTGTTATGCCCTACTCATTCTACCCTCTCGTTGGCCACGCCCCCTTATCTACCCCGTGTGGATTCCCCGTGTTCACCAGCTGTTTCTTCTTGTGATTAGTTCTGTGTATTTCAGTCCGCGTTTGAGTATGTATCCCCAGTCCTGTTATTGACGTTACGCGTGTTTTGGATTGTGTCACCCCGTTAATAAATCCCTTTTTCGTATCCACGGCTTCCTTCACCTGTTCCCTGTGCTGATCGTGACAGGGGGATAGGAGTAAGAAACCAATCAGATTTTTCATCGGAGATAGGTCTAATCTGAAAAATCATGAAGATCCTTCTAGCCTTAGTGTGACATGCCATGCACAGAAGTGAAGGTCACGCGATGGCTAGTTGTTACTGTGTTACACTAAAGGAAGAAAAAAGCCAAATAAAAAGTACAATGTATGTAAAGCTAATGCTGATTTTTCTTAAGCCAGAACACAGTAAGATTATATGAAGCACATATCTGCACCCCTGCATTTTATGCAAATCTTGGTTAATTACTACTTTAAATTTTTATGTGTGCTTCATTGTAGATATTTTACTAGAGACTTATGTGTAATTTTTAGAAATGATTAGTTGAGGAATACAGTGGTATTTTTCTGGTTTCTTTCTTATATTTAATGTGACAACAAATTGCACAATTTGCACTTTAAAATAAATATTTCTGTTCATTTTTGTTGTTCACTCACCCCAAGATATTTGTGTACTTAAAAGTTGTTACTGAATAAAACAAAGAAGCTGACTTGTGTTAATGAAGTTTGTCATGAACTTCTTCCTGATTGAGCAATATGTGTAGAATATTATTTAGCACTTCATAACGCATAGAGAATGTAATCATTAGGACTCTTTTAAGAAGCTGATGTAAACCGTGTAGAGAGTGACCTTGTAATCTTCAGAGATTGCAGACCAATTATTGCTGTGCACAATGAGACAAAAAACAAGTATGAATTAGCACCTTGTGTTGGCTTAGAAGTTTCTGTATCTGTTAGCTATTTTGTTAGCTTTTGATGTATGACTATGTACTTTATTAGTGCTGCAGCTTTTCACTTTATTAAAGGACAAATGTATTATTAACCCTCTAGCCAGACAATGTGCAACAAGCAGAAGCTGCCAAGGTTTGCTACTGAAGGAAGGGATTCGCCTGAGTTTACCAAAAGTTCACAGCTGGGTATTTAAAAAATCCGAGTAGAGATGGTCGTGCCACCATTATGTTCAGCCGAGGCACCAACCAGTAAAAGAGATGATTGACATACTTATCATCCAGGGGGGTAGATCAAAGGGAGAAAACAACGTGGTGAATTGTTGAGGGAATGATGATGCTTAAGTGATGAGATATTGAATAAGAAAATGTATAAGATTTGGTGTAAAACAGTATCGGACACACTTGTAAGTGTCTGGCCTTGGTTGTAACTTGATTGTTGCAATAAAGACTGAATCTGAAGATCTACACAAGCAGCTCATGTCTCCTGATTGGCAGGGAAGGAAAAACCACAACATATATCCATTATATTATATCTCTATTCATAGCATACTCAAAAAATGCTGCTATGACCATAAACGTAAACAGTTTGCCATTAAATGAAATATACTGATACAAACATCTCACTTAAAGGTTGGTAGTTGATAAAGGGGAAAACATATTGAACTGGTATTGGTAGCGGCAGATACTCAAAACTGTGATATTGGTATTGAGATCGGACCAGACCAGAAAAAAAATGATGTTGTGCCATCCTAAGCTAGACGTGCTCCACCCGATATTCTTTATATACACATAGACAACATGTTTCATATGATTTTTCTTGTTCAGGAGGCAAAACATTTGGGTTGTCCTGAGAAACACATTTATTCACAGCTGAGGGAACCAGGTATTGTCATGGCTTGCAAATTGTGATGAATGTTATTGTGTATAGTTAATCCATCTCTAACTCAACTGAGCAAAGAAAGAAAAAGTTGCTCATTATTGTTTTAGCAGATATGTTTGTCCAAAACAATGTACCAGTGATGATAGATAACAGAGTCAGGAGTGTCCCTTTAGCAATACTAAAGCCCTTGCTCAAGGGTCCAAAGGGCTCTACTGATCACAGGACTTGAAGTGGTGACCTTCCAGGAACAGGCACAGAGTTCTAACCCACAGAACTGCACACCACTTCCCAGTCTACCTTATACCAATAAATATGTAATTATACTTCAACCAAGATTGCACGCCCTCAATATTCCTATTGAAATTAGAGGAAAGTGGCATGAAGGCTATATCATGGTGTTTTTGTAACTTTATATAAGTAAATAGGTTTCCATATGTAGCATGAACATCAAGTTAATCTGTTGTGAAATTCATAAACCAATGAACATTGCTATACTCATTCGACATTCTGGTAATGTTAGGAGGAGGTGCCTTCACTGAAAGAACTGAAGAACAGAATTCTTGTTAAAGAACATAGCCATGTAGGGTTCTTCTAAGTCCTTCACATGTAATAAGTGATGTAGTAACGATGCAGATTCGATATTTTGGGAATTCTGCAACAGGAAAATGCATCCCTGTGTAACTTGACATCCATATCACTACATTATATAGTGGATGGATTATGTTGCAATTAGAAAATGTTTTCATTTCTTTACTTAATCTAAATGTTTTAATATGTGTATTATCATGGAAAACCACAAAAACCACTGAGGTACTCTGAGCAAGGTACCGCCCCCAAGCACTGCTCCCCGGGCGCTGAATTAGCTGCCCCTTGCTATGTCACATTGTCACATATGGGTTAAATGCAGAGGACACATTTTGTTGTTGTGCACGGTGTGCTGTGGTGTGTCAACAATGACAATTAATCACTAAATTCTAACAATTCTAAAATAGCTTAAATGATTACATATATTAAATTTATGCTTAAGAATTCATTGAATCAAATTAACTTAGACAAATGTATGTAAAATTGCACCCATCTGGGATAACGTTTTAAAAAATCTATTTTATTATTACTGTTTTGTTTTAAAGTATTGATGAGTAGTTAAGTTATAGGACATAGCCCTGCTTGAGGTTTTTAGGAGAATGACTGTAGCCAAGGTCTGCTATGTTTAAAGAGGACAGCATCTACTTGTTACCGATGTTATTGTTTTTTCTAAGAGGATATATTCCTCCCTGCTCTCAGATTCCCATATTGTTTACGAGTATCACATCATATTCCTTTAGTTTTCCTGTTATTTAGTCATAAAATAAAGAAATAAAGCTGGTAGCGTGATAACCAAGATAACCCTGATTACATAGTACCGCTGATAATTGGGTTGTTCCTTAACATCATCACTACAGATTGCTATGAAAAAATAGCTCGTAAAATTATTATAAAATACTGCTGTGGTTGCATCAAAAGAGATTATAATCAATAATAAAATGTCGTCCTGCGCGGGGTATCCAACTGATTTTTTTTAAATCGAGCTTTGAACCAAGAGCTAATACATAAATGTATTGTCATTTTATATTCTATGGGAATTCAGTCGTATTTTATACCAATTTCCAAAAAAAATTCAGTTCAAGACGTTTACCCAGGAGTAATCATGCGTTTCCTAATAGAAAGGTTTCGGTACGGACTGAGGGTAAGGTAACACGCTATTGTCACGTGATACATTTTAGACCACAGTTTATGAACTTCATTTTTAAATATACAGAGAATCGTTTACGTTAACTGAGAATAAGTATATATAGATCAAATAATTTTATTTTTATTAATCACAAATGTCTTTTCATTATCCATTTGCATTTGTAGGGCGTATTAGTGGAACCATGTACTTTCGATGTGTCGATTGTTAGGGGACCGTATATTTTGTGCACATTTCCCGTTTGTGCGATTAAGGTTCTTTAGAATTCCATTTTGCTGAATATTTTGTCGTGAAAGTGGTACTGCCTCGTCTGCTGTTTGCAAATATTTAAATGAAAGTGTAAGGTAGGTTTTCTAAATATCTACACGTTTTGACAACGTTTGGTCAAGCATTTATTTGCGGCAGGAGATTTTCAGTTGTTTTAAACGCAACAAGATAATTAGCAGCAAAATACTGATAATACAACTTAGCCAACTTATTTTGCCACGCCGATTTGTATTAATATTCCGTTGTCGTTCTCTTTACCCCAGAAGTTGGTCGCAGTTTAGGAGGTTTGGCTAAATGGTGCGTGCTACCACATTAAACGGATATGTGTTTAAAACTAATTGACAGTTAGGTGTCAGGAATTGCAGTTAATTTCTGAATTTAAGAACGCCCCTTTTAAAATGTCACTATGTATTTAACAATGGTCCTTGTTTAGTTGTTATTCAAAGAAACTGAGTTGTTAGTTACGTTGTATTTCAGTTTTCTGGTCATTTTTACCTAGTACCATATTTGTTATAAACTTTATATATTACGTATCCTTTCTATATTTTTCGACGCATTAGTCACACAACAATATATATATATGTATGTATGTATGTATGTATGTATGTGTGTGTGTTTCAGTTTCTCGGTATCTGTCAAGTTTCTCGGTATCTGTAACGTGTCACGTAATTTATAATACAGACAACACCGCTAAAATACATCCTGTTACCCATTTTGCAGATTTAATCTTTTCCGGCGTCTTGCTCTAAATCTGACCATTCCATTCCTCCTATGGCTAATTATTCAGTACGCTTTCTTGTTAAGACCATAACTAAAAAAAACTATTCGATGGATCATTTTCAAACTTTGCATAGGCTTTGTATCCGCGACGTACTGGAACTGATAATTTTGTGACAGCTTGCCCAAAAACAGATGCAGCATCGCATACCGATGACGAAAAATGATTTGATCCTGCTGAAATCTGTACCCCAATTTTGAGACAAATCACACTAAAACTGCAACAACAATGTTTAATAACAGCAAAGAGAGAGATGAGATGTTTGGAGTTTTATTATTGTGAACAGGATAATTCTCTTTCTTTATTATTCTATTTACTCTGTTTTTTGTTGATGGATTTTACTATCACTTAAAAGATGGATGAAAATGTACTAGAGATGGACCGATTGTACTGGCCAACTATTGGTATTGGCTGATACAGCAACAATTGGCCATCGGCCGATGGTTAAAACTGAACCGATATTTATTGCTGATGATTTCCTTTAAAATGGTGATCCATATTGCTTTGCATACCTGTGTACTAAAGTTAGAAAAATGTCTGCTGTGTGAAATTATTTAAATGTTAGTGAAAACATTAGAAATGCATTTTGCAAGCATTGCTCAGCTAAAATTTCACGAGGAGGATCTACTAAAAACATTTCAACAAATCAAATTTGATTGCTGCTTTAAAGCAGTGGTTCTCAAATTCTGTCCTCAGGCCCCACTGCCCTGCTTGAATTTCCAGCTATCCCTGCCCTACACACTGCTGATTACCTGGATCAGGTGTGTTCAGTCAATCAGAACCTGAAAGACAGCTGGGACTTGTGTGTGGGGCAGGGATAGCAGGAAAACAAGCAGGGCAGTGGGGCCAGAGGACCGAGTTTGAGAACCACTGCTTTAAAATGACAGTTGTTTTCTTGCCAAAAAATACATACTTTCATATTTGTGGAATGAAGTTAATTTGTCTAGGTTGTCCCTTTAAACTTATTTTAGCAGAACCCCCCCAGACAATCTTTATTGCTATCGGTGGCATGTTTTTGAAATTATCAGATATTGGTGTCAGTCAGAAATTTCCTTATGAGTTCATCACTAAAATGTACACCTGAAAGTCTTCACCACGATTGACCAAAAAGGAACTCAAAATTGTAACTGCATGTCAGAGGGCAGCAGAGGGTGAAAATGGAGGCTGCTCCCACCATCTTGTAAATCATCTGCTATCTAACCTTACTCCATGGATATTGTTCAAACTTCCTAGAAACATTATATAGCTCAGTAGTTCTCGCACTGTGAGGTATGAGGTAATTTTTCTGAATATTCTGTAATAAAGTTTATACTGATTTTTTTTTTTTTTTTTTTTTTTTTTTCTCGGTGCTACCCTCCCCATTCGGCAAATTTCATTGATAGTAGTCGAGTAGCGAGCTGGCGGAATGTGTTGTGCGGAACTTGGCAAAAATTATATTATAGAACTTAATCGTCACATTTTTTTGTAGTGGTGGGGAGTGTAAAGTAGGCTTGTAATAATAATATTTTCATTATACATCAGTATTTTCATTCGCAAAATCACTTCAATTAAAACTCAGGAGGCAAAAAAAACTGCTGTGTGATGAAAAAGTTGCTTAGCAATTCTTATTACGCATTTTATTTATGCAAGAATAAAATGTATTCCAGGAACGTCAGTGTCCTCATGTTGTCTAACCTTTTATCTTTGCTTTATAGGTAGTTTGACGGGTTACAGACCCAAGATTGTACTTTCTGTGCATGGACAGAAAGCCAATGCGCAGGTAAGACATCCTGTCAGATTTTCATTATGCTGATCCCTGTTCTGTGTCTTCTTAATGTTTTTGAAATATCCAGGCTGTGTGGTGGCTGAATTTATGATCAAAACGTAATCTTCAAACAGTGGACAGTGGTGGCATAATGGATAGGGAAGCGCACTCGTAATTGAAAGATTGAATTAGTTTATTGTTAATTTCTTAAATGTTTGTCAATTTGAAGTTTAGTGTATCTTGTTGCCATTATATTATATATTTCACCCATTCTGGTAGTAGCAAAACTGGATTCTGACTTACCATCATACCAAATACCATCCCCCCCAATATCCAGTACAGCTTTTTTTTTTTGCTGGTATCGGCCAAATACTGGTAGAAGGTATCAGATTGGTGCTATCTCTAATAGCAACCATTGCATACCCTATGATTTGCTTCACAATCGACTTTCAATTATTATTTGAATGTTTGCATATGTACTTCACAATCAATAACTGTCGCTCGCATGCAGTCACTGGAAGTGAATGGACAAAGTGCAGTTCTTAACAAGATGAATAGAAATACGTAATCTGAAAATCAAGTGGTGTGCATTAACCCCTATAGTCCATTGCTTAAACCATACTATAATAAGAACCATAATAAGAATTGCTATGCATGTCTGTCTCATTTACAACCCCAAATCAGAAAAAGTTGGGACAGGGTGGAAAATGTGAATAAAAAAAATAAAGCAGTAATTCACAAATGTCCCTTAACTTTTATTTCATTGCAGACAGTATGAACACAAGATAATTCATGTTTTTTTTGGTCAACATCATTTGATTTGTAAATAAACATCCAGGCTTGCAACACATTCCAAAAAAAGTTGGGACAGTACAGCATTTACCACTTTGTACAGTTCCCCTGTCTTTTAACAACACTTAAAAGACGTTTAAGCATTAAAGAAATCAAGTGACTAAGTGTTGCAGGTGTTACTTTGTCCCATTCTTCCTGCAAACAACGTTTTAGGTGCGCAACAGTACGGGGTCTTCGTTGGCGCATTTTTCGTTTCAAAATGCGGCAAACATTCTCTATAGGAGACAAATCAGGGCTGCAGGCAGGCCAGTCAAGCATCCGCACCCTCTTCTTCGCTGCCATGCCTTTGTTATGCCTGCAGTAAGTGGTTTGGCATTGTCTTGCTGAAATAAGCATGGGTGTCCCTGGAAAAGACGTCGTCTTGAAGGCAGCATTTGTTCCTCCAAAAATGAGATATACTTTCAGCATTGATGGTGCCATCGCAGAAGTGCAAGTTACCTTTGCCGAAGGCACTGACACAACCCCATACCATGACAGACCCTGGCTTTTGGACTTGTATCTGGTAATGGTCTGGATGGACCTTTTCCTCTTTGGTCCACAGCACATGGCGTCCATTTCTTCCAAAAAAAAGATGTGAAAAACCGATTCGTCTGACCACAATACACGTTTCCACTGCACAATGGACCATCCCAGATGCCTCCGAGCCCAGAGAAGTCCAATGGACCAGGCGCTTCTGGACACTATTTATGTAGGGCTTTCTTTTGGCACAGTACAGTTTTAGCTGGCATTTCCTAATGTAACTACGTACTGTAGTGCTTGAGAGTGACTTCCTGAAGTAGTCCTGAACCCATGCAGTTATATCATTTATTGATGAATGACAGTTTTTAATGCAGTGCCGTCTGAGGGCTCGGAGATCACGGCCATTCAGTTTAGGCTTGTGCCTTGGCCTTTGCGCACGGTGATTTCTCCAGATTCCCTGATTCTTTTCACTATGTTATGCACTATAGAGGGAGGAATGCCCAAATCTCTTCCTATGTTTCTTTGAGAAACGTTTTTCTTCATCATTTCAAGGATTTTTGCCCGCACTTGGTGGCAAACTGCCCATCTTTGCTCCTGAAGGAGTAGGCCTTTCCTCGATGCTGCTATTGTACCGAATCATGATTGCAATCACCTGTTAACATCACCAGTTTCAAATCACATCATTATTTAGTTATTATGTCTTATTACTGCCCATGAATTGCCCCCATCCCAACTTTTTTTGGAATGTGTTGCAAGCCTGAATGGCAAGAATGGATGTTTATTTACAAATCAAATGATGTTGACCAAAAAAAACATGAATTATCTTGTGTTCATACTGTCTGCAATGAAATAAAAGTTAAGGGACATTTGTGAATTACTGCTTTATTTTTTTTATTCACATTTTCCACCCTGTCCCAACTTTTTCTGATTTGGGGTTGTAGTTTCATTAGTAGTCCATTTATTCTACCTTTTACAATGACCTATGAATCATAGGTAGGGTTGGGTACTGAACTTTGGTACTTTTGTGGTACTGACTGAAATACTTCAATCGAGGATTGAAAAAATTTATTTCTTTCGATGCTTAATTCTGACACGCAAACAGTAAATCTCAGCTTCTATGAGCTAATAATCAGGCAGCATGCTTGTGCAAAAACCTAAAGTTGATGGTGATTGACTGTCTAACATAACGTTACACAGCCACAACATAGAGGCCGGAAGGGAAAAACGTATGCCCAGAGTGAAGCCTGTGAACTGGCTTACATGTGTGGTGTTGTTTTTGTCATGTAGTGTAAAAAAGTGTAGCATCACAAGGCTTCCAGGCTGCTACCATTCAGACTACAGCTAAATTTAATAAATAGGCGCACCAGTACAACTTGCAAATATGCCCCTCATTTATGCCCAAATATGCTCCCCATATAGTGGCTGACCACATCGTCGTATATCACGTGAAACACCCGGAGAAAGCAAGAATTGCTGTGTGTATGCATGTGTGTGAACATGATCATCAAAACTCGGTCCAATTCAGTTCCTCTGTGGTACTGTGGATACGCTTACAGTGATAACTTGCTGATTGCTGGACTACAACCACTGGTGCTGACATGGAAGTTACGTGAAAGTGCAGAAAAACAGACAGAGAAAATTAAATCATTTTTGTACCTCAATAAGATTGAATACCTTTTTGCTTCTGTCTCCATATATTCCCCACGCCGGTGGTGAAACATGCCAGTGCTTATTACCAGGATACGATCTGCTGGCCAGGTCGTATAAGTAAAATCGGAGCTCTCGAGTGTCGCGCATTGACTATGAGACATGCATTTCAACCAGTTCACATGCTTACACCTTCTGTTTCTCAGACTGAGAAGGAAGGGATAATGCTCACCAAGGTGTCTCATTATGTTGAATTAATGGACAAGGTGCAAGATGAAAATAATTACGATTGTCTTGGAGAACAGATGCCGCGCTCATACAAAAGCAGCCGAGGTAAACTAATTTTTAAATATACAAGAATCTATAAAATAGTAATTACTTTAAATTGCAAAGCTTGCTAAGTTTAATTTTTTTCTATGAGTAAAATTATTTTAGCGAAACGCTAAAATGTCTGTACAGAATTGAAAGTAAGAAAAAGCCTTATTTTCATATAGCTGACTAGCGATGTAAGAATTGCATGTGTATAACATGCAATGTTGGTATTGGTATTGCACATCGTCCTGCCCTATAATATACTACAGCCATTTCGCAAATTCAGTATAAAATACCCTGCCTTGAGTTGTAATATCATTCGTGTGGGTACCAGTTTTTACGCGAAGTGGAAAACAAACATTTTGAAATACTGTACTTTCAGTACTTTCTCGTACTACCAAAAGTTGGGTACCTGATGCACTGGAATATTTACCAGAGTGCAGACAAGATAGAAGTGACAGAGCAAGATCTGATGAATGTGATAGGCAGGGCTCTCTAGTGTTGCACGTTGACTGTGAGATACACGCTGCATCCGTAACGGGTGTAATCCCACTTCAAACTTTTGATGAAACTTCAAAGAAAATATATTGGTATTGTTCAGGAACTGGTATCGAAATCAAGGTATTATGGTCCTGGTACTGTAAAATTTTGAACGATTCTCAGCCCTAGTCATAAGGCTCCATTTTCCACCTGTGCGAAGTGCAGCACGAAGCGGTGTGCCCGTCGTCAAAATAGCAAATGATTTTGTTCCTGCTTTCTACTAGTTGGACTGGTGTTAAATTAGTCATGGCTGGGCTCCTTTGTTGGCATGTTCGTATTTTAAGGAAACGCAATGTCATTGTGCTTTTCACCAAAAAATACTATGTGTAAAGTCAGTGGGGCATTATTTAAGCTAACTAGGGGGCTGTTTTGGAAACGTGCGGGTGCACGACACTCGTTATTGACACAGATAGACGCATGAAGTGTACAAATTTTTTATTTATATACATTTTTTTTATAGAGTACATCTGGTCCTTTCACGTAATCATACTGTTTAATGAAATGCCAAAAGAGGAATGATATATATTAAGTAAAGATGATATATTAAGTATCATTAAAAAAACCTTTTTAAGTTCATTATCAGACATGTTATGTTATGTAATTGCATGTTATGTAATTGAAAGGACATTTGGGTCGCTGAAAATGCATTTAAGATATTTAGATAAGTCAGGTGGAACATTAAAATACAGCCATCAGAAGGTCGCAGCATTGTATGCACCTCTACCTTTTAAAGGTGAGGTGAAATGCCATTCTGATTGGTTCATTGCACGTTATACCCAAAACACATATGAATAATTAACATTGCAATCATGGCAATTACCATATAATGTTTGCCATGGAGTGCGAATGTTTTTATTCGCGTGTAACTGTGAGTGTTTTTTAAATTGTTGGCTTCACTGTCCGTACCGCTTCTAGTATTAAACCAGTAGTAGCCCTTAATAAAAAGAGAAACTTGTACATCTGTCATCTTCCTTATTAAAATGACTAGCATGCTTGCCACAACACTTTTCATTACGCACTATGTGGTTCTATAGCATCAAAACGTTCTGTGCTCTCTAGGGTTGTGCTGTGACATAGAATGAACAAGGCAGCGGTGTCTTAAATATGCAACACTCATACAACATTTATTTACTTGTACATTTCCAAGTGATCCATTCTATTACAGTACAAGTTGGCGAGTGTGAGACCGGATTAGAACGGATTAGATGGGTGGACCAAATGACAGGGCTGTTTGGGGCATACAATGCTGCTATTTCTGACGGCACCAAATCTAGTTTGTTTTAATGGCTGAATTTGTAGCTTTCATGCATAGAGGCATTCCTGTTAAGCACTTTCTTTGATGCAAAAGGCCAAATGAGATGGATGTGCCATAGCTGATGGCTAGGATACCTCATGGACCGCTCCCTAGGAAGGTGTTTTGGGCATGTCCAACTGGGAGGAGACCCTGGGGCAGACCCAACACACATTGGAGAGTTTATATCTCTCAGCTGGCCTGGGAATGCCTTGGTATTCCCCCGGTGAAGCTGGAGGAGGTGGCTGGTGAGAGGGAGGTCTGGGAATCCCTGCATAGACTGCTGCACTTGTGAACCAACCCCAGCTATGTGGTGGATGATGGATGGATGGGCTGTAAACAGAGTATTGCTTTTATCTTACCTTTTCTGTGCTTTTATTACCATTTAATCTAAATTTGCCTGTTTTTTGTAACCCCCCCATTCCAAAAAAATCAGTATATTTTTTTTTTTTTTCTTTGAGTTGGCTTCCTTTCTTGTTTCTCTGGACTGGAAATTCTCTTCATTAATACATGAGAATTTTAAGACTTTCTTAAATATTTAACCTTGTTTTGTACGTTAATGTTGTGTGACTTTTTATTCCACACTCCCAAGAGGTACCAGTACACGCCCAGACACCACCGGGATGGACATCACCAGCCGTTGCACTCTGGGAGATCCAAACAAGCTCCCTGAAGGAGTCCCACAGCCAGCTCGAATGCCTTATGTGTCGGACAAGCACCCACGTCAGACCCTGGAGGTCATTAACCTACTTCGTAAACACAGAGAGCTGTGCGATGTGGTGCTGGTGGTAGGCACGAAGAAGATCTACGCTCATAGGGTCATCCTGTCTGCGTGCAGCCCCTATTTCCGAGCCATGTTCACGGGCGAACTAGCTGAGAGCCGCCAGACAGAGGTGGTGATCAGGGACATCGACGAGCGTGCCATGGAGCTGCTTATTGACTTTGCATACACATCACAGGTCACAGTGGAGGAGGGTAATGTACAGACACTGTTGCCAGCTGCCTGCCTGTTGCAGCTGGCTGAGATCCAGGAGGCTTGTTGCGAGTTCCTCAAACGCCAGCTCGATCCCTCCAACTGTCTGGGAATCCGTGCCTTCGCTGACACTCATTCCTGCCGAGAACTGCTGCGCATAGCTGACAAGTTCACCCAGCACAACTTCCAAGAAGTAAGACCTGGTAGCTTGTGTTTATAGCCTCTGTGACAGAACCATGCCTCTTAAGTTCAAGAGGAGTTTGAATGCCTGGTTTTTGGAGAGATTTTCCTCTATTGCTATCATGCGTTTTATGTTTAACTTACCTTTGCTTCTCATAATACTGTTGAAATATTTAGTGTAGATTATCGTACATGTTGAATGAACCTACTTCCTTTTAAGATGCCATAAAATGCATTTGTCATTTGGTATCTACATAGGAGTTATGTGCTCAGAAGCATCGCATGCTGCATAATAACGTTTTGGTGAACTATGGACCGCATTTAGTATGGTAGTGCCATAAGATTGCTCACAGTGCAGTGCATTACTCACAGGTTTGTGGTGATGCTCATGTATATAGACGTATTGTGCCAGTCGTGTAAAAGTATAGTTATGTAAAGTGCATAATATTTGATAATGATAAACAACTGTTACAGGTTTATTTATTTACTGTACCTTTCATTTTGGAGTGTACCTTCTTTGCCACAAATAATTATTATTCTCCCACTTCAGCCTACGCACAAGTCATAATCATAACATTGTTTTAGCATTGTAATAAGAACATGGTACTTTTTTTTGCATCCGAGTCAAGAAGTAATTTTACGATGTTAATTTTGTTATACAGTTTTTAACAAGAACTGAATTTTTAACAAGCTAAGCAGCTCATGTGTTTGTAATGAATTTTGAATTCTACTTTTCATTTTTTTTCTTTTAAACTTAAGTATCGATTAGGTATTTTTTGGGTAGTATGGGAGCCTCTTGTCGGTGTCAGTATAACAGACTTAGTTGTTTGCTTCCCCCTGCTAATCTGAATAGGACTTACCTTCTTAGCCTACTAGTAATAAATAACCTTACATCAGTGGCCGTCAGTATATATCTCTTTTCTTTGCCAGGTGTACTTGTGGAATCTTAGCATGCATACCCTTGAGAGAGAGATTATATGTTGCACGTTGTGCAGGTCATTTGGACTTGATATTGGGCCTGTGTATATTAAGTCTGGGGACATAGTTAAAACTGTTATGTAACATTCTGTGATTTTTGGAAAAAGCCTGCTTTGCCACCTTCTTTTACGTATACAGGATTTATGCAACTATGCTCAGGTAGTCAGATTTTCATTTGTGGGCACCTTTGGTGGTCGATTTTTTATTTATTTTTTTATTTTTTTTTTGCATGCATTTTGGTCCTAGAACCAAAAGTAGGTACACTCAGTGAACAAAAAAAAATGTTAAGCACCCAGACGGAGTGGTGGAAATGAAATGAATCTGCACATGATGAAAGGTCATGTGACTATTGCAATCATTATATCATCAGATCAAACGGACAACAGAGTTGGCAGTATGGGCACACTGCTGATCCCACGTCAGTAGGGTGTGCCCCCCCAGGCCTGGATACACGTGGTGATACAATGCGGAAGTGAGACGTACAGACGTCATATTCTCTCCTGCGGCAAGTCGGCTCACAGCTGTTGTAACTGATCTTCAGTATCCTGCAGATTGGCACTGGGTCTGAGTTGATGCCCGAACTGATCTCACACATTTTCGTTTGGGGAAAGATCAGAAGACCAGGCTGGCCACGGGAGGACCTGAACATGACGTAGGCAGTCCATAGACTGTAGACACAGGATGTCACTTCCTCTGTGACTGGCGACTCGATTTGCCAACTCCTTGCAAATCGAATCATTTACATGCTCATCGCTGGTCTGCACATGTACCAAATTATATCCAAATTGAACCATTACTTCTGGGTGCTTAAGTTTTTTGTAACAGAGTGTGTGTGTGTGTATGTATATATGTATATATATATATATATATATATATATATATATATATATATATATATATATATATATATATATATATATATATATATATATATATATATATATATATATATATATATATATATATATATATATATATATATATATATATAGATTGGTCTGAGCATATACCGATAGTGACCAAGTTATATATTTGGTGATTTTGGGAAATGATGCTATGAGAAGGAGTCCTAGTAATTCCATTGCACAGTTTTGTTGTGAGAAGCATAGAACCTGCTGGTTTGGTCTTGATCTTAATTACATCAAGTTGGTTGTTATGACAGCATCTAGTCTCGGTGGAACTGCAGTTAATTTCGCATCCATTGGAAGTGCAGATACACTTGTATTTCTGAAGTGCATTACTTTTGGTAACTGAATGCTACATTGTTACCCATCCAGCTGAGTAATATACTATATCTGTTATGCATAGGTAATGGAAAGTGAGGAGTTCATGCTTCTTCCTGCTAACCAACTGATCGATATCATCTCAAGCGATGAGCTGAATGTACGGAGCGAAGAGCAGGTGTTTAATGCTGTCATGGCCTGGGTTAAGTACAGTATCCAGGAACGCCGGCCGCAGTTGCCCCAGGTAAGATGCTTAGCCCACTGGCACACAAGCAGGCTCCTGGAAATTTCTATGTCAGGAAAATGAAGCAAGATAATAGGATGCTTGATTGAAATGAACCAGTGAAATAGTTTTTTTTTTTTTTATATATAAAAAGAGTATCATTGCAATACTCAGAGGTGAAGTGGAAGGACATTTCGGGGGGGGGGGGGTAGATGTTTGAGTGTGTAGTGACCTATTTTGTTAGTTGAGTTGATTATTGTATTCCCTGGATTGAGAATACTTATGGTTTTGGGGCCAGTCCGCCGCTGCCAGACCCTTGTTAGCGTGATGACTCAAGTTTGCTTAGCATTAAAGTGAAGGGTGACTGCAGAAGACACCTGACCCTATGAATATTATCATTCAATGTATTAAATCTTATAACCACTTCACAAAAATGGTTTGTGGATGAAGATCAAGTTTTAGTTGGTCATGATCTATACAATGTAGCTATGAAATATGAAAAAGATCAATAAAAAAAAAACACAGTAACAGTGTTTTTTTTTTAATATAAATAGATCTTTTTCCGTACTTCATAGCTACATTGTATAGATCATGATCTGTGGCCTATTGTGTTTTGAGACAAATCACACTAAAATTTAAACAGTATCACTTAGTGGTGGCACCTCAAAGGACAGCCGTAGATGCAAATCTGCTCAACCTGATTCCACTGAGACAAGTCACACAAAGTTGGGCTTTTAGTAAAGATCTACTGGAGAGGTGGGGGGGGGGTCTCAATATTATAGAGCAGGGGTGTCTATACCAGTCACTGAATGGACCATAATAAAAATCTGCCAATGAGTCAACTGAGGCTTATTTATTCAATTAACAGTATGACCCAAACATTGCAGTTATTTGTTTAAAATCTTTATTACATGTAAATAATATTTACTAATATGAACTACAGGCAGTATAGAAGCCTCTTGTCAGTGTCAATATCACAGACTCTGTAATGTTGTCTACCACTCCCCTGCTAACCTGAATAGGACCTACTAGTAATAAATAACCTTGCCTTGCATTAATGGCTGTCAGTATATATTTTTTTTCCTTGCCAGATGCAGTTGTGGAAACTGCATGTTTGCCCCTTGAGAGAGAATACATCTCACAGGTTGTGCAGGTCCATTGAGCTTGAGAGTGGGCTGTTTTGGGGGCATAGTAAACACTCTTTCGTACATATACACTTGTTAACTCATCTGAATTATCAATGTTAGAATTGGTATAATAGAATAGTGATACTTTATTAATCCCCATGGGTAAATTCTCTTTACCTTATCTTACTGTCCAACAGGCATGCGTACAAGTGAGAGCAAGTTCCAGAGAATATATTTTTGTTGTTCTGGCAGCATCAATTTCTTGGGTGGTTCATCCATCTCTATTTGTCTGACTTTCTAAGAGAAGCTCTAAATGTGCTCATTTTGAATCTCAATTTAAAACATCACCCTGTATGTAGTCAAAGGAGAATGAGTAACTCCCATGCCTTATCCAGGTGCTCCAGCATGTCCGCCTGCCTTTGCTGAGCCCCAAGTTCCTAGTGGGGACCGTGGGATCGGATCCCCTTATCAAAAGTGATGAGGAATGCCGGTGAGTCAAGCAGAGGAAATTAGGACTGAAGTCTCTCAAGTATCATTCTGAAGACTTGTGTTGCATATGAAAAATGAGAAAAATATGATAATGGTAGCTTGGTCAAAAAAGTCCCCCCTTGTGTGGCCGGGATGGAAGCTACTTCACTACATGTCTGTTAAACACAAAGCAGTTTATATTGCATGTTTCAAAGAATGATTTCATTAAGCTACTTTTATTGTAGTTCAGGGTTGTACAAATGCAGTTTCTAGCCTTTTTTTAAGGCAATTTATGCTCAATTTACAGATGCGATAAAGCATAAAGTTCCCAACAAAGACTATATACATGTATGCAAGGACGGATTATGGGTTGTGTGGGCCCCTGGGCAAAATGTGGTGGTGGTCCTCGCGAACAACAACCACCACAATTCAAGGGCCCTTGGCAGCCAAACGCCCTCCCTGTAAGGTCAGGGGCCCTTGTAGGCAGAGGATCAAAGAATGTAGGCCCTCTAAAATAGACAAACGAAAATACATTGTTGATAAGCGTTGCAAATTATTTTGGGCTACAACAACAACAACAACAAATTTATTTTTATATAGCGCATTATCACAACATTACATTGTCTCAAAGCGCTTTACAGCATCCGCACCCAAAGCCCCCAGTGAGCAAGCCAAAGGCTTGGGCAGCGGCCCCGCTGGCCCGGTCCGTAATCCGTCCCTGCATGTATGTAGGGAAGACCTATATTACCAGTCAAAAGTTCTTGCACACAGCAGATTACTACTTTTCCATTATTTCATAAACTGCAGATGTTTTGTTCTTGTTAAGCATTGGAAACAAACAATTTTCCATAATAGCATGGAAAAAGTATGTAACAGTGCATTTTTGACAATCTCAGTGTGCAAAATCTTCCTGTTTGAATCTCCATAATGCAACTGTCCTTTTCCCCCCAAATACAGAGACCTTGTTGATGAAGCAAAGAACTATCTGCTCTTGCCTCAGGAGCGACCCTTAATGCAAGGCCCGCGAACACGGCCTCGGAAACCGATACGATGTGGGGAAGTCCTGTTTGCAGGTGGGAGGGAGGATGGTTAGAGCCACAGCCTAAGCATTGTGTGTTAGATGAACAATTAAGACATTTTCATGTGATGTGAAGCGACGCACAGTGACAAGGTGTGTCTTCTGTGTGTCTGTGAGAGGCAGTGGGGGGCTGGTGCAGTGGTGATGCCATCTCCAGTGTGGAGCGCTATGATCCCCAGACCAACGAGTGGCGCATGGTGGCTTCTATGAGCAAACGCCGCTGCGGAGTGGGTGTGAGCGTCCTGGATGATCTGCTCTATGCAGTTGGCGGTCATGATGGCTCCTCTTATCTAAACAGTGTGGAGAGGTAATTCAGTTTGTTTTTAAATGCTCATTGTTATTAAAAATTCCTTCTCATTTCTCTTTAGTTGTTCTTAGTATAGTGTGGCTTATCAAAACATAGCTTGAAGTTATACATTTTGTTGAGACTTTTTAAATGATTGCCATTTTTCACTTCACCATCAGACCATCCACTGCGGAACCTGGGAAAATATTTCATATTCTTTTGATTAAATATAATTTTCCATTTTATTGTTAGAATTCTTAAATTGGCATATTAAACAGTAAGAAGGGTAAGTAGTGTAATTTTATTAAGTTGTAACACTAACATTGATTTCCTTCATATCTCTCTAGATATTGACTTCTTGTATTCATTGAAAGTCATATAAAACTAGCAGGTTCTATCCTTCTCACGCCAAAGTGGTGTAGAACTTTCCCAACAAAAACATATAAATCTGTGTGCGATATTATTTTGATTTCCCAGTTAAATTCCACTGTTATAAAAATGCCTGTATGTAAATTATTCTGTGTTTTAGTCATTTAGGATTTATTGTTAATTCGAACACTACTTTGAATTATTTTTAACAAATCTTTTGACATTTTCCAACCAAGATAAGCCATAATTTGCTTTTAGTTTAAACTAGTAATGAAAAAGAACAGTGTGGCAAATAAAACTAAATATTGGGCTATGTTCTTTTGTGCTCTTATTTCATCAGATATGACCCCAAGACGAATCAGTGGAGCAGTGATGTGGCCCCTACAAGTACCTGTAGAACCAGTGTGGGGGTAGCTGTATTAGGGGGCTATTTGTATGCAGTTGGTGGCCAAGATGGAGTGTCCTGCCTCAACATTGTAGAAAGGTCATGGGACTTGCATCAATACTCAGTTGTGCCTGCTAACAGCTTGTTAATTGAGTTATCCAGTTGTGTCCAGCAATTTCCAAATAGTCTAGATTCCAGTTTGTTTTTTTGTGTTCATTCCCACCAGGAACAACAATGCTGAAACTTAATCTTCTCTTTACCAACAATATCGAGGATATTCATTTTTATGTTCTGTACCATCTTCCAGATATGACCCAAAAGAGAACAAGTGGACACGAGTTGCTTCAATGAGCACCAGGAGGCTGGGTGTTGCTGTGGCAGTTCTGGGTGGGTTTCTCTATGCTGTGGGAGGGTCGGATGGAACATCCCCTCTCAACACAGGTACAGTGAAAGTTTAACAATGGAAGTTATCAGTATTAAATATTAAATTAATTTGAGACCCTCTACTATTTCCGTCTTAATTTTAAATATGATTTAGATGAAACTATAGCACGGAAAATATTTAGAATGTAAACAAAAGTGCTGTTTTAAATCTGAATGCTTAGGAATTTAAAAGATTATATTTCCAAGTTTTCTGTATACCTGAATACTCAAGCAGGCAGTATTTGTATGTTGCTGTGACGCCCGCTCCGTCCGCTCCTCGTGTGTGCCACGCCCCCTAATTACCCACGTGTGATTTCCTGATCGTGCCCAGTCGTGTCTTGTTTCCTGCTGCCTTGTTTCATGTATTTAAGTTCCTGATTTGTACTAACCCGTGTCTGTCATTGATGTTAGTTGGCGTCTTCTGTTCCCTGCCCCGGATCCCCGTTACTCGTAATAAACCCCTTGTTTGCCCTTATTACGGCTTGTCTGCCCGTTTCTGCCTGCTCGCCCGCACGATCGCCGCTCTGCCCGCGATCGAGCGTGGCAGTTCCATTGTTTCTATATTTTTAGATTTTGTTGTTTTTGCAATCTGCAAAACATTGAAAAAGAGAGTGAGTATTGGAACCTACCCCATCCAACCCAACTAAGATCAGCAAAGCATTATTACCGAAAAGAATAATCAGCCTCTGCTGGTGTCAAAAATCATACAGCAGCATTTTGTCTCATTGTTCTGTCCGCTAGGCCTTCTTTTTGTCATGCAATGATATAAATGTAATGTTTTAAAAAAAGTCAGTTATGCTAGGAAATGATGTGTGAAAGTCATTCAACAATGAATTGGAATTAGGTTTACATTCATTAATCTGTTTAACCTAGTATGTTTTTATGTTTCATCCAGTGGAGAGGTATAATCCACAAGAAAACCGATGGCACACAGTGGCTCCCATGGGAACGCGCAGAAAGCACCTAGGCTGTGCTGTCTACCAGGACATGATCTACTCTGTTGGGGGTCGAGATGACACTACTGAGCTTAGCAGCGCTGAACGCTACAACCCTAGGACAAACCAGTGGTCTCCTGTGGTTGCTATGACATCTCGGCGAAGTGGTGTAAGCTCTGCCTTTTTTCCCTCCGCTGATTTATCTGTAAGGTTCAAATTGGAGTCCAAGATGGTATGACTTAAACAATGTTTTATGCAAAATTTGCTGCAATGAAAAGCTGTTGGGGACAAAAAGTCTTTGGTTGTGGATTCCATTTCCACTCTTGGCTGCAATATTCATGTGGAGCTGGCATGATATCACCAGGGTAATTGCATTATTTTCCAAAAATCCTGCTTGGGATCAATAGAACATCTTTAATCTTATATATCTAAATTGACTGGGAACTGAGAAATTGCACCTAAATTATATCCAGGATTAAAATGTGCTATTGCATACAGACTATGCTTTATGCCTGAGTTGGTAATTAACCATTATTTAATTGTCAATGCAGGCAGAGATGGCATGGTAAGGGTGGGAATGTTTTATCAGTTCATTTAAAAAATATGCCCACAATCTTCTGGGAAAATCCTCCGAAATAAGTCCCTGTTTAAATACCATTTTGCTGCTCCTACACACCTACTTATGTCAGGATATGATAGAAGTAGGATATGTTGTACCATACAATTTGACCTGGACAGAATCAGATGGTTTTTGAACCTCTCCCAGACAGCAGAGCATGCTAGCACAGGAGCACCTTGAATGGGTTATTGCATACAGTACATACATTCAAAATTAATTAACCCCCTGGGGATGAGCACATTGTGAGAGATGTAGTTAGTTTCCCATCTATTTGTCTATAACTTACCTTATAAGTACAAGTAAGTTATACTTATAACTTATAAGTCTTTTTGTAGAATCGCAAAAAGAAAAAAAAATCCGTAATCAGTTTTTTCAAAATGTCGATTGTCAGATATATTAAAGTTTTTTTAATTAAATTAAATTAAATTGGCAAAAAATGTGAACCATGTCACCTTCATTTTACCCTTATTGGGGGCATGACGTACCATGCTCACCTTCAGGATCTCTGGTTACATTGTAAACAACCACATTGCCATGTATTTACAATGTATTTTCAATAGTAAATCCATGGTAATGCATGGTAATTACCCTTGTTGTTTCTGTGGGGGTGACACAATCCAGATTTATCTCCATTATCTCACCACAATAAAAGGTGGTGTAGGTCGAAACTAAATTTATTGAACACCTTTCACTCTGATGAGATGGCAAGACTTATGAATTGACAGGAAGCACCTCTGGCTTTTTGGAAAATGGTGGAGGAAAGTGAAAATGAAGATTAATGTGCGCCAGAAGATTGCAACACCGATAAAGAATTTTCATTTTGAAAACTGGCTTGATCCAGTTGTTGATGACCTCTACAAGTAAGTGCATTTTTATTAACATACTACTTGATACATGCGTAAAGTTATAAAAACAATTTTAGTGTACATGTGCTTATCATAAGTTTTTATTATTATATTTTGCTCTTTCTCTAGTTAGTCATTACTATTTTAGTTTCACTAATGTAGTCATAATTTTTTGAAAATCTGAAAGACAAATCATATAGGCACATCACGTTTTGTTAGTTTTGAGTTAGCATTGTTGTGCGATGTATTGGTATAACTGTTTTGTATACGTGTCTGCTAATGGCCGGAATGCAGTTTGTTTGTTGTTGTGCTGTTATCACATATTTTTTTTTGCGACATTTACAGAGACGAAGACTGATCTGTAGGGCACCTTGGAACATTGGTCAGACAGGATCACGCTATTTCAAGGTACATAAAAGCAACTAATTCCAAAATGTAACAATTTGAAAAGCAGTACAGTTTTTTTTGATCCACATTCATTTTTAGTATGTTTAAGGGTATTTGTGGCTTTATGTGAGATGGTACTGTCGTGTTCAATTTTGGGTACAAAAACCCCTACATTGTAACCATAGCATGTTTATTTATACATATTTATTTTTGTTTATTATACAGTTCACCTATTCCAAAAGTGCAAGTTCCCTGCTGGCAGATGAAAAAGTGAACGATATGTGCAAAACGCTCTTCCATGTATATAGCTTGTTTGGTGTGTATATGCCATTACGTTGACCGTGTTCATATGTAGGTTTACTACATTGTAAACCAGTTTCTATTTTTTGCAATAAATTTTTCTAAACAAGAAAATTTCCTCTTGCTGAATTCTTTTCTGTGTCTCGTGGAGGTGGGGAGAGCTGTGTAGGGAGGGGTGAGACACTTGGGCCACCTAGGCCAGGTGTGAATAGCTCATGCATACACGTGAGAGCTTCATGCTGTTTCTCTAAGTGTTCCAAACTGCATATATTTTGACTTCAAATTACAAATTAAACATTAATCAGACATATTTACTACATACATTTAATTGAAGATAAGCTTACGGCCAAAACAAATATGTAAGAAATTTACCATGGTGTAAGTTCATGAAATTGAAACAAATGTGTGATCGTGCCCCTGTCAGTGAAACTGTGTCCCTAGTCTCCAGAGGGTTAAGGCAATTTATGGATACCAGTTAGGCTTCATGGATGATCCTTTTCTGTATTCCACCCATAGGGATTGTTTTTTCTTGTTTACAAATATAAAACTAAGCTGGGTATTATATAAATGCAACATGTTCATCTTTGCTTTCTTTTTTTCAGGTGGGTTTAGCAGTTGTAAATGGACAGTTAATGGCTGTTGGAGGCTTTGATGGCACAACATATCTGAAAACAATAGAAGTCTATGATCCAGATGCTAATACATGGAGGTAAGTAGGCTGCTCAAAGGGACTAAAACACATTTTTACAAGTTGTAGATAAATGGTGCTCTAATACGTTCTTGTTGATTGCCCAGTTTTCATAAGCATTTAAATAAAAAGTAAACAAAATTAATAGCGGTCTCCCCATCCCTAAAACTAACCTTATTCCTTATTTCCTTCTTTTTTTTGTTTCAGACTCTATGGTGGAATGAACTATCGGCGACTAGGTGGGGGGGTGGGCGTAATAAAGATGACACACTGTGAATCACATATATGGTGACTGCCCACCACCACAGCTTGTGCTCCCTCTAAAGACGCTAAATAAGTAACTTTGTATATACTGCAAAAAATGTGCAGTTAGTAAACTGCAAGACTAATTTTATTCTCACAGCTGAAGCAGTGCATCATACCTGAATGGGACTTAATTTGGAACATTGTCATACATCTTCAACACCATTCCTCCTCAGTCACATTCTTCTGGTAATTATAAACTGAACTGTAATGCAATTTTAGGTATCATTTAGTATGCCAGAAAAGGACATGATACAAGTATTTTCCCCATGTTGAAAAAGAATTAAACTTCACTTTGTTGTAATCTAGTATTAATTGGGTGCACTTGGGGTTGTCTCAGATTTCCTTTTTCGTTTTGGCCACTCCTGAAAAGGACAGGATAAACCTTAGGAGTAACTCCCTTTAGCTGAGGTTGCAGTACCATTTTGCAATTGGAAGGCCAAGCCAAAGTGGCTAAAACGTTTTTTACCTATGGTCTATGGAGGGCACAGAACATATTTACTGTCCTTGAGGAAGGAGAAAAAGCTAATTACTTGTAATACATGTGAACTAAATGAGCTGAACACTGAAAATTAGGGCATAGTGTCCTTACACAGTCCAGTATACGGCTTTTTAAGGTGGTAAGGTGAAATTTCTTCCATGTCACGGACAGGTAAAAAAAAGGCATCATTCTTTGAATGTGGAGTCACCTTTCAGAAAGAATATTAATTGGAACAATGTTCACTGTCACTTGTAATTATGAGAACAATGTGTACAGAAGATTTTGCATAGAATTGTACCATGCAATACTTATGCAATATTCAGTCACAGCACCTATTGTTAGATATGCTGTTTATCAGTTGTTACAAAATAGGTTTTGGTTTGCAGTTCAGTCACCAGTCACTTGTAAATTTATTGCTGGTAAAGCATTTTAAGCATTAAAACTTTGAACCAAACCATGTGCCAAACATGAGTGTAAAGGAAGAGCCTAAGATCTATTTTGCCAGCCTCTCCGCTCAATTTATGAAAACCTTTGTAAAATAGGACAAGAAAGCAGAAACTTCTAAAATATTTAGTACAAGCAGACAGAGAAACCTGCTAATTATTCTGCCGGTTGGTTATCACCCTGTTCTGAACGTTATGCATTAAGAGTAATACTTTCCCACAGACCATAGCAGTCAGCCATGCAAAGTTCACCAAAAGTGGTTCAGATGCATTAACTTCCATCTTTTAATTGTCTTAAGATAAATTACCTTCTGTAATAAGGGGTAAGCTAGGGGTAAATATGCTCAGTGACAAAAAAAGTTAAGCACCCAGACAGAGTGGTGGAAATTAAATTAATCTGCACGTGAAGAAAGGTCATGTGACTATTTCAGTGATTAAAATATCAGATCAGATGGATAATAGCAATATGGGCATACTGCTGGTCCCATATCAGTAGGGTGTGGTACCCCCCATGGCCTAGATAAATGTGGCAATACGGTGTGGGAGTCGTATAGCCGTTGTATCCTCTCCTGCAGTCGGTCCACACCTGTTGTAACTAGCCCTTGAGATCCTGCTGATTGAGACTGGGTCGGACTTGACGTCCAAGCTGATCCCACACTTGTTCTACTGGGGAAAGATCGGGGGACCTGGCTGACCACAGGAGGACCTCAACATGCAAACATTGTCTTGCTGAAAAACTGTACCAGGATGGGTAAGACATGTGGATGCAGGATGTCACCGATGTAGTGCTGTGCCATCAGGGTCCCCCGAATCACTACCAAAGATGACCTGAAGTCATACCTCATGGTTCCTCACATCATGATGCCAGGAATAATCCTGGTGTCTCCACAGCATTGGTAGGGATGGTCCACCCCCCTCGGCACTGCCGTATGCGCATATGAATGTCATGCGTGGTAATACAGAACTGAAATTCATCTCTGAACATGGTATAACACCACTCATTATCAGTCCATGCCTCCCAGTTACAGCACTGCTCCAAACGCACCTGTCTCTGCTCTGGTGTTAATGGCAGCATATGCATGGGACGTTGAACCCATAATCTGGCTAATGCCAGTCAGCGAGACACAGTGCAGAGTGGCACGGGGTGTTTTTAGAGAGCTCAATGCCTGTGTCTGGATGGCAGGTGCAGATGTCATGGCGTTCTATCATGCTTGCCGCACAATACAAAGATCCTCCCTTGGTGTGGTCTGTCTTGGGTGACCGGAACCTTCACGATTTGTGTGGGTGCCCTCATGTGCCCATTGGTTCCAACATCGGGTAACTGTAACATGTGTATGCCCCACACGCTGGACAATTGCACGATACGACCACCCTACCTCCTGCAAACCCACAATGCAACCCCTGTCAAACTTTGACAAGTGCTAGTAATGCTGACTAATGCGTCTATGAGGCATCCTCTGTGTATGGTGAGTAGAGGTGCCAGCCCCTTGTGAATTGAATAATTTACATACCCATCGCTGGTCTGCATGTGTACCAAATTACATCCAAATCATTACTTTTTTTTGTCACAGTGTATTTTAAAATTGAGGGGATTGGGGACATAATGACTTTCTTAACTTGAAATATTATGTATAGATAATTACTGTCATCTGCACATGATGAAATCATCAAAATATCAAAAGGTTATAACTCCATAATCGACTTAATTCTGCTGGCAATTTATGTTTTCAAATTTTTACCTAGACTTCTAGCAGGATCCCACAGAGTATAATTTCCCAGGTTTGTTCTATACCGAGATAGTTATTCAGAGATGCATTGTACTTGTGGCTCTTATTATACCAGCTGAAAGTCCTGCTGAGTCCTTTAGAGTAGTGTTTCCCAACCCAGTCTTCAGGGGAACCCCAGACAGTTCATGTTTTTGATTCCTTTCTGCTCCCAGCACACCTGTATTATGTATTACGTGTTCCTGATTGGCTGGAAGCTGCTCCAGGGGACACTAGAGGATTACCTGTATAGTAACGGTCTCAGCATCCTCATGTCTCTGTCAGCCCAAGGACTACAGAGAACACCACCTTGTAGTTCATCTCTGGTCCACCTTCCAATTTGAGGTATTCTGTTTTTCTGCTACTATGAAAGCTATCTGGAGGATAAAACACTGGTCATGTCTGAACTGAATAAGGATGTAGGATACAGAATAGTTTCCCCTTTTCTGCTTCAATTCAGTTCAGCTTCACTGTCGTAGTATATGGAGGTACACACAACAAAAAGGGTCCTGTGACTCCTACAGCCAGTGAGACAAGTATAAAATAGAACCAGGGGGACTGTCAGAACAACAGCATTGTATTTCTTGGAAATATCACTTGCTCCACCCATCTAACCCATACTTGTCCCACATTTTCCAACCTGCACCATTTCTAGAAGTACAGTGAATTTTGCTATAATGTGAATAATGTGTTTCTGAAAAACCTCACATTCACTAAAATCATGTACTAAAATACACATATTCAATGGGAAATATAAGGTTAGGGAAAGGCAATTCCAAACTTAGTAACTTATGCCAAACAAAAAAAAATACTCGTAATAGTAAAAGCAGTGATAAAAATAAAGGTTGCCGTGTGTTTTTATATGATAATTTCTAATTTTAGATTTAAAAAATTTAAGACTTTGACCTGTGCAGTGTGTGGATGTGCAAAGGGCTTGATTATTTTAGATTTGAAAACTGGTTCCACTGAAAAATTTTTCAGAAGAACTAGTTACAATTCGGACATCACAATCATTTACTTGCATAGTTGTGTTTGCGTGCAAGTAGTGTTTCTCACTAAGACTATAACGCATTGTAGTTCGCATAGTGCTTTTCTGGCCAAGTGAAAATCGTGCAAATTCAAATGTGATTCCATTACAACAGATGCTTGGTGTGATATCACCTGTTGTAGCAGGACTGACTGTACTGGATGGATCACCAGGAAATGTGAAATTTAATAAACGTGCTTTTAAGTGAATGGTCTGATCCCTTATAATAGAAGAACTGATAGGTCGAGAGAGCTGGGTGAACGTAGGTCGTAAACGTAGAAAAGGGCGTACACAGTTTACAGAGGCAGCATCACCTGAAGTGACTGTCTAATCGCTTTCAGGTGCTTCCAGCTTTAGAGCTGGAAGAGACTGGGGAGGCTGGAAGTCCTTGGGCACTAAGGAGCCCCCTCCCCCCAGGAAGAGGGAGGTTGTGGTAGTAGGGGATTCAATTATTAGAGGTGTAAACAGTTATGTGTGCATCCATGATAGAATTTCCCGTATGGTGTCTTGCCTGCCTGGTGTCCAGGTAGTGGACCTTCTGAATCGTGTGCACAGACTTTTGGCCCCAGTTGTGGTGGATCCAGTGGTCATGAGGCATATTGGCACCAACGACACAAGAAAAGGCAGGAACGCTGTTCTGCAGGATAAATTTATAGAAATCACAGACAAGTTTAGAAGAAGAACGTCAACGGTGGTACCTGTTGTGGTGCCCAGGTAGCTGGGGGTTAAGGGCCTTGTTCAAGGACCCACAGATATGCCAAGGCCAGGTTTGAACTGGCGGCCTTCTGGTTTACAGCTACGTGTTACTACAAGGACTGTGGTAAAAACACATTTATTAATTTTCACATTTCTAGTTGATCTATTCAGCATTTCTAGTAATTGTATAGGTTGGTGAGTGTGCGAGGAGTACGGATTAGATAGGTTGGAGCTTGTGATGGGGCTGCCTCGGGAAAACAATGCTGATGCTGCAACAGACCAAATGGGAACGATGTTCCAGATGCAGCATTTGTATAGAACAGACCCACATAGGGGTGCTTTATTTGGGTAGGGACAAAATCAGAGACATTAACAAGCAATAATGACAGAACTAAGGGTCGGATCGAGAAGCACTTACACAGAAAAATCGGGACAAACAGGAGATAGCTGAGGGTGATTACCATGAGGGGCAGGAAGTTCAGTATTCAATCCATTTTCTATACCCACTAGTCCTATTCAGGAATGCAGGAGTCAATTTTGGTACATCACAGGGTAGGCACACGCACCTATCTACAGGCAATGGGACATGTTTTTGTATTAAGAACATAAGAAATTTACAAATGAGAGGAGGCCATTCGGCCCATCAAGCTCATTTGGGAAGAACTTAACTAATAGCTCAGAATTGTTAAAATCTTATCTAGCTCTGATTTAAAGGAACCCAGGGTTTTAGCTTGCACTACACTAACAGGAAGACTATTCTATACTCTAACTACACACTGTGTAGACTAGGAATCATTCTTGTAGCCCTATGTTGAACCTTTTCCAAGGCAGCAATGTCCTTTTTAAGTTATAGCGACCAAACCTGCACATAATATACTAGGTGGGGTCTTACCAAGGAATTATATAATCGTAGCATCAGCTCCACAGACCTAGAGATGTAACCCAGCATCCTGTTGTCCTTTTTAATTGCTTCCCCACACTGGCAAGAGTGGGACATGGAAACATCAACATTTATCTATGTTAAATTTCATCTGCCAGGTATCAGCCCAGTCGCTAATTAAATCAAGATCCGTTGTAGCCTCTGTGCTGCTAGTTTAGTATGTGCTACACCACCCACCTTGGTATCATCTGCAAATTTAGCCAGTATTGTATAGCATGTATTGGTGTCAATATCATTAATGTAAATTAGGAACAATAGTGGTCCTAATATTGAACCCTATGGTACCCCACTATGAACGCAGGCCCACCGCGACATTGTGCGTCTAATGACTACCCGCTGCTTCCTGTCTGTTAACCAGTTTTCAATCCAAGCTGCTACAGTTCCTAAAATTCCTGTAGCTTTGAGCTTAAGCAAGAGCCGTTTGTGGGGGACAACCTCCAAGGCCTTCTGGTATCTAAGTAGATCATGTCGTTGGCCTTTTTGTGATCAATTTCACTTGTAGCTTCCTCAAAGAACTGAAGTAGATTAGTTAAACAGGATCTACCTCTCCTAAATCCACGTTGGCTATCCCTCAAAATGTTATTTGCATCCAGGTAATGTACCATTTTCACTTGGATTATAGCTTCCATTACCTTTCCAGTTATGCAAGATAAACTGATTTGCCTATAGTTTGTTGGATTATTTCTATTGGCTTTTTTTGAATATGGGTGTTATATTAGTATGCTTCCAATCAGAAGGTTCAACACCAGTAGATAAGCATTTCTGAAATAGTAATGTTAAAGATTGGCTAATAATATCCATAATCTCTTTTAAAAATATAGGTAAGATGCCATCAGAGCCCTGCAATTTATTTATTTTAAGCTTAGTTAGGCTTTGTACCACATCAACCTCAGTTAGACATATTAGTCAAAGACGATGCTGTATTCGTACTAAATGGTGGTAAGTTACTCGTATTCTCTACTGTGAACACCCATGTAAAATAATCATTAAACCCATTTACTATATGAGTTTCATTTATAATTATAAGAAACTTACTATTCTGCAAATTAGTGATTTCAACTTTTAGAGCTCTTTTGGAGTTAAAACATTGGAAGAAACTTTTAATGTCATCCTTAGCCTCTAATGCAATCTTCCTTTCTACATTCCTCTTAGAGAGTCTAATGTTATTTTTTAACTCAACCTGTAGACTTTGATCATTTTTAAATTGTTAATTTCTATTTGTGGAAGTGAGTCCTTTTCCTTAGGTGGAAATTAGCGGGAGAGCATTTCAAGCTGGATTTAAGGAAGCACTTCTTTACACAGCGTGTAGTCAGAGTATGGAATAGCCTTCCTGATAATGTAGTGCAAGCTGAATCCTTGGGTTCCTTTAAATCAGAGCTAGATAAGATTTTAACGACTCTGAGCTATTAGTTTAGTTCTCCCCAAGCGAGCTTGATGGGCCGAATGGCCTCCTCTCGTTTGTATAGTTCTTATGTTCTTATGTTCCTCCTGACTTTATTCTTAATTCCCATAGTAAACCACCATGGCTGCAGATTCCTAGATTTAGTTTTGTTGGAAACAGGTATGAAGTCCTCTTGCACTTGCAACATGCTTTTAAAAAAAACTTACGCCTCTTCAACAGTTTTGCTGTTTAACTCCATCCAGTTTACAGTTTCTAGTTTCAGTCTCATTCCATTAAAGTTAACCTTCCTCACATTGTATATATTTGCTCTTCAGACACTAAAATTAACCTCAAATTTAATCATGTTGTGATCACTACCATCCAGTGGTTCTAAAGCCTCTAATTTTCCAATACTATCCTAGTTGTTAAACAAAACAAGGTCAAGAAGGGCATCTCTCCTGGTAGGGGTTTTACAAACTGAGTAAAAAAAAACAATCCTGTACCAATTTCACCATCTCAAGTTCATTTACAGAAGAGCCAGAGACTGTGTCCCACTGTATCCCAGGTAAATTAAAATCACTCATAACCACCACATCATTTTTATGACTCATAATCCTTATATCATCATATAACATTCTGCTTTCCTCTGTGCTCTATAACAAACCCCGACAATTAGGCCATTTGAGTTTTTAGCATCTAGTTTTATCTATACAGCTTCTGTACTTTTATTTTTATCAGTGAGCTCCCTTGCCTGCAAGTTTTCTTTTACGTATACTTCAACACCACCTCCCTTCTTGCCTATCCGGTCTCTACACAACAACATGTAACCATCCATATTATATTCTTCTCCATCATTGTAACTCATCCATGTTTCTGTTATTCCAATAATGTCATTAGAGTCTGCTGAAATTAAGGCCTCTAAATCATGAAGTTTGTTTCTAATACTCCTAACGTTTAATTACAGACCGCAATGGGTAGGCCTTTTTCCAGTGCCCACTTTTAATATTAATTGGGGCTTTCTGTCTCCCTCACCTATATTCTTAATTAACCTTCCTGCCCCCCCAGTCTCTAGTTTAAACATTTATCAACTACACTACACATACGCCTCCCCAATACACTGGTTCCCCACGGGTTCAGATGCAACCCAACTGGCTTGAACAAGTCCCACCTGTTCCAGAAGGTCTTCCAGTGCCCCATAACCCTAAACCCCGCTTTCCTGTACCACCATTTTAGCCACGCGTTTAATCCCCTTGTCTCAGCTAACTTAGCCTGGCTATCCACCATGGACATTCTGCTTCTAAACTTATCCACAACTTCTATAAATTTATCCTGCAGAACAGCCCTCCTGCCCTTTCCTGTGTCGTTGGTGCCAACATGCACCATGACCACTGGATCCACACCGGCTGGAGCCAAAAGGCTGTCCACACGATTCGGAAGGTCCCCTACCTGGGCACCAGGCAGGCAAGACACCATACGGGACCCTCTATCACGGGTGCGCACGTAACTATCTACACCTCTAATAATTGAATCCCCTATTACCACAACCTCCCTCTTGCTGGGGGAAACTGGAGAAAAACCCCACAACAATACAGGTAGAGCCAGGGTGGAGTCTTGAACCCTAATCCCAAAGGCAACAGGCAACTGTGCTAAAAGAAAAAAAAACAAAACTGTCTGGTCTCTCTCAGACTCTGTATATACCATTAACATATCTATTATCGTTTTTACTGTTACATTACAGAAAGTTTTGGTTATAGTGGAAATAAGTTGTTCTGCCTTGAATCCACAGACTTCCTGCAACCCTGAATAGGACAAGTGGTTTCAGAAAATGGATTGGCAAACCCAAGCATTATTTGCAAAATTTCATTTTTGTGAAACCCTCAGAAATCTGAATGGATGACTATAATTTGTGTGCATGATTTAATGCATCTAACCCTAAAGAAAAACATCACACTATCTACGGTCCGTCCCAGACTCTATATACCATTAAAGTATCTATTACAGTTTTTACTGTTATGTCACGGAAAATTTTGTTCATAGTGGCAATGAGAAATACAAACAATACAAATATTTAGACATAAAAAAAATACTGTAGCTTTGGTGAGTTGCCTCTTAGTACCTGGTCCTGGTCCTGCCAGTGTACAGCCCAGCCCACCGGCTGCTGCCAATACACAGTCTGTGGCTGCTTCGCACAGGTTATGGAATGTTGCTAATATTCGGATCAAAGACTCTAGGGTGTTATTCTACTCTAGGAAGTTCTGCATACAATACATTGTTTTAATGCTATTTTAATCCACGTTATTGTACCAAATACATTGCCGATTTTATCAGCAAAATAAGCTAGATCATATTGCTTAGTTGATTTTGTTTACCCATGCCAACGGTTGCTAAGGGAAGAAAAGCCACGCTTTTAAACAAGGGTATCGTTAATTTCAGCCCAATTGGTCAGTAATAGCAAATGTACACGGATTTGACAGAAAATTAAGCAATTTAAATGAAGAAAAGAAAAGAATTATATGGGCGTGCGGTAGACGTTTCTAGTGGGCATTCCCAAGTTGAAATCATGGATATGTTTTTCTTGTCGTGGCGCAACGTGTTTTTTTTTGTTTCAGTCTGTATTATAGTATGCTTGCCCTCCTAAATCTATATGGCATAAAGTAAAAGAACGAAAAGTAATGTAATAAAAGTAGATCTACAATCGGAAATTTAAACTGATAAAGACTTCCATGAGCCGGCAAGAAGACAAAAGGTTTCATTTATCATCTGCCCGCCGTGGCTCTATTTGGCAAGAAATTCACAGCACATATTATTTTGACCGCATCATATTTCTTGTTGGGTCTATTCGTTGCACCTTATACCATCGTCAGATTTATACATGTCAACTTGCATCTGGCAAGCTAACGCCCGGCCACCTCTCAACTACATGAGCGCACTTCTCCACAACATTCTGACAACCCACGTGTAAACCTGCTGTTTATCTAAGTTATTGGTTTATTAAATATGACACAGGTGGGTAGTATTTGTGATTTCGCTTACTTTACCATTTCATTCTGTTGGTGTCCTTGAATTTATTTGTTCCTGACCCTGCGCATGATATGACTGCCCCCTAGCTACGAGGATGTAATTGTCTTCTTTTGGAAAGCTGCAAAGCAACAATTGCAGATTATAACAGGTACATGGCATTTTGGTTCACTTTTATAGACATTTCCATTTCTATTTCGAACTAGCACATTCTGGATAATTCAAACAAATAATGTTTGTTATGGTACGATCTGGTTGTGCTACGTTGCTACCTGTCTCTATAAACAGAGATGGGTAACCTGGTGCTAACATTAACGTGAGGTAATGGCATTAGGCTGTACTGATTATAATTTGAGATCCAACTTACTGTATCAACTTAAGCCACCTTCTTTTCACTTTTTCCAAGGAAAAAAGCGGCAAAAGATAGTTTTGTCAACATCATTCTGCTTTTACAACATGGTACGCGTACGCCGCACTAGTTTGGACCCACAAGCGGCATGATGATGTAGCAACTAGCCATCCCAGACAATGCTGGCGTTTTTTTTTTTTTGGGGAGTGGGCCTTCGCGAACGCTTTGCCCAGGGGCCCACACAACCCATAATCCGTCCCTGCTGATACCTTAATAACACGCGACTTTCTACACTCTAAAAAATGGACTAGCGTAGAAGTTAAATTGTTTTTGAGACTTGGATTAATGAAAAATAATAGTTTCTGTTAATCTGACCTGTTATTTTGCATTGATTTAATTTACTTGTATTAATTTATTGACATGGCTTGATCATTTATATCCATAGAACTCATTAATATTAGGTTTGCAATGTCAGACGTCGACAACCTGTGACATATATTGCCATGTTGCCCTGTCCTCCTCTTTGACATTTGTTGACTGTTGAAGCTTGATTAGCAAGCAATATATTTCTTTTAGACATTTGTTTTGTGGTGAAATATATATATTAATATTTTTTATACATTTTAATGACATATACAGTATTTATGACTCAATTAATGTATGTTACAGCACCTCACTTTTTCTTTTCTCAAAGCATAACAGTTTACTATATCTACTATATATTTTAGTGGTGCACTGATGTGAAATTTTTGGTTGATACTGATAACCAAAATATTTCTGTGCAATATTATGGATACCATTAACTGGCTAACCAGCATGACCTTTTTCAGCTCTCTTGTGGGATCAGACCAGATGGGCTAGTCTTTGCTCCCCATGTACATCACTGAGCCTTGGGCACCCATGACCCTGTCGGAATCTGAGACCTTAGAATTGGAGAAAGTAGCCTTTGATGAATTGACAAAGAAAATGCAGAACTTTTGAGAAAAAAAATGCCTGTTTTGCACAATATAGAACACATATTTCTTGATTCTAACTCAGTGGTGGATGATCTTGTTTGTGAGTTGTGCTGGTTGTACAGAGCAGTACTACTCAAGTCTTGGAGCATCACAGTTGTCAGATAAATGAATCAGTTATACAGGAGTTTGCAAAGACAAATCCTATTCATCTTGTATTTGGAGATTACAGACTGCTTTCTACCACTTGGAAGTGGAAGGGTTACTGTAAGAGCCATTTCAATGTTGATGAACCAATTGAATAAATAATAGATGAGAAAAACAAGTTTTCAGTATGTACTAATTCAGAAATCCTTGCAGCATGTTTTGAATTGTAAGTTTCTCCTTGATAAAGTGGTAAACTTTAATAAAAGGACCTCCCACGTGGAGACTGGAAAGCCAGTATACAAGTCTTCCTGGTGGAATCAATTTCAGAGAACCTATTACTTTCACTGGATTCACTTGTCTCTGATAATTTATGTGGAAGATTTTAACATTTCCAATCCCATTTCCACATCAAAGAAAAAACAGAAAAAGTTTGTGATGCAAAATAATAGACTTAGCTCTGAAAAATGTAAGTCTGCTGCATTATTCATTTGCGTAAAAGTTATGTTCTTGTTAAACAACTAAGAGTGTAACCCTGATACTTTTAAATACATCATGTTGGTGTATTCTGGAAGATGCTGTGTAGCTGTTGCTCCAGTACAACTGGACATTTACTGAAAGCTCAACCCAGTTGCACTTATATCTAGTCGATATTTGTAATGTACTATTTGCTTCATATGAATGTCATTTTGGATAAAAGCATCTGCAAAATAAATGTACTATAAATTCCACCAAACAAAAATACCATAGCATAAAAAATATACATCGGAAACTACCCATTTTTTCATCACTGTGTGGTACTACTTCAATTTTGGGGCGATTTGTCAAAATTTGATGATTTTTGGATTGTCACACATATAATGTGCCTGTAGTGGCATGGTGGCATACTGGTTAGCACTGTTGTCTCTGTCTGTGGAGTTTGTATGGCCTGCCTGTGTTGTCCTTGGGTTAGCTCTCACAGGGAAACAGAAAGGGGATGGATAGTTGGAAAACAATCCATTAAATATTTTTAGTGTTACTGTGGTCTCATGACCAAGTGTAGCTACCATTTATGTCCTTTGGTACCACGCAGCACTACTGCTTCAGTATTGGGGCAATTTGTTCAAAATTAGATCAGGTGTAGATCTTCATCCATGTCATGTTTTGTGAAACAGTAATAAGATCCATCAAATACTCTTTGACTAATTACATTCACAAGGCCAAATGTTGTCTATTTTGCTGCCACCAAGTGGCATTGCTTCAGTTTTTGGGTGAAACAGAAGGGAGTTCAACAGAAACTAATCATGATTGGGAAGGCGGGCTTCATCAAAGATAACCCAATCAAGGTTTGATTGAAACCATCTCCGTTTCAATCAAACCCTCTCATACCAACAACTATTCTCATTCACATATCCTACCATTCACTGTCATTTTGTTCCTTGCACATGATTATTTGCATTCACATGTACCATTTATTTCTCTTACATATGCTATTATTCAGGTTCAAATATATTATTCTCTCATACATATTAGACCTTTGTTTACTTAATTAGTATTGGCTTTTAAAAATGTCAATGTCAAACTGCTTATCTTGTTCATGTTTGTCTTTTCCCATTTCTGAGGTGGATACTGGCAGCACGCAGTTTATTTTGATATACACAAAACACCTGATGTGTTCTTCTGTAGTTGCTTGTGCTATTCAGAGTTGCGAAGGGTCCCTGCATGGGGCACCAACCCATCACTGGGCACACTCACACACCATTCACTCACATACACACACCTACAGGCAATTTGCTATGGATGAAAATAGTGCTACGTATAAACTGTACCTTAAAACATGCAATTTTATTTAGTTATTAAAATGTGTCGATATATTACTACATTTTAATCCATAAGTTTCCACTAAGTAATAATGTAACTTGCATATACTGTAATAACTAACAAGTTATTACATTATGCACTCACCCTTTTTATTATATTATTGCCAGATTAGTACATAGAGTTATTACATAATTTTATTACATGATGTGCAACTATTACAATGTGCACAGTTATTACATCATTATGTTTAACAAACGTGCATTTCCAAGTCTTGTTATAATTGTTGTATGAATGCTCCCAGGGTTATTTTCCAATAAACCTATAATAAGAAAAACATGTATTTGAATACAGTACCTAACAAACATCATAGTCTAGCCTAGCCTACCTTAAACATGCTTAGAAGATTTACATTAGCCTACAGTTGGGCAAAATCAAATACAAAGCCTATTTTATAATAATGTGCTGAATATCTCATACAATGTTTCAATATTCAATAAATTGTAACATGGACCATCGTAGCCCAGGGAGCATCTGTAATTGTAATTTGAAATAACTGAAATCTGGTATACTGATACAGTTTGCTTTATTTGAAACTAATTTTTCTGTTACAAATAATTTCATTATTTATCTTTGTGTGGTGACAAACATTTAGAATTAAGAATTTATTTGGATACATCTCACACATTTAAGTTGGCATAATTTCATTTGAGTTTAAAGGAATTTTGGTTCAGTTTTTGCTTCTGTAAAAAAATAGGTTGAAAAAAGTTAAAAATTCCTTTTACTCAGAGTTTATTTAATTTGAATAAAATCAATTCCTTTGTTACCACAAGATCTTTTCCTGATGATCAGATAGGCATTTTGAGTAGAGCACATTCTGTCAGCAGCATCAGCACAGGGGTGATGTAGTGAGTGCCAGTGATCTGTCAAAATAAGTAAACAAACAAACATCAATAAATACATAAACAATGAGCAGATAGAAATTTAGTAGAAATAAACTAAATCTCCAGTAACAGATTTTGAGAGCTGAGGTTGAAAATGGTGCAATGTTGTTTATAAAGAATTTTATGTAATTAATGATGTTTGGGCAAAAAAAAAAATTCCAAAATATCAACATCATACAACATGTATCATGCTTGGTAAATTCCGATTAAGTCAAACTACAATTTTTAAGCAATTACTTGCACACTCAAATACTACACAAGAAAAAAAAGTGATGGGGGGGGGAATTGCTACTGCAAAAACATCAGATGATATCCAGGTCCCTCTAATTCCCAATTCTTCCTGATGCAAAACACTTTTTGCTATTATTATCAGAACAAATCATGAACAGATCAAAACAAAACAAAAAAATGAAAAGCAGTGATTTGTTCATGATTTGTTCTGATAATAGCAAAAAGTGTTCAGTGATAAAGTGTTTTTTTTTTTTATCTTGTACTGTTTCTGTCACTTTTCTTGCATCTTTGTGGTCTGGCAATTAATTTCGTTGTCCAGGCAACGGAACGATGACAATAAAAGTCTTGAAGATGGGGAACGAATTAAACAGCTTTTAAATGAGCTGACTTTTGAACAAACTGATTAATAACTAGATTTTTTCCCCACAGTCAGGTACAGTCAGTATTTACTGACCTAAATATTGCTGTACTACAACTTCTGTTCACAGCTGACCATCTTAATAGACAACATACGAATTCATTAAATACCATTAAAATTGTGATTTTTTAATTGTGGGGTATGCCATTCAACTGAACTGTGATTTGATGCATTATCAATTATAAAGATGCAAAATCAAACAATGCCAGCAGCCTGTTCAAAATAGCCCATAACAATTAATGGTATTGAATACCTTTATTTTACTCGGGTGTTATTCAAGCCAAAGTCATTAATTTTTAAAGATAGGATGTTTTAAGGGGGACAGATCATTATTCCTACCTGGATTTCAGAAAATTATCGACAAATTTTTTAAATATTACAAGTTTTTAGTACTGGGAAGCAAAATTTACTTTGAGAGGACATTAAGAATAAAGGCTCATTGATAAATTAATTTGTCAAGAGTTGTAATTTAAGCCTTGCTACCTCTCCAGCATTATGCAAAATGTTTTCAGGCAGTTTGTTTAACATTTTCTTCAAAGGAATCTTTATACTGGAGCTTTTCCTTCCAAAAATGAAACTATGCCCGTGCCATTCTTGCTAGTGCTTTGTTCTTTAAGAATTAAGAAGTTCATGGAGCACCGCTCTGCATGAAGGACTGCATTCAGAGCTTTCTGTAATTCCACCTTATGTCTGAGAATACAAGATATTCACTCTTGCATAGTCTAAAATTACAAAGTTCAGACTCACCCTCTCTGGAACAGATCTAGTGACTTCTACTTTTCTAAATAACATGTGTTGTCTCAATAAACATTCCTCTTGCCTCTTAAAAACAACACTGCCTACATTCCACACCCAAAGCATGCAAGCACATTCATGTGAAATTGAAGAAGTATTTGTATGGGCATTGGATGGACTACCGTTAACCAGCCATATTATGGTAGGCTAATACCACACTCCCTTCCCAGGGGTACACAAAGCTCGCAGCTCATGCAAGCACCTTTCTATGTCCACATAGACAGATCCTTATCAACCACATAAAATATGTATACATTTAAGACCTCAACATATATTTAGTCAATGCTAAATTCACAAATAGGTGAAAAATGTCAACATTTTTTGGTTTAGCAATAACGAGGTAAATGCTAATTACACTGCATTCCACAAGATGAGAAGCACACGACAATTTAATTCCCTAGTACTAAAAGCCAAAATCTAAATTGTCTATCCATTAATAAACCTGCTTTTCAGAACACATTGAACTTAAGTTTATTTTGGTTGACACACTTCAAAAACAAGTTCAAGAAACTGGTTTACCCACTGAATACACACACACACACACACACACACACACACACACACACACACACACACACACACACACACACACACACACACACACACACACACACACACACACACACACACATACACACACACACACACACACACACACACACACACACACACACAGAGAGAGAGAGAAATCTGTAGTAAATGTACACTGAACTGACGGTTTATAGATTTCACTAGCTAATGTCAACAGTGGCAGTGTTCTGAATTGACTGATGATAGATTAGATAGATAAACATGATTAATCCCCAGAGGGAAATTCAGTTGTCACTAAATTCTATGAAGTCTACAGAGATCAGAATCATTCTTATTCAAAGTCTGTCTTATTGAGACGACCCCCTACATAGCACTGATACATTCTGCTAATTTTATTTTAAAAGGGTGTCTATTTCATCATTCAACTAGATTCTCTACAGACCCTGTATGCTATGAGAAGCTAACAGTATAGGTGACAAAATGCTCAGTGAAAATACACTGCAGCAACAATACAACTTGAAATGCAAGAGCCAAAGCAAAATCAACATGAAGGGACTTTGTTATGCTGAAAGTGAATAATGTGGTATGGCTAGGGTTATTTTCATAGCAGGTACTAAAATACAAAGGAAAGCGACACTAACACTATTAGCTTTACCAGAAATGTTAAAATTTGTGCAGTGAGCGACCCAAAACTCTGTCATCATAACATGCCAATGGTAAACAATTTCCAGTAAAGAGAGCAGAATTAAAAGAATTATGCTTCAGGTTTTGTCAAAAGAAACTAATGTTTAAATGATGTACTGTAGCTCACATTTCAAAATAAAGCACAGAAATCAAAATAAAAAACTTGTTAGATATTTTGCATAATATATTTCAATGCAATGATAGTGAGCGCATTGTATATGAATTCGTGTTATATCCAGTCATATCATACTAAGGCTACAGTGCAATATAAAACTGGTTCTGTTTTATTACTAAAATAAAAAAGAAATGGAAAATTGTGTTACTTTAATATTGTTTTTAAACTGAAGTGGTAAATTTCAAAAAGTAGTACGTCTCAGTAGATTAAGAGTTAGATACAGTATTCTGCTGTATTTTTAGGGGGGGGAGGGGGGGGAAGAAAGGTACCTTGATCGTTCCATCACAGTGTGCAGAGCCCAGTGAAGTGCAAACTCTGGTTAGCATTCCTGCAGATAGATACATCCTGAAGTGCCTGAAGAAGTGTGACTCAACTCTTTTCATGAAACACCTGACTTTCTCAATGCTAATGCTGTCTTCCATGCTATCGTTTTGCCGAATACTGCTCCACAGATTCCAGGCGTCTTGTGGGTGTACTGTGTATGAGATGTCCAGAGGAGGCAGTGTGGACAAGTTCCAGGCTAGCTTTAGGTATCTAATGTTGCAAGCAGGATGGCACTCAGTCCAGAGGGCAGCAAGCCACTGAAGAATGCTGGAATTTAAGCTTAAAGGCCCGAAGTAGCAATCAAACATTCTTGTGAACCATGACTTAACCAGTGCAGTTATGGACATTGGCCCATTGGCACAGAAGAGGGGCAGAGAGACAAAATCAGATGGCAGGGATCTCATATAATCCAAGTTGCCGTTGACACAAGTAAACCATCCACTCCACACAACTTTGACAGCACTGCCCTCTACAGAAAATGCAGGCTTGGAATAGATCTGGAAAGACAGGGCAAAAATAATTCAATTTGTAAACAGAAGTTTCTGAATATATATAGTGCTTTAGGTCTGGTATAAAAGCAAACGCAAATAAATATGGTAATGTCTTATGTTTAAGTCTATGATGAAGGAAACAATCTTTCAATATATATAGTTTAAAAATATTGTGGTTCTACACTGCCCAAAAAAGGTAAAGGAACACTTCGAAAACATATCAGATCCCAATGGGAAAAAAATCATGCTGAATATCCATACCAATATGGACTGGGTAATGTGTTTTATAGAAATGAAAATCCTCAACCTACAGAGGGCTGAATTCAAAGATACCCCAAAAATAAAAGTGAAAAAATTATTGTCTAGCCTGTAGAGGTCTGTGCATCCCTTCACGGATATGCCTCCAGACCATCACTGACCCACCACCAAACCGATCATGCTGAACAATGTTACAGGCAGCATAATGTTCTCCTGGGCTTCTCCAGACCCTTTCACGTCTGTCACCTGTGAAAAGCACAGGGCGCCAGTGGTGGTCCTGCCAATTCTGGTATTCTATGGCAAATGCCAATTGAGCTCCACAGTGCTTGGCAGTGAGCACAGGGTCCACTAGAGGACGTCGGACCCTCAGGCCACCCTCATGAAGTCTGTGTCTGATTGTTTGGTCAGAGATATTCACACCAGTGGCCTGCTGGTGGTCATTTTGTAGGGCTCTTGCAAGCTCATCCTGCTCCTCCTTGCACAAAGGAGAAGATACCGGTCCTGCTGATGTTTCAGGACCTTTTACGGCCCTGTCCAGCTCTCGTAGAGTAACTGTCTGTCTCCTGAAATCTCCTCTATGCCCATTAGACTGTGCTGGGAGACACAGCAAATCTTTTGCCAATGGTATGTATTGATGCGCTGGAAGAGTTGGACTACCTGTGCAACCAATGTAGGGTCCAGGTATCCCCTCATGCTAACAGTAGTGACACTGACCATAACCAAATACAAAACTATTGAATAAACAATGAGAAAAGATGAGAAGGGAAAAACGTCAGCACCCTCCACCTGTTAAACCATTCCCATTTTGGGACTTGTCTCATTGTTGCCCCTCTAGTGAACCTGTTGTTAATTTTATTAAAAACCAAAGGGAAACTGATTAACAACCCCCTCTGATACTTAACTGACCAGATCAGTATCCCAGAAATTTTATTGACTTCATGCTATACTTAAAAAGTGTTCCTTTAATTTTTTTGAGCAGTGTATTAATCTCTATTTTCAAAAAAGACAAATGTAAAATCTAGCAAGTCTATTATTGTAGCTTACATGGGACATAAAAATAATCATTAATGGCCTTGCTGACCAGGTGAAGCTGAAATTTGGCCCTGTGCAGAAAATATTTAATTAATTATTAAAATAATTACACATGCCTATTCTATACAAAAATACTTATTCAAGGAAGCAATGCAATTGTGGCTCCCATTAATCCAGCTGAAAGCCCTTCTGAGTCCTCTAGAGGACACTTCAGGATTACCTTTATAAAAACGGTCTCTGCATCCTCATCAGTCTCTGTCATCCCATGGACCACAGAGAACACCACCTTGAAGCCCATCTCTGGTCCAACTTCCACTGCAATGCCTTTCTGTTTTTCTGCTACTATGAAAGCTGAAAGCTGCTTGGAGTACAACACAAGCTGGGTGTGTCTGAACTGATACAAGGGTGTGACATAAGATAGCTTCCATTCGATATTGGCAATGTAAGCCATTTGTTCTGGGTCCTAGAAAAAAGGGGGAAGGAATAAGATGGATTTCAGAAGTCAAACAGCTGGTGAATGTGTGACATACAATGAAAAGATTATACCACTTATTCTGGGGACAGGTGTACGTCACTTGCTCATATTAATTTACTGATCTACACCATCAAATGTAATTCTATGGGAGAGTTTAATACTTATTATGTATATAATTAATGAAATTTAAATATACTATATGGATGATCAAACTGGTCAACTATAAAACATACGCTAATCTGGTTATGGCAATCGGCTTCCTCTGGCTTGTCAAGCAGAGAAACAACTTGCAGAAAAGGCCATTAGAGGATCTGTAAATGGAATATAACTGTTTTAAATAGCTAACTGAAATGTAAATCACATAGTATAGACTGAGGCTACGACCTACCTGCAACACCCGAAGGCTATGCTTTATTATCCACAAACATCACAGACATTAAATGTAATGTACTCCGCGGACTCTGTTTTTATTATCTTATTATATAGTTATTTTATAAAAAATATCACATAAAGCAAATCACTTCATGTAAATCGACTAAAACAATTAATAACCTCCTTCATTCCATCACAGATTTTTTGACGAGATGGTTTGCATCCATATTACGTATGTAGCTTAGTCAAGATTGTTATTTTTAGAAGATATAAAATGAGTAATCGCCTGACACATAAGTTAACTAGTTAACAATCGAAAGATTTTAAATAATTATAAGTGAATTTATGCGTTTTAAGTTTACACATTTTTTTATTTATTTTTCCCACTTGAAATACTTACTATGTCGTTACGCTTGCTCGGTTTTCTCCGACTTGTTGGGATTCTCAGGGCAGTTAGTTGACCCGGTGTGTATCGAAAATTAGTTTTCTCAAGTCCAAGACATCTTCGGCCCGACGTGACGTTAGTCCGGGGGGTCATAGTAGCACTGAATAATAATAAGCAGAACTTCAATAACACGAACAAAACAGCGCTTAAGCGTACGACAGAATACACTAAATACTCCATCCTACATCACAATATATTTATTCGCCACATATACCTACTTCTGAATAACTCGTTTATTTGTTTATATCATATTTCTACATCAACAAATCGATGAAATTCACAAACCTTTCCTGAGCCTCCATAACCTACACAACAGAGAAAAACGGAAACAAATTTAAACATTGCGCCCTCCCATCCTCCAATTGCGATGAGCCAGGCCAGAGTAATCGACTTACACGCTCATCGTTTCTATGTGAAGTTCTGACTCAGTCCGCTTATAGATAAAAAGTAATTAATTTCCACTCGATTGTAAACAATCAGTTAACTATTTAGTAAGTTGCTGGTTATTTAACAAATGTCTGGAATGTACAACAGATCGATGCCATCTGAATTTGACTATGATGGTTTAGTAGCTTTTAAACAGGATTTTTAGCCTGAATCTGAGGGTAGTCGAATACGTTTTAAGAAAAGGGGAGTATATGATTTTGATAAAGTATTTTATGGGCATTCCCCTTATATGTGCGTTATAATGTGAGCTCGTTTTTTCAGACTTGTGGATATCAGTAACGTGTTTACTTGAACTAGAAGGCGAACTTAAGGTCGAATAGTTATTCTGACATAGCCACATGCAGTCAATCGACTATGCTGTTCATCTGCAAAATCTGTTCGCTGTAAAAAGAGAAAATCGGATATCAATATTAAAAGTATGTCGTTAAAAGCCTGGGATTTCATTCAGAAGACCTTGTATCACGCGGCGTTGCAGGCATCAGGGAAAGTATGCTCAAGGAGGACACATATTCCGATGATCAGAAGTACTTCATGGACTTCTGTCCCATTTAGGTCGACTCACGGTACCAATTCAGGTATTTGGCTAGCTAATAACTTTTCTAGTGGTTTTGTACTCGTACATTTATTCACTTACTAATAACCCAAATCGTACCCGGAAGACGGAGGTAAACCGGTATGCTGTTAGAAGAGAGACAGTTGCCGCCGTGCAGTTGTGTCTGAAGCGTCTGGGTTCATTTTTTGTGTTTCCTGTTTCTTTAGGTTCTAGCAGTTTCTCGATCAGGAGTCACACGTGTGGGGAGCTGCGATCTACCCACGTTGGAGAAGTCGTCACACTGTGTGGTTGGGTTCAGTATCAAAGGTGACCTTGCCCCACATCAGCCATTTTTTGGTGAAGTTTGTCTATTCCCTGTGCAGCTTCATACCCATGCATTTGAGTAGTCAAGAACAGCTTTGTGCTGTGGCAAACGGATCAGCTTTGCAAACCGAAAAATCCTTTCGCTACTTGGAAATGACTGATTTTACTAATAAATATTGAAGGCATTCAGTATTTTTCTTAGAAATTACCCTATTGCTCATACCATGGAAACATCACACTAGTACAGAATGTTGATATGTTCCTTTTCTTCCTTAGACATGGCATGTTTGTTATCCTGAGAGATTACAGTGGCCTGACTCAAGTGCTTATTCCAGAGGATGAGGTATAAAAATGATTATTTTAAAAGGTTTAGTGTGTGCAAGCTGTGTTATTTATTGATTTAAGAGAGAACTGGATATATCCACCTTCCGTTCATCTATCCATCATATGGATATGGGCTGGGTTTCCTGCGGGTTTCCCCAACTACACCAGGTTCCTCCTGCAGTCCAAGTCCAAGAGTTTAATTTTTATCTCATAGTGTTCCATCCATTTTCTATTCCCACCTGTCCTATTCAAGGTTGCAGGAGTCAATTTTAGATGAGGCTCCAGCTCATCACAGGGCAAATTCACACACCTACCTACAGGCAATTGGATATGTATTTGTATTGCGGGAGAAACCAGAGAAATAACCCATAATGACATAGGTAGAACATGCAACCCACAGCTACCCATAGTGTCAGGGTGAAGACTGGCCCTGGTCCCATAGGTACAAGTCAACATTACTAACTACTGCACCACTACACCATGCCCACTCATGGGATTTGATTGCATAAATATATATCATTTGGCAGCCTGGGATGGAGTGATGGCTCTGAGGCTAGTGATCTGTGCTAGCAATCAGAAGGTTGCTGGTTCAAATCTGATGAATGCTCGGAGTGATTCTGTTCTGCTGGGCCCTTGAGCAAGGCCCTTCACCTGCAATTGCTTGGTTCTGGGTATGACTTTAATCTACATCCAGCCCTATAAGGAGGTCCTCCAACTTACAGGGAAAACTTTGGGGTTGGTGGCAGGATTGGCACCAGAATAAAAAACTTACAGTGGTCCTTTTGGACTGGTGCCCACCACATGGCTGTACTCAGGTTCTAATCCCTGAGGTGGTTTGTCGTGTGGTGAGTGCAGCAACGGACTGTAATCAGTGCCTGCTCCTTACCTCTGACATCCTGTGCCTAGTGTCATATATGAGATGAGGGAAATATGAAACATGGATGTATCCATCCTTGCTTTTGTTTAATTTATTTACTTTAATCCAATTTTTTTGCTTTATCTTCCTATGGAAGTGACTTAATGGTGAAATAGGTGTACTCTTCTCTTTAGTCCAGAATCAAACTTAAGAAAACCTTTTCTGAGTTACCGTTGGAGTCCGTCGTCAAGGTGAAAGGGAAGGTCAAGCGTCGTCCAGCAGGCCAAGAGAACAAGGTTAGTCTGAATAGCCATTAGAAAGCATCAAGCTGCCTGTTATTAATCTATACTGTACAATGGATGTCTGAATAGCAATTAGAAAGGATTAAGGTGTCTGTTATTAATCTGTACTGTACCGTTGACCTATGAAAAAAGATGGCAAGTGATCATTAGTGTGGCTCCTGTAGACATAAAGCAAGTTTTCTGCCATTGATAAACTTTCTTTTTTTCCAAGCTATAATGCGTTATTGCACTTCTAGGAAATGCTCACTGGTGAAATCGAGGTTTGTGCTGAGACTGCGGAGGTATTAAACGAAAGCAAAAAACTGCCTTTTGAAATTAAGGACTTCACAAAGGTGAGATGTAAGACCTTTTAAAATATATTTTAACCTGAAAAATAGTTTAAAAATCCAGTTATAGGTCTTGGCTGTTGGCTTGTCAGATATAAGGGTCCATTTATATTAGGGATGTCATGATACCATAAATTTAGTAGTCGGTACCAATACCAGTAGTATTACATGATTCTCGATAGTAGGGGTTCTGTGGTACACCGTGTCATAGTTACTACCAGTGTGATTGTCCACCACGATATGGATTTACACTATACTGGTAACACAGCAAGAAGTCTACATTCTAATTCTAAAATACCCTATTTATAAAAAACAAAGCATTTTATTTTCTTCAAAGCTTCATTTGCAATCTAAATACTTATAGTAATAGTATATGTAATAGTTATGTAATTATACACATAAAAAAATTATATATCAGTAGCAAACTAAAAAGTAACACATATTTATGCACCGCTGCCTTAATGTAAGCTACATGTTAAATGGTACAACTACTGCGTTATGAGCCTGTTTCCTGTACCAATGGATGTCAAACTCCCTCCAACTCCTCCAAGCAAGACATACTTTGGTGTATGCAACCTTTTTTTAAATTAATGTCCTGTTAGTGTTAACAGCAGCAAATCTAACACCCTCAACCAAAAAGCTGTAATGTTCATAACCAAGTGGCTGCGAAGTCTTTAAATCATACAGCTGTTTTTTAGTTTTTATAAAATGTTGGATAAATAGATGTAGTTTCATGGTGATTTTATGTTCATCAAAGTTGAAGTTTATTAACAACTGTGTGAACTAAAGTTAACACTATTTGAGGAAGCTACTCAGGAAGTTGATGATAAGAAGGCCTATGATGTCATCTACTTAGATTTCCAAAAGGCTTTTGATGTTGTCCCCCACAAGAGACTCCTACTTAAACTCAAAGCGGCAGGTATTTTAGGTACCGGACCTGGATTGATAACTGGTTAACAGATAGGAAACGGCGAGTAGTTATAAGAGGCACAATGTCACAGTGGGCCTGCGTTCATAGTGGGATACCGCAGGGTTCGATTTTAGGACCACTATTGTTCCTAAATTTATATAAATGATATGGATACCAATATATACAGTAAACTGGTGAAATTTGCAGATGACACCAAGGTGGGTGGTGTAGCAGATACTGAATTAGCGGCTCAGCAGCTACAGCGGGATCTTGATTTAATTAGTGACTGGGCCAATACCTGGCAGATGAAATTTAACGTAGATAAATGTAAGGTACTCCATCTAGGGAGCAGAAATATAAAGTACAGGTATTTCATGGGTGTCACTGAAATAAAGGTAGCTGATCATGAAAAAGACCTTGGTGTGTATGTTGATGCTTCCATGTCCCATTCTCGCCAGTGTGGGGAAGCAATAAAAAAGGCCAATAAGATGTTGGGGTATATCTCCAGGTGTGTGGAGTTTAAGTCAAGGGAGGTAATGCTAAGATTATACAATTCCTTGGTGAGACCTCACCTAGAATATTGTGTGCAGGTTTGTTCACCATATCTTAAAAAGGACATTGTGGCCTTAGAAAAGGTGCAGTGTAGGGCCACAAAAATGATTCCTGGTCTTAGAGGAATGTCATACGAGGAAAGGTTACTTGAGCTAAATCTGTTCAGTCTCAAGCAAAGGAGACTGAGGGGGGACATGATCCAGGTATATAAGATTCTAACAGGTTTGGATGCTGTTCAACCAAATAGTTACTTCAGCATTAGTTTAAATACACGAACTCGTGGCCATAGGTGGAAATTAGCGGGAGAACATTTCAAGCTGGATTTAAGGAAGCACTTTACACAGCGCGTAGTCAGAGTATGGAATAGCCTTCCTGATAATGTAGTGCAAGCTGAATCCTTGGGTTCCTTTAAATCAGAGCTAGATAAGATTTTAACGACTCTGAGCTATTAGTTAAGTTCTCCCCAAGCGAGCTTGATGGGCCGAATGGCCTCCTCTCGTTTGTATAGTTCTTATGTTCTTATTTTTTATACAGATCAACTCTGGTGGGGAAAAAAAGCATTTTCAGAGTCGCCAGCTCTCACGCATCTGGCGTGACAGTCACACTTTCAGAATCACTCTCACGCAGGAAATCTTACAGAAAATTTATATTATTCCATTCTAAACCTAAAATTAGTGGAATCAAATGCATTGGGGTGGTTTGCAAACCCTACAGACTATTTACAAGGTAATAAAATGGTTACATACAGACGTGGACAAAATTGTTGGTACCCTTCGGTCAATGAAAGAAACTCACAATTGTCACAGAAATAACTTTAACAAAAAGTCACATTATTTTCAGTCTTTTCTAGGGGAACCATCATTTTTGTCCAGGTCTGTTCCATGAGTTTATTTTTTTAAAATAATTCTGTTGAAACATGGTTGAAAAGCAATGTCTGACTTTTATTGGTTAAATTTCCTAGAAGTTTTATTTATTATTACTTTTGTCAGATTAAAGTTATTTCTGTGACCATTGTGAGTTTTTCTTTCATTGAAGGACGGGTACCAACGATTTTGTCCACGTGTGTACATGTAAATGCATGTGCTTGCAGATTTGTCTTGAATAGAAAATCTCACTCCAGCCAGCTGACCAGAGTTGGCAGCACTGAATTTTATTTGAAATGACCTGCAGAATGCACTCTTTTCGGCTGAAGCAGCTTGTCATTCTGTTTACGTTGTTACTCTGACAATTGTAAAACAAATATGAGAAAACATAACCTATGGCAATTTTTGTATCTTTTTGAAGTAAGGCCACCCATATCCGCCTGTAATAGCTATTTAAGTGTACTTAATATATTCTAAAATATTTTTTTAATTTACATAAATGGAAAGGAGGTGTTACTTTTTTCCAAGTTTTAGGAGGAGTAACAGTGATTTTATATTGTCGCTGTCCCAAAAGTGAAAAATAATGTGTTAATAATTTCAGATCGTATCGTCCACCCCTACTTGATACCGCGATATAAATGTGTATAATATTATCCCATGTACTTAAACTTCTTTATTAAAAGCATTTGAACATTATAAAAAGGCATTTTTATAAATAAAAGCTACACATAACAGAATACATTACAATGATTAATGAGGTAATACTGCTATGTGCAAACCATTATACAAGCTAAACTGTTGCTGCGTGAGGTTGGAAGTCAGAGCTGGAAATAATGCCACAGCTGAGTTAACCATGTTCCAGTACAGCAAGTCAGAAGGCCATTTAACAATACTGGGAACCTGTTCCAAAAAGCAAGATTTCTCTCTTAGGCTACATTCATACTGCAGGCCTTAATGCTCAGTTCTGATTTTCTGCTCAGATTGGATTTTTTGTTTGCCTGTTCACATTACTCTTTTCTATGTGGGCAATATCAGATTTCAATGTGAATGATTAAATATACTGAACTGTCCCGCGTATGCACAAAACAACAGATGCAATGACACGCATCCGCAAAAACAAAGACATTACTTTATTCATTCGAAAGTTGCCCGGTTACGATATGAACCTTCCAGTTTTGCCTGAACAGATTTATCTCCCCAAATACTTATTAAATGAAGCACCTCACTGTCCCTCCACTGGGCAACTTCTGTGCTCTCCTCCATGTTTGGCACTCTGACGGAGACATATGATGACTTCTGCCTACGCAGAATTGTAACGAACGTTGATCGAGAGTGACGTAAAAGTCGCATTAATTCCAGTTTCGCTGTTCAGACTCAGATCGCATTGCAAAAAAATCAGACCTGCATCCGATTTATGACCACATACTGAAGTGGCCCAAATTGGAATTTAAAAAATCGGATTCCATGTGACTTGTGCTGTTCACATTGTTATGAAAAAATGCAATCTGAGTCACATATAAGCAGAAAATCGAATTTGCCTTAGATTGATAACTTGTAGAATTTGATTTATCCCAGTTTAAATGGCCTTTATCTTCATTCACTTATATTTAGCCCAGACTACCTTAATTCAACAAGTTATCCATCTATATCCTGCTTTCTGGAACTGGCTCCAATTTCAGCCCGGTTAATTATTAGCCATTGTTAGCAATATCAGTTGATAGCAAAACATTACATGGTACGTTGTGCATAGAAACACCATAGGAACATGTACGCAGATAGGTTGGTCAGTTCTGTTTGATTGTTTTAATCAACCACAAATAAGACATAAGTGCAAATAAATGGTATAAAACTTCATCTTTGACTTCTGTTGATAAAGGGCACAGCTATCTTGAATTCTGAGGTTGGGGTTGTGCAAATTCAACTTGCTGAGTAAGAATTCTGACTTCTGGGGACGTTCCTGTTGAAGTTTCTGACTAGGAACTCAGAATTTCCATATGTAGTTTTTCCTGTGCTTGTGGGTGGCCTCCTTCAGAATGTAAAGAAACTAGAAAACTCGTAAGCATATATGCTGCCCCTCGGTACATATGCTGTCTACGATACGTATGATTCCCTAAAAAGCAAGTACTGTTGCATTTTCAGAATTTTGATTTTGAAAGGCATCGTAAATATCATTTCTGGTGACATTCCTATTTATATAAACTCCTTATTTAATTCATGGTTTCCAAACTGACAAGTGGAGACCTAACATGTGACTTTCTGTTGCTGTTTTATTGGTTATAATTTTAAGCATTTACAGACTTCCCTTTCATCTGCAGAAGGCTGAGTCCCTTCGCATGCAGTACCGATACCTAGATCTCAGGTCTTCCCAAATGCAGTACAACTTAAGACTGCGCTCTCAAATAGTAATGAAAATAAGGGAATATCTTGCCAATATACACGGTATGTTTCTTTTTTTCAGTTTGACTATATAGTTTCCCCCTTTTGCTCTTCCATGACACATGATTGATTATTTGCGTTTGAATTTTAGGATTTGTCGACGTTGAAACGCCCACTTTATTCAAACGGACGCCAGGGGTAGGTGATACCCATTTCAATTACAGACATAAAGCTACTGTGGCTTGGTTTTTATGATTGCTGTGTGAATATTTTATGCATAAATTTTATTTTATTCATAAAGAAGTATTTTATGTATTCTTTTTTTTTTTTGTCCCGAGTGAGTTTTTTCCCTTGTTTGTGATGAGTCTTTGTCTATGTTTTACTGTACTTTTTAGGGTGCAAAGGAGTTTCTTGTCCCTTCAAGAGAACCTGGCCGATTCTACTGCCTGCCTCAGAGCCCTCAACAATTCAAACAACTGCTTATGGTGGCTGGCATTGATAGGTAACAAAATAAAAACCACAAAGAACCGTATTTTCTTAGTTTCGTTCTGTACACTTTATTTTCGTTTAAATAATCATCTATTTTGACTGGAGTCCTTCATTAGTTTGAGTCAAATAATACTTGATGAATATAATGGACAGACATTTTAACTATTGGGTTTTTTGCTTTTGCATTGTCAGGAATCTGATTTGTAGTATTTCATATCTATCTGTGATGTGGAATCACGAGACTGAGGCATGAAGACAGCATTTACTTTTAAACTCTGAATTGTGTGGAATTTGCGGATATTATGTTGTCATTTTAGTCTGAACCTACTATGCTTTTCTGGCTATCCCCTTTTCCTTTAGTGTGTTAATATATTTGTGTGTAAATGGACTGAAAAGTCTTAAGACCCAAGGTACACGCCAAAGCGAGTAGCTCTCACCATAGAAACCACTGTTCTCTTATCCGCCTGAAGTACCTTGTTGGAATTCCAGCCATTACTTCCATGACAGGGTGCCATCATCTTGGAACAGTATCCTTATTGGCCGCCTACCTGCAAGAATCTACCTGCAGACTGCAAGAGAAGAGTGGAACTTTTAGGGAAAACTGACCAATCAGAGCTCACTACACTGATAGGGGGCGGGGCTTAAAGTTCTAACAATGTTTCAGACGTTGAATAGAGAAGTACAGTATGAGAAAAATAATGTGTTTTTGGAAGATTGAAGCTTGTAAATGTATTTTAATAAAAAATATAACCATCAACAGTGAAAATATGCATAATAGATCCCCTTTTAAACCTATGAACGTTTTTACATTTTGAGATTATGTTCCAATAGTATAAAATACCCTTGCAGTAGGCATAGCCAGAGATTATTTAAAAGGAAGGACTCTGCCATAGCCTAATCTGGCCAAATGCCTGCAAGGATGTTGCCTAGTAACCATAAGGCTTGTTTCCACCTCAGGAACTTGGGGCACTTTCTAGTTTCCAGAAAGACCCCCCCCCCAATCAGTGTGATGTCATTTCACTTCTGTAAGCTAAGGGTATCTGAATGATATTTGGCTTTAAGTTAGAGTTATTTTCGTTCACACACACACCAGGATGTGCTGTAATGTATTCAGCTACCAAGATATAATCTTATTGACCCCTAAAATGAATCCCACCCTTGTTCTGTACAAAGTGCTCAGCAAATACCTCGACCTGGATGAAAGAACTAACTTGCTGTGAAGCAAGGCAACAGGCATGTAGCAACCAATAATATAATAATTGAGAATAATGTAATAACCGGGCAGTTCTTTAATTTTTTGACTGAATAACATAATATTTTTTTGCTGATAATGTAACAAGGTATTGTATTTTTGGTCAGTTAATATCTTATTTACTTTCATTACATTAAGAAATGTATTAATTTATTAGAAATTTGCTATTTGCATGTTATTACATTATTGGTAATTATTAGATTATTGGCTGCTAAAAGGCAGAAAAATGCGAAGATTTAATGTTCTACAAAGTTTAGATAATAATGTACCAAGCCTGAGCTGCTGTCGGACTCCACTTGAAAGCTCATTCTGAGCAATTGTTCATCTTTGCTCACTACCTAAGAACTTTGTGTATGTGTGCGTGCATTAGAGAAGTAGAGAAATTGAGTAGAGTAAATAGAGTAGTTCCTTGCAGAGCTTTACTGCTATAGCTTCCCTTGGCCAGATTTATTGCCTTTGCATCAGAACCCAGTCTCTAGTGGAAATTACTACAACACCAGTTATATAGAAATTGATATTATATCAGTCAAGTACCTTTCATGAAGAGAATGGTGTTTAACCGATATTATATCAGTTTCTTAAAATGAAATAAGCAGCATAAAATAAAATAAATTACTTTGTCGTTAAGTACTTGTGTGGCAGAATGCAATATTTCCTTGTCAATCTGGGGTGGTTGGGAAAAATAGAACTATTTAGATCAGAATACGTGTTTCTATTTCTTGGTTCTTGTAATTTTTTCCCTAAAAGCAGACATCTGTTTACGTAATTTTCCTGATTGTCAAAGAAAATATTTGGTCCAATTTATTAATTTCATCTGAATTTTTCAGGTACTTTCAGGTGGCTCGCTGCTACAGAGATGAAGGTTCCAAACCAGACCGGCAACCTGAATTCACACAGGTAGGAAAATGGCTCTGTAAAGGAAGGATGCAGTGAACTGATAGCTGTAAGGTATTGCTGTCTTGCCAGTGTAACTCATCTGTCTGACTGTCACAATCTTATCCATGAAGAAGACTGAGCTTTAACTTCTCCTTGTGGGTTTCTGTCCTTTTTGTAGGTTGACATTGAGATGTCCTTTGTGAACCAAGCTGGCATACAAGCCTTAATTGAAGGTCTGATCCAGCATTTCTGGCCAAAAGAATTGGGGTCAATTTCCATTCCATTTCCTATTATGACTTACGAGGAAGCTATGAGAATGTTTGGGGTGGACAAACCAGACGTCCGATTTGGAATGCAGGTCAATTAAGAAAAATTACTTGTTGATGCGTACAAGCAATTGGTGAATAAAATTTGTATCAGGACTAGGAAATTTTAAGGTGTTTACATGTAATGTAAGTTTTAACTATAATTATTGCTTTGATCACGTTATACTAGGTACTACTAATTAGAATTTTTTTTTTTCTTTTATATATAAAATATTCACAGCCCTTGTAATTAATCATCATTCATTTTGAAATTCTAGTCTAAAAACATCTAGGATAAGAGTATTGTATATGTTTCTTGTTCCCCTTTAAAAATAGTTGGTGAATATCAGTGAGGTGTTTTCCAGCATAGAAGTGGAGTTTGCAAGAGACATTGTCCACCGACCAGGGGGGTGTGTCCAGGCCATCCGTGTCCCAGGTGGAACAGTATGTACAGGAAGGGACAGGGTTTAAGTGAAAGCGTGAAGTATGTCAGTGAGAAGCTTATTTGTGCAAGCTAACATATTTCTATTGTCAGAGACATTTGAAGAACAAGGATTTGGAATCCCTAAAACATTTGGCCAAGATCCACTTCAACCAGGTTTGTGTTTGTAAAATACAGTTTTGAGATGACTATTTTTTCCCCTCTTCTTGGATTAATTGTTGCAAATGCTACATATCTAATGCAGGAGTGGAGTGCCACTGAGCAAGTAGAGCTATACTGTACAGCAAGTGGGAGGATATATATTTGAAGGGTTTAACCATCACAAAACATCTTAACTCATCATTTAGAGAATAAAGCATTTTGAATAATTAATACAACCAAAAATTCAGCACAGCAATGCCATAAAGGTGTTGTTTTTTTCCCCCCAGACAGTGAATGTGGTGGTTCTGAAGGAGGATGGCACATGGAGATCTTCCATAGCAAAACTCTTACCTGGTTCTGCCAAGCAACATCTCCTACAGTTGACTGCAGCAAAACCTGGAGATGTGTTAATATTAGCTTCTGGATTGTTGCAAGATGTGGTGAGTAACATTTGATCGAGCCTGGAAAGATTGCAGGAAAGATTTGCAATATTGACTTTCTTCAGGGGGTGGCATGGTGGTGCAGTGAGTAGTACTGTTCCCTCACACCATATGTGGATTTTGTGTGTCCTCCTGTGTTGGGGGGTCCAAAAACATTCTGTGTGTGTTTGTGTGTGTGTGTGTGTGTTATGGGTGTAACGGTACATCGTACATTATCAAATCGTTTGGTACTCCCCCAATGGTTCAATATGCACACGAGAACTGTAGTATTATCACTATTATGATATACCTGTCATTATCCTATATAAGGAAATTTGGGCTGTATGGTATCACATTGCGATGTACTTACGATTATATGGTGCATTCACAATAATCACCAGAGCTTTAGATGATGGACAAAATATTTGGCCGGTTGCCAGCTTTTCGGTACTATACGGATGTGGGTTCAGGTGTAAACCTTAACTATGACTCCGCGGTAAAGTTAGCTTTATATTCATTTTGTTGGCTGTAGTATCTTTCAACAAAAGCAAGCAACACCCCTTGTTTTTCTAGATTTCTTTTTGGGCAAATTTTAATTATTTTAATGTTGATGTGTGCACTTTACCTTCAGTAGCTCAGCTATCTTGTTTACAATCACTGTTGGTGAATAGATACAGTGAACTTATTAATAAATACATTTAAAAACACATAAGACGCATTGTCTCCTGTAGTTTAATGCTTAAAGCACACTTAACTGGACATGTCTGTAAGTTTAGGGTTATACCTATTTGTCCATTAACTCTGTGTTTTGTAATTTAAACGGACAGAGTACAGTAACGGAATTAGTAATGGAAAAGTATTGTGAGTGTAGGAGCCAAATGTCTCCTAGGAGTATACATATAGCTAGGTATAATATTTAGTTGTTTTATTTTGCTATTAATGTCTCAATAATTTTTTATTTATTAATGTGTCTAAAGGGTTTCTGCCACTTTAAGAACATGATATAGTCACTTGTCACGATCTGGAGCGAGCAAACAGGCGATCGTGTGGGCAGGCGTGGAAGGAGCAGGCAGACAAGGCGAAATCGTGGCTAACAAGGGGTTTAATGGGTAGACGGGGACCAGGATACACCACACGCCTACAAACATCAATGACAGACAATGGACTCAGGTAAGGCACGGACTGAAATACACAGGACTGAGCAAATTAACTAGACACAGCTGGGTACAATCGGGAGAAAACACGCAGGTAATCAGGGGGCGTGGCACACAGGAGGAGCGGACGAGCCGGGCATGACAGTCACTACATTATGGGGCATAAGGGACGGGATTTTGGGACATTGTTTTGGAAACTCACGGTTTTTCTGACCATGATTAGCCAATGGAAGTTTAGTAATCTAAATTTTGGATGTTATTTTCGATTTATGTTTATAGTTTAATAAATGTTTAAAAGCATTACATTTATTTATTTTTATTTTTTTGTGTAACATAAGCCAAACACGAGTCAGCCACAAGTCCCTGATCAGGAAGTCCTCACAGCAAGGTTAAACAGACATTTATTTTGTGAGAGAATGCAAAACTATTGTAAAAGAACTGAGACCTCTTGGGGGCTCCATATACCACAGCTGATCTGTAGAAAGCAATCACAAGTACATTATCCACAAATATATATTTTTATTTGTGTCATGTAAAATCATATCCACAAAAATATGAAGCAATTTGTACCCATGAAAAGGGTTTTGCATATTTGTGGGTCACATCACGTTACATTTGTGATCTCACTCCTTTTTATTCAATTCTTACTGCAGCTGATTTGTAGAAAAAAATCCATAAATGAGGTACATCTGTGATATATCATTTTCAGGATATGAGAAGACTTTTGTATCTGGATATTACATTTTGGTCATTTCACATAGCCCTACTTTATTAAAATGATTCAATGGTTCATCACAATACATCAGGCTTTGGAAAAGTCAGACCCGTGGCAGCTATGGCGGTGGAGGCATTCATTCTTAATGTTGTAGAATGGGACATTAAATGCAGGGTGTCTGCAGGGTTTTAAAAAGTATTAAAAGGTATTAAATGACATAAGCAAGTATTAAGGCCATTAAAAAGTATTATCCATCCATCCATTTTCCAAACCACTTATCCTACTGGGTCGCGGGGGGTCCGGAGCCCATCCCGGAAGCAATGGGCATGAGGCAGGGAATAACCCAGTATGGGGGGCCAGCCCATCGCAGGGCACACACACACACCATTCACTCACACATGCACACCTATGGGCAATTTAGTAACTCCAATTAGCCTCAGCATGTCTTTGGACTGTGGGGGGAAACCAGAGTACCCAGAGGAAACCCCATGGCGACATGGGGAGAACATGCAAACTCCAGACACATGTGACCCAGGCGGAGACTCGAACCCTGGTCCCAGAGGTGTGAGGCAACAGTGCTAACCACTGCACCACCATGCCACCCCAAGGTATTAAATGACATAAGCAAATATTAAGGCCATTAAAAAGTATTAAATGACATAAGCAAATATGAAGGCCATTAAAAAGTATTAAATGACATAAGCAAATATTAAGGCCATTAAAAAGTATTAAATGACATAAGCAAATATTAAGGCCATTAAAAAGTATTAAAAGGTATTACACGCAAATTTAGTAAAGGTATTAAATTTAAGATTTTTTTTGTAAACTACAAATTGTCCATTTGTGTTTTAAAGTTTATCTGCTAAATTTCTTTCTGGTTTATTTTTGAACCTCAATAAGATTGAGTTCCCTTTTTGCTTGCGTCTCCATATATAGCCAGTGCTGGTGGTGATACATGCCAGTGTTTATTAGCAGAAAATGAAAGGTTGATCAGATGGCCTAATTTATTTATGAATGATAAACATGTCACAGGTCGTATAAGTAAAATAGAAATACAAGGCTGTGCATTATGACTGTGATCGATCCCCCAATACCTAACCAATAAATGAAATTACATCATCCCATACTTCTTTAGCATAAAAGTCCCTGTTGTGCAGTGGGAAACTGACACATAAAAGTGGCCAGAACCTACAAAAGTTCCTGACCCAGATGGTCCAGAAACTCAGAACCAGGAACTGGGTTCCTGAATTTTGGTGGGAAATTGCCTCATGAAACACTAACAAAGCATAATAGAAGTGTTAGATTCACTCAACAGAATAGTGGCTGACCACATACCTTATGTTTACCTTTTGTAAATGTATTATTTGGTGTTTTTTTTAAGCTAAAACATTTAACTTAATGCTTTTTCCCCTCTTAAGCACTACTTCATTTGTAATTTTTTCTTTTTAAAACATCACATTTTTGTATATTGTATATTTATTTCCCAAGTATGTATCAGTAGTACATTTAAGATGTTTTGCATTCCATGTCAGTGGTGCGCCTAAGTTTTGTGTTGGTGCTTCTGAAATTACATATGTAAGCCCTCAAAAGTTTGGGTGTGGGACAGCATCAAGCCTTAAGCCCTTAAAACCTCCACATACAGGCTAATCTCCACACGCATTTGCAGATCTATGGCGGAAGTGTGGCAAAAATCACATGTAGAAACACAGCCAATTGAGAGGTCCGCCTGAGTTGTAACTGATGATTTGTAGGTATATACAGTTCTTGGACTTCTTAGCCGTTAATACCTATGTCCACATTTACAGATTTGTTCACAAACATACAAATCGCAGTACATTCTCAAATCTCATTGCACATACAAATCTGATTATGCACATGAATTCTGAATACACATGTACAGATTCCTGTATGCATTTACAAATTCTTTTACACATTTACAAATCTGATTACGCACATATGGATTGAGATACAGTCATAGAACTCTCCATACACATTTGCAAATCATTTTGCTACAATAATAGATCATAGATATTCTTCTGCTTTCTATGTTTTTGGGCAGTGCGCTTTGCTGGGGAAGCTGCGGCTGCAATGTGTCCAGCTGTTGGAGGACAAGGGCGTGATTGTTCGGGATCCCTCTGGTTTTCACTTCCTTTGGGTGGTCGATTTCCCGCTCTTTCTTCCCAAGAAGGAAAACCCTGCTGAGCTGGAGTCGGCCCACCACCCATTCACTGCTGCACACCCCGAGGATCTTCACCTGCTGCTTAAGGAACCGCACAAGGTCACAGCCAATGCACATGCACACCAATAGGCATGTCTATATACAAGGCACTCCAATGTATTGCTGTTAAATATATTAAACTGTTATAAATAACTTTACATTAGATAAGTTTTTTGTCTTTCTCGACTCTTGGTTTTCTGGAGAATTCTGAGATGATACCAAAAATAAATCAGCTGATTTTTTTTTTTTAAATATCAGATTCTTCAGTATCTGGGAATCTCTTTATATGGGGTATCACTGACTGCAGAAAATGTTAAAATATTGATTGCCACAAAAATCATTTGTTAGGTAAGCAGTACAGAAAAATATTTAATGACCATTCACACACAACTAAACGCTTACTCCATATTGTGATATAGGTGCGGAGCCAGCATTTTGACCTGGTTCTGAATGGATGTGAGGTTGGAGGAGGGTCTATACGTATTCATGATGCATCAGTGCAGAAGTTTGTCCTGGAAAAAATTCTGAAGGTAATTTATAATAAATGAAATTTACTAAAACTGACTTTATATATTGTGTTAATGGCACCTTTTCCTGTAAATGCTTATTCTCCTTTAAATGCTTATTTTGACCTAAAAATCTGATTGACAAGAGGCATTCTATGAGTGCTGTCATCAAAGTATGCTGCCATTTCATGTCAGATGTATCACTGCTTTACAGGTATATCTAAAAACCCGTTACTTAGTCAAATTTAAATGATTCAAAGTAGTTGGGAGTGACTGAGCTGTATTGCATTGGAATGTTTGTTGTTTGGCAACAATCAACGTAAATATTTAAATTATCAAGCATACAAGTAATACAAGTAATATTTATTGTGACTTATTGTTGTTACCTTATAAATGCTGCTCATTGAACTGTTGTATAAAAGCAATAACATGCTCAGTCGTGTGGTTGTACTCTATGTACACTATGATTATTTGTGGCCTCATGCCTATGACCAAATCACAATCATGAATTGCTTAATGATTTGTGTTATAGATTCACTTTAACTGTTAGTTGTAGGTCTTTTTTATGTGGACATGGTGGAGTGGTGTATAGTTGTGTAGCGTATGGTTTGTTTCCCCCTTTTAATACTGTTAGTATATATTAATACTGTCAAAAGCAATATATGGCAGCTTCCATGAAACCCACTCGGTAGTATACTGGTATACTCATGTTTATTTGATTAGTGTAGTATGCTACAGTACTTATAAATGCTAAATTACAGATTTTGAAAGTCCAAACATTCTAAGTTTTAAGATAGGCATGTCTATATACAAGGCACTCCAATGTATTGCTGTTAAATATATTAAAATATAAATTTTATATAAAAATAAGTGCTGTGTAGCATTTTGGACCAATATGGGATGTCATTTGTCCCATATTTTTTGACTGGTTGATCCCCCAAAGCCTTACAGAATTACAAATGTTGTGTGGAGGTGGTGTAACTTTGTATGAAATTACATGTGTAGTTTATCCTTTGTGTTAAATGGCTGTGGGAGGCACAAACAGCTCCTAGGTTACACTTCCTGTCGTGCTGTGGGAAAGCAGCACAAAAGTGAAAGGGAACTATAGAAGTTCCTGACAGATTAAACTAGGTTCCTGAAGTTCTGTGGGATAGGACTTAATGTCTTTGCAGCAGCTGATTTAACAGTGGAAATCATTTTGTGGAGGCTGTGGCATACTTCTTTAATAGTCATACATCTGAAATGAGTTTTAGCAGCATGTACTCAACATAAAGCTGGACAAACATACTGTTCGTTATGTTTTTCTGAATTAAAGGAGGATTCCTCTGTCCTTTTTCACCTGTTGGAGGCACTAGACTCCGGAGCACCTCCACATGGCGGGATTGCTTTAGGTAAAATGGCTGTGGACTGTTTTCATTTCCATTTGGAGAATGCCTTAGTGTTACTAGTGTTAATAGTAGTATTACCAAAGTCTCATTTTGACATTCCATAGCACTTATTTGGCATTTTGCATTTTATTTCCTGTGACTGTGATATTCCTAAGTGATGTGATCTTTCAGTGGAAATTCATTGTCATTTTGTGTTAAATTGGTGTAATATCATCTAAATTTTATATTATGGACCATGAGAACCATGTGGTCTGCTACTTCTTTTGTGTAATGATTTCAAAGGATAATGTAATGTTCTATATTAACAGGGTTAGACAGACTGTTGTCTATCATTGTGGGTGCCTCCAGCATCCGAGATGTCATCGCCTTTCCCAAGTCCTTCCGTGGACACGACCTCATGAGTGGTACGCCAGACTTTATCTCTGAAGATGAACTCAGACCATATCATGTCTCTGTGAAATGGCCAGTGCAAGAAGGCAAAGAGAAACAGGAACTAGATGACACCAAGAATTCTGGTCTGGATTCCTAACTGACCTCCCTTCTGCAAACTTTCAGTGTTATTGCATGAAACGGATGGGAGTCCATGGATGAAGCGAGTCTGATGTTTGTTTACATGTAGTCTTTGTTTTTTTTGGATCTTTTTATACGGACTTCATACAGCTTACACAGATCTATGTTAATCTATTAAAGAAAATGTCCTTAAAATATGCAGCAGATATAATCTAGTTGTTTTAAGAATTTTACATTTTCCTTACCTAATATTCAGGTCCAAGTTGATGTAGAATTTAATTTCACGAAAACACTGCTTTTACATTGCCTTTCCTGTTTAAACTGATTACTTATTTGAAAAAAAGCTTTCTAGTCAAAACTATTGAAATGTTTATGACTACAGACCTCCAAATTAAACATTTATTGTTGTGTGAAAATGCTTTCATTGAAATGCAGTGCTGTCATTTCCTGCATAAACTGCATAAACACAACTTAATTTCATGGTTCAAGACTCAAATGCAGAAACTCAATTTTATTTGAGATAGCCATCTTCGTGTATTTTTATGCTCTCATAATGTTCCATCTCTCAACCTTATTGACCTCAACTAATTTAAGCTAATCAGAAGAGTTTTCATGTGTTGTGTATTTGATCTGGGTCCAAAGTTTTGAAAGGAACTACTTTTCAATGGAAACTGAGCATCAGCTGTAGTCTTCAACTCCTAAATATCACACAAAAAAACGTCAAATATTGCAATGTGAACTGATGAAAAAGGCAACAAACTTCATGTTTTTATTAAAACTGATCAATAGCAAAAATCAAACGAGACACACAACTCTGAATGCCAGACAGACATCCATTTTCAGTAACTCATTGTCTTATTCAGGGTTGTGGGGGTCTGGAACCTATTCCAGAACCCATGGGCACAAAGCAGGAAATAACACAGGATGGGGTGGCAACCATGTGCTGGCATGCAATGATGTAATTTACAGAATATGGTCAATGTGTTTTTATCCATCCATCCATTATCCTCCGATTATCCGAGGTCGGGTCAGCAGGGAAACCCAGACTTCCCTCTCCCCGGCCACTTCATCCAACTCCTCCGGGGGGATCCCGAGGTGTTCCCAGGCCAGCCGAGAAACATTGTCCCTCCAGCGTGTCCTGGGTCTTCCCCGGGGCCTCCTCCCAGTGGGACATGCCCGGAAACACCTCACCAGGGAGGCATCCGGAAAGCATCCTAAGCAGATGCCTGAGCCACCTCATCTGACTCCTCTAAATGCGGAGGAGCAGCGGCTCTACTCTGAGTCTCTCCCGAATGACCAAGTTCCTCATCCTCTCTCTAAATGAGAGCCCAGCCACGCTGTGGAGGAAACTCATTTCGGCTGCTTGTACTCGCAATCTCGTTTTTTCGGTCACTACCCACAGCTTGTGACCTCAGGTAGGAACCTGGGTAGGAACGTAGATCGACTGGTAAATCGAGAGCTTTGCCTTTTGGCTCAGCTCTCTCTTCACCATGACAGACCGATGCAGCGCCCGCATCACTGCTGATGCCGCATTGATCCACCTGTCGATCTTCCATTCCATCCTTCCCTCACTCGTGAACAAGACCCCGAGATACTTAAACTCCTCCGCTTGGGGGAGGACCCCATCCCCAACCCGGAGAGAGCATTCTACCCTTTTCCGGCTGAGGACCATGGTCTCAGATTTGGAGGTGCTGATTCTCATCCTAGCCGCTTTACACTCGGCTGCGAACTGTCCCAGTGAGAGCTGAAGGTCAGGGTCCAATGACGCTAACAACCACATCATCTGCAAAAAACACAGACCTAATCCTGAAGTCATCAAACCGGACACCCTCAGCGCCCTGGCTGCACCTAGAAATTCTGTCCATAAAAGCTATGAACAGAATCGGTGACAAAGGGCATCCCTGATGGAGTCCAACCCTCACCAGAAAGAATCTGACTTATTGCCACCCATGCAACCCAAGGTCTTAGACCGGTCATACAGGGACCGAACAGCCCTTATAAGGAAGCCTGGCACCCCATACTCCCAGAGCATTCCCCACAGGACTCTGAGGGACACGGTCGAATGCCTTCTCCAAGTCCACAAAACACATGTAAACTGGTTAGGCAAACTCCCATGAACCATCCAAGACCTTGCTGAGATTATAGAGCTGGTCCACTGTTCCACGGCCAGGGCAAAAACCACACTGCTCCTCGGGAATCCGAGGTTCAACAATCCGACGGACCCTCCTCTTCAGCACCCCCGAATAGACCTTATCAGGGTGGATGAGGAGTGTGATCCCCTATAGATCCCCTTTCTTGAAGAGGGAGACCACCACCCTGGTCTGCCAGTACAGAGGCACTGTCCCTGATGTCCACGCGATGCTGCAGATGGGTGTCAACCAGGACAGCCCCATAGCATCCAGAGCCTTAAGGAACTCCGGGCCAATCTCATCCAACCCAGGGCCTGGCCACCAAGGAGCTTTTTAACCAGCTCAGCGACCTCCGACCCAGAGATAGGGGAGTCCACCCCCAAGTCCCCAGACTCTGCTTCCTCATTAGAAGACGTGTTGGTGGGATTGAGGAGGTTTTCAAAGTATTCCCCCACCAACCCAAAACGTCCCGAGTTGAGGTCAGCAGCACCCCATCCCCTCCATAAACTGTGTTGATGTTGCACTATTCACTTGGGCCTGCTAGGCCTGGCCGGCTTCCTCCCCCACCAGCGGAGCCAACCCACCACTAGGTAGTGAATAGTTGACAGTTCCGCTCCTCTCTTCACACGACTACAAAGTCGATCATCGAACTGCGGCCTAGGGCGGCCTAGGGTGTCCTTGTGCCAAGTGCACATATGAATACCCTTACGCTTGAACATGGTGTTCATTATGGACAATCCGGGACAAACACAGAAGTCCAATAACAAAACACCGCTTGGGTTCAGATCGGGGGGGGGAGCGTTCCTCCCAATCACGCCCCTCCAGGTCTCACCGTCATTGTCCACGTGAGCACTGAAATCCCACATTAGAACAAGAAAGTCCCCAGGAGGAGTGTTCTACAACACCCCTTCCAGGAACTCCAAAAAGGGTGAGTATTCTGAACTGCCGCTTGGCGCATGAGTGCAAACAACAGTCAGAACCCGTCCCCCCACCCGAGGGCGAAGGGAGTCTACCCTCTCGTCCACTATGGTAAACCCCAATGTACAGGCGCCCAGCCAGGGGACAATAAGTATGCCCACCCCTGCCCAGCACCTCCCCCTGAGAGCAACTCCAGAGTGGAAGAGGGTCCAATCCCCTTCAAGGAGACTGGTTCCAGAGCCCAAGCTGTGCATCGAGGTGAGCCCGACTATCTAGTCGGAACTTCACAACCTCGCACACCAGCTCAGGCTCATTCCTCGTCAGAGAGGTGACATTCCATGTCCCTAGAGCTAGCTTCTGCAGCCGAGGATTGGACCAGCAAGGTCCCCGCCTCTGGCCACTGCCCAACTCGCACTGCACCCGACCCCTATGGCCCCTCCTACAGGTGGTGAGCCCATTGGAGGGGGGACCCACATGCCTTTTTCGGGCTGCACCCGACCAGGCCCCATGGGTGCAGGCCTGGTTACCAGGTGCTCGACTTCGAGTAAAAAAAAAAACACAGTAATCTGATTAAATTTGCAGACACCAAAGTCGGTGGTGTAACTCATACTGAACTAGCAGCACAGAGGCTACAACAGGATCTTGATTTAAGTAGGGACTGGGTTGATTCCTGGCAGATGAAATTTAACACAGAAATGTAAGGTAATCCATGCAGGGAGCAGAAGCAAAAGTACAGATATTTTATGGGTTCCACTGAAATAAAGGTAGCTGATTATGAGAAAGACCTCGGTGTGCATGTTCATGCTTCCATGTCCCATTCTTGCCAGTGTGGGAGGCAATTAAAAAGGCCAATAGGATGTTGGGTTACATCTCTAGATGTGGAGTTTAAGTCAAGGGAGGTGATGATACAATTATATAATTCCTTGGTAAGACCCCACCTAAAATATTGTGTGCATGTTTGGTCACCATACCTTAAAAAGGACATTGCTGCCTTGGAATGGGTGCAACATAGGGCTACAAGAATGATTACTGGTCTTAGAGGAATGTCTTATGAGGAGAGGTTTGCTGAGCTACATCTGTTTAGCCTCGAGCAAAGGAGACTAAGGGGGGATATGATCCAGGTATATAAGATTCTAACAGGTCTGAATGCTGTTCAGCCAAATGGCTACTTCAGCAATAGTTTAAACACTAGAACTCGTGGCCAAAGGTGGAAATTAGCAGGATAACATTTTTAAATGGATTTGAGAAAGCACTTCTTCACCCAGCGTGTAGTTAGAGCACGGAATAGTTCCTGTTGGTGTAGCACAAGCTAAAATCCTGGGTTCCTTTAAATCAGAGCTAGATAACTAATAGTTCAGTTGGTAAAATCTTAAGTTCTCCCCAAACGAGCTTGATGGGCCAAATGGCCCCCTCTCATTTGTATATTTCTTATGTTCTTATGTCAGCTTCCAGTGGAAATATGTGGAAGTGTGAAAAAGGTCTACTTCTGATGCTTCATATACTCAACTAGTCCAAAGAAGGCCAGTTTTATTGCTTCTTTAAATCAGCACAACAATTTTCATCTGTGCCAACATAATTCCAAAAGGGTTTTCTAATGATCAAGTAACCTCATAAAATGATAAACTTGCATTAGAAAACACAACATTCCACAGGAACACAGAACTAATTGTTACAGATGGGCCTCTGAACACCTATATAGATTTTCCATTAAAAAACAGCTGTTTCCAGCTATGATTATTTACATCAACAATGTCTACACGGTATTTATGATCAATCTGTAATTTTAAAAGACAAAAAACTTGCTTTTTTTTCGAAAAGCAACAAAATTTATGTGACTCCACACTTTCGAAAGGTAGTGTACATATTATACAAATACATTGTTTGTAGAGCTAGTTACATGGGAAACAAGATTCTGTACCTAACGATTTAAAATGGATAAGAATCTCAGAATTTAGATACTAAAAAGTAAATATGGATAATGGATATTTTTGCAAAGAATATTTCCATGTTTTATTAAATTATACATGTTTTCAATTGTATATGGAACATTAAGCGTGCATGGAAAGCCAAGTTTGAAACTATGACAATATTGAAATATTTATAAAGTAGCCATGGGAACAGAATATTCAGAAATCAAGCTGATAAAACAAAACAGGCTGACACTTCCAAATAGAGCACAAACACAGTGCGGCCATGAACAACAAATTCCAACAGAAATTTTCTTTCTAGGTAACTTGTACAAAATTTCCCCAAAAAATTTAACTGACAGCACAGTAAAGAATTTTACACAGAGGAAAAGAAATTCCACATTTGTAAAGTAAAAAAAAAAAAAAAAAAAAAGCCTGATTGTGACAAATGTGAGATGTTACGCTTCTGCCACAGCACTCATGCTTCCATTATGACAGTGACAAAACCTCCAATAAACACATGTATATGAAAATGAAAAGGTGTTTTTGTCCCAACTTGTATAAAAACAAAAATATTTTAAAAATAGTTAAATTGTTTTGAACTACCTTAACATATGTTTGTATAATTTATCAGCAACTAACAGAGGAGAAGGAAAGCTTTGTACTTGTGAAACTTCCTTAAATTGTTCACCTCCTCTTCATCGACCATAGCCTCGGCCCCCACTTCCACCATAGCCACTGCCACCTCGGAATCCTCCCCAGGACCCCCTGTATGCTCCTCTACCTCCACCCTGTCTGTACCCACCGCCTCCATAGCCTCTCTGGTACCTGGTGGCATAACCAGCTTGGAATCCTCCCTGGTATCCACCCTGATAACCTCCCTGACTCCCCCGCTGGTATCCTGCTTGGTATCCTCCATGAAATCCTCGACCACCCCTGTCAAAACGGGGCATCTTAGAAGGCCGAGGACCATCTCCAAATCTGATTATATATATATATATAAAAAAGAAAAACAAATCGATTAATTCAAGTTAAGTGGTTCTTTGATTAATTGACCCAATTGATTAAACAGGCAAAGTGACAGTGCAGCAGCAGTGACATCTACTGTACAGTGATCATTTAACTTTACTAACCACAGAGAAGGAAAACAATGATCAAACTGATCTTTGGCATTTAGTGGGACTGGAAAAATCAGCAGTTTCAGGTCTGCTTTTGTACATGCAACAACAGAACATATACAATAAAATGACATTTTGTTCATTGGAAATATAAGTCTAGTAAGAAACCCACATACGAGTTAATCCGAAGCTTTTTTACTATACTTTCAACAATATTTTTGGAATTGTGCCACAATCCTAAGTTTGTCTGTATCATCCAACCATTTTCCATAATCACACTAACCCAGAAGCCAATACCATAAAGCACAGTTAAAAGTAAAAAAAAAAAAAAAAAAAACTATAATCACTTACCGTGAACTGGAAACCATAAGGTTCAGGCCAGCTGATGAAGGTTTAGAAATCAGCCGTATTAGATTCAGCATTTTCTGGCTGACAGGGTTCATCTGCCGGATATACTCTGGATCTTTTGTGACATCTACAAGAAGGGCTTCCATGCCTGCTCTAATAGCTGCTATGCAGCCCGCTGTAGTATGGGGTATTTTAAGCTTGATCCTATAAAAGAAAATACTTAAGTATATCATATCTGTACAGATTCAGTACAGAAGTGGCAAATGAAAACACAGCAATCAATGAATAAGATGATAAATTAACTGCAAAATATTACAAATAGGGTCCACAGTACGGGGGTTGGGAACCCCTACTCAAAGACTGTGGACATCAAAAGTCTGGGAATCTTTTAAGGAAAAACCAAATGTTCCATGACAATGAATGTACATACCAGTCATCGAGTACAACAATGTCACCCTGGGACAAAATTTTTTTTGATGCAAATAAAATTAGCTGTGTTGGGCTGACCAGAGTCATTCCTTTGGCAGAAATGGCACGTGTCCGAATCTGTTCAGAATTTTGACAAAAGCACAATAAAAAATTGTCATAACTAAATCAAACCCTTTATTAGATCCTTTATTTTGCAATAAAAGTGACAGCTATACATTTAAATACAGCTGCCTAGTATCTGCTTTGAACTCACTTTTTCTCCAAAAACAAAAAATGGTCCAGGGTACTTCATGTCTTGATTGCTGAAGGGACAGTTTACTGAAGACTTGTGGATGAGGGCATTACGTCCCTCAGTGGTGAGGATCTTCCTTTTCTCTTTGTGGTAGCAGACATTGGGGTACAATCCAAAGCTCAGAAGGGAAACCACCACATCCAGATTGTTGTCTGGGTCAACATTGCTAAACACCTGCACCATCAAGCATTCTGTGTTGAAAAAGAAGTATTTTTACAGACCAAATGATCATAACTCCTAGTTTCTTGATTCACTCGTTTGACAAATAGATGCTTACGGATGCGTCACTACATTCATAAAAGTGATAGGTGTAAGCATAAATGTGGTTAATCATATTATTTTTCTCTCTCTCTCTCTCTCTCTCACACACACACACACACACACAAGCAAAATGTCTACAGTGGCCAGCCAGTACTAAAACCAAATGTATTTCCTGGGGTCCGGGCAATACGATAAATGCTGCCGTTCAATCAACTACTTTTTTCTCTTTTAATGTAGCAAAGGGATTAACCATTTAAAATGTGAGCTCTTGGGTTGAAATCCCAGGGCCTGGGGGCCCTATAGGTTAGACTCCAGGGGCACCACACACTGGCTAACCCTGTGTTGTCACCCCCAAACAGGTTTAGATCTTCACGCATACAATGTACCTGCACGCAAGTCATGACAAATAAGTTATCCTGCTGACACGATCAAGTGTCTGACGTTTCCCTTTTCTTTGCCCTATGTGGTGCTGCTTCAATGGTGCGATTTTTCAGTCTTAAAATTTTGCCACTTTGTTTCTCACCCCTACAATATGTCTGTGAAATTTAACAAAGATTTAAAAAAAAAAAAAGTAACAGTTACTTACTGTTTTGTGAAGCAGCAATAAGATAAATCAAATACTTTTTGAATTATGACATTCACAAGGTCAAATGTCTGTTTTGACAACTCCCTTTGCTGCCACTAAACAGTCACTTCAGTTTTGGAGGGATTTGTCATAAAATTGAATCAGTTCCTCACATATACAAACAGTTTCTGAATTAACATTTTAATAAGCAAAGCTTTTGTGGCAGCAGATTGGGGAATACATATGATTTTAGCACCAAAGTCCAGGAAATACAGTACAATTATCAGAAGATCATTTCCATCATATCAAAATGTTCATTGAGAAAGACACCAAAAAAAAAAATGAACCACCTTACCTTCAGGAAACCCAGAATTGATTAGAATATCCTTCAGCTGAACTTTGGCTTCCCATGTCATCCTCAAAGTGGACATGTTCAGCCGTTTGTGGTCACAGAACCGGATTTCTGCATCTTCCCCACCCATTCTAAAACCAAGGACATGGCAACAAAACCACAGCTTGATTTTTTAAATTATAATATTGCATATTATTTTTTAGATATTGCCTGGTTCTACAGTAATTTATACTGAACAAAAATATAAACGCAACACTCTTGTTTCTGCTCCCATTTTTCATGAGATGGACTTAAAGACCTACAATTCATTCCAGATACACAATATTACCATTTCTCTCAAACATTTCTCACAAATCAGTCTAAATGTGTGATAGTGAGCACTTCTGCTTTGCTGAGATAATCCATCCCACCTCACAGGTGTGCCACATCAAGATGCTGATCTGACATCATGGGTAGTGCACAGGTGTACCTTATACTGCCCACAATAAAAGGCCACCCTGGAATGTGCAATTTTTTGCTTTATTGGGGGTCTGGGGACTCAGAACCGGTCAGTATCTGGTGTGACCACCATTTGCCTCATGCAATGCAACACATCTTCTTCGCATAGAGTTTATCAGATTGTCAATTGTGGCCTGTGGAATGTTGGTCCACTCCTCTTCAATGGCTGTGCGAAGTTGTTGGATATTAGTGGGAACTGGTACACGCTGTCGTATACGCCGGTCAAGCACATCCCAAACATGCTCAACGGGTGACATGTCCGGTGAGTATGCTGGCCATGCAAGAACTGGGACATTTTCAGCTTCCAAGAACTGTGTACAGATCCTTGCAACATGGGGCCGTGCATTATCTGTCTGAGTGGCTGGTCTCAGACGATCTTGGAGGTGAACCTGCTGGATGTGGAGGTCCTGGGCTGGTGTGGTTACACGTGGTCTGCGGTTGTGAGGCCGGTTGGATGTACTGCCATATTCTCTGAAACGCCTTTGGAGACGGCTTATGGTTGAGAAATGAACATTCAATGCACGAGCAACAGATCTGGTTGACATTCCTGCTGTCCGCATGCCAATTGCACGCTCCCTCAATGCTTGTGGCATCTGTGGCATTTTGCTGTGAGACAAAACTGCACATTCCAGGGTGGCCTTTTATTGTGGGCAGTATAAGGTACACCTGTGCACTACCCATGATGTCAGATCAGCATCTTGATGTGGCACACCTGTGAGGTGGGATGGATTATCTCAGCAAAGCAGAAGTGCTCACTATCACACATTTAGACTGATTTGTGAGAAATGTTTGAAAGAAATGGTAATATTGTGTATCTGGAATGAATTGTAGATCTTTAAGTCCATCTCATGAAAAATGGGAGCAAAAACAAAAGTGTTGCGTTTATATTTTTGTTCAGTGTATTTTAACATAACCAACCTAGCATCATCCCAGGCCTGAAAGGCTGAAAGAAGAGCCACGTGGTCTGAGAAGCGGTAGCCGGCGAAATTCCTGTGAACAAAACCGAGCCGCTTGCCCTCACTGATGAATGGCTCTGGGAAACAGGTGGCTGCTGAGATGGTGCACATTGCATCACCAACACTGAAGAGAAGAAATGGAAAGCAAGAATTGTGATGGCAATGCAAACTACTAGCATGACTAATTAAGATGTTATTCCTCATAAGCATTTCTCTTCATTGCTTAGTGTCCCAAAGATAATGGTGGGCATTAAGAAAAGCAAGCTTGCAAACACACAATTTGTCAAAAGCTATTACGAATTATACAAATAAATTATAATTTTATTTTAAATCCTATTGCCTTTGTATTTATACACCAGAAAATAACTCAAATTTTTCAGCTAGATATACTAGACCAAAACCTTGCTGAGCTTACACCTTTATTCTGTATGGTCTAGGTATCCTCCAGCTCTCGATCCATGTGGTTTTTTATGACCATTATAATCTGAAACACTACAGCATAATTGTTTATTGTTTCCGGCACAATTGTACTGGCATTGAGAGATCATCAGATGTCTCAGCTGTACCACTGAATAAGAGGTTATAAGACTATTTCAAGACCGGGTGCAAGAATTTTAACAGCAGATCATCGGATCCATTCAATTACACTGGTTTGTGTTTCCTTTATAATTTACGGTGTACCAGAGATTTTATGATGCTGATCGCAGAAATAACTTTCAGGACCAGAAAATCTTTATATACTTATTGCAAAATGGGTAAAACATGGGAATTTCGCAAAACACCGGTGAACAAAAATCTGAGTATAAAACAGTTTATGGTTGTATTTTATGAACTTTTTAATGCTGATTTATAAATTTAGAATCAAAGTATGCTGGCTGATATTTCTGAGGCCAAATACAGCAAAAATATGGTTTAATCGTGTCACTCAAAATCCTTGCATTATAGGCTAATTGTTCAGATATTTGAATTCAGCAAAATGCACCTATTTTGATCTGGGAATCATTTTTGTGGGAAAAAAAAAATGTTGACCAAAGGTATCTACCAATAATAAACAAGAACAGAGGTTTTGCTCATTAAATTTATTTTTACTAGAAAAAATAGAATCTGATTTAAACAGACTAAACCAATTAGCTGTAGCACTGAATATGACTATTTTAAGAACCATATTAACAGCAGTTCATCATCTCATTTAGAACTCACTGGAACAGGCATCCCATAATCATCATCTTTCCCAGTCGGGGTTCAATAGGCAGCTTTGCTAGGATTCTGCCCAGAGGGGTCAATTCATCATTTAAATCTAATGCATCCAGCTCTGCATAGAATAAAGCATAAAACACAAAATCTTCAACAGAAAAATTATTAAAAACCACACACTGTCTCTGCAGTATTTATAATTAAGAAAAATATTAGCAACTAAAATCAAATTGTTAGTTCTCTTATGGTGAGCATACATAATACATATCATATATACAAATATGTTGAGCAAAAGGTTTCACCTACAAACTGTGCCTCTCAAAGTGCTACGCCTCAATAACAGCATAAAATGATGGAAGGTTAGGGTCTGGGTTCACCATGATCCAACAAGAAATTGTACCTCTCAGAGTGTGCTCAGCCTCAATAACAGCATCCAGAGGAGGAGGCTCAATGGCCTTTGAGAGAAACTGTCCAATACCGCCTAGTCTCAGCAGCTTGATGCTTAGGGCTACTTCATGGAGAGGTGTCCGAAAGATCTCAGCTGTCATGTGGGTTTCCAGTCTATGACAAGGAAACAGCAGGGGGTGATTCAGCATAACACTATGAGGAAGCATTTTCAAATTAGTTGAAACAATACAATGCTTTTAAGTGGCTTTCATTGCATTATCGTTATAGTAAAAAAAAAAAAAGTGACAAAGATCTCAACCACTGTAATCTAACATGATCAAAGACAAACGAATGACTTCAGCACTGTATGTTTAAGCTTTTAACAGTTAGAATTCAGAGTGAGAATTTTTATGTTCACTCAATATAAATAATTTCATTATTTAATATAAAAAAGCACTATAAGATATAATGCTGGGAAAAATCAATCTACAAAATGTAGGATGACATTGACATACAACTTGTGGAAAGGACTAATCCTATTTGCATGTTTCACTTTTATTGGTGTACAACTTTCACTTATCACCTTTTAGAAGACAAAATCTGAATTTGACAGAAAGCAGTTGTTTCTGTCAGAAAGTGAATTTGAAAAAATGGCCACTATACAAGCCAGCAAAAATGTCACTAGTAATTATTGTGGCAAACAATGCTGGAGAACAGAGGTTTTATAAGTGCAATGAATTGTCTCCTATGTGCTTTTTGACAAAACCTGGCATTTTCATTTGATCTTATTACTCAGCTTCATGTATTGCAAACCGACAAAGAACAAAAACCACAGACATCTACAGAATTATGGCTGCTAAAATGAATCTCACAGGCCAATTTGTATCCAATCAGCACATAGTAGGGGAAACAGCCAATTGCAGACCCTGTTTCCAGATTAATCCTCCACATAACCATTTAAAAATCTAAATCAAATGAGAATAGGCATAACTGTTCAGGACATGTTTCATCAACTAGCACTACTAGTGATCCAGTGTTTTTTTTTGTTGGAACTTTTATATATATTGTTTACATACTGAAGAAAATAAGTAAATCAGTGCTATTACTGATAAATCTATGCAGATGCTTGACTTCATAACATTTTCATACGACTCAAGGTTACATATCTTGCGTATGTTGATCAGAATGTTTCATAATAAATGTCAGAGAGATATGAACCATCTACATAAAACGTGCCTTTAAATACAAATCATTAAAGAAAGGATAATGACCCTGCAAATACAACATACTGTGATGTACATAATGTAAAATCAGAAAATGCAAAATGTAAAACATTCTGTGCATGCTTTTACTAGTTATACAGTGCTATTAGGAAAAGTTTGCAACACTGCACCTTTGAAAACCAGTCTGGTTTCCTACCTCTCAAACCGGGCCTGGCTACAGAGGTGGAAGCAGAAGCCAGGTCGCACTCTGCCTGCTCTGCCCTTCCTCTGCTCCAAGTTTGTCTTGGATGCCCAAACCGTGGCATAATTCGTCATATTGTTGTGAGATGTAAACAGCTTCACTTTCTGCCTTTAAAAAGAAATCAAAATGCTTAAAATTAAAGAAATAGGAGCCAAATTCTATTTGAAAAAAATTACTTGTTTACTCAAAGCATGCAAAACACAGCTTTAAATAGAATCTTAGAGCAGATACCTACTTGCAAGAGTCAATGACATAGACGACGTCATTGATGGTAATGCTAGTCTCTGCTATATTTGTTGACAAAATCACCTAAAACAACATCAAAAAATAACTGACAAACATACAAAACACTGGAAGCTGAATTAGCATTTTATAGCATTACTGGAGTGACTGGAGGCTTGTTATGTTCCAGTTTTCTGTACGTTAAGAGATCTGTGCCTCTGTCTGAGAAGGGGGTGAATAATGATCACTTCTGGGCTCTTGAGCAAAGCCTGTTACAATGCATTATGTAGTAACGCTTCATCACATTATGGGCTGTCACATGCCAAGTAACAATATACCGCATTCTTCAATTTGTTACATTCTGTTGAATCATTATATAATGCGGTAATATTAAATTATGTATTGTTTGTTACAAGGCTCTTATCCCTAACTGCTCCAGAGGTGCTGGATGCTTCCTGATGCTACTCTATGACTCAAAGCTTCCTCTCTTTGCTTTAAATTATTTTGCAAATGTAATTATAGATAGGTTGAGGAAAAAGTCCCATTACATTTGTCAGAAGTCAAGTACAGAACCATGATTAATTATTTCCTAGCTCAAGCCTGGTATTGTCATATTCCATCAAACACAAAACACCTTAAACAATGTAACCTATGCAAACTCTTACAAAAATAAACAAACTAACCTTTGTTACATTTTCAGGTACAGAGTCAAACACTCTTCGTTGCTCCTCTCTAGGTATTTGGGAATGGAGAGGGAAAATCCTGTACCTGTGGCTCCCTGAAGTTCAGAAAAATTAAAATTAATTAATATCTAAAATTATCACTCTGTTACAAACATTACGGCTTTTTGGTTAAGTGTTAGATTCGCTGCTGTTGTTAACACTAAACACATTAGCGCAAACAAAAATGGCTGCATAAACCAAAGTAGTTCTTGCTTCTTCATTGGCGTGGGAAAAGGCGGTTCTAGTGTTATTAGAGGGGTAATCAGCATTACCTGCAAAATTGCTACCGTTTTTCTTTTTGCTGCAATTGTTTTCATTATTACCTTTAAATTCTCATCTTTGCATTAGAATATAGTCCAGTTAATATTTTGATGGCATCTCGTGTGATACTGCTGCGCCATACGTTTTAAATTTACTACACACTGAATATTGAACAGAAGCTTGACATACAGGTCTGACAGTGAAAAAAATTCCTGAGCCTAAACTTTTTTTCCATGCCCGGGAGGTGAGCAGGAGTGGGGGTGTTGTGTATGCAACGCACTTTTAACACATAACTTGTTGGCCCCTGGGCCCAGATATATAAACAGCCTGTGTATAACCCTGATCATTATTATTGTTAAGCAGGGTCCAGGAGTATGCTCCTTTGTGACATTTTTTAAAAATAGCCCCTTAAATAATAGATTCTGGTGAATTTTGTGGAGACAAATGGACAACATTAAGACATGAGATGAACAAACCCAGTATAAGCCTATATTCCAGTAGCATCTTTGTGCAGAGAACCAGAGCTCTTGAGACCCTGGGCTTGGTATACCTGTTCAGTAATCCATCCCTGCTTTTAACTAGTCACTTAACTGCCCATCTATTGCTTGTATAGCATACTGAGACTAGAGATACTACAGCCATACCAAGAAAGGTCAGTAGGTAGCAATTACAGTACTCCAAAGTAAACTAGGAATTGATTAGTAGCCATTGATTAATGGACATGAACAAGGACACAGATTCATTTTTCCTTAACAAATAATTGCGAAATATACACCTTTTATTTGAAAGTTTTAAAACAGTTACAGTGCAACAATGAACCATATATAATAAATTACTTTTTGTTAAACACTAAAGTTTATTCAAAACAATTTGCTATTAAATAAATGATAGAATGCTAGTACAAAATAGAAAACTCTGGCAAGATGCCGTGTGTAACAAGATAGCTCACATGCTACCTCGAGACGAACAGATGTGCGAGGGCGAATTTATCCTCCGCTAATTTCTTTCATAAAGTGATGAGTGGATGAGCGATAGTAAATGACAGGTCATGCTCAGCAATGAAGGCGCACAAGCGAATATTTAAATTAGCCATGCAATCGGTAATTGAGGGTGGAATATCTGCTGTGGCTGTTGCCCCCAGCAAACGTGAGGTGTGTTGCATTGGTTGGACTGCTGCTTTATGACTAGGGTCTAATTTGTGCCGTGAGAGCACTTTTTTCCCGCTAGTTCCATATAGCAGCTTCCTTGCGCACAAAGTGTAGAAGCATGCTCCTGGTTGCCGGAGCTTTTGGCACCAGCATCCAAAGGGCTTTTCATCACTACCCACCTCTTCGATCCATTCCCAGTGCCATTTATTCCTTATGCCTTTATCGACATCTTTGGTGTCTTCCCCAGGCTTCATAAACGTGCTATCCATGACTTACAGTTTGCGTTGCCAGTATGGGAAACACACAACACATTCGCACGTGGAGTGACTGCTGAATCTGTATCAATCTGTTTGGCCAAGACCTAAGGCCAAACATTTGTAACCCATTACCACGAAATGAGTCTTAAGTCGCACTGGTAGAATTTCACCCATAAGACTCATTTCGTGGTGATGGGTCACATTTCCCTATTTCTGATTGGCTAGTAGTCCTATTGCTGGTACGGGTGAGAGTGAAAGCTGTGTTCTGAGCTGTGCCTCTCAGATATAGGGAGTATTTTCCGTACGTTGCTTAAATCATCCGAGATCAGATGCCTCAAACTCATCCGGGATAAGTCGGTTTTTTTTAACACAGCTGTGTAGTAGATAAGTGTAGCTAGATCCAATCACCCGAGATGATTGCGCACGCCCACGCTGCTTGAAAAGCCCATATATATTGAGTCTAGAAAACATGATTGGCAAGTCTTTCATAGGCTAGTAGAAAATGATGAAAGAATGGGCACGTTTTTTCACACCAGCAGAGCAGGACCTTTTGCTCAAGGGATACGTAGAATTTCAAGATTTAATATGCACAAGGGGTAACACGGCAAAAGCAGCCCAAACCAGAAAAGACGGCTGGCAAAAAGTGGCCGACAAATGAAACCCGGAAGTAGTGTTCATTTCATCCAGCTATAACGGACTTCAAGGGACCAGGCAAAACAGTTTGTTATATTCAAAGTCCGTTATATCCAGAGTTGCTGTACGCCCAGAATACAACTACAGGATTCCATTTACTCATGCCACACCCCAGTAGGCACACTTGTAGTATAGATTATTATATTGTATAAGTATACCTGACCAGATGCGTGACTATTAACAATCCTGAATATGAATATGCGCTGGATATCACTGGCACGTCACGCGTCTTGTAGGCGGACCCTGCATGTCTGTTATAGTCGAACAAAACTACAGCTAAAAGCAGCCCTGGGAACCAAATTGTTTGTCCGTTATAAGCGAAATTCCATTATATGCCAGTCCACTATAACGGGATTTTGTCATAATTCCAGATCAAACATAAGCACAATGAGAACATGGGAATGGGGTAAAGTGAAGTACAAGAATATACTTCAAACTGGTAAATATTGGTATGACTAAAGATTTGTAAACTGCGCAGGAGCAGCACAAATCTCTGCTGTGTCATTTGCAAGTCTTGTTATTGCTAAACAAAGTTAGAAAATAAATGGCTACTACTACACGGGATGCTGGGTTGCCTCTCAATGTTAGAATACAGTGGAAACTGCTTTTAGTGATCACGGTTACAGTGATCAACTACTTGTATGGATAAAACAGCTTGGAACAGAATCATTTCTGTATATATACAGTTTACTTCGCTTATAGTAGTCAAGTAGTTGGCTTACAGTGTTCATATTGGGGCTTTTATACATAACATATGGAAAAATTGAACTACAGTAATTCTTTTCAGTGCTGTAACTCATCTGGTTCTGGCTAGCTACCTGCTGCATGCACAGAAAAGACGGGGGGAAAAAAGTAATTTTCTCTCAATGACAAATACAGATCAAAGTTTCATAAACTGCCAAAAAACAACCCAATGAGATGCAGCAGCAAAACCACAATAAGTTATATTTTATATACAGTAATGTATACTTGGACTTGTACATTTCATACACAGTGCTATATTATAGCGTATTTAAGTTATACGGTTCAGTGATTTAATTTGTACAGTACGGTTATTTGAAAAGACATAAAGATAAAACAATTGGTTTAATACATATACAAAGACTATTAAATACTGGAACCACACAAACAGCATCAATGAAAACAAGCTCTGCCAATGACAACTGAAGCAGAAACCACAAATGGAGCTCAGCTGTTGCTCCTCACTGTCATGTCAGTTTGGATGACACGCACTTCCCAACAGAGGCCACGCGAAGAAAATGCACATCTGCACAATGGAAAAGACATTAACAAGTTTGTAGGTACTCACCGAAGTGTGGGTTCATTTCAAGGTGTTTCTGTAAGGAATAGATGAGGTTCCAGCCAGGAAGGAAGATGAGCACTGCCCCACTGACTTGAAGCGTTTCAATGTACTTCAGTAAAGCCTCAATCAATTCAAAAGAAGTCTCCTTTTCATTCATCTGGGCCATGGAGCATCTAGTCTCAGGACCATACTCATCTCCACAAATAACATTGCAATTTGTCTGAAATCAAGCAAACACAAAAGTAAAGAATGCAGCTTTATGTGAAGAACAGTGATATAGCTGTAAACAAAATTTTTATGCAGTCATGAAACACTAGTGCAAAAATGTAAAAAAACAAAAATCTAAATCATCATCATATTAGAGTTGGATTTTACTGACTGAGGTACAGTCAGCCGATACAAGATCATTTCAGCTGTTAGTACATAAGAAATTAATATCTTCAGTATTAGCTGGGTATATGTACACAGTGTGTGCGCAATACCTTATTTTGTACAATTTCATAAAGCATGTTCAAAGATCATTATGGTGCGGCCTACGATTCAACAGCAGAGGAACTGGTTGTGATATGGCCTACATTTATCATCCACATATCTGAGTAAAGCGAGTCACAACTTAAAAGGAGTTATACAACTATTTACAAACAAAAGAAGGTGGTAAGGAATAGGGCAACAAATAAAGAACACAAAGCGGGCTGTATCGCTTTTTCTGTACAGTACCAAATAAACACCAGTACTTCTTCCAAAGAACTCCAGCAACGTAATTTATTTCTAAACAATAAAAAAACAGCAATAATTTAAAAAAGTGAACACAAGCAGAATTAAAATATCTGGAGTCCTTCTGTCCCATGAAACTTATGTCACACATAGAGAATCATGAGTGAGAAAAAAAAACAAGTAGACTCTTGTATCAACAGGTTTCAGCAATCAAAGTACATAATCTAATTTTTTTTTTTTGTCTGACCAAATATAATTCTTCTAACACTACAAGCTAGTACACAATTATGATTTGCCAAAGTCTCCATAAAATCCCAAACTGAATGAATGCAACTATGTAAGAAGCATCAATGATTACGTTTAATAGATATTTTTAAGCAATAACTGATTTGCACTCACTACTGTATTTCTATGTAACATTACTATGAATTAGTATCTCAACTACTTTTTATATGGTGGAAATGAGCTTCCGCACTTTTTGCACACTGGGGGTATCTAAAAATGATAATTGAGAGTGTTTTCTTGTGAACGGTATGTTTTGTACTATTATTGGTACACAGCTCAGTTACGGCTCATTGGAAAACTCGAGAGCTTTTTCATGGTAATTCATCTGCATAAATCTAAGCTTCTTTGCTTCAAGGTCATTATTCACCTTGCAATTAAATAAATTCAATTTCCATAATAAAATACACTAATAATATATATATATATATATATATATATATATATATATATATATGTGTGTGTGTGTGTGTGTGTGTGTGTGTGTGGGGGTGTGTGTGTGTGTGTGGGGGTGTGTGTGTGTGTATACTTGTAAATGAAACACTGACCTGCAACTTGGCCCCTTCTACGAGATAAGCACCCCAAAGGTGTATTTAAAAAAAAAAAAAAAAAAAAAAGTTTCAGTTTAAAAACGGCATGTGGATTTTTTCCCCCTGGCTCAAACCGAGCTACACAACACTGCTTCAGCCACTCAGCAACAGAGGGCTCCATTTTCGCAATGTAACACTAAGCGCAACTAACATTTATGGGCATGTCCAAATCCTTTTTGATATTTTGATGGTGGGGAAAAAAACACTTTGCACCAGCACAAGGCACAAAAAGGTTGCCCTAATTATTCAGACGTGCATTTTGGGATAAACCCATTTCAGTAGTACATCACCTCACCTTTAAAAGGCAGCAGCACATGATCTACAGCTATGGTTGTTGCTATTACAATGGTGTGTCTGCCCGGCAAGACAGATCGCTTTTCGCCTGAGGAAACGGATGTGCTTGTGCACAAGCTGAAAAAGTGGGAGCACATCATTTACAGGACCACCATTGTTCTAAGCCATTCAAGGTGAAGCAGGTATGGCATGAGTATCGAGTGTCGTGCACCTGTACATTTCTAAAACATGCCACTTAAATGCTGTTTAACAATGCTCCGCTCACTTTGGACAGTTTTTGTTGGTTCAAAGCGCAACGACACTGCGCTGCCTTAAAATAGCAATGCGCCAACAATGTGTCCCTTCACACACCTAAAAAACACAACTCCTCGCAGCAGAAAGTGGGCGCAAAACCATTTGCTATTTTGATGACGTACACATATGGCATGAATATGAGCAATGCGCTGGTACAAAACTAGGAAAACCATTTTGTGTCACGCTTTGCGCCAGTGGAAAATAGGGCCCAGGGGGTATACGTTAAGGATGGGCAATATCATATCAATTGCAACATATAAGAAAAAAAATCCCTACAATAATAATTAGTCATCTTGCCATAATACCGATACACGATGATGTACATGTGTGCGATGCACACAACTAAAACTTCAAAATATGAAATTTGCAAAAAGACAGGGACTGTTGATACTTTGCTTATCATAAAAAATACAATGAGAAAATGTAAATGATGAAATGAATTGATGGAAGCAGCAGCATTTTGCTTGGCTAAAAACATATTGTCACACCAAAAAGATGGTGTTAAATTGTAATATTTTTTATCATCATTTATATCGTTATCACAATAAATGCCAGAAAATATTGTGATAAAATTTTAAGTCTATATCGCCCATCCCCAGTGTACATGCTCATGCACTTGACAGGGAGGATGGAGAATGGTAGACCGGGGAAACATAAGGAAAAGGAGGACGAAAAATAGAGGCTGCTTGGGCTGAATCTCGTTATACTTTATTCACACATATGCCGATAAATACATTTCTATCGCAGGTCTATTTTAGCCACGAATGTGACGCTTGCGCTTGCTTTGTATACTGGCTCCGCTCTGTGAACTAGATACACAGACTGGGTGCTTTCTGTTGAAATGTTGAATCATTGACGTTGTGCTACTGTGGCAAGCTAATTCGGTTTTACAATGGACACACTGTACAGTATTTTCGTTTTTCTTTGTTTGAAATGGTCCCAAACTTTAGACATTTTTGTCTTTTTCTCTAACTTTCCTTTCTTTCCTGGTCTTCCTCCATTGCGGCATCAAATCAAACCTGCTACACGTAATGCAGCATAAGCACACTGTGCGACAGTAATAATCCTCCGAATGAAACACGGTGATCATTAAGCAGTACATAGTTATGCAGATTACACAAAGCATCGAAGCAAAGAATTTGCATCGAGGATTTTTTGCAATCGAGTTATTCGAATTACTCCATGAATCGTTGCAGCCCTACTGAATTGTATGTAGAAAAATATGCTACAGCTCAAAGAAAAAATTAATAGTAAAAAAAAATCCAAATAAAAAAAAAAAAAAAAAATTGTTGAAATAAAATGGAATGATCCTTCCAAGAAAGAGTCAAGCTGCAGTATCCTGATCCTTAAGAATGCTACCTGACTAATTGCTGCTTATCTAACTTTACCTGCTCCAATGAACTGATAAGCTTTACAGAAGGCATCAGTGACACAACTAAAATGTAATATACTTCACCTCATCATCATCAGCATCCACATCCTTGTCCTTTTTTTTTTTATCCATTGGTGGAGGAATAAATTTGGTCATCTGAATACAATCCTCTAAGAAATACTCTGGGAAAAAAATGTTGTAAGTTTTTTTTCCTTTCCTAATGATTTTGCTGAACACAAAACTGGGTGCATTTCAAATGTTTGTTGAAACCGAATATATATCATGCAGAACACACAAAAGTACATAATATCTTTAAGGTGATTTGTTTCAGAATATAAAGCGTCAGTTCCAAAACAATGAGGTGTAAATATAAAGCATGTAAATCTTACCTTGTACAGGGAATGTACGACCAAATACTTCAATAATTGGGCAGCTGAAAAAGTATTCCCGAAACATTGTTGTGTCGATAGTAGCAGACATAAGGATTACACGTATTTCTGGATAGGTCTGGACAACATCCCGCAGCACCACCAGAAGGAAATCTGTCTGCAGTATAATAATTACCATTTCAATCATTATGATCTCAAATGTAAAAAAAAAAAAAAAACTTTCAACTAAATGAAACATATATCCAAAGAATTATTAATGAAGGTGAACTTACATTAAGGTCTCGCTCATGTATTTCATCCACAATGACATGACTGATTCCACGGATACCAGCTTCGAGTTTTCTCAGCAGAACTCCTATAAATATTAGACAGAGAAGAAAGCAGAGTCTGACATTTCTTTTTACCGGAGTAATTATCCACAGTTATAAACTATGCGCTTGCTATCAAATTTCTTCAATCTGTTACATCAAAATTATTGTTGTATGGAAGCAATCTCCATGAACATTAAAAGTGTATATTGAGGGGTGTGAAATTTACACAGTAAAAAACAACTTAAGAAATTAAAGCATCATTAATTATTATTACCAGGGATTCACATAACTGGTACGCATGATACGCCCAATAATCAATTGTTTGTAAAAACACAAATGCGTACTTATTTTATGTGCATTTGCGCTGCTATGACAATACCTTGAATTTTAACCCATATTCCGCAAATGAAGTCGAGTTAGCATATAAAGATTAAAATTAATAATATATTGTTTTCATAACAGCATAAATGCACATAAAATAAGTATGCATTTGCGCTTTTACAAACAATCAATTGTTGCACGTACCGTTCTTAAAGGTGAATATGTACTTGCGTACCAGTTATGTGCACCCCTGATTATTACTATTATTGTTGTCGTTATTAATTTATTCCATTTATTGCTGTTTAAGTAAATAAAATGGGTACACAAAAACAGTAAAGGGAACAAAAACTAATAATTGCTTACTGCTTCATACAACACACTGTTACATCATCATATGTAACAAGTTTAGAAAAAGGCCAACTGCAAAAATTAGTGTAAAATTAATTACATTAAGTTACATAAGAACATAAGAACTATACAAACGAGAGGAGGCCATTCGGCCCATCAAGCTCGCTTGGGGAGAACTAAACTAATAGCTCAGAGTCGTTAAAATCTTATCTAGCTCTGATTTAAAGGAACCTAAGGATTCAGCTTGCACTACATTATCAGGAAGGCTATTCCATACTCTGACTACACGCTGTGTAAAGTGTTTCCTTAAATCCAGCTTGAAATGTTCTCCCGCTAATTTCCACGAGTTTGTGTATTTAAACTAATGCTGAAGTAACTATTTGTAATATACTATTTGTATTGTTACTTAGCAGCTGCTTTTATCCAAAGCCATGACAAATTGAGAGAGCAGGGTTAACCAGTCCCTGAAGGGGACAAGGGTCCTGTTCAAGAGGCCAAAAGTAGAATTACTCTGGGATTCGAAGTAATGACTTTCTAATGAGCAGCGAATACTAACCAGCAGGGAACTACTATCCACTTGGGAAGACACCTACCAACAGTGCAGAAGAGAATGCTGGCATGCGGCCTGGGAAGTATGGACTCAAAGCGCACGCTGTAGCCACAGCTCTTGCCCACATCTTCCCCGCGCTCAAAGGCAACACGCTCAGCAACAGAGACAGCGCTGATACGGCGAGGCTGGCAACAAAACAGAGACAAACAGGATCAAAGTGAAGCTTCAAGCAGCCTATCACTGAATCCCCACTGTAGCACTTTCTAATGATAAAATACTAATTATTCACTTATTTAAAGTACTGCATCTTTTCATTATCTTGGGACATATTGCACAAATAAGGGTTCAATGAAATAGCATTTAAGTACATAAGCAGTAATCAGAATGATTCCTGGTCTAAAAGGGATTACATGACATAAGTGAATCTGTGCCAAGGTCTGTCGGATTTTAAAAACAAAAAACTGAGTCTGAGGTTTCATACGCTCTTAGGATTGTACTATGTGAATATTAAGGACAAAACACACTCTTACTCTTCTTTGTCAATTTTTACACAGCAAAATATTTCTGCACTGATGTCAATACGATCATTATCATAACAATCAAGTACATTATTCTGTTAAAAAAGAGATTGTGTGTGATTGTATATTATACATATATAGCAAGAAAATTTAGATTCTAATTATTTCAAGAGGTTAAAAAGATGTCATTTCATACAGTGCTGCATCGGATAAGGGATGAGTTTTACATTTTATTTTTTTTCATTTTAATATAACACTAGATGTGCAAGAGAAATTACTAAATGTCTCACATTCAAAAAATAAAGAAAATTGCTCTATTATATAATGGATAAGCATCATAAATGGAAAGTATTGAATATTTTGAGCAGGGTATATGGGATAGCAACACAGGAAAACAAAGTATCAAAGAATGGAATAAACAGGCACATATGCAGTGAAATCGTTTAAAGAATTAGGCACAAAATTACATGGAACCTAAGATGTTCAAAAATCGCCTGTCAGAATGCTTCTACCTCATGATCCAACAGTTGAAGAGGAATACTTAATGAGTTGTTAAACATTTTCAAATCTGTTGCACATAGCAACAACATTCACCTGAGTCACAACGATGTTACAGTCTGACGCCTTGCCACTTTTAATGAATTCATCTAGAATGTACTGGGGAACTTGGGTGGTCTTCCCACACCCGGTGGCACCGCGAATGATGACCACAGGACTGCTCTTTATGGTTCTTAGGATCTCCTCTTCAAATTTCTTCACAGGGAGCTGCTGCCTTTCTTCGATAACCTATTAAAGTTAACACCAAAAGTCTGTACAACTTGAACAACATGGCAAACTTCAGAGAAGTTTAAGGGCAAATTGTACCTTTTGTAGATTTTGATCCTGCTCCAACTGGTACATTAGCTCTTGCATAAGGTCGAAACTGATCTGTTCCGGACTGCACTGGAAACAACATCAACATAAATTGAAATAAATTCACCCTCATACCTAAATAAAGTAACAGAATTCAAGAATAATAAAATAAGAATGCAGTTTTATGCAAAAATAAATATTCTTGACAGACAGGTTTTGATCATTACACAACCCACCATAATGGGTAAACAATTACATTATACAGAAGTACACTTTATTCATAGATAGGAATAAAACCACAGAAAGACCCAAAGAGTAAGAGAGCTTACTAAGGCTAGAGGGCCCTCATCGATGTTGCTGCTGGTCCAAGGGTTCCAGTTGACTTGAGGTGGTGACCAGGGCACCACACCGGCTGTATTCTGCTTCTGGGATGGTTCAAAGTGGGCCATTTTCCCCTGGACCAGGGACACGCTAGCGCCTGCACCTTCAGGCTGCAGGAGGGCAGTAGATTTTTAATAACTGGCAAACATTCACTCTTCATACCATCCCCACCCCCTCCAAAAGGTCTATGGCTTATTCCAAGAATGACCTCACTAAAGGCTTCCACTGTACTTGGATGGACAACATGTGTATCTTTTTAATCCTCTGGAGTCAACAGCATCATTGGCGATGGCACATATTCTCGTGTATTTCAATTCATAACTCGCTGAAATCTTATTATAGAAATATGAAAAAAGTGCTGACTAAATCCGTAATCTAACATCTTTGATGTCAAATTATAAACTTAACATAAATCTGATATATTTACAGAGGACACTAAGATTAAGATGAGTTTAATGCCAAAACAAATATATAAGACATAAACTTAATTCATGGCAAATAAATTATGATATTGAATGAAATGTGTGACCATGCCCTAGTAAGTGAAAGTGTGTTCTCTACCCCTAGAACCCAATGGGTTAAACCACAATCACAAAAATGACAAAAAAGTGAACAGAAGATTGGTGAAGAACAACAGAAGCGAAGTAAATAACCTATTAAAAAAATCCTTAAATTCCTACCAGATAAGAAACGGGGAAACGACAAATACAAAAGTGGCACTAACCCCTGCAGCATGATACAAAAACTGAAGGACAAAAGTACAAAAGAATGCAAACTGAAAAAACAAAGGTCATGAAGTTCAAACACACAAGTGATGAAGTCTGAAGAAAGCAAGACTAGAAAAATACACTAATATGATATTCAGAATGTCGAATCATACCAACTTATGAGTTTGACGTCCCAAAAGATTTTAGCACTTTAAATCTAGGCTGTATTTAATCTAAAATTTAAACTACTGGTAAATAAGTGGTACAGCCTTCTCTATCAGGTATAAATTTGTTCATTTTTTAACAACTTTTTACACTGACTAATTCCATCATTTGATTAAGTCATTTTAATGATGTAAAACATACACACAGCAAATCCATACAAATCCAAGTAATTCTCCGAATTAAAGTGTAAATAAATTCATGTCTCTACCTTAGTGGGACCACTGGCACTGGGAAGATACAGCTAAAAATTGACTGCTGTGCTGTTGACTGACTTTTCAGTTCTCGCACTTTTCGACTGCGTATGGCTGTTTTAGCAGGGAACTCTGTCTCGTAGCTTTTGTGCATCGTTTTGAAATGCCGCTCCAAATTGCCAAAGCCACGCTCACATTGCATATAAGACATATGGACTTGATGAAAACGATACGTTGTTGATCTTTTGGCTTCTGACATGTTTGTGTACTAAATATTTACAGTACACAATTAGTTGTACACCGAAAAATGAGCGTGCACACAAATGCATGGACGCTTGCGACGCAGATCGTGATTAATTGAGAATTACTCCGCGATCGACTGGGCACCCCTGATTCACAGCATCATGTGCTCTGCTTTAAAGTTTGTATTGTATAAGACTTGAACTGGCGACCATCTGATCACAGGCACTAAGACATACAGCCATAGAGAGGGTCACCTTTACTCCTTTATAAAATCCAAGTTTGGCACTTCAGAGATCAAGACCTTGAACACAAAGTTTTCAACACAAATTGAACACACACTATGGACAATGTAAAACTGTCCACTCTTTATGGAGCACCCTGAGGGCACCATTCATAGTGCTGGTTAATAATATAGATGAATTACTTCATTTGCTGGACTGAACTTTTGGAACTGCTGAATGCAGAGATATTTTAGTTAAATAAGCATAAATAAAGCAAAACAAAAACTACATCTCTAATTCAGAAAGGATTTTCATTCAAACTGAACAGACATCAAACTTAAAAGTCTTTCATTAAATATAGGTTTAAACTTAAATTGTCCGATTATAACTCATAACACAATGTAAATAAGCAAAAAAGGAAATACAACAAATTAAAAAACATGGGCAGATGTATAAAGCAAAACTTACCAGCGGTGGAATCTGCATGCCCAGTTCCTGGACCATGCATTCAAGCTGCCTCTGCAAATCATCTGCCATATTTACTTCAAAAGCTTCCATCTGTCAGATTTCAAGAAAACTTTTATGTTTTGGATTTTGACTTGAATGCATTTACAGTCAACATTTACATATATATTTTGTATTCATTTTGTTTCCTTCCCTTTCCCACCATTTTTTTTCTTGAAGTCAGTACCAGTACCATTGTAGGAAAGACTAGGAGAGCCCTCTTCACAGATGAAGATACACCAATGCAGCTAACCAACATCTACAGCACAGGGTTAAATCTTGCAATGGGAATAGTACTGTGACTCACCGTCTCTCCTTCCTTCTTCTTTGTCAGGCCTGTATATGCCTCAATGACACCCAAATGGTAAAGCTGCCGCACAATCGACAGAGCACAAGATTGGGCAGCCAACTTCTTGTTAGAACCATGCTCACGGGCAAAGATTTCTGTAATATTTAACATCAGGCCATTTAGTCAGCTTTGATCAGCCAATAAAATAACCATTCAGATTCCAGCATTTCAAGTACTAATTCAATAAAATTAAAAAATAAAAATATTTCCCTGATGGAACACAGCTACAGGCCTTTTTGACTTACGTACATCGGAGAATCAACCCCCAAGTGCGTATCTGGCCTAAGCACATATAAGCCACTGACTTAAGGTGATGGTAGACTAGTCTTAAGTGGAAGAAAAGCATACAACTAAACTTAATTTACATCTAAAAACATTTAACTTACTTCTGCCAAGTTGCCTTACAAAAACAGTCATTTCTGCAATAAAACTCCTGTAATAGAAAAATAAAGCAAAGTTAAGACATCAAGCATGCAGCAAAATCTATAAAGCAAACAAATGTAGCGAACAAGAATGCAGTCACAAACTAGAGGATAATTCAGAATCATATCACTACATCACAAACAATAAAGAAATTGCATTCAATAGTATACATTCCACAAATTCACAGATGCAAAGTCTCCCAAATACATGACAAAATTTTAGCTCAGACTTTTAGCTCAACAAGTCAAAGGACTTTGTAGAGCATTAAGGCTGACAAAATGAAAACCAAAACAGGAAAAAAAAACATCACTGTACAAAAAGATTTACAGACAGTATGATGTCATTTTTCCCATTACACCTCTACACATAGAATGAGAAAACAGTTCAGATTAATGGATTCTTAGGACCTGATGATGCCTGTCATTTGTCAGATCGTCAGAGAAACTAATGGATATATATGGTGCACCCTGCTAGACACTTACATATGGATATTCAGAGCATGACTGAGCTTTGAAATAGATTAGCATAACGTTTGTTTTTAAAAAAATGATACAAAAATGGTGGTTATGGCTACCTGTTATTCTATTGCAAACACGTACAGATTCAAATGTCAGCCAGCCATAAATAGTACACACTGTTCAACAGAAATGTGGCAATACCAAGAACATAAACTGAGAAAGTGAGTCATCCCTTGTAATAATCTATATACAAACATAAAATGAACACAGATTTTTTTCAGCTGGCCATTATACAAACATATAAGAAAGGCTCAGCAGGTAACAGAAACAATGATTAGAGTGTTTTCTTACTATTACAGCTGAATGGCTCTGCCATAGTTCAAAGGAAAGCTCAGAAAGACGATTTCTTTTCAGGATATAAATGTCAAATTTAACTTTTGCATAAGTTTATTTTTGCATGGCAAAAGTTCATCTTGAAAACTGCATTTTTTTTAAACTACATTTGGTTATTAAAAAACAACAACGAAGGGCTTGGACTAATAAATCAATTTTTCATAATGAAATACATATGTATGTGTACTACTTGTATATAAAACACTGACCTGTTACTTGGTCCCTTCTTGAGATAAGTCCCCCAAAACATTTTAAAGGATTTTTTTCCAACTAAAATGGAAAGTTTAAAGGTCTCTAAGTTACAAGACAAGACATGGGCAGGACTGGCTTTACTTATCCTGGTGGAAATTCTTGAGTAATGCGCCACCCCAATGTGGCACTCTAAGCCATGAACTTAAGATTAATAGCCTCATGCTCTGGGAGCCAATAAAATTAAACTTTATTGACCCCAGGATATTTTTTTTCCTAATAACCTACATTTAATTCAAGTTCATAACTACAGGACAAGAAATATAATCCTGACTCAGACCACAGTCTGTGACAGAGAAATCTTACTGGCAGAACTACTAAAGGAGGACTGGAAAGTCCAAGCCTGATGGGTACAATGCAGTACCAGGCCATAGTGGAGAACTAGAAAGTCTTCTGTTAATATCACACTAATCTATGAAGACACACGCAAGTCAGTCAATATGTATTTTATTTATATAGCACCTTCGTACAACAAATGTCACGAAGTGCTTCACAAGTAATAAAACAAAGACAATCAAACATCAACAAATAGCCTGTCCGTACATAAAAGCTTGCAGACACTTTTTAAAAGAGTCCACAGGTGGACTGTTCCACATTCTTCGGCAAACAACCGCCAAAGCTCTGTTACATCTTAAACTTAGACCTGGGAATAACAAGACATCCCTGACAAGAAGACCTGAGTACTTTAAGAAAAATTCTGCTGACCTGTTATGATCAGGACCAACTTGGCTGTATTTGTATTCAGTTTGATTTTTCTCCTTTTGGAAAAACTGGTTCAGTCGAGCTTTGGCATTCTCTAAAGTCCAATTCCCGTGAAGTCCCGCATTCAAATCAACCTCCTCAGACTCCAGCGTCTTCACACAGGGAAACAAGAATGTAAGGCAATTTTTCTTTTACTTTGTTTTTTTAAACCATGACTGTATATTGTAATCTCATTACTGTATTTAAACAGGTAATCATAACTATAAACATATAAATTAGCTATTTATAATTATAAATTATATAATTTATAATTTACTGATGATGGGTGAGTTAATAAAAGTCTTACTGCTTTTGCTTCTTGCTCCTCTCTCCTAGTGAAGTAGTCCTTTAGGTTAGCCCCACGATCTGACAGAGCGTCGCTGTACCCGGAATACCCCATACCGGCAACTGTTCCAGAGCTATAGCCTGATTTCTCTTTAATAAAAAGTAATAATAAAAATAAATTAACGCACACAAACATGTTTAACTAAAAATAAGAATTTTCCTCACATTTTTAATGAAAACTACACAAACACTACACAAAATAGATAATGTAATTTAAGTCAAGCTGATATGAAAACATTATTTGCAGATGAAATGCATACTATAAATGTCTAAAATTATATCAATAAAAAATAAGGGATATATCCATCTTAAAACCATAATAAACAGTTGCAAAAAAACAAGAAACAAAAAACAAAGACAATCCTGATTTTTCTTTAAAGAAATTATACCTTTATCAGCTTGGACAACTAAATGTGGGGGAAGAGGCCCATTTGCTGGCAGATTTCCAAACCCATCCGCTACCCCTCTGCTTGCATCTACCTCATTTACAGAGACCTATAGAAGAAGCATAATGACAAACTAAACAAATTATTTCACTTTCTTAAGAAAACGTGTTTTGAAACAACAGCTAAAACTAACCCCAATAGCAGGAACATCTGCAGCATTCAATTCACCAACACGGACAAGAAAATTGACAAAGTCTCTCGCTGCGTTGGCCTGAGCATCCTTCTTGTTGGTGGAATTCCCCATTCCAGTGTAGCTAAAGCCATCCACATGAACCTATGCAGAAAGCAGCATACGATATTTAGCATTTATTATAACTGTTGCATTTTATTTCTGATGCATAACTACTCTTACCTCACACATAAACTTCTGTCTGTTCTTGTTACCAACAGCACGGATTTCATAGTTTGGTGTTAATTTCTTTTTCCCACACCAGGCATAGAGGAAATTTTTTATGTCCCCCATCAGAATCCAAATTCCCTGTTGATTTAAGACGTGAAATAATCGTAAGGTGACCGTTACATAAATGTACAGAATGCTGTTTGTTAGGTTCAGGCAAGGGTCAACACCATGGTGAATTCTGGCGAACATTCTGATCAAAACGCGACTTTCACCACGACCATCGTATTAAAAAACGTATCTTGCATAGTTTTTTCTTAATCATTTTGCTACGTACACAGACGAGTTTTAGCACGGACACGTTTGTCCGTGTACAAATAGGTTAAAAATCCCTGGTTCCGCAATTTTGGATCGTATCCTTTAACGCAATCAGTGAATTATCTCACAATGCAACCTACAAACTCAACCTAACAAAATTACACCACGCCAGCAAATTACAATGAGACAATAGTCTAATGCAGCCAGAGTTCTAACTAATGTGCGACACAACCCGACTGAAACTGAAGCCAATTAGTAATTTAACAGGTGATCCAAAAGCGATGTTACCTGAGGTACCAAAATTACTTATTTAAAAATAGAACACCGCTAACCAGACAATGGTAAGCTAGCGCTGCCAGTTACCCATTAGCTTCCTAGGTAGCCACTACGGAGTACAACTTTCGTATCACATATTTTATATGTTAAAACGTCAAAATAAGTTTGTTAAATAACACCAGAGTAGTATTTTAAAATAATAAGGTAAACGTAAAAACATACGATTTACAGTGATATTTAACTATATACGTTTATGTATCACATACCACTTCACATCTGTACGCTAATAAAACATGAACAAACCACTTCCGGTGCACGCTAGATTGAATTACCGCGATACTTGAAGTCGCATCAACGTTTATCAGAGGTTCTTCTTTATGGAAGATTATAAGCACAAAAATTCAAATGGCAATTCATTTTGCAATTGTCAATTCAATATTCAACCAGAGCATGCATTTGTCATTTCAATATTTAATCTGTGCATGTAATTTGAAAATATATTCTGCAATCGGCAATTCAATGTGCAAAGTGCTTATGAAATCCTTAATTAATTTCATAATGTTTTGAATAAAAAATAGAATGACAATTCACTGAATTGCATTTCGTTTTGCCATGGGCTTTTTGCCTCTTTATTCAAATGGAAATTCATTTGGCAATTGTCAATTCAATATTCAATCAGAGCATGCATTTGTCATTTCAATATTTAATCTGTGCATGTAATTTGAAAATACATTCTGCAATCGGCATTTCAATGTGCAAAGTGCTTATGAAATCCTTAATTCATTTAAAAATATTTTGAATAACAAATAGAATAACAAATCACTGAATTGCATTTCGTATTACCATGGACTTTTTGCCTCTTTATTCAAACGGCAATGGCGTCCCCGGGAATTGCATTGCATTGCATGTTCGGGAGAAAACTCAATTTGCAATTCCCAACTGTCAGACCGCTCATCAAGGTGGACCTTCATTAACGACGTCACTTCCTTGTTTAGGGCCTCGCTAGCATTCAACGGATTTGTTCGTTTAGTTGGAATGAGTAATGGCGGCAGAAGAGCTTGCAGTAAATATTTCTGCCTTAGCAGATGACATGGAAATTAATCGGGTATCAGCAGTAGATGCGTTTGATAGGTTGTTTGTGTTGTCACAGAGGGTAACCAACTGCGTGACTTGATGTAACGCCTGAGCTACATTATTTTGCACCCTTCTCGTATCAAGTCCAGTTAAGATTGTAAGTTCCTCTACCCTCTGTGACAACACAAACAACCTATCAAACGCATCTACTGCTGATACCCGATTAATTTCCATGTCATCTGCTAAGGCAGAAATATTTACTGCAAGCTCTTCTGCCGCCATTAATCATTCCAACTAAACAAACAAATCCGTTGAATGCTAGCGAGGCCCTAAACAAGGAAGTGACGTCGTTAATGAAGGTCCACCTTGATGAGCGGTCTGACAGCTGGGAATTGCAAATTGAGTTTTCTCCCGAACATGCAATGCAATGCAATTCCCGGGGACGCCATTGCCGTTTGAATAAAGAGGCAAAAAGCCCATGGTAATACGAAATGTAATTCAGTGATTTGTTATTCTATTTGTTATTCAAAATATTTTTTAATGAATTAAGGATTTCATAAGCACTTTGCACATTGAAATGCCGATTGCAGAATGTATTTTCAAATTACATGCACAGATTAAATATTGAAATGACAAATGCATGCTCTGATTGAATATTGAATTGACAATTGCCAAATGAATTTCCATTTGAATAAAGAGGCAAAAAGCCCATGGCAAAACGAAATGCAATTCAGTGAATTGTCATTCTATTTTTTATTCAAAACATTATGAAATTAATTAAGGATTTCATAAGCACTTTGCACATTGAATTGCCGATTGCAGAATATATTTTCAAATTACATGCACAGATTAAATATTGAAATGACAAATGCATGCTCTGGTTGAATATTGAATTGACAATTGCAAAATGAATTGCCATTTGAATTTTTGTGCTTATAATCTTCCATAGTCTTTAAGGTTCCATTAAGGCAGTCGAAATCAATAACCTTCATACCACCATCCTTTATTTCTTTAACCATATAACTTTTGCTCATATAGTGAGGCCTGTTCCTCAAAATACAGTTCAGATTCATTTTGTTGATGGACTTTATTTTTTTTATTCGGGATAGCATTAGAATAAGTTGGGTAAATGCATCTCGACAAACTTTCCAATTTTGTCAGATAAATCCGACCTAGAATTAAAAGATCTCTTTGGAGCCATAAATTTAACTTTGACTTGCACTCATGGACTATCCTTTCTACATTAATTAATTGAATTTGCGTGAGTTTAAAGATACAGAGTACCAAATGAGCACCTGCCTCTCAAAAACCCTCTGCTCAGCGCTACCTAACATATATTTCAATATCCATATTGAAAGTTTTTTTCCTTCTCACTAAGTGGATATCTTCACCGACTGAATATTGACTAGATTAATGGTTGCAAAACAGATAGATGGACTGTTAATTTAGCCCAGGGCACTTGTATTGATGTAGTTGTCTGGCAATCACTATTCAGTGTGCTGTTCTGCTTGCCCTATATGAAGCTACAAACCAGTCGTGGGCAGGATAGGGCACAAATCTGTGCTTTGAGAGAATATTGTATACTATGTGCAGGATTAAGATTATCATATCTGTTGAGACAAACAAGAGGACGCTCTGTCCCTCAGTTAATGTCACAAATTAAATGTGTAAAATGTTTAAGTGACATCAACTTCTGGAAACTTTCTGGAAGTTCATGTCACTTGTGAGCAATGTGACTTGTAGTGATGTGCATATCATTTGATTTTTAATGTACACGTGTGCACAAGCCTTGCAAACGCGGTGTGATACTGAGTGGCTGCCGTATATTAAAACTGGTGCCTTTTCCTTCACTCTGCCCTGTAACTTGCAATATTGGGTCATACAGATGGCAGCGCTAAACCTGGACAAACCACAGATTTTTGAAAAACTATCCTGCACAGGAGCCCAAAAAGAGCATGTGTCATGGGAAAATCGGACGTATAGTGACGCTATACAGGGTCAATTAAAATGAACAATAATTAATAAATGAATAAATAAAGAAATACAGATAAGAATTTAGTTATTGATTGCATTTTGTATGAAAGCAAAGCAAAATGCTTAACAGTTTAGCCCACATAAGCTAATGTTGTGGTGACTGTATGAAAAGTTTTGAGAAAGCAACTTCAGTATTGCAGTATCTGTCTTAGCAATTGAAAAAAACTGTAAAATTCACACTGCCTTTCCAAACTGATTAGTGTGAGGAGCAGTGACAGACATCCCAGACTGATGGGCCATTGACAGTATGCAAAGGTGTGGTGACTCCAAAGTCACTTCAAAGTTCTAACACTTTAGTAATCAAACCTCATACGATTTTTTGAATGTCTCATTCACCTTTGTGTAGCCAGTCCCTATGTCGATAAGCTTCAGAGCTCAAAAGTTTTGGCTAGAAATGTTTATATTGTGATTTTTTTATTGTTGTTTAAGAGACACAGTAAGATATCTATGTGTATATATCTATGTGTGTGAGAGAAAGGGCAAGTTCTCACAAGCATTCGTGATTGGTCAAGGTGCTGTGAGCTCCACCTCCATTAGCCAATGGGATTCAACGAAAACAATCAACCTGGTCACCTCACTCTGTTATACACATTATGGGCAAGTTGATAAACTTAGGTTAGTTACCCAACACCCAAACACACAAAACAATGGCCAGTATTCCCCCTGCATGCTGGAGCTCAGATTTCACTCTCACACTCACATGTGGTTTTTTAACTCTTCCCTCCTGCTGTGAATATGAAAAGCTGATGCCATCAGCAGCCTTTCACACTGTCCCGAGGCCGTTTCACAGGACAAAACAGTATTTTCAGTGGTTGCTATGTGTTTGTAACAAAAATATAAAGACTAAGTTTTAATAGATTGTGTTAATTCCCAAGCACACGGTGTATTCAAATAAACGGCTACAAATGAAGCAGAAGAGTAATATGTACTTTCGAAACTAAAAAAAAAGCAGAAATAAAAAATACATAGGGATTATTTTATTTTTAAAAGTACTGAAAAATACAGTATGATAACTTTAATTTTCATATACCATACTGTCCCTCATTGCTCGACAATATCGGTCTTATTACTTTGTTTAGGCCTGTAATTATTGTATTGCATGCATCTTGGGTCTGCCTCATCTCCAAAAGGGGAAGTAAAAATTCAATACAAAATTCACACTGACTAAAACACATCTGATGAGTAAGAATAATTTTCTTGCATGTAAGCATATTGTCTTCCTTTAGAAAATCTTACCAAGTTTAATTATCTTATTGCACTGGCAGATTATTTTACTAGTTTTAAGCCATCTTTGGGATTTTGTCTAAATATAAGAAAATTATTCTTGCTTAGACTTTCATTTTGTGCAGTGGCGTTACAATACCTGATTTCAGGTATCTCACCTGATTTCACCAGGTGAATAGGAGCTGAATTTCGACGTCAAGGTACAAATGGGTCACAAAAAGGATTCCTTCTTTCCGTGAATCTGGATTAGCAGTTGCACAACATTTTACTTTAATATGCCTCTAATTTGTTTATGTTTTGGCTTTGTTCTTTACAGTAACTTTTCTGGAGGACTGAATACGGCAAACATGACTGATAACTAATATGTAACAACTGTACAGTATACAAATATTTTTGGTAGACGACCATACTTTTTTTTATTATAGTCTTACAGTTTCTACTTTGCATGCCAACAACTATTTTGAGTGGTAGTGTTTTCATTTCTTTGTGAGTTTAGTTAGAATTTTAGGGTTTGTGCTTAGTGGATTGATTAAAGGAGAGGAGATTTTAGGAAATGTTTTAGCAATTCAGAAAAACTGTAAAATGTTAAGGCATGTCAGACTACTTTGAAAGTGGGTGAAAGGCCTCAGACTCCAAAGCGTTACAGTAAATACTTATTATGCTATGTTTCTTTTATGTTCCTCTTTCTGAGTCTGGTACTATGACAAAAAATTCCCAATCTATCTATACAGTGCTACTTTATCATTCCATCCTCTGTGCAATGTAGTGATGTAAAGTGCTGTCAGCAAAACAGCATGATACTACCACCACCCTGCTTGACCAGTTCAGTGTTCTTAGGTTAAGAAAGCAACCTCACCTTGATCCCCTGCAAACATATATCTTTTCATTGTGGTCAAGCAGAGATGTTAATGACACATTTACACGTCATTGTAACTGCCCCCCATCCCCACCCCGTGAATATGCAGCCATCAGCAGCCTTTCAGACTGTTAGCCAGACAGAACACACTAAGGAATGTGTCTGTTTTATTCATGCACAGTACAGAACCTTATGTTTTTTTATTTTTCATTTTCCATTCTGTCCACCTTTATTCTCCACAATCAACCTTATTACTTTATTTAGGCCTGTAATTAGTCTGTTACACACATCTTGGGTCACTCTCCTCTCCCAACATAACTCTTGCTTGGACACGCTGCTGCTTTGTATCTGGCTTGGCCTCCTTGCAGATGAAGTAGTTCATGTGCCAAACAAGCTTAAAATCTGTTTAATTTTCATATACCACACTGTCCCTCATTGCTTGACAATATCAGTCTTATTACTTTGTTTAGGTCTGTAATTATTATACTGCACACATCGTGGGTCCGCCTCATCTCAAAAAGGTGAAATAAAATACAAAATTCTAATTTCATCAATAAATTGACTAAAAACACATTTTGCTAGTTTTAGGTTATCTTTGCCTTACAACAGAAACAATTTCTTACATTTCACAGGCCATTTATTGCAGTGTAGTCAGTTTATTAATGAAATTGGTATTTTATCTAAATATAACAAAATTATACTTGCTTAGATTTTCACACAGGTACTATACATATGAGTGAAATGCTTGTGTGCAAAGCCTGTCGAAGCAGCCGTAGTATGACATAAATTAAACAATCAAATTATAAGTGTAAATATATAAAACATAAACATTTGATACATCTATGTCTGTGCAAAGGTGTACGCAGTTGTGAAACAAGAATGTACAGTTAAAGTGCAGAGGAGCGGCATGTGCAGTGTGTGGTAAATGACTGAGTGTGTAGAGAGACAGACAGACAGCAGACAGATAGATAGATAGGAACAGTCTAAAACATTCAACTTCAGAATCCCTGAGCAGTTTATGCGACCATGCACCCAACCAGCATAGTGCCTAGAAAATACAAAAAGGAATTACAAAAATATGCTGGAGCATATTTCACCCCCAGCGTGAGGGTGACAAATGAAAGTTGTGGATTGATGGCTCTCGAGTGGAAACTGTCAGCAGCTTCACTCTCTGCAACCTCCACATATCAGATAGGTAGAGGCATGGGCATCGCTGCCATTACATGTGAGAAGGACGTGTCCCCCTAACATTTCATAATTATCCATTTTGACCCCCCCCCCACATTTAACATAAAATATTAGTTCACCCAGCGCTATTTCTATTGCTTCGTGAAAGAATCCATTCCACTTGATCAATATGAGAATACATATACCATTGAAAGACCTCTCCGGGTTTTCCAGGTTACCTACAGCAACTTACCACATGCAAGTCAAGTGAATCGTCAGTGCTAGCCATAGACAGTAAAGGTACAGGCTGCTCGATACTGGAGGAGGTAACGTCAAAGCCCCATTGCCATCTCACAATGTCCAACTTTTGATAAAACCTTATTCTTTTGTTATATTATTATAGGACTTGTGGTTGAGTCTCTAAAATAGTAATTGATTTAAATGACTTTTATTGGTAAAATTAGGTGTTTATCTGGCCTCCTAACCTTAGATTTAAATTATTAATAGTTTTATAAATATTCAAGTCTAATTTGAGTTCATTTCTTAGAGCTCAAACACTAAACTACCTTGGTTTTGATGATGTGGACAATCATAATCATTAAAATAAAAGATAAGGTTACACAATACAATAAGATGAAAAGGTTAAAGTTAAGTAACTTTGAAAGGCTAGGTGGCTTGCATTCAGATAACCTGTAAAAAACTGGTAATGGTAATATTATATGTTTTACCTATGCTCATTTATTGCATTTCTCTTTGATTTGTTTGTTCGATTCCAGTATCCAATTGTACACTTATCCCATACAATCATGCGTTTTAACTTAATTTTACGTCTTATTTGTGTATGTCTTGAATCCCTTGAATTTGTGTATGTCTTGAAGTTTAAATTTGACTGTTTTATGGGATAATATGATTTATGTTTTTATATTTTACTTTTCACAATGACCAAGAGAGAAAATATTCCTGTCAGTGTATTATGCATGTACCATATAGCTGAAACGACAATAAAAAATACTTTGACTTGATTTGGTGACTATGCAGGAAATTTGAAAAGCTAAAGGCGTGCGTGATCGGGCGGCACTGCGTTGATTGGTATGCCTGTAACACGGTGACACACGGATCTGCCCGACATTAAATCGAGCCGCTCTTACATCTCCTTTTCTTCCCTGAACGCACCCGAGGTCTTTTGTCGAAATAAGCGTGCGCAGCTGCTCTGACTTTTAAATTCACATGACGGTATTTTTTCAACTGTTTCAACTGAAACACATTATTGGGAAGCATTCTGGTGACATTGAGGATCGGGAATTAACTTTTTCATGATTTTTCTTTAAGTCGTTGCACGTTTCTATAACGCCATCGCGATCAGAGCAGAATGGAAGTTTACAGTAAGCGGCGTGAAGTTTGTTGATATGTTAGACGGGCTCGTAGAACATGAGCAGCAGCTGCCATCAAACTTTCCAGTTGACTCACTAGATTATATGAAATGCAAACCTTACATACCTACGGCATTTTTAATCCTTTAATGAATTTTTTAATAGTGATTAGAGTAAAATCACGGCATAATAGTAAAGTTTAAATATTATTTAATCATTGGTAGTAGATAAAAGGGAACTAAAAGTATATGTCAAGCAAACGGGAGCCATAGTATGTACTGTATCCGCTAAACCGTTCGGATATTTCAGTATTTATAACTTCTGAATAGATGTCGCTGGATAATTTAAACTGTTTCAACCCGAATTGGGCGTCTGTCAGGGTGGTCCGACCTTTCCGCCGCCGAGGAATAGATTATAAGTGGGTGGATCTGTAGTGTGTGTGTATGATACCAGGTAAGATTGCTGAATGATAAAAGGATTTATGAAATTATCATTCAATTTGGCACAAGCAAAATTAGATCTATGTGCACAAATTAGAGAGGAAAGTATCTTCAGTGAAAGGCGTCGGCTTCTTTTGTAGTCGCTATAAGTCCATATGTTCATCCTATCCTCTGTCCTGGCAAAGTCCTGGGAATGATGGAGTCATCGCATGTAACACAAATGTACTATAGAGAAGACAGCGGCACGGTGGCTCTGTATGCTTCCAAAGATGCGGACAATCCTAAAAAGGGACGGCTGTCTCTGGATCGCTTGGTGGACAGAGTTCTTGTGGGATCTGTGTGCCACCAGCAGGGACGGATGCGCGTCTTTGGTAAGACACCTATTCACTGCTTTTGATTTGTATTACAACTTTCTACTTAAGGTTGTTCTTATTTACCAGAAAGTATAGCTCTATACAGGGTATTCGCTGTCATCCATGGGTGTTGTTGAATGATGTAATAATTAGTAGTCAGTGGTGTCTTAGTTTAAGATTGTCAGAAGAAAAGGTGTGACTTAACTTGCTTTTTTGTATAATTGTTAACAAATCGTGTTACACCTGATACTTTCCTACCTGAATACAAGATTAACATTCATTATATTCATTTTCATGGTACAACTATCACACACTTGCCATTGTGGTGTTGTGTGTAGTTGGGATTGTCACCTCTGAGTGATGCCACCATGTTTTTTATTTTATTTTATTTTGTAAAGACTTTTTTTTGTGAGCCTTGTGTCAGATGTCCCTGTAAAACATGAGTAGTGTTCTCAGTTTTGCTCAGCATTCTTAGTCAAGGAGAATTTGTAATACAGCTTATGGTTCTATGCTCCTAACTTGACCAAGACAAGGCAAGTTAATTTATATATCACAATTCACACGCAAGGCAGTTCAAAGTGCTTTAAAAAGGCAGAAGAACACATTTAAATAGAATAGATTTAAATCACATCTTAAAAACAAAAACTTAATTAAAAATACCTAAAAGCTAAACAGTTAACTGAAATGAAATTATGTTGTACTAACAATGTATGACTAAACTGCTGTAATTTATTGAAAAGTTGCAGCAAACAGTAATATTTTAGGCCCTGATTTAAATGAGCTTACAGTTTTAGCAGATCTCAGTTCTTCAGGAAGCTTGTTCCACAGACGGGGAGCATAGAAACGCCGCTTCACCTTGCTTGATCTTCATTCTGGGAACAACGAGTAAACCTAGTATGCGTAAATCTGTTATGTGTCTTCATCTTGCAAGACAAAGTAGAAATTCACTGAAAAGCCCATCAAAAGACTTTATATACTTTAGGCTAAACTTCAATTATACTTCAGGTACACTTTAGGTTATTTTTACTAAATAAACAGATTGAAAGACTGAGCTTTGTGTATAGCTTCCATGACTTATAAATTCAGAGCCTAAACATTCCTACACCCCTTTGAATATCAACATATATACTGTATTCTTTTTGTTTGAAAGCAAAAAAAAGTACTTTCTTCCCAGTTAAGTGAAAAGATTTTACCCCTCCCCCCAATAGCTTCTCCTATGGCTTGTCCAACATCTTCATTATGAAACCATTAATATGAAGTGGTCAGTTCATTGTTTCTTTAATAGCCTCTACCTTACTTGTGGAATTTTGGAGTGCTTATCTCATGAAAGGGACCCAGTAAAAGGTCAATGTTTTATTAAAAAGTTCAATTCATATAGTGGATGCGCAGTAAAAACAGTGTATGTACCATTTTGACAATTGTGATTATGTACTGTTGATGGGATATACCTATTCTCTCCTGGAACTGCTGGCCAAAGTTTTCAGTGAGGCAAACTTTAGACCAGGGGTCACCAACATGGTGCCCACGGTCACCTAGATGCCCCCAATGACCAAATGAGTCATCCGCGGACCTGTTCTAAAAATAGCACAACTCACCAGTGAGCAGTGTCTAAAATTGAATTTTATCCTGTTGCTCTTTAGATAAGTTTAGGAGGGTGTTTCAAACTGGTAGCCCTTCGTATGGCTCAGTATCAGTGAAGTAGCTCTCAGTTTCAAAAAGGTTGGTGATCCCGGAAACTAGCACTATTCATCTTGTATCCCTAGCCTTGGACCGGGTAATTATTAACTTGGTGAATTAATCCTTAGAACGTGATGCTGACAATTAAAAAAAAAGTTTTCAACAGGGGCAACCGTTTACTGCCACTTTTGATCTGAAGAAATGAAGCAGATCAGAGCTCCCCTTCACCTCCTCAGGTTCACAATGATAAAATTTGCTGGGGGCAGGGTGCATGGCACAGTCCGAAAATACTCAAATCACTTCCCATATTAGTACAAAACATGAAATGGCATTTTACTTAATCACATAATGCACAGGTTGGGTGTCGCCGTGTTTAGCTAACTGGAGACAAACAATTTCATTGAATTAACTATCCATCCTCATTAGGACTGCCACCTTTGATTTTAAGAAATAAATGAGACGCTTTGCAATGCATTTGGGTCAGTCCGTGCCAAATCAACCAGGGGCTCCATGGGCATCATTCCTGATTTTGATGAAAACTTGGTATTTTGATCCTTATAGAGAACACTGAAATGTTCTCAAAGTTTTATTGAAAAATTCTGAAGCAGTCCAAAGTTATGGCCCTTTCAAATTTGGGTGCCATGCCCCTTTTTTGCACTCGCAAATCTTTTGTAAGGGTTTTCAAGGATGGATTGACCAAAGAATATCTAAGAACTGTGAACATGGCTTCTCATTAATTCAATGATGCTACTAGTAGGTTTTTCAAATTTAAGATCTGATTTAAGTATCTCTGTCTGACAGTGCTCCTTATCATTAGATTCACATTTCAAAAGGGGTATTCTCAAAATCGACCTCTTGGCAGCTGAATGGAAAGACTTGAAAATGTCATATTTGACCCTGGGAGTATATATTGAAGGAGTTGAGTTGAGATAGTTATATTTTCGGAATTTATAGTTCAGATATGCTTCTTTCAACTGTATAAGTTTCATTCCCATCATTAACTATCTACACAGTCAACCACGCCCCCGAAGTAGGGGGTCCTGTGGGGGATTTCTCACCTGTGACCATTTTCAGATGGCAATATATCAAAAAATAAATTATTTAGAATGAGTTTGCATCTGCTTAAAGTATTTTCCTGAAATAACAAAAATATAGAAGAATATTGGATGTAGGTGTTGTGGTGACCCCACAGCTTGGGGTCAAAATCCGCAAAAAGTGAACCAAAAACTGATTTTTGCAGGTCCATAGCTTTGACGTGCTTCCCCTGAGCTTAATTTTAATGATTCTGAAAGAGCAGGGAAAAGTATACCAGGAGAGCAATTTTCAGCTCTTTAGCATGCTTAGAAGCGAAGATATGGTCTCCTGAAAACCCTTACAAATGACATGCAGGATTCGCAAGTGCTAAAAAGGGGCGTGGCACCCAAATTTGAAAGGGCCATAACTTTGGACTGCATCAGAATTTTTCAATAAAACTTGGGGAATTTTCAGTGTTCTCTATAAGGATCAAAATACCAAGTTTTCATCAAAATCAGGAATGATGCCCATGGAGCCCCTGGTTGATTTGGCATGGACTGACCCATTTTGAATCGGGTCAAAAGAAACTAACACCACCTAGTGTTAGTTAACCCTAACCCAACACCACTAAGCTTCATGCTTGAAAACTGTATTTAGAGTTGTACTAATAAACATTTGCATTCATGATTATTAACCTAATAATAAGTTGGGCAGTGGTCGCTTAATGGTTAGGGAAGTGCACTTGTAATTGAAAGATTGCAGGTTTGAATCCCCGACCAGCAAGTCACCACTGAGGTACCCTGAGCAAGGTACCGCCCCCAAGCACTGCTTCCAGGGTGCTGAATTAGCTTCCCCCTGCTATGTCACGACGTCACATATGGGTTAAATGCAGAGGACACATTTTGTTGCACTGTGTGTTGTGGTGTGTCAACAATAACAATTAATCACTAATACAAAATTCTGATGGATATGGCTCAGTTCTTTGGCAGTGGAAGAGCAGCAATAGACTACCTGTCAATAACCTGCGAAGTTCTATAAATATACTGAACAGGGCTACATGGCTTGAATGAACTGTGTGCCATTGTAATACATGATAACCATACAAGTCAGCATTTGCTGACAACAATCTATTTTAAGTCCATTGTAAAACCATTAAACGGTGTTGTGTAAATATGTTTGTATGTCTGTGAGAGAGAGAGAGAGAGAGAGAGAGAGAGAGAATCAGCTAGAGATCACTTGTTTGCCTGTATTTGTTTTGTGGGTAAGGAATTGGTTTACTTTTGATGAAAGAGCCAATAGTTAAAAATACTTTGATTTATAAGTACAGTTTTTGTTGATTGTAGCTAATCCTGTGTATATACTGTAAATAAGTGTTCATTTTTTTTGTTCAGTTTTTTAATTGTGTAAAAGGAACATGTCAGTGTAATTGTGTAAAACTCTTTTGGGAAATATGAGGATTATAGTTTGCACCCATCCTGTGTATTGCATGATCACCCTCTTATTGAAAAATAAAATGCTGTGTTCTAGGGCTGCACAATTAATAATGAAAAACAAGCCACAATCTCAATTCACACCTCTATGTAATCTCATCTCTTAATTACTGTTAACTGTTTTTCTGCATTGTACCGAGTCTCGAGCGTTCCATGATTCTACATTCTCTTTAAAGGGTGCTTTTCCAGTGCACCAGCTGCCTTTAGTTTTGGTACTTCAAGAAAGTACTAAAAGTACGGTACTTTGAGGTGTTGGAATTACCTTTTCTGTGGTCAGAGATTGTTTGCAGAAAGGGCCTATTTATGGAGTGGTTATTATGACAGAATTCCGTGGTTGTATAAAATAGATTTGCATACTTATATTTTAGTTTCGACAACCTGTGCAGATAAGTTTTGTTTGCAAAAAACGTTTTGCACACTTGTGTTTTCAAAGTCACAGACTTTAAACTTCATTTTTGCAAGCCACATTACAACTATGAATTGGCATTACAGGTGCACAAAAAGGGAAGAAAACCATGTATTTAGATTTCTTCCTTTCCTGAAGGAGTGAAAATGGTGCAGCATTTTAATAGTCAAGCAAATCCAGCCAATAATACTTAATATAAAAGTCCAAACTATTTTTGACTGGCTGTTTGGGGCGCACGGATCCACTACATTTGCTGCTTGGGGTCTGGCAGTTACAGGTTTACAAAACTTTGAGTCCATGACAAAGCTGCCAGAAATCCTAGCATTCTGCAGCTGCAGGATCCCTGTTTTTTTTCTAAAATAAAGATACTTGTACTTTATTATTCCACGCTTTCGCGTTTTACACACTGCAAGTTGATTCACAAAGTAGCAGGGCCAGCACGTGAATTTCTGGATTGTAGGATTTTAGAATAAGAGTCATTATGAATTCATAAAGGAAGTGCATCTTGATGATCTTTGAGCCACAGTTCTTTTGGGAAACTTGCCCCTGTTTTGTAGTGCAGAATGCTGTCTCTAACAATCTTTGCACTGCAATGCTTTTGGAAAAGGTCTCTGTTTTGTCACATTCATTTTACAAGTTATGGAAGCAGCGGTCAGATCCCTGAGATGGTGAACTAGTTAGTTAAGTAAAAAGTGATGTTGACCTTAGATGCCCGACATTGGTTAAAATATCAGTATTGGCCTATATTCATTGAAAACCAAGATGTCAGCATTGGTCTGATGTGTCAGTGTTGGCTGGTATTTAAACTTCATCGATATTGAAAGTTAGCAGCACCACAGCTAAAGACACGACTACTAAAATAATGGTGATAATTGCATTGGACGATCAGCCTTTTTCCATAGCAGAGGACGAGGGATTTTATGGGCTCATTTACCAAAAGAAGTCTCAAAGTACTGGCCCGTGAGATCTTTATAATTCTTTATTTGAAATCATGTTTGATGCGTCTAATCAATAGTAATAGAAAAAATCAAATCGCCTTGGAACCTATGATGATTGTTTTTTATGGAAACTCTTTTTTTAAAGATGGTTTTATGTGATTTTATTATGACACTTCCTATAAAAGAACAAATTGGTTGTTTAATATTTTGATGTCAGTGGAATTTCTGTGACGAGTAAATTGTTGGGGAAGTAAAAATGTGAGACAAATTAGTTTTGTAGATTCATTCATTGTGTTTCAACAATGCATTGTTTATCTTCAATAACACAATTAAAACATGGGGAAAGAGTCTACTTCCACCATAAAAGAGGAAAGAGTTAGCCGAGACTAGGAGGAGAACTACATGCTCATGCATATCTAACACACACTTTAAATTTGATTCTTTTTTGGTAAAACTGATCAGAAAAACATTTAAAATGGTATCAGTATTTTGAAATTAATCTTTCAGAATGTTTTCAATAATGTTTCATGTTAATTTGCCTAGATTTGGTGCTGTTGGAAATGACTGCATTGTATTCCCCGGACAGCTCTGTCATTTGGTCCTCCCATATAATCCATCCTCATACCAAACTCACCAGCTTTCTATAAGTACAGTTTCTATAAGTACTTCAATAGATCACCTGGAAATGTAAAACTTAATAAGTATGTTTTTACCTGAATGCTGTGAGTCTTTGTTGGGGTATGAAGGTCTGGAGGTATACTGTATTGCACATCCTACTTGTATGTCAATTTTCAGAATATTTCCCCACCAATTAGGTGGTTACTTATGTTCCTCTCTGTATTCTGCACAGTTTTTGTCTAAATTTGCTTTGGTGCACATCAGAACATGATTTCTCATTGTTTTACACTAATTTCCAAATGTTATTATACAATTGTTGTCATTTGGCATACTTTTCAGTTTCTTTAGTCTTGCAGATGATGCCATATGAACAAAAATAGCCTATTGAGACACCTCTCAATCATTGAATTCAGGTGTTTCATTCAGGCCCATTGCCGCAGGTATATAAAATCAAGCACCTAGCTTTGCAGTAAGGTTTGCAAACATTTGTGAAAGAATGGGTCATTCTGAAGGGCTTGGTGAATTCAAGCAGGGTAGTGTCATAGGATGCCACCTTCTCAATAAGTCAATTTCTTCGAAATTTCTTCCATGCTTGGTATTACCGGGTCAATTGTAAGTAGCATTATTGCAAAGTAGAAGTTCTTAGGAACAACTGAAACTCAGTCACAATGTGGCAGGCCATGTAAAGTAAGAGAATAGGGTCACCAAGTGTTGAGGCACATAGTGTGTAAAAGTCAACAATGTTCTGTTGACTCAGTAACTGCAGAGTTCCAAACTTCCTCTGCTATTAACTCCAGCCAAAACTGTGGAGCTTCATGGAATGGGCTTACATGGCGGAGAAGCTGAAGATGAATCCCACGTCTCTCCCTCTGACTGTCTGATAGGCAAGTCTGGGTTTGGTGGGTGCCAGGAGAATATTACCTACCTGACTACATTGTGCCAAAGTTTAAAGTTTGGTGGAGGAGGGACAGTGGTAGGGGTTGTTTTTCAGGGGTTGGGCTTGGCCCCTTAGTTCAAGTGAAGAGAACTCTTAATGCTTCAGTATACCAAAACATTTTGGACAATTTTTTAACAGTACGATGTCCAATGTTTTCATTCCTTTCGCAAGGCATTGCAGTATTTCATCTGCAGAAAGATCATACTGCATGAGAACTTTGACTTGCTTAATAATGTGGAACAACTTCCTGTTTTATATATTGCTATCTAAAACACCAAATGTAAATGGAGAACACATTTAAGTTCAGAGTATATCAGCAAAATAAGATTCACATTCAGTCTGTTGTAGGGACTGCTTTCCAACCTCATTCTTTTCTTAATTCATCCTTAATAACTTTACTGCTTAAAAAGGGTAAAGACCCCACAGACTGTTCCAGCTGCCGCCCGTTGCCCTTGTGTTTGCTCATTGGCTGCAGTCAGTGATTTGTAAATTGATTAACCTGTACCAAACTGGCTATATTATGTCCCAACATGCATGGCCTCCTACACGTACAGTGGGTATAAAAAGTGTACACAGCCCTGTTAAAATGCCAGGTTTTTGTGATGTAAAAAAAATGAGACCATGATAAATCATTTCAAAATTTTTCCCACCTTTAGTGTGACCTGTACAGTTCAATTGGGAAAAACAAGCAAATTTGGTCAGGGGGGAAAAAACAATGTACTTTAAGCTTGTGGCATAAGTGCACACTCCTTTTAAAGTAATACTTTGTTGATGCACTTTTTGATTTCCATCCATCCATTTTCCAAACCGCTTATCCCATTGGGTCGCGGGGGGTCCGGAACCTATCCCGGAATCAATGGGCACGAGGCAGGGAACAACCCAGGATGGGGGGCCAGCCCATCGCAGGGCACACTCACACACCATTCACCCACACATGCACACCTACGGGCAATTCAGCAACTCCAATTAGCCTCAGCATGTTTTTGGACTGTGGGGGGAAACCGGAGTACCCGGAGGAAACCCCACGACGACACGGGGAGAACATGCAAACTCCACACACATGTGACCCAGGCGGAGACTCGAACCCGGGTCCCAGAGGTGTGAGGCGACAGTGCTAACCACTGCACCACCATGCCGCCCCCCACTTTTTGATTTATTTCATATAAAAACTTAAAATCCAAATATGATCAAAATGAATATTCAAACAATATGAACCTTTACTTTCACTTCCACCTATGTTCATTTTTGACACCAGTGGAAACGCTGACAGGTTCTTAGAAGGCACCAAGACAGAATCAGCCCAGCACCAGCTCCATGTTGGTGGAAATGAGGCATATGTAACAGTTTTTAGATACACCTATAAAGCAGAGTGATACAGCTGATGTGAAATGTGTTATGATGTGAGTGTGGTTATACTCTGATAACTTAAATGCGTCTTGTCCAATCAGATTTCTTGGTTGGAACTAACTTAAATAAATAAAAAATGATTAAAAAGCCTGACATGGGAGGGAGGCTATTTATTGAACTAAATGGGTTGAATATTTGTATTGCTTTAATGCATGATATTAAAGTCCCTATGCTGGAAGAAAAATTTGTACGGGTGTCTTTTAAGTATAGTCAAATTAACAGAGAAAGGTCTAAAGTCTCTGCTGTGACTTCCTGTTCCTCTTAGCAGATTGGCCATAGCACCAGCAGTCAACCTATCAACATCGCACTCATCTTTCCACTGCTGCAGGAAACTGGAACCATCGTTAGCTCTCCCCATTGTTTTTGTAGTTTAGTTCCTAAAGGTTCAATGAGTCTGTTCCTTTGTGGAAACAATTTAGCTGCCGGGTTGAACCAGCTTCATGTTTTCAGACTATAATATCTGTTTAAAATCTATATTGTTTTGCAAATACCAAAGGTAGAGAATCGCATATCACGATGAACTGTTGTTACACTGCTCAAACTGCTTCCAAATTCATGAAAAATCTGCTAAAGTTATGTGTATACATTTTAAAATGCCTTCTCTGTTCCTAACAAGCCAACATGCTGTTGCTGTTCTATCACCTATAACATGCTAAGCTGATTTTGATATTATAGTGGATGGGCTGATTCTCCCTTATTGTTTTAGTTTACCCATATGTTGTGATTGGTTTTAAATGTCAAACTAGCATACTTTCATATGTTTAAAACACTATCGCCCCACTTAATAAAAATGTGCAGTTTTTTACGCATACTACTCTGCTTACTGTGGTATAAGTAGTATTGTCATCTGAATATGTTATTTTGGTAGCTCTGCAGCATATTCCTCATTTGTTTTTACGTGTAATTGGAACACAATGCCCTTGTAATGAAAAATGTGATGTACTTCAAATATGTCTGAATTATTTGAGAGCGTTGCAATGTATATGTCGCTCTATGTCGACTGCAGATGTAGTATGGGGTGTTGAGGGCTGGAGCCTATCGCAGGTACAAGGTTAACCCTGGATGGGATGGGGTGTCGGTAGGGTTTCAAAATTCTGGGAATTTTCAAAGTTTTGAAAACTTTCCACAGGAATTAACGGGAACAAATGGGAATTAATCGGAATATACTAGAATTTTTTTCAACACTGCAGGTTACTTAAAATTAGTTGGGGGAAAAAAACTTCTTGCAGCATAATCTTGGTTAAAACAATGAGATGCAATGCAAAATCAGTTGAATTTCTACCCTGCACTGTGCATTCCTTCATCAAGTGCATAGATTTCTAGAATCCAGCACACTATAGCGGGACTGTTTAAGCCATACTACTGCATTTGAACCCAGGACTACATCCCGGCAAGAAGATTTTGATGGTATTGCTGGGTTAAATATATATTCAAGTAAATAAATATACACAGACGTGGACAAATTTCTTGGTGCCCTTACAACTCATTGACACAATGTTTAATTTCTCTTGAAAAGTAGTTCAGCTAAAAGCAATTGTCAAATGTATACCTGCGTGCCTTTAGTATGTGATACAGTAAACAAATAAAATTGTGAAAAGAAATAATTTATTTATTTTACAAAGATATGCTAAAATGGTATGGACACATTTGTTGGTACCCCTAAAGAGACTATTTATCCTTGCATTATAGTCAGGTTTCAAACAAAGTGTTTAACCTTAATTAGTATCACGGGTACCTTCAAGCTTTTCATTAGACATTCAGCCTATTTAAAGGGAAAGAACATGCTACTGTGTTTGGTATCATTGTGTGCACCATACTGAATATGAACCAGAGAAAGCAAAGGTGAGAGCTGTTTGAGGAGCTCAGAAAGATGATTAAAGATAACCATGTTAAAGGTAAAGGCAGTAAGACCATTTCAAAGCAGCAGCTTGTTCCTATAACCACAGTTGCCAACATTTTTTTAAAAGTATAAGGTTCATAGGACTGTAGCCAACCTCCCAGGATATGGACACAAGAGGAAATGCAACCTCAAGTTGATCAGAAGGATAGTGTGGATGGTAGAAAAAGAGCCAAGGAAACCATCTTTTGATTACACCATCTGTCGCGTTTTGAACAATAATGGAAGAAGACCCAGGATGGCTCCACTATTGACAGAAAAAAACATAAAAAATGCCAGAGTGGAATTTGCCTAAATCCACGTTGACAAGCCCCAAAGTTTCTGGGAGAATGTCCTTTGGACTGATGAGGCAAAATTGGAGTTTTTCGCCAGTCACATCAGCTCTATGTTTACAGGAAAACAAAGCTTTTTAAAAAAAAGAGCACCATACCTACTGTGAAACATGGAGCGGGTTTGGTTTTGTTTTGTGGCTGCTTTGCTGCATCTGGAACGGGGAACCTTGAATCTGTCTCAAGACTATTAAAGCATCCTGGAGTGAAACATACTACCCAGTGTCAGAAAGCTCAGCCTCAGTTGCAGGACATGGGTCCTCCAACAGGATAATGACCCAAAACATACAGCTAAAAACACTCCAGGGCCATGTTTTTCCTCAGCCATCCTTGAGCCCAGTTCTTAATCCCATTGAACATCGAACGAGATGCTGCCCTTCAAACCTGAGACAGCTTGAGCAGTTTGCTCAGGAGGAATGGGCCAAACTACCTGTTGGCAAATAGTCTCATTGTGAAGTACAGCGATTGTTTGTTGGCAGTGATTGCTGCAAAAGGTGGTGCCACAAAAATATTCAAATAAGGATACCATCTTTTTTTCCATGCCATTTTCATTTGTTCATTGATTCAGCAGTATATTTTGTGCAATTAAAAGCAAAGTCTGATTTATGTTAAATATAGAATAAACAGGATGCCATAAAACTTTCATCTGTTTCAAGTTATTCCAGAGAGAGTTTTTTCTTTTTCTTTTTTTGTGGATCGGTACCAACAAATTTGTCCACGTGTGTGTACATTTAAATTTATTTTAAAAACAATAACTCACAAACTCTTCAGCATGCAAAAATCATACACATACTGTCAGAATCCCAAGATGCCAAACTTGACAGCACTAATAGTGATATCATTGTGTAACCAAGTGCTTGTGAGTAATTATGCGTGTGTAAAAACACCCCAAAATAAGCATCTGCAATCAAAATGCACTGCTTATGCACTGCTTATATCTAATTGTATTTGTCATACAATTTGATTTCTTTGCCCTATCTCACAGCTGATATGGAGTTCCACAGTTCGCTGAAACAGTCTGACAGCTCATTTCTTATAAACAAAACATCTGTTATAGCCTGTAATAGGGCTGTCACAATCATGAAATTTTAGTTGACGATTAACTGTTATACAAATGATTGCCATTAATGATTTGTCTTTTTCTGTGCATTTTTAAGAAGTTGAACGCCTTGAGATAAACAGCTATTGTTGTCGCTGCTCATCATATCTCACCGTAACAAGATGCATAAACATGCACTCAGACACAAATGCAGGCACTATGCAGAACTTTCATAAAACATTAAACAAAGAATCCAAAACTGTAAGATCTGGCTGATATTCTGGGCTGGTAGAAATCGGACTAGGCTGGTGGGGAAGCAGCAGTTTAAATGAGCCTTACAGTAAGTAGCGGGAAAAAATACGGAATCGGGCGGGGTCATGAAAGTCTTGTGAAACACTTTGGTACAAATATGGCGCCGCCGTAAAATTTGGCATGAAGTGTACCCATGGACGAATTATGGGTTGTGTGGGCCCCTGGGAAAAACGTTCGCGAGGGCCCGCCCCCCCCACCACCAGCACCACCACCACAACCACCACAATTCAAGGGCCCTTGGCAGCCAAACGCCCTCCCTATAGGGTCAGGGGCCCTTGTAGGCAGAGGATCAAAGAATGTAGGCCCTCTAAAATAGACAAATGAAAATACATTGTTGATAAGCGTTGCACCCCAAGGGTCCCTGGGCAGCGGCCCCGCTGGCCCTGTCCGTAATCCGTCCCTGAGTGTACCCATGCGCAGACATGTGAAGTACAAATAAGACAGGTGGTACGGTTTGATTCAGAATCGGAATGAGATGATTTCATTAAACAGGTGCCAGCGAAACATTACACGGTTATCATATATATGTAATAATTGTGACAGGCCTAGCCTGTAAATAACAAAACACAGCACTCTGTTTATCAGGAACTCATTTACTTGATGTTTTCACAGTATTTATTTTTTAAATGTTTGCATATGCCTTTTTGATGTCGAGCTTCGTCAAAATGGAATATTTTCAAAATTCCACAACTTCCCATGGAAAGTTTCTGGAAATTTTCCACCCCTTTGCAACCCTAGGTGTCAGTCCATTGCAGGACACACTTACTGTAAGCAATTTAGAGTGCCTGATCAGGAGGAAACCTGTGCAGCACAGGAGGAGCATGCATGTAAACTACAATCTCACCCAGTGTGGGGACAGGACTCTCTACTGAAGTGTTGATTATTCAGTTTTAGTGGGGTGTAACACTGATTAAAATAAGACTGACTGAAATACTGCATATTGCATAGTATTGTTACATTTTTGATACATTTTTTTCCCATGGCAAAATTCCAAGCTGTTTTACTGTGTGTATGTGTTTCCTGCCAGCCAAATAATTTTCTGTGCCGTGTTGAAATACTAGTTGGTTGAACAAATCACTTTCAAGTTTTGTTTAAAGGTGGTTCTTGATATAACGTATTATTCTTAGGTCGTGTGATAAGGCATCATAACAAATTGATGTTAACCTTTAGGCCACTTAAAAAAAAAAATTGGTTCTCGTCCCCGCCCGACCCGCCGAAATGCCTCCGACCCAAATTTTTTTTTATTTTTTATTTCGTAAAAATCGCATGGAAAATGCCCAAGAATGACGAAATTTGAATTTCCCGCGCATTCCACATCGACGATTGATCCACATTGTGTAATCCTAGTCTTGGAATGGTTTCATGAACCTAAATTTGTCTCTACCTGAGATGGGCTGGTGCAAAGATTTAAATCTGGGGAAGTGATGTGGTACATGTTCTTAAGTACTTGTTTGTAGAGTTGCATTTCCTTGTTCAACCATTCAGGTTCCTGCATTTTGTAAATTCCTCGTGTTTTAACATGTTTTAATACACTTTCTTTCTAGATATACAGTGCTCAGCATAAATGAGTACACCCCACTACATTTGTCAGAAAACCTTTAGTTTCCTTTCAGAATCAACATTTTCTATGAGATACTATATTACAAAATACTCTCACAAATGTGGGCCATTGATTGCAAACAAGATTTGTTGATTTGCACACACAAAAAAGTGATTTTCCTAACAAATTCACTCAAGCCCATGTTGCAAAAATGAGTACACCCCAATTATAGTCTTAGGAGAAAAGCCACACTTAAGACTACAAAATTCTAATTAACAGGCATTCAACCACAGGTGAGTCTAATGATTCATTTAAGAGGTGTCCAGCAGACAGGTGACTATAAAAGGGCATTACTTAACAAAGAAAAGCCCTTCCCATTTCATGCTGTCAGCAATGGCTCCACATGGAAGAGAAATGTCACAAAATCTGAGAAAGGCAATCATTTCTTTACACAAAAAAGGTGAGGGCTACAAGAAGATCAGCAAAGCTTTACCTATCAGTCAAAATACTGTAGCAAAAGTGATCCAAAAATTTAAGAAAGATGGAAGTGCAACGATCTTACAGCGACGTCCAGGCCGTCCACGGAAGTTAACATCTCGAGAGGAGCGTCTGCTGATGAGAAGGGTTGAAGAAAATCGCCATGCAAGTTCACTGCAGTTAGCTAAAGTAGTAGAAAGCCAAACTGGAGTGACCGTTTCCCGTGACACCATACGGCGCACACTGCAGAGGAATGGCATGCATGGGTATCGTCCACGAAGGAAGCCTCTCCTAAAGCCCATGCACAAAAAAGCACGCCTAGAATTTGCTAGGGCCCATGCGGAAAAAGATGAAGACTACTGGGACTCTATACTCTGGAGTGATGAGACAAAAATCCCTGTTTTTGGAACTACTTGTTTCAAAACTGTATGGCGTCGTAAAGGTGAGGATTTCAAAGAGAAATGCATGGTGCCTACAGTGAAGCATGGTGGTGGCAGTGTCCTTATGTGGGGCTGCATGAGTGCTGCTGGTGTTGGGGAGCTGCATTTCATTGATGGTATCATGAACTCAACAATGTACTGCTCTATACTGAAGGAGAAGATGCTGCCATCTCTCCATGCACTTGGTCGTCGTGCACTTTTCCAACACGACAATGATCCAAAACACACATCTAAAGCTACTGTTGCATTTCTGAAGAAGAACAGGGTGAAGGTGATTGAATGGCCAAGTATGTCTCCTGATCTGAACCCAATCGAACACCTGTGGGGAATTCTGAAGCGACAAGTTGAGCATCACTCTCCATCCAGCATCCAGGCTCTAAAACAGGTTATTCTTGAAGGATGGAAAAAGATAGATGTTGCAATATGTCGCCAACTTGTTCATTCCATGCCTAGAAGACTTGGTGCTGTCCTTAAAAATCACGGCGGTCATACAAAATACTAGATGTAGTACTTTTTGTTGCGGGGTGTATTCATTTTTGCTTCAACCAATTTGAGTAAAACTGAAGATTTTGTGATCTAAGTTATATTATTAACCTTAATTTCATGTTATGGAGTTAAACAAGTGTTCAATAAAACTCAGCCTTGTGAAAATTTTGGAAGTTATTCTTTTGTTCATTGAGCTACTGATTACATTCGTACTTTTCAAAGGGGGTGTACTCATTTATGCTGAGCACTGTATATTTTAAAATCTTGGTTGTTCATTTAGAATGGGAATGACAAACAGAATATTGGTTTCAAATAGTATCATTTTTATATTCACGAATGAAACATCAGCATAAAGTATCCAAATCCATAGTTGGGAAGGCATTTATGAGACACATGGATCAAGGAATTTACATTCTTGTATTTTCTTACATTTAATGTATTTGAAACGCAACAAACGAAGAACTGAGGAGGCGTACTAAGTAGGTCTGCTCTCTTCGGTATGTATTTTCAAATATGTATTTTCTTACATATTTGAAAGTCCAAACAGTCTTTTTTTACAAAATTTGTAAAAAAAAAAAATAATTAAAAAAAATACCTCCCACCCGACCCACCCCCTCCAAAAAAAAAGGATGAGAACCAATTTTTTTTTTTTGTTTAAGTGGCCTTATCTAGTGCAGTTTATCTGATCCTGGGTTATTAGGATTTCAGACAGATCAAGTTAACACCCATCTGCTATTTTGCAATTTTAAAAAAGGACTTTCTCTCTTCTCTTATTGATGCAAATATTGGGAATCTTACTTTATTTTACTGTACAGGTATGTGAATAAGTGAATTTTCATTGGCAAGACCTAAAAACCAATAAGGTGTAGGTGGCATGAGCTATGGACCCAGATGTGTGTAGAGCCCAGCTAATGCATTCTGTGGCAGCATGGAAGGGACAGCTTGCAGGGGATGGGTGGTGCTGGTGTTGTCTGTAGCCATTTATAGAATATGGGAAGTATTGTGTATCAGCCTTGATGAACAACATCTTAAAATAAACCTGGTTCCCATTGTTTCTACCTTTCCTTCCTAGGAAATGCAGAGCTCTCTTTCAGGATGAGGTTTAACGTAGTGGGTCTGCATTTGTGGAGTGTTGGTGTGAGTCATGCAATGGGATGAATGGCTTATGAAAATTGGCCTTTTCATATGTAAGTTGAATGAATGAGGTAGTCAATCAGTTATTTCTATTTACATATAAATACTTATGGCAGGTTGTGTGTTATGCATTTTACTGTGCAATGTTATTTAAATACTGTACTGTACAAAACTCTTTGGCAACCAAAGAAAATCGTCTAAATGATATTGATGTTGGTGTAAAACTGCTGTTTTGCCTGTCACTGTTTTATTTTAGCCATTTCAACATGCTAAAATCACCCCAATATTTGCAGCAACCATCTAATAAACACATGTATCTCTTGACTCGACCTGCACACCTCGTATAGCTAATGGATATCTCATTGATATTTTAACTAATTCAATTAATTAAGTAAGCTGGTGGTGAAAATTAATAAATACATAGAATGGCTGAGGTGCCCTAGAAGAGTGGTTTGGGAACTGGAACAGTGTTCATCTAGCCATCTAAACAGATATCAATAAGTTTTTGGAGAACAGAAATGCTTTCAAACTTTAATTGTTACTCTCAGCTTGCATATGATCTAATGCTAAATTGTGTGCTTTTTGTTCTGAGCAAAAGTGCACGCACTACCCAAATAAATAGCTTTAAACATTTCATTTGACTGACTTTCGCACAATACTGTATATTTACACCTCAGAAATGGTCCTTCCTGAAAACACAGGAAGTCCCTTATCAGTTAATGTTTTTAAAAGAATTGTCTCCAAATACAATGAGTCTTAAAAACAGCAGAATCAAGTGATTGCATCCTACATGATAATTGTATTCCCGGGACTTTGGTGAATACATATGGTTTTCGCACCAGTCTGTCGCCGCCTCAGATTTTTTGGTATGTAAGACAATAACTTAACTATATAACTGATTATATATATAACTGATATAAATTTTTTTTTTACCCAGTTGTATGTGTGAGGAGCTTTTTTCACACTTTGGCGCATAGAGTGCTCCAAGATTACCAGAAAAATGGCTTTACTATGCACTCGGACACTAAGCTTACTGTAGCTGTCAGCTGTGTGTGTTCTTACCTGTTTGTGTCTAAAAAAGAGAGTGATTAGCCACGTTTAGCCATTCAAAATGTGAGTTCAGTCATTAGGAAACATAAAGTTGCTTGTTTGCCTATATTTTCTTTTTATTTTGTGGGCAAAGAATTAATAGACTCTTAAGAGAAAGAGCCAAATAAGAGAAAATAATGTTCTCAATAGCTCTCCAATTGGGCTGGTGGCGTTATGTCACTGCCGCATCACCAGCGGCACCATTTTAGGAGTGTAATGCAAACCAACAGTAATTCATCACCTTTGAAGAAACCAACAGGACGTGAAGAGGGAGAAGATGAAGCATTGTGAACTACCTAGTTTTTAGCATAAGTGCATTCACTTTCAAGTAGTTTAAAAACAAGCAAATGTTTACAGCACTGTATTTGTAATTTTAATATTCAAAAAAGGGGCGGCATGGTGGTGCAGTGGTTAGCACTGTTGCCTCTGGGACCCGGGTTCGAGTTTCCGCCTGGGTCACGTGTGCGGAGTTTGCATGTTCTCCCCATGTCGTCGTGGGGTTTCCTCCGGGTTACTCCAGTTTCCCCCCCACAGTCTAAAAACATGCTGAGGCTAATTGGAGTTACTAAATTGCCCATAGGTGTGCATTTGTGAGTGAATGGTGTGTGAGTGTGCCCTGCGATGGGCTGGCCCCCCATCCTGGGTTGTTCCCTGCTTCGTGCCCATTGCTTCCGGGATAGGCTCCGGACCCCCCGTGACCCAGTAGGATAAGCGGTTTGGAAAATGGATGGATATTCAAAAAAGCTTGCAACAGAATCATTCCTGTATAAATACAGTTAGTTTGCTTGAAGTAATCAAGCTTACAGTGTTCATTTTGGATCTTTAAATACATAACGCAGCTGGGTAGCAGCCTGAACTTTTGATCCTTTGAGTCTTTTCCAAGCAGGAATGGAGAAGAAACGTATATCAGTTCTTTTTTTTCCTGAACGGTCATGTGATCAGTTGTGACGGTCTTTGACTAACAATAGTGAACAAAGCAGAGTTACTCCAAAAATGGCGACCGTAACAAACAAAACCCAAAATGCCTTGTACTGTGACATTATTGGCACGTGATCGATTGCTCAACAGATAGAGCATTGCATTAACAACCCAGAGCTTGGGGGCTCAAAGTGTTGAAAACTTGTACCTCTTCCCTTTAATCCAGTTGTTCTCAAATTCGGTTCTCGGGACCCACTGCCCTGCTTGTTTTCCAGCTGTCCCTGCCCTACAAAGCACAGAATCTAGTCTGTAACTGCAAATGCTTATTGTTTTTGTAGTTACAGAAGTTGCTAGACTCAGAAGCCAAGGGCTGATCAACTAAATGCTAATAATTATTTAGTTTTGAAATTTGAAGAGTTTAAACTGCAACCTTACTGCTTGTAAAAGACACAAAGCAGTAGAAGAAGCACAGAAAAGTGGAAGGTGGCCTGAAAATGTTTATGAGTGTACGTAAATGTCCTGGGTATGACATTAAACTGCATCCGGCTCTGCAAGAGGTCCTCAAACTTGCAGGGATAAAATTTTGGGGGTTGGTGGAAGGATTGGCACTCCAGCCACCATAAAACAACTCACAACAGCTCAAAGTAAACAGGCATGATACCTGTCTGCTCTCCATGGGAGTAGCTCTGTTGCAGCCGTTCACAGGAAGACTGCACACACCATGAAGGGGGTGGGGGAAAGCCTTCGAGAGCTTCATCCCCGGACGAGTCGAAACCGTCGCAGAGAGCTAATAAAATCAGGCCTATTGGGGATCGGGGCTGGTGTGGTGCTGAGGCGTTGCCTGCTGCATGGCGGTAATTGGGTCCCAGTTTGAGGCAGCCCATCTCGGTAGGCGTATAGAACACATTGTCTCTCTGGCAAGATGATCTTTCTCTGCTGTTGTGAGAGCTTTGTAAACTCCACATTTTAGTAGCAACACTCTCTGAGGTACACAGACCGGGGAGTGACCAGATCTCTGTATACCTCCTTTTGCTTTGGTCAGTCTGATGGCTGCCATACTCAGGGAGTAGCTGTTACTGTAGCAGATTTGCTCCTACCAGTGGTGCCTCATGTCACTCCTTTCAACAAGCATACTATGAGACTCAAAGGCACTCCATGGGTGTAGTATGAAATATGGTGGTAGTAGTGTCATGGCGTGGGCATGTATGGCTGCCACTGGAACTGGTTCCCTTGTATTTATTGATGATGTGCCTGCTGACAAAAGCAGCAGGATGAATTCTGAAGTGTTTCGGGCAATATTATCTGCTCATATTCAGCCAAATGCTTCAGAACTCATTGGACGGTGCTTCATAGTGCAGATGGACAATGACCTGAAGCATACTGCGAAAGCAACCAAAGAGTTTTTTAAGGCAAAGAAGTGGAATATTATGCAATGGCCAAGTCAATCACCTGACCTGAATCCGATTGAGCATGTATTTCAATTGCTAAAGACAAAACTGAAGGGGAAATGCCCCAAGAACAAGCAGGAACAGAAGACAGTTGCAGTAGAGGCCTGGCAGAGCATCACTAGGGATGTAACCCAGCGTTTGATGATGCCTGTGCATTCCGGACTTCAGGCTGTAATTGACTGCAAAGGATTTGCACCCAAGTATTAAAAAGTGAAAGTTTGATTTATGATTGTTAATTTGTCCCATTACTTTTGGTCCCTTAAAAAGTGGGTGGCAGGTATACAAACTGCTGTAATTCCTACACCGTTCACCTGATTTGTATGTAAATACCCTCAAATTAAAGCTGAAAGTCTGCAGTTAAAGCACATCTTGTTCATTCCATTTCAAATCCATTGAGGTGGTGTATAGAGCCAAAAAGATTAGAATTGTGTCGATTTACCAATATTTATGGACCTGACTGTAGATGCCTGAACCACTTCAACTGGCTCCTTTCGATGCAGAGAAGCAGCAGCTGGACCCTGAAACCTTCCCAAATGTCAGAGCTTCTCATCCAAGAGGAAATTCATTTTTGCTACTTGTGTCCATGATCTCATTCTTTCGGTCACTACTCAAAGCTCATGACCATAAGTGAGGGTAGAAACACATTTGACTGGTAAATCTAAAGCTTTTCCTTCCAGCTCAGCTCCCTGTTTGCCACAACAAAATAGTCCGACGTCTGCATTACTGCCTGTCTGTAACTTGCTTCTTCCCTCACTTGTGAACAAGACCCGAGATACTTAAACCCGTCTGCTTGATGGAGAACCCCTCCCCCACCAGGAGAAGGAAATTCACCCTTTTCTGATCGAGAATAATAGCTTCAGACTTGTAGGTGTTAATCCTCATCCAGACATTCAGATGCGGAATACCCCAGGGCATGCTGCTGGTTGCAACCACTAACAGTACCATATCATCTGCAAAAAGCAAAAACACAATCCTGAGCCCCCCAGATTGGACCCCCTCTGCCCCTTGATGGTAATTATAAACTCTATCCACCGAATCTATTAACAGAATAGGTGATAAACGGCAGTCCTAGTGGAGTCCAACACCCATCGGGAAATCTGACTTGCTGCTGGTAATGCAAACCTGACTCTTGCTCCACTTCTACAGGAATCTGATGGCTCGCAACAATGAACCCCATAGTTCTGAAGCACCCACTCAGGGAGATGATTGTATGCCTTTTCCAAGTCCACAAAATGCATGTAGACTAGTTGGGCAAATACTCATAAAACCTCCAGTATCCCTTTAAGGATAAAGAGCTGGTTCAGAATATGGAGACCTGGACAGGACCTTACCCAGCACTGAAAGTAGTGTTATCCCCGTGTACTTACCATGATCGAGGTGATCACCCTTCCCATTCCAGATAGGGACAATAAGTCCCGTTTTCCAGTTAGTTAGGATGATGCCTATCTCCAAAATGGAAGCAAAGATTGCTTGCAATGCAGGGGGACAGCCTTTCCACCAGCCTGGAGAAGTTCACGCTGGGTACCACAGATCCCTGCAGCCTTCCCTACCTCAGCTGGTGCACCACCTATGCAATCTAAGTAGCCACCCAATGGGTCACAACTGCAGTGTCATCCATATGGACTGTTCCATCACCTGGCCTGACTATGACTCTCTGAGGAACAAATTCAAATATGCATAATGCTTCAGTTTCTCTGCAGGCAAGACATGGGTCATTAGACCATAGATGGTGTGTCACTTGCTCAGAGATTCCTTGATCAAATGCCTCCTTATCTGCCCTCAAACCTCTTGCACCCATCCTTCTCAGTTCCCGAAGTTGCCAACAAGCCATACACTGCGACTCCTCTTGATAATATCTAGGGTGTCCTGTGAGATGAAATCTCACCAGCAACACCAGCACAATCCTCAGCAACCTTCAGGATCAGCCATCGCACCCAAGTCTGCAAGTTCCTTACACAAATTGTGTGCAAACTCATTAGAAACAGCTTCATCTTGGAGTCTGTTCAAGTCCAGCCTCATTCTCCTAGTAGATGGTAGCCTACTGGACCTTAGCTGAATATTCAGAGTACCAAACACTGTGGTCAGAAATCATAACCTGGGCACTTTTGTAGACCTTGTAGTTTTGTAGGAGCCTTTAGCATCTGCCCATGAGAATATGATCGATCTTCACTGCATCACAAGTATTGGTGTACCAAGTCCAGCGAGGTGGTTCAGGCCTTCGGAACCTGTATTCAGTGACCCACAGGCCCTGACCTTTTGCAAAGTCAAGGAACATGCAGCCACTTTACCCATGCTTGCCAGACCTGTGGGAACTGACACAATCCTAATAGACAACCCTATCAGTGCCAGTGCACTGAAGTAGGTACCCTTCAACAACTACGCAAAGTTGCGAATAAAAAGTCTCCGTCATTAAGACATCACTCACCTCGTAGGGTATAAACTGAGACAACAGACAAGACACCCAGAGAGTGCCTTAGCCTGAGTCTCATAATATGCTCGTTGAAGTGACATTGGACACCATTAGGCGGAGTCGATCCGCCACAGCAACAGCTAACCCCAAAGTATGGTAGCTATTAGGATAACCAGACCAGTGATAGGTATACCCACTTACAGAGATCTGGCCACTTCCTGCTCTGTGAACCTTAAAGAATGCCACCAATTAAAATGGCGCAGGGGAAGATGGTCTTCATGCTGGACAGACAAGATGTTCCACGTGCTAACCTAAATGGGCCGCCTCGAATTAGGACCCAAGTGCTGCCCATTAGTGGGCAATGCTTCAGCATTACAACAGTCCTGATCCTGGCGCCATTGGCTCTCCGGCAGTTTCATCTCTTCTGGGGATGAAGCTCCTGGGGGCTTTTCCCCATCCTCTTCATCATGCTGCAGCCTTCCTGTGAGCGGCTGCAGCAGAGCTACACTGACGGAGAGCAGAAAAAGAGCCCTGTCTGCTTGGTGAAGCTGTGTCAAGTTTTTACAGTGGCTGGAGTGCCAATCCCACCACCAAATTTTTTCCTCCCTGTTGGAGAACCACTTGCAGGGCCAGATGCAGTTTGTCATATTCAGCCCTACCATCGAAGAGTTTTTCTACTACTTCAGTGACCTCAGCCCTAGTGATGGATAAGTCCCCCTTTGAGTCTTCCAGCTGGCCTTCCTCCAAGGAAGGCATATCAGTGGGATTCAGGAGGTTCTCAAAATAATCTCTCCACTGCCTGATTATATCTCCATTTGAGGTCAACAGTTCGCCATCCTTGCTGTAAACAGCATGAGTAAAGTACCTGTCAGCTGCTTCATCAAGCTTAGAAGTCCTTCCTCTTTAGCCTGGCAGTTCCGTTTAATGCTGGTGTCCACCACCAGGTTCGACAAGCACCAACACCCTAATGGCCACATTTCTACATAGCTGCCTTAGCAATGGAGTCCTGGAACATGGCCCATTCAGGCTCAATGTCCCCTGACTCATTCGGAAATGCAAGAGAGTTAAAGATCTGCCAGACAGGGTCTACTGCTAGACATTCCCAGCAAAACCTCACTCCCAGGTCTATCCGGTAACTTCCCCTGCCATCGGGTCCGGCTTATCACCATGTGGTGATCAGTTGATTGCTCAGCTCATCTTTTTATCCAAGTGTTACAAAATCAATCATTGAACTGCGGGCTAGCGTGCTCTGGTGCCAAGTGCACTTATGAACATCCTTATGTCCGAATGGTTTGTAATGAACAAACTGTGGTTAGCACAGAAGTCCAATAACTGAGCATTCGGATTCCGATCGGGCAGGCCATTCCTCCTGATCACACCCTTCTATTGGTGTTCGGCACGTATGTACAGACAGCAGTCATAGCCCCCCCGACTTTAAGTCAAAGGCAGGTGACCCTCTCATTCACCAGGGAGAACTCCAGTGTACTGGCACCGAACCTGGGGGCTATAAGTAGACCCACACCTGATCAGCGCCTGTCACCATTTGCTTGTCACGTCAATATCTCAAAAAGCATTTGGCAGCTCTCTTCCAAACTTCGCCAGAGGGCTTGTATGGGTGCCACATTGGAAGTTTGAAAAAACTCAATAACCATTTTATGGATCTATCTTAATGGTAACAAGTGTCATACAGTGTTTCTTCAATTTGGGGCAATCTGTCTCGTTTCCTCATCCATGCAAGCCTTTGTATTCTCTGAAGGCCAGGCAATACAACAAAACTTGCAATTACTTTTTAAGAAAGACCTCAGTGCTTTGATAAATACAATTTCTGTTTGGTTCTTTTGTTCTAAAAAATGCTGTCTCTCATTGTCCAGGTGTGAAGGGTCCTCCCACCCACCGGCTGTCTTGTGGGCAGTCTCCCAGTTCATTGACCAGAATATGGAAGGAGAAGGTCTGCCTTCTCACTGACAGTCAGTTTATCCTGGTGAGCATGGAAGAAGAGGTGAGATGCTGAGTTAGCTAGTAGTGTATATCTCTCGTTCCAACATGCTAGTTTTTTTATCCCAGTTCTGTTATGTGGTGTTTGCTGAAAAATCCATTTATCAGTTTATATACTGTTGCCATGACGGTTAACACTGCTCCAGCTGATTATTAGTGATGTCTTGTGGCACTCAAAGTTGGGTCTCCTTGTTTAAAGTGGAGCAGTGTTTTCCATAAAAACCCACGTGTCAGTCCACTAGCGTGCATCCATCAAAGCCATGTGTCTTCCCCAAACTCTAAACCTCACCCCTAAACTCTAAGCTTGTTGTCTGCCTTGCTTGATTGGCATCAAGTACTAATGTTTTCAGGTTTTGTCATGCGTTCCGAGGAACACAGTGAAACTCTTATGCTACATTTGCAGGGTGCAGCATCAGGGAACAGGACAGACAGTAGTGCAATATAATATGACAAGACCAGTCAAGACCACTCATCAAAATGCCTCGATATTTATCACAACAGCTTAATATTCATCTGTTTGTTAACCCTTAGAACCCGGCAAATGCAAAATGTGTTAATTTTCACAGCCATTAATCTCAGCCTCGTAACTTTGGATAGGTATAACACATAGACATGATTCACATATCTTTGTAATCGAGAAAACTTACTTGATTTGACTTAATGATTTGCATTAAAATATTCCAGAGTAATCCAGTGCACAATTTGGCATATATTTTAAACATTTTCCATGAAATAGCACCCCTAATAATTCATAAATCATCAATATTATTCACATTAGATGGAAAACAGAGGACATATTTGCTTTCGTGATGATCCATGCACTACCCTTTAAGGGGGGAAAAAATAAAATTTTCTCTTGGGTAAGTGCTTGGAAATACTGCTGTCATTTTTCATAGACAAAATTGCTCCTGTAAACAGCTTTATAAATGGGTAAAATGCCCATTTTGTTAGGGAAAAGAGAGTGGCTAAGTACAGAATAGTATTAAAACGTTTCCATTTTATTGAGAAATGTTTGTATTTACATAGAACTTCAGAGAATGAATTGACTGAACTTTGATCTAGTTCTATTTCTCCTTGCATTATTTTCTACCCGTGACAGATGCTCATGGGGAGTCATACAGCGTCCAGCAATCGAATTTTGAGACGAACCATCAGTGTGCCATCTGAGGGACAGCTGCAAGACTACATCCCAGCAAAACCCCTAAACCTGGGTACGTCACTGCCCTGCTGCTACTGCGATTTTACAAGTACTGGGTTTCATATACAGGGAGTCTCTATGGTGTCTTTCATTTGGATTCAGTATGAAATAGGATGAATATTGGTTATATGATAAAAGGTATAAACTGGGACAGTTTTGTTTTATTCTTATATCTTTATGCCTTTGTGGTCTATTAATTTATGTTCAGTTGTTTATTTTTCAATGATACTTTTGTTTTAATATTTATAATTAGGATTTTTTTTTTTTTTATAATTTAACAATTTTCATTTAATACAGAAAAACACAATCTCTTTTCCATTTCACACCCTAAAGCCCACAACCAGTCCCCTCTACTTGTATACAACCAAGGTTAGTCACCTATATAATATATTATACAATGGTTAGTTCCGACAAAAAATATGGAGGAGAGGTGTTCTATGAGTGCCATTATCAGAGCATTACCGCACTCGGACATCTCACATTAGATGGTTCATTTTGCTTTATAGGTGTATGTAAAACCCACTAAACTAAGCACTCAGGAGTCAGCGATTCCCCCTGGATTAGACAAATCTCGGCAAAACATCTAAAGCTTTCTGTGACTTTTTGTTATAGGAACATAAAAAATCACCCCCAGAAACCCTGATTGGTCTACTTAGAATATATATGCGGAGTGTCAGGGTGCGGGTTAAATGGGCGAGCAGGAAGCAGGGAAAGACCAGGCAGGCAGGCAGGATCTTCGGGGAAACGTGGGTTTATTAACGGGAGACACAGGGCAAGCAGGAAGCGGGAAAGGCGACAAACTGACATCAACTAACATTAATGACAGACATTGGACAGGGCATGACGCAGACCGATAAAGAAAAGACGGGGCGAAATTACAAGGAACTGCTGGGCATGATTTGGGGAAGCACACATGGATAATCAGGGGGGCGTGGCACACACACGAGGACCATACGAGCCGGGCATGACAGAACCCCCCCCCCCCCCCCAAAGGCGCGCACTCTGGGCACGCTTCAGGGGAGGTGACGGAGACAAGACTGGGAATACGGGACCTGGAAGACAAGAACAGACCTGTTAACGGGGTACAGGGAACAGAACTGAAACACAGAACAGGCACTGGGACGGGAAGTAGGACAAGAGCTGGCACAGGACGGGAAACGCGGACAGACAGACAAAGAAGGGAGACACTGAGGGAACAGGCGGGACGAAAGGGCGATAGGAGGAAACAGAGGAGGAACACAGATGGGAGGAAACAGAGGAGGAACAAAGACAGGAAAGGCCGACAGGCGACAGGCAGCAATCGGAGGGGCCGCAGGCGACCGGGAGGCCGGAGCAGGAGGGGACCTCGGAGGGGCTGAGGGGGCAGGGCGAGGGACAGGCAAAGGCGACGAGGAGGAAGTCGGAGCACCAGGACAGGTGATGAGGGAGCTGAAGGGGACACAGGTGAAGGCAAAGAAGGAGGGGGAGCCGTAGCAGGCGACGGCAATGCCACAGCCGGCCTAGTCAACGTCTTCCGACGTGCTGGAGTGGGGGAACCCGCAGGCGACCGACGAGGAGTCGGAGGCGGGACAGAGGCAGGACGACGAGGTTTCGGAGGGGGACCTGCAGGCGACCGTTGACCTGGAGTCCCAGGACCCATAGGTGCCCCCCAAGCCCTGGCCAAGGCGAGCGAGTGCGAGCCAGGGGGCAGGGCGGGTGGGACCCTAACCCTGCGCCTGTGTCCTCTCCCCTTCTGGGACACAGATATGTGGGGATCAGGCCGGGGTCGACCTCGCCGTTGCGAGGGAGGGGAAGACACTTGGGAGATCCCCGGGGGGTCTCATTCAAGCTTGTCTACCTCCAAGGAGGGAGGAGCGGTGGTCGGGCTTTTTGGGACCTCCTCGGGGACTGGAGCTGGAAGGACTGGAGTCACAGGGGTTGCAGTCACAGGTGCAGGCAGAGGGGCCTCGGGCATAGCGGCTGCAGCAGGTGGTGGAAGTGGAGGCAGCGCCTTGGGCGTAGCGGCTGCAGCAGGCGGGTCATTCACCGGTGAGACAGGCAGGTCCCATGCAGGCGAGATGGGCATGGCCCCTTTAAGAGTCCCTTACTGCGCTGGCCCCTTTGTTGGCCAGCCATGCTGGCCGGTAGAAGTACTGTTCCAGGGGCAGCGGTAGCTCCGCAGCGGCTAGGCATGTTCACAGGAAGGGGGAAGCTGCCCGTGAAGGCAGCCTAGCGGTGGTGGTGACGTCGGAGGGGATTGGGCGTGCTTCCCGATATCCGGCAGGGAGAGAAGTGGGGACCAGCATGCGTGCCACCAGGAAGATCGTCGGGGCGTTCGCCGGCTTCCTTCTCTTCCTCCCCCGGCACACGGTCTGGGAGGGAGGCTGCGCACTGTCTGACAGGATGGACGGCGGGAGGACAGCCCCTGCGACGCGCAGCACAACCCACCGCTCCGTCCTGCGTTGGGCCAGCTGCCGGAAGTTTTCGCGCACCTCCTCCTCTCTTTGTTAGGTCCGTCATTCTCTCAGGGTGCAGGTTAAACGGGCGAGCAGGAAGCAGGGAAAGACCAGGCAGGCAGGATCTTAACGGCAGGGAGGGTTTATTAACGGGAGAGACAGGGCAAGCAGGAAGCGGGGAAGGCGACAAACTGACATCAACTAACATTAATGATGGACACTGGACAGGGCAAGACGTGGACTGATAAAAAATAGACGGGGCAAAATTACAAGGAACAGCTGGGCATGATTTGGGGAAGCACACGTGGATAATCAGGGGGCGTGGCACACACGAGGATCGTACGAGCCGGGCATGACAAGGAGAAACTAATATGTTTTTATAGCTTGTTAAGATAAAAAGGACAACAGCCACTGACTTGAGGGTCTGAGTCACGATATTCAAATAATGATGCAATAATCCCACAGTTGTTACTGGGTCAAGAAAACTATTCAGTTTATGGAAATCTACAAATTCGGGTAAGCGGTGACCTTGAAAATTACAAACGTCACTCAAAATTTTTGAAAAAAAGAGAAAAACGGAATTTTTTTTTTGCTAAAACTCGTCTTTATAACGACTGTACCTTCAGCATTTTTTTCTGCTTTTATGAGACTTAAGGACTACAAAGCAACCATATTATTTAACTTATTACATTTTTCATATAACAAAAATAAAAATAACATAAAATGTATGGATTGTATTTGCTAAAAATAATATTTTACATTAAATATTAACTTATGCACTAAAATACACAGAAATGATGAACCTTAAGTGTGCTCTGTTCGTTCAGAAATGAAAGATGAGAAAAAAAAATTAAAGTGGAGGTATAATTTGCAAAAGCATAGTAGCTCATTACATTAGCCACTTAAACTTTTGAAACCATGCAACTTAATGGTTCCAACTGTCTAAGTTGCTAATGGAAGCTGTTGGTAAATGTGCTTTAATTCAGCAGTAAAATATATTAATATACCCTCGTGGAGAAAAAAATTAAGCACCCTGAAAGGTTAATGACTGTATCTCAATGAATATAATATCAGATCAAATGGACAACAGAGTTGGCGGTATGGGCACACAGCTGGTCCCATGTCAGTAGGGTGTGGCAGCCCCACACCGGGTCTGGATGCATACCGTGTAGAAGTTGTTGTATCCTCTCCTGCAGCAAGTCAGCCCACAACTGTTATAACTGGCTCTTGAGGTCATGCAGATTGGCACTGGGTCTGAGTTGACGTCTGAGGTGATCCCACACATGTTTGATTGGGAAAAGATGGGGGGACCTGGCTGGACACGGGAGGACCTCAACATCATGCAGGCAGTCCATAGACACACATGCCGTGTGTGGACGGGCGTTGTCTTGTTGAAAGACTGTACCAGGGGGCTATTTCAAGAGGGGTAAGACATGTGGTTGCAGGACATCAGTGACGGGCCACTGTGCCGTCAGGGTCCCCCCCAGTCACTACCAGAAATGACCTGAAATCATGCCCTATGGCACTCCACACCTTGATGCCAGGAGTAACGTTGATGTGTGTCTCTACAACATTAGCAGGATTGATCCTCTCCCCTCAGTGCTGCCATACGCACACAGAATGGTCTTCCGTGTTAATGCAGAACCGAGATTCATTGCTGAACATGGTACGACGCCACTCGTCATCAGTCCGTGCCTCCCGGTTATGGCAGCACTCCAAACGCAGCCGTCTCTGCGCAGGCATTAATAGCAGCCTATGCCTGGGACAGTGAACCCGTAGTCCGGCTGATGCCAGTTGTTGAGACACGGTGTAGAATGACATGGGGTGTTGTAGAGAGTCCAATACCTGTGTCCGGATGGCAGCCGCAGATGTCATGGGGTTCTGCAATGCTTGACGCACAATACGGCGATCCTCCTTTGGTGTGGTCTATCTTGGATGATCTGAACCTTCACAACGTGTGGGTGTCTTTATGTGCCTGTTGGTTCCAACATCAGGTGACTGTGACATTTGCGTGTCCCACATGCCGGGCAATTGCACGATATGACCACCTGGCTTCCTGCAAACCCACAATGCGACCCCTGTCAAACTCCGTCAAGTGCTGGTAATGCTGTCTAATGCATCTCTGAGGCTTCCTCTGTGTCTGGTGACTAAACATGCCAGCTCCTTGCAAATCAAATCATTTGCATATCCATCGCACATGTACCAAGTTACATCCAAATCGGATCATTACCAATTACTGGGTGCTTAACTATTTTTTTGTCACTGAGTATATTTTGCAGATTATTATATGATGCAAAGTATTTGGGAGCAGGTGTTTGTGCTGCTTTGCACAGTTGGCTGATGGGAATTACTTTTTTTGCAGAGGCCTATAAATGTTGAAATAAATAATCAAGCAAAGTATTACTGAATTATTAGCATTTGCATATATATGTTACAATTGACTGTTGAATAAAAGCAATAACATATTTGTAGCCATTCAGTTGTACTCCTATATATCACGGCTGTGATTATCTTTGGCACTCGACCTATGGCAGCCATGATATATTGGAGTACAGCCACACTCCTCCTCGTGTATTATTGCTTAAATATATATGGAACACTGTCGACAGAGCAGCACCTCTCAAAGAAGTAAAGGATAAAATAATCCATGACATTATGGAAAAAAGTCATTAATTTATACATGTTGTCTCTGTCTTAAGATTTTTAGCACAAAGTATGCGTCTCTCCACATGGCATACATATTTTAAGAGGTCTCTAATGAGTCTAAGTATTCACCCCATTTCTTTGTATAAATGAGATTTCTTTGTATATATAACATCCTTTCAAATGCCACCACTTCAATCAACTCGGGTGTCCACTCCACAACCGAAGGCACCCCCTCCATCAGTCATCTCCTCAGTAAAATCTGCCTGCCTTTATAATACTAATTTGGATCCAGGTTCTAGTATGAATGTCTCCTCAAATTAATACTGAACCATCTCCCAGAATAAAGATTCTGGGGTTGAAAGGGATTTGTATATACAGTGTTTCACATAGATGATCACTTACTCTTAACCAGAATTCTAGAACCTTATCACAATACCATAATACATGTATTAAATAACCATCCTCCATCTTGCATCGCCAGTCATTCCAGTGATTTTCCCAAGCGCAATTTAAACTATCTAGTGGGGCTGCAGTAAAACCGATGTTTTAATTTCATGAAACATAATCGTATGTAGTTATTAAATTGCCCATGGGTGTGCATGTGTGAGTGAATGGTGTGTGAGTGTGCCCTGCGATGGGCTGGCCCCCCATCCTGGGTTGTTCCCTGCCTCGTGCTCATTGCTTTAGGGATAGGCTCCGGACCCCCCGCGACCCAGTAGGATAAGCGGTTTGGAAAATGGATGGATGGATGGATAATCGTATGTCCATTGACATTACTTTGATATTCTATCCCAGACTTCACTATCCATGGATAGATTCAAGTCTTTATCCCAAGTCTTTTTAAGTGCTGTTATGGCTTTAAGTCCCCCGTTCAAACTCATCATGGAATAGAATACTGTTACACACAGAGAGGCGAACGTGAGTGTACGGAACCAGTTTACCAACTGTGCAACGGCAGTAGTTAACAAACCCCAAACACCCCACAGGATACGAAAGACTTGACAAATATATTTATTTCGTTTACATTAAAACAGGAGTTTTGTGGTGGAGTAGAAGGTGCCGCTAAATCAAAAAACAAACAAAACTCACCCTACACCATCTTTTAATTGTTTAAATCCCAAATCTAGCTAACCAGGCTAACTGACCCTTTAAAACTTGCAATGGTTGGTGCCCGCCTACTTTACCTAGTAAAGGAGTTACCTAGTTACCGAGGAGGAGTGTGGCTGTACTCCAATATATCATGGCTGCCATAGGTCGAGTGCCAAAGTGTGACTAAATAGTTTATTTTCTATGGGAGAGTATGTAGGTGCATAAATTACCCCTCCACTCAACCACTGAACAATTAGCCCTAATATAATATAGTATAATATAATAAATATAATATAATATAAACACATCATTATAAACCCCAGCCTCCCAAGATATATCTCACTTTGCAATTCCACCACAGTCACATATGGCAGTACAAAGAACAATCTTAGCCCAAACAAAGCAAGCATATCATGCACAAGGGTGACAGTGCGGAACTGAACGCCGCCATTTTGCCACTCCAGTATATTCATATATGCCAAGCACCACCCCCGGTCCACTTCTAGTTGGACAAGGATGGTGTCAGTCATCATTATCTTGTCATCACCAGGGCAACACAGGACACACCTGAAAAACAAGCACACGTGCCCTCTACAGGCACATAACAACCTATGCCAAGGCCACATCTCCCTTCCCATAATATTTCAGCACCTTCTCCAACAGTGACGCCTGACTGGGGCCTGTTATATTAATCTTAATGGTCTCTACCAGCAGATGGTGCAGTTGTATGTTCCTGTAGAAATGAGATCTGGGGATTTCCAGCAGAAAGTGAACTTGCCAATACCTAATTTATCGTTTAACCAAATGCTTGAAGTTACATTTATGTATACATGCAAATTAAACAAGGAGTTTTGTCCCTGTATAAAGCCTACCTGATCAGGATGAATCAATGATGTAGTCACCTTATTTAATCGATTTGCCAAGATTTTTGAAAATATTTTAACATCAATTTGAATTAACAAAATCAGCCGATGGCTCCTATAATTCCATGGGTCTTTGCCTTTCTTAGGTACAAGGCTTACAGTGTCTCTGTATATACCTCTAAGAGCAGTGCACTAGTTATGTTGTATTTCTCTTAAACTCTGCAGTGAAACCATCTGGTCCTGGTAAGCAGAACATTAATTGTCTCGGACAGTTCCTCTACCATTATAGCTGCATCTAAAACCCTGTGGCTCCAAAAAGGTTCCAAGTTCCTCATCAGTGGCTTTAGCTGTTGGGCTGTATAATTCTTTAAAGAACTTTTAATTAATATCCTATGTTTTAGTTAATATCCTGTGTTGCAATCACCTGCAAACTCCCCTGTTGTGGACTTAGCAGGAATAGTAAAAACCAAATCCCTCTGGTTTATATACCTATCAAGAAGCTTGCCTTCTTTTCCACCCTACTCAAAAAAGGTTTGCTTTGCCCTGTATGAATTAAATTTCGCCCTGTGAGATAATACATTGTTATATTGATAATTTAATTGAACTACTTTCCTTAAACCATTTCATGAGAGCTATCTGTTCAGTTGCGCCTAATGAAATTCCTCAATATTTGGTGTCTTGTAATATAAATATATATATACACACACACACACACAGTATCTCACAAAAGTGAGGATACCCCTCACATTCTTATAAATATTTTATTATATCTTTTCATAGGACAACACTGAAGACTGACACTTTGATACAATGTAAAGTAGTCAGTGTACAGCTTGTATAACAGTGTAAAATTGCTGTCCCCTCAAAATAAACAAACACACAGCCATTCATTTTTAAACCGCTGGCAACAAAAGTGTGAGTACACCCCTAAGTGAAAATGTCCAAATTGTATCCAATTAGCCATTTTCCCTCCCCGGTGTCATGTGACTCATTAGTGTTACAAGTTCTCAGGTGTGAATGGGGAGCAGGTGTGTTAAACTTGGTGTTATTGCTTTGACACTCATACTGGTCACTGGAAGTTCAACATGGCACCTCATGGCAAAGAACTCTCTAAAGATCTGAAAAAAAATAATTGTTTCGTGCTTGAAGATGGCCTAGGCCATAAGTAGATTGCCAACACCTTGAAACTGAGCTGCAGCAGTTTAACAGGACAGATTCCACTCAGGACAGGCCTCGCCATGGTCAACAAAAGAAGTTGAGTCCTCGGCGTCATATTCAGAGGTTGTCTTTTAAAAATATGTCTGAGTGTCGCCAGCATTTATGCAGAGGTTGAAGGGGTGGGGGGGTCAGCCTGTTAGTGCTCAGACCACACACCGCACAGTGCATCAAATTGGTCTGCATGGCTGTCGTCCCAGAAGAAAGCCTCTTCTAAAGATGATGCACAAGAAAATCTGCGAACAGTTTGCTGAAGACAAGCAGACTAAGGATATGGAATACTGGATCCATGTCCTTTGGTCTGATGAGACCAATTTTATGCTCCTTATTTGGTTCAGATGGTGTTAAGCGTGTGTGGCAGCAACCAGGTGAGGAGTACAAAGGCAAGTATGTCTTGCCTACAGTCAAGCATGGTGGTCTGAATGTCATGGTTTGGGGCTGCATGAGTGCTGCCATCACTGGGGAGCTACAGTTCATTGAGGGAACCATGAATGCCAACATGTACTGTGACATACTGAAGCAGAGCATGATCCCCTTCCTTCGGAAACTGGGCCGCGGGGCAGTATTCCAACATAACAACCCCAAACACACCTCCAAGATGACCACTGCCTTGCTAAAGAAACTGAGGGTAAAGGTGCTGGACTGACCAAGCCTATTGAGCATCTGTGGGGCATCTTCAAACCGAAGATGGAGGAGCATAAGGTCTGTAACATCCACTAGCTCCGTGATATCATCATGCAGGAGTGGAAATGGATTCCAGTGGCAACCTGTGAAGCTCTAATGAACTCCATGGCCAAGAGAGTTAAGGCAGTGTTGGAAAATAATGGTGGCCACACAAAATATTGACACTTTGGGCACAGTTTGGACAATTTCACTTTGGTGAGATATTGTGTGTGTGTGTGTGTGTGTGTGTGTGTGTATGTGTGTGTGTGTGTGTATGTGTGTGTCTGTATATATATGTATACACACACACACAATGCCCTCCACAATTATTGGCACCAGTCTTCATCACCCACTCATGTACAAACACTGCTATTCATATGATAACCATACAATAATCTCACGGTTGTTACTGGGTCAAGAAAACATATGAAAACTCCCATAAACAAGAGCACATGGTCTGGGTTTTGTTTATACTGTTTGAGGAGCTGCAGTCTTTTATTTTGTGATGTGAGAGTTTTGCATTCCTGCTGCATTCCTGAGCTGTCTCAACCAGGGACCTTTGTAGCTCCTGGCCATTTTCATATGTAGCTTTCACATTACACAACAGGAACTGGGACCTTTATGCTAAATATGCATGGGAGATGGAAAAAGGTTATATGTTAATGTTCACACATAACACAGGTGAGGGGATGAGAGGCAGACTTCAATACACAACTCTACATATGCAATTAACTGTTATTAGTATTTAAAAGACCAAGCCATCAACTAACAGCTTCTATCAAGCAGGATCCTGAAAACCTCTGTTTAACAACTGTATTCAGACAGCTTTGGGTGTTTGCAGGTCTGGATAGCAAAGTTCTACTGGTATCCAGTCACCTCCACCAAACAGCAGATTTCATGGGTGTTTTACTTTGTCTAGATACTCCTGGATACACCAGTGCAGGCAGTGGCAGTTCTTGGTCGAGCCATAAGTACCTAGTGTGGGGTAGGGACTAAGAAAGGATTCTGGAACTGCCTCCAAGGAACTACATTAGGGCCGAGTTCTTGCAATGGGAACATGATGATGGTTACTGAAAAAGGCTCTGGTTCCTGAAACAAAAGTTCCTATGGTATGAAAGTGCCCACGGACCTTTCAATATGGAAACATTGACTCTTCTAGATTGAGGTCCAACACCTGAGGTCCTTAAATTCTTTTGAGTTGCTGCTATGTGGGTTGTAATTATCTTTAAAATGAGGCTTATCTTTAGAGTATGAACAGAAATAAGTTTACCTTGCATTTTATTAGTGGTGCACCAATATGGACATTTTGACTGATAACCAATGACTGCCTAACCTCTGAACTGCTGTCTGAGTGGGTCTGGGGTGGTGGGGGTGCCAGCTATGGAAAATAAAGTCACATATTTTTTTAAATTGTCCCAAGGAAAATGAAAGATCTGTTGGCTAGAGTTAATAATGAATGAAAGACATGCAGTGGACTACATACAATATTTGGGTCGGTACTTCTTCTAAGTAGAGCTGCCATCCATTATTGCCTCCTAAAGATTTTACAGGATTGTCCCATATTGTAAAGCTAATTGATGTCCCCTTTAGAACCAATACTGAACTCAATTTGTGCCATTTTTTCAGACTGCATGATCGATGGTCCTCCCTCCCCCCCACCCTGATCGGCAAATTTTATTTTGGAGAACTGGGAAGGGGGTGGTGGCGTCCCTGATTTCTTTAGACTGAAAGAGCCAGCCCTACTTCAAGTGGTGAATCTCTTGTCCTACACTACGGGAAATGATTGATAATCTAATGCAGCAATCCCCAATATTTTAGTAGTTATGTATTTAGCTCTGGTACTGATAGCTTTTAATATTATGTAAGGGTTAATGCATTGGACTTGCATGCCAGTAAGTCATTTTGATATTACATCAATGACCAAAGGTCTTGGTCCTCAGCCTTTCTATCTATTTGATTTGAAGCAGTTTTGTTGTTTTTATTGTTTTTTTTTTATTGCTACTTGTGGTTTACCTCTGAAATTTTGAGTAACTGAGTTAAAGATAGGGCTGCTTGATATGATATTGTGATATGTGAAATTTCTGCAAGGTAACATTGTGATATTTATAACATTGAAGGAGATGAAGTTACCTGAAATAGAACTTATCTACCAAGAGATTATGTTAAATAATTTTATGGAGTTGCTGCAAGTGTCGGCAAATGTGATGTGATTATAGAGCATGTGCACGATATGTCGTGCTAGTCAAAGATTATAACCGTGCATCAATTTACTGATTTGCCTGACTGGTACTGTGTGTGGTTGTGGAAAATTTAATCTACCACCTTTTCACTAATCAGATTCAGGAATTCAATAGTTCCACAGTATAATAAAGTTTAAATATTGGTCAGCAATATTGGCCAAGATTGACGCATCAAACTGACATATTGTGCATCTCTACATTTAATAAGAATGTCCCTCACTGTACTCTGGTGAATACTTTTTTTTTTGCAGTTTTCTATGTGAAAGACGTTCCAAGCATGTTGCTTCCTTGGTACTTAAATTTAACAGTACAGGCTGTTCATTGCATTTGAAAAGTCAACCAGGGTGGTGTCTAATTACTGCTATTGCTAAAGTCGAGTCACATCATTTCTTCAGTGAGCTCATAATTAATAAGCATGGAAAACATGGTAATGAATGTCATCATTAAAGCTTCCAACATAGCAAGTATGATTTTGAAGGAAAGTTGCATCATCAGATCTGTGTGATCTAGGTAAGTCAGAGGCAAGGGTGTAGAAAGTCTGTTCTTTTCTAGTGAAAGGAATATGTTTGACTGGTTACTGGTCAGGATTTTCTACATTCCGATGTATGCATAGGAGAAGCATGAGGTAGGTAAAGCAGGGCAGCAAGAAAAATTGAAATGAAAGCCTAAACCTGCTTTTTGTCCAGGTAATGATCTATGATTGGAAAGACCATGAATTCAGGATTTAGGAAAACTTGACATTTGATAGGTAAGGGACCCGTTTTATACCTGAACTCTTTAGTATTTTGCATTCAACTCCTTTTTTGATCCAGTTTACTGGGAAACACTTTTGCTTTGATCATTTTATCATATTCTTTTTGTCCTTTGCTTTTGATACATTTTATTTTACTTTGGTGCTTATTATGAAGCAAACATTTTGATACCTTTACGTATCTTGATAGATTTGTGGAACTGTTTTTCATTTAATATTGTGTTGCTTACTCTTCATATAACACTACTATTTTTATTACTTATTTACAGTTTAACTTGGAACTACAAAGCCAGCCTTCTGTAGTGTTTACGGTGAGGTTTCAGTATCAAATTTTAGGATAGTTGGCCTAAGATTCTAGAATTCCGTATCTATGGTTGAAGTTCAACACTTAGACATGCTGAACGTGAAACACTACCACAAAGATATTATATCTACAGAATCTTGTCAACCCGTTTTACTTTGGAGCGCTTAGGGGATTGTGCTGTGAGTATTGTTCTCTTGGTTATGTAATTGTTAAAACAGTTGACTTGCCTTTTGGAGATTATTTAGTCGTACTGTAAAATGATACAAGGGACATGGTGTTTTGCTCATAGGTGCTTTAAATACCAGTTCCAGCCTGTATTTTGCATGTTTTGTTTGGGTACTATTGGATGTCATTTATTGGGCTTAGCATGCTCAGTGAATTTTTGGGACAATATAGATGTAGGCTAATGGCATGTAGGGCACACTTACACCTTTGTTCTCAAATAGCATAAATAAAAATAAATTCTGTTACTCGATATATTAATCAGTAAATGTTTTTCTTATTACATATCTCCTGCAATTTCAAGCTATTCAGATAACTGCAAGTTAAGATCCAGTTATACATATGCTCATGTTCACTGGCGACCATTTTGAAAGCTCAAATAAAAAACTTTACTCAGCAGAGGTTGATTTTTTTGGAATATTTTTAATTTTTTTTTTTTTTGGGGGGGGGGGGGGCCGCGGATTAATGTTAATAATTAATTGAACAATGTAATGTAAAATTGAGTGAATAATGTTTAAAATTGTGTATAGTGTAATTACAAACTTGACATTGAGAAATAGTTACAGCTCAATTAAAATATTGTTTTAGAGACATTCCAAGGGCTCAACAGAACATAACAGAGGCTTAGGTTTTCACTGTGTCAATGTCATAATGTGCATTCCAAAGATTTTTTTTATTCATCTGTATATAAATGAGGTGGGCAGCCCTAACCCTTTTTCTAAAGTGCTATTAGCCAGGGGGACTTGTGATCTGTATTCCATTACCTTGGCCTTGCTTGGATGAGAAGAAATGCTAGTTGACGTTCAAGTTCAAGTAATGCTAAGTTAACAATACATGACTTTCCAAGTCATCAGATCGCTATCTCCTTCATGTGTATGGGGTTCCATTTGTGCCAAAAACATGTCTATTTTCAGCTCACTGTCCATTTTGACTGAACATGTAACAAAACATTTGTCTGTGTCTATTCAACTTTGAAATGTACTTCAACTGTAACAGATGACACGAACATTGTCTATGTTGATTGTGCACCTGACAAAACAGTTCAATTTGAACTTGAATTTACTACTAACATAACACTAATTGCATTACTAATATGAGTGTCAACTACCAATTCTTCTCATCCAAGCAAGGCCAAGGTAATGGAGCGCAGATCAGCAATAGTGCTTTATAAAAAGGGTTAGGACTGCCCACATCATTTACATACAGATGTTGGCCACTTGTACTCTGATAGCCAGTACCCATAACTAATAAGGATAGGGGCATGGATGGACTGGTAATGTGGGAGCCTGATCTGATGACTGTGGACCTGCTGAAGGCTGCCACAGCCTCCACTCTAGTCTCCTTACATGTACATATTTCCCTCCGCAGTACCTGAATGTCATCATAAAGGGCAGTCCCTCCCTCTCTGAAAGACAGAGATTTGGTGGAGCTGGTTCTTAGACTGCTTCACATCTGGCATAAGGCCAGAAGAACATCTGAAAATACCTGGAGTGTCACCTTTAGCCTTCCACCCCCCATATGCCCTTCTAGCCATGGTCTGCCCTAGCTCCCCCTAGCACTAACTTTAAAGAACAGTGGATTTGTATCAAATATGTGTTAAAAAATGTAAGAAGATGACCAAATAACTTTCAGAAGCTGTTCTGATATTGCATATTTCTGCAGGTGTGTCACAGTGAGTATGAGGTAGGCTGTCATGCTAATACAGGCTAGATGTTGGGCCTGGAGATGGCTTATTCGCACAAACTCTACCACAGTTATGTGGGGGCGAATAGCTTTACAGTTGTTAACTGGGGAGGATCTGCATTGTTCCTTCTGAATTCTACATTTGTCCATTGGGTGGAGCCTCTTCTCCATGATCCCCACTATAAGGACCACCGCCATGTCTGGCAGTCTATAGTCTGGAAGTAAAATTAGACATTGGTACTCCTGGGAGGGGAGGCATATTAGGTCTGTTATGTCTTAGGCCTTAGGCAGGAAGAGATTGTTTTGAATATTGTGTGGATTAAAACTTCCAAACTACAAAGGCAGGAAGAGATTTGAAAATGGCAAGAAAAGCACAGCCAAGACACAAACTGCGTGCAAACATTGTAAAACACTGTTTACATACACAACTATCACAACAAACATACTTAAGCATGTCAACTGGCAGTGAGCTCAATTCACCACCGCCAGAGCGGAAATTATTAAAAGGCCAAACCACGCTAAAAAGCTGCACATACAAGCCTTAGTTTATTTGGTAACGCTTTATATTAAGTGCACCTATATAATGCATTCATTATGCATTTATAGAACATTCAGTCCACCTTCATAATACATTCATAGAACATTCATAAGCAGCATGCAAGTACACTTTAACATCCTAATATCCCTTAACAGCTTTAATATACATTAATAACAAGCATTACATGATTATACAATTATGTTTGTTATATAATGTTTGTTATTAATGTATATTACAGCTGTTAAGGGATGTTAAGGTATACATACATGATGTTTATGAATAATTTATGAATACTTAATGAATACATTATTTAGGTGTACTGAACATTTTATGAATGTAATATAAAAGCATTATGAAGGTGCAGTTAATGTAAATGTTACCGTTTGAAGGTTTTTTTATTTTATTTAATATTTTGCACAGTTTACAATGATAAAGGAATATTTTTTTAAATAAATTTGTCTGCAGCTCATTCTGTTAAAAAAAAAAAAATCATGAGAAAATCATATCGTGAACGCAGAATCGTGAATCGGATCAAAACGTGAATTGAGTATATCATTACTTAGTATTAGTTCATTCAAATTTTATTGTCTAACAGTCAATGCGTACTGTGGTCACTGGGTGCCTCTGCTATTGGGTTCACCATAATCCAAATTTCACAAAACATTGATAAAATTGATTGTAAAGTCACTGTAGCTGGATTGGATTATGACCTCATTATGTCTGGATTATTAGTTCAGTTTCCACTGTAGCTCAGTATATGCAGTTTTTTCACTTTGTTCACTTTGAGGAAGGACATTTCATTTAGGGTGATTTGTGTCTCTAAATGTCTATTGGTGCACGTCTGCAGTTTAACTGACTATCCTGTCTAGGTGCTATCTTGCAATATATCCTGTGCTTCCTGGAAGTTCATCAGGTTTGCTGCCAGTCAGAACTGGATAACTGATTATGAAAAATGTGATGGCTAGAAGATCTGCTAGAAGTTTTCTCTCTATTTGACTATCCCTGCCGGCCCCTGGAGGATGGGCTCCCCCTTTGAGTCTGGTCCATCCCAAGGTTTCTTCCTTCTAGGGAGTTTTTCCTTGCCACTGTCGCCTATGGCTTACTCACTGGGGGCTTTGGGTGAGGATGCTGTAAAGCGCTTTGAGACAATGTAATGTTGTGATAATGCGCTATATAAAAACAAATTTGTTGTTGTTGTTGATAACCACTGGCATTATGAACTGGCATTTGAGATTGTTTGATTTTATAGTGATGTCTGCATTTTTCCATTATTTAATCTCATCCTAATTTTATTGTAGAAGGATCAGCTGAGCGATCACCCAGAAGACAGAGCATATCAGGACTGGAAAGTGCAGAAAAGAAAAATTCAATGGAAGGATTCATCTCCTCTCCTTTCAAAGTCCCAGTTAGTGCCACCATTCTGCATTGTATTGAGGCCATGTTATGATGAATAAAACCATACTTTTTTCTAGAACAGTGATTCTCAACCCATGGCTTACGACCCAAATTTTGGTCGCAGCAAGTTTTGAAATGGTTGCGAGGCAGAGGTACAAATATAAGTATTTTAAAACCTGCAAGCTCCTATGTTTATCAGATTTTCCAGCCCCAGTCTTAGAATTAACCTATATAAACTGTTCTTGGGTTTGCAAATTCTTAGTGCAAAACTAGTGAACTAATCCAAAAAGTCAAATCACAGATGCTAAATTTAAAATTCACTGGCACATCCAATCAGATTTGTGTGATAGACATTGATTGGTGTAAATTGCAGAGTGCACCACATACTTGATCATAGCATTAATTTAATCCTATACTTGATATAGGGTTGCAACTAAGCTGGTATGGTAAAAACTGGGTCACGGTGTAAAAAAAGGTTGAAAACCACTGTTCTAGAATATGACTTTTAATACAAAAACACATCGGTTTTCATTGACACCAATGTTACACATGACTTTCAGAGTTAAATGCAGTCCTTGGCAGCTTTTCATGAAAAGAAAAAGGAGATAATGCTATATGCTAAATATTTTTGTAAATATTTACAAATACTTATTGCAAATGGTATGAACAGTGCTGCTGAAATGTACAGCTTTATGCCCATTTAATATTTGTACATAATTTTTTTTCTCAACGGGCACCTTGACATTACATATTATGAATGAAGCGGGACTTTGTTTAGCTGTTTCTTGTATTTACTGTATTTTTGTCTATATAGCTTTAGCCCCGTTTGCTACAAGTCAAATTCCATGAGCATGATTTCTGCTTCATGCATGATTCTGAGCAATATAGAACCAAAATGTCATTGTTATCTTTACTTCTTTAATCATTACTTGGAGAGCCTAAAGTCTCCTGGTTCTCACCTAGCTAAGATGGCAGCATGAAAGCCTTTGTTCTTATTCATAAATTGCTGGATTGGTTAAAGCTCACACATTCTAGCTATATAATGTCTTTTCTGCTGTATGTTATAGGGTTTTTTCAGCAAACGTTTGAAAGGATCCTTCAAGAGGACAGAGAGTCAGTCTAAACTGGACAAGAGCTCAAGCATTCGGCTCCCTTCTTTGAGAATCATTGATAATGACAAGTAAGACATTGTGTTTTGTGAGACTAGGATTGTTTACTGGGTTACACTGAAAATTTTATACTGTTTACTAATCGACAGTTCTGTACTAATAATATTATCTTTTGTATTAATCTGTAGCTTTGTGGATTTGTAACTATGCTAGTTAGAACTCTGTGCTTGTGATCCGAATCCCAGTCTTGGCGGAGTGATTTTGCTCTTGGGGATTGATGCTCAAAATGTGGTCTGCACTTTGTTTCGCGCTATTCTATATATACAGGGTGCTCAGAGTAATTTACTGATTAATTTGATCATTAAATGAGTAATTATTTATATACAATATATTTCAATCATTTTAATGTTTAATATATAAACATATACACGTATATGAACATGTAAATATTATTAATTAATTAATGTCATTGTTATTATGTACCATGTTAAGCAGCTAAGCAACAGAACTAGCCTTTATTTTAGGGGCAATTATCTTAAGATTCAAGGATTGTGGAAAGTATATCAAGCTAAATAACATCAAAGTGATGACTAGGATATTGACTAGGCCAGGGGTAGCCAGTCTTATCCACAAAGGGCCAGTGTGTATGCAGGTATCTCAGCTGAGGTTGTTTTTGAATGAGATGCTTTTGAATGAGTAGATGTATATAGCATGCCCTGCCCCCCACATTCTGTTAATCATTTTCATTCAGAGAGTACAAGCTTACAGTGAAGGTTTGGTGCACGTCTTCCTCCTCATTGTGGTTCTGTTTTGGTTTTGACACTGGTGCAGTTAACTTTGATTTATGTGTTGCCCTAGGACTCGAGGCCTGTCGAAACTGAACGATTCACACCCTGACTCGCTCCTTAATCCAGAAAGTGCAGTTGAGATTTTGGACCTGACCAGAGAGGAGGATGTCATGATTAAGCCCTTGCACAGCAGCATTCTGGGTGAAGAGTTTTGCTTTGAGGTAACTGACACTACACTGCTTTAAAATAGTAATAAATCACTGCATGACACTCACAAAATGATAACCAGTTATCATTAGTTGCATAGTCTAAAAACAATCCATCACTACATGTATTATTTGGAGTACAGGCCGCTTGACCCTTTAGGATAACCTAAAAGCAATCGGCCAAAAGTTTTTTTTTTTTTTTTTTTTTTTTTTTTGAGTTGCTAACTGTGTTTGGAACATTCAGATGACGTAAAAATTATCTTTTGTTGGAATAAGTTATTCCTCTGAAAATATTGATAAGCCTTCTTCACTAATGCTTTAAAGTTCAAGTTCCGTTGTGGACCCTACTAGTGTATAAGTAGCTAATAGCAATCTCAGTTGGTATGGTTCTTTTCATGGCAGTGAATATGATATTTGCCTTAAGGAGTTCATTTTGAACACAAAGGTTAAAGTCTAAAATCTGAAGCTGACCAAGGCCTTGGTTTTTGGTATGTATATTGGTATATGCTATTTTGTAGTGAATTTCACCATTAAGAATTCTTTGGATATATGTACTGTTTGCTTTTTCTTGACATAGTTAAGTATTCCATTCAATTTATTTTTTATATAGCACCTTTCACAACAATCCGGACAAGGCACTTTACATGAGTATGTTATATATACCTACATCATTTATTCAGAACAATCCAAAAACAGGGAAATACAAAGAAAGGGAAGACAAAGCAAAGAAAGAAAGAAAACCAGGTGACAACAGAGGAGAGAAAGAGTGGGCTTGCTTGCTAAAAGAGCAAAGCCAAAGTACATCAATGTGTCAGTACTCTACGCCAGCCTGTGTACGATGGGAGATTGAAGGCTGTACCCATGATAATTATAGTTTGTAAATTGTACCCACAATGTCACACTTCCATGGGACTTAACCAGCACTTCAGCTCAGATGGTGCCTCCCAGCAAACATTAGTGTATTATATAACATTCTATGGCTGGGATGCACCAACATGGATTAAATTAATCCTGGTGTAGACACAATCTAGGGTTAGTAAATATAGCTTTAAACTGATGTTTATAGAATCAGAGATGCATTGCACGTCTTAATTTTAATCCTGGATTAGTTAAACCAGTTTAACCCATGTTTAAAATAGGATTAATTCTAGTTCAGTGTCTGCCATGATGGATTAGTTAATTTTTTAGTTTTTGAGGGATCAATTGCGATCTAAACAGGAGACAGCCTGTTTTTTATATTTTACTTATATGACCTGCACCATATTCATAATTCTTATTAAATGTTTCCAACAGATCGATCTTTCGTTTTCCACAGAATAAAAAATGGTGTAATGTTATCCTGGAAATAAGCGCTTGCAAGTTTCACCGCCAGCACCAGCAATATTAGATTAAAGTATCCAGCTTTATACTAGGTTTAAATTCTCTGGTGCAACAGACTTGAATTTACTCTAGGTTTAGGTTAAAGAAGGATTGATTGTAAACTATATATATGCAAACTAGGTTTAAAGTTTGGTGCAACATGATAAGCAGTTAAATCTTGATTTAATCCAATGTAAAAATTATATCATGTTGGTGCAACCCAGCCTAAATTTTGGAGGATTGGGATACATTGGAGAGTAAAGCTGTACCCAATAGCATAACTCCACACGTGCGGATGGTGCCTAGCAAGCTGGAGTGCTGTTTTACCCCCTTGGTGGTGTGATTACATGGGTATGGCCTACAGCCTATTGGGATTTGCATTGAGAATTGCATCACTGATGGACTTTGACCACAGTTTGCACCCAACATTTACAAAAGCATGATTCTTTAGATTTAGCTCTTTGGGAAGGAGACAGTTCCTGCGTTTTTTTTCTCATGACCATTCTTATTTTATTATTCTTATGTTTTTTTTATATTTAGGTGACTTACTCTAGTGGGAGCAAATGTTTCAGCTGCCCGTCAGCAGCTGAGCGGGACAGATGGATAGAAGACTTAAAGCGAACGGTGCATCCTAACAAGGTGCATCCTGTCATTATTCAAAACTTACTTTAAAAACAATACTTTAAATATGGTGGAATCCATAGCAGTTTAATGAATTGTAGTTAGGAGCTGACTGCTCATTGCCAGCTTCTACCTCTCCTTATTACAAACTGACTGTTACCTATTGGTGTGCTTTTCTGTTTCAAAACTATACATATTACTTTGGTATATTTTATAATCATACAGAGACGTAAAAATATAATGGAGATTAACTCCATTCCTCCATTTCCTACTACAGGACAACTGCAGACGAACTGAGAATTTGCTTCAGCTTTGGATTATTGAGGCCAAGGATTTCCCGGCCAAAAAAAAGTACTTTTGTGAGGTGTGCTTGGATGATGTCCTTTATGCCCGCACTACCAGCAAGGCAAAATCTGGAAACCTTTTTTGGGGGGAGTATTTTGAGTTTTCCAGCCTTCCAAATGTTTCCAGTCTTACTGTCCACATCTACAAGGATATCGATAAAAAGAAGGATAAAAATAACTATGTGGGCCTGGTTAATATTCCAACTGGGGGCATTAAAGGTAGATCTTTCACAGAGAAGTGGTACCCTGTCAGTACTCCTACAGCAAGCAAGGGGAAGGTGGGGGGGCCTACGATCCGCATCAGGTTGCGCTTTCAGGGTGTCCCCATCCTGCCAATGGAGCAGTACAAGCAGTTTGCAGAGTTCATCACCAATAATTACAGTATGCTCTGCTCTGTATTGGAGCCTGTAATTAGTGTGAGAAGCAAGGAAGAAATGGCTTCTGCCCTGGTCCACATCCTTCAGAGCACAGGGAAAGCTAAGGTAAGCTAAGGCTTAATTTTAAACATGTCTCAGCTGTCCTGACTGTCCATACAGATGTAGTTGTTGATAGTATTTAAAAGGCCAGATCGTGTGGTAGCATTAGCTCAGAAATAGGGATATTTGCTGAAACTATAGTATTGTCAAATAAGCTTCTGTGTGAAGTCTTTAAACTGCTTCAACAAATCAGTTTAAATGCCTCTACTGTAGGCAGAACATCAGTTTTCAAGGTGTTTAGAAAGCATAGTTACTTTGTATGCATGGACTGTTGATAACTGTTTTCTTAATGACCTTCTACTTGCTGCTGTTTTCACAAGTGTAATTGTCTGTAGCATATACATCTATAAAAGTTAAGCTAGAAGAGCAGGATACAGAAGTGTGTATGGGATTTTTCACGTCTTGAGAATTTACTGCAGCCCAGTTGTTGAAAATTTCATATTCACCGTAAATATTAAAATTAAAATTACAATCAGATTAAAGCATTCAACGGTTGAATGCTTTAATCTGATTGTAATTTTAATTTAAAATTTTAATATTTACGGTGAATATGAAACTTTCAACAACTGGGCTGCAGCAGTATTAGTTAGCCTAGTGTACCAACTTAAAGGCTACACATGACATTTCTCACTAGCGAGGTAATAACAGCGCTGCATCTTAAAGCAGACTTACAGTTTAGAGACGGTGCTTCAGAACACTGTTGAGAGACACACAGAGGTAGCCTAATTCATACAAGCTCTCTCTCTCTTTCTCTGTGTCTCTGTCTCTCTCGCTCTCTTTCTAATAACTTCATTATTAACTGCATTAGTCTGCTATCAACGGCTCAAGCCTCCATTGCCAGCTTTAAAATGACGTTTTGGAACTAGCAAAAGAGTCGTTGGATGAGATGCGGAAGAAATAATCCTACTCACAATGGCGATTTAAGTAGAAAAACCGGACGAATCCCTTGAAATATATCATCTGATCGATGTCTTGAGGTGTGGCAACTGTAGTATGAGCGGAATAATTGACTCCGGACCGTTGAATTATTAGAAAATAATGCACACCCGAGGTGTAACGGCCACTCCGCTTCGCGTCGTGGCCGCATTACCACCTCGGGTGTGCATTATTTTCTAGTAATTCAACGGCCCGTCGTCAATTATTCCTTACATATTCAACAGAAAAAACATAATGCACCTTTTTATTTGTACACTGCTGGAATGAGGCAATGATTTGCTTAATGCTTTGTGGATGCCTAAAAGTAATTAAACATAATATTGACTGAAAAATAAGGGTGTTTCAAGGGGCTGGTCATGGATGTATGTGCAACTTTGTTTTTTTTGGGGGGGGTATAGGGTGTCATATACACAGAAAAATACTAATAAATAATCTGTCTTATGGAATATAGATTGTAACTCTTGTTGTTGTTAGTCATCGGACTTGAAATTTAACGATCTGTTTCTTATGTCCCAAGAAAATTTACAGAGAAACTTCAACTTAAACCACATGTGCCTGGCACAAACTTTGTTTTCTGATATATAGATTTTTCCTGTGCTTTTGCTTGAAGAATAGAGCTGGGTGATAAAACAATAATCACGATATAATTTCCCGCGATATCGATGCCAAATGCTCAATAAAAATTTCATATAATTTTAGACGCAACATGCTGCTGGCTACAGACTTTGCATCACAAAATGAGCTCTTTCTCTGACTACTTGTCAGAACACCAAAACAGAATGCAATAGGGCAGGTAGGCAGACAACAGACGTTTTGTCACGTCGACTTTAATGTCGAACCACTTCTTTTTAATTTCGGCCACCGTGCGAATAGATAAAAACACTTTTAACTGACTCCACCACGTTCTGCCGCTCCGTCAACTTTAGTGCTGATGGCACTAATTAAACCACCAAATATCACTTTTCTTTTCTCGATTTCTGTTAACGTGACCTCCACTTCAAACTCGCTGAAGTACTTATTTTTCCCCACGTGGTGTATCCATTGTTGTTTAAGAAAAACAGAACAAAGCGGGTTTTTATACAGATTTACATATGCAAATATGCTTAATCATGGGCGGGTCGGGGAGGGGGGGGGTGGCTGTGGGCTCGTTCACGTACATAAAATTTTGCGCTCATTGGCATTTATAAAGGGAATGTGCGTCGATCTGTGCTTACGCAAAGTTTTATGCATCTGGATTTTTTTTTTGCTTACGTACATTCCTAGTTTTAATGTGAATTCTACGCACGTCGTTATACATGAGGCCCCTGGACTTTTACTCTCTGAACCTAAATTATCTAACTCTGGTAATAATCCACAGAGAATTAAGAAAAGGTAGGAAAAATGGAGGCTGCAGCATTCCGACGGCTAAAATACCTTTTATGCTATTTGGTACACGTAGCGCTTTTAATTTTTAGCAGGTTTTCAGCTCTTTTTTGAACAGAGAGCTCCATAAAGTGGGGACAGAAAATATAGCATGTTCCAGAAGCATCATTTTGGCACATGTTTGTTAAGTTCTGTCGATAAAGTATAGTTTATAACTAGGATTAACAGGTTTCTTCGGTTTTAATTCCGGAGTAAAAATCATCATTTAAACAGGAGAGAAATGATGACCTGACATTAATCACGATAATTATCGATATCGACTGATATGAATTTTATAATCGTGATGACATTTTTGGTCATATTGTCCAGCTCTATTGAAGAATTACTATTATTTTGTACCGTGGGGTGTGTGTCTGCCTATGGAGCCTCAGCGTGTGAAGCTGAGCTGCTGGGGTAGCATTATTTTCTGCTGCGAAACTCCTTTACTCCAGTTTACCCATTTTCATTAGGACTTTCTCACTGAGCTGATCATGTCTGAGGCAGCCACCTGGGTGCACCATGATGTGCTCATCTTCAAGGAGAACACACTGGCTACCAAAGCTGTTGAGCAGTACTTGAAGTTGGTAGCCCAGAAGTACCTACACCATGCCCTAGGTGAGCCCGCAAATGCCACCATTTCAGGAGACAACCCAGTTTGCCTAATGTACAGGTGTTGTCATTCATCGCCTGGACCACTCCCTGTGTTCTGCCATTTTCAGGGGAATTTATAAAAGCACTGTATGAGTCTGATGAGAACTGTGAAGTGGACCCCAGCAAATACACAAGCTCTGACCTTCGGGAGCACCAAAGCAATCTGAAGATGTGCTGTGAGCTGGCCTTCTGCAAGATCATAGGCTCATATTGGTGAGAGCAATCTGCCCTTCTGCCTTTCTCATTCGTTTACTCATAATCCTAGCTAACAGGAAATGTTCCTAGAACTTTAGCTAAAATTATTTAAAGGTTTTCTCAAAGCTGGCAGAGAATGTTACTACTGTAATGTTAATGGAATATTATTTCAACATTTTACATTTTAACAGTCTCTGTTAATGTTAGCATGGTGGCATTATTACCTGAACTTCCTTTTATCATAATTATTATTGAAGAATATTGTTTTATTAAAATTTTATTTTATTTTAAAATAATATTCAGTTTATTATCTTATTGTAACCATATTTACAATTACTTTTTTATGTTGTATTGCTACCTCATTGCACAACCAAACTGCCTTTTATCCATATTGGGTTTACTGTGCTGTTTGTGCCCATTGGTGTCAGTTGTCCTCTGTTTTTGCACTGTCCTGCAATGTTTGCATAGTTTTTGCAAACTATGAAATCTACATTGTTAGGCTGTTATGCATTAGCCTTGTGTTAATTTATATAGCACCTCGATCCAAGAGAAACATAGTTTCGTATTTAACTGTACTGTACTCAGCTGTGCATGGTTAAAAATAACATTAAATGCCTACTTGACTTGGCTTGACTTTTAAATGTACTATAGGTGTGTACTGCGAACCCGCCCCCCAGCTTTACATCCACAACCTTAGAATTATAAAGCAAGAGTGTTATCCACTGCTCTACCCTTTATTTGTTTTCTACATTATTATTGTTAGTTGTAGTTTAAATAGAGAGATAATGTTCTGGGAAAATCAGGAAAACTGGACATTTTGAATATTTTCCATACCTTCAATTGTAACATTTGGCCAGTGTTCCTAGAACAAAAAAATGTTAGCTGGGATGAGTGTGCCTCAACCTGTGCCGTGGCCTCTATCCTCAGTGTTTTTCCACGGGAGCTTAAGGAGGTCTTTTCAGCATGGACGGAACGCTGCTGTTCCCTCGGGAGACCGGGCATCAGCAAGCACCTTATCAGCTCCTCACTTTTCCTGCGGTTCCTCTGCCCTGCTATCATGTCGCCATCACTCTTTAGCCTCACGCAGGAATACCCAGACAACCGCACTTCCATAACACTGACCCTCATCGCAAAAGTCATTCAGAACCTGGCGAACTTCACTAAGTATGTTTTCAGATCTAACCAGAAAACGTAACAGGTTCTGAAATGCTTGTTGTATAACATTACTGGTAAAGGTAATTAAGGAGTAGACCCTAGGACATTTGAGTATCCTAACTGCTTAACTGCTATGGATATATAAAAAAATGAATAAAACTTTAACATCTCCGCCTCCTTAATCTGCTGTAGTAGTTGAGATAATGGATTTTGTACAGCAGTGGTTTGTACAGGCTTTAATGTAGTTTTGCTGCTTATCCCTGAATTTAATCTTTTGTATGAACAATGCCCCATTTATTTTTCCGCTCCATGTAGATTTGGCAACAAAGAAGAGTATATGACTTTCATGAATGACTTCTTGGAGAAGGAATGGGCCACCATGAATCACTTCCTGAATGAGATCTCCAACCCGGACAACATCTCCAGCACTACAAGCTTTGAAAGCTACATTGACCTGGGCCGCGAGCTTTCAGCCTTGCATTCTCTCCTTTGGGAGGTAGTGCCACAGTTAGACAAGGTATCTAGGCCATAGTCGCTCATACAGTAGAGTTCAGTTGATGATAATATGTGAGTGACTGTGTTTAATGTTGCTTATTCCACTACTGAATTAAGTGATTAAGTGTTTCAGTAATTAACAAACTCATCTTGCTTATTTATAGTTGTAGTGGACAGCAGTTTTTACCATGTTAAATAATTTACAGTTGGATATTTTAACAGCTAAGTTTTAGCATCTTTTTGAGTATATAGTACTGTATGTTAAATGAATATGCTATGTTAAGTGAGTTTTAGTAAAGTTAAGCAATGTTCTTGGAGGGGCTATATCTAAGAGATTCCATCTTGAACCAGGGTGATGTTTCCCTTCCTGCAGAAGACGCTGGCCAAGCTTGGTCCGTTGCCCCAGATATTGAGTCACATCAGCCAGTGTGTGTCCAGCCCCACGCCAGTCTCACTGCAACTGCACCATACCCAGAACCACAGCTCCTCCGTAAACATCAGCAGCAGTATTTCCCTCAGCCTGCAGAAGATAGATGAAGATCCTACCAGCAGGTAGGAACTATGTATCCCATTTAGGGCTGTCAGTCCATTTAAAGAGACAACTAATTGCACAATTTTCATCAATTTAATCTGGATTAATCAAACCTAACATTAAAACTAAAACTAAATATTTGCACATCAAACCCCCAACTTAATGTAAAATCAACGCATAGGAAGTATATTTTAACATTTAACAGTGTAACATAAACTTGTCATACAGATATTCATTTCCAACAGAAATACTACTTGCAGACAAGTAGAAGCTGAATTTCAATGCTTTCAAAAAGACGAACGATGAACATGTGGAATAAGAAAGGAGAGGGCATTGTATTGTAATGCTGTCAAAGGATTCATTTTTTTAAATCGCAACTAATCATACAGCCTGGTGATAAATTGCATAGACAATCATGTTGCAATACCATCCAAAAATGATGATATAGTCTGTACTGTATATTTAATATAGAAATATTTAATTACAAATAAATCTCTCAAAATAGACACACCAATAAACTATGCCGATATCCGAGTTACATTTCTCAACTAAATCAGCTACAGCAGAAGTGTTTCACTCCACCAGCAAACTTTTTTTTTTTTTTTTTTTTTTCTTGGTTTATGAAATTGCTCTCAAAACAAAGTGAATGTTTAGGAACAAAAAAAAAAACTATGTCAACCTAAAACCTATTTACAACTGGTTCTAAAAGTAGAAGCCTGACAACTACTGGAAGTGCACTCTACTGGAAAGATTTAAATTTATGTGTTAGCCTTCAATTAAATAATACAAATTATGATATTTTATCCCCTCAGCAGTCTGTCAATTTTTTAAAATAAAATGAACCAAACAACCATGTTTCCTCACCTTCCCCCTCCATTTGCTTCCTGTGAGATAATAACTGAATGTCTTGATTTTTACCTGTGAATTCATGGGGTTGTCTAAGATTTTTTTTCTACCAGGAAGGAATATTATTGGTCTCTAAAAAAGATCTTTAAAGCCATTTTCCCTTTGAAGTCATGTAAATTAATAGCTTTGTTTATATAGCATCTTTTTACATCTGAATGCAGCTCAAAGTGCTTTACAGAGTGTGCAAATAAAAACAAAGAAGAATAAAAACAAAATACAATCAAGAGAATAAGAACAGGGAGATGTTCTACGAAGCAGGATTAAGGGAAAGTCTAACTTATTCCAATAAGTCTGGCTCATTTAAGTGGGAGTTCCGTTCCATCAACGTGTCTTAAATGAATCCTCGCTGAGCTACTATGGTAACTTAGGCGAAAGAACAAGTCTGCTCCAGACCAGGTTAACTGTCTCGCTTAGTTAAGGATTGTCTCAGGGTTGTAACCACTGACCTGTACGTTGTTCTTAGAAAATTTGCAAACATACATACTTTTATATGTATTGCATTCACAAGATGGCTTTCTGTCCTTTTCTGTGACCTAACACTACTGCTTCAATTTTGGGGAGATTTGTCTATAAATTTAAACCCAGACAATGTATCTGCAAAGATTGAAAAAGATCATTCAAATACTTTTTGAGTTATCGCACTATTGAGAATGTCTCTGCCACCAGACAATCCACAAGTATTTCCCTTCTGGGAAATAAAAAAATTAAAATTAAATTGCATACTTTCACTCACCAATCCTTTAATCATGCATGAGAGATTCTATAGTAACTTCATTACAGAAATTTTTTTTAATTGATTGAAGAAAACTATAGAGTACATATTTGTCCTGAGTCTTGTTAAATTGCTTGCTTCTGGTGTTTTTGGTTGCATGATGCTTTTCATCCAGAAACATTTCTTCTTTAATAAAGATGATAAGGTATGAGTATATTAAGCTTCTCAAAATGGGGTAACAGGTCTAAGTGACCGAGTCGGTCTGGATATAGTTATTTATTTTGATAATACTTTCCATACAGTTGTGTACTTTTTATTTTAAACATTAATCCCATATACCCGTAGAACTGTACAACAGTTCGATTATCTAAAGCATTTTTAGCATATTGTATTTAGTTTTCCAGATTTGTGGCACACAAAAGCAGCAGTGAAGTCACTGGCTGATCTAAAAGCAGTATAGTACTATTTGTACAATATGTCATAACAGTAACGGTTATCCTCACTAAGAAAACAGACTGAATTGACATGTTCTGTATTATTCTAAGTGAGATGCCTGTGCAGTCTACAGTCCAGAAGAATGTAGACAGCATCTTCCCAATGAAGAGTCTCACCACTGGCCAGCAGTCTACAGAAAAGATGAGAGTTCATGAAAAGGAGGATCAGGAAAATCCTCTTCCCAATGGCCGTAGCATTTCTCTGATGGACCTGCAGGATCTCCAGCTGAGTCATGGTGAGGGAATGCCACAGCGTGAACTCTCTGTCAGGCTCAGCTGCATGAGCTCTCAGATGTCTGCCGGCATCCTGCGACTCCCCAATGCTTCTCTTCACTCTTTAAATCTGGGACCTTCGACGCCGAACGACCTGCCCCAAAGTGTCCCACAGATGCGGAAGCCCCTCCATCCCACGATCAAACAGCAGAGCAACTCGCAGCCTCTGTGCTTCCAGAATCCTGTTTACCAGCTGGTCAATCTGCCTGCTCAGTCAGGAAAATCTTTACATCCAGGCTCGAGCTCAGAGAGTCTCAACATGGAGAGCTTGCGTGGCCTTAGCTGCTTTAAGGAATTCTTCCAGAGCAACATGAGCATGGCATCCAACAGCAGCATAGAAGAATGTGATCATGGAAGAGCGTTAAGCAAGGAGTGCTTTACTGCATGTCAGCTTGGGCAGCCAGAGCCCGATACCCTGCCCCAGCCTGCTGGTTTGTCTCCACAGAGTCACTTGAGCACCCATCATATTGTCATGGGTGCACAAGTATGCTCTAATGATGGGCTCCAGACTCCATGCTCCCTTCCTCACAGCTCCTCCTTACAGAGCAAGAAAGGCACCAGCAATGGGGCCCTCCGTAATGACTGTTCCTGTCAGCATTCTGCCTCCTCCAGGGACAGCCCAATACTCCTTGCCAGGGAGTCAAACAAGCAGGTACTGTGTCCACAAACATAATAAGGTATACCTGCATACAGAAGTAGACAAACCTGTATAAAAAATGGTTAACCCATTTTTTTTTACTAGGAGTGATGTCTGCTATAAGTTACAGGCTCTCAGTCTTATTGTGTTGACTGCAGGTGGCTGTACCTATCGAATCAGTCGAAGTATCCCCAGTGGACAGGACAGCTGCTTGGGTGCTGAATAATGGGCAGTATGAAGATGATGAGGTGGAAAAGCATTGCCCAAGTCGGGATGGAAGCAAGTGTATAAAAAAGGTAAATAATTTTGTTAGTGTAGCATTGAAAGTATTTATATGCATGAGTAGAATGATTTAAGAAGACACTTCTTACTTGAAGAAGTAAAGCTATATGTGTATTAAAAATGGGGTAATGCTTTACATTAACATCATATCCATAATGCATTTCTTATTCATTCATAGAACATTCATAAGCAGCATATAAGTATACCTTCGCATCCTAACATACCTTGACAGTTTTAATGTATTATTAGAAAACATTATAAGATAGGATTATAATGTTTGCTATTATCATATGTTTGTTGTTAATGTATATTAAAGCTGTTAAGGTATGTTAGGGTGTTAAGGTTTATTAATTATGAAGGTGCAGTTAATTCAGATTTGGATGCTTTGTTGTCATTGTTGTTTCCACAGCAACAAAATTTAAAGGTGCATCCTCTCCAACATCCAATAAATAAACAAACAGACCAGCACGATGCAGTAGTCATACCCCATAGATTCCAGCCATAATGTCACACTGAGAATACAAATAGATTTAAAGCTCTTTTATTTAGCAGTCCTGAAAAGGACTACATCAGGCACCCAGCGAGCACCGAACTCATTACATATATGAAATACAGGGTTGTTAGATGCTGAACTCTAAGATACACACAAGGTGGGAGACTTATGAAAACTAATTACACATAAGGATCACACAGGATACATGCAAGACACGGGCAACCACACGCGCAACAATAAAGAACATAACTATTAACAACAACAACACAAGGGCTATTTACACCTTGCAGGTGGGGCATGCTGGGATATGTGCAAATCAACCAAATGGCGCTTGGCTCACCAACGCCACAATATTTTACGTTTCACCTATAGCACTTGAAAATAGCATCATTAAAATTAAGCAATGGTTCAATAAAATATGAGACTCATATACTTAAATATGAGACTATATTGTAAATATGAAGGTGCACTAGATCAGATTGCCAGTTTACCAGCATTTAGCATGGTGATGGCTGAAGGATAGAAACTGTTTTTTAGTCTGTTAGTCTTAGTCTTTATGGATCTGAAATGTACAGTTTGAACGTCTGTCTTCAGGCAAACATGTCAAGGGTGTGATGGGTCATGAAGAATTTTTTTGGTGTAGAGTAATGCCAAGCATGTATGTGATTATGGTATACATCTTGTACTTTTGGTTAAGTTTAGATGTCAGACTATTGTGGATTATAACTGATCTCCAGTGGAAGTGGTTTCTTGCTTGAAGTAATTTCGACATTGGCTGGGAAAGAGACACACTTTTTAACTTTTTGAACGTGCAAATACAAAGCCATGCTTCCAACGCTCAGTGTGCTCCATTTTTGAAGCCATGACTCTGTAACCCTTTGTGGGTGTCTCTGTGGGCTATTTCCATCAGTATGAACTTGAAATCTCCAAGTTGAAAGAACGTCTGCGAGCATCCAGCCACCGCCTGGGCAAGTACGAGCACTGCCTTCTGACTCAGGAACAGCAGATGCAGAAGCTGCTGCTTGACTACAAAGTGCGTCTGCAGGATAGTGAGGAGAGATTGCGGCGGCAGCAAGAGGAGAAGGACATCCAGATGAAGAGCATCATCTTTCGGTATTTCATTGAAATCAGCAGAATCATAAACAGAAGTTACATGCTTCTCGTCCAATACCTGCTTTTCCCTGTATCCATTTTCTTGTAAATCAAATCTGTGATAAGTGCATGTTTTCCAATCCTTAAACTAGCGTATAATTTCAGTGTACTTTGAGGGGAAAAACTCTTCATTAAATTAGGTTCACTGCTTCAACATGGTGTTTCATGATAATATTCAATAAATAAACATGTTATTTAAATCATTATTTAAATTGTCATTTAAAAGGTCATTTAAATGTTTGTTTAAATGACTATTGAAGTGATTCTAGCAACCATAAAATTGTCGGTCAAAGTCACCTATTAAACTCAGTGGGTGGGCTTTAAACGAAACCTAACTTCTGCTTGTTTACATTCCAGACTAAGTCATAAAAGATAGATCTGATCCAGTCGACTGAATCCTTATTTATAACTGTGTTTCATCTGTTCCAACCTAGGGCTGCATTACAGAAACTTTCTAACTTTCAAATCTTACCATAACTCTTTTGTAACACGAATAACTAGGTTTAGGATTTTACTACAGTAATCCCCCCGTATCCACAGATGTTTAAGATCTGGCACGGATAGCTGAAACAATCCACAGACCACATACACTATATTGACAAAAGAATTGGGACACTTCCCTTTGCAAGCGCATGAACTTTTATGACATCCCATTCTATCCCAATAAATAGGCTTTAATATGGAGTTTGCCCTTTGCAGCTATAACAGCTTCAACTCTTCTGGAAAGGCTGTCCACAAGGTTTAGGAGTGTGCTTATGGGAATTTTTGACCATTCTTCCAGAAGAGTATTTGTGAGGTCAGGCACTGATCTTGGACAAGAAGGCCTGGCTCATAGTCTCCGCTCTAAACCCTAAGGTGTTCTACCGGGTTGAGGTCAGGGCTCTGTGCAGGCCAGTCAAGTTCCTCCACACCAGACTCACTCATCCATGTCCTTATGGACCTTGCTTTGTGCACTGGTGTGCAGTCATGTTGGAACTGGAAGGGGCCATCCCCAGTTGGGATGTAGTTGGGAGTTGGGAGCATGAAATTGTCCAAAATGGCTTTGAATGCTACACCATTAAGAGTTCCTTTCACTGGAACTAAGAGGCCAAGCCCTACTCCTGAAAAACAACCCCACACCATAATCACCCCTCCACCGAACTTTACACTTTGCACAATGCAGTCAGACAAGTACCGATCTCCTGGCAACCAAAAACCCAGACTCATCCATCGGATTGCCAGACAGAGAAGCATGATTCTTCACTCCAGAGAACACGTTTCCACTGCTCTAGAGTCCAGTGGTGGCGTGCTTTACACCACTGCATCCAACGCTTTGCATTGCACTTGGTGATGTAAGGCTTGGATGCAGCTGCACAGCCATGGAAACCCATTCCACGAATTTCTTTATGCACTGTTCTTGAGGTAATTTGAAGGCCGCATGAAGTTTGGAGGTCTGTAGCTATTGACTCTGCTCACAGTTGGTGACTTCTGCACACTGTGCGCCCCAGCATGCATTGTCCCCATTCTGTGATTTTACGTGGCCTACCACTTCTTGGCTGAGTTGCTGTTATTCCCAATTGCTTCCACTTTGTCATAATACCACTAACAGTTAACTGGGGAATATTTAGTGGTGAAGAAATTTCACAGATACACATATTGCACAGGTGGCATCCTATCACCGGTCCATGCTTGAATTCATTGAGCTCCTGACAGCACCCATTCCCAGTGTGCGTACCAAGGTGTTTGATTTTATACTCCTGTGACTATGGAAGTGATTGGATCACCTGAATTGATTTGGAGGGGTGTCCCAATACTTTTGGCAATATAGTGTATACAACATGACATTTTAGCCTAATCCCCAAGAGATGATGGAGAAATACAAGTCATGCATTTATGTACCCATCAAAGGATGAGGAAATTATGAAAATAACAGTTACACTGACAGAAGTAAATCGCAGATAATTAAAATTGCAGATATATGGGGACTTCTGTAATTCATTCCCAAGATATATTATAATGTGGCCATGATATACACCAGTTTTATCATCATGCCATGGCCAAGGCGCCATACATTTCGTTGGTTGTTTAAAAGCAACAAAAAAGCAGCCATATGGATTAAATAAATTTAGCTATAGCTAACACTGTGTGGTGGCCAGAGAAAGACAGGACTGCTTATCCTAAAGTCAGGATAGCTTATTTAGGACTTTGGGTAGATAGAATATATACAGACCCAGGACGGAACAGATAAAATGGGATTATAAATCAAGAGACTTCAATAAACTGTTCTGACTTAGATTACAATGTAACAATTTCAATGTAATTGTTTAAATAATCGTTTAAATGACCACATATTATTTTAATCATTATTTAAATTATAATTTATTTATTGAATATTGTCACAAAGAATCCGTCCATACCTAAAGAACTTCGATCTATGTATTAAAAGAACCTTTATTATTTTTATCTCTCCACCCTTAAATAGATTGATGACTGTAGAAGATGAACTGAAGAAAGACCATACAGAGATGCAGGCAATCATAGATGCCAAGCAGAAGATTATTGAAGCACAGGTATAGTAGTAAGCCATAATCAGTTTTGGAACGAAACAACTTTGAACTCATTTTGTCTCATACAATGCCCTCCACAATTATTGGCACCCCTTGTAAAAATTTGTTAAAAGGGCTAGAAAAATGTTCCTTTTAGTGAAGTAGCTTCATCTTACACTGAAAAAAATTTAATTTATTCAAAGAAAAACAAATCCTCCATCAAGAAATAATTATCTTCAACAAAAACACATGTGCCACAATTATTGGCACCCCTGGAAATTATAGTGAACATAATGTAACTGAAGCATATTTTCCTATAAATTGTACGTCTTTGAGTGAATAGGAACCTTCAAGCTGTAATTAATGACTGCTTGATTAACTGAGGTACAAACATGAGTGACACAGAGCCCAAATTCCTTCCACATGGGAAAGATAAGAGAACATACCAACCAAATGAGGGAGAAGTGTGTTGACCTTCATAAGTCAGGGAATGGGTATTAAAAAATAGCTACTCGCCTTAAAATGCCCATTTCTACTGTTAGGGCAATAATAAAAACGTGGACAACAACTGGAACTGTTACAAACCTGCCTGGAAGAGGGTCCAAGTTTATTTTTCCCCCACATACAGTGAGGAGGATCATAAGAGAGACAAAAAAATCCCCAAGCTTCACTGTTGGTGAAGTTCAAGACCAAGAAAAATCTTGAGGTTACCACGTCTCTGAAAAAAACAGATGCCCCCTTCATGCTAACAGATTATTTGGAAGGTATGCCAGAAAAAGTGTTTTTTGTCAGTTAACCACAAGTGTAAGCAATTTTTGAAACACTACTACAACTTTGACTGGAACCAAATTCAATGGTCTGATGAAACGAAACTGGAGCATTTTGGCAATAAATATTCAATATGGGTTTGGTGCAAGCCCTGGAAATCTTGTTAGGGTACATGGCACTATGGACTCCATGAAATACCATTTTAAATCAAAATTTGCCTGCCTCTGCCAGAAACCTCAAACTGGGCCGTCACTGGGTCATCCAGCAAGACAGTGATCCTAAGCACATGTCCAAATCAACACTGAAATGGTTAGCTGACCGCAGAATCAGGTTTCTGCCATGGCCATCTCAGACCCCTGACCTGAACCCCATTGAAGACCTGAACCCCATTGAAAACCTGTGGCCTGAGCTGAAAAGGAGAGTGCACAAGAGAGCGCCTAGGACCCTGGATGATCTGGAGAGATTCTGTAAAGAGGAATGGACTCAATGCCCTGCTTGGTATTCTCCAACATTATAAAATATTATAGGAGAAGACACTGCTGTTATACTGGCAAAGGGAGGTTGTACAAAGTATCAAAAGCTGGGGGGGGCAATAATCGTGGCACATGTGTTTTTGTTGAAAATAATTATTTCTCAATGAAGGATTTGTTTTTCCTTCAGTAAATTTATTTTGATCAAAGATTGGATTTTTCTAAGTTTTACCAGTGGGATATGAAACTGTTTCACCAAAAAGTGGATTTTACAAATCTTTACAAGGGGTGCCAATAATTATGGAGGGCAGTGTAGCTCTTCATAAGGATTGGCTGTTTGTCTTTCAGTTGCAGTGATTTGTAGGGATGTAATGATATACTCAACTCACGATTCTGAGTTCATGATATGATTTTCTCATGATTTTTTAACAGAATGAACTGCAGACAAATTTATTAAAAAATATTCCTTTATCTTTCTAAACTGGGTAAACATGTCCTCTTCTTTACAGTGAAACTGAAATTGAATAAAATGTCTAAAAAAAAAATCCCAAATCAAAATAAATAAGAAAAATCTACAAACAGTAACGCTTTACATTAACTGCACCTTCATAAAGTTTTTATATCGCATTCATAAAATTTTCAGTACACCTTCATAATGTTGAATGCTGAATACTTAATGAATAATCATTCATAAATATCATGCATGTATACCTTTACATCCTAACATCCCTTAACAGCTGTAATATTCATTAATAACTAACATTATATAATAACAAATATTATAATTGCATAATCATGTAATGTTTGTTATTAATGTATATTAAAGCTGTTAATGGATGTTAGGATGTTAAAGTGTACTTGCATGCTGCTTATGAATGTTCTATGAATGTATTCTGAAGGTGGACTGAATGTTCTGTAAATGCATAATGAATACATTATGATGGTGCACTTAATATAAAGCGTTACCAAATAAACTAAGGCTTACATGTGCAGCTTTTTAGCGTGGTTTGGCCTTTTAATAATCTCCGCTCTAGCGGTGGTGAATTGAGCTCACTGCCAGTTGACATGCTTAAGTATGTTCGTTGTGCTATTTGTGCATGTAAACAGTCTTTTACAATGTTTGCACGCAGTTTGTGTCTTGGCTGTGGTTTTCTCACCATTTTTGTTTGTGATTACCGGAAAGTTAAAATGCTGCCACACCGCTGATTTAAGATGGGGGGGGGGTGTCCTCAATTTAAAATTTGCTCGCCATCTCGCGTTCGGTCAAAACCGAAAACTAACGTACAACGTCGAAGTGAATAAGCAGTGACATTTGATGTCAAACTGACGCCGTGAAATCAAATGTAAAATTACACCAGTTTTTCTGTTAAGTAAAGTACCGTGAATTACTCCCAAAGTAGCGATTCATTTTCCACATCAGCCAGTTTAAATTTTTATACATGTACATTGAGTTTTAACCGATTCACAATTCATCGTTACATGCCTAGTAATTTGCGAGGAATTGAATTTAATGTGTTAATGTGAGTTTTATTTAATTTAACTTTTAACGATAAAAAGGCATTTTAATTATGGCATAAAAACGATGTCATGTAGATAATGGTGTATATTTGGAATATATTTTGCAACAGCCAGATTAATTAAAAAAAAACTTTTGTTAAATACATCTTTTTTTAACATTAAATTATAGTGTACAGGGTTGGCATGGTGGTGCAGTGGTTAGCACTATTGCCTCGCACCTCTGGGACCCAGGTTCGAGTCTCCACCTGGGTTACATGTGTGTGGAGTAGCATGTTTTCCTCATGTCATCGTGGAGTTTACTCCGGGTACTCCGGTTTCCCCCCACAGTCCAAAAACATGCTGAGGCTATCTAGAGTTGCTAAATTGCCCGTAGGTGTGCATGTGTGAGTGAATGGTGTGTGAGTGTGCCCTGCGATGGGCTGGCCCCCCGTCCTGGGTTGTTCCCTGCCTCGTGCCCATTGCTTCCGGGATAGGCCCAAGACCCCCCACAACCCAGTAGGATAAGCGGTTTGGAAAATGGATGGATGGATGGATTATAGTGTACAGTTTAAAAATTATTGCATACTGCTTTTTATTTATAAACGGAATTGGTCAGTACATTGCCTTGTTTTGATATCAGTATTGTTCTAATTAGATAACTACAAATTTTATTACTGAGGTAGCTGTACTGAATGTTGAAATGAAATGGTGGTAGAAATAGTATGTAGCAGAAAAATGACTGATACGTGTTCAAGGAAGGCAGAATCTTGGAGCAGAAGGAACTGGATGTAAACAAGGTGTGCTCCTAGTTCTGTCCAAAAACTTTTACACTTTTCAGTAACACTTTCTTTGAGGAGGCATAAATAACTGTAACTCAGTTACTATTCAAGTACTAATCATGAAGAATTATACATGAATGTTCTCACAAACATCTACAACATCTCTCTGAGCACCAATGTCATCCCAACATGCTTAAAAACCACCACCATCATCCCCGTGCCAAAGAAGTCTTCAGTGTCCTGCCTCAATGACTATTGTCCCGTTGCACTCACGCCCATCATCATGAAGTGCTTCGAGAGGCTCGTCATGAGACACATCAAGTCCCAACTGCCACCCTCACTAGACCCCCTGCAGTTTGCATACCGTCCCAACTGCGCTACAGACGGTGCCATCACCACCCTTCATTTGGCCCTCACCCATCTGGATAAAAAGGACACTTATGTGAGAGTGCTGTTCCTAGACTTCAGTTCAGCATTCAACACCATCGTTCCTCAGCATCTGATTGGGAAGCTGAGACTGCTGGGCTTAAACACCTCTCTCTGTAACTGGGTCCTGGACTTCCTGACTGGGAGACCTCAGTCAGTCAGGATCGGGAGCGACATCTCCAGCACCATCACGCTGAACACTGGAGCCCCCCAGGGCTGTGTGCTCAGCCCTCTACTTTTCACGCTGCTGACCCACGACTGTGCAGCAATGCACAGCTCTAACCACATAATAAAGTTTGCCAATGACACAACTGTGGTGGCTTTGATCAGCGAGAAAGATGAGGCAGCCTACAGAGAGGAGGTGCGACGGCTGACGGACTGGTGCAGAGCCAACAATCTTTCCCAGAACATAGACAAAACAAAGGAGGTGATTGTCGACTTCAGTAGGACACAGAGATCACTCCCCACTGAGCATCGGCGGCTCCTCGGTGGAGATCGTTCACAGCACTAAGTTCCTTGGTGTCCACATCACGGAGAACCTCACGTAGACCCTCAACACCAGCTCCATTGCCAAGAAGGCCCAGCAGCGTCTCTACTTCCTGCGGAGACTGAGGACAGCGCACCTTCCACCCCCAATCCTCACCATGTTTTATAGAGGGACCATAGAGAGCATTCTCTGTGGCTGCATCACAGCCTGGTACAGGAATTGCAACGTCTCGGACCTCAAGACCCTACAGAGGATTGTGAGGACAGTCGAGAAGATCATTGGGGTCTCCCTCCCCTCTGTTACAGACATATACACCACACGCAGCATCCGCAAAGCCATCAGCATTGTGGATGACCCCACACACCCCTCACACACACTCTTCTCCCTCCTCCCGTCTGGCAAAAGGTTCCGTAGCATACGGGCCTCCACTGCCAGAACGGGGAACAGCTTCTTCCCTCAGGCCATTAGACTCCTCAACCGGAACTGAACACAATCCCCCCCCCCACACACACATACGCATCTGTACATCCGTACATACTATTTATTGCCTCTCAACTCCTTACTCTTCTATACCACAGCATTTTTTGCATAGCATTTTTGCACAAATTGCTGCTACTATACAGTAACTCAAATACTGTATCCAGGCTGTTACCACTGTTAATTTGCACTGTATGTTGTCTTGTCTTGTCAGTTTGTACTGTTCTGCTTGTGTCCTGTCTGCAGTTATGATGCTGCTCTGTTTTGTCCTGCTCTGTGTTGCACCATGGTCCTGGAGGAACGTTATCTCATTTCTCTATATACTGTGTGTATGGTTGAAATGACAATAAAACCTACTTGACTTGACTTGACTTGATGAAACATATATGAACCATTATAATTGATTTAGTGATGAATTAACATGGGATCACTAGGTAACTAACAGTTCCCATTTAATTAATACATTAATTAAGAATGTACTACTACATTATTTGTGCCCCCTCAAGTAAAGTGTTACCCAGTTTATTACAGCCTGCATATTGTTCTTTATATTGTTTCTTGATAGATCTTCTGCACTAGTATAGTGCAAAGATTGTACTGATTTATTTAAAGTACAAGCTCTGTATGCAGCTAATAATATTTGTTTCCATCCACAGGAAAAAAGGATCATTGCATTGGATGCTGCTAACTCCCGGCTAATAAGCACCCTCACGCAGGTGAAGGAGTGTTACAAAATACAGAATTTGTGCAACAATATCTCACACACAAGCCCCATCAAACTGTCCATCACTGAGAATGGCGAGTTCAAAAACAGCGGCAGCTGAACAGGTGCTTTCCAGCTGCAAGATCTTTGGCAACATTGTGGGGAATGGAATCAGAATGTATAAATATATTCGCATTGCACAGAAATTTAAAAGCTGAGAAAATCTGAAAATATGTTTTTTCCTTTTTTGAAAGAAATGGGTGATAATATACTGAGCTGTATTTGTAAATGTTTTTCTTCATTGCAGCAGAGGTGATGTAAAAAGTGATGGAAAATATAGGTAGCTTTGTGTCTGGGAAAGCATGAATTACTATTGTATCTAAGAACTAGTGTATCTATTTACAGTTTTGCACATGGTTGTGCAATTTCAAAAAAGATTTTAACTAACAAGCCCCAGTTTCATAAATATTTCCTGGCTCAGCTTGCTAATAAAATTTCTGGCAAAAGACTCCATTATGTGTTTTCTGTTGTAACTTCGCCGTCTTCAGTAGCTTGTTCATATCACATAAAATTTTCACTTTTGTATGGAATGACTTATCTTGCATATAGGGCAAACACAGGTCATTTAGATATTTAAATACTTATTTCTGCTATACTAATTGGACTTGCTAAATTGCCCATAGGAGTGCATGTGTGAGTGAATGGTGTGTGAGTGTGCCCTGCGATGGGTTGGCCCCCCATCCTGGGTTGTTCCCTGCCTCGTGCCCATTGCTTCCAGGATAGGCTCCGGACCCCCCGCGACCCAGTAGGATAAGCGGTTTGGAAAATGGATGGATGGATGGATTTCTGCTATACATACATATATATTGCAGATGTATTCCCAACTTTCTTACATGCTTCATTCTTTGAAGCTGCTTGGAATTTTAAAATACTATTTTAGAATACTTCGGAATACATATGAAAAAGACAATGAATAATGATTGACAATTAAAATGGAGGAAATGGGTAATATTGATATGAATGCAGCTTGGCATGTTTGCTGCAAAACAGATTTTATAACTTGAGGCAACAGAATTCTAATGAAGCAAAGGAGCCAGATCCCAAACTGGTGATGCATTGACAAAATGTATTACTTATTTTGACACATTATATAGTCTCAAAAATTATGACGATATATTACAAATATAAACCCCATAAGCAAAGAGGAACAGTAGTCACAAACTGAAGCACTCTGACAAGAATGGACTGGCCTATATCAAGATTGTTTCTACACACTACAAAATAGAGGGCACGCCCTGACATCACTTTCCTGCCAGAGCATGACTCTTAAGACAGACTCATATTACATATTATTACAAACTCAGTGCTACTTTGGAACACAAACTTAATTCTAGAAGGCTGGTCGAGTTGCGATTCAATTAACTTCCCAGTCCTTCATAAGAAATAATGTAAATGAACTTAATCCATTCCAGACCGCAAAATGATTGCCAATTTAAACTTGTCTACCTTCTTAACTAATGACAAAAAGCATTAACAATCCATATAAAATTAATACATGCATACATACAAAAGCGATAAACATGAAATATTTGACAATCCCAGAGCAGACATACATGCACCACCTTCAAATGTCACTATAATTTCCTTTTTAAGTTCTACAGTTACTCTCACCACTTTCCATTTTGGTTTGCTGCTATTGTTGCCCATTTTCGTAGAGAGCACAATTACTGTATCACTAAATGTACTGTAGATAAAGCACAAAAAAATTCACACCAAACACAGGAACACAGCTTTTGCAGGTCGAATTCAGTTGAGAGGTATCGCAACACTGAGAGCTATTCATAGGCATAAGCATCCCAGTAGGTCTGTTTGTTTCAGCCCATCATAGACAAGTCTGTTTTTTTTTCGTGTTTTGAGTTTTTGAATGAGTTGCGGATAGATTTTTCTCGACCAACCACTTCAAGGTCCGAATTGATAAAGTTGAATGCGTCTCAATGCATAGAAATTTTAGCAAAAACGGTTTAGTTCGTAGGTTTAGATGAAGGTACGAAGTCAAAAAAATTCAACAGACCCATTCAATGTCCAATTTGGTCAAATTAAGACGTGTTCAAGTTCGAAAGTTCTACTGTATAAACCCAATAGGCAAAGAACTGTCTCCACCCCTTATCTAATCCTCTGTATTAGTCTGGTCATTGTCTCCTTTGTTTTCATCTGTTCCTTATTGTGTTTAACCAGTTATGTTTCCCCTGCTTGGTTCTCCTTGTGTATTTAATCCCTTGTATTTGACCTGTCCTTAAACTATTATTGATTGGTGTTAACTTCCATGTAAAATGGCTTGGCAGCATGTTCCGTTGGAGAAATACTCAGTTGTGCTGAAGTTTGTCACAAAGTGGATTATGAAAAAAAATCTCAAAAGGTAAGCTTACTTTAAAATAATCACTTGGACATCCAGCATCATTTTCACCAGTTATCATTATATATAGATTTTGTAGGACTTTCAGTACTATAAGTTTTAGTTTTAGATGCCTGATTTGATATGCCTATTTTTGGTGCCAATAAATGTCTTGTATTTTGTTTATCTATTAAATTCTGTAAAAATTAATATTGATACCAACAGTATGCACATAATTTAAGGGTAAGTTTAAAAATTCTGTTCATAAAAGCTTACAAAAACAAATTGTTGCTCATAGTTGTCATAGACCGAAGAATTTGATTTGAATTCAAAAATTGTCAATCAGGGATGAGGCATTGCTGCAATTTAGTGTCTCTCCCAGAGGATGCAGTCATTTGTTTACACTAGAAGAAGGTTTTCCTAGAAGTGTACTGAACTTTTCAAATAAGTGTTGCAATTTATATAGGGCACATGAGGATGCAAGGAGTAATGAAGAAGAATGATGCTATACCATGCCAAGGAAACAAACTAAACAATACAACATCAGACAGTCAAGGCTGTTATGAACACTCTATGTTATACTAAAAAGCTTGTCCTGTGTAACCCACAGGAAGAACATTTAACAGAGTCTGAGCTAATTAATACTGATGAATACTTACCAAACGTAGAAAGACAAGAATGATTAAATGAGTGCATCACTGCTCTGGGTGTAACGCCTTGGTTTTCATTCCATTCAGTCCATCATATCCTAACTGCACACGTTGCAAGAAATTCAAACTTTCAAAGTTCGTTCTACTCATCCTTTACCGTTGCTCCATGGGTCTAGCTCACCATTCTGCTATGAACTGTTCGGCGAAGCACATGCAGGAATATCTGTTCCAAATCTTCGGAAGTGTCAGTGTAGCGCAGAAAAAAAAAAACAATTTATCGTAGTTTAAAACATTTCTTCCAACTTACTTCTCCTTTAGTTAATTAAAAAAATCTTCTTACACCACATAAACTGTAAAATCAAGTTTAGCAAGTTTTCTTTTTACCATATTCTAAATCTTATGGCAGCGTATTCTAAATCCTATGGCACCGCACTTGCTGCAGCCAGCCTCAACCGCTTCTGCAAAAAAACAACCCGCTTGTTACCCTTAGGCTTAGTTATTCGTAAGCATGGAATTAGCTTTCATTGCTTTGCAGATGATACACAATTATATATATCGGCTAAACCAGAAGATAGACAGCAGCTTCAGAGGATGGAAGAATGTTTAATTCACATCAAAAAGTGGATGTCAGACAACTTCCTCCAATTAAATGTAGACAAGACTGAGGTTCTTTTTACTGGCACTAAAGCCACCAGAAGTCAACTATCTTACACCATAGTCAATCTGGACAATTAATTAGCCATACTGCCTTCTTTTACCAGCCAAATATTGCCAAATTAAGAAACATGCTCTCCTTTCAAGATGCAGAGAAATTGGTTCATGCGTTTATTACCTCCAGGCTCGATTACTGTAATGTCTTATTCTCCGGCTGTCCAAATAGGTCATTAAATAAACTCCAGTTAGTCCAGAATGCAGCAGCCAGAGTCCTCACTAAAACTAAAAAATATGATCATATTACCCCAATTTTATCTTCACTGCACTGGCTGCCAATTAAATTTCATGTTGGCTACAAAATACTACTCAACTTATAAAGCTCTAAATGGTCTTGCACCGCAGTATGTGAGTGACCTCATTTGCAACTACATTCTGACTCGTATGCTTCAATCACAAGATACAGGTCTTCTATTAATACCCAGAATAAAGACCATTAATTTAGGGGGAAGAGCATTTGCCCATAAAGCGCCACAGTTATGGAATAAACTTCCTATTGGCATTCAGAACTCAGACACAATCTCTGCTTTTAATTCAAGGCTTAAGACTTACCTCTTTAGTCGGTATTTTGGATATTAAAATCCCTTTTTCTTATAGGTGAATGTGAAATCTGGGGGTTCATGATCATTTGAGATTAAAGGTGAAAGGGGGGATTGGTGCTGTCGTCCTGCCACTCTCGCTATACAATTGAAAGAATACATCTGAAACCAAACCCCTGAGCTTATGCACGATGCAGGTGGTGGTAAGACATTATCTATGGTAATTGAAGATCTGACCAGCAGCTTTAAGAACAATTAAGGGAACTGGTTACTTGCTACAATGTAAACCTACAGGAAATGAACCAGCAGGTTGTAAGTATACTTGATTTCCCTAAACATCTCTGTGAGAAGCCTATAACTTTCCATGTGAAATCGACAGAAGGCTCCTGACTGACCATCTTCGGTTTGCTTCATATGTTATATAAGTTATGTCATTGTACCCAACAACAAGTGTATAGTTGTAGCTTCTTTAGTTTCTGAAATATGAAGGCTTTAAAAAGGGGTCATAACCCATAATAAACTATTGTTGCAAAAAAATTTGCAAAAGTCCATACGTTATTCATCTTAAACTGATCATGCTAGATGCTTTAAATTTTCAGGAATTGTTCTACACTATTAATTGTCTTTAACTTGTAAAGTAGATGGCCCACAGTTGCATATTTGCCAAGTTATGGCTTTCTGAAATCAGGTGCCTGTATGAAATTTTTGATTTATGAGCTATTAAATTGGAAAGAAAAAAAAAAAGATTTTCATGTCTATATTTCAAGTGCAGAGGACACATTCATTGTTACAGTTGTGCTCAAAAGTTTACATACCCTGGCAGAATTTGTGATGTTTTGGCCATTTTTCAGAGCTATCTTGATGGGCCGAATGGCCTCCTCTCATTTGTAAATTTCTTATGTTCTTATGCAATATCATTCTTCAAAAAAGGCAAACACAATTGTTTGATAATAAATGGCTTCACCCAACCACTAACCACGAGTGACAGAGAGGTTATTGTGTTATCATGCATATTCTCTGAAAAATGGCCAAAACATCACAAATTCTGCCAGGGTATGTAAACTTTTGAGCACAACTGTATGTGCTGTGGTGTGTCAACAATGACCACTGATCTTTAAATTAATTAGTAAATGCAAAAAATATGAAGTTGGTTACTTGAACCAAACTATATTTATTGAAGTATGAAGAACACCATGTTTTACTACAAATGGACATTCTGGAAAACCCTGCACAAAGTCAGGAAATTAAATGCTTTGAAAAAGTCGAATATAACAGTTACCAACACACTGATTTCCCATTCCATATCCAGCAGAAGTGTATACTGCCTGGCAGCTGGTGTACGTAAGGCATCAATAACCTGCAAGATATGTAACAAGAGGGGTGGCCCGGTGGTGCAGTGCTTAGCACTGTTGCCTCACACCTCTGGGACCCAGGTTTGAGTGTCCACCTAGAATGGGATGTTGTAAAAGTTTCTGCAGGTGCAATGGCCTGGTTTCCCAATACTTTTTTACATACTGTATAGTGCATCATCATCATAGGAAAAATACAAAAACAGTTTTCTTGGTGGGAATCTCTGGTAAGATACCCTGTTTATTTTGGAGTTGTCTTGTCTTTCTTACATGGTATTAACTTACTCCAAATTCTTTCATTACTTTAGGAATAGGCCAACTTGATTTGATTGTTAGCCATGGCATCTTGGTGGAACATGTATATATTGTACCTCAGAGTCCTCTGCTTTCAGATCATTACTTGTTAACGTTTGAAATCCAGTATATCCTCCTGTCGACCACAGCTCCAAAGTACAGAATCAGACATTCCACTGCCTCACTAAGTACAACAACATTTATGAAACAACTTCCACAGTCCTTCAGCCTTACATCTGAAGCATCGCGTGTAAATCAACTTGAACAGGCAACTGCAAACATGGAAAAATCCCTTCGCAGCACTCTAGATCTTGTAGCTCCACTTAAGAAGATAAAGCATAGAGATAAGAAACCTGCCCCCTGGTACTCTGATCATACACATGAACTCAAACAGGCATCATGCAAGCTAGAGCGCCAAGTTATTAGACCCATCATAAAGAAATCAAGTTATAGGTCTGTTATTACTGCACTGGTTTTGGTCATTACTAAAGAATGATATTGCATAAGAACATAAGAAACTTACAAATGAGAGGAGGCCATTCGGCCCATCAAGATAGCTTGGGGATAACTTATCTAATAGCTCAGAGTTGTTAAAATCTTATCAAGCTCTGATTTAAAGGAACCCAGGGTTTTAGCTTGCGCTACACTAGTAGGAAGACTATTCCATACTCTAACTACACGCTGTGTAAAGAAGAGATTCATTGTAAAATATTCTCCCGCTAATTTACACTTATGGCCTCGAGTTCTAGTATTTAAACTAATACTAAAATAGCCATTTGGATGAACAGCATTCAGACCTGTATATTTTTATATACCTGGATCATGTCCCCCCTTAGTCTCCTTCGATCAAAGCTAAACATATTCAGCTTAGCCAACCTCTCCTCATAAGACATTCCTCTAAGACCAGGAATCATTCTCGTAGCCCTATATTGCACGCTTTCCAAGGCAGCAATGTCCTTCTTAAGGTATGGTGACCAAACCTGCACACTATATTCTAGGTAGGGTCTTATTAGGGGGAATTATATAATCGTAGCATCACCTCCCTTTACTTAAGCTCTACACACATAGAGATGTAACCCAGCATCCTATTGGCCTTTTTTATTGCTTCCCCACACTGGTCAGAGTGTGACATGGAAGCATCAACATACACACCGAGGTCTTTCTCATAATCAGCGACCTTTATTTCAGTGGAAATAAATACCATAAAATATCTGCACTTTATATTTCTGCTCACTGCATGGATTACCTTACATTTATCTATGTTGAATTTCATCTGCCAGGTATCAGCCCAGTCGCTAATTAAATCAAGATCCTGTTGAATCCTCTGTGCTGCTATGTCAATATCTGCTACACCACCCACTTTGGTGTCGTCTGCAAATTTAGCCAGTTTACTGAATGTATTGGTGTCAATATCATTAATGTAAATTAGGAACAATAGTGGTCCTAAAATTGAACCCTGCAGTACCCCACTATGAACACAGGCTAACTGTGGCATTGTGCCTCTAACAACTACTCGCTGCTTCTTGTCTGGTAACCAGTTTTCGATCTAAGCTACCACAGTTCCTAAAATCCCTGCAGCTTTGAGCTTAAGCAAGAGCCGTTTGTGGGGGACAACATCAAAGGCCTTCTGGAAATCCAAGTAGATCACATCGTAGGCCTTTTTGTGATCAGTTTCTCTTGCAGCTTCCTCAAAGAACTCAAGTAAATTCCTTAAACAGGATCTACCTCTCCTAAATCCATTTTGGCTATCCCTCAGAATGTTATTTGCATCTGTCAGGTTTGTGGTGTAAAGCGGGTAAGGCACATGGGCAGAAAGCAGGCACAGAGGTGAAATACGGGGAAAACGGGGATTTAATGAAGGTATCAGGGCAACGGAGATCAGGAAACATTTACTCACGTTAACAAACATCAATGATGGATGAAAACCAAGGCAAGACATGGACTGAAATAGACAGAAGACATGGCGAAATAACGAGGTACAGCTGGGTACGATTGGGGAAGCACACGTGGATAATCAGGGGGCGTGGCACACACGAGGACAGGACGAGCTGGGCGTGACAGAACCCCCTCCCAAAGGCGCGCTCTCGGGGCGCACCTCAGGGGAGGCGATGGATGAGACGAGACCGGGGAACCAGGACCTAGAAAACAAGAAAACCATCAATGGGGCACAGGGAATAGAACAGAAAGACAAAACTGGCACAAGGGCAAGAGCCACGACACGACCTGACATAGGACAGGGAAGGCAGACAGATGAGGAAAGGGGACACGGAGGGAACAGGCGGGATGAAAGAGCCAGGAGTGAACGGAGGGGACACTGGGGGACGAGGAGCAGAGACGGGAGGAACAAAGGGACAAGGAACAAAGAGGAGGGACAGAGGCAGGAGACCAGGGAAAGAAGGAGGGGGAATAAAGGGGAGCCCGAGGGAGCCCCAGTGGGCGACGGGAAGCAGCCGGAGGGGTTGCAGGCGACCGGAGCAGGAGGGGACCTCGGAGGGGCTGAGGAGGCAGGGTGAGGGACAGATGGAGGGGACTAGGAGGAATTCGGAGGGGGCACCAGGGAAGGCGCTGAGGGAGCCGGAGGGGACACCGGGGAAGGGAAGGAGGGAGGGGGAGCCGCAGCAAGCGATGGCAAGGCCACAGCTGGCCAAGGTGACGTCCCTCGACGTGTTGGAGTGGGGGGACCCCCAGGGGAACCCACAGGCGACCTACGAGGAGTTGGAGGCGGGAATGAGGCAGGGTGACGAGGCTTCGGAGAGGGACCCGCAGGTGACGGCTGGACTGGAGCCGTAGGACCTGCAGGCGCCCCCCGAGCCCCAGCCAAGGCGAGTGAGAGCCAGCCAGGGAGCAGGGCGGGTGGGACCCCATCCCAGTGACTGTGTCCTCTCCCCTTCCGGGACACAGACATATGGGCCTTTGGCCGGGGTCGAGCTCGCTGGAGCGAGGGAAGCGGAGTCACCAAAAGGGTCCCCGAGGGGTCCCATTCAAGCTCCTCCACCTCCAAGGAGGGAGGAGCGATGGTCGGATTGTTTGGGACCTCCTCGGGGACTGGGGCAGGAGGGACAGGAGCTGGAGGGATTATAGTCATAGGGGTTACAGTCATGAGTGCGGACGGGGCCGCAGGTGGAGGCAGAGGAGCCTCGGGCGTAGCTGCAGCAGCAGGTGGTGGCGGAGGAAGAGGAGGGAGCGGGAGCAAGGAGCGCGCTCCTCGCTGCAGCAGGTGGCAGGACGGACGGGAGCGCCTCGGGCGTGGGCGCAGGAGCTGTAGGCAGAGGGAGTGCCTCGGGCGTGGGTGCAGGAGCTGCAGGCAGAGGCAGCTGATAGGGGGCAGGAGTTGCAGGTAGATGCGGCTGCTCGGGCATGGGCGCCGGGACCTCCAGCTCGGGCGGTGTAGTGATGGCCGGGGCTCTCCGTAGCTGGAGCAGCCTCCCCAGGCCCTCTGCTAATCTCTCCTAGTCGCCCCGAGGAGAGGCGGGAGAGAACGTGGCAAAGTCACGCCACAGCTGCGCGGCGAGCTGGTCCCCCTCTGGGGCCGGTTCCTCCATCACCCTCCAGTAAAGTCCCTGGAGGGTAAAGAATTGATTGGCGATGGTTGTGGCAGAACAGGCGCTTGCGGGACGGGCGTTGCCCCCTTAATAGTCCGGGGAACCCGCAGGATAGCATCCCTAACCGCACTGGCCCCTTTATTCACCAGCCACGCTGCCCGGTAGAAGTACCACTCGAGGGGTGGCGGTAGCTCCGCAGCCACTGGGCGCGTTCCCCGGAACAGGGAAACTGCCCATGTAGGCAGCTTTGCGGCAGTGGTGATCTCCGGGTCGACCGGGGAGTCCTCCAGCTCACCGGCTGGGAGGGAAGTGGGGACGAGCGTGCACGCCCCCAGGACAATTGTCGGGCGATCGCCGGCTTCTTCCTCCTCTTCCGCCTTCGGGTCATGGTCGGGGAGGGAGCCTGCGCACTGTCCGCCAAGGCAGACCATGGGAGGACAGTCCCTGGTACGAGTGGCGCGACCCACCGCTCCGTCCGGAGCTCGGCCAGCCGCTGGAAGTTCTCGCGCACCTCCTCCGCGAGGTGCACATCCTCCTCAAGGGACAGCCGGTCCAAGATATCCCAGTTCCAGCTCACCAGATCCCACGCCAGGGAATCCTCCTGGATGCCGGGCTGGGCTATCCAGAATAACGCCTGGTCAACGTAAGGTGCTTTCGTAGTTAGGTCCGTCATTCTGTCAGGTTTGTAGTGTAAAGCGGGTAAGGCGCACGGGCAGGGAGCAGGCAAGGAGGCGAAATACGAGGAAAATGGGGATTTAATGAAGGTATCAGGGCAACGGAGATCAGGAAACATCTACTCACGTTAACAAACATCAATGATGGATGAACACCAAGGCAAGACATGGACAGAAATAGACAGAAGACATGGCGAAATAACAAGGTACAGCTGGGTACGATTGGGGAAGCACACGTGGATAATCAAGGGACGTGGCACACACGAGGTTCGGACGAGCCGGGCGTGACAGCATTCAGGTAATATACCATTTTCACTTGGATTATAGCTTCCATTATCCCATCCATCCATCCATTTTCCAAACCGCTTATCCTACTGGGTCGCGGGGGGTCCAGAGCCTATCCCGGAAGCAATGGGCACGAGGCAGGGAACAACCCAGGATGGGGGGCCAGCCCATCACAGAGCTTCCATTATTTTTCCAGTAATACTAGTTAAACTGATTGGTCTCTAGTTTGCTGGATTACTTCTATAACCTTTTTTGAATATGGGCGTTATATTAGCATGCTTCCAATCAGAAGGTACCACAATCACAGATAACGATTTCTGGAATATTAAAAGTTAAGAATATCCCTCATCTCTTTTAAAACTATAGGTAAGATGCCATCAGGGCCCTGCGATTTATTTATTTTGAGCTTAGCTAGGCTTAGTACCACATCAGCCTCAGTTATACATATACTGGTCAAAGACGATGCTATATTCGTACTAAATGGTGGTAAGTTACTCATGTTCTCTACTGTAAACACCCGTGTAAAATAATCATTAAACTCATTTACTATATCAATTTCATTTTCAATTATAAGGCCCTTACTATCCTGCAAATTAGTGATTTCAGCTTTTAGAGCTCTTTTGGAGTTAAAATATTGGAAGAAACTTTTGTTGTCATCCTTAGCCTCCAATGCAATTTTTCTTTAGACATTACTCTTAGAGAGTCTAATGTTGTTTTTTTAACTCAACCTGTAGACTTAGATACTCCTGCTTAGTTTTGAAATCATTAGTTTGTTTCCATTTGTGGAACAGAGCCCTTTTTGTCCTGACTTTATTCTTAATTTCCTTAGTAAACTACCTTGGATAATACACAGTTATATATATCTGTTAAGCCTCATGATGCATCACTGCTCTCTTGGTTAGAAGACTGTCTATTAGATATCCAGTGCTGGATGGCAAAAAAAATCCTTATGTTAAACACAGGAAAAACAGAAGTACTGGTAATTGGTCCCAAGGCTTCAAGAAATAAGTTTCACCACCTCAACATTAGTGGCCTTCCTACACAACCTAACACAGTGGTTAGAAATCTTGGTCTTCTAGTTGATTCAGATCTATGTTTTGATGCTCACATAAGTATTACTAGAACTGTGTTTTATCATCTACGGAACATAGTCAAGCTTCAGAAGATGCTCTCCCTTCATGATACAAAAAAATTTTGTAACTTCCAGACTGGACTACTGTAATGCCCTCCTTTCTGGTTGCCCATCTGGATCTTTACATAAACTTCATCTAGTACAGAATGCAGCAGCCAGCTGTGCAGCAGTCTCACAAACACAAAAAAATTGATCGCATTACACCGGTCTTATCCTCCCTTCACTGGATTCCAATTACGTCTCGGATTGACTATAAAATACTGCTATTAACCTATAAAGAACTTAATGGCCTTGCACCAGAATACCTTAGTGATCTGCTGACCTCATACAACCCTCCACGCTTGCTTCGTTCTCAGTGCGCAGGATTTCTGTTAGTACCCAGGGTAGAAAGAGCTACGGCAGGCTGCAGAGCTTTTTCCTATAGAGCTCCTCAGCTGTGGAATGGTCTCCCAACGGATGTGCGGGATTCAGGCTCACTCTCAATATTCAAGTCTGGACTAAAAACACACTTATACAGTCTAGCCTATAGGGACTCTAGTCCTAGCTTTAGATAATTGTTCACTCCCAGTCAGACCTATAGTGTGAGGTGTAGAGCTGGGTGGGGATTGGTGCCATTGGCTTTGTATAAACTGGACTGTCAGTGCTGTCACTCTGGCTTCACAATCCCTTGTGGAATTGGAGTGCTGACATTTCAGGGACTCCTCATGCCTGCATTCCCACTTGCCTCTCCCTCCTACTTATGCTGCCATAGCCATATCTGCTGGAGCTTGCACACTGCACTTCATATTGCACTCACCTAACTGTTAGCTCTGCCTATAGTCTCCCCTACTTTGACTAATTGCACATTTTATTTTCCCTACTCCTCCTGGGGTGTGCTGCCTGAAGACCTCAATCTATCAAGATATCCTGCACACCCTGGTACATGTGACGCCACTACCCATGATGTCCTTCTGTCCAGCTTGCCCTTCTGCCTGTGTCGTCCTCCACGTATGCCCAGCTGCCATAATACTGGTTGCCTGGCGATCTGAAGGAGCATTAGCACCGGCTTGTCATCACCTCCCCGGTTGTGACTCAAATTTTATGATTTGGACAGTATGACTCGGCACTTAGCCATATCTCCTATTTGACTCTCCCTGCCGACCCCTGGAGGTTGGTGAAGTTGGTGATACATGAATATGAATAATGCTGTCTCACTGTTTTACTTAAAAAATAAAATTGTTAAATAAAATTTAATTTAACATTTTATTTATTTTTTTGTTAATTCATGCTTTGTCTGGTTGTTAATGGCAGTTGGATTGTAATTTGTACTGTAGTTGATGTTTGTGTAATTTGTTAAATAAAGGGGAGGGGGAAATATATATCGCAGGGTGGAAAGGCGGGGGCGGCATGGTGGTGCAGTGGTTAGCACTGTTGCCTCACACCTCTGGGGCCCGGGTTCGAATCTCCGCCTGGGTCACATGTGTGTGGAGTTTGCATGTTCTCCCCATGTCGTCGTGGGGTTTCCTCCGGGTACTCCGGTTTCCCCCCACAGTCCAAAAACATGCTGAAGCTAATTGGACTTGCTAAATTGCCCGTAGGAATGCATGTGAGAGTGAATGGTGTGTGAGTGTGCCCTGCAATGGGCTGGCCCCCCATCCTGGGTTGTTCCCAGCCTCGTGCCCATTGCTTCCAGGATAGGCTCCGGACCCCCCGCGACCCAATAGGATAAGCGGTTTGGAAAATGGACGGATGGATGGGTGGAAAGGCAACGTTTTGTCGGTGTAATTGCTGATCGACACAACCACACCAATAGTGGCATAGGCTTCTTGAGTAGGTTATGGCATAGGCTCAACGCAGAAATATAACTCAGTCTGTAGACATTGTCCCATTAGGTTTCTTAAATGCAAAACGAGTAGGATTTGTTGCTTTTTGTTTATAAGTGCAACATTCAAAGTTTTCAAATAATCATCTGTCTGACTTGCACTAATATCTGTTTTGCATAAAAATGCACTATAAAAAATTATTTTATTGTGCCAGAAAGTTTTGTACTAATAAGTGCTGCATGAATTGCATTCAAGGCAGGGCAACTATTCACATAACATTTCAAGGTAAATTCAAGGTACTAAATTCACTGACAAAACAGAGGAATATGGCCTTGAATGTTTACAATGGTGATCATTGACATTAGATCTCGAAATACGAGAAAATAGTGCTAAGTGTTAACGTAGTCCACACATGAAATGAAATTATATTAGCGGGATGTTGGGGGTCTGGCCGGTTAAACGTAAAGTGTTTTGTGACTGTTGTTAAAAGTGCTATATAAATAAAGTTGAATTGAATGTCTTATTCTGAATCTGATCGAAATATTTTTGTCCCTGTGATTATTTCGCTAATAAACCTAGTAACCCCGGTCCCTTAAGAAAAAGGAAAAAAGAACAACGACCCGTTCTTTTGAACAACTCTTGAAAAGGAAAAGACCCATAATGCGAACTGATAGTACTATCGCTACTGCCGTACTGGTGCTGTGTATTGGCATTTACATATACACCAGATTTAGTGTGTAGGTTACAACTACAGTGTATGTGCCTCACATATAATTCACTAACCTGTAACACTATTATATTTCAAAGGTTAACAATCGCCAAACACCGCGTTCAAACCAGGAACGCCACAAACAACCAACACATGCATAAATATTTCAGGTTAGTAAGTTTTTTTGCTTCCGCTGTAAAAAAGACACTACAGTCACATGACTGATGTTGCGAAACTGCGTCATAAACCCCGCCTCAAAACCGGAAGTCTCGAGAGTCTTCGAAACTATTAATCCTGCATTCCGAACTTGCCATATCTACTAATAAGCTGTCAGTTACATTACCCAGTGGGCACGGTACGCTGACATTTAACACGCTGTTTCTGGTAGGCGCAAGTAGGAAGATGAACAATGGTTTCTCGGTCGAGCAAAGAATTTCTCGTCCGCATTTGTGGCTATTCAAAACCCATGTTGAAGGGGAAGTTTCTGCTGTTCACGAACACGGTCAGTGGAGGTGGTATGCTCGCCGTAGGTGACCTTATCCAGCAAGTAAGGGAGAGGAGGAGGGATCCGGACAAGATGCAGGACTGGTTTCGTACCGGCAAGTATTTTAACTATATCGTTATTCGAAATGAATGTATTTTCCCCTGTGTAATACATATAATAAAATAATGTTATCCAGCTTTCTTACACCCCCACTCTTCCATGTTATATTTGTGATGTGTCGATCTTTGGTGAAAGATGACAAAGTGCAATATATAAAATATATCAATATTGATAAAATAAATAATGAAACGTAACACACGCTGAGAAATATCTAAAGGTAGCCTACTTAATTATGATAATTTAAAATGTGTCAGTGGGGATATATGAAAGTGCTGTACGGTTTATCCTACCCTTCATTTAAAACATGGAACTGGCCACAAGTAAGAGCCCAAATGTTAGAACTTCAATATTTATTTATTTAAAAATTTCAACTAGTTTTTTATGATGGCAGAAAGAAAATGTTATTTGTCTGCAGTGTATTTAACAAGGTTACCAGCATGTTTTTTCTCTGTAGGACGCATGTTTGCTATTGGCTGCTCCATGGGACCACTTTTACACTATTGGTACCTTTTTTTGGACAAAAAGTATGCAGTCAGGAGCCTGCAAACTGTAGGCAAGAAAGTTTTAATCGATCAGCTGGTTGCATCACCAACCTTGGGAGTGTGGTACTTCTTAGGTAAGAGGTTGTTATTGTATGGAGGAGCCTATGTGTGATTTGCTATTTCCCAATCCTGCCTGCGCACATAACTTCACTATCTACCATGTTGTCTAACGCCAACTGATTTCAGCCACCAAACAGGGGGCAAGGTCAATTGATTCAAGTGAATAAGTATTTAGGAATATCTTGTGTGGGGTATGTATTCAGTTTAAAAAAATCAGTTTATTAGTCATTTTAAAAATGTACTTTTTTTTTTTTAAATAGATGATCATCTATTTTTTTAAATAGATGATGGCTTGATGGCACAGTAGGTAACACTTCTGCCTACCTCCTGCAGGGATGGGATTTGAGTCCCACCTCCATTTTCTATGTGGCAGTTTGAATGTGTTTCTCCCTGTGTCACACGTTTTCCTCCTGTAGTCCAAAAACTTGCTGTCCGTCTGATTAGCATCTCTAATTGCCAACAGTGTATGATCGTGTGGGTGTATGTGCTCTGTGATAGCCTGGTATCCCATCAAGGGTGTACTCCAGCCTTGTACCCTTTCCTGTCTGGGATAGGTTCAGTGGTTGGATGGATGGACAGACTTTTTAAACATGTTTTAGTTAGTACTATAATTATATATCTATTATTTTATTGCTACAACATCAGCCCGCCCAGAAGGAGGTGTTTCATGTCACAGGGCACCCTACACATTATCAAGAGGAGTCACAGCGCACGACTTGATGGCAACTTCGGTCTGCACTGGGAACTGAGAAGGACAGCTGCAGGGGTCCTGAGGGCAGATAAGGAGGCATTTGTTAGAGGGTTCTGTGAGCAAGTGACACATGGTCTAGCGACCCACTTCCATCTTACAGGGGAATCGAAGCATTTCACACATCTGAATCTGTTCCCCGGAGAGTCGCAGTCAGGGAAAGTGATGGAAGGGTCGTTATGGATGACAGACCACTTGTGACCCACTGGGTGGCTACTTTGAGCAGCTGTTTAAAGCTGATCCTCCAGCCATGATGTTGGAAATCTTTGGCTCCATAATTCTTGAGAGGCTGATCCTCCAATTAGCTGGGAACCACCCAATCTCACTGAGCTTACACAGTTGGTAAACCGGCTGAGGGTAAGGAAGACTGCAGGGGTCTGTGGCATCCGGGGTGAACTTCAGACTGTGGAAAGGCTGTCCTGGTATTGCAAGCAATCTTTTCTTCCATTTTGGAGATAGTTGCTAACTCAACTAATTGACTAATTTAAAATGGGACTTGTTGTCCCTACCTGGAAAGGGAAGGGTGATCACCTAGGTTGCGGCATCTACAGGTGGATAACACTGCTCTCAGTGCCAGGCAAGGTCCTTGCTAGGGTCATCCTTAATAATATCTGTGATCACTTGGTCGGTTACCCGTGACCAAAGCAGTCTGATTCTACACCTAAGAAGTCTGCCATGAACTGTATTGAGGGTTCTTATTGAGTGAAAACATGAATATAGGCAGAGTTTCTTTGCAGCCTTTGACAATTTTTGTAAAGTGTTCAACTCAGTTGATTGAGCTGCCCTGTGTGATATCCTGAGACTCTGCAGGAGTCCCACAAAGTTCGTGGATGTCATTGCCAGCCTTTACACTGGTACTGTGTGTGCTGTGCAGTGTGGAGGTAGAACCTCTGCATTTTTCCCAGGTGATTCTAGGGTTTGTCAGGGGTGTGTTCTTGCTTCTGCTCTGTTCAGTGCTTGCATGGACTGGATATTGGGCAGGGCCATGGGGTCCAGCAGCTGTGGGGCATCTGTTGGTAAAGAAAGATTCACTGATCTTGACTTCCAATGATGCTGTGAGTTTCATGGAGTTCCAGGAGTGTCCGGGCTTGTGAGTGTCCTAGATCTAGCTCACAGGATCCTCTTTGCTGAGGAGCCAAACAGCTGCAGCTAGCAAAAGGTTTGCCCACGTAACATCTGGCTGCAATGACCAGAGGGTGTGACTGGACCGCGTGTCGGCCTGGGGGGTTGCTGATCAGGGTCCCGAGGTGTTTCATCGTGTTGTGGGCGCAGCAGTGCACTGTATCTGTGCATGTTCTCCAACCTGACCTGACTTGACATCAGTAATATCAATATTAACACATCTGGAGTTAAATGAGAATTTTGGTCAGTATTAGGTTTACAAAACAGTTATTCTTACAGTTATTATCAGTGTCAAGTCACTTTTGTTTAACATGAAATGTGTAATCTTAGTAATTTTTCCATTCCTTTACTATGCTTTACATATTGGGGCAGCACGCTGGTGCAATGGTTAGCACTGTCACTTAACACCTATGGGATCTGGTTTTAAGTCTCTGCCAGGGTTCCATTTATGTGGAGCTTGCATGTTCTCCCCATGTCGTCGTGGAGTTTCTTTCAGGTAATCCGGTTTCCCCCCACAGCCCAAAAATATGCTGAGGCTAATTAAAGTTACCAAACTACCCGTAGGTGTGTGTGTGTGAGCGAGCGAGTAGTGTGAGTCTGCCCTGTAATGATTTGGTGCCCCATCCTGGGTTGTTCCCCGTCTTGTGCCCTCCGGGATAGGCTCCAGACCCCCCACAAGCATTAGGAGGATAACCGGTTTCGGCAAATGGACGGATGGATTTACATGTTGTGGTTCGAAGTATCATGTATCATCCATGTCTTGCCAAGGGTTTCAGCTTGCTGCTTAGCTTGAGTGTCCAGTGTTATACCTGTGAATCTTGTGCTCTTTGTTTATTGTTTTTTTAGGTATGGGAATGATGGAAGGTCATACATTGAGTAACAGCTGGGACGAATTCAGAGGAAAGTTTTGGGAGTTCTACAAGGTAAATGGTACTTTCTAATTATAATAGCTGTTTACTTTGAATTCCTGAATTCATGCTCATTTTTGTGTGATTTATGTTAAAAACCAGTTAAAGTGGTGTTGGTTTTTTTGTGCATATGTGTTTCTCCAATCAAGGCTGATTGGTGCGTTTGGCCTCCAGCACAGATGATCAACTTTTACTTCCTTCCACCAAAGTACCGTGTCCTGTATGTAAATACAATCACTCTGGGATGGGACACGTACCTGTCTTACCTCAAACATCGCGTGAGTTGACCTTTTGCACATATTTTTCTCTTTTCATTGCTTTGTTCTCACAGTAGATATTGTACTTTGATATTTGAGCATTTCCTTGTGTTTCAGTCATTGCATTAAACTGATAAAAGCTTAATTTTGTCAGATTTCAGACAAGAGGTATTAAAGGATTACACAAGTTATCTGCAAATTTTGGTCATTTTAGTGTGAAAATTGCTGAGTATAATGCAACAATAAGTCTTCTAAATGCATTGCATGTTTGTAGGAGAATGTCAAGAAGGAACTCTTGCAATGAAGGTGTCTATACCACACTCCACTGAGACGTTTTTTCTGAATATGCTGCTTTTTGTTCTCGGAGTCAGATGTCTTTATGAAACCCTGTTCTTGTTTAAGATTTATTTTTAAACTGTAATCTCTAAACTTTTCTGTAAACTTTATTTTAAATATATAGAGCAAGTGTGTATGGAAAAATGAACAAATGTTTCACTTAGAGATTATTTAGAAGTTGGTGCTGGTTGAAGGCCACTAATAATATGCTGCCATTCCACATTTAGAAAAATGTGTATAATTATAGTTTTTTTATTATTATTTTTGCAATCTGTGACCTGTTTATATACAAATACAGTATAATTTTAATAAATCCTTTTAAGCCATGTGAAACATTATTAGTAATTAAAACATTTGTATCTTGTGTTCTACCTTTTTTCTTGGTGGCATGGTGGCTCAGTGGCTCATACTGTTGTCTCACACTTCTGGGACTAGGGATGTAAATCCCACTTTGTGTGTGGGGACTTTGCATGTTCCCTGTGTTGTGCAAGTTTCTTCTAGGTAGGCCACGATATGGATTTATACTATACCGTTAGCTTCACGGGAATTCAGCATTTTAATTATGCAACAGCATAATTAAAAATATGCAACAGCATATAAAAATAAAGCATTTTATTTTCTTCAATGCTTCATTTGTAATCTAAATATTTGTCGTTAAACAGAATTTGTAACCGTAAACAGTTTACCGTAACTTGTAAACAGTTCATCTGCGTTCAGTTAATTGTCTATGAAACACACTCTGACGAAGTGTTGCGATAGCAAATTAACAAATTCAAAATAAACATAATTTGTGTAATTATACACATTAAACAAAATAACCTGGTTAATATATCCATCCATCCATCCATTTTCCAAACAGCATATCCTACTGGGTCACGGGGGGTCTGGAGCCTATCCTGGAAGCAATGGTTGGTTTTTATATATATATATATATATAATGTATATGTATATATATATGTATATGTATATATATATGTATATGTATATATATATGTATATGTATATATATGTATATATATGTATATATATGTATATGTGTATATGTATGTATATGTATATGTGTATATGTATGTGTATATATGTATGTATATGTGTATATGTATGTGTGTGTGTGTGTGTGTATATATATATATATATATATATATATATATATATATATATATACATATATGCACACAGGCGCGCACACACACACAGCACCTTCCACGATTATATTGCCACCCCTTGTAAAAAATTTGTAAAGAGGGTTTGAAAAAAAAATCCACCTTTTGGTGAAGCAGCTTCGTGTCACACTGAAAAATTGAGAAAAATCCAACCTTTCGTTAACATGAATTTATTGAAAGAAAAACAAATCCTTCATCAAGAAATAATTATTTTCAACAAAAATGCATGTGCCATAATTATTGGCACCCCAGCATTTAATACTTTGTACAACCTCCCTTTGCCAGTATAACAGTACTGAGTCTTCTCCTATAACATTGTATATGGTTGGAGAATACCAAGCAGGGCATTGAGTCCTTTCCTCTTTACAGAATCTCTCCAGATCATCCAGGGTCCTAGGCCCTCTCTTGTACACTCTCCTTTTCAGGTCAGGCTACAGGTTTTCAATGGGGTTCAGGTCAGGTGACTGAGATGACCATGGCAGAAGCTTGATTCTGTGGTCAGCTAACCATTTTTGTGTTGATTTGGACATGTGCTTAGGATCACTGTCCTGCTGGAAGATCCAGTGACGGCAGAGGCAACCAAATTTTGATTAAAAATGTCTTTGTATTTCATGGAGTCAAAAATGCCATGTACCCTAACAAGGTTTCCAGGGCCTTTGGAGGAAAAACAGCCCCCCAACATCACAAAACCTCCATCATATTTTGCATTTGGGATAAGGTTCATTTCATTATAGCCATCCGTCTTTTTATGCCAAACCCACCTTATGTTTATTGCCAAAAAGCTCCATTTTTGTTTCATCAGACCATTGAATTTGGCTCCAGTTAAAGTTGTAGTAGTGTTTTACAAACTCCAGGTACTTACATTTGTGGTTAACTGACAATTCCCTGTTATACCTTCTGGCATACCTTCCAAATAATCTGTTTGATAGTTTTTTCAGAGACGTGGTAACCTCAAGATTTTACATGGTCTTATAATTCACCAACAGTCATCCTTGGGGATTTTTTTGCCTAACTTATGATTCTCCTCACTGTATGAGGGGGGAAAAAATAAACTTGGATCCTCTTCCAGGCAGATTTGTAACAGTTCCACTTTTTTTATCATTTCCCTAACAGTAGAAATGGGCATTTTCGGGCGAGTACCTATTTTTTAATACCCATTCCCTGACTTATGAAGGTCAGCACACTTATTTGTCATTTGGTGCGCATGTTCTCTTATCTTTCCCATGCTGATGGATGACTAAGGGAATTTGTGTCATTTGTGTAAGGGGCTCTGTGTCACCTCATGTTCATACCCCTGTTAACCAGAAAGTCATGGATTACAGCTTGAAGGTTTCTATTCACTCCATTTAACTCAAAAATGTACAATTTACAGGGGAAACATGCTTCTGTTACATTATGTTCACTATAATTTCCAGGGGTGCCAATAATCGTGGCACATGTGTTTTTGTTGAAGATAATTATTTCTTGATTTTTTTTCCTTGGAATAAATTTATGTTAATGAAAGGTTAGATTTTTCTCAATTTTCAGTGTTACAAGAAGCTGCTTCACAAAAGCAGGCTTTTTTCTAAGCCTTTTTACAAATCTTTACAAGGGGTGCCAATAATTGTGGAGGGCGCTGTATATATAACGTATATATATAGTAGCAAATTACAGTAAAACATACTCGTCAACTCAGATTATACAGATGTTTCTGTACTTATGAACTTTCAACTTACAAACTTTCAGACATACGAATGAAGAGGACTGTAAGTCCAAATTATGTTCGTTGGGCTCCCGTTTCGTGTCTGCAACATCAATTTTTTTTTCTGTGTGCCAATTCTGGCTGCTACTCCCGCCATGCGGCAGTGTAGCGTGCATACTCCTAGCATCCTATAGGTCTTTGTTCTTGTGTATACCCTTAAAATGATGATGAATAGTGACTTACGAACATTTCAAGTTACGAACGACCGTTCAGAGTACATTTTGTTCTTTGCAACGAAAAACCTTTTATACTGAGTTTCTTCTTCCTTCATTCCCAGTGAATTTGATGAGTACATTTTTGAATGAGTGTTATGATAAAAAAAAATCAAAGAATCAATAACTGGTAATACATCACCCAGGTGCAATCTACTCATCTAGGGATAATTCCCTCCTTGTCTGAAATCTTCCCTTCATAACATACATGCAATATCCTTTCAACTTGCACTAAATGGTTCTTGCACCCTATTATTTAACTTAATGCCTTAATATGTCCTGCATTGTCTCTTTTGTTAATCTGTTTACTCTCAGTTGTATTCCTATTTTTGCTGTGAAGTGTTCCACCTGTATGTCTTGTAATTTTTGTCCTGAACTTCACGATTTGGTACTGGCTCACAAACAACTCTAGTATCTTTGCACCTACTGGCAATGAGGTGAGTTCTCTAATTTGGAACTTTTAAGTCTGTATCCTTTTAATAAACTTAAATGTTTACCATGATCATGTGACACTTGCTACTAAAGCTAACCATCTTGTAATATATACATTTCTACCTGAGAAATTTATTACTCAGCAACTTTTAAAAAATAATTCTGAAAAACAATATGCAGGTAATCTGCAAACATGCTGAAAATAAGACGAGAAAATACTTTTTTGTACTATAAAACTAAAGAAAAGTAAATAGCAAAGTGTTGTTTTTCTCTTTAAGTGGTAATTTGAGAGCTAATGAAGATGACTTAATTACATCTAAATGTATTAAAATACAGTGTTTTCCCAAGCAGTAAGATTTAGATGAATAAGGCTTAAACACAGAGAGTAGTAAATATAAATACTTTTCATGAATAAGGTAAATAAAAAGGACTGTTATTATTGCACTGGTTTTTGTCATAAGGACACCTTTCCTAATAATAGTTCTACCAGCGGCAACAGCAATACAAAAATTTCCAAGGCATCAGCCAGCCCCAGTGTGAACTGATGGTAAACCCATACATTATCAACAACATCCAGCTTCCTGTCCAGCTCAGATTAATTCTCAGATACTGGTGGACATTAAAGAGTAACAGAAATTCCGTGTTTTTATAAATAAGAAAAACATTACTGTCATGGGGAAGTGATTCCCTGATTGATCATCCGACATTTACATCATACCAATGGAGACTGTTAGGATTCTTCCCCCATTATGTTTCTGAAAGTTAAACGGGCATTATGTTGCCTAAGTTCTCATTTTATATTGTCTAACACAGTGATTTTCAACCACTGTGTCACGGCACACTAGTGTCTCAGTAGTGAGAGATTATAAGGTGTACCATGGGAAATGATCCAATTTCATTTAAGTGGTCTAAAAACTTTTTTGAAAAATAATTATTATTTGCAAATAATATGCCATTGTCGAGTGTCTGTGCTGTAATAGTGATGTATTCTAAACACACAAAGCTATTTCAATATTACTTTCATTTTCCATGACATATCTGTGTGAGTTGAGCTCAAGCCTGACTCATAAAAACTAAAAACTGGCAGAGAGACTGAGAGCTGTTGAGGAAGAGCTTCGTGTGTCTGTCTTCTATTCCTAACAGAATATCAGCTTTGTGTTCATCCACACAGGCACAGGTTTCACACTGAGTGAGTATAAATAAATTTAGAGACTATTTTGTCATTACTAGGCTACAGTGTGTCATTTTGTAACATTTTCATCAAAAATGGTTGAAATACACTGGTCTAACAAAATGCATGCAGTTTTGGTTCTAGAATTACCATGTAAAATTACAAGTTATATAATTAAGTCTGAATGCACTGCTGTGCCAAACATGTTTGCTTTACCATGAGGGGCTCTATAAGCTCTGTATAGGCCCCTCATGTTGATCGATTTCTTTTTATTTTAATTTTATTTATTTATTTAATTTTTCACACATGTAAAAACATTGCAATGGGTGAGCTGGCTGTAGAGGAGGGACAGATTAGGAGGGGATAAAAAAAGTAGGAAAAAGAAGGAAAAGGAGAAAAAAAAGACAGAAAAAAGAAAAAAGGAGTGGATAGATTCAGAAAGGAATAAACAAAATGCAAAAAAGCGTGCAGACAGTAACACAACTATACAAGCATATAAAATCTTAGTGTGTGCTTGGATGGGTGTGTGCAAGTATATGTACATGTGTGCTTAATTGTGTAGGCAAGATGCAGGCTAGTGTGCGTGTGCTGTGTGCGTGTGTTGCATGTGTGTGTTGTGTACGTGTGTTTGTGTGTGTGATCCCGATATCTTTGCAATCGGACAAGGTCCAAGTCTTTAGAGTCCTGTCTTGCTGAATGGCTCTGAGACATGGATGCTATCCAGTGACCTGAGACGAACACTGGACTCCTTTGGTACTGTGTCTCTTCAGAGAATTCTTGGGTACCACTGGTTTGACTTTGTGTCAAACGAGCGGTTGCTAGAGTCCCGAATGAGGCACATTACCTGCATAGTGATGGAGCGTCAGTTACAGGACTACGGCCATATGGCACGTTTCCCTGAGGGTGATCTGGCTCGCAGGATCCTCATTGCTCATTACTGGGGATCCAAGTGGCTGGACATGGCCAAGAGGATGCCCATGTAAGACCTGGCTGCGGCAAATGGATGGCCATTTCCGGAGGGTGGGATTGGACCGTGTGTCTGTCTGGGGGATTCCCGGCTGGAATCCCGAGGACTTTCGCCGTGTGGTAGGTATGGCAACGCGCTGCATACTCCACCAACCTGACCTAACGTGAGATTAAATGGACCTTATTTTTCGTCAGTTACATTTAGCCCAGACTACCTTAAATCCGACAAGTTTCCTGAGTAAGTGTAACCCACTTAAAGTGAGCAGGACCAATTGTGTCGTGGTTCTCCATTCCCATAGATGGCACTGTCTTTAATTCGGTTGAGCTCTTTTATCGCAATCGCCCGGGTTAACGCAGTTGTCTCTCTGATCGCGGGAAAAAAAAAAAGAGAGAGAGAGAGAGGGAGAAGCGGCTGCAGGTGGAAAAGCTGATTTATGCGTCAGGTGAGAGAAGAGAAAGAAAGAAAGAAAGAAAAAAAAAGTTTTATGTTTAAAAGGAAATTTTAATTATTGTCATTGACAAGTGCACCAGTAGCGCTCGTGTTGTATTATCTAGTTGGATTAACTTTCAAGCGATTCTCCGATTGGATTTCTTTTCTTTTCTTTGTTATATTCTGCGACATTCTGCGACGGCGAGCCACCGATTCTACGTATTAGAGCTGTGAAGTGCCCAGCTACGTTCGAGACCAGTCAGACTACCTCCCAGTCGGAGGATGCAGTTATCTCCTGGGCGCAGATAAGATTGATGAGATCTCCAGTCTAATACATTTCTTTGTTTTTTTGTAAACTACCTGGTTAGTATTATTATATATGTAGCCCTCCCAATAGAAAAAAAAGAAAAAACACTCACGAGTTTATATAGGATCATATGTATACCAGAGAATTTAAAGTGAACTCAACTGCATATGTTCTGACGGACTGTTGTAGGGAGGGAAGAATTGTTTATTCTTATTTCATTTTTGTTTCGTTCTTATTTCATTGTTCCGAACGTGATTCTCATTCTCGTGGGATATTGTTAATAAAAAATTGTTATTGTTTTTTCCCTGTCGACTAGTGGTTGTGACCAATTCACTCCGAGAGTTGAACCTAGACATAATTACTGGCCCAGATATTAAAAGCCCACATTACGGCAACGTTAACGTGTGGGGGTGATATTAACCTTGGTTACATAAGCAAGAAATCCTGTCTTGTAATACAGGCACCTGATCTTTGTTAGTTGGTGAACATTGGCTTAGGTTTTTTTATCCTGCTAATGTTACTGTATCTCATGATCCCCAATTTGTTTCTCATTATGGCAACTAATGTAGCCTAACTAAAAACTAGTAATTTTATGTAATTTTGTGGCCATATGATTTCTGAGAGGTAAGCTAATTACATGAAATTATTTGGTTTTAAAAATGTGATGTGGAAACATATCCTAATGGCCATTCCTATCCTTTGACATTAGGCCAACCAGTAACTATGTATGACAGAGACATTTACTGGGCACCAGCAGTCATCAAAGACATCAAGAGAGCAAAGGAAAAAGAACCAACACCAAAGACAGACCCTGCAGCGAAACGAAGCTGCACATCAAGGGATAAAATAAATTGATCAATTTACCTTTCAAACACATTCACTTGTGTGATCAAAACAGATTTGTTGTAATAATAGCACTGTAACATTAACATTACAGCACAGTGAAATTGCTTAATGTTACCATTACAGGATGAAAATAGTATAACGTTAAATGAATAGGAATGAGTTCTATACTTGTATTTACCCATGAATGCACCAAAATATTTTGTACACACTTTTTCCTCCACAATTTTTTTATCCAGCCAGAAATTAAAAAAAAAGTAAACCTCTAGACTTTTAATTGTTTTTTTCTGCTTCAGTGTTACCCATGACAAAAACGAGATAATTAACGATACCCTCATAGATGACAGTGAGAGGTTCACAACCATTTTGATTTGTATCTATGAGGCACAGTAATATCATTTAATGTCCATTCTTTCTTCATATCATTTGATTTTATTTAGTTTATTTTACTTTTAAATAATGTTATTTCATATCACCAAGCATACAGTATGGTGCTTGCATTAATGTGCTTGGAGTACCATTACTGACAATGCACTAGAATGCGGTGCAACACAATTGTGCAGTATATACTGTCGCCACTTACGCTTTTTTTAAATTACCCATCTCACTGGTTTCACTGCAGCTAGATTGACAAGCATGCACCCAAGAGAAAGTGAAATTAGCCAGTGATGTTTTACAGGGGGTGCCAGCAGTGAAGCTTGCCTAGGGTACCATCTAGGATTCAACCAGCACTACTACACATATTTTTAATGAATTCACGATGAGAAGGATGCTGCTAATGGAATTGCAAGGGACTCTGTAAGTGTATGATTCTAAATCAGAACATCACACAGATCATCTGTAACATTAATAATGTATCTGGCCCCAAGACGTTAGCAGCAAATCTTTTATGTCCTGTAAGTTATGAGGTGGGGCCTCCATGGGTCAGACTTTTTGATCTTGATCTGCAGCAGTGTTAAAGTAGGTGGTATGTGTCAAAGTCACATCCGCATGAATGCCAGGACCCAAGGTTTCCCAGCAGAACATCACCCAGAGCATCCCCTTGCCTCCACTAGCACAGTCTTCCCATAGTGCATCCTGGTGCCATTTCTTCCCCAGGTAGGTAACACATACGCACCCATAGGGTGACAAGATAATTCATGTCAGGGAGGACACTTTGAGTTACTTTTACAAACTTTCACATTAACATTAGTGACACATGCATGATTATATGAGACTGACCAATCACACACCAAGAACTCAATTGTTACGATCCTCAGTCTAGGGTTGAGGACCGTCAGAAAGGTAAAGGAGAGGGGAAAACGAGACAACCAGGGTATGGGAAAAGGGAACACGGGAAACAAAGGGATATTTTTTTGTATTTTTTTATGTTTATTCACAAAGACTTTCACAAACAATAGGGTAACAGACTTCAGGAGTGACACAGCCAAAACAATAAACAAAACAGCACTACCGAACACGTCCCAAACTAAGCTAATTCTAAACGAAAAGAAAACAGGAAAACAAAATGACAAACCTAACTCTGACTCCCTCACCAAACAGTACAGTAAACCACACGCATAAACAAATGGGCAGTCACTCCTTACACATTTAACAGACACGAACATACAGAACACCAAAGCCGAAACACAGTATCCGAGGGGCGAGGCAAGAGAGGAGTCAGTAAGAAGACAAGAGATCACAACCAGAAAGCAGTCAAAACCGAAGGCAAAGGTACAGAAGGGCAAAGCAAGAGACGAAAACCAGAAAACCAAAACTGTCATACACCAATCAATCCAAAAGAACGCAAGCAAACCAACAACAAAACCAACCAAGAGCAGAGCTCCCGCTAATCTCCCGCCACGGCTTTTTCAATACTAGATGCGGAAGCAGCGTCGAAGGTTGGGGCGTGGCCAGGTCCGGGAGGCGGAGTCGAAGGGAGCAACGGGCGACGATTAGGATCTGCAGGGCAATCCCTCCCCCTGAACCTTACGGCACGTAACAGACAAACACCGGAAAAAAGATAGGAACGGACGAGCCCCCAATTTCTGCACTGGCTTAAGGTCCTTTTAACTGTAATACTAGTTGACAAATCCTCAAGCTCAATGTGTCCTCCTTGATATGAATTATCTGGTTACCCAACACACCCGGCTATACACATGATGCAACATGTTTTTGTGCTTAGCTTGCATAGAGGAATCTTCTCAGGTATAATCCACCTTCCTCCCATATTCTTGTCCCATTTGTTACCTCACATCAAATCTATAGTCTTCATGTTCAATGTTTTATCATGTTCTCAAATGAGGTCATTCATCGGGTATTGATTTGCTAAAGCATGCAGGGTTTTGTACTTATTTATCTTTACCCATATATTTATCCCAAAAAACATTTAAAAATATTTCTGGGGCATTTATGTTTAGGGATCTCCTACAACATTGATCTCTATAGTTAAAAATTAGACTTTCATGGGTATAAATATTAATTTGCTACCCATCCATCAATAATCTTGATAATGTCATCATTATTTTCTAAAGAGGAAAGAGGGAGACATTCGTTAGCAGATAATTTAGGGTAGGGGTCTACAGAACTAGGGTTTCATAATGCAATGACATGCACTGAATGTTCTATGGTTGGGCTACATCAGGCTCACATCAATGGCAGCAACCATACCTATATAAACAACTCTTTGATTGAGCACAAAAATAATATATTTTCATTATAAAACAGTAAATACCTTTCAGTTTCATTTACTTCAACTCCCCTCAAACAAAAACACGTAAATACTCAATCACATCATAATACACCGTTTGCCATTAGTTTATTGGAATATTTTATTGCATACAAATGAAATAATAATGAAAGTCATATTGCTTCTTTATTGTAACATGGATCAAAAAAAATCTGTAAAATAAATATAATACATAGGGTGGTCTGGTGTTCCTGTAGCCTCACGTTAAACTGTAGCATTTCACAAGGGGATTTTGATTCACAAAACACTGTGTACAGCTACTTTCATTACACACACAAAGAAATAATTCCTACAATTAGAGTCTGAAATGGTCATTTTGAAAAGTTAGTTTTCACTATATTCATGAGGTGAATGACGTGAATACTAAAGCGTCAAAAGATTCAATTATTTTTCAATTAATAACCACATATCTCAATACAGTACATTAATAACATACACCTAAACCTGCGGACCTAGTTTGCTTTAAAGAGAGTGCAAAACCGATTATCTCAATTTCCCATTGCAGAAGTTTATAACAGTATAAGAGCCGTTTCCAAAATATTTATTTTTTTATCATCAATAAACATGATTGCATTGTTTATTGCTAGCCTTTGTTCACATAGTCAAAAATATACTTTCAAAATATACTATATCCACCTACACATGTTATTGCTGCTTCAGTACAAAACACATGCAGCTATTAATGTAGTTACAGCTGGAGTAAGCAATCATTGTTATGATTGAAACCTACAACATTATGCTGTGTACTAATTACTCTAAAATGATTCGACTGAGCCAAATATTAATAGCTGCACAAAAGATTTACGAACAATATAATAAATCTACCTACGTATCTGGCATAAATATCATTTCAGTATAACAAGTTTCAAAAATGGCAATATACTATAAAGTTAGACTTTCTGAGGCAGTTCCATTAAACCAAATACTTGCTAACTGTTCTTTGATGACTTATAAAGCATGTTCCTCCCAAGTCTTGAGGCCAGAGGTTAAATGCAGCAATGTCCAGTTGAATAGAAAAATTGTTTTGTAGCCATGCCAGCATAAAGGAAGCATGCATTTGTCACACCTGACAAATTATGGGAGGAAATCGGTTTCCTCACCCAGATTAAAATGAGCGCATCCCCACATAATGACAAGTGAGCAAATTGGAATAATCCTATGCCTGGTTTGGTCAACAAATGCTTGGAACATTTATTGGATTTTACTTCACTAATCTTTGTATTAATAACCTTAAAGGCAATTTTACCAAGAGCCCTTATGACAATATTTCTATTCAACATTTCAGTATTACATTTAACACTTGAACCTGTTAAATCAGCATAAAGCACAGCACATTTGAGAATATATTGCTTCACATGAATCCAAAAACTAATCTGGGAAGTACTGGTATAAAACAGAATAATGCTGATTGGGAGCTTACTGAAACAATAAGGTCCATGCTGAAGCTTCACTTGCATATAATATTCTTGATTTTGCATTATGTTACCAAAGCTAACTTGTCCAAAGATCAATGATAATATGTTTTGTAATACCAATGGGGTGTGGTCAAAGTTACATATTCATTGCAAATTTTTTTATCATTTCATATTTGCTTGGGTGTGTCTAAAGAACTATTATGCAATGTGCACTATGATCACAAAGAAACTTTTCACTACCTCTTGTATTGATGCTGTGTTAAGTAATGTCGATACTATAGATGTATATCTGTCAATAACAGTTGTCTGTCAACAGTTGATACTGTGAATGTATTGCTGTTTTGCCTCTTTCACCATATACGTTGGTCTGAATTGATAAAATGTGCATCTAAAAATTTAATATATCCTGAATTTTGACAGGTCAATCACACCGTTCAGGTAGAAATGTAATAGCCAGACGAGAGCTCACATGTTTGGACATGTGTTTCTAGCTTAATTTTAAGAACATTAAAACAGTATAATATAATGAACAAAAGTACTAAACCTGTAAGAATGATGGCACTTTTGCTATTGGCAAATTTGAGTTTCACACACCACTCTGTGCTTTTAAACAGTTCTAAAAGCGTTTTAAATTCTAAAAACATTCCTTTTGTTTGTACACATTTTCATAAAAAAATTATGACTACCCATTTTTGAAACAGTTCATACTATAAGTAAATAACTAAAACCCAGTACCTGTTCATCATTGTTAATTTTAACACTGATGTTATAGCTTTTACATACGTAGATAACAGACAGTGCTGATGCTAACTGTAATGCTAATTCAAACATACTGCAAAGCACTTTAGTAAATCAATATTTTCCTGTGAAAACTATACCAAAACAGAAAACAATAAAAGAATTGAAAATTATGAGTGTAATTCTACAGGCTGTGTCAGGGCTCTCTTCCTTCATTGGTAAAATATCACTTCTGGTTGGGATGATCTGAGCCACCTCTCCCCGCTTACCAGCATTGTATATAGTAGCCAGTAGATGACATTCTACCTGATCTACTTATCAATCAGTTTTACTAGGCTTTGCCTTAAGTCATTCAAATCAAAGATCTTGACATCCAAGATGTCAATGACCCTTTGCATCTCACTTTCAGTCCGGTCCCTGTCCTCGAGGGAAGAGGCTAGAGTTTGCTCAGCATTCTGCACCTGCCGCTCCAGCTCTATGTTCCGCATCTCCATCTCCTGAAAACCATGAGAAGTGACAAGGTCATTGCTGGTGTTTATCAATTGCTTTCTGTGGTTTCCGCTTACAAATAGTACTTTTCACCTGTTTTGTGTCCAGTACATATAATACAGATTATATGAATAATACAAATATACACTGCTCAGAAATCTTGAAGGAACTCATTGAAAACACAAATCAGATCTCAATTGGAAGAAAAAATGATGCTGGATATCTATATTGATATGACCTGGGTAATGTGTTAGGAACAAAAGGATGCCACATCGTTTGATGGAAAAGAAAATTATCAACCTACAAAGGGCTGAATTCAAAGATACCCCGAAAATCTAAGTGAAAAAATGATGTGGCAGGTTAGTCCATTTTGCTAAAATTTCATTGCAGCAAATTCCTTCATCCTCCAAGAACTACTTGCATACTCTTGCCACATGAAGCCGGGCATTGTCATGCACCAGGGGGAACCCAGGACCCACTGCACCAGTGTTGGGTCTGACAATGGGTCCAAGGATTTCATCCTGATACCTAATGGCAATCAAGGTGTCGTTGTCTAGCCGGTAGTGGTCTGTGCGTCCCTCCATGAATTTGCCTCCCCAGACCATCACTGACCCACCACCGAACTGGTTATACTGAACAGTGTTACAGGGTACAGACAGCATAACATTCAGCATGGCTTCTCCAGACACATGTGCTCAGGGTGAACCTGCTCTTATCTGTGAAAAGCACAGGGTGCCAGTGGTGAACCTGCCAATTCTGGTATTCTATGGAAAATGCCAATCGAGCTCCATGGTGCTGGACAGTGAGCACAGGGTCCACTAAAGGATGTCGGGCCCTCAGGCCACCCTTATCAAGTCTGTGTCTGATTGTTTGTTCAGAGACATTCACACCAGTGGCCTGCTGGAGGTCATTTTGTAGGGCTCTAACAATGCTCATCCTGCTCCTCCTTGCACAGAGGAGCAGATATCTGTGTCTCCTGGTGGGTTAAGGACCTTCTATGGCCCTGTCCATCTCTCGTAGAATAACTGCCTGTCTCCTGGAATCTCCTCCATGCCCTTGAGACTCTGCTGGGAGACACAGCAAACCTTCTGGCAATGGCACGTATTGATGCGCCATCCTGGAAGAGTTGGACTACCTGTGCAACCTCTGTATGGTCCAGGTATTGCCTCATGCTACCTGTAGTGACACTCTCTTTAGAAAAACTAGTGAAAAACTATCAAAAAAGATGAGGAGGAAAAATGTCAGTGGCCTCCACCTGTTAAAGCATTCCTGTTTTGGGGGGTCGTCTCATTCTTGCCCCTCTAATGCACCTGTTGTTAATTTATTGTTATTATTATTATAATTATACATTCATTCCGAGTTTTGAGGATTTTGAGCAGTCCAAAGATATGTTGTTTAGGCTGACTATTCTCTCCATTGCCTATTGTCTGTGTGTACATATGTGCTCTATGATGGATTATCATTCCATTCATGGTATGCCCTGCCTTGTGCTGTTTCTGATAGCCTCACCTCTCCCATATCCAGGATAAATCATTCATGGATGGATGGAAATGATACAACCAACATTCTTATGCCATTTTGTAGTCAAGTACTAACAGTACTAAAAATCAAACTGAAAGTAGAATGCATCGTTGCCCATATGGACTTATTTAAGGAGATCACCTGCAGCCTATGGATAGCCTCCAGTCTTTCTTGCTCTAGCTCATGGTAGTTTGACTTCTTCTGCAGAATATGAATTTCCTGAAACATAAACACAGACAATCACATGGGAACAACTGCATTAAATACTGATCAACTACCAGTCCAAGACTAGAACATGTTTATATGCTAATACTCTACAGCCACTCTTATATAGGGTCATGAGCTGAAACAAGATTCATGGTCAGAAAATATCTGCAATCACCAGTTTCTCAAACACTTCCTTATCCTCCTATTCATGTTCCCCTGTAATAAAGTTTTAATTCTTATGTTCATTCTGAAGGACACATAGTGTATAATTGTTATTAAGATGAAAGATGATTAATTCTTTAATGACATCTGTCTTTTCATCACAATTAAAACCATAGTCTCTCTCACCACAGGAACCTTTTTCAGGAAAAAAAATACTCCACAATTCAACATAAAAGTGGCTTTCTCTTTTGTGCTCGGGCTTTCGTGTTGCAATTTTGTCATATTTGTCTTTAGATTGTTTATCTATAATAAATGTAAAAAGAGTTGTGCACCAATGTGGAAATTTTGACCGATACTGATTACCGATTGATTAATATTGCTGATACCGGTGACAGTCTAACCTCTGAGTCACTTGCCAAGCAGGGGTTGCAGGTGCAGATTAGTGGAATGACATCTTTTTCTATTCTGAAAATATAAATTTTCTATTCTATTCTGAAAAAATTGATCTGCAGGCCTGACTGTATTGCCCAGAAAAGGAATGCATTTGTCTTTGGGACCAGGCGGATGTCAAACTTTGGCTGCTAACTGGAAACTGATTTAATCTGGCCATAGACTGCCCCAAAATTGAAGCAAAGCCACTTAGTGGCTGGAAATGGAAATGTGAAAAGTATGACATTGGACCTTGTGAATGATATAAGTCAAGAATTAGATCTACACTTGATTTAATTTTCAAATGCACTGGCCAAAAAATGAAGCAGCAACACTGTGTGGCAACAAAGGAAGGAAATGTCAGCTGTAGAAGACACTTATTTTGAACAAAGTAACTGAAAGTATTTTATGAATCTTTATCAAACTTTGCAAGCACATTGTAGGAGTGACAAACTGGATCAAAGTATGAGAATTTGAAAATTGAAGCAGCGCCACACAGTGAAAGTAAGGAAAAAGGGTAGTTCATGACACTTATCGCATTAGTGCAATAACTCATAAAGTATTTGACAGATCTGTTTCAACCTTTGCAGGCACACTATATGGATGAAGATATGGACTTGTTTTCAAGTTGCATTAAAATTGCACAAAAACTGAAGCCACAGCACTTAGTGACAACAAAGAAATGGCTGAGTTGATGAGATGCTTAACGCCGTGGTTCTTTTTCCAAACTTTCCAGGAACATTGTACACATCAGTAACTTATGCAAATCTATTCTGGAAGGCAAAGCTCTCGATTTACCATTCGATCTGCGTTCTTACCCTTACCTTTGGTTATCAGCTCTAGATAATGACCAAAAGAATGAGATCATGGATACAAACAGCAGAAATGAGTTTCCTCCACAGAGAGTCTGGGATCAGCCTTAGAGAAAGCGTGAGGAGCTCAGAAATTTGGGAGGGGCTCAAAATAAAGCCTCTGCTCCTCTGAATCGAAAGGAGCCAGTTTAGGTGGTTCGGACATCTATCTAGGGTGCCTCCTGGACGGCTCTCTGTGGAGGTGCTTTGGTCATGTCCAACAGGGAGGAGGCCCCGAGGCAGACCCAGGACACGCTGCAGAGATTACATCTCTTGGCTGGCCTGGGAACACCTTGGTGTTACCCCGGAGGAGCTGGAAGAGCTGGTTGCTGAGAGAGGGGTCTGGGCATCCCTGCTTAGACCCGACCCTGGATAAGTATTGGATAATGGATGGATGCATGGAACTTAATGCTGACCAAGTTGATATATTTTTCTTATAACTACACATCTTCAAATGGTTTATCCCGCTTATACCATGACTAAATCACAACAAAACAAAAAATAATGATAGAATTAAATTTTTCTTAAATTTTGGAGGGACTGTCTTCACTGTGTTCAATGGTAATTTGCTGTGTAAATTGTTTTGAACCCTTCTCCTGACTAATATGTTTGAACAATGAGATCCCTTTGATGCTTTGTAAGCTCTCTGTGAACCATGGCTTTTGCTGTAGGATGCAACTGGATGAATGTCAGGAAAATCCTACTAGGACAACTGAACTATATTTGGAGTTAATCAAAGTCACATTACTTAATGGCAGGTGTGTACCCAAAAAGATTTAATGCTGTAATTAAATCAAAAGGTGCTTCTGTGGTGACCATGTGCAGGGTGAGCGAACAGGAAGCGGGAAATCAGGGTCAGGCACAGGGAGATCCAAAACAAAGGGGTTTAATGCTGGCAGAGCAAAACACGGTGAAAATGTCTTTGACGGGACTGGGGAAACATACTCGAACATGGACTAAATACACAAAACTAAGAGACAGAAATGTAGAACACCTGAGAACACTCAGGAATTCACATGAGGTAAATGAGGGGGTGTGGCATACAGGAAGATCGTACTAGTCGGGTGTGACAGAACCGCCCCCCCCAAAGGCGTGCGCTCCAGGCCCTGGAAGACAAAAGCAAAAACATCAACGAGGAACCGGGAACAGAATAGACACACAGAACAGGCACAGGGATAGGACCTGACACAAGACAGGGAACGCAAACAGGCAGGCCAGGAAAGAAGATACAGATGGAACAGAGAACGGAGGAACAAAAGGACCAGGTGTGAACAGAGGAGACACAGGAGGGCGAGGAGCAGATACAGGAGGGACGAAAGAAGGAGGCTGAAAGGGAAAGGATGGAGGACAATGGGGAGCACAAGGGGACCCTGGTGAATGGAAGGCTGAAGCCACAGGAGCGGCAAGCGACTGCCAGCAAGGGGACCCTCGGCAGACACGAGGAGGGAGCAGGAGGGAGCGTCGGAGGGGCCGTCCAGGATGGCGGAGGGACAGGCGATGAAGGCGAGTAGGTTGATGAAGGGGCAACCGGAGAAGGGGAGGAGGGAGAAGGAACTGCCACAGGCGAAGGGGACACCATAGCTGGAGAAGGCAACCAAGGACTCAGAGCAGGGAGGCTCGCCAGCGATCGACGAGGTGGCGAACTCAGGATCGTAGGCGGCTGAGGAGGTGCCGCAGGCAACTGCCAAGTGGAAGCCAGAGGGACCACAGGCGACAGACGATTGGAAGCCGCAGGCAAGCTGGTGTTCAGAAAGTCCGGGACCACCTCAGGGACAGGGATTTAGGTCAAGGGAGCTGTGACAGGAACAAGGACGGGCATAGTCGGAACATCAGGTTCCAGAACATCAGACGCGGACGGAGCCAGGCAACTGCCGAGTGGAAGCCGGAGGATCCGTAGGTGAACGCCGAACAGGAGCCCGGGGAAACAAGGGCGAGCCAGGGGGCAAGGTGGGCTGGACCTGACCCTTGTGTTTGTGTCCTCTCCCCTTTCAGGACACCGAAAGGTGGAGCCCTGACCGGGATCCACCACGCTGGAGCGCTGGTTGGGGTGATCCACTGGAGGGGTCCTTTGAGGCCACCAGGAAAAGCCCTGAGGGGTCCCACTCAAGTTCCTCCTTCCCCTATGGGGAAGGAGCAGTGTTCAGAAAGTCCGAGGCCACCTCAGGGACAGGGATTTGGGTCAAGGGAGCTGGGACAGGAACCAGGATGGCTGTAGTTGGAACATCAGTTGCCAGAACATCAGACGTGGGTGGAGCTGGGACCTCTGGTGGAACAGGAGGCGGAGACAGCTCCGGGACCTTGGGTGGGGAAGTAGCATCTGGCGTGGGAGGTACTTCAGAGACCTGAGGTGCTGTCTGAGCCTCGCAGGGTGGTGGAGGCGGCACAGGAGCCTCGCAGGGGCCGGGACCTCAGGTGGAGTAGCAGGCGGAGGCCGCGCCGGGACCTCGGGTGGAGCAGCAGGTGGAGGACTTGTTGAAGCCAGTATTCCACCTCGCAAACGAGATCACCATATTCAGCTTCGGTTAGCTGAGGCGTCTTCTTGGGAAGTCCTGTCATACTGTGATTACAGTGTGCAGGGTGAGCAAGCAGGAAGCGGGGAATCAGGGTCAGGCACACGGAGATCCAAAACAAGGGGGTTTAATGCTGGCAGAGCACAACATGGTGAAAACGTCTATGACAGGACTGGGGAAGCATACTCGATTGTGGACTAAATACACAAAACTAAGAGACGGAAATGCAGAACACCTGAGAACACTCAGGAATTCACATGAGGTAAATGAGGGGGCGTGGCACACAGGAGGATCGTACAAGTCGGGTGTGACAGCTTCAAAGATGTACTATTTTATGGGTGTGCACACTTATGCAACCAGCTTATATTTTTTCACAAAAACCTACCATTTTAACAGGGGTGTGTACACTGTATTGATAAATTAAAAATGTGTGTAAAGAGTTTTCAATGTTAGTTACAACCAATTCTATTTTCCCCAAGATAAACCACTTTATTGGGATTAAAAACAAACAAAAAAAATCCTTCTTGCAGTTCTGTGATAAGCACACCCGACCAAAAACACAGCTAAACCCTAGCAGAGTAAACATGCTTGTGTTTCTTGCTAAAAGTGCGTAAACTGATTTGTGTTCCTCTTCCAAATGGTGATTGTATATATATATATATATACATATACAAGCAGTGAAAGTTTCCTAGAACATAATTTCATATCTTATTGTTTTTTTGTGATTATTTGTGATTATGATGGTAATTGCTGTTATTAATTTCATTGCTGGGCATAATTTATTTTCATTACACAATGATGACCACTACCAGTGCATTGTTTATTTGGGCAACATTTTCTGCTCCTGTTTCAAATGGGGAAAATAAAAGGTGGAAAAAATGCTTTAATTGTGTAGTTTTTGCATTTGTGTCATGAGTTGATGATAAAAGGGGCTTTCACATGCTAGACCCACATTAGATTGTCACATGTTCTGTCCCGTATCTCTGCCCTGTGACATAGAAACTTACAAACAAAAAAAAACATATTAAGTAAATTTTGGAAACTGTTTGGAAACCACAGTTTGGAGAGCATTTTTAACAAACAACATTTCCTATGTATTGTTTACAACATAGGCTGTATAAACATTTTCTCATTAATAATCATGTAATTTACCAAGTTACTGCTTATTTAATAATAAGTATATTTAATAATATTAATATAATAATCCACACTGCAAATTTAGATACTGGTCCAGTCCTACATTCTACATATAGAATATAGTGATCCTCTGCCTATCGCGGAAATTACGTTCTAGACCCATCAGCAATAGGTGAAAATCCACGATATAGAAAGATACTGAATTAGTGGCTCAGCAGCTACAGCGGGATCTTGATTTAATTAGTGACTGGGCCGATACCTGGCAGATGAAATTTAACGTCGATAAATGTAAGGTACTCCATCTAGGGAGCAGAAATATAAAGTACAGGTATTTCATGGGTGTCACTGAAATAAAGGTAGCTGATCATGAGAAAGACCTTGGTGTGTATGTTGATGCTTCCATGTCCCATTCTCGCCAGTGTGGGGAAGCAATAAAAAAGGCCAATAGGATGTTGGGGTACATCTCCAGGTGTGTGGAGTTTAAGTCAAGGGAGGTAATGCTAAGATTATACAATTCCTTGGTGAGACCTCACCTAGAATATTGTGTGCAGGTTTGGTCACCATATCTTAAAAAGGACATTGTGGCCTTAGAAAAGGTGCAGCGTAGGGCCACAAAAATGATTCCTGGTCTTAGAGGAATGTCATACGAGGAACGGTTACTTGAGCTAAATCTGTTCAGTCTCAAGCAAAGGAGACTGAGGGGGGACATGATCCAGGTATATAAGATTCTAACAGGTTTGGATGCTGTTCAAGCAAATAGTTACTTCAGCATTAGTTTAAATACACGAACTCGTGGCCATAGGTGGAAATTAGCGGGAGAACACTTCAAGCTGGATTTAAGGAAGCACTTCTTTACACAGCGTGTAGTCAGAGTATGGAATACCCTTCCTGATAATGTAGTGCAAGCTGAATCCTTGGGTTCCTTTAAATCAGAGCTAGATAAGATTTTAACGACTCTGAGCTATTAGTTTAGTTCTCCCCAAGCGAGCTTGATGGGCCGAATGGCCTCCTCTCGTTTGTATAGTTCTTATGTTCTTATGTTCTTATGTTCTTTTGTTTTATAGTTTAAGCCTTAAACAGAAGTCAGAAGTATACAAATTACTAAAGAACTAAGTGCAACATTGGGCTAGTTTCTTGAAACCGTTTTGGACCTACAGGTGCTTGGAATTTGGCAAAAAACTATAGTAATTATAGTATAGTATAGTATAGTATAGTATAGTATAGTATAGTAATTATATGGTAGGCCTTTTTCACTGACTAACTGATTTACAAGTAAAATACCATTTCTAAACCGCCTCTCATAAAACAATGATTTGTTCTTAAACAAGATGTTACCATTATTCCAAATAAAATAATGGCGTGGGGAGAAATTATGTTTATAGATGAGCTTGAAAAGAAGGGCCTGTTAGTGAAAATCGGTTATGCCCTGCTTGTCCGATCCTCCCATGTGCCACGCCCCCCTCGTTAACCTCGTGTGAAATCCCGATGTCACCAGCTGTTTCCTGTTATTTCCAACTGATCCTGTTTATCCAATTGATACATATATATATATATACACACATACACACTCACCGACCGGCCACTTTATTAGGTGCACCTTGCTAGTACTGAGTTGGATCCCCTTTTGCCTTCAGAACTGCCTTAATCCTTCATGCCATAGATTCAACAAGGTACTGGAAACATTCCTCAGAGATTTTGGTCCATATTGACATGATAGCATAACGCAGTTGCTGCAGATTTGTCGGCTGCACATCCATTATGCGAATCTCCCATTCCACCACATCCCAAAGGTGCTCTATTGGATTGAGATCTGGTGACTGTGGAGGCCATTTCAGTACAGTGAACTCATTGTCATGTTCAAGAAACCAGTCTGAGATGATTCGAGCTTTATGACATGGTGCATTATCCTGCTGGAAGTAGCCATCAGAAGATGGGTACACTGTGGTCATAAAGGGATAGACATGGTCAGCAACAATACTCAGGTAGGCTGTGGCGTTGCAACAATGATCAATTAGTACTAAGGGGCCCAAAGTGTGCCAAGAAAATGTCCCCCACACCATTACACCACCACCACCAGCCTGAACCGTTGATACAAGGCAGGATGGATCCATGCTTTCATGTTGTTGATGCCAAATTCTGACCCTACCATCCGAATGTCACAGCAGAAATCGAGACTCATCAGACCAGGCAACATTTTTCCAATCTTCTATTGTCCAATTTTGGTGAGCCTGTGCAAATAGTAGCCTCAGTTTCCTGTTCTTTGCTGACAGGAGTGGCACCCGGTGTGGTCTTCTGCAGCTCTAGCCCATCTGCCTCAAGGTTCGACGTGTTGTGCGTTCGGAGATGCTCTTCTGCATACCTTGGTTGTAACGAGTGGTTATTTGACTTACTGTTACCTTTCTATCAGCTCGAACCACTCTGGCCATTCTCCTCTGACCTCTGGCATCAACAAGGCATTTTCGCCCACAGAACTGCCGCTCACTGGATGTTTTCCTTTTTTCGGACCATTCTCTGTAAACCCTAGAGATGGTTGTGCGTGACAATCCCAGAAGATCAGCAGTTTCTGCAATACTCAGACCAGCCCGTCTGGCACTAACAACCATGCCACGTTCAAAGTCACTTAAATCACCTTTCTTCCCCATTCTGAAGCTCGGTTTGAACTGCAGCGGTTCGTCTTGACCATGTCAACATGCCTAAATGCATTGAGTTGCCACCATGTGATTGGCTGATCAGTAATTTGCGTCAACGAGCAGTTGGACAGGTGTGCATAATAAAGTGGCCGGTGAGTGTATATATCCCTTCAATGGGCTCCACACCTGTAGGAGGGGCCATAGGGGTCGGGTGCAGTGTGAGTTGTGCAGTGGCCAAGGGTGGGGACCTTGCCGGTTCGATCCTCGGCTGCAGAAGCTAGCTCTAGAGACATGGAATGTCACCTCTCTGACAGGAGCCTGAACTGGTGTACGAGGTTGTGAAGTTCCGACTAGATATAGTCGGGCTCACCTCGACACATGGTTTGGGCTCTGAAACCAGTGACCGCCGAAGTCGCATTCCGCTTGGCCCGCCCATACCTGTCAGCTGCCTCTGGAGTCCTACAGGCCAAAAAGGCCCAATAGGTCTCCTTCTTCAGCTTGACGGCATCCCTCACCCCTGGTGTCCACCGGCAGGTTCGGGGATTGCCGCCATGACAGGCACCAACTACCTTATGGCCACAGCTCCGGTCAGTCACTTCCACAATGGAGGTGTGGAACATGGCCCATTTGGACTCAATGTCCCCTGCCTCCCCCAGGACATGGGAGAAGCTCTGCTGGAGGTATGAGTTGAAGCTCCTCCTGACAGGGGATTCTGCCAGATGTTCCCAGCAGACCCTCACTATACGCTTGGGTCTGCCAGGTCTGACCGGCTTCCTCCCCCACCAGCAGAGTCAACCCACTACCTGGTAGTGATCAGTTGACTGCTCCGGCCATCTCCTCACCCAAGTGTCCAATTCATGCAGCCGCAAGTCCGATGACACCATGACAAAGTTGATCATTGAACTGCGGCCTAGGGTGTCCTGGTGTCCAGTGCACATATGGACACCCTTATGCTTGAACATGGTGTTCATTATGGACAATCCGTGATGAGCACAGAAGTCCAATAACAAAATACGACTTGGGTTCAGATCGGGGGGGGGGGCGTTCCTCCCAATCACACTCTTCCAGGTCTCACTGTCATTGCCCACGTGAGCATTGAAGTCCCCCAGCAGAACAAGGGAGGCTACCGTTTCGTCCACCGCAGTAAACCCAAATGTACAGGAGCCCAGTCAGGGGCAATAAGTATGCCCACCCCTGCTCGGCGCCTCTCCCCATGAGCAACTCTCCTTCGAGGAGACTGGTTCCAGAGCCCAAGCCATGTGTCGAGGTGAGCTATATATCTAATCGGAAACTCACAACCTCGCGCACCAGCTCAAGCTCCTCCCCCATCGGAGAGGTAACATTCCATGTCCCTAGAGCTAGCCTCTGCAGCTGAGGATCAGACCGCCAAGGTCCCCACCTTCGGCCACTGCCCAACTCACACTGCACCTGACCCCTTTAGCCCCTCCTACCTGTGGTGAGCCCATTGGAGGGGGGACCCATGTGCCTTCTTCGGGCTGTGCCCGACCAGGCCTCATGGGTGCAGGCCTGGCCACCTGGCACTCGCCATCGAGCCCCACCCCCAGGCCTGGCTCAAGGGGGGGGCCCAGTGACACGCGTCCGGGCAAGGGAAATCGTGAGTCCATGTTTTTATTTATCATAAGGGGTTTTTTGAGCCACATTTCATCTGGTTCCTCACCCAGGACCTGTTTGCCTTGGGTGACCCTACTAGGGGCATAAAGCCCCGGGCGACATAAGCTCCTGGGATCATTGGAACATGCAAAACCCCCACCATGATAAGGTGTCAATAAGGTGTCGGCTCCAGGAGAGGCCACGAATTCTAGTATTTAAATTAATATGGTAGTTACTTAGTCTCCTTTGCTCAACTGGACTTTGAGAGTCAAATATGCATGGTATAGATCAGTGGAGAAATTGGTGGTGAAAGATTTTACAAATCGACTAATAGGTGGGATGTGCAGTAAATGAACAGGTGTAGTTTTAGAGTTACATGTCACAACTAGGACTCGGAGCATTCAGGTAAAGCCACATTTATTAACTTTCACATTTCCAGGTAATCCATCCAGTAATTCCAGAAATTGTACAGGTTAGTGAGTGTGTAATGAGTATGGCTTAGATAGGCAGAGCAATGTCAATGGAATACAATGCTGTTGTTCCCACAGCCCTGCTTTCTAGATTAAAATGAATTATAAACATGTCGCCGGCAGTACTTTGAGATCTCTAATAAGGGAGTCAGCAAAATCCCTCAAATCTCCGCTATGGAAAATGGCTGATCATGCAATTCAGTTGTTATTTTACTTGCTGTGTCTTCAGCTCTGGTACTGCTAACTTCGAATATTGATGCAGTTTAAATATTGGCCAAGATATTGTTCCAGTACTGATATCTTGATTTTTTAAAGCATATTAGCCGATACCAATATGATAACTAATATGTTGTGCATCTGTAGTATATTCATTGCTGCAAAAAAATAGAACCGTAACAAATCGACTTGTTCATCCTCCATTGTTTTGTTTCATTGTGTATAAAATAACATGTGAAATTTAACCTATGCAATTTTGCATCACCCATGCTTCTTTAGCATAAAGATCACAGTTCCTGTTGTGCAGTGGGAAAGCAACACACAAACGTGACAAGTGACCAGGAACTACAAAACTTCCCAGTACAGATAGCCCAGAAATTCAGAGCCTGGAACCAAATTCCTGAACTTTGGTGGTAAAGCACCTGATGTAATATACTCTTTATTTGGGTTCCCTAATTCTAGTCCTGGAACGCCAGAATCCAACATACTTTGCAGGTTGCCCTGCTCAAACACATCTTAATCAGCTAATTAGCTGTCAGGGTCAGCACCTGTTTTGTGCCAGTCTTGTATCTTCTCCCCATGTGGCCAGTAGGTATCGCTGGCCATCCTGTCTTCCTTGTTGTCAGTCTGTAGTTTATCCTGATCCCTGTCGGCTGCATGACTCAATGAGGTAAGTTGCGGCAACCCGATTAAACCCCAATTGTTGTTTGTTCAAATCCTACTTCCTCTGATTTTGTATTTTGTTCCCTAGTGTTTCATTGGTATCATTTTTTTCTAATTCCTGTGATTTTGTGAGTTTGTTTCCTGTTTTGGTTTCTTGCTTAGTGCCTTGGTTGTTTTACTTGTCTTTCTTATTTCCCCAGTGTTAGATTCTGTTTTCCTTGTCTTTTTTTATCAGTCCCTAGTTTCCCTGTTTAGTTTCTGAGTTAATTATTAGTTTCACCTGTTGCCTGTCCTTATGCCTGTCCTTGTGCGTTTGCCTAATTGCTCATTGCCCTGCACCCTCCCGGATTGTTTAATTGTCTGTCTCACTCCTGCTTGTCGTTACCTGGTTCAGTTTTTGTATTTAAGTTCCTGCCTGAGTTCAGTTCCTGAGTGGGTCATTATATGTATGATGTTGTTTGTTGCACGTTCTGTTATTTGTACTTGGCCTGCCTGCCTGCCTGCCTGCCTGCCTGCCCGCCCGCCCGCCCCTTGTTACACTGACCCATTTGTAATTACCCTTTGTTTATCCCATTTTGCTTTTGACCCCTCCTGAGACCTGTACTACGAAGCGGGGTTACTAGCTTATCAGGGAAACTTGTCAGATTTAAGGTAGTCTGGGCAAAATGTAAGTAAACGAATATGAAGTCCATTTAAATTGTGGTACCTTAAATCTGACAAGTTACCCCGATAAGCCAGTAACCCTGCTTTGTAGTACAGGCCATTGGTTCATTTGTTTTGTAGTGTTCCTAATGTTTTTCTGTTTTTGTTAATAAACCCTGTTCGTTCTGTGAGCCGCAAGTGGGTTGTCCAACTTTTTCCCAGCCTGCACCGCACCATACCATGCCTCCGTGCCCGAACTGCCTGGGTCCATGACATTAGCAGGTTTAGTAGGTGTGTTTGAGCTTTAATCGGCTAATTACCAAAGTCAGTAGGTATGTTTGAGCAGGGAAATCTGCAACACGTGCTGGACTCTGGCCCTCCAGGACTGGAATTGGAGAACTTTGCTCTATATGTATGTAAGGCAGGGGTGGCCAATCTCATCCGCAAAGGGCCGGTGTGTATGCAGGTTTTTCGGATAACCTTTACGTCAGCTGTTCAAACCCAGGTGTGAGGACTCTTCAGCCAATCAGTCCTCTAATTAGTGACCTAATTAGGGAGTTGCAGTGAAAACCTGCATACACACTGGCTCTTTGTGGATAAGATTGGCTACCCCTGATATAGGGGGTCTCCAACTGCAGTTCTGGAGAGCTACTATCTTGGCTTTTGATGAGTCACAACTGTTCCTGGTATTTACCTGAGCTCATCAGAAGCCAAATAGGATAGAAAACCTACTGGACAGACATTCTCCAGGACCGGAGTTAGAGACCCCTTATGTGTATTTACAGATAAATACCTAATACAAGTAAGGTGTAAACGTTTTACCTCATCTTTTGCCTTCAGGAGAGCTTCTAGTTCCTCTAGTGACTGAGTGAGCTCATCCTTTAGTAAGTCACTTGGACCGTGGCTGCTTCCATGGGCTTCTAGATCTGCCAGCTAAAATAATAATTGCAAAAACATACATTTGCAATTTTTTTTTAGTCACTGATTTTTCTAAGAGTTCTCCCAACCCAATCCTAGACATTTATATTACTTATACTATGCAAATAAGTCATCAGTAAGAGTCAATGAAAATTAGCTGAGCCGATTTCAGGAGGGGCCTGCCACTCAAGACCTTCCATTGGTTCGGCCGCTGCCTTAATGTCTATTTCAATATCCTTTCCTGTAGTATTGTGCTATTTTCTCCTTTCGGTAATCTGGTACTGAAATTGGCAATCCTTACTGTGCTTTAATTATTTTACACTACTGAAAAGATTCACTGGGTATTATGTGCAATGTTTTCTGCAGCCCAAATTATTTTACGTCTGATTCAATATCTGATATCTGAAAGGAAGGTATATAACTACAGTGGGAATCTCTTTAGTTTAACTTCAACTTAAAAGACTTTGTGAACCTTGAGAAATTATTTTTAACGTCTAAGAGATAAAAAAAAAAAAATGAAATAAATATCTGGCAGCTCCCAGTGGTAATTTTTCCATTCCTTCAAACTAGGACAATGTAAGTAGGATATTGCCGCCCTACAAACTCTTCTCTCTTTCACCCCAAGAGACATGAACCACTTTCAGTCACCTGGTCATTCCTCCTTATGAAATGTAAGCCATAAATTTTCCAGATATGGATTCCAGCTTTATGAAAATAAATATTTAGAAATATTATCCTACCCAACTTTAATTTTGATCAAAACTTTATACCATCTAATTAGTTGAGAAATTCATGAACCAAGATGTTTTGTTTAATCGGATTGTCAGAAAGTTAAAAAAAAGTTCATTCATGACAGAATGCAAAGTGTAGTATTTGTAGCTTCTGAACTTAGCAAAATGTAAATTGTCATACTGATTTCACAAAATATACTTATCCCTCAACTTAGTTATTATAATATCTATTATAATATTGTATCGATTATAATAATTATAATAGATATTATAATATTAGAAGACATTAAATTTTAGTTTTAGTCCCAAGAATTTCTGCTAATCCTCGAAGGACCCCGGGTTTCCTTTTTTCATGTATTAGGATATCCATAGCATAATTGGTTTATTAAAACTGGAAATCCTTGTTAATTGTGTAGAACTGAAGCAGGCACCTCATTGTAGCTACAGGTGTACTGATCTTTCCTACTATTCCCAATCGCACATAAATGCTGAGTAAAGAAAATTGTGCTGCAGAAAGTTATTGGGCAGATAGAGGCTCAGGAGAGCGGCTGACCTGGTCCCGCAGCCGCTCAGTTTCTTCTTGGTAGGCTGCCAGCTGCTTCTTCCACTGCTCTACATTGTTATTGGCCTCATGCAGTGCGGCTACTAGCTTTGCATTGCTGTCTTGCAAGGTAAACAGCTCTGCCTCCAGACTAATCTCACAGATTGACCTGCAAACGACAAATGAAGTGAGGAGACTTTACACAATATCATCTTCCAGCAGGCGTTGCTGGTCATTCTGTCCCTCGTGTTGTCAGTCTTTGTTTTCCCTGCTCCCAGTTGGCTGCATAGCTCAACCTGTTGAGCATACAGTTGTCTGTGAATCCTTATGTCCTGTGTTAAAATCCCACCTCTTCTGTATTTGTTCCTACTGTTTTCATTAGTATGAGTTTTTCTAGTTCCCATGTTTGGTGATTTTTTTTTTCCATTCTGTTTTGGTTTCTTGTTTTGAGCCTTAGTTATGTTTTATAGGTTTTGTTACTCCCAGCGTTAGATTCTGTGTTTCCAGTTTTCTTGGTTAGTTCTTAGTTTCCCTGTTTAGTGACTTTGAGTTAATGAGTTTCATCTATGGTCTGTTTTACAGTTTTTGTTAATTAGTCTCACCTGTCCTGTGCTAGTCTTGTTACCCAGTTTTAGTTTCAGTATTTAAGTCCCTGCTTCTGTTCAGTTCCCTAGTGGTTTGTTGAATGTTCTGTCGATTTGCAATGGTTAATGTTTGTTGTTAGACGTATGTTCTGCCTGCCTGCCCCTGTTTTGTAATTAATCTTTGTTTATCCCCATTCACTTTTGACTCCTCGTGGTCCTTTTTTTGTTAGTGTTTTCTTGTGTTTTTAGTTAATTTAATAAACCCTGTTTTGTATTGTTGAGCCGCAAGTGGGTCGTCCTGTATTTCTGCCTGTATCATGCCACGTCCTCACTCTAAAGCCGCCCGAATCCATAACAACTTTGTATCATACTGTAGATTTGAGCAGACTATAGTGGTCTGTGGTTTGGAAAACTACAGGCACAACAAGAGCTTCCTTCCAAGATAGGAGCAATGGCTTTTAAACTGCACTAGAACAATTACACTATAAATATAATAAATATATAACATATTAAGTGTGTCTTTATATTTTTGACCCATCTAATGAATGCTGTTTTTCTCTGTGATACATAAAACCATTTGAAGTAATTAATATGGTGTCCAAATAGGAAATAAGAAATTTCACTCATTGATTAAATGGAAATTAAATTATTTTAATTGTTATCCAGGAATCTGTTGTACCTCCCTGTTCTTGGTACTTATATAAGCATTAATGACCTGGAATCACACAGCAAAAAAACACAATTACAATGTTTTGCTAAAATTGTGTACAAATTTCATTCTCTGTTACCCGCATGCCATGTAGTTTGAGTTTCATCGTAAACTATTCCAACAAGGTACAGTACATACACACAGACACACACACACTGTTGCTATATATATATATATATATATATATATATATATATATATATATATATATATATATATATATATATGCTCACACACTGAGCGTTGGTTTTGAATTTGGAAAACAAGCTAATCACAAGTGGAAAATGATTACCCTTCAGAGAGCATCTTTTTGATTCGTTCCTTCTCGGATGACAAGGTAATGTCTGCACTTTGACTGCGAAATAGCTTCTCCTCTCCAGGGCCGTTGATGCACATTGGCGGTGACTGCAAGTCTTCAGACAGGTCCTGTAGGATGTTATACACAGAACCCTTCTTAATGGGGCAATCTAGACCAGTGGTTCATGCATGTGAAGTATATAATTATATACACTTTTTATATAATTAATTGTTTAAGCTTTTTGCTATAGGCAAATGTGTTTTATCACATTTAAAGAATTATCATCCATCAGGATGATAATCCGGAATGCATTTTGAAGGATTAAGACATACCTACAAGCATTTCCCTTGACTTTATAAACTTTTCAAGCAAATCATTTAAGTCACACTTGGTGCAAGTTTACAAGCACTGAGAAAAGATTAAGCTAATTAACAAAATTAAGCTCATTAAAACACTGCAATGTTGGATCATATTCAGACTATTTTGACTGTTCCTGCATAATTTTTATATTTGTGAAAGGATATTTGTATGTAAATGAACAGTATTCACTTGAATGTATTTATTTCAATTTTAATAAAGAATTTAGTATTATTTACAAGTTCTACAGGGAGGTGTGTGAGGTAATACTCTCTGATCATGATCATAAGGTTGTAGGTTCAAATTCTGTGGTCAGCCGAATGAGGTCATTGTTGAGCCCTTGAGCAAGGCCCTTAATCAATTGCTCTAGGGACTGGCTGACTCTGCCCTCTGCATTTTACACAGAATCAACCCCACAAATTGAGAAATGAGTGAAACTAAAAATGTTGGTGTGATCTCTTAATTTTTTTCCAGAGCTGTATGTGCTCATTGCACTGCCCAGCCCCTACCGCTGAGCAGATTTGGTCCTCCTGAATGTCTAATCCCTTCTGATGACACTGACATCTCCTAAGTAAATAAATGTCAGATATTTAAATTAGGGTTGCACCAACCCGATATTCGGGATCGGTATCGGCACTGATCCATACCTGATTAGACATCAGATATCAGCCATGTGTGACCAATCCATGTTCGATATCTTATTTTATTTTCAGCAGTCTGTAAAAAGATAGTTCTTATTTCTTGTGCTCTTTTGAGCATTCACTACAGCTTGTGATACATGAAGGGCTGCTGTCAATAAAGCGTAAGTTATGCTGTTGCCAGTGGGAGAAAATTGCAAGGCATTTTAAGCATTTACCACTTTCATATACTCACTTGGAAGATATTGAAATGGAACTGCAAATGCTTAAAAAAAATTAAAACAAGCTGTACAAATGAGGTGGAACAGAATGTTATGTACAGTCAAATAAAAAAGTATGTGAACCCTTTGGAATTATCTGGTTTTCTGCATGAATTTGTCAAGAAGGTAATCTGATCTTAATCTAAGTCAAAGGTGCTGCTATACACAATTTAGCTTAAGCCAATAACATGCAAGCATGTATTCTTTCATGTCTTTATATAGAAACACATTCAACATTCACAGTGGTAGTGGAAAAAGTAAGTGAACTTTTGGATTTAATAACTGGTTGACCTTCATTTGGCAGCAATGACCTCAACCAGGTGCTCCCTGTAACTGCAAGTCAGACCTGCACATCATGCAGGGGGAATTTTAGCCCATTCTTCCCTGCAGAATGGCCTTAACCCTTCCATATTCTTTGGTTGTCTTCTGTGTATGGCTCTCTTCAAGTCATTCCAGAGCATCTCAATAGGATTGAGATCTGGGCTCTGACTGGGCCATTCCAAAAAGTGGATTTTGTTCTTCTGAAACCATTGTGCTGTGGATTTGCTGCGATGTTTGAGGTCATTGGCCTGTTGCATCACCCAGCCTTTTCTGAGCTTCAGTTGATGGATAGACACCCTCACATAATCCTAGAGAATTTGTTGATAAACTTGGGAATTAATTTTCCCCTTAATAATGGCAAGCTGTCCAGGCTCTGATACAGCAAAGCAGGCCCAAATCATGATGTTCCCTCCATCATACTTTACTGTAGGGATGATGTTTTGATGTTGATATGCAGGTGTCCTTTTTACGCCAAATGAAGTTCTGCTTGTTCCTCCCAAATTGTTCACTCCAGAAAACATTTTTCCAGTCCCATTGTGGAGTATCCAAGTGCTCTTTCGCAAACTTCAGGCATGCAGAAATGTTCTTTTTTGACAGCAGTGGCTTCCTTCTTGGTGTCCTGCCATGGACTCCATTCTTGTTTAATGTTCTGCATATTATTGAATCATGAACAGAGATGTTAGTTCCAAAGACTTCCTCAAATTGCTCGCTGTCAATCTAGGGTTCTTCTCTACCACATTGATGACTTTGTGCTGTGCTCTTGGGGTCATCTTGGCGGGGCACCCACTTCTAGGCAGAGTAGCCACAATACCAAATTGTCTCCATTTGTAGACTGATGAATATCTAAAATCTTTGAGATGACTTTGCAACCCTTTCCAGCCTTATGTAAATTAACAAGTCTTGATCATAGCTCTTCAGAGAGCTCTTTTGTGTGAGGCATGATTCCAGTCTGGATATGCTTCTTGTCAAAAGCTCAAACTCAAACTTATCAGTGTTTTTATTACTTTATTTAAATAATTCTAGACTACACCTCAGAACTCATTTAATTAAATGGACTGCAGGTGTGTTACTGTATAGCTTAGAGTTCACTTAATTTTTCCAACCTTCAGTTTCACGGTTTGAATGATTTATTCAAAATGGTCAAACATTCTCTGAAAATATGTGTATTTTTACAGTAGTTATGGGAAACTGTGTTTGTTCACTGTGACTTACGTGAGGATATGACCATGTTTTATATGGGAATTAGACATAAATATAGAAATTTTCAAGTGGTTCACAAAATTTTTCTAGTAACCTAATCACCTAAGCTTTTTTGACATACATTTCATCTCTTTCCCCGCACAGGCCAAAGACATGCTGAGGCTGATTGGAGTTAGCCCATAGGTGAGCATGTGTGAGTGAATAGTGTACGAGTGTGCCCTGCGATGGGCTGGCTGGCCCCCCTATCCTGGGTTGTTTCCTGCCTCATGCCCGTAGCTTCCAGAATAGACCCTGGAACCCCCCATGACCCAGAAGGATAAGTGGTTTGGGAAATGGATGGATGGGATCAGACAAACACTGAAAAAGTGAGTTTGATTCACTCTAATTTAAATTATTAATGAGAGGTGTTGTATGGCTCAGTGAGTTAGGGTGCTGTGCCCATAAAATCAATTGCTGATTCAATGGCCAGAGAGTGATGTCACAGTTAGGCCCTTGAGCAAAGCCTTTAACCCCAATATTCATCATGAGATTGGCCGGTCCTGCTTCCTCAGTTGTTTATGAAGTATTTTGTGTGGCTCAGTAGGTTAGATTATCACATTTTTTGTTCTTTCTTTCTTTTTTCTTTTCTTTGTTGTAACCCTTCTAATTTTCACACAGCAATTGTGAAGAACTCTTGGTTTACACCAAAGAAACTTTTTTGAAACCTTATTCTGACTTTACATTACATTGTTGAAAAAAAATAGATTTACATACTATTTTTAACATCATGTTTCATATATTTTTTAATTAATTTGCTTTAAGAGTATCCTACAGCAGCAATATTAAGTATTACCAGATGAAATAGCTTTGATGTAGTTAGCTACTTTTTCTCTGTAGCTTGTAGAGTAGCTAACTACTATATTAAAACAGTAGCTTGGCTATGGCTTAGCTACTTTTAATCCTAAGTAGCTTGTAGCTTGAAAAACTACCATTTAAAAGTAGCATCCCCAACACTGGTTTTCAGATCAAATCCTATATTTGACAGAATGATTTCACTGTTGGGACTTTGAGCAAGGCCCTATCTGACCCTGCTCTCTCAGTTGTACATTGCTATGGATAAAATCTTCCTCTCTGCGTGACTGGATGTATATTTAGCTCCAGGTTTACCACAACAATGCACACTTTCATGCATATTAAATCTTTCACAATCTGAGGTTGATTTGACAATCTGGAACCATAAATTATGTATATAAAGGCTGGTTTAACTTCACTGGGGCCCCTAAGCTGACATGGGTAGGGGGCCCCCTAAGTTGGGTATTCAAGCCATTTTTGGAGCTGAAAGAACCACAAGATAGAATAAAAAATTATGGAACATCAATAATATGGTAATCAAAGCATGGGATGCAAGCGGTAAAACTTACTAATCAGGATGGGGGTAGAAGTGCTCTCTGTAAAATTTGCCAATCAGGGGAAGGGGACATCACACCGACACATTGATTGACCAAATTTAAGATATATTACAGATGAAATTTTAACCAAAATTGTTATAGAAATGGTATGGAGTGGACATTCAATCTATGTGTTTTGTCTAAAAAAAACAAAACAAAAAAAAGCAAGTCAAGATAAGAAGGGGCCCCCCTAGAGTGTGGGCCCCAGAGTTGTTTGTATATAAATGCAGTATATAAATTAAGTATATAACTTAGCCTCACATCAGGTTTAAGTCAGAACTCCCTGCAGCTAGGCCACAATCTGCCTCCCCTGAAAACTGAACATAGCTGGAAATGTATTAATTAAATGTCTTGGTGTTCTTAGACTGTTATGGAGTAGTGTACTTTTTTCACATACCTGTAACCGTTGTTGTGTCTGGTTGTGTTGTCCTGTTGTGATTCACCGATTTACATGTGGAATTTTGACCCTGTCTTGGAATTGGAACCTTGTGTACCTGAACTGATTTCTGACCTTCAGCTGCCCATTGGAGTATTGATTTTCAGGTTACATTTAAATCGATGAACCTGATGTCCCTATAAATAATTCACTTTGCATTGGATCTGAACTGGATTTATTGCCGTTGGAGTGAAAGTATTAATGGATATCCTTTTATAAATAATACTTCATTAGTTATTTGTACAAGTACAAATGATTTATTTGGCTTTTGCCATATCACATCTTGCTCTAGTTATGTATAACTTTTAAACATCATGTATTTAGCAAGCAGCATGCATCTAATGCTACATGTTTAAAGTCACGGAATATTAGATTACAATACATGATGTAACAGCAGATAGAAATGGACATTATACTGACCTGAGAGAACTGGGAGCATAGGAGTATAACAAGGTAAAAGAACAAGTTGTAAATCATAAACGTCTTGTTAAAGAATTCATAAAAATATATTAGTATAACTTTGGGGTGTACACACGAGAAACGATAATGATTATATATATTTTTGTTGTTCCTCTGCTCAATATGGATTGAAAACATCTTTACAGTGAGGAGATGTACATCACAGATATTGTGAGATCATCCATGGCCTAGTTCCCTTTTTCTTCCCTTTGAGATACACTGACCCATCACATTCATGTTCTTGTGGTTTTTATACTCCTCATTACCTAGATTAAAGGGATGCTTTGGGAGTACGTCACTCAAGTTAAATAATCTTGTCCTGTTTCACTCAATTTCATGTGATTTTCATATAAAATAATGAACCAGAATAAGTGAAAATATCCAATGCAACAGAATTAAATATAGTTCAGTACTTTAAATGACAAATTAACCTGACAAAAGAACCTTTGATCATGGTCATTACTTTATCTTCAAGACTTCTGGGACCATGAATCTGGATCAGCAGCTTACCTGTGGTGCAGCAATGTTCAGGGCAGCATTCGTCAGCTCAATCTTGTCTTGAGATTTTTCCCGAGCAAGGCGTGCAGCTTCCTTTACTTCCTTGAACTTTTCCGCAAACTGGAAATTCAGATAAAATAGTACAATATTATACAGGATGTAGTAGAATGAACAGGGAGTCTCAGTGAAAAATTATACAACAAAGCTCAGAGCTCGCTGCATTTGTTTGGTGTGTCCGGGTAGTTCAACATGTAATCTTCTTGTGTGAAAAAATGATTGGCCTCTTTGTTAACACAACAATAATAAAGAGATAATAAGGACCCTTTCTCTCAATGCTCTGACAAGCACACCGGATTTGGAATAGTCTAGCCCAATATAAGTTGGACTTTGACCTTTACCATACATATTCATCACACACCATCTCTTTAGATGCAAAGCCATGCTAGAACACAAGGAATTTTAAAAAAATCAGCCAGGACTATTAAGCCATGTATGAAACATTTGAAATGGCTGAAATGTTTGAAAAGGGTTGCCGACCTTAATACTTGTTCTAATGAGTGCATACACTACCAGGAATCTTTTCAAATGCAAGGCAGAGTTGATGATATAGACTACTCTCCATTACTGCAGACAGTGAATTTTGTTCTGTAAAAGTGTTTTATGGGTGAATATTATCCATTCCCATACAGGGTAGCAGGGCGATACTTTACTACTCCCAAATTTACTTTGACATGGTCTTGTTTTGGTCATAGAGGACTTGAGGTATTATTTCAAGACCAGTCAAGACCAATCATCAAAACGTCTCAAAATTTATCACAACAGATTAATGTTCATCTGTTTAATTAACCCGTAAAACCCAAAAACACAAAATAGATTGATTGTGATTTTCACACCCATTAATCTCAGGTTCGCAACTCTGGATAGGTATAATGCACAGAGACGAATCTTTGCGGTCAAGAGGAATTACTCGATCTGGTCATCCAAGGTTCAATGTTGTGCGCTAAAATATTCCAGAGTAATCCGGTATGCAATGAGGCATATATTTTAAACATTTTCCAAGAAAAATAATCTATAAAACATCAATATCATTAACATTAGATGGAAAACAAAGCACATATTTGCTTCCGCAATGATCCATGCACTGCCATTCTGGGAAAAATATTTATTATTTATTTATTATAAGCCTATAAATAAATGGATAGAAACACACTCAAAAATGAACTGGAGTTCGTAGCATATATAGCAAAAAAAACTATAGCAATAAACATTCAGCATTAGACTCTAAAACTGTCTTACGCATCTGTGTTTATCCAGTGGATCAGAAAAGTCCCCAATGAAAGGGCTGCATTCCCACATCACAGGGACTCTAATCTCAACATTTATAAGATTATATTTGTAGTGCCTGCTGATTTTATGTTAGATGAGACTGAAAATGGAGAAATTTCAATAGGCACCACCAGTTTATCCACAGAAGAAGGATGATAAAGCCTGTCTCAGCATTTACACATCAAATTATGACATGTCTGACTTGTCAAGGAAAAACCATAAAATATGTGTGGCTAACTCATGTATATACAATGTATGTACACTCAAAAATGGATAGGGTTCAAAGGGTGAATACAGTTCTGTTGGGTAAAACTTCCTGCTTCAAAGTTCAAAGACAACCAATAAGGTGCGTCTTATTTGAAAAAAAAGCTATATTTGTGCAGAATGCTTTAATATTGAAATTTTAAGCAAAAACGTCCATTGTTCAAATTATACTGTGACACAAATTTCAGGCCATAGCCCCAAGACGGAGCCTATGCTCCACATTTTACAGCGTGTCGTGTTAGAAAGTCACTTCTACCCTCTACCTGGCTGGTTTATGTTCAGTCTCCTGCTTAACCTTAGTCATGTGTACTGCTGTCTTAGAAGTTTTGAACCTGGAGGCATCCTGCTGCATAGCATAGCCTTCAGAATCACAATTAAACCAGGATTTAAAAATGCAGATTTGTATAAAAATATATAGGGGTCTCGTAACATTTTCTGTGACTGTATTGGTTTTTTATCATGTGTAGTATTAAAAATTAAATGACCACAACACTTTATTTTCTGCCACAGAATTAGTTGAAGCTTTGTTTGAGATAAGTGCTAGATCTAGCAGAATGAGACCATGTTAGACTGGGAGACACATTATGCATTATTACAAAGATTTGAGTGGATAAATATACTACCATAAGACCCATAGTACTTGCACACTTTTGGCTGTGTGGTCGCATTATCTTTAGGCAACAACAAAAATATATAAAATATAACATCTAATTAAATTGAAAGAGACACAGAGAATTCCCCAAGAAGATTTTTTAAACATACTGCTTTCTTGTAATTTTTGATAAAACCTTAATGTGATTACATTCAAGATTTACATAGATGCAGGGCTTCAGAGATAATTTTATTTAGTTTTTTTATTGTTTTTTTGATGTGGCAAAATTGAATGAAATGACCAAAGACATTAGAAGACAGGACATCAGTAATAACAGCCCTTTTTCAGATATGGAATCCCAGTTACAGTTGCTCTAAACTTAAACTTTATTTTATTATTGTATTATTTTATTAGTAAAATTTATAAAAATAAAAACTGCTTAAGAACATCCATGTCTCAGGAGAGATTATGTGGACTTGCAATGCTGACTACAATACCAGCCACGATACTAAATTGTTTCCATTTAAAGACAATATGATGATGAATATCTAAAGTCTTTGAGATGACTTAGTAATCCTTTCCAGCCATATGTAAATTAACAATTCTTGATTGTAGCTCTTCAGAGAGCTCTTTTGTGTGAGGCATGATTGCCATCTGGATATGCTTCTTGTCAAAAGCTCAAACTCAAACCTTTCATTGTTTTTCATCAATCAGAGTAATTGTAGGCTACACCTCTGTAGTTGTTTCATTAAATGGACTCCAGGTGTGCTACCTTAGGGTTCACTTACTTTTTCCAACTTTCAGTTTCACAGGTTGAATGATGTATTCAATATTGTCGAAAATTCTCTAAAAATCGATGTCTGTTTTGAGATTGTGTTTGTTCATTACTGTGACTTGCATGAAGATACAACCATGTCTAATATGGGATTTAGACATAAATATAAAAAATTCCAAGGGGTTCACAAACTTTTACTTTGACTATATAATAGACATGAAAAATATTTGAATATTAATTATCTTAACCATTTTGGCAATTGCATTATACTGAAGGAGAAAATGGAGGCTACGTGAGTTCTACTGAATACAGTGGGAGCAGAAAATATAATTATAGCCTACACTGGGTTAAGTTGATGTTAACATAACTCAAGGTGAAGCACGTTTGTTTTCAGGTGCTCTTGCTCTCGTTCTGAACAAGGATAAAAATCATGTTACTGCTTGCTGGTTAACAATGGTCAACCTTATGATCCTCATACTTTTTTAAATCAAACATTGTATTATTCATAGTCATTATCAAAGGTAAACTCAGTGTAGAAAGATAGGGCTTACATTTATGTGGTCATTGTGGACAAACATGCTGATCTGCACCCACTATACATACACCTTGCAGTTGGTGTGTCCTGGGCCTAATGCTGCATTCCATTTACCTCAAAGGTTGGAAGTCAGAAAGTGGGAAAGACTTTACACCCAAGGTAACCACATTCCAGTACACTAAGTCAGTAATTTATTTAGCATTACCATGGACCTTTCAAACAGCAGGGTTTCTTGTCTAACCAGACAATTTAATCAGATTTAAGGTACCCCAGTTTAAATGGCCATTTTCTTCATTCAATTACATTTAGCTCAGACTACCTTAAATCCGACAAGTTATCCAGCTAAGTAAGAAATCTGCTTTCTGAAACAGGCACGAGTTCTAGCCAGGTTCATTGTTAGCCATTGTTAGCAATACCAGTTGATAACAACACGTTACATGGTATTTTGTGTATACAAACATACAGTTGAAACCTGATATTTACATACACTTCAGAAAAAAAACTTTTTTCTTTACTGTCAAACATTAAATCAAAGCAAACTTTTTCTGTTTTAGATCAATAAATATATTTTTTTTCCCCTGGTAAAATGTCAGAATAAAGAGAGAGAGAATTTTCTGGATTTTTTTTTATTACTTTCATCAGTCAAACATTTACATACCCTTCCTTAGTGTTTGGTAGAATTGCCCCGAACCTGTTTCACTTGGGCCAGACATTTTGGGTATCCTTCCACATGCTTTCTACAATAGTTTGCTGGAATTTTGGCCAACTCCTCTTGACAGAACTGGTTTAACTGGGTCAGGTTTGTAGGCCTTCTTGCTCACTCTCGCCTTTTCAGTGTCGGCCACAAATTTTTTATGGGATTCAGATCAGGGCTTTGTGATGGCCACTCCAATACTGTTGTCCTTAAGCCACTTTGTCACTAATTTGGAGGTATGCTTAGGGTCATTGTCCATTTGGAAGACCCATTTGTGCCCAAGCTTTAACTTCCTGGCTGATGTCTTCAGGTGTTGCTGCAATATATCCACATCATTTTCTTTTCTCATGATGTCATCTATTTTGTGAAGTGCACCAGTCCCTTCTGCAGCAAAGCAGCCCCACAACATTATACTACCATCTACATGCTTCACAGTTGGGATGGTGTTCTGAGGCTTCAAAGCTTCCCCCTTTTCCCTCCAAATTAACTGTTTATTATTATAGTCAAACAGTTCATTTTTTGTTTCGTCAGACCACAGGACATGTCTCCAGAAATTAAGAGTTTTGTCCAAATGTGCAGTTGCAAACTGTAGTATGGCTTTTTTATGGAGGTTTTGAAGTAATGGCTTTCTCCTCCCAGAGTGACCTTTCAGCTCATGTCGGTACAGGACTCGTTTTACTGTGAATAATCACACTGTCTTACCAGTTTCAGCCAGCATCTTCACAAGGTCTTCTGCTGTTGTCCTGGGGTTGATTCGCACATTTCACACCAAAAAACGTTCCTCTCTGGGACTCAGAATCCATCTTCTTCCTCAGCGGTATGACAGTTGTACATTCTCATGTTTTTTATACTTGCGTATTATTGTCTGAGCAGACGAATGTGGGACCTTCAGGCATCTGGAAATTGCACCTAAGGATGAGCCACACTTGTGGAGGTCCACGGTTCTTTTCCTGATGTCTTGGTTGATTTCTCTTGGTTTTCCCATGATGTCAAAGAATGAGACTCTGTGTTTGAGGTGTGTCTTTATATGCATCCACAGGTGGGCCATCAATTAACTCAAATAGAAACAATTAACCTATCAGAGGCTTCTTAAGCTCAGAATGGAATCATCTGGAGTTTTCTTTTTGTTTAAAGACACAATACTTTTGACTGATGAAATAGATAAAAAAAAATACATAAACATTCTCTCTCTTTATTCTGACATTTAACAAATGTAAAAAATATGTTACTATTTATTAATCTAAAACAGACAAAGTTTACTCTGATTTAATGCTTGACAGTAAAGAAAAAAGGTTTTTTTTCTGAAGTGTATGTAAATATCTGGTTTCAACTGTAGTAGCAACATGTCCACTGATAGTGGTTTTTACGTGTGTACGACCGAATTAATGAGCCACAAAAGGGACGTAAGTGCCAATAACAGTATACAACTACAGATTTCACTTGTTGATAAAGGGTACAATCTTGCATTCAGAAGTCGGGGGTTGCACAGGTTCCTCTGACTTTCTGAGTCAGAACTCCAGCTCCAGGGGACATTCCAGTTGACATTTCTGTCTAGGAACTCAGAAATTCTGACTTCTAAGTTCTAATGAAACACAGCAACTGTTAGTTGGCCTTGGGTCCCGCCCCTTTTCTGAGAACGGCCTGCCATGTACATTTTCTTGTGCTTGAGAAATCACACATGAAGATTGATTTGAAAGAAATCCGTTCTGCTGGCAAATCCTATTGAATATCCATATGATTCAAAATACTTACTTGGTGCAGCTGTTGCTCTGTAGAGAAACCCAGCCCATACACTGTGTTGGCTCTACTATCAGCCCATTGTCCAAATTTCTGTGATGTCTTAGTGAAAGTCATGTTAGGTGAGATGGTGCTGTTGATAATAGCCTAGAAGACACAAAGTTCAGGAATCAATCATTTAATATATAATCAGCAATGGACAGTTGTATTGTGTGTCACTATGCAATCTATATTTATTTACTTGAGGTTGTTATATCCTGTATAATGCTATAATAAATAATTATCTTATTTACGTGCATTCTTTCCTTCTCTCATTACCCAAAATGATAATAAATTAATCAGTTTCATGGTAAGCTGTGCTAGTAGCACTGCTGGTCACACAAGGGCATCATTGTGTCTTCCATATTGGTGGGGGGGGGGGGGGGGGGTGGCAGGGAGAGATCCAGTGACTGAGTCATTACCCTGTATGACGTCTTATGTTTGCCTATATATGGGCTACCTGTCTTAGTATTCACTGCTTATGAATACTTCAATGAATACTTAGTATTCATTTATGCATGTGTAACTGAAATCGTTAAAAGGTTTTTGCAGTTAGTCAGTAGGTTAGATCAGAACTGAATTCTCCCAAAAAGTTTATTCATATTTTCAAAGCGAAATATTGAAAAATATGCGGGGGGAAACAAAAACCACTGTTTTGAATAATGGGTGGGATGTGTTCCACCCCCCGCCCCCCCATCAGTAATGCCTATGTACTCACACCATTAGATTGGTGGCTTCAATACTGCATCTGCTCAATGTGAGTTTACAGGTTCTCCTCATGTTACATGCCTATCCTCCCATAGTTCAAAGAAATGCAGTTAGGCTGGATCTGTGCATAACTACATTACAAACATAGTATGCTCATTATACGGGTAATTTGTAATAATTCAGACATCCCGTACTAACAAAGTAGCTAAGAGAACAACCCCCATTCAGCGCCCGAGGCCAATAGCGAACAAATGTTTATTCATAATGGATACAGCTCTCACCTTTGTTCCACCAACACTGATAATGCGATACACGTGTCTGTTGGCATCGTAGAAAAATGACACAGTGACAGCGTGCTTGCTGGCAGGTATCCAGTTGCGCTTGGTGGTTGGATCGATTTGGAAGACATGTGCCCTGGTGCTAAAAATGGCCTGTTCCCTGTGGAAGTATCAGAACAGCACTGAAAGTGGTGAGTAAATATGTCTGCACATGACTGTCAGCCATGCGTCTGCTCCATTTAATACCTGAAAAGACAAATGTTTCACTTTACATATATTTTTTTAATTTAAATCAAATTTGAAATGAAAAACAGAACTAAAAAATTGTACTCTTTAACATTTATTACAGAAAGAAGACTGGAAGATATATTTATTATCAGATCATATTTAATGATTTATTTATATACAAGCATTATCATATTGCTACCGTTTGACATATTTACATTTCTAAGCTTGGAGAAAAACTCAAAAAATAAATAATACTGAAATCAAACCTCAGTATTTGGGCCACTGTGAAAGGTCAATTACTGTTAGTTGAGTCACATTTTTAGCAGTAACCCAGTAGCTAAAAATGAAATGAGTTCAGTGCCATCTATACCACAATGCTTGTATGTCGTTTACAAGGAGTCCAACTATATAAAAATGACTAAAAGCCTTAAGCAATTCTGGTGCGTGGCCTTTTCAGGATTGAAGGAGTGACCTGGGTTTAATTTGCTGATTCATTTCACCTGTCCCTTCTTCCCTTTTTTGGCTCCTAGTAACATGAACAAAGCCCTGAATTTACAAACTGACCCCATCTTGTTTGGTTTTCTTCACACACTCAAGGCAAGTCAGATTCCAAGGTATAGGAAGGCCAGCATTCCAAATGTTATGGCTGAGAGAGCTAGAAACCTAGGAATAGCAACCTGGGCCTTGATTTAAGGGTCCAAGCCTAGAGCAAGCTGGTACTCCTAGTCTAGGAGGGGGTGTTTATTTAGAAACTGATGAGTGAACCAAAGAGTGCTGGTGTTTAAAGAACTCACCATGCACCCCCTCCTTCCTCACACACAGTACCTCAAAGAGAGAATCTTTTGTTTTTAAGATTTGCCTGTTGTGTGCCTGTTTCTTGTCAGTATAAATATCTAGATGTTATGTCTGTATGATCTTAATATTTTTGTTACAAATAATCTCAATAGTTTTGCAGACATCCAGTTTTGCAGTACATGTAGACATCCACTCATATCTGACTTGTACCTTAAAGAAATTAGGATGTATTTAAATAAAGGCAACCATGTATCATAGTTATCACTTTTTGTTTGAACTAATTCAGAGACACCTCCCCCCCGCATTTTGCTGCATTCCTTTTGTTCTTACATTTTTTCCACTAGCTCATCATTGAATGAATGAATTAATATTTGTGGTGTTAAACACGTGTACCATGTTATTGTAGTAAGTCCAAGTTAAGAACAAATTGTAATTTACAAATGTTTAATTTAAACTGTTACACAAGGAAACTAATAGCAACTCATAAACCGAGGATTAAGATGTGTTGTTTGTTATGTGCCTGTCTGTAATAATAGAACTTCTATAAAACTTATCTAAAACTGTCAATGTCCGGTGATGTGTAATATAACCATGCATGCTATGAACCGATGTGAATAACCAGTGTGTACAACACAATTTAAATTAGGAATTAGGCTAATTAATGCCGATCTTACTATATGAAAACTTGTCATATTTGATAACCTATGAATTTCATGGAGAAATTCTAATAAACCCAAATCTGATCACTAGTTGAAAGTTACTTCAGTTCAATCATTAATCCATCGGTCCACTATACACACCCCTAGACCAGGAGTCCTCTCAGATGTCAATGATCAATTTTCATGGTCTTTAGACCTCGGATTCCTTCGAGTGTGGAGCAGAACTGAAAGACTGAAGGTATCTGCATGAAGAACAACTTCACAGAAAGGGGAGAAGAAACCGCAAACTGTGATAAAGCCACCAGACGCAGGGAGCCCCTCTCGATCTTGTTTCCCCCGAACTCCATCTCTTGATCATCTCACCACATCTCCAACGAACTTACAAAGACTCCATCCGCAACCACGTAAACAAACTTTCATTCATTCATTTTAATCTTACACCTGCCATATTCATCTTGCTTTATAATTTTGGGTCGCTGTCAGTATAGAGGGCTTGCTAGGCAGATCAATATTTCCTTTAAAAGGTCCCCATTTCAATTAAGTTACTGTATTACCATATTTTATCCTGCTCTTTGATTTTATTTTGTTTTATTTTGTTATTTTGTCTTTGTTTCATGTTAAGAGTAATGTCTATTATGTGTTAGTTGTAGTGTTAGAAATAAATGCATGGCTTTTATACATCTTAAATCTCAGTCTGAGCAAACGCTAATAATTAAGTCACTTCACTGGTGCAAAACCACCCTAAGCTTTTAAAAGTCCCAAGCTTGTCCTAAAGTATCACGAGACTCTCTCTATGGCCATGAGCAGAGTTTTGCTTCATACCTGGTGAGAGTTACATTTGTGGGACGAATGTTCTAACCCAGGTTAATAGTTTTACTATAATTCATGAATTCCATTCATATCCTGTAATTAAATCTTCCAGTAACTGAAGAATTGGGACATACATAATATTGTATATTGGTGTACTAAACCATCCCAGTATAATTAATTCATTAATATTATTGGTTAATTAATAATTCATTTTCATACATATTGGTGGAGATACAGGTTATTTGAGCAAATTTTTCTGAATATTTCATTTTCTCAAAACTATATCATAATTGATCAACCGTACTAAAATGTTTTCCTATGACATTTCCTATGATGTTCAGTCTTCAAATGCTGAGCCACACACTGACCCCTACTGATTTGGCCAACCTGAGGCTGGGTCCTTCAGCACATCAAGTGTCAACCTGTATGCAGCTGAACTACCCACCTAATATGGGTGTCTTGTATATGAGCCTTTGTTTCTTCAACTACAATTTTCTCCAACTTGCTTTTGTAAATAAACTCTGCAACTGGATCTTCTCCTGAAAGTTTCTCATATCTGTGACAACAAGGACCAGGACTACAGATTCAAACTGACAGTAAATCAAATTCCATGTACAAAAAGAATGCTTGGGAAGATCAACATTTTGATTAATGTTTTGAGAATACGAACATATATAGTCAAGATGGCCACTGGGGCAACAGTATTGTACCAAATTTGCCAAGCCCCATCTGGGGAAAAAAAAAACACATGAGAACTGGGATGTTACATTAATACAGATACAGGTTTCCCCCACTATCTGAAAGTAGAATGTCCCTATGAAACTTTTAGTAAGTCAAAATGTCTTATAGTGAAGACGCAATTACATAGGAGTGTTCCCAGACCAAAAACAAAAACTACGAAATCATATAAAATAACACATAAAATCTAAAATAACAGTAACATATAGTAAACATAACATATAGTAACATATAGTTATGTCCTGGTATGACATCAAACTGCATCAGGCCCAAAAAAATTGAGAGGAGGTGGCTGGACTGTCAGTCAGGGCGGGGAGGACATTTTCCACTTTTTTCCCACTCCGGCAATAACGTACATTGAGAGGGTTTTTTGTGGTTTTTCGGCCTCCCTAGAGCAACTTCGCATTATTGTAGTTAAACGTGGTTCAGCAGGAAGTTAGTCTCGGGTAGGTAATTGTTAATTTGGTTATTTTATAAGTTTAATTTCTAAGGTTATCTCTGACCCTATCAGATACTTTAATAAGTTCATTTTTAATGCAGGTCTTTATTTAGTGTTTTATTGTACTTGACATTTTATTATATTAACTATATGTTAATTAAATGAAGTAAAAGTTAAATACGCTATATAAATATACTGGGCTGGCAGTAAAGGATGGGGTCATAGTGAGCTAGTTAATTATGGGGCCAGCTCAGTGTTGTGTTTGCAAGATGTTTGCCCTTCTGGATGCTTGCATCCAGTCGGACTTCATCTGTGAGTGACGTGAGTTAGTGGACTCACTCATGGTCAAGCTTTGGGACCTCGAGGAGCAACTGGCTCTCATCCAACACAACAATGAGTTAAAGGAGAGAGCTAATTTGCCTTTTAGGGAGACTGTGTGTACGTCATAAGTGGGGAAGGGCGGAGAATGATGTACAGGTAGGTTGGGAGAGCTGGGTGAATGTAGGTCATAGACGTAGAAAAGGGCGTACACAGTTCACAGAGGCGGTATCACCTGCAGTGACGGTGTCTAACAGCTTTCAGGTGCTTCCAGTTTTAGAGCCGGAAGACACTGGGGAGGCAGGTGGGCCCGTGGGCACCAAGGAGCCACCTACCCCCAGGAGATGGGAGGTTGTGGTAGTAGGGGATTCAGTTATTAGAGGTGTAGATAGTTATGTGTGCACCCATGATAGAGGGTCCCGTACGGTGTCTTGCCTGCCTGGTGCCCAGGTAGGGGACCTTCTGAATCGTGTGCACAGGCTTTTGGCCCCAGCTGGGGTGGATTCAGTGGTCATGGTGCATGCTGGCACCAACAACATAGGAAAGGGCAGGAGGGCTGTTCTGCAGGATAAATTTATAGAAGTCGCGGATAAGCTTAGAAGCAGAACGTCCACGGTGGTATTCTCTTCCATATGCAAGCCAGGCTAAGTTAGCTGAGATAAGGATATTAAGCACATGGCTAAAAGGGTGGTGTAGGAAAGAGGGGTTTAGGTTTATGGGGCACTGGAAGACCTTATGGAATAGGTGGGACCTGTTCAAGCCAGATGGGTTGCATCTGAACCAGAGGGGAACCAGTGTATTGGGGAGGCGTATGTGTAGAGTAGTTGAGGAATGTTTAAATTAGGGCCTAGGAAAGAGTGCAGGTTAAAGTGCACAAAATATGTTTTCTTCTTGATAGATGCTAACCACAGAGTTTCAGTTTAATTAAAGCTATTTCGAAATAGATGTTGCGAAATCATATGTGCCTATACATCCAATTGTCTTATTCCGCTTAGCAACAGCAGATACTAATAGATACATTCATGTGTTATCAACTATATATGGTATTAAAGGAAATCAAAGTGTATCATGTGATCCTTCTGCTGTTCTGTAACTAGAAGTGCAAAATAAAAGAAGCTGAAAGGGAAGCCCTCCTTCGAAGTTGGTTGAGTCGAGTCAAGAGACAAGTCTCTGTGACCGGACCGGGCTTCCCTCGCAGCGAGATAAAGAGTTCACCGGTGTTACGTCTTGCTTTGTATTCAGAGATCGGTTACCCAGCGAGGGTCAGCCACATAGGCTGGACCCGACAGGGGGGCAGGGAGGTTAGTTAACAATATAGGTGGGGAGAGACGGAAAGCCCAAATAAATATTAAAAGTGGGCACTATAAAAGGCCTACCCTTTGCGGTCTGTATTTAAATGCTATAAGTATTACAAACAAAATTCATGATTTAGAGGCTTTAATATCATCAGACACTTACGACATTATAGGAATAACAGAATCATGGATGGGTGACAATGATGGATAGGAAAATAATATGGAAGGTTATATGTTGTTCCATAGAGATTAGGTAGGTAAGAAGGGAGGTGGTGTTGCAGTATACGTAAAAGAAAACTTGCAGGCAAGGGAGCTCACTGATAAACATAAAAGTACAGAAGCTGTATGGATAAAACTAAATGCTAAAAGCTCAAATGGACTAATGGCCGGTGTTTGTTATAGAGCACATAATGTAGCTGCAGAAGAAAGCAGAATGTTATATGACGATATCAGGATTATGAGTAATAAAATGATGTAGCGGTTATGGGTGATTTTAATGTACCTGGGATACAGTGGGACACAGTCTCTGGCTCTTCTGTAAATGAACTTGAGATGGTGGAATTAGTATAGGATTGTTTTTTTACTCAGTTTGTTAATACCCTACCAGGGAAGAAGCCCTTCTTGATCTTGTTTTCTCTAATAATCAGGATAGAATTGAAAAATTGGAGGTTTTAGAACCACTGGACAGTAGTGATCATAGTATGGTTAAATTCAAGGTTAATTTTAGTATCAAAAGAGCAAAGTCCAAAATAAAAGTATACAATGTTAGGAAGGCTAACTTTAATGGTATGAGACTGAAACTAGAAACTGTAAGCTGGATGGAGTTAAATAGCAAAACGGTTGAAGAGGCATGGGAATTTTTTAAAAGCACATTGTTGCAAGTGCAAGAGGACTTCATACCTGTTTCCAGCAAAACTATATCTAGGAAACTACAACCAAGGTGGTTTACTAAGAAAATTAAGAATAAAGTCAGGAGGAAAAGGGCTCTGTTCCACAAATGGAAATTAACTAATGATTTCAAAACTAAACAGGAGTATCTAAGTCTACAGGTTGAGTTAAAAACAACATTAGACTCTCTAAGAGGAATCTAGAAAGAAAAATTGCATTGGAGGCTAAGAATGACAATAAAAGTTTCTTCCCATATTTTAAATCCAAAAGAGCCCTAAAAGCTGAAATCACTAAATTGCAGGATAGTAAGGGTCTTATAATTGAAAATGAAATTGATATAGTAAATGAGTTTAATGATTATTTTACATGGGTGTTCACAGTAGAGAATATGAGTAACTTAGCACTATTTAGTACGAATACAGCGTCATCTTTGACCAATATAAGCATAACTGAGGCTGATGTGGTACTAAGCCTAGCTAAGCTCAAAATAAAGAAATCACAGGGCCATTGTGGCATCTTACAGATAGTTTTAAAAGAGATGAGGGATATTATTAGCCAATCTTTAACTTTAATATTCAAGAAATAGTTATCTGCGGGTGTGGTACCTTCTGATTGGAAGCATGCTAATATAACGCCCATATTCCAGCAAACTATAGGCTAATCAGTTTAACTAGATGATGACATGATCCAGGTATATAAGATTCCAACAGGCTTGGATGCTGTTCAGCCAAATGGCTATTTCAATATTAGTTTAAATATTAGAACTCATGGCCATAAGTGGAAATTAGCGGGAGATCATTTTAAAAGGAATCTGAGGAAGCACTTCTTTACACAGCGTATAGTTAGAGTATGAGATAGTCTTCCTACTAGTGTAGCACAAGCTAAAACCCTAGGTTCCTTTAAATCAGAGCTAGATAAGATTTTAACATAAGAACATAAGAAATTTACAAATGAGAGGAGGCCATTCGGCCCATTAAGCTCATTTGGGGAGAATTTAACTAATAGCTCAGAGTTGTTAAAATCCTTAGCCTCCAATGCTATTTTTCTTTTGATATTCCTCTTAGAGAGTCTAACGTTGTTTTTTAACTCAACCTGTAGACTTAGATACTCCTGCTTAGTTTTTTTAATAACTTAAAATTTCTTATGTTCTTATGACTGGTACTCCAGTCACCATAAAACATTTCGCAGCAGCTATGTCCAAACAGGTACGGCACCCTTCTGCTCTCCACATGAGTAGCTCTGTGCAGTCACCCACAGGAAGGCTGTATGAAGCATGAAAGGGATCGGGGAAAGCCTTCGGGAGCCTCATCCTGCAAGAGTTGAAACCGTCGAGAGCTAATTGGGTCAGGTGGAATATCTTGTCTTTCCAGCAAGATGACCTACTTCCTCTGCTGTTGGGGGAGTTTCATAAACTACGCATTTCGGTGGCGGCACTCTCTGAGGAGTGGTCAGATCTCTGTAGGTAGATACACCTACTTTTGGTCTGGTTGCTCTGATGGCTGCCATACTCAGGGAGTAGCTGTTGCTGTGGCAGATCAGCTCTTCCTGATCGTGTCTCATGTCACTTCTTTCAACACGCATATTATATGAGGATCTCCTTGGGTGTCTTGTCTGTTGTCTCAGTGTATGGTCCAACCATAGTGAGTGATGTTTCATTGAGGGAGACCTTTTACTCGCAACTTCGCTCGCTGGTTCATGGTTACCCACGAGGTGACAGTCATCTGGTCATGGGTGACTTCAAAAGACCACTGGCATTGACAGGGCTGGCTATGAGGATTGTGTCAGTCCCAATGGGTCTGAGGGTTGTGTTAGAGTTGTTGGTGTTTCATCTCATAGGGCAGCCTGGATATTATCGAGAGGAGTCACAGCGCATGACTTCAGTCTGTACTGGGCACTGAGGAGGATGGCTGTGAGGGCAGATAAGGTGGCGTTTGTTAAATGAATCTGTAAGCGGGGAATGTGCCATCTGTGGTCCAGTGATTCACATCCTGCATACGGAGGAATCGAAGCATTACATACATCTGAATCTGGTCCTCACATACTTGCAGTCAGGGCAGGTGATGGAACGGTCCTTACAGATGACACTACAGTTGTGACCCACTGGGCCGGCTACTTTGAATAGTTGTTTAAAGCTGATCCTCTGGCTAGGACATTGATCATCTCTGGGTCCAAAGTTCTTGAGGCTTATCCTCCAATGACCTGTGAACCACCCAATCTTAATGAGATTACACAGGTGGTGAATCAACTAGGGGTAGAGAATGCCGCAGGGATCTGTGGTGTCCGGAGTGAATTTCTCCAGGCTGGTGGTAAGGCTGTCCTCCTGGCATTGCAGACAATCTTTGCTTCTATTTGGAAGACTGGCAGAATCCTAACTGACTGGAAAATGGGACTTCTTGTTCTTATCTGGAAAGGGAAGGGTAATTGAGTGGATTGCAGCAACTACAGGGGCATAAAACTGCTCTCAGTGCCGGGCAAGGTCCTTGCTAGGGTCATCCTTAACAGGATCCTTGGTCAATTTCTGGCCTACCAACGACTGGAGCAGTCTGATTTTATGCCTAAGAAGTCTACCATCAAATGCATCCTGGCACTAAGGGTTCTCACTGAGTGCAAGTGTGAATATCGGCAAAGGTTATTTGTGGCCTTTATTGATTTTCATAAAGCGACTGAGTTGATCAAATTGCCCTGTGGGACATCGTGAGACTTTACGGGGTCCTGTGGAAGCATCTGTTGGTGAAGAAAGATTTACTGATCTTGATTTTACCAATGATGCTGTGATCTTTGCAGAGTCAATGGAAGCTCTGATTAGGGCTCTCAAGAAACTGAGCGAGTCTGAGTGTCTGGAATTGCAAGTGTCCTGGATAAAAACCAAGATTCAGGCCTTTAATGACTGCTTAGGCATATTCATCAATAGTGTGTCTGTCTGCAGGGAGAATGTTGACCTAATTGAGAGATTCACTTACCTCAGTAGTGACATTCATGTCTCTGGTGACTCTGAAGTCAGCAGATGCATTGGGAGGGCATGGGGGGTCATGAGGTCACTGGAAAGGGCTGTGTGGCATTCCCGATATCTTTGCAAGAGGATAGAGGTGCAATGAAGGTGGTCTTTAGAGTCCTGGTGCTCCCTGTCTTGCTTAATGGCTGTGAGACATGGACGCTATCCAGTGAGCTGAGACGAAGATTGGACTCCGTCAGTACAGTCTCTTCAGAGAATCCTTGGGTACCACTAGTTTGACTTTCAGTCGAATAAGCGGTTGCTAGGGGAGTCCCAAATGAGGCACATCACCTGCATTGTGAGGGAGCTTCAGTTACGACACTAGTTACAACTAAAAAATGGAAGCCAATATTTGGAGATAGTAAGATCTCTTAATAGTACCAAATCTCAAATTCAAAAATTCTACCAGGAATTGCAAAGACAAGGTAAAGACATCAGCTGCAAAGTGGAACATGGGTTGTGAGTCTTATACCATGGGCAGCAAGGAAAACAAGTGAAGCATGAACTTGACAAATGAATAGAGTGAAACTGTCTTTTTTTGGCATATTATGAAAAATCCCTATAAAGATTATAATACTTGGAAAAAGTGTAAGATAAAAGAGGAAGAGAATGACCAGCAACATGGTGGATTTTGCCATAACAAAACAAAAACTCATAGAAAGACATGTTGTGAGCATCTTAGAGACATAAATTCACCTTAAGCATATGTTGATATAAAAATAAGCACAAAACAAGTAAAGGTAGATGTTACATATCAGTAATAGGCACATGTATTAAAATGGAGAGACTAGAAAATAGCTATATATGAGGGGTGGTTTGGAGAGATCCAGACATGATATACATACTGACAAATTTTATTGATTTACAGATTCTCGTTGTGTAGTTTAGAAAATGCAATCCAGTATGAGTAGTTATGCAATTATTCCCTACTTTACAGTTTCAAAAACTGACCTTAGACCTTAGATTACGTTTTGTTTTTTTCTGTCTGGATTTTCAGAAGGGTACTAAAGCCTCCTTATTTTACGCGACACCCACTGTGACATTCTTACTTATGTGCAAATAAAAAGGAAACCAAAAAACAATTACCCTAACCAATGACACAGAATCAAAAAATACAAAACAAAATTACTGTCACTCCTTAAACACTGGTACAACCACACACTCTTGAAACACATGCGCTCAAGCCAAAGTGACGGTATCCAAAGGGACAAGCAAAGACGTAAACCAAAAGCCGAGCTAAAAGATCCAGAGCCAAATGACAAACCAAAAGACAGCGGAGGTACAAAAGGGTGAGGCAAGAATCAGAAATCAGAAACAAACCGAGGTCATACACAATTAGAATAATTGAAGGCAAGAGCAAACAGCTAGTGCAGGCTGCAGTTTGAATTGACAGCTGTCTTTTTGAATCTTGCTTCTGGATGCGATGAAATGGATGAGGATGTGGGCCAGTCTCCTACAGGTGGGGCCAAGAGTTGAAAGGCGAATGGAAGAGCGGAGGAGGTGAGGGGAAGAGTTGAAAGGCAAATGGGGAACGAAGGGCAAATGGAGGAGATGAGTGGGTGATGGGTCGAATCATGGAAACTAGTGGGTGAAGGGTTGAACGGAGGAGACAAGTGGATGAATGAGCGAAGGAGACTTGGAATAAAACCGAACAACAACGTGGGTGATAACAGTATTAACGTTGCATTTTCCAACTGAAATCTGTGGTTTACTGTTTCATTCACTGTTAGTGCTTTTCACTCTAGGAGAATCTTTGCATCCTATCGGTCATATAATGGCAATAATATGTTGTGTGCCGGAAAACAGGTACATCCTGAAACCCTAGAGGGGTCGTGTCAAAATAAGGTTGCATACCACTGCTCCTGAGGTTCTGAATATCATGTGACATTATCACTCATTACTCTAACACATTACCGAAATGAATACTGCAAGCCAGTAGCAGTCAAGCTCCATTTAGTGCGCTAGGCAAGCATCACTGGTAGTGCCCCCCCCCCGCCCACCAAAGTCAATATTATACAATTACAGAATATTTTTATGTGATAAACTGATACAATATTAAAACTGAAAAATACCTTATTTGTTTACCAAAGCAACCATATTTACCTAAAGGTGAGTAACTGGATTTTGTGGTAGTTCTGTGATTAGTACCGTAACCCCACACCCTCAGAATACCAGGCTTGGATCCCGCCTCTGTTCTCCTGTTAAGTTCTGTCATATGACTATATAATAGTTTGGAACATTTATAGCCATTTAACATATTTTTCACTCTATTGTAAAACATTTGACAGTTTTGCAAAACTGAAACTTCATGGACCCCTGTGTAAGCCACCAGGATGAAAAAAAAACTCCTTTAAAACATTGCTTCTAAGCATAGCTGTCCATCCATCAATCAGGACATCAAGACATCAGTTGTAAGGTACCTTAAATATATATTGTGAAATCAGATATAAAGAGATCAGAATAAACCGAAGTTGTCAATTACCTTTCTCTGTGTAGTGGATACATTCTTATTGGCCAGGATTCCGTTTCTGTGGTAAAATAAAAAAAATACAGTAAGTGCACAATAAAAAGGACATTCGAAAAACAAAACAAAATATATGTCCTCATCTACCTACCATTTTCTTAATTCGAAATTCAACAGTACATTGATTAGCTCCCATGGATACTACTACTGCAATGTTTATTTCCTATAATACGATGTTTATATCTGCTCTTCAGCACAACGATTATGTGCATCAACACTGGATCCAGTGTAGACGGGTGGAATGAAAACTTATAAAGATTTTAGCGTAATTCCTTTCTTTAATTATTATTACTACGGCTACTATTACTACTACCGCGGTACATAGGCCTTACCTCTAATCCGTATTAAATAAGAATTTATCTATTGCATGCCGATCCGTGCTTGATGATCATGCAGTGGAAATTCGGTTTGATCATCTGCCTTTATACATCTGTTTTCTTCTAAACTTCAGCCAAAAATTCATCGGTAAAAGTAATCTTTGTCTAAACGATGAGTAAAAATGTAAAAATGAGTGTAAACTGTGTGCACGATCGCATTAATTTGGACAATTCTAGTCCGTAATTCGCCGTATATTAAACTGTGATGCAGGCAAATTCTCTTTCGCTTTTCCTTTGCAGGCTTCTGCTTTTTATTTCGGTTATACTTAAAGTTACCTTATAACGTACGTAGATCCTCGGCGAATAGCATGGGTTGTGATTGAAAATATGTATCCTATTAATTGAGTTTTATTTCCTGACGATACCCAACTTGTTCAAAGTTAATGACCGCTCCAGTGTTTCTTCATAATAGTCCATCTGCTTTGACATTATTGAACATTACAGCATTCACTACTTTAACCTTGCGTCTATAATTAAAAACGGGTTAAAATCCCAATCGCTATACTTCTTATGCCTGATTCATATGAGCTTCTGCAGCAGAGTCCTGACTGTAGTGGGCGTAACTTTGGGCTGGGACATACTTAAATAAACCTAGATATTATAATGTTTTCATTAGCCCAGCACATCTGCACAAAGGGAAACGCCCCTTGCATGCATTTATAACTCCACCACTGTCTACTTTTTCAATTTAGTGCCCAGTGGAAAAAAAGGATGTACAGGAGCTGATGTCCTCATTGTCTTATCTAAAGTAGGCTAGGCGGATATACACAAACTCTGATGGATGGTTTCTTTAAACAAAAAATGTTCTTACTTTTTAAAAAAAATAAAAACAGAAGCATGCAGGTAGGAAACTAGTAAAAATTTTGTTACCTAAAATATTTTACACTTGTTAATGTATCTGAGATATTTGACCTTCATGTCGTATGTTTCTAAAGTACAAAACATGATTGTTTAAAGGTGCTATGAAGCCTATTTGTTCAAAATAGTTGCATCAATATTCATATAGAGCTACAGTCAGTTTTATTTAGGATGATATTGTGTCGCTGCTATGGAACCCAGGGCATTGGATGCTGAAGCTGTCATCGCTGGATAGCAATTTTGGAAATAGGGCATTTTTGGGCCTGTATTATGAAGCAGGATTCTTGCTTAGTTCTTATGTAAATTTGGGTTTCCAGTATCACTATGCTGGTTTACTTCTTAGGGGGGCACATTACCAGGGTTACTTATGCTACACACCTAGCCTGTCCTGGGGCAGGTAGTGTTCAGACTAAGGGATCACAAATAAATAATAATAATAATATTAATAATAATAATAATAATAATAATATCATGTTTCCTCCGGGTACTCCGGTTTCCCGCCACAGTCCAAAGACATGCTGAGACTAATTGGAGTTGCTAAATTGCCCCTAGGTATGCATGTGTGAGTGAATGGTGTGTGACTGTGCCCTGCGATGGGCTGGCCCCCATCCTGGGTTGTTCCCTGCCTCGTGCCCATTGCTTCCGGGATAGGTTCCGGACCCCCCGCGACCCAGTAGGATAAGAGGTTTGGAAAATGGATGGATGGATGGATGGATAATATCACATGGACCAGTCAGAGGTATATTTTCATTAACAAATGGACTTTCCCAGACTCTCGAAATCACTTGTGCAAGAGAATCTGTGACCACAGTAAAGTTAGCTAGAGAAATACTGATAATGTGCGATTGGGTGCAGGTTTCTAAATCAAAGAAAATAATTTGTTTGGGTAGGTGGATGATTTTTCTTCCACATTCCTCTGTGGCCCTTATATGATCTTTGTGGCCCATTAGCATTTCTTTGTCCTGCTATTCTGCATTAAAAGAACTGAATTAAGATACATTATTCATTATGGGGAGCAGGAAGCACATCAGCTCAAAGAGAGAGGGGGAGAACATCAGCCCAGGAGAATTAAAGCCCGCGAGAAGCCCTCCTGAAGCCTGTCACTGAAGGCCTGCTACCCAACGGAGATCTGCAACCAAGACAAAGCCTTTCACCTTAAACCTTCACAAGGAGAGAGAATTCAAGGGGCTCCACACCAAGAACCACTACTAACGCCGCGCCTTCCTGAGTGCCATCATCCCGTCAGCTCATATGCCTCTGCAACCAACTGCGAATACCCCCCCAACCGACTCTGCGACCAAGTAAACTTCCTTTAATTAAGTTGTTCTGTTAACTTGCTATACAACTTTAGGGTCATTTTTCCACAAACTGTGCTTGCTTTGCAGAACAGTATTTCCCTTTTAAGGTTACTCATTTAAATCCGATCGTTGCATTTCCATAATTACATTCTGTCTGTTTCTATTCCGTCATTTCGTGTTTGTTGTTTGTGTTAAGTGTGATGTTAGTCTTATGTTAGTTGTAGTGTTAATTAGGAATAAATATATGTCTTTTGTCCGAGGGCATTTAAGTGGGACTATACGGGCTTATTATTGTTATTTTTATTTCAGTTATTGGTAGTTATTTTTTATATTTTGTTTTATTTTATTTTCGGTTATTTTATTTTAGTTTGCTTTCGTTTTAAACTGCAGCAAACTTGCACCCTATATCTGACGATATTCTCAGATATAGCACGTTGTTTCCAGGATCGATTTGGACAAGTTTCTCCGTTTCTATATATCCTGGCAAAGATCTCTCTATTAGCGAATAGGAATTCTTGTTACGAGGTTCTAACCTGAATTCTGTTGCGCTTGGACTCCCTGAGATAAGATCGATAGCTTAGTTACCTATCAGGATCTTATTCGTATGTTGGTGCCTGCTTTAGACAAAACAAGTTTAACACCACTTTGCGCTGTGAGCCAAGTGTGTCTGTCATTTAGAAATTGGGAGTCTCCAGTGCTTGAGACCCACCATGGTTTAAGCACCATTTGCGACGAGATATAGTGCACTAACTATTTAGATCCGTCACCGTAACATGAGCGCTGTCTCAATTCAGAAGTATTTTAAGGGGATTTAAACTGCGCAAGGTGCAGAAGTTAGCCGCAAGTGTGATGTGCATGCATTAAATGTGTGCGTCACTCATTTAGCGTCGGCAACTGCCTAGCTATCTCCTTGGTTACGAGTGCAGTCAGTGAACGCACTCTAACCACTTACAGGTCAGAACCCTGAAGGCCTGCCTGATGCCATTTGTTTTTTTTTCCTGGGTCACCAGTGACCCCACCCCTTAGGCTCACTTGCCTGGGACCCCCACAAAGGGAACAACGCCCCATTGATCCTCTAGTGGTCATACATAGAAGTACCACTCCATTGTTCCAGTTACATCCATGCTTTTTGGTTCTGTCCACCTGCTCAGATGTTTTGGCGCAGGATTTGTGAGGACTTATAAAAGTGTCTGAAATGTACCATTCCAGCTTCTCCTTCAGTCTGCTTGTTGGGCAACCTAGATGGCGTCACTACGTTGATTAACACAATCCACATGGCTTTCACTGCCTTATGCATTGCTAAGAAGACTGTCCTCATGAACTGGAAAAATAAAAATAATCTTAATATCAACCAATATAGAGACAGTTTGTTGAACCATATTAGTCTTGATACAGCTTCTCCCGCCACATTAGATCAATCTCTCTGGGCTCCTTTGATCAGCTTCATCAACTAGTGAGGGTGGGGGTCTCAGTTTTGTCCCGCTTTGGTCATTGTTGTTGGCATGGAGGGGGCATATTTGCTCGGGGTGTCTGGGGGTGGGTTGCTGGAGGGGTTCAGCGCTGGGACTGCGGTCCTGGCCTGGATGGGACTTTGGTGGCTCTTGGGTGGTGTCTTTCTGGTGGCTGCATGCAGCGCTACTGGGAGTGCCTGTGCCGGCGGACGTAGGTTACCGGCCAGGCGGCTGCGCTGTTCCTAAATAGATCCGGGCTGGACTTGGGATTCTGGGGGTGCTCAGCCTCTGGGCTGAGGTTCCAGCTGGGCCGGGGGGGCTCGGGTCCTGGTGGGTGTGTCGCAGGGGTGTGGGTTGGTGCATGCACTGGGGCTCGGCCCCGATGCGGGGGACTTCGGCGCTTCGGTGGAACTGGGGGTCTCTTTAGCTGGCGGGGAGGTTGTTACCATCTGTCCACAGGGAGTCCCTGCTTTTGGGGTATAAACTCTGCGGGGGGGGGGGGGGGGCATCCAATAGAGGAGGAGGATGGACTCAACCTGGGTGTCTTTTGTTTTATTTAGTCTGGGAGTTGACTGAATGTTGGGGTAGGGTTGTAGTTTTTCCTCTGTGGTGGGGTCCGGTGGGCGGCCCTGGGCTCTGTGGGGCCCGGTGGTGCCGCTGCCTTGGGCCCCAGTCTGGATGGGCCTGGGTGGATTTCGGGGAACGGGGGTGTCCATGGGGGTCAGCGGGGGAGCTTTCCTCCCCATCCCCATCCTCCCTACATGTAGGGCTTTGAGGTGCAGGTGTGTTGCTGGGATGCAGGGGAGGTATTCTTCCTTTGTCCCCTCGCGACCACCTGTATCTCAATCTTACATCACAACTTATACACTCTCATTACTTATTCTCTCATGACACATACACTTAGGGCCTTGGGGGTGGGCTCACAGAATGGTGTCCAAAGGGTGGTCTTGTTCAATCAGCCTTACCTCTGGTGCCAGTGCCCACCTCTCAATTTTAAATCGCACATAGACATTGAGGGTTCTGGGGAGGGGCCATGCTAACACCAGCTGTTGGTTGGCAGGGGTGGTTGGCACCGTGCCCTTCCCCTGTTTTAAAAGAACTTTAGAACAACATGCACCAACACCACATCTGAGCAGGCGAAGGGGGGCATGGGGTCTTTTCACACCCCTGTTCTCTGTTTGCCATCTGGAGCTGGGGGCTGAGAGGAAGAGCTGGCCATCCGGTATAGTATAGCCATAGTAGTATAACAACATCTGTGTTGGGTCTCTAATGGTCAACACCAGTGATACCAACACACGTACAGTAATTGGACACACAGGCTGTTGCCTGAAAGCAGGAATCAACTTCACGGACCAAATCAATTTGAGCACATTAGCATCTAACTAGGTTATTGCTGCATAACTACTTGATCCATTCATCCATCCATCCCTCCATCATCTCCTGCTTAATCCGAGGTCGGGGCACGGGGGCAGCAGTCTCAGCAGGGAGGCCCAGACTTTCCTCTCCCCAGCAACTTCATCCAGCTCCTCTGGGGGGATCCTGAGGTGTTCCCAGGCCAGCCGAGAGACATAGTCCCTCCACCGTGTCCTGGGTCTTCCCCGGGGCCTCCCCCCAGTGGGACATGCCCGGAACACCTCACCAGGGAGGCGTCCAGGGGGCATCCTAATTACTGTAGATGCCCGAGCCACCTCATCTGGCTCCTCTCAATGCGGAGGAGCAGCGGCTCTACTCTGAGTCCCTCCCGAATGACTGAGCTCCTCACCCTATCTCTAAGGGAGAGCCCAGCCACCCTGCAAAGGAAACCCATTTCGGCCGCTTGCACTTGCAATCTTATTCTTTCGGTCACTATCCATAGCTCGTGACCACAGGTGAGGGTAGGAACGTAGATCGACTGGTAAATCGAGAGCTTTGCCTTTTGGCTCAGCTCTTTCTTCACCATGACAGACTGATGCAGCGCCCACATCACTGCTGACGCCGCACCGATCCGTCTCCCGTTCCATCGTTCCCTCACTTGTGAACAAGACCCCGAGATACTTAAACTCCTCCACTTGGGAGAGGACCCCATCCCCAACCCGGAGAGAGCATTCTACCCTTTTACGGCTGAGGACCATGGTCTCGGATTTGGAGGTGCTGATTCTCATCCCAGCCGCTTCACACTCGGCTGTGAACTGTCCCAGTGAGAGCCGAAGGTCACAACATAAGAACATAAGAACTATACAAATGAGAGGAGGCCATTCAGCCCATCAAGCTCGCTTCGGGAGAACTAAACTAATAGCTCAGAGTCGTTAAAATCTTATCTAGCTCTGATTTAAAGGAACCCAAGGATTCAGCTTGCACTACATTATCAGGAAGGCTATTCCATACTCTGACTACACGCTGTGTAAAGAAGTGCTTCCTTAAATCCAGCTTGAAATGTTCTCCCGCTAATTTCCACCTATGGCCACGAGTTCGTGTATTTAAACTAATGCTGAAGTAACTATTTGGTTGAACAGCATCCAAACCTGTTAGAATCTTATATACCTGGATCATGTCCCCCCTCAGTCTCCTTTGCTTGAGACTGAACAGATTTAGCTCAAGTAACCGTTCCTCGTATGACATTCCTCTAAGACCAGGAATCATTTTTGTGGCCCTACGCTGCACCTTTTCTAAGGCCACAATGTCCTTTTTAAGATATGGTGACCAAACCTGCACACAATATTCTAGGTGAGGTCTCACCAAGGAATTGTATAATCTTAGCATTACCTCCCTTGACTTAAACTCCACACACCTGGAGATATACCCCAACATCCTATTGGCCTTTTTTATTGCTTCCCCACACTGGCGAGAATGGGACATGGAAGCATCAACATACACACCAAGGTCTTTCTCATGATCAGCTACCTTTATTTCAGTGACACCCATGAAATACCTGTACTTTATATTTCTGCTCCCTAGATGGAGTACCTTACATTTATCGATGTTAAATTTCATCTGCCAGGTATCGGCCCAGTCACTAATTAAATCAAGATCCCGCTGTAGCTGCTGAGCCACTAATTCAGTATCTGCTACACCACCCACCTTGGTGTCATCTGCAAATTTCACCAGTTTACTGTATATATTGGTATCCATATCATTTATGTAAATTAGGAACAATAGTGGTCCTAAAATCGAACCCTGCGGTACCCCACTATGAACGCAAGCCCACTTTGACATTGTGCCTCTTATAACTACTCGCTGTTTCCTATCTGTTAACCAGTTATCAATCCAGGTCGCTACGGTACCTAAAATACCTGTCGCTTTGAGTTTAAGTAGGAGCCTCTTGTGGGGGACAACATCAAAAGCCTTTTGGAAATCTAAGTAGATGACATCATAGGCCTTCTTATCATCAACTTCCTGAGTAGCTTCCTCAAAAAACTCCAACAGATTTGTTAAACAGGATCTACCTCTCCTAAATCCATGCTGGCTATCCCGCAAAATGTTATTAGAGTCCAGGTAATCTACCATTTTCTCTTTGATTATAGCCTCCATAACTTTTCCAGTTATACAAGTTAGACTGATTGGCCTACAGTTAGACAAATTACTTCTATCCCCTTTTTTAAAAATAGGCGTTATGAAGGCGTGCTTCCAATCAGAAGGTACCACACCTTCAGATAAGGATTTTTGAAACAGTAAAGTTAAGGGTCGGCAAATAATATCCCTCATCTCTTTTAACACTATAGGTAAGATGCCATCAGGACCCTGTGATTTATTTATTTTGAGCTTAGCTAGGCTTTGCAAAACATCTGCTTCAGTTATATATATATTAGCTATAGACAATGCTGGATAGGTAATAACTGGTAAATTACTAAGGTCCTCAACAGTGAATACCCGTGCAAAACTATCATTGAACTCATTTACTATATCAATGTCGTTTACTATTATAAGACCCTTACTATCCTGCAGATTAGTAATTTCAGGTTTTAGAGCTCTTTTAGAGTTAAAATACTGGAAGAAACTTTTAACGTCATCCTTAGCTTCCAGTGCAACCATCCTTTCGACATTTCTTTTAGCTCGTCTAATATCATTTTTTAACTCAGCCTGTAGACTTAGATATTCCTGCTTAATTCTGTCATCGTCAGTTATTTTCCATTGCTGGAACAAAGCCCTTTTCCTCCTTACTTTATGCTTTATTTCCCTAGTAAACCACCTAGGTTGCAATTTCCTAGATTTATTCTTGCTGGAAACAGGTATGAAGTCCTCTTGCACTTGCAATAATGTGCTTTTAAAAAATTCCCAGGCCTCTTCAACAGTTTTGTTATTTAACTCCATCCAGTTCACAGTTTCTAGTTTTAGTCTCATACACTTAAAGTCAGCCTTCCTAACATTATATATTTTTGATTTGGACTTAGCTCTTCGAACACTAAACTTAACCTCAAATTTGACCATGTTATGATCGCTACTGTCAAGTGGTTCTAAAACGTCTAATTTACCAATCCTGTCCTGGTTATTAGAGAGAACAAGATCAAGAATGGCATCTCCCCTGGTAGGGGTGTTAACAAACTGAGTAAAAAAACAATCCTGTACTAATTCCACCATCTCCAGTTCATTTTCTGAAGAGCCAGTGACAATGTCCCACTGCATTCCTGGTAGATTAAAATCACCCATAACTACCACATCATTTTTATTGCTCATAGTCCTAATATCACTGTATAACAATCTGCTTTCCTCAGCAGCTATATTAGGTGTTCTGTAACAAACACCGACAATTAGGCTATTTGAGTTTTTAGCATCTAATTTTACCCATATTGCTTCCGTAGTTTTATTTATATCAGTAAGTTCCCTTGCCTGCAAGTTTTCCTTTATATATACTGCAACACCACCTCCCTTTTTTCCTATACGATCCTTACGGAACAACGTGTAACCATCCATATTATATTCTTGTCCATCCTTTTCACTCAACCACGTTTCAGTTATTCCTATAATATCATAAGAGTCCGATGAGATAAAAGCCTCTAAATCATGAATTTTATTCCTAATACTTCTGGCGTTTAAATACAGACAACAAAGGGTAGGCCTATTACGGTGCCCACTTACAATATGATTATTTGGGGCTTTCCGTTTCCCCCCACTGACATAGTTAACTAACCTCCCTGCCCCCCCAGTCCCTAGTTTAAACATTCCTCAACTACTCTACACATACGCCTCCCCAATACACTGGTTCCCCTCTGGTTCAGGTGCAACCCATCCGGCTTGAACAGGTCCCACCTGTTCCAGAAGGTCCTCCAATGCCCCATAAACCTAAACCCCTCTTTCCTACACCATCCTTTTAGCCACGCATTTTATTTCCTTATCTCAGCTAACTTAGCCTGACTTGCACGTGGCACGGGGAGTATTTCCGAGAATACCACAGTGGACGTTCTGCTTCTAAGCTTATTGGTGACTTCTATAAATTTATCCTGCAGAACAGCCCTTCTACCCTTACCTATGTCGTTGGTGCCAACATGCACCACGACAACTGGATCCACCCCAGCTGGGGCCAAAAGCTTATCCACACGATCTGGAAGGTCTCCTACCTGGGCACCAGGCAGGCAAGACACCGTACGGGACCCTCTATCACGCGTGCACACATAACTTTCTACTCCCCTAATAATGGAATCCCCCACTACCACAACCTCCCTTTTCCTGGGGGGAGGGAGCTCCTCAGTGCCCAAGGGCCCACCTGCCTCCCCAGTCCGTTCCGGCTCTAAAGCTGGAAGAACCTGAAACCTGTTCGACACAGTCACCTCAGGTGATGCCGCCTCTGCAACGTGTGTACGCCCTTTCCTGCGTCTATGACCTACGGTCACCCAGCTCTCTCGACCTCTCTGCTCTTCATTCTCCCCCCTCCCCGCCAGTGGCATACACACCTTCTCCCTAAAAGGCATATTAACTTGCTCCTCTAACTCACTGTTGCATTGGATGAGAGGCAGTTGCTCCTCAAGGCCGCAAACCTTGACCATGAACGAGTCCACTAGCTTACATCGCTCGCAGATGAAGTCCGACTGGACACTAACGTCCAGAAGGGCAAACATGTTGCAAACGCAACACTGAGCCGGCCCCATAATTAACTAACACTAAAATAAGTTACTTGGGTTGAAACAGAACTTAATTATTATTTTTATTAAAAATTTTAAATCCGATAAATTTACTACTACTTACCAAAAGAACTTCTGCCTGAACCAAGTATGAACTAAAAACAAAACAACATCGAAGTCGAAGTTGCTCTTGGGAGGTCGAAAAACCACAAAAACCCCCTCACAGCAGGCTACTGCCGGAGCGGGGAAAAAAGTGGAAAATGTCCTCCCGGCCCCGACTGGCGACCGAGCAAAGCTCAGGAGCAACTGTCCTTTTCTGGCGCTGAGTAACGTTACCGACGTTAGATATTATTAGCTATTTCGCCCCGCCGGTGTTTTTTACGGAGTTAAACGCGAACAGAAAACGCAGCTCACTGCCCGTAACAATCGCGCTGTTAATAAACAGACAGGACAGACAAGCACTCACGCCGACCAAAATAAGAACAATGAATAGAAATAACACAGCCACCCACTAAACAATTAAAGCACACAAACACTCAGAATATACGTTCCAAACACCCCAAAAACAATCACAAACAATCCCAAAACAATCGCTGCAGCTCAACACCACTCTCTCGCAGTAATCCCAGCAATCTCTCGCCAACAGAACCACATCATCTGCAAAAAGCAGAGACCTAATCCTGAGGTCACCAAACCGGACACTCTCAACTCCCTGTCTGTGCCTAGTAATTCTGTCCATGAAAACTATGAACAGAATCGGTGACAAAGGGCAGCGTAGTCCAACCCTCACCGGAAACGAGTCCGACTTATTGCCGCCCATGCGGATCAGGCTCTGGCACCGGTCATACAGGGACCGAACTGCCCTTAAAAGGAAGCCCGGCACCCCATACTCCCGGAGCACTCCCCACAGGACTCCCCAAGGGACATGGTCGAATGCCTTCTCCAAGTCCACAAAAGACATGTAGACTGGTTGGGCAAACTCCCATGAACCCTCCAAAACCCTGGGGAGAGTATAGAGCTGTCCACTGTTCCTCCCCCATAGACCTTACCAGGGAGGCTGAGGAGTGTGATCCCCCTATAGTTGGAGCACACCCTCCGGTCCCCTTCCTTAAAGAGGGGGACCACCACCCCGGTCTGCCAGTCCAGAGGCACTGCCCCCGATGTCCACGCGATGCCGCAGATGTGTGTCAACCAAAACAGCCCCGCAACATCCAGAGCCTTGAGGAACTCCAGGCGAATCTCATCCACCCCTGGGGCTCGGCCACCGAGGAGCTTTTTAACCACCTCAGCAACCTCCACCCCAGAGATAGGCGAGTCCACCCCCAAGTCCCCACACTCTGCTTCCATATCAGAAGGCGTGTCGGTAGGGATTGAGGAGGTCTTCGAAGTATTCCTTCCACCGACCCAAAACATCCCGAGTTGAGGTCAGCAGCACATCATCCCCACCATAAACAGTGTTGATGTTGCACCACTTTCCCGCCCTGAGCCGCCGGATAGTGGACCAGAATCTCCTCGAAGCCATCCAGAAGTCGTTTTCCATGGCCTTGCCAAACTCCTCCCACACCCGAGTTTTTGCTTCAGCAACCGCCAAAGCCGCATCCCGCTTAGCCCGCCGGTACCTATCAGCTGCCTCCGGAGTCCCACAGGCCAAAAAAGCCAGATAGGACTCCTTCTTCAGCTTGACAGCATCCCTCACCACCGGTGTCCTCCAGTGCATTCCGGGATTGCCGCCGCGACAGGCACCAACCACCTTACGGCCACAGCTCCGATCAGCTGCCTCCACAATGGAGGTGCGGAACATGGCCCATTCGGACTCAATGTCCCCCACCTCCCCCGGGATATGGGAGAAGTTCTGCCAGGGGTAGGAGTTGAAACTCCTCTTGACAGGGGATTCTGCCCGATGTTTCCTGCAGACCCTCAGTATACGCTTGGGCCTACCAGGCCTTGCCGGCATCCTCCCCCACCAGCGGAGCCAACCCACCATCAGGTAGTGATCAGTTGACAGCTCCGCCCCTCTCTTCACCCGAGTATCCAAGACATGCGGCCGCAACTCCGACAACACGACTACAAAGTCGATCATCAATGTGCGGCCTAGGGTGTCCTGAGAGAAGTTAACTGGTACCTTGGGCGGAGCTTAATTTTGCTCCGCTTCTGACGTCATAAGCGGGAGGGGGGCGTGTTCATTATTCTGATTGGTATACACCAAACATGCTTATGCCACGTGCTGTCGATAGGGGGCCATATGGTTTGGGAGATTGTCATTAAACCTTAATAGAATAAAAATACATTACATGTATTTTATTAATGTGTTTTTTTATTACGTTTTTAAGGAATAATAAAACATATAGCAGGATGAATGCGTCCAGCGGGGGACCCGTCCCGTAGCCGCGTGTTGTTAGTAAGCGCTGTAGTGATTCCTGTTATCAGGCATATGATTAATGCCTATGTTGGATTTGGCTCCGCCCGGTGTGTGCAAGGGTGCTTGGGTAGCGAGCATAATAGTTCATTTGGCTCTTACTTGTATAGTGAATGGTGCATGTAAATAAAGACTGTTCAGTACACGAAACAATCCTCCCTCGCCTCATGACATGGTGTCAGAAGTAAAAGACTGAGCGCCGAATAAGTGAAGAAATGTCAAAATTTAACCCACCGGAGCCGTTCGACTTCTCCCAGCCGGCCGCGTGGCCGATATGGCGACAGCGTTTTTCCCGTTTCCGAGTAGCGTCGAAACTGGATAAGGAGACCGGCGAAGTGCAGGTGAATTCGCTGCTTTATGCAATGGGCAGGGACTGTGAGCCTATCTACAATTCCTTTCGTATGGGGGAAGAAAATGAATTTAATTATGAAGCTGTAATTGCACGGTTTGACGACCATTTCGTGCCTAAACGTAATGTCATTCATGAACGTGCTTGCTTCCATAAGAGAGCTCAGAAGGCGGGAGAATCTGTGGAATCTTTCGTGAGAAATCTTTACGAGTTGGCCGAACATTGTGATTTCGGAATTACCAAAGATGAGCAAATTAGGGATAGGATTGTGATAGGAATAGTGGACAACGAGGTCTCACAAAAATTACAACTAGAAAAGGATTTGACGCTGTCCAAGGCAATTCAAATCGCTCGTGAAAGTGAGCAGATAAAGGTGCAGTGCGCCGACATAAGAACCGTGAGCAGCAAAGTGGACGAGGTAAGACACAAGCAGCGGCACGGATACATTAAGAAATGCACTGGAGGACAGCGGCAGTCTAACAGGCAGGGGAAAAGGGAGTTTAAGCAAGGATATTGCACACGATGCGGGCAATTGCACGATTATAGTGTATTATGCCCTGCACGCGATAAGAGATGCAGGAAATGTAATAGAAAGGGTCATTTTGAACGCGTGTGCAAAACAAAAATGGTGAAAGAGGTTACTGAAGAACCCGAGATGGAAATGGAAAATCAAGGGACATTTTTTCTGGGTTCATTAACTAAGCAGACAGACTCAGATGACCTGTGGTATGTTGTGCTCCCTGTTAATGGCCACAAGATCAAGTTTAAAATAGACACTGGTGCTGATGTCACAGTCATGTCAGAGAAAACGTACCAGAGTCTGCGACAGCGCCCCCTGCTGGTGGATACTAGAACTGCCGTTAGTAGCCCGGGTGGCAGAATCGACTGTATGGGAAAATTTCTAGCCACAAGCGAACACAAGGGACATAAATACACCTTTTGGGTTTTTGTAATAAGAGGGCCTTATGCAAACAATCTTCTCAGCAGAACAGTAGCATGCAGGATGGGTTTAGTGTTGAGAGTTGACCAAATAGACACAGACATCTTTGGTGATATTGGACTGCTAAATTGTGAGCCCGTTAAAATAGAGCTGAGGTCAGATGCAGTACCTTATAGTTTAGCTACTCCTCGCAGAGTGCCCTTTCCCATTTTACCTAAGGTGGAGGAGGAACTGAGACGCATGCAATCACTGGGCATTATTGAAGAGATTACAGAGCCCACAGACTGGTGCGCGCCCATGGTGCCAGTCATGAAGAAGACGGGTAAAGTGAGAATATGCGTTGATCTAAAGAGACTGAATGAGGCCGTGAAGCGAGAAAGGTTCATCCTACCAACCTTGGAGGACATAGCCCCTAAGCTAGCTGGAGCAAGGGTCTTTTCAACGTTGGATGCTTCCAGTGGATTCTGGCAGATACCCCTGGAAGCCAGCTGTAGAAAACTGACCACGTTCATCACGCCAGTTGGAAGGTTCTGTTTCTGTCGCCTCCCTTTTGGAATAACGTCAGCTCCTGAGATTTTCCAACGGGAGATGAGCACACTATTGAAGAACCACGAGGGCACAGTTGCGGTGATGGATGATGTGCTAGTCTATGGGCGGACTGAGGAGGAACACAACCGGCGTCTGAGCGCAGTGTTACAGACCATTAAAGACTCTGGCCTAAGGCTCAATAAAGATAAATGCCACTTTGGAAAGTCAGAGATCTGCTATTTTGGACACATAATTGGAAAGGATGGGATAAAGCCAGATACCAGCAAAGTAAAAGCTGTTTCCGAGATGCCAAGCCCCACGAATATCAGTGAGTTAAGGCAAGTACTGGGACTCATCAACTACCTGGGTAAATTCTTACCAGCCCTGTCAACTACACTACGGCCAATCACAGAGCTACTGAAGAAGGAGGCTGTTTGGACCTGGAGTGAGTCTCAAGAGCAGGCATTTGCCAGAGTCAAAGCCATGTTAGTATCAGCACCCGTACTTGCGTACTACGATGCCAGAAAACCAACAGTCGTCAGCGCGGATGCAAGCAGCTACGGCCTAGGAGCCGCCCTGCTACAGGCACATGATGGCGAGCTTAAGCCCGTCGCCTTTTGTTCACGCACTTTAACAGCTGCAGAGAAAAGGTATTCGCAAATTGAAAAAGAGTGTCTGGCAGGAGTCTGGGCATGCGAGCGATTTTCCCGTTACTTACACGGGTTGGATAGGTTCTGTTTACAAACAGATCATAAGCCACTGGTTCCATTGATCAATGCATATGACCTAGACAAAGCACCACTCAGGTGCCAGCGTCTGTTGATGCGCCTCATGCGTTTTAATGTGAAAGCCGTGCATGTGCCAGGCAAGCAACTAACAGTGGCTGACACACTGAGCAGAAACCCACTGACAGACGAGACGACGTCCAACACAGAGGAGGATGTTAAGGTCTTTGTGGAGGCTGTGGTGACGAGCAGGCCAATGTCAGTTCATAGATTAGATGACATTAGAGAGGCCACGCGTAATGATGCAGATCTCCAAACGGTCATCAGCTTCATCAGATCAGGCTGGCCAAAAAGAATTGCACAGTTACCATCGCTGCAGGGATTCTACACAGCGAGGGCGCATCTGTCAGAGGCCAATGGCCTCGTATTGTACCAAGACAGGATCGTTGTCCCGGCCACGTACAGATCAGAAATGCTGCAGCGGATACATGAGGGTCACCAGGGGTTGACAAAGTGCAGGGAAAGAGCCAGAATGTCACTCTGGTGGCCAGCCATAAGTACAGATATTGCCAAAATAATTAAGACATGCATGTTCTGTGCCGAGCATAGACCATCACAGAAAAAAGAGCCTCTCAAATCAACTCCACTCCCTAAAGGTCCATGGCAGAAAATCGCAGCCGACCTGTGCGAGCTAGAGGGCAGAAAATACCTTATTGTGGTGGACTATTATTCCAGAGATATTGAAATAGCCCACCTGCCCACCATCACAAGCCAACAGGTCATCACACAACTAAAGTCCATGTTTGTGAGATGGGGCATTCCCCTAGAGCTGGTAAGTGACAATGCCATGCAGTTTTCATCTTCCGAATTTCAGGTCTTCAGGCAGCAATACGGTTTTACGCATACAACCTCAAGTCCACATTATCCCCAGGCGAACGGGGCCGCTGAGCGGGCTGTGCAAACTGCCAAGCGTATCCTCAAGCAACCAGACCCTCATCTTGCTCTAATGTGTTATCGTGCAACCCCCATTAGTGCGACAGGAGTGAGTCCAGCGCAGCTTATGACTGGACGTCAGATCAGAACAACACTCCTCACATTGGATGAGAAGCTGCAGCCTAAGCATGTCAGCTATGAAGAAGTGCTTCAGAGGGACAACAAAGCTAAAGAGGCCTACCGGTTCTTTTATAACCGCCGACATTCTGCAGAAGCTCTGCCGGATCTGCACCCTGGTCAGAGCGTAAGGGTCAAACTAGACGAGGAGAAGGCGTGGAAAACACCAGCCAAGGTCCTAGGCAAATCTCCTGAGCCTAGATCCTATTGGGTCAGGACAGACAGTGGTATGGTCGCTCGACGGAACAGGAGACATCTCCAGGTTGTGCCAGCGTCAGATGAACATGCTGGAGATGCACTAGGATCAACTGGAGAGGCCAGTCCACAGGTTCAAACTGAGACCCAGACAACTACAGGCACTGCGCCGGCGTCCGCAACACCTCCTGGGACTCCTAGAGCAGTGAGAAGAACATTCAGGGGTAGAGAGATCCGAACCCCTCTCAGGTTTAAAGACACTTAGGTGGGGAGTCCAACTTCTTTGTGAAGAGAATGGGGAGAGACTGTTGTTATAGGAACAGCATCTGTTTGAGGGCAGAATAATCCCTATGTTGCTGTGGACGGAGGGCAGTCTACCCCAATGTCCTAGTTGAAACGTTCAAATTGAAATGTTCTAGTAATTATTTAAAAGTAAATTAACGTTAAACTAATAATAATAATAAATGGAAGCCGAGTTGCTTCATGCTACATGGTTGGGAGCAAATGTCATGCAAGCATGTTGAAAAGAAAAAAAAAATGTTTTATTTCCTTAAGAGAACGTAGATGTAGTGATTCCTGTTATCAGGCATATGATTAATGCCTATGTTGGATTTGGCTCCGCCCGGTGTGTGCAAGGGTGCTTGGGTAGCGAGCATAATAGTTCATTTGGCTCTTACTTGTATAGTGAATGGTGCATGTAAATAAAGACTGTTCAGTACACGAAACAATCCTCCCTCGCCTCATGACAAGCGCCACAGCGTATTTTAAAAGAAGAAAGCACCAAAATGTTTTAAAGAAGAAAGCACCAAAATGTTTTAAAGAAGAAGAAAAACTTTAGCGTTATTTTAAAAGAAAAGCATGCGCGTAGATCCACACAGCATTTCCTTCAAAGAGCCAGCTCGTTGCGTCAAGCAGCTGTCAAATGGCGACCAGTGGAAACTGTTGTCGTGATGCTAACCGTTGGCCCTGGATTGTGAGAAGCAGACAGCCAGCAGTCCCATCCTGGCAGAATACACACTAATTCTATATTTTATATGTTTATTTGTAAATAGTATAAAATAGTCTATTTCTAATTTAAATAAAAGTCGATCTCTAACACAACATTTAGCTACATTTAGCTAAATTTATCTATGTCAGGTTAATCAAAAGATGTATGACACATTAGTATACATTTTTAAACAATAGCATTTAAGGAATAAAAACAATTTAGTTGTATTTTGTTAGTTTATTATTAATTTAATAGCCGTAGGAACTAGTGAACAATATTTAGCAACATACATCAAAAAACATTTTAAAAACTTTGGTAGATTAAACCCCAAGCGCCCAGACTATGTATACGGTCATGCCAGATTCGTTAGATAGGCAGAGGGGTTTTTCCTTATCGGGTAGCAGCAGGCGAGTGTGTAGAAATGGCCAATAAATTAGGGCACATTTAGCTCTTTCTGTTATAGCGTTATTTAAATTAGTATGAGTCATTCGTGCAATGAGGGAAAATTAAACAAACGTGTACCAGCCTCAGTAATGGTTCGACAAACAGCTGAGCCGCTAATGTGCTTGTCACGCCCACGCAGGCGGATACCACCAGCTGCGGCTCGTTACGCTTACGGATAAAACCAGCCAGAAGACACTTGCCCATTGCGAAGTATTGCGCTGATGTTTAGAAGCCTTACCGAGCACTTACTTGTTGATCGTCTCTCCCTGAAACCTAACCCTGCCTGTTTGCCTCGTGTCCTCTCCTTACCTCTCTCTCTCTCCCGCTCCTGACCCGTCAACCCTGCCTGCTCCGGCTCGTCTTGTTCCCGAACCCCCGTGTGGTCTTGTCTCGTGTTTCCCTGTAGGACTGACTCCCCGGCTTATGACCTCCTTGCTTGTCTTTCGACCTTGCCTCTTGTCTGTCCCTTTCGGTGCCTCTGTTTGGTTTATCCAAATAAAGCGCTTGACGTCTTGCATACCTGGATCCCGGTCTCTCTGTTCTGACTATCGTGACAGTGCTAAACAAAGAATAAAAAACCATTAATTAACCCTGGCTATAATGATTACGTATAAAATATATAAAAGTTTAAGGAATGAAGCATACGACAAACAGCCGCGCCACTAATGTCATAAACAAGGAATAAAAACAATTTACTTGTATTTTGTTAGTTTATTATTAATGTAATAGCTGTGGGAACTAGTGAACGATATTTAGCAACTTACATCAATAAACATTTGTTAGACTAATACCTTAGTTATTTTAAGGGGTGAAAAAACATTAATCGTGGTTGTTAACGGGGTATGCTGAATGCGCTGTGTGTGTAGGAACGAACAGTGGCCCGAGAATTTAGGCTGCAACAAACTCTTTTTTTCGTTTCGACATGCAATACTTGGCAATACAGTTAGGCAGAGTCTTATCGCGACCAGCAGGCCAGGCGTGTAGGAACGGCCGAGAATTTAGACTGATATGAACTCTTTCATTATAGCAACCCGCTAAACACGACAGGACGGACAGGCAGAGGGGGGTACCTTATCGCTGAACAGCCGGCAGGTGGTGTAGAAACGGGCAATAATTTAGACTGCAATGAACTCTTTTTGTTATAGCATTATTTTAAATTAGTATGAGTGTGATATATGTCATTTATGCAATAAGGGAAAATTAAACAACAGTGTATCAGCCTCAGTAATGGCTCAACAAACAGCCGTGCCACTAATGTGCTAAACAAAGAATAAAAAACCATTAATTAACTCTGGTTATAATGATTACGTATAAAAATAAGTTGAGGACTAAAGCGGTTGACAAACTATCCCTGTAAACAAGGATTAATGAATAAAATTGAAATAAAATTATTTCAATGTGGCTAAAGTAGACATACATGATTATTTAATATGTGTAATATATAAGAAATAGGGGGCAAAAGCGCATTTTAAAAACCATAACTCGGCAGATGGTAAAGGCGGGTCGCTAGCGCCACCCAGTGGGTGCGTGTGTCCACCGCATGTGACCCCCACCCCCCACAGCGGGGAGGGGGCGGTCCAACACCCTCACCCCAAAAGTTTCCCTTATATTAAGGGTGCCGCTGTCGGCCAAAAATACTGAAAAACTTGAAATGATATCGACGATCAGCTCACTACGCCAAAGATGGAAATGCCAAACTGGAGGTATGTTAAATGTCTTTCGTCATACTTAAAAATTGTTTGAATTGTAGCTATTGTGAAAACATTTGCGATTACTTTTGACCAAGAATTTTCCACGGTGTCAAGCCCGAGTAAGCCCCGTGAAGCAGAGGATTGGAATAGCGGTAAGTTTTCAAGCATATCAATGGATTTACTGTTTTAAAAATTGTGGAAAGACTGAAAGTTTTATGCTCACTGTTGCAGATAACGACGCTGACCTGTTAAGCATGCCGATAATCGTGAAGATGTCCCCCGACAAGTTAGCCATAAGCGGAAAAGAACTGATAGTTTTAACGGTACATGGAACAATATTGCTTACCCGCGTCTTTGATTTTCCTGTATGAAATGCTTAAATACTGATTTTGTCCTTTTCGTCCCCCAAGACACTATCGATGATGAATTGTTGATCACTGCGGCTGAAAAAATTGAAGCGGATCTAGCAGCGGCAGCAACCTGAACCGGCGGCGTACAGAGCGAACCTGGACGGCCAGCTGGAATCTACGCAGCCAGGGGCTCCTACTACAGGGATCGTGACACCGGACCAAGGGTGCTCTGCAAGCGGCGATCCAGCGACCACAACCCAGGCCTTATCGGGACCCCTGCAGAGGACACAAGATTGGGATATTGACCAACTAACACCTTGGCAGTGGCCGGTTGCGAGTTCCCTGGACGGTGCTGTATCCTGGGACGAGCGGCTGAAGGGGCTCAAGGTGGCTTTTTTTAATTTTTCAGGATCAGATGTGTGATTTTTTGGTGGATTTGCCTGACCAGATCTAAAGAATAAGCACGGACATGTCAGAAAAGTGGAGGCAGTGGAGTTTTGACGGGGCTAGAAGGATGCATATAAATGATGACAATGATGGTGAAACGCCGCTGAACCCCGATCTGCTTCGGCTGATTGATGAACTGAATGATGAACCACCGGATGAAATTAACCCCTACATGCTTGCCTTAATAAATGATTTAAATGAGAATGGTGCTGATGAAGCGGTTGATGCTATGGACTATGTTAATATGGGTGACGCTATAGGTAATGTAGACGGGTGGTTACCGAATGCTCATGTGTCTATGAATGTGGAAATGGCTGACGACCACGTGGCTGACAGCGGACTGGACACCGATGTGCAAATGCTTGACACAGATGACGGATCGGCCATGCACTCTGAACTGCATCAGATGATTGCAGAACTGAATGGTGAGCATCCGGGTGAATTTAATCCCATTTAACAGAATTTATTAAATGATTTAAATTATGATGATAGAGCGGCGGAGGTGGATCCAGAAATTATGGACGTTGATAATGTGGTGCAACAACATGGTGGGGGAGCAGCTGATGGTGATGTTAATGTAATATGCAGGCCACAGTTTAACAACACTGAAATAAGGCAACGCTTTCATTTTGAGGGGATTGAGAATGATGACATAGTAGATGTCTACAGGTCTGTGATACAGACATTCCAAAATTTGGTGGACAGAGTGAACGCTTTAGCGGGTCCGGGGGATATCATACAGGTGGAACTGCAGATTCTATAACCAATACCACAGCTATACATGTTCTAGGCGAGATCGATCTAAATGATCTGCTATTGATGGTGGACAACCTTTCACAGAGTAATGCCGAGGTTTTTAGCGATGAAACACTGGAGCTGGTCGTTCAGATTATTCATAATCAAAATGGTGGTGGTGCAGCCAAACGACAGAAATTAACAAAGCTGTTAAAATCTGACATTTTGCAAAAGAAGCTTAGTTGTCTTATTGTTTCTGAAAACTCTGACAATAATCTATGCTTTGCTTACTTTGCTTAGTCCGCCTCTTAAACCCTGAAATGTCCCATGAGGTTGCAGGGATAGAAGTTAAGCATTTGCAGGAATCAGGCGGTCTAACTGAGAGCAACATGGTTTCATTCTCAAACATAGCAGAGTTTGAGCAAATGCTTGGGGTCAAAATTGTGGTGTGGTACCGTTGTGACAAGTCTGACATTTTTAAGAAATTTCAGACAAACCCCGAGCCTCGTGATAAAACAATCTTTCTGTACCTTCAAGATCAGCATTATTTCGGCATAAAAAGCCTGACGGCATTTTTTGGGGCATCGTACATCTGTGACTATTGTTACGCCTCATTCAGTGTTAAAACAGAGCACAAATGCGAGTATTACTGTAACGTGTGTCTCATCCCCGAGTTCCATAAGCACCACAGAAAGTATATACATTGTGAGGACTATGGGTCTTTCTGTCGATCCAGGTATTGCTTTAAGCAGCACAAAATCTCGAAACAGCAACCAGGCGGTGATGGTGTACACAGCTTATGTGACACTCTCAAGTATTGTGACAAGTGTAACCGACGGTACCCCGTCACAAAAAAAAAAAATCGAAAGGCTCATAAATGTAAACCAAATACCAGATGCGCATTTTGTAAAGAGGACTTGACACCTGACTGTGCGCATCAGTGTTTTATTGAGCCAGTAAAAACTGAGGACTTGACAGACCGCTATGTGTTTTATGACTTTGAATGCAGACAAGATGAGCATATTGCTAATTACATCTGCTGCATTGACTTTATGGGCAATTGTTGGACCGCTAAGGGGGATGGTTGTGTGGCTGAATTTTTAAAAAAGTACCGCAACCGTAAATACAAGGGGTACACATTCATAGCGCACAACTCTGAAGGCTATGACAGTTACCTGCTTATGAAATATTTAGTTGAAAATGGCGTCACCCCCCACATTATCACACAGGGCAACAAACTGCTCTGTGTGACAGACGAGGACTTTAGCCAAAGATACATTGACTCACTTTACTTTCTGGTCATGAAGCTGAGCGCATTCCCTGCCGCTTTGGGTTTTGAGAGCGAAAAGAAAGGCTATTTCCCACATTTTTGGAACACCGTAGAAAATCAAAATTATGTCGGACCCTACCCGCCAACAGAGGCATACGGTGTGCAAACCATGATGGAGAAGGAGAAGAGAGAGTTTATGGTGTGGTACGGTACTGTTGCGGGTGAGGTGTTTGACTTTAGAAAAGAAATGGCAGAGTACTGTAAAAATGATGTTGTCATCTTGAGAGAGGGCTGTCTCAGGTTCAGGGGTGAGATTATCAACAGCTGTAATCTAGACCCTTTAAATGTGTCACCATAGCCTCTGTGTGCATGAAGCAGTTTTGCATGAGTTTTTTGCCTGAAAACACAGTCGCGCTAACCACTCCAGATAATTACATCAAGCGACAAAAGGCATACTCCACACCATCTATTCAATGGCTGGAATACATCACCCATAGAGAAAATCTAGAGATTCAGCACGCGCTCTGTAGAGGGGAGGTGAAAATGGGTCCCTACTACCTCGACGGCTATGCCAAAATCGAGTTGCTACGGCGTACGAATTTGCAGGGTGTTTTTTTCACGGGTGCCCAGAATGCTTTGATTCAAACGCACTTAACCCTGTAACAAAACTGCGTTTTGGGGACATGCATCAGCAGTTTCAGATATTTGCCCTTAAACACACGTACAATCTCAATGTACATGTTATTTGGGAACACAAATGGAATAAAATGAAGGCTGAAAATGCAAATGTACAGGCACTCTTGAGGGAATTTGACTTTCCAGAGCGCATCGATCCTCGGGACGCTCTGTTCGGCGGCAGAACTAACGCCTTGCAATTGTACTACAAAGCAGAGGGCAATGAGCGCATAGATTACTACGACTTCACGAGCCTTTACCCCTATGTCAACAAGTTTAAGGAGTACCCGGTAGGCCACCCCGTAATCATTTACCGCGATAGTGTTAAAAACTATTTTGGGATGATCAAAGCAAAGGTTTACCCACCGAGAGGTCTTTACCTACTGGTTCTGCCTTACAGGTCCAGTGGTAAACTCATGTTCACACTTTGCAGAACATGCTGTGAAACTGAGACGCAGGGGGTCTGTCATCATTTAGATGAGCAGAGAGCTCTGATCGGTACATGGTGCAGTGTCGAAATCAACAAGGCTGTTGAAAAGGGCTACAAAATTGCCAAGATTTACGAGGTCTGGCATTTCCCCGACAGGACAGACACACTCTTTGCTGACTATATTAACACACATTTAAAGGGAAAACAGGAGGCTTCGGGCTATCCCTCTTGGGTTAAGAGTGCTGAGGATAAAGAGAGATACATTCAGACCAAGTCAACACGTTGCTACACGTTACCACGTATGCTAGACTCGAGCTGTACAACCTCATGGATTGCTTGGGGCGGCGTACGCTGTACCATGATACAGACTCTGTTGTTTTTGTCTGCAAACCGGGTGATTGGATGCCACCTTTGGGTGACTTTCTCGGTGAGCTGACGAGCGAGTTGGACCCAGATGACCACATTGTGGAATTTGTTTCAGGGGGCCCCAAAACTTATGGGTACAGAACCGCAAAAAGTAAAACGAACTTGAAAGTTAAGGGCATAACACTGCACAACACCAATTTGAAAGTGGTCAACATCGCATCCCTCACAGACTTAGTTTACGATTTTGTGAGTAACCAACGTGACCCCCCTCGAGAGATCAGGATGTCGACGCAGCAAATCTTAAGGGATAAAAGGGGTTTCCTTTTGCAAAATAAGACAGTCAACAAGTGTTTCAAGGTTGTGTACACTAAGTGGCAGCTACTGCCTGACTATTCCATACTGCCTTATGGATTCTAGTGACGGGTTCGACAATAGACTTCAGCACCCATTCTCTTGCATTATATCGGGACCGAGCAACTGTGGAAAGTCGCATTTCATTAAAAGACTGTTGGAAAATATGGATTGTACATTGTCCAGAGTGCCTGAAAACATTGTATGGTGCTATTCTTGCTGGCAACCATTGTATGATGATTTGTTGTGCAAAATAAAAAACATTAAATTTGTGGAAGGAATCCCAGAGTCTCTGCGTGACGACGAACTTTTGCTGTCAAATAAAATTAATTTGATCATCATTGACGATCTTATGGAAAAAGCCAGCGATAGCAGTGAGGTGGAAAAAGCTTTTACCAAGTACACGCATCACAGAAATCTAAGTGCTATATATCTGGTGCAAAATCTTTTCTTCCAAGGTAAGAAGAGCCGGACCATCAATCTCAACGCTCAATATATCGTATTACTTAAAAACCCCCGAGATAAATCACAGACGAGTGTATTGGCAAGGCAGATGTACCCGCGGCATTCAAAATTTTTTCTAGAGGCTTTCGAAGATGATACAAAAGTCCCTTACGGATATCTGTTGGTGGATTGAAAAGCCGTGACACCCAAGGACTGTAGGCTCAGAACAGGAATGCTTCCACCCGAGTGGCCGGCTGCTTACGTGCTCAAGAAAAAATTATGTCGGTGCGTTAAAAAGAAATTGGAGTGTCCTGAAAGCTTTATTTGACAGTAACGCTAGACAGAGAAATAAAATTTTAAAGACAGCATCGCCGGGTTTGCTGAACACTCTTTGTGAAATAGCTTTGAACGTACTGTGCGGCAACATCCCGTTAACCAAAGCCCAGATTGTACAACTAAAATAGCAAAATAGCGGTATTAAACTATTGGCAAACAAACGGGCGTCGTTTAAAAAAAAGAAGGCTATTATACAAACCGGTGGGGGATTCATTCTACCCCTGCTAAGTGTCGCCATACCGTTTCTTACCAGTCTTTTTCAACGGAGCTAAGTAAATGGAACACACTACGAAAATGTATCTGGTCCCTAAGGCACAGCTTGAAAAACTGCATAATTCCACATCTCCTAAAGATACAATAAGACAGACTGCCGAAAGCGAATTGGACATTGCAATATGCAACATTTTATCAAGAACGGATGTTGCTGACCACGAAAAGGTCCGCACAGAGTGTACAGAGTTGTACACAGAGGTGCTACAGAGATATTTGACTTTGGTCAGGCAAGGTGATAATGAGCCCATATCTTTAACACTTCCTCCTGAAGAGCCCGTAATAGATAATGCTGTGGCGGCACGTGCCACCATTGCTGGGGATTCCATTATGGAAGAAGTCATTAAAAATGTTGCATTGCGTAACAAGAAAAAGGTTGAATATATGATGGGTCAAATGCTTGAAAACTCTGCCGTCACTGCGTGGAATCCGCGCGGGGAGTTTGTTTTTAATGGTACAACTATCGCTGGATCCCACATGCTCGATTTGCTTAAAAACATTACCAACCCGCATAACGTGAACGAGGGGAGAAGACCAGTGGGATGGTGCGAATTTCTACAAGGATTGGCTAGACTCAACATGCCTTGCACCCTCATACCTAACCAGATATTGGGCGTCTCATAGAAGCTTTCAAAAACAAGCTCCGCACCGAGGAGCAGCGTGACAGGACACCCCGAGATAGTCGGTCACCGCAAATCCCACGGAAATTCTTAAGACCCGATTGGCTTGTGTTTTAAAATGCTTTTGTACTTACTTAATTAAAACACTCAAATGTGATATTTTGTCTTTGTGGTTTTTATTTGACATACACAGTCTTTTTCAAAGCCTCACAAAATCTCACCGTTTGCATTTTGGTAAATACATTTTTCACATGATTGATATATTTAAATTTAGAAACAAAATGAGAAACCATAGCATCGTTCTTTTTTAAATCATTGCTATAAAACGATAGAATTTTACAAAAAGAAAAGCCTCTACAGTGGTTAATTAAATAAAAAATGCAATGTTGTCCGCAAGTCACACTGAGATCACTTTGAATCTGCTTCGCATTGCAAACGAGACGGTCACAGTGCCTTGTCATAAAAGTGTTTATGGCCCTCGGAAAGCTGGGGTGATCCGGAGGATTTCCGTAAGAGTCGAAAAACTCTGCGGTGCTGTCAGTACCGATGAAAAGCGCCAGCTAGTGCTCTCCGGGAGCCCAACTCGGACGTGTGTTGACGATGAAGATTGCGGGCAATTTTTCAAGTTTCATCACAGCTCGTCACAAGCCAACACCCCATAAAAATGTCTTGCAGTCCAGCAGTTTCTGCTAAGGATGTTGGATAGCTCCAGGGTGTTCATGACTAGTAGTAATCGTACAATACATTTCTCCTTTGGTTAATCTCAATTATATTGTCGAATGATGCGTAAACTATCAATGTTGCAGTCCTGGCCAGCGGCTGGCGGAACCTCATCTCCAGGTGCATATTTCCGCTTTTAACCATGGAGAGCTGCTGAATACATCGTCGGGCGACAAGTTAAAGGCGTACAAAGTGTAGCCGTTTATGTACTCGTTTCTGTCAACAGCGAAAGGCTCGTTTTTCAAATGTCTCCCCGTAGCCAAAATCAAACTGTAATATTCACGAGCCACATTTCCTCGGATAAAATTTAGCGGGATACTGCTGGCCATCTACATAAAGCGCTACAAATTCAGCGTCGTAATGTTGAAAATTGAAGGGGTTTCGATGGTATGTGCCCATAAAACCCATATTATCTACAAGTCCGATGACTACGTTTTTAGGCAGCTGTCCTAGAAACAAACACGGCTCCCCACGGCAACGCTAAATGTTTTCATACAGACTCTCTCGATTGGGTATTTCGCGTTGGCTGTCAGCAAAGCACTCGCGTGCCCCAGTTTGACAGCCGTCGATACAGAAACTTTTTTAACAAAGAGGGATGCAGATACTATTTTGAGCAAGTACTGCTCAGCAGCATCTCCGCTCATGAGGCAAAACTCATCTTTATTTCGGACCATTTTAATTTTGACGTCGACCCCATTTAGCATTAGTCGCTCCTGAAAAAATATGTCAGAGTGTATTGGACCCATCAAATCGAAAACGCTGCTTCTTGCCGAAAATGCGGCTCTTTTCTCTAGCCCCGCGTTAATGCCTTGAGGGTCTGTCTCATTCATTCCTGTACTGCTGTCTTTGAAAAATAACCCACAGGTAAACTGTCTGGAGAGTGTACCGACGCTATAATTAAGCAGGCACTCTATCATCCCTCTGTAAGGGTAAGTGTTGCTAGATTGGCATACTAGCCGGTCAGCCAGGGATACGTCCACTTGTGAGAAAATAGAAGCAATCAGGTAATTTATGACCCCCACTTTTGCACCAGCGTCAATGTTTGCACCGTTAGCTCTTGTGATCCGGCACCGGAGATGCAGTAGCGTGTTGTTGAGATCTAGGTAATCTTCCCCATTACCGGCGATAAAAAACTCCAGGGGGCCATTATCAGTTAAGGCTGAGAGTGGTGGCACTTCCACGTATATATTCTTAACAATGCTTGCTTGCATGTATGGTAATGCAAAAATATCCAATTCTGATTTCATACACTCTTCCGACATGTTGTGAATGAGGGCCATAGTTTTAGAAAATGTATCTTCTCTGTGCTTTTTTGGCCACCTTCTTCTCGCGCTTCTTTTTGACTACTGTGCCTCTCTTGGGTATTGCTTTGCGTATTTTAGCGGAGGTAATTCGATCCCCAGGGGTTCTATGACGCTTTCTGCGAGCAAGCACCATGAGCCCCGAGCCCTCTTGCGGTTGTGCTGTCAATTGACCCGTCATGGCTCCTGTTACTACGTCTTTAACGATATTTTGTGCAGCCGATTTTAAATGCGGTTTCGCCATATTGAAAGTCCTTTTCAGAAATGGTACAGCCATTCTGAGGAGTCCTTGAAAAAGACCTCCCAGACCCCCGCCGTACATAATGGGGGCGCCGTTGTATCCGGGTAGCCCGTTACCCGCCTGGTTTCTGTAGTATTCCACATATCTATGTGGATCTGAAAAGCCATCGGCGCTGTACATTATTGGGGGTAGTACTGCTTAACCGGCCTGAAATGCAGTTTTACGAGAGTTTTCCCGTATCGGAAGGGAATCGCCTTGTTCAGACTTTAACTCAATGACTATGTTATCAATGTGATTCTTGCAGAGCGACACGTAATGAATCCTGTCATAAGATATTGTGACCATCGAGTTGTGTTCCCCCGCTATATGTACGCTCCGTAAAAGAGGCACGTAGCTGTCACCCACTCTTTGATGCTCGACAATGTCTGAATACACGTAAATCATGTAAAAACCGGCGCTTATGTCGGTGGGGTATGGTTCCAATGGTCTATCGCCAATCTTCTGAAATACGTCAGGCACAAACCCCAGCATCCGTGCAAGGTTACCTTTCGCTTTAAAGGCAACGTGCGGTGATCCAACCATATACACTTTGTTTTTTATCGCGCTATAGTCAAATATTAGTTTTGACACTCCTAGAACCTCATTCGTCTCACTGATTAGTTTTTCCAATATCTCTGTAATATCCGGCCTTTAGCTTGAATTGCAGGGTCGACGGTATTGACATCCATCCAGTCACGTAAAATAAGGTGTCTTCTTCTACCAGTGTATCCCATGTACGTGGGTAATGAATTTCAGCTAATCCTACTTCCCATTTACCATTCAGTTCAATCGGCTTGGCTAGTTTTGTCGTGTAGCTTGATATGGTATTGTGCGGGAAAACATCCATAGACGCATTGCTTGGGAGCGTGACATAAAAGCCGCTTTCCTCCATGGCTGCTTTTGATGGAACTGAACACTACAAACATGGGCCGTCGCACTTATATGTCAACTACTTGTTTAGCTGGAACCCAGCTGTTAAATTTGGCTGGCCATCCCTGCCATTTCACTAAAAACATTTTTTTACCACGCTGCGTTTTTTCCGCAACAATTTTCTTAACTTTGAAGTTTTTGTCTTGGTCTAGTCTGATCTTTTGTAGCTCTTCGGCGTAAAATGTCCCCTCTATGATTTTGCCGTCATAATCTTTTAACCTATACACCGGCGGTGCTCTAGGCAGACTTTCGGCTACTGTAAAATACTGTAAAAGTTTGCTCGTATCCTTAGGTGAATTTTCCACGTGCTTTCGACACCCTGACCACATCTCCAATTTTAAACTTATAACGATGCTTTTTAGATATACTCGGCATCAATCCATAAATGTTGTTGAAGACTTGGGCCACGTTCTGTGCATTTACCTCAACTGGTTTCATTTTAATGGCACTGTGGTGGGTATTATTGTAAGCGATCGCTAGGTCTTGTACAATGTCCACATACCTTCTTGTATTATAAGCTGTAAAATAGCGCCACATTCGTGTCTTTAATGTGCGGTTAAACCTTTCCACTACAGATGCCTTGACATCGTTACCAGTGGCGAAATGTATTATTCCATGTTTCTCGGTAAGCTTATGAAACGACGCGTTAAAAAAACTTGATTGGTTTGTAGCTTTTTAGGGGTCCTGCCTTCAGAGAGAATGTTTTCAAACATTTTCTTTACCTCTTCCCCCCTCTTGCTTTTAAGACATCATACCCATGCGTATTTTGATAGAATGTCTATACACGTTAACATGTATTTAAAATTGTCATTCTGTTCCGCGTAAGCCGACATGTCCACCAAGTCAGCTTGCCATTGAGAATCGATATTAGTCACAAAGACTCTGTTCCTTTTAAAGTTAAACCTGATCGGTTTATGTAATGTGTACGCATCTTCACCAGATAGCCATGTAGCACCTTGTTTCTTATTTATATTACACGCGCCTTCTTCATCAATCAGAGATCTGTATAATCAGTCGGGGCCTCCAGAAGACCCAGGGTTTGACGGTGTATAATAGACATGTTTCAAGTGCTTGTCATCCATCCAGGACCTCTAGCATTAATGGCACAGGGTTTTTGAATCAACTCATTTTATTTAGAACGCACGCAAAAATTGTCAGAAACATTTTGATCACATAGTTCAGCGTTTACATAGCAGCCTAGGGTGATTCCTATGTTTCCAAATTACAGAATTCATTATATGCGTCATCTATAGCCAAATCGTATTCTGACTCTTCAACATCACGCATCATCTCGCGCAATTTCTCCCGTACGTTTATTTCAGCTTTAAGATCATACATGACTGCTTCAACAGCACCCTGTACTTTCACGGGCGAGGGGTGGGGATTGAACACCGACAACGCTTTCGTGATGATATGTTTAAACCATGGTCTATACAGCTTTTTGACCAACTTTTCAAAATTGTTAAAGAAGTAAAATGACTCTGGGTTGTACAGTCACGTGTGCCGATGCTGGCTAGAGTGCTTCACAGCGCACCCTACACAGTTCTCCTTCAAGTCCTCCTCGATTACCCGATTCAGAATGCAGGCAAGAGGTCCTTTGATGATTTTCATCGCAGAGTCAGTGATGCTCCCCACCACAACATCTTCAGACAATGACAGCGCCTCAAAACTCTCGCAGAGCTCGTCGATCGTCGGTGACGGGGCCCGTGGTGCTCCCAAGAATACATGCGGGGTCACCGCCGCAGCCTCAACCATCGATGCCGGCCATTTTGCCCATGTTCGGCTCGAAGGGGGTGACGATGAAAGGCACGGGTCGCCATACGAACCCCATGATGCGGCCTGCTGAAGCTGCTGAAGGTCAAAAGGCTCTGGTGAGTTGTCAAGTCGCAGCCCAAAAGTCGATGGCTGTATCGGTGGAGACCAGGATGGTGACCGCTGAGGGTCGGTTTCAGCGTTGTTCAGCAGCAGTCCAAAAGTATTCTCGTCTATCAGAGGCAGCGGACAGGACGGATCCAGCTGCGTGGTCGCTTCAGGAGACGTCGGGATGGTCGAAGTTGTCTGTTTGCACGCCATTGCTAGCTAGGGAAGTGTGTCTCGTCGTCTTTGAGTGCGGGCTCACAGGCGTGATGGGTATTAATACGTTTTTCACCATGGTTAAGTACAGCCTTCTCTCATCTTATTGGCAGCTATCGACACAAATGGGATGGCCTAATGATTCCCCGTCGATCTCACTTTGTTCAAACTTTTTCTCGAGTTTTATGCAGATACATTCTTTATGCGAGAATATGCTGCACAGAGCTCCATGCTTGCGATGCCTCCGCAGCTTGTGGGGTGCCCATGTTGGGTGCATCACTGGTATCATCAAACTCATTGCGGGCACTGTCTCTATGAGATCGGCAACAATTTGACAATTGGTCGCCATTTGACAGCTGCTTGACGCAATGAGCTGGCTCTTTGAAGGAAATGCTGTGTAGATCTACGCACATGCGCTACATGGGAGTGAGCCAGAGAGAGAGCGCATGCACTCATTTAAACAAGAATTAACCACGTTATTCCTTGATTATTGCTGTTGAAAATGCTCAGAGCGCTTTACTTTATTATTCGCATTGGCAGAAAAGTGCTTCATTACTTAAAAAACGTTACGATTATAGGGGTTTATTTGAAATAACAGGCGCTCCGCCATTGTCACCATTTTGAAATGGCGTCGGCGTAGGTGCGCATGCGCCAAGCGCTGAACTATCGGTCGATCATTTCGACCGCTTTGTTCAAACAGAAAAGTCGCATGTGGCAGAGCTCCGAGGTAGTTTCGTCCTATTTCTTCGAAAAGTTTGCTGCTTAAATGCTTTCTCCAACCTGGTAAATATCACTAAAGCCTTTCTTTTAACGTGGTGGTTAAATGTAATGAGTGCTCTCTTCTTTTAAAACTACGTGCTGTATGCCTATTGGTTTCGCTTGTGCGTGTTTAAATTTGCTCTTCTGCTTCTTTTGGGCATGTTTGTTTAAATTCACCCTGCTTTTCTTTTAAAATAACGCTAAAGTTTTCTTCTTCTTTTCTTCTTTCTTCATTTTGGTGCTTTCTTCTTTAAAACATTTTGGTGCTTTCTTCTTTTAAAATACGCCGTGGCGCTTACTAACAACACGCAGCTACGGGCCGGACGGGACCCCCCACTGGACGCATACATCCCATATATTCAGCTATATGTTTTATTATTCCTTAAAAACATAATAAAAGAACACATTAATAAAATACATGTAATGTATTTTTATTCTATTAAAGTTTTACGACAATCTCCCAAACCATATGGCCCCCTATCGGCAGCACGTGGCATAAACATGTATGGTATATAGAGATAAGCCCCTGACCAATCAGAATAAAGGATACTCCCCCCTCCTGCTTATGACGTCAGAAGCGGAGCAAAATTAAGCTCTGCCCAAGGTACCAGTTAATTTCTCTGTCCTGGTGCCAAGTGCACATATGGACACCCTTATGCTTGAACATGGTGTTCATTATGGATAATCCATGATGAGCACAGAAGTTCAATAATAAAGCACCGCTCAGGTTCAGATCGGGGGGGGCATTCCTCCCGATCACGCCACTCCAGGTCTCACTGTCATTGCCTACGTGAGCATTGAAGTCCCCTAGCAGAACAAGAGAGTCTCCAGGAGGAGCGCTCTACAATACTCCTTCCAAGGACTCCAAGGGTGAGCATTCTGAACTGCTATTTGGCGCATAAGCACAAACAACAGTCAGGACCCGTCCTCCCACCCGAAGGCGAAGGGAGGCTACCCTCTCGTCCACTGCGGTAAACCCCAATGTACAGGCGCCCAGACAGGGGGCAATAAGTATGCCCACCCCCGCTCAGCGCCTCTCCCCGTGGGCAACTCCAGAGTGGAAAAGGGTCCAACCCCCCTCAAGGAGACTGGTTCCAGAGCCCAAGCCATGCGTCGAGGTGAGCCCGACTATATCTAGCCGGAACTTCACAACCTCGCGCACCAGCTCAGGCTCCAGAGAGGTGACATTCCATGTCCCTAGAGCTAGCTTCTCCAGCCGAAGATCGGACCGCCAAGGTGCCCACCTTTGGCTGCTACCCAACTCACATTGCACCCGACCCCTATGGCCATCAAGCCCCACCCCCAGGCCTGGCTCTAGGGGGGGCCCTGGTGACCCGCTTCTGGCCAAGGGATACCGCGGATTCAAAATTTTGTCCGTCATTAAGGGTCTTGTGAGCCGTACTTCGTCTGGTATTTCAGCATTAGTTTAAATACACGAACTCGTGGCCATAGGTGGAAATTAGCGGGAGAACATTTCAAGCTGGATTTAAGGAAGCACTTCTTTACACAGCAAGTAGTCAGAGTATGGAATAGCCTTCCTGATAATGTAGTGCAAGCTGAATCCTTGGGTTCCTTTAAATCAGAGCTAGATAAGATTTTAACGACTCTGAGCTATTAGTTTAGTTCTCCCCAAGCGAGCTTGATGGGCCGAATGGCCTCCTCTCGTTTGTATAGTTCTTATGTTCTTATGTTCTTATGGTTCCTCACCCAGGACCTGTTTGCCTTGGGTGACCCTACCAGGGGCATAAAGCCCCGGGCAACATAGTTCCTGGGAACATTGGAACATGCAAACCCCTCCACCACGATAAGGTGCCGGCTCCAGGAGAGGTAACTATTTTATGTTTACAATTGAATAATAATAAACACAATTAATTTGGTTTGATTTCTGTTTTACCTTTTTGATTTATTTTAGGGTTCTCCCCATGCCATCGTGGGGTTTCCTCCAGGTACTCCAGTTTTCCCCCACAGTCTAAAGACATGCTGTGGCTAATTGGAGTTACTAAATTGCCCGTAGGAGTGCATGTGTGAGTGATTGGTGTGTGAGTGTGCCCTTTGATGGACTGGCTAGCCATCCTGGATTGTTCCCAACTTCTTGCCCATAGCTTCCGGGATAGGCTCCGGACCCCCCATGACCCAGAAGGATAAGCAGTTTGGAAAATGGATGGATTTATGTTGGATTTAATTTCATTTTATGATTTTAATCACTCCCTCTTCCCCAACAAGGAGACTTACATAGAAGTTCAATCACTAATAATAACAGTAACCACTTTACATATGCAATCAGGGAGTCGTTTTTTACCATTCGCTCTCTGTTGCTTGAGCTTGTCTGTGGCTCTAATGTCACTGTTTGCGATCGTACAGTTTGTCCCCCTTCTGGTCAAAATGGAGTTGTACAACAGAGCCCAACCCAGGGTTAATCTGATCTGCAACAGCAAGCTACGTTTGAATGCAGTTCCATTGCTTTTGAAGCTCTTGTTTCTCACTTCCTGTTCTCCTGTTGTCTTTTGACACTATCAGTAGTCACAGACCCACAATTTCCAGGATAAGACTTTATCCTTTCCCTCTCACTAGGGCATCTCTCAGGCCCTAAAGTAACTCATACTGTTATAACCTGCAATGATTTCTCCCAGGGAACAATTTTTGTTTGTTTATTTTGTCGTGGGTAAATATTACTGTGGTTCACTACCCCCTTCCTATTACCCATTGACAGGCCCCAGCTCTATTTTATTTTATATTGTTTGATTTATTGGTTCGTCCAGATACAGGTGTCAGGCCACCCACCTAGGCAACACCCAGCCTGAGTGTAACAGATTTCTGTGGCCACCCTCCAGTTGACTGAGTCACAATGACCCACAGGGAAAGACGCCTTGACCAGTGGAAAGATTTGAGTAGCTGGCCGGATGTTGTGATTTCTGATTTCCTTTTCAGTCATGCCGACCTCACATGGACTAACTTGAAGAAGACATTGCTGAACTCATGGCCATGCCACCTACTCTGAAATGCGGGAGTAAAAGTCTAACAAAAGTACTAGGCTCGCGCACACAAACTTCTAGCCAGGCTGAAGATTAATGAAGTGGAAATTTCCTGTCTACAGCAAAAGGTGCAAGTGCTCAAACAGCAGGAGAGAGACACACAACAACAACTGGATGAGGCACAATGAGATGCAGCCCAAGCTCAATATCGCATTGAGAACTCTGACAAGAACTCCGACAAAGAAGGTTTCCGTCCCATGAGGAAGAGGAGACTGAAGGCGGCGAAATGCCTAAAATAAGTGAAAAGCTTCAATAGGCCCTGGAAGAGCTCAGAAATGAAACTGACCAGCAAGCACCAGAGCCACCAGAGAAAACCGCCATGCCAGACTTGACTGGTCCGAAACACTGTTGGACAGAGCCCACATAGAGTTCAAAGACAAGAATAGTCGAATCCAGGCCCTGGAAAACCACTGAGTTCCTCTCCGACAGTGCTGTCTCCCCTAAGGGGATTTGGTTAGTTTAGGATGGGTCTAATAACAGCCATTTTAAAAGGTTTTGGAACAAATCCAAGCCTAAGAGATGAGTTTAACAGGGTTAAATTAACAGGGTAATGCTAATCTGCGGTGCAATTTCCTTGAAGAATTTTGTAGGAATTGGGTCTATGAGGCTAGTAGCGGATTTACAGGAGGAAATTAAGCTGTAGGGAATAGTGAACGATATTTAGCAACATACATCAAAAAAACATTTTAAAAACTTTGGCATATTAAACCCCCAAGCGCACGGACTATGTACTGTCATGCTAGATAGGTTAGATAGGCAGAGGGGTTTTTCCTCATCGTGTAGCAACGGGTGGGCGGTGTAGGAATGGCCAAGAATTTAGGACATATTTAGCTCTTTTTGTTATAGTGCTATTTTAATATAGTATGAGTGGCATATAAATCATTTAGACAATGAGAATTGAGGAAGAACCTAAACAACTGTGTATCAGCCTCAGTAATGGTTCGACAAACAACGCAGTTCTGGTACGTATGATCGGCCTGTTTGAACAACGCGACTGAAATGATTGCCCAAGACTGCACCAATCTTGTGCATGCGCACTTCATGCAGACATACATTTCAAAATGGCGAGAACAACGGGGACACATGTTGCCCTTTTATTTCAAATAAGACCCTTTAGCCACATCATTTTTTAAGTAATGAAATTCTTTTTCGGCTAATGTGTTATTTAAAATAAAACATCCTAAGTACTTCGACAACAAGAATCAAGGAATAAAGCGGGCGATCCTTGTTAAAATAACTCTCGCTCTCTCTAAATGTCGTGCTTGTGCGTAGAGCCACGATCCCCACACAACACTATCTTTTATTGAAAACAGCTGAGGCAAGTCGTTTCTGAATTTTAATGTCTGTAAACAATAAGTAAACGTGTGTAAAAGACGTATAAAATGTGTTATAAAGCATATAGCCAATGATAATTACTAAATAATTTAAGCATAATATCCTAGACGTACCACGGCCTATAGCTGGTAGAAATGGAGCTATCCTACGGCCTACAAGATAAAAGCATATGACATCAAATTAGAATCAATAGTCTTTAAAAGAATAAAATACATTACATTAATTTATTAATGCGATATTGTAAATATGTTTTAAGGCATAATAAAACTTTTAACAATAATTTTAACGGCGTCACCGGACGCGTCGAGCTTTTATAGCTAGAGAGGAATGAGTCTGGCAGTTTTGAATGGTAAAAGCAGTAGTTATGTATTGTTAAAGGCTTATTCTTTAAAGAAAATGCACATTTTATATCAGAAAAACACATCCATCCTGTTTTTAGGGGGGATTTATGTGTGTTGCATGTGTAGACATGTTGGTCAGCTAATGTCTGCGGCAGTGGGTAACGGGGCGTCGGCACAAGAGCTTTTGGAGTCATGAGCGATAAGCCTATGAGAAGGAAGCGTCAATGAAACAAAATGGGCGCTGGTTGACAAATCGTTGCACGGTGCCTGCAGAGTGACTGTAACATCTCGTTTAACCGTTGGTCCTGAGTTTGAAAAGCAGACAGCCAGCAGTCTCATCCTGGCAGAAAGCACATTACCTCTATTTGTTAATCTGTTTTATTCGTGAATAGTATCAGTAATATATTTCTAATTTAAATAAAAGTTGATCTCTAACACCACAGCACTGGGGCTCTGGCATAGCCCCGGACGCCTCGCTGCGGGCCTGTGGGGCTGGATGAAGTATCTAACTTCAATTGTTTAATCAGCGGGATTAAGTGCCGTAACTTAAACGGTTGTATGACAAATTAGTATAAAGTTTTAAGCCAATAAGATTTTATTGATAAAACAATTTAGTTGTATTTTGTTAGTTTTATTTTCAATAAAATGCACCCAGTTCATTATTAATTTAATAGATGTAGGAACAAGTGAGCGGTATTTAGAAACATACATCAAAAACATCTTCAAGATTCCAACATGGAAGGTAACTGACAAAGTTTTCAAGCAGATTTCATAAAACAAGGCACCGCAAGGAGTCCGTTCGATTCGGAGATGGCACCGTAGTCCCGGATAGGAACTATAGTGAGCGGTATTTAGCTACATACTTCAAAAACATTTTAAAAACTTTGTTAGACTAATACCTTAGTTATTTTAATAATTTAAGGGATAAAAAACATTTGTCGTGTTTGTCAATGTGTTAAGTAAATGCGGTATTTTCTAACGGCAAAAGCCCTGTCATGTTTTAGGGGCGAAATTATATGGACTAGCAACTGTCTCTGGGGGGAGCAGCCCCGGGTAGGTACTATTAAGCAGCATTTGGTGACAAGCATCAAAAACACATTTTTAAAAACTTTGACAGAATAAAGCCTTAGTTATTTTAATAAATATGTTTTTTCAGTAAATGTTTATTCACGCTTATGCACACAAGCTCACACACCCCGGAGGTTGGGGGGGCTTTAGAGTTTAACTTTAGGTTGGTGATCGCGATGTGTGACCAAACCCCAAAGCACCCTAACTGAGTCGTTTACTAACTTATCACGAAAAAACAGACAGAAATAGATTTGTACATTTTAAAGAAAAGACATTAACTGTTTTTGTTAATGTTTAAAGGTATAAAAACTTTAGATGTATTTGTTACACAGTCAAGCAAAAATGTGTTATTTTAAATTAGTATAAAATATAACCTTAACTTTGGACGCAAGATGAACAACCTACACACCACAGCAAAACCCCGAACATGCGCACAAGCACACAACCAAGAGTTGGCCTTTAGACATATATAGTTTACGCTTTTACTTAAAATTTATAAGGATCACTCTATTATAGCAAAATCTTAAATTAGTATGATTAAATTAGTATGTTTCTCTTTTTAGAATTTTTTTTTACTCTTCTGATCAATTCAGTAGAAACTTTTTTTTACAATATTAACAAGCAAAAGAAATGATCAGTGGAAGGAGATATCTAGCTTTTGTGTGAATAATGTTTGTTTCCTTTTCACAGTCTGTGGCTGTTGTGTTGTCACCACAGGGCTTATGTTACTTACTCACAGTTTGCACGAGTTTGTTCCTTTCAAAACTTGAGTTTTGAACCATTCAAGGTCCCAGGTCTCGGCATGAGTACCTGTATTTGCATGAGGACCTCTCTGAGTGTCTGAGTACAGGTCACCTGCGGCCTCGGGACAGTGGTCTGGGCATGTGACTGTAAGGACAGCATCTGAGTCTCGTTCCGTGACTAAAAGGAGCCTGTATCTTCCCCTCTTCAGGTCTTTCAAGCACAATGAAGTTTGTTCTTATCCAAACATTGCTATTCCATGGGTCAGGTGGTGTAATGTACGGGCTTTCCCAGGCAGAGGCCATTGGGCTGCTGCTAAAACGCAGCCTCACCAAGGGGCTCTGATCTGCAGCTTTTATCATCACCACCCTGCAGATGACACCTTTTACCTTGAGGAGGAAGAGGGAAGGAGCACACGCCAATTACAGCACATTGCTGCCCAACCTCAGGGTGGCAATTGCATCATTGCTGCACATGACAAACCACCTCAGGGATGAGAACCTGAGTGTAGCAATGCAGTTGATAATACCCCAGTGCCACACTAGTCTGAATATCTTGCCAGTGGCTATCTTGCCAATCCTGCCCTATCCCCAAAGTTTTCCCTGTATTTATGGGTCTTTATTATTTTTTGTTTCATTTTTTCATTTTTCTACATTTTCACTTGATTTCATTTTGCTTCTCTATCATCTTTTGTAAAACTACTTCAAGCTTATCCTTCAGCTGCTGCTTTGCCTCCTTATCCTCCACTGGTGGTATATTTACTTCTTTCTCTGTCTGTACTTCTCTCATTCCTTTAACCTTCACTTGCTCTTTTGGCTTCTCAATATTATGCTTACATTCTTTATTAATTATTGTTGGCTATATGCTTAATACATTTGATACTTAATTTACACATGTTTTTATTTTATTTTTATTTTATTTACTTTATACACAATTTAAAATTCAGAAAACTACTTGCCTCAGCTGTTTTCAATAAAAGATAGTGTTGTGTGGGGATTGTGCCTCTACACATAAGCGTGACATGGAGAGAGAGCGAGAGTCATTTTAACAAGGATTGCCCACATTATTCCTTGAGTCTTGTGATTGAAATGCTTAGGATGTTTTATTTTAAATAACACATTGGCCGAAAAAGAATTTCATTACTTAAAAAACATTATGGTTATAGGATTTTATTTGAAATAAAAGGGCAACATGTGTCCCCGTTGGTGCCGGCATTTTGAAATGGGATGTCTGCGTGAGTGCGCACGCGCAAGATCGGGGCCGTCTCGGACAATCATTTCAGCCGCGTTGTTCAAACAGGCCGGTTGCACGTACCAGAGCTGCGGGACTCATTGATTTCACCTTTTAGCTACCATCGGACTTAAAGGTTAATCCTTTTAAAAGTTTGCTGTTTAAATGCTTTCTTCAACCTAACACTGTTTCGTTCATCTGCTCACTAGCTGAGATGTGGCTCCCGATGGAGTTCGAGGAGGAACCCCTCCTGCTCCTCAAAACGGTACGGACTACCTCGGAGCTACTGCCGCCCCTCGAGCGGTATGCTTATTGGCCGGAGCGTCTGGGTAACAAGGGGGCCAGCGTGGTGCGGGACGCTATCCCGCTCATGCCCCGGATCTGTAAAGGGACCACACCAGTCTCACCTGCTCCGGACCTGCCAGTGCTGCCACCTGCAGCAGCAACGCCCGAGGCGCTCCCTTCGCCTCTGCCTGCTGCAGCTGCCCGGCTCGAGGCACTCCCTTCACCTCTGCCTTCCACAAGTGCTGCGCCGCGCCCCAGCTGGAGGTCCCGGGTGAGCCCCTGGCCATCGCCAATCAATTCTTCACCCTCCAGGGACTTTACTAGAGGGTGATGAGGGAACCGGCCACACAGGGCTCCCCGTAGGGGGAACAACTCGCCACGCAGCTGGGGCGGGATTTCGCCACGTTCTCTCCCGCCTCTCCTGAAGGTGACCTGGAGAGATTGGCAGAGGATCTCAGGAGGCTAATCCAGCTCCGGAGACCTCCGGCTCCAGTGCCCAAGCAGCCGCCCCTGCCAGTGGATCCGCCACCTGAACAGCCGCCCCTGTCAGCGGATCCGCCGCCCGAGCAGCCGCTTCCGCTGCCGCCTGCGCAGCCCGAGCAGCCGCCTCCACTACCGCCTGCGCAGCCCGAGCAGCCGCCTTCTCTGCCGCCTGCGCAGCCCGAGCAGCCACCTCCTCTGCCACCTGCGCATCCCGAGCAGGCGTTCCCTCTGCCTGCAGCTCCCACGCCTCAAGTGACTCTGCCCCCTGTGGTGCCTGTTCTTGGCCCCACTCCAGTCCCTTCTACCCCAGTGACCATGACCCCTGTGACTCCTCTGCCCTCACCCCGGCGAGCTCGACCCCGGCCAAGGGCCCTGATGTCTGTGTCCCGTAAGGGGAGGGGACACAGACGCAGGGCTGGGGTCCCACTCGCCCTCCCTCCTGGCTCGCCCTCCCTCCTGGCTCGCCCTCCCTTGCCTGGGCTGGGGCTCGGACGGTGCCTGTAGGTCCTGGTCCCCCGGGTCAGCTGTTGCCTGCGGGTCCCCCTGCAAGGTCTCGTCACCCTGCCTTGGTCCCGCCGCCGACTCCTAGTTGGTCGCCTGCGGGCTCCCCAGTTACGGCTCCTCAGTCGCCTGCGGTCCCCCCCACTCTAGCACGTAGGAGGACGTCGCCACCTGCTGCAGCTCCCCCCCTCTCCTTGCCCTTGCCGGTGGTCCCTTCTGCTCCCTCTTCCCTGTCCCTGGTTCCCCCTCCAACTCCCTCCTCGGCCCCTTCGCCTGTCCCTCGCCCTGCCTCCTCAGACTCTCCGAGGCCACCTCCAGCTGGGGCCTCCCGGCCACCTGCGGACCCTCCGGCTGCCACCAGTCGCCCGCTGGGGTGGGGCTCCCTTAGGCTCCCTTTTATTCCCCCTCCTTCTCTCCCTGGTCTCCTGTCGGTGTCCCTCCTTCGTTTGCTCCCCCTCTCTTTGTTCCTCCTGTTTCTGCTTCTCGTCCCTCGGTGTCCCCTTCGTTCACTCCCGGCCCTTTTGTCCCGCCTGTTCCCTTCGTGTCCCCTTTCCTGATCTGTTTGTCCGCCTTCCCTGTCCTATGTCAAGTCCTGTCCTACTTCCTGTCTCTCTGTCTGTTTTGTCTGTCCGTCCTGTTCCCTGTGCCCCATTAATGCTTCTGTTCTTCTGTTCCAGGTCCCGTTTCCCTCGTCTCGTCTGTCGTGTGTGCCATGCCCCCTGATTATCCACGTGTGCTTCCCCGATCGTACCCAGCTGTGTCTTGTTATTTTGATCTGTCTTGTCTATTTCAGTCCCTGTCTTGCCTCAGTTGATTGTCGGTCATTGATGTTAGTCGACGTGTGATGTTTCCTGTCCCTAGTCCTTACAATAAATCCCGTTTTCCCCGATCCCGCCTACCTGCCTGCTTTGTGCCCGCATTGCTCGCCCATGCGACCACCCGCTTTGGCACCGAACGTAACAGTATTTTTATTCTATTAAAGTTTAACGGCAACCCTTATCTCCCAAACCATATGGTCCCCTGTTGGCAACACGTGGCATAAGCATGTATGATACCATATATGGACGTAACCCCTCGACCAATCAGAATAAGGGATACACCCCCCGTGCTTATGACATCTCTTATGTGTGCACTTGCACGCATGTTCGTCTGTCCATGGTCAGTGTTAGTTGTAAACTGTGTTCTTGGTTTTGTAGTCCTGCTGTCTGTTTAGCCAAGTTCCTTAGTTGTGTTACTTAGTGGTTTCTTTAGTTCATTCTTATTTTTCCCAGTTTGCTTTAGACCCCTCGTGCTCCGTTTGTTTAGTATTTTACCCCGAGGGTGTTCTGTTTTTCTTTAATAAACCCCATTTTTGTCTTGGTGCCACTAGTGGATCGTCACCTTTTTCCTACCTGCGCCATAAAAGTTAACCTTTTCAGAAAGTATAGGCATTGCTGTGCTTTGCCTACTACCATTTAGACATTTTTTTGTTGCAAGCACAATTCACAGACCTAAAACTTTATATTGCAATTTCAGTCACAAACACCGAAAATAATTTCCAGGTCAGAAGCACAGATGCCCCTCTAACCTTTAAGACAAAGAAATGATCCAAGTGTGAAAAAAATCAATAAAATGAAAATTAGAACTAGTTCAACTCAAGAAAGAAAATATTATTACGCTAAGAGTAGAGTTTTTAAGTTTACCATTCATGTAGTACTGGAGACTCACTCAGACCATAGAATCCTATAGATTAGCATTAAAATCACAATCTAGTAATTTGAGCATCCAAAATGAGTAAAAGAGGGCAGGGCGACCACTCATTTGTACTACTCCCTGTATTCTTTGTCTTAATGCTACACCATGAGGTTCCCACAACAGGCCTTAAAGAAACCTCCGTCCAGGTGTCACTCAAGTGGACCACAGTCATCAATGATGAGATAAATACCTATTTCATTAAATGATAAAAAAAAATAAAACTTGAATAGTCTAATGGAACAGTATTGCAATATGTACAAGTCCCTGACAAAAGTCTTGTCGCTTATCTATTTTGTAGAAACACCTGCTATTAACTTGACTTTTAATTAATCAATTGATGTTACAAATAGCTCATATGAAAAGCTAAAACCCTACCAAATGATGTTTAATGCATTGAAATGAAGTAGTTTCACTGAAAAAAGATTTATCATTTAATCAAGACAGAAAGGTCAAATTTTGGCAAGACAAAAGTTTTGTCGCCTATACAGAAATTGACCAAATGTACTGCAAATACAAAAATATGTCAGCAAATTAAGTAGTGGTGCTGTGAGATCCAAATTTAATATCTTGTATGACTTCCATGAGCTTGAAGGACTGCATCCATGCGGTTTGGCAAGGATTCATACAATTTATTGATGAAGTTATCAGGAATAGCAAAGAAAGCAGTCTTGCATGCCTCCCAGAGTTCATCAATATTCTTAGGTTTCATCTTCCATGCTTCCTCTTTCATCCTACCCCACACATGCTCAATGATGTTCATGTCTGGTGACTGGGCTGGCCAATCCTGGAGCATCTTGATCTTCTTCGCCTTGAGAAACTTTGATGTGGCGATGGAAGTATGTGATGGAGCACCATCCTGCTGCAGAATTTGGCCTCTTTTATGGTTGGGAATATAAAAAGGTAGCTAAGATTTCTTGGTATGTCAGACTTTTGATGTTGCCTTCCACCCTGCAGATCTCTCGCACACCCCCATACTGGATGTAACCCCAGACCATGATTTTTCCACCACCAAACTTCACTGTTTTCTGGGTGAATCTCGGATCCATGCGGACGTAGGTCTCCTGCAATATTTGTGGCGACTGTGGTGTAATTCAACAGAAGATTCATCTGAAAAATCCACCTTCTGCCACTTTTCCAGCGTCCATCCTTTTAGCAGGCTGTGGGCCTTGGCAAATGCCACACGGTTTTTCAATTGTCTTTTGTTTAGTGCTGGCTTCTGGGCACTGATTCAACCATGGAGGCCATTTCGGGACAGAATCTGACAAACTGTTCTGGTTGACACAGGGACTTCAGGTGACCAGGTCTTGTGGAGCTCTGCTGCAGTGGAAAATGGGCTGGCCTTGGATTTTCGAACCAACAAACGGTCTCGTGGAGCAGTTGTCTTGCAGGGTCTGAATGACCTGGGCTTGTCAAAAACATCTCCAGTCTCTTCAAATCTTTTTTTTTATCCTCTGTACTTGACGCTGAGAAACATTGAAGGTGTCTGCCACATCAGCAGTGGATCCGGTCTTCAGCCTCTTGATGATCAACACTTTAGTCTCAGGGTGAATCTTAGGCATGTTTGCAGAGGTCTAGTTGCAGTTGATGTGAAGGTCTAGTGTAGTGGGGTTCTTTTTATACACACCTGAGACCTAATTGATCCATTATTAGTCACAGGTGAAGCTCATATGACAAGGCGACAACACTTATGTCTTTGAAAAAATGGACTCAATGGGCTTTACCAAGCTTTGAATATTAGAATATTTTTTGACAGTTTCGTTTTGCACTGAAACATTACTACAAAAGCTGTTGGGAATAAAATGAGCCATTTCTTGTAAAAAAATCTTGATTAGAAATATATTTCAGCGGCACTTGAGGTCAATTTGTACACAAGCAACAAGACTTTTGTCAGGGACTGTACTCTACCGGCAAGAAACATTCAGCATACAACACGATGTTTTAAGCAGCATGCATGCTTTAATCACAGGACTTGTTTAGCATGTCATATTAGCAAATTTAGTCATGACAAACTGCGACTACATTTTTCAATAGATGTTTCCAAGAAACGGTCATATTTAAAATGCCTTCAGAAATTCATCACACACTGTCTGATATTACATTAAAGTTCATAAAAATGCCTGGGGTGAGCCTAAAACAAAGGAAGATGACACTTTACGATTCTAATACACATATCACTTAATTTTGGAGTACCCCATTTCACTACATAGCTTCTACTTCAAGAACACCACACTGGCATGCCAACTAAAATCAGGCTCAGCCGACACTTCTTGTTGCTGAAGAAATACATTTGTGACCAAATTAAATTCGGCCTTGATGTTTGCTGTCACGCTCGGAAGGACGGGTGCGCTGAGTGAGCGTGGTTGGGGCGGCTCGAAGAGCAGTAAAAGCAAGTTGCAGGCAAGATGCCGGACGAACAGGGTTTAATGGAGCGATCGGGACAGGAAACAAGGTACAGGTATCACGCAACACTTTCAATGACAGACAAGGGGTTAATGCAAAACAGGGACTTAAATACACGGAACAAGGCAGAAAAAAAGACACGACTGGTCACGATCAGGAAATCACACGTGGGTAATTAGGGGGCGTGGCACACACAAGGAGCGGACGGGCCGGGCATCACATTTGCCTTTTAAGATGCGACGATTCAATCCCATTATATTTGTCTAAATACAAATAAATTTCAAAATGCTGTCGATCTGCTGAGCAAAACATGATCTGTCCATACATGCCAGCGACGGCTTTGTTCCGCTGATATAATAGTGTTACCTTGTTAGCTTAAACATGTGGTGACTTATTTATTTAAATGTTGATTACGTTTTCTTCTAAATGTACTGTATGTACTGAATGAAAAATCCAGCAAGCTGCAAGATCAGCTAAAAATGTTATTGCTAGCCAGCTCCCTATAAGACAACAAAACCCTGGTATTGACAGCAGCATTAAGAGCAAATATACACGAACCTGGCTAAAGTGTCTTGGGGATAGTTAGCTGCATCAAAAAAAACATACAGCGTTACATCAGCTAGCAGCTTGCGCGCCACACCGCACACTCCCTCACGCTCAGTGCCATTGTGTCCGATATATTACCGCCTCCATTTCCCTTACTTACCAACAGGTGGTAAAGTAAGAAAATGTTCACTTTTCGCTCAAAAATCTCACTTCAAACTGGATGACGACTGTTGAGTTAGGTCAAGTGTGAAACACGGTGCAGCTGAGTTACCACTGTGAACTCATGCCGTCCTTAGTAAGCATCTCAAATCAGGTGCCCGGATGCGATAAGCATAGGCCGTGGGGTCACCTTGAAGGAAAACCAACATTTACTGAAAAGTCGTCTTTATTAAAAAATAACTAAGGCTTTATTCTTTAAAGTTTTTCATGTGTTTTAATGTGACTGCTAAATGCAGTTTACTAGTTCCTACTTTTATAAATTAAATGCTATTAACCAGGTACACTCGTAGTAACAGCTTTATATGCTTCAGCCAAAAAACAATTGCGGAAAACTCAGCATATAATGAATGGAAAGAATGGTTACAGATTCGTTGATGTGCAAAATGTTGGCAGTTCGTTCTCTGGACCAGACCCTACACTGGGTACATGGGGACCATTGCTGACTTAAGGATCTAATGCGTGTCGAGTTTCACGGCTAAAACCCCCAGTCCCCGTGTGACTCAGGGTTCAAAAGCTGGCAAAGACTGGTAGATTCCATGAAAGGTACCCCTTTAAGTATGCTTTATTTAAAGCATAATTAAATATTCAAACTTTTTTTAAAATAATAAAATACACGTATACATGTTACATTTTAAAACACTTGTGCAACTTTGAAAATAAAAAAACTTCATGTTACATTAACAAAATCTCATTTGATAAAAGTCTACAACAAACAACAACAACAAATTCAAGTATTATTTTTTAAAATCATTTAATGAAATAGGTATTTATCTCATCATTGATGACTGTGGTCCACCTGAGTGACAAGTAACCCGTACTGGACGGAGGTTTCTTCAAGGCCTGTTGTGGGAACCCCATGGTGTAGCATTTTTGTATAGCGCATTACCACAACATTAAATCGTCTCAAAGTGGTTTATAGCATCCCCACCCAAAGCCCCCAGTGAGTAAGCCATAGGTGACAGTGGCAAGGAAAAACTCCCTAGAAGGAAGAAACCTTGGGAGGCACCAGACTCAAAGGGGGAGCCCATCCTCCAGGGGCCGGCAGGGATAGTCAAATAGAGAGATGGTTAAGTGCCAGAGATGGGCCAAGTCACATTGTCCCAATCATAAGATTTGGGAAATAACTGGAGAGCAAGGAAGATGACAAGCCAATGCCGATGCCGAGTCTTCTTCCAATCGCCAGGCAACCAGAGGTAAGGCAGCGGGTCATACATGGAAGATCGGAACGGCGAGCTGGATGCAGGGACATCACTGGTGGTGGCGACGTCACATGTGGCAGGGTGTGCTGGATATCTTGATAGATTGAGGTCTCCAGGCATCACCCCCCAGGAGGAGTAGGGGAAATAAAATGTACAATTAAACATCAGGCCGTACCGCCTCTGTCAGTTATGAAGGAGCCTTCTGACATTTGTAATGGCGGCCCGGGCTTTAGCCACACTTGTGGCGTAGTCCGGAAAAATGCGAACTGGTGATCCATTAAAGTGAAGTGGACCCCCACTGCGTGCACGTCGCAGCACCTCCAAGCATTCTTGATAGTAATAACTTATCGATGATCCCTTGGGGCTTACCTCCCGGCTTTGTCGAGCCCAGGCCGCGATGGTCGATCAGTGGCTCCTTTTCCAGCTGCAAAACTTCGACTAACAACTTATCAACCGATGCAACCGAAACGGAGCCGGGTGTCTCGGGAACACCTAAAATCCTGAGATTGCACCTTCTCATTCGGCCTTCCATGTTGTCGCATTTATCGCAGTTCAATCACCTCTGTTTTCAAGACACTCACTGTATTTTGCAAGGTAACCACTTCGTCCGACCACATAGTTAAGCCATCTTCCATTTCTTTAATGCTACTGTAACTTTAACCTAGTTGATTTCTGTACGAAGCGTTGTGGTGCTATTAATGATTTCAGTTTTTACTTCTTGCAATTCACTTTTAAGGAAGGTGAAATCATCTACGAGAGCATTTTTCAATTCAGTTTTTATCCACACCAAAAATTCTGCTTTCAGCAAGAGAAGAATTTCAGCCTGTCCATATTGCTGGGAGACAGCGCATGTAGAGGTGAACAATACGATTGCAAGGTAAAACAATACGGTCATCAATATAATGAACTTTTCATCAGAAAGGGCTAAATTAAAATAGGCTAAGCGGGAGCCAACAGAAAACATGTCTTATTCCATCGCTGTCCAATGAGCGACCACCCCCCCCCCCCCCCCCCGGGAGGGGTATTTTAAGGCTTAAACTATATAAAAAAACAAAACGTTTGTTTATATGGTCTTTCTATGTCTGGAACGTAACTTCTGCGACAGGCAGGGGATCACTGTATTCAGAAGTTGATGAGATTTACATTTTAGATTCAGAGGTGTATTAGTGAAATTAAAAGACTAATATATCATATGTTTTTGTACAGCATATCTCAAGCACAAACGTATTGTGTTGTATATGAAAATATATTTTGACACTTTCAATCACTCAGGTTGCCTGTGAGAAAAGCTTCTCTACCCTTAAATTTGTTAAGAACAGGTTACGAAGCTCACTGACTCGGGAGCACTTGGAGGTCTTTGTGCTAATGTGTACAGAGCAGGAAATCCTTATGTTGATAGATAATGAGACAGTAATAAACAAAGTTACAGAGACCAGGTAAAAATTTGTATAGTAGTGCAACATGTCTCACATGTGAAGAACTTGTGTTTCGATCATATTTGAAAAAGCAAATAAAACCAGTGAATAATAAGAAGTGAAGTATAGCCTCATTTATCCAGTTTTCAGTTTCCTGAAAAGAAAGTGGGTTGGTCACGGGCATAAAACTCCGGAGCTGAAAATTGGCCCCACTCCGGCCCTGGGTGCTCCCTGTCACGATAGGCACAGGAAACAAGTGAAGGAAGCTGTGGATACGAACAAGGGACAATGATAATTAATAAAGAATTTAAGCATAACATCCCACACGTACCCCGGCTCATAGTTGGTAGAAGTGGCGCTATCCTGAGGCCTACAAGAAAATGCATATGGCACCAAATTGGAATCAGTAGTCTTTAAAGGAATAAAATACATTGCATTAACTTATTAATGTGATATTTTAAATAAGTTTTAAGGCATAATAAAACTTTGAACAATAATTTTAACGGGGGTCACTGGACACGTCAAACTGTACTATTTTATATCTGTAAAAACACAGCCATACTGTTTTTAGGGGGATTTATGCATATTGCATGTCGGTCAGCTAATGTCCACGGCAGTGGATACAGGGATGCAAAGCAGAAAGCGTCTAATTAACATCGATAGGGTGGTTATTACGAAATTCAAATGCAACTACGTCTACAATTAAGGCATAAAATACAAAAATGTGATTACAATCAAATTCATTATGAGGAATATAAGATAGACATGCGCGTATGAGAATCTCGGGAGATTCGCCTTCTCTCTTCCCCATCAGCTGAGTGTAGGATCACACATGCACATAAGACAGAGCTTAGATTTCAGGTGGCCTGAGACAAGGCCTACCGTGGTACGAGAGGTACTCACTGGCCTAGGCACAAAAGAGGGGGTTAGTGACCCCACACACACAAACACACTTAAACATACACACACACACAGATAACAAGGGAGGCTAGCATTCCAACTTTTATGGCCCAAAGATTTAGGAACCTACGGACAGACGATTGGACCTCAAGGACTGGGGCCCCTCAACTTGGCACGCAACCCCCTCCCCGGATATCCTGCCGTACCTAGCACCGATTCACCCAGCACCCTTAAAGAAAGTTTCTTTTAAGTTTGGCTTTCGTATACCCTGTATATTGATTTACTCATGACTACTAATCTCGATATCCAGGTTATGTTTGTGTGTGTCCTTAGACAATCTTAGATAAGTGTTTTGTGTGCCACCATTATAACAGTGTTTCACAGAGTATCTCCTATTTTACCCTTCTCACTCGAACACATATAAATATGGATAAATAAATATGTATAGCTACCCCTGCATGCTTGCGCCACCATGCCGTGCTGTTAGTTGTAGTGTTAGGAATAAATGCATGCCTTTTACACAACTTCAGCCTCCGTTCATTGAGTGCTTGCAATAAGTCACTGACTGTGCGATCTGGCTACTAAACTCTGAAACCTCAAAATCACCTAAAATATCACGAGACCCTCTCTACACGGCCGTGAGGGGAGCTTCGCTACCGATCGTTTACATTACCTGGTGACGCAGCTCGCTGGACGAGCCTTCTAACCCTGCTTACTAAGCGATACTGGTAATTAGTGAATCCCATTTAAGTCTCACATTAACAGACTGGGGATTTCACAATTGAGTTTGGAGGAACCAACCATTTAGCATAACAATTTGTTAATAATCATCATAAAATAATAATTAATTAAAATGTAATTAATTTCAAAACATATTGGTGGAGATATTAAAATTGACCTGAGCAATACTTAATTTATGTGAACCAATAATTTTATTTTTTAAATATATGCAAAGCTAGAATTTGATGGCTACAACACACTCAACAAAATTTGGGACAGAGGCATATTTACCATTGTAGACCTTTCCTTTTAAAAACACTTTTTAATAATTTTGGAACTGAGGATACTAATGGTAGTAATTTTGCTGTTCATATCCCTTCCCAGACTCATGTGCAACTACAATCTTCTTTCTGAAAGCCTCAGAGAGCTCTTTTGATCTCACCATGGTGATACCATTCACTTCAACAATAAAGAACAAACCAAACTAAATGTCCGTGGATTAAATAAGACAGGCTCCACCAAAAAGCTCTGTAACGATGTTCTAATCATTTTCACCTGATGTGGTGCACCAGGATCTAATTCAATTCAGTTCAGTTCAGTTTTATTTATATAGCGCTTTTAACGACAGTCATTGTCACAAAGCACTTTACATTTAAAGTATCTATCCATAAGACTGGCTAAAGAGGTATGTCTTAAGCCTTGACTTAAAAGCAGAGATTGTGTCTGAGCTCCGAACACTAGTAGAAAATTTATTCCATAGCTGTGGTGCTTTATGAGCAAATGCTCTTCCCCCAAAAGTAACATTCTTTATTCTGGGTATTGATAGAAGACCTGCATCTTGTGATCTAAGTGTACGATTCGGAATGTAGTTGCAAATGAGATCACTCACATACTGCGGTGCAAGACCATTTACAGCTTTATAGGTTAAGAGCAGTGTTTTGTAGTCAACACAACATTTAACTGGCAGCCAGTGCAGTGAAGATAAAATTGGGGTAATATGATCATATTTTGGGGCGGCATGGTGGTGCAGTGGTTAGCACTGTTGCCTCACACCTCTGGGACCCGGGTTCGAGTCTCCGCCTGGGTCACATGTGTGTGGAGTTTGCATGTTCTCCCCATGTCGTCGTGGGGTTTCCTCCGGGTACTCCGGTTTCCCCCCACAGTCCAAAAACATGCTGAGGCTAATTGGAGTCGCTAAATTGCCCATAGGTGTGCATGTGTGAGTGAATGGTGTGTGAGTGTGCCCTGCGATGGGCTGGCCCCCCATCCTGGGTTGTTCCCTGCCTCGTGCCCATTGCTTCCGGGATAGGCTCCGGACCCCCCGCGACCCAATAGGATAAGCGGTTTGGAAAATGGATGGATGGATGGATGGATGGATGGATGGATGGATGATCATATTTTTTAGTTTTGGTGAGGACTCTGGCTGCTGCATTCTGGACTAGCTGGAGTTTATTTAATGACCTATTTGGACAGCCGGAGAATAAGACATTACAGCAATTGAGCCTGGAGGTAATAAACGCATGAACCAATTTCTCTGCATCTTGAAAGGAGAGCGTGTTTCTTAACTTGGCAATATTACGCAGGTGAAAGTAGGCGGTACGGCTAATGTTAGAAGCATGTACATCAAACAAAAGATCTGAATCTAGAATAACACCAAGGTTTTTAACAACAGTACTTGTGTAATAGATGTCTAATAGTTTACTTCTGGTGGCTTTAGTGCCAGTCTTGTCTAGGTTTAACTGAAGGAAGTTCTCTGACATCCACTTTTTGATATGAATTAAACATTCTTCCATTCTCTGAAGTTGCTGTCTATCTTCTGGTTTAGCCGATATATATAATTGTGTATCATCTGCAAAGCAATGAAAGCTAATTCCATGCTTACGAATAACTATGCCTAGGGGTAACGTATAGTGAAAATAGTAGGGGAGCTATAACTGAACCTTGTGGCACTCCCTACCTGACCTTGACATGTTCTGTGGAATGACAAATTTAATTCACATACTGATAGCGGTCTGAGAGGTCAGATTTAAACCAAGAGAGTGCCACTCCCCTTATGCCTACAGTATGTTCAAGCCTATGTAGGAGAATGGCATGGTCTATAGTATCAAAAGAAGCACTAAGATCAAGCAGCACTAGAAGCGAGGCACAGCCTTGGTCAGCAGATAAGAGCAGTCTCTGTTCTATGATGAGCTCTAAACCCAGACTGAAATATCTCATAAATTATAGGCATTTTAAATAGTAATGGATATGAGGGTGTCCTAACTGTTTCCTCAGAAGGAATTGGCATCTTACTTAATTTCTTTTGTTAAATAAGTGAATTTGTTTCTTGTTTTTTGGATAATTTATGCAATTACATCATCTTTATCTATAGATATCATTTGAAACAAAGTTTAATATTGATATTTCTTCATAAAGTGCTAAATATTTAATGGGTGTCCTAATTTTCTCACAACTTTTTTCATCCATTACTGCACATCTTCAGTTAATGGTACCTAATATATGCAACTTACCTATGCGGTGGGTACTAATAAGAACATAAGAACATAAGAACTATACAAACGAGAGGAGGCCATTCGGCCCATCAAGCTCGCTTGGGGAGAACTAAACTAATAGCTCAGAGTCGTTAAAATCTTATCTAGCTCTGATTTAAAGGAACCCAAGGATTCAGCTTGCACTACATTATCAGGAAGGCTATTCCATACTCTGACTACACGCTGCGTAAAGAAGTGCTTCCTTAAATCCAGCTTGAAATGTTCTCCCGCTAATTTCCACCTATGGCCACGAGTTCGTGTATTTAAACTAATGCTGAAGTAACTATTTGGTTGAACAGCATCCAAACCTGTTAGAATCTTATATACCTGGATCATGTCCCCCCTCAATCTCCTTTGCTTGAGACTGAACAGATTTAGCTCAAGTAACCGTTCCTCGTATGACATTCCTCTAAGACCAGGAATCATTTTTGTGGCCCTACGCTGCACCTTTTCTAAGGCCACAATGTCCTTTTTAAGATATGGTGACCAAACCTGCACACAATATTCTAGGTGAGGTCTCACCAAGGAATTGTATAATCTTAGCATTACCTCCCTTGACTTAAACTCCACACACCTGGAGATATACCCCAACATCCTATTGGCCTTTTTTATTGCTTCCCCACACTGGCGAGAATGGGACATGGAAGCATCAACATACACACCAAGGTCTTTCTCATGATCAGCTACCTTTATTTCAGTGACACCCATGAAATACCTGTACTTTATATTTCTGCTCCCTAGATGGAGTACCTTACATTTATCGACGTTAAATTTCATCTGCCAGGTATCGGCCCAGTCACTAATTAAATCAAGATCCCGCTGTAGCTGCTGAGCCACTAATTCAGTATCTGCTACACCACCCACCTTGGTGTCATCTGCAAATTTCACCAGTTTACTGTATATATTGGTATCCATATCATTTATGTAAATTAGGAACAATAGTGGTCCTAAAATCGAACCCTGCGGTACCCCACTATGAACGCAAGCCCACTGTGACATTGTGCCTCTTATAACTACTCGCTGTTTCCTATCTGTTAACCAGTTATCAATCCAGGTCGCTACGGTACCTAAAATACCTGTCGCTTTGAGTTTAAGTAGGAGCCTCTTGTGGGGGACAACATCAAAAGCCTTTTGGAAATCTAAGTAGATGACATCATAGGCCTTCTTATCATCAACTTCCTGAGTAGCTTCCTCAAAAAACTCCAACAGATTTGTTAAACAGGATCTACCTCTCCTAAATCCATGCTGGCTATCCCGCAAAATGTTATTGGAGTCCAGGTAATCTATCATTTTCTCTTTGATTATAGCCTCCATAACTTTACCAGTTATACAAGTTAGACTGATTGGCCTATAGTTAGACAAATTACTTCTATCCCCTTTTTTGAAAATAGGCGTTATGAAGGCGTGCTTCCAATCAGAAGGTACCACACCTTCAGATAAGGATTTTTGAAACAGTAAAGTTAAGGGTCGGCAAATAATATCCCTCATCTCTTTTAACACTATAGGTAAGATGCCATCAGGGCCCTGTGATTTATTTATTTTAAGCTTAGCTAGGCTTTGCAAAACATCGGCTTCAGTTATATATATATTAGCTATAGACAATGCTGGATAGGTAATAACTGGTAAATTACTAAGGTCCTCAACAGTGAATACCCGTGCAAAACTATCATTGAACTCATTTGCTATATCAATGTCGTTTACTATTATAAGACCCTTACTATCCTGCAGATTAGTAATTTCAGGTTTTAGAGCTCTTTTAAAATACTGGAAGAAACTTTTAACGTCATCCTTAGCTTCCAATGCAACCATCCTTTCGACATTTCTTTTAGCTCGTCTAATATCATTTTTTAACTCAGCCTGTAGACTTAGATATTCCTGCTTAATTCTGTCATCATCAGTTATTTTCCATTGCTGGAACAAAGCCCTTTTCCTCCTTACTTTATGCTTTATATCCCTAGTAAACCACCTAGGTTGCAATTTCCTAGATTTATTCTTGCTGGAAACAGGTATGAAGTCCTCTTGCACTTGCAATAATGTGCTTTTAAAAAATTCCCAGGCCTCTTCAACAGTTTTGTTATTTAACTGCATCCAGTTCACAGTTTCTAGTTTTAGTCTCATGCACTTAAAGTCAGCCTTCCTAACATTATATATTTTTGATTTGGACTTAGCTCTTCGAACACTAAACTTAACCTCAAATTTGACCATGTTATGATCGCTACTGTCAAGTGGTTCTAAAACGTCTAATTTACCAATCCTGTCCTGGTTATTAGAGAGAACAAGATCAAGAATGGCATCTCCCCTGGTAGGGGTGTTAACAAACTGAGTAAAAAAACAATCCTGTACTAATTCCACCATCTCCAGTTCATTTTCTGAAGAGCCAGTGACAATGTCCCACTGCATTCCTGGTAGATTAAAATCACCCATAACTACCACATCATTTTTATTGCTCATAGTCCTAATCTCACTGTATAACAATCTGCTTTCCTCAGCAGCTATATTAGGTGTTCTGTAACAAACACCGAGAATTAGGCTATTTGAGTTTTTAGCATCTAATTTTACCCATATTGCTTCCGTAGTTTTATTTATATCAGTAAGTTCCCTTGCCTGCAAGTTTTCCTTTACATATACTGCAACACCACCTCCCTTTTTTCCTATACGATCCTTACGGAACAACGTGTAACCATCCATATTATATTCTTGTCCATCCTTTTCACTCAACCACGTTTCAGTTATTCCTATAATATCATAAGAGTCCGATGAGATAAAAGCCTCTAAATCATGAATTTTATTCCTAATACTTCTGGCGTTTAAATACAGACAACAAAGGGTAGGCCTATTACGGTGCCCACTTACAATATGATTATTTGGGGCTTTCCGTTTTCCCCCACTGACATAGTTAACTAACCTCCCTGCCCCCCCAGTCCCTAGTTCCTGTACCATCCTATACCATCACAGGTGCTGCCTTTTGCATCTTTTGCTGATAGCAATCTGTATGGTTGGTTTCATTTTTGGTGTGGAGAACTCGACGCCCATTTTTTTCCAAAAATAAGCTGAAACGTGGACTCATTTGACCACAGCCCACATTTCCACAATCTTTCGGTCCTTTTGAGATGAGCTTGGGCCCAGAGAACTTGCCAGCGTTTCTGTATAGAGTTGATGTATGGCTTCCTCCTTAATTAATAGTTTTAAGATGCATTTCTGTAAAAGTGGTTTTCTGAAGTACTTCCAACCCCAGGTGGCTATATTTGTCACAGAAGCATGATGGTTTATTAGGCAGTGTTTCCTGAGGGCTCGAACAATGTTTCCACAATATTATGTACTGTAGAGGGGGTGGCATGGTGGTGCATTGGTTAGCACCACTGCCTCACACTTCTGGGACCTGGGTTCCACATGTGTGGAGTTTGCATGTTCTCCCTGTGTCATTATGGGGGTTACTCTGGTTTCCCCCCACATTCCAAAAACATGCTGAAACTAACTGAAGTTACCAAATCATGTGTGTGCTCATATATGCGCGCCCCTTGCAAAGGGTTGGTACTCTATCCTGGGTTATTCCCTGCCTTGCACTTAGGCTCCAGACCCCTCATTATGCTGAATAGGATAAGTGGTTTCAGAAGATTGATGGATGGGTGTACTGTAGATGTTGCAAGACCTAAATTCTCTGCAATCTTGTTCCTTTTGAACTAATCAACAATTCATTCACAAATTTTGGCACAAAGGGGTAAGCCATGATACATCCTTGCTTGCAAAGACTGAGCCTTTGATGGATGCTACTTTTATAACCAATCATGATACCTCACCTGCTACCAGTTAGCATGCTTAATGTGGAGTCTTCCAAACAGGTGTTACTGTAATATTCTGTACGATTTTTAATCTTACACTCTGTCTCAACATTTGTTGAGCGTTGCAGCCATCAAATTCTAACTTTTCGTATATGCACAACATACAATTAAGTTGATCAGTACAACTGTTGAAAATCTTTTCATTGTACTTTTGTCAATCAAATAAAGGTGTCTTTTCCCTGTGACCTTTAAGTCTATCTCTGCTGCCGTTGCTTCTCCTTAATCCGTTCCTGGGTGGTCTGCCGGGTATCTGTACTGGCTGTTCGTTGCCAGGTGCTCCTCCGTTGTTTCACCAGGATCCCGAGTTCAGCAGGTTTCTCCCAGGCCTCAGCTGCACTATCATAGATTGTCAGTCCACTATAAAAAAAAATGACTCATAACTTGGCTGGCAGTGGTGTTTAAAATGGTATTTCTTTTTATCTGAGTGCCTTCCTGATTGGTGCATACACCTTCCTTTTCGCTAGTGATTCTGTAGGGTAGTTGTGGTCAAAATACACCCTTTTGTTGCTCTTTTTTCTTCCATGCAATCTTTTATTTTAAACTCCTGAAAGGGCACAATCACTGCTCTGCATGGCACCTCATTAGGTGGCCTGGGACCCAGTACTCTATGGCACCGCTGTATTCTAAGTTTAGCTACGGTAAGTGGTTCCAGTTCTTTTTTTCTAAAAATATTGGTATACTGGTGAATGTCGTTTTCCTCTGCTTCCTCTGGAATATTGTTAATGCGAATGTTGTTATGCCTGAAGCGCCCCTCAAGATCTGTCAGCTTCTTCTGTAACTTTTGCTGGGTTTGTTACGACTGGCTCAGCACCTCTTCAAAGTCTGCACCCCACTCTTCAATATCGGCTATCCGGGCCTCGGCTTCATCCACCCACACAACGGTTGATTTAAGTTTCGTTACCACTTTGGTTAGCTTCTGCTGAAGGTCTTCTCTCATGACTGCCAACTCCTTTTTTAAGTTGTCTCTGATTTTACCTCTAAAGTTGCCCAGTGCGGCCGGTCATCATTTTTATATCAGCGCGTATGACGGAAATCCAGCCATCACGCTCTTCCAACTCCTCAGCCACAGATCCCTCCATCATTTTTTCGCTCTTTTCTGAACGCCCAGTTTGCTATCATATGCCCTTCTTATATTTTCCCCCTTCCATTATCAGTTAAAACAAAATTAAGCAATGTCTGTATTCAAATAAATAAACCCCAAGTGACTGGGAGCGATTTTTTACGCCCGTTTGCTTCCTTTGCTGCAAGCAGAAGTCCTTACACCTCTTCTTCTAACTATAAGAAACCCAGTTCTCTTGGTCCCGTAGGCTTGTCACTGGGGAAGAGAGAGGAGAGGGAAACTTTGCTGGTTAATGTGTGCCAGGGTTTCAAGGAGTGTGTCATGAATACTATTAACAATGTCATGTGACAAATATTCATTACAGCCACTACACTGACACACAAGATGAAGACCACCATCAAATTCATAATTAGTATGTACAGAAAAAGGAATTCTGCTGTTTAGTTTGTACAGGGAAAATTATGTCAGTTTCTTTTGTCCATTTTTCATACAATTGCTGATAAACTGTACAGTTGTGGCAAAAAGTTTGGAGAATGACACAAGTATTAGTTTTCACAAAGTTTGCTGCTTCAGTGTTTGTAGATATTTTGTCAGATGTTTCTATGGTATACTGAAGTATAATTACAAGCATTTCATAAGTGTCAAAGGCTTTTATTGACAATTACATTTAATTTAAGCAAAGAGTCCATATTTGCAGTGTTTCCCTTCTTTTTAAAGACGTCTGCAATTCATCCTGGCATGCTGTCAATAAAATTCTTGGCCAAATTCTGACTGATGGCAACCCATTCTTGAAAAATTAATGTTTGGAGTTTGTGGGTTTTCGTTTGTCCACCCACCACTTGAGGATTGAACATAAGTCCTTACTGGGATTGAGGTGTGGGGAGTTTTCTGGCCATGGACCCAAAATGTCGATGTTTTCTTCCCCGAGCCACTTAGTTATCACTTTTGCCTTATGGCACGGTGCTCCATCATGCTGGGAAAGGCATTGTTTGTCATCAAACTGTTCTTTGATGGTTGGGAGAAATTGCTCTCAGAGGATTTTTTGGTATCATTCTTTATTCATGGCTGTGTTCTTAAGCAACGAAGTGAGGGAGCCCACTCCCTTGGCTGAGAAGCAACCCCACACATAAACAGTCTCAGGAAGCATTACTGTTGGCATGACACAGGCGATTCTCTGGACAGATTTTCCGGATGCCCCAAACAATCAGAAAGGAGATTCATCAAAGAAAATGACTTTACTCCCGTCCTCAGCAGTACAATCCCTGTACCTTCTGCAGTCTATCAGTCTGTCCCTGATGTTTTTCTTTGAGAGAAGTTACTTCTTTGCTGCCCTTCTTGACACCAGGTCATCCTTCAAAAGTCTTCGCCTCACTGTGCAGATGCAGTCACATCTGCCAGCTGCCATTCCTGAGTAACATCTGCACTGGTTGTGCCCCGATCCTGCAGCTGAATCAACTTTAGGAGATGGTCCTGGCACTTGTTGGACTTTCTTGGGTAAGTTTTTTTCACAACAAAAGGACCTCTCTCCTTAAGGTTCTTAATGATCCGATAGATGGTTGACTCAGGTGCAATCTTAATCGCAACAATATCATTGCCTGTGAAGCCCTTTTCGTGCAAAGCAATGATGACTGTACATGTTTCCTTGCAGGTAACAATGGTTAACAGAGGAAGAACAATGATTTCAAGCAACACCCTCCTTTGAAAGCCTCCAGTTTGCCATTCTAACACAATCAGCATGATCTCCAGCCTTGTTCTCATCAACACTCTCACCTGTGTTAACGAGAGAATCACTGAAATGATGTCAGTAGGTCCTTTTGTGGCAGGGCTGAAATGCAGTGGAAATGGGTTTTTTTGGGGGATTTCCATTGCAAAGAGGGATCTTGCAATTAATTGTAATTCATTTGATCACTCTTCATAACATTCTGGAATATATGCAAATTGCCATAATAAAATCCAAGGCAGCAAACTTTGTGAAAATTTATTTCTGTGTGAATCTCAAAACTTTTGGCCACGACTGTATATTATCATTAATAAAAGAAAAAAATGATTCCTTAAAATGAGTGATACTACATTTTAAAGGAAGTTCTTTATAGAACCTTAAACATTTTAAACGGCACAAAAAGTAAGGAAATTTGTGTTTTGTCGATTATTTCTCTGTTGTGACAATGCTTCTTGGCAATAAATCTTATACCGTTGGAAAGGTAAATAAAGTATCTAATCACTTGCAGGTGCTTCCATCTTTAGAGCTGGAAGAGACTGGGGTGGCAGGTGGGCCCTTGGGTACCAAGGAGCCCCCTCCCCCCAAGAGTAGGGAGGCTGTGGTAGTAGGAGATTCAATTATTAGAGGTGTTGACAGTTACGTGTGCACCCATGATAGAGGGTCCTGTACGTTGTTTTGCCTGCCTGGTGCCCAGGTAGGGGACCTTCTGAATCATGTGGACAGGCTTTTGGCCCCAGCTGGGGTGGATCCAGTGGTCGTGGTGCATGTTGGCACCAACGACATAGGAAATGGCAGGAGGGCTGTTCTGCAGGATAAATTTATAGAAGTCACGGATAAGCTTAGAAGCAGAACGTCCATGGTGGTATTCTCTGGAATACTTCTCGTGCCACATGCAAGCCAGGCTAAGTTAGCAGAGATAAAGAGATTAAGAGCGTTACTAAAACCGTGTTGTAGGAAAGAGGGTTTAGGTTTATGGGGTACTGGAAGACCCTCTGGAACATGTGGGACCTGTTCAAGCCAGATGGGTTGCATCTGAACCAGAGGGGAACCAGTGTATTGGGGAGGCGTATGGCTTAATTGTCCGTTTTTGTTATAGAGCACCTAATGTAGCTGCAGAGGAAAGCAGAATGTTTATATGACGATATCAGGATTATGAGTAATAAAATGATATGGTGGTTATGGGAGATTTTACATGGGTGGGTGATTTTACAATTGTGGCTTGTTTGGGAGGGTCACAAGGAAAAAGCCACTTCACAAGAAAGGCCACAATAAGGCTCATTTGAGCTTTGTCAGAATGCACCTTGAAGATTCTGATGCCACATGCAAAAAGGTCTTATGGTCAAATGAGACCAAAGTCTAACCATTTGGCCTCAATACCAAATGGTACACCTGGCGGAAATCCAATGCAGCTCACCACCCGCAACCCACCATACCTACAATAAAGTATGGAGGTGAGAGTATCTTGTTGTGGTGGTGTTTCTCTTCCACAGGGCCTGGGGCTCTCGTTAGGGAAGAAGGAAAAATGGATGGGAGGAATTCTGGAGGAAAACCTGCTACCCTCTGCCAGAAAGTTGATGGGCAGAATGGGGGCAGCGTGTGGCTCAGTGGGCTAATTAGAAGGTCACAGGTTCGAACCCAGCCTCAGCACGTCTGGGGGTCCTTGAGCAAGACCCTAAACCCCCAGCTCCCTGGGCGCCGCTACAGGTGGCAGCCCTTCGTGGTCAACTTACTCCACAAAGAGCAAGTTGAGGGAGGCGTAAAAATAATTTCCCTACAGGGTAATTACAGGGTGTTTAAACTACAGGGTGATCCTAAAGTATCAATTATTATGTTCACCTTTTAACATGACAATGACCTGAAGCACACAGAGAAAATTGACCGCAGTGGCTGAAGGAGAAAAAAGTCAATGTCCTCGTGTGGCCCAGTCAGAGTCCAGACCTAAACCCCATGGACAATCTGTGGAAATATTTGAAGACAGCAGTCCACCAATGCTCGCCATCCAATTTGACCAAACTTGAACAGTTCTGTAAAGAAGAGCGGGCAAATATTGCTCAATCTAGATTTGCAAAGAACATAAGAGATTTACAAACAAGAGGAGGCCATTCGGCCCATCAAGCCAAAGTATCCCAAAGGACTCGGCATTCATTAAAATAAAAGATGGTTCAACAAATTATTGACAGTGGGGGTGATCCTTTATTAATCTCTGTATGTCCTGTTTTTTATTTTTTATAATGTTTCTGAACTGTAGCTGTGATCTTCCACTTGGATGTTATAGGTTGCATTGAGTAAAGCAAAGCTGGGAAGAATTATTTGTCTGTGTTTTTATTTAAGACTGTAAAGCAAAAAAACTATTTAAAATATTTCGAAGGGGGTGATTCTTTTCTATACCCACTGTACATAAGCTATCTTTTGAGTTTGTCCAAAACGAAATTTCTGAAATGCAGATCAAGCTAATTAATTACAATTCATCAACCAGAGAACTTAGAACTTTCATTTTAAGTGATAAGCAATGAGAAGACTTATGTAAAAGGCAATTAATAAATGTATTAAGAAATAAGTTGAGGGTCACCTGCAGTGAGGATGTGAAATTAACCAGCTTATTTTGCAATATATTAAGAGAACCATTTGGATCAACATTCAGTTCCACAAAAGGAATGTGAACAGATGCGAAGAAATTAAATACCATATAATACAGAATCAGGAAAGAAAAAATATTACATTAAATAAAAATTTAAACTTCAAGAAAACAAGCATCAGATTTAATGTTTACAGATGATGCAAAAGTTCACAAAAGAAAATGGTTTGTTTAAAAATGAAGTTAATATTGAAAGACAGATTCCAAAAGCTTGGAATTAGTCTTAAATAAGTAAAGTCATCAACACAAATCTTTATTGAAAACAAAATACAATGAAAGCAGAAAGTACAGGTTCAAGAAAATATGGATGTTTAAATAGACAATCAATACATTATATATCTAGCCTTAATATCCAATGCTACATGGCATGAGAAGCTTGAAAGGTGGGAGGAGTTGTTAAAAATAAAAAAAAAACCCTTCTTTCATTCTCTTTGGTCCCTCTTAATAAGGTGAACTCAAAGGGTCTCAAAGAAAAACACACAATATCCATTACAGAACCACTTCAACATATCAACGCATTGAGCCATGTCTTTAAATAATAATAAAAAAACATCCTGACTTATGCTCATCATCATTTTAAGGGGTTTGGGGAGAAATGACAAATACATTATTTTTCAAACTAACAGCGATAAGTGAAATGAGTAAATCTGAAATTAAGGCATCATACATTTTACTATGTAAAATAGGCAGTATCTTAAACCTGATTAAAAAAAATGCTTAAAGACTTGGCATGCTTTTTACCATGCATATGACAAACTGCAAAATTACTACATCACAATTTTCTTATTGAATTGGTCATTTAATAGACTCAAAAAAAGCTTTCCATCCCAAAATATGATAAAAAAATATAATTAGGACAAATGCAAACTGGCATAAAATGGATTTGAAACTATTGAGTTTGCAGCATTGACTCTGTAGAGTACCTACTTATGAAACTACTTATGAGACTTGCTGGTTTTGAATGACACCTGCAAGATCTTGTCACCGAGGCGATACCCATTGAGGCTGGCAATTGCCATGGCTGCTTCTTCATAGTTAGTCATAGTTACAAAGCCAAACCCTTTACATTTATTGGTATTAAAGTCTCGAATGACTTTGACATTGGTAACAGCCCCAAAGGGGCCAAACATCTGCCACAGTATGCCTTCATCAGCATCTTGACCCAGGTTGTAGATGAAAATGCACCAGCCTGACGTAGAATTTCCTGATATATTGACTCCTGAGAGTCCACTCACATGGTCCACGCTCATAGGAGAGAACCTGGGAAACAGAAGCCACACAAATTCTTTATCACAACTGCAGTACAACGTTGCAGATTGCTACCCTAAATACCCTCTACATTTTGAAAGGTGGAACACATTAAATTAACACATGTGTGCCGTCTGTTTAAATCATGGGGTCAGCATAATTACTACTGGATCCCTGAGCAAGACCCTTAAGCCCCAGAACTTGTCCAGGGATGCCAGATGAATGGCTGAACCTGTGTTTTAACCCAAAGCTTTGCTTTACTTCTGTCTTACTGGACAGCAAAAAAAACCCCTCATATATCTGCACTGATACAAATGGCTAGTGAAACCTTATTTGGATAGCAGTGTCTTACACCTCCAGGGAGAGGAGGCCCCGGGGAAGACCCAGGACACGCTGGAGAGACTATGTCTCCCAGCTGGCCTGGGAACGCCTCGGGATTCCCCCAGAGGAGCTGGACAAAGTGGCTGGGGAGAGGGAAATCTGGGTTGCCCTGCTTTGACTGCTGCCCCGCGACCCGACCTAGAAAACTGGTAGATAATGGATGGATGGATGTCTTACACCTCCAAGTCTGTGATTTTGAATACCACTGAAGCTCTGAGAGTTTGGAGTTTGTATGTTCAGTTCAGTTCTTTTTTATTTATATAGGCATTTTCACATTACATTGTCTTAAAGTGCTTTACATTATCCCTGCCCAAAGCCCTCATGTTCTCCCCACAGCTTTCAGTGAAATACTCAGTTGGGCTAATCCGCATCTCTGATTTTCCCATTGTGTATGAGTGCATCCATGTATATTCCCTATGGTGGATTAGCATCCTGTCCAAGTTGTACTCCAGACTTCTACACTGTGCTTCCTAAGAATTCCAATAATCACACTCTCCTATCCGGAGAATAATGACCATCCCACCCTGTGTTTCTGGAAAATCCTGTCAATTCCACCCTGTGCTTCTTGAGAATCCTGGAAATCCTACCCTGTCCTTGCTGGGAATGCAGTACCCCTGCAATCCTAACCAGGGCAACCAAATAGAAGATGGGAGGATATATCAACAAGTATGGAGATCATTGTATTCTTACCTGAACCTCTGTGCTTGGTGATGCACAGGGCCCCCAAAACGACGAGACTGCGAATGGTAGAGCTGAGACAGAAGCTGAGAGTTTTTTGCCTGGTTCGGATTGGCAGCAAACTTAACAGTGATTGGTTCATTGGCTCCGGCCGGCTTCTGACCATTTAAGTCTTTGATGGCATCCTCCGCCTCTGCTCTCTTGTCAAAGCGGATAAACGCAACCCCCCGAGATAGCCCTGTGGAGAGAAACAAACCAAATATATATTTATATACAAAAGTATGCAAAAAATGTACTCAAGTACTTTTTAGATTTTCCATCAAAGATGAAAAGCTCTGGACCGATGAGTTGACTATTCTAGTGTACCTGAAGCCTGATCAACGAGAACACGGGAGTTAATAATGCGACCATAACGTGCAAACATGTCCTCAACGTCTTTCTGGGTCATGGTCTTGGGCAGCCCACTAATGTACAGGTTTGCATCCTTTATCATTTCCGAACTTGGTCTGGCATAGGACACCTGGACAAGACAACACAAAAGGAAAATTCAGTCTCGAAAGAAACAATCACAGGACTCAGAAAATGTTAGAAAGAAACATACAGCATGTGCTTTTGATTAATAAAGAATTACTGATGAAAATAATTCAACACTGCAAGTCTATAATGCAATGCAAATCTAAGCATGGAGTTCTACTAAATAAGGTACTTAAAAAAACAAAACCTTAACTAAAGAACACTAATCACTATAAAGCAGGAGGGGACACAAATTAGAATTAAATTTGACCTGATGGTTTTTCAGTGAAAATATATAGTTACATGATGAAAATTACATGAGGAAAGCAAATACAATCAAAAAAGAGGCTTCAATTTTGATAATCATATGCCAATTTGAGAATTTTAGATTTTTTTAAATTAAAAAATCCATCCATACCACTTATCCTACTGGGTCGCGGGGGGTCCAGAGCCTATCCCGGAAGCTATGGGCACGAGGCAGGAAACAACCCAGGATGGAGGGCCAGCCCATCGCAGGGCACACTCAATCACCATTCACTCACACATGCAGTCCTACAGGCAATTTGAGTAACTCCAATTAGCCTCAGCATGTCTTTGGACTGGGGGGGGGGGGACCGGAGTACCCGGAGGAAACCCCACGACAACATGGGGAGAACATGCAAATTCCGCACACCCAGGCGCCTGTAACCCAGGCAGAGACTCAAACCTGGGTCCCAGAGGTGTGAGGCAACAGCGCTAAAGACTGCATCACCATGCCACTCCCACCATAACGCATCTTAAAAACACCTTAAAAAAATATACTGATATCTGCTGTCCTTCATAAGTTAAACATTGAACCAGCAGAATAAAAAAATGTTAAGATTGTAGCTGTGATCCTAATTATTCAGTGAAAACACTTTGCAACAAGGATTATGCTTTCTGCTGCCTAGATTTAAATATATATATATATATAAAACCACATATATTAGTTAAAACATGTATAAGAACACCTTTTTGCACATTACCTTGATAGTTTTAGACTGTAGTCTCAGCCCATTGAGTGTACTGATTGCCCTTTCTGCATCACTAGGGGTAACATAGTTAATAAATCCGTACCCTAAACTGTGTCCTAGAGAAAAAAAAGGAAAACAAAAAAATAAATAAATAAATAAATAAATGTTTAATAGTTTGAAACCGGACAAATTAGTTTTTCCAATAAACCAAGTCTTAACAATACATGCTAATCAATAACGGTGTAATAGGCAACTAAAAAATAAAATAAAAAACCCTGTAATTTAAATTTAGGAGGTTTAGGATGAATCCATCTGATAAATACCTGAGGAGCGCTATATATAATATATATATATATATAACTCAGAATAAACATGGAAGTACTTTTTTTCTCCCATTGATTTTACAGCACATTTTGCACAAGGAAAAAATACATTAAACTAAACACTTAAAAACAATCTGACAATATTGACTCATATCCTGCAGACACAATTGTGTGCAGGATAGGGAAGCTCCAATTTAAATTGTTAAGACTTAATTAACATTTCAATACAAAAATAGCCCCACCACGGTTGTTTTTTTAACTTATTTATTATAATCCATAATGGTCTAAAATATATATTAATACTAGAAGATAATAGTAATCAGAGTTTAAAGGTATGTGAAAGTTTTAAGTAGTGTCAGGCAAATTTGCCATTGGTTAAAAAGGCAGCTTCTTTATGATGTCATAGGTGAGTGTCTCATTGAGTTGGATTTGAAGAATTACCTGCCACTTTATCGCGGATAAGCTTTGCTGATTCCACCTCACCAATGCTGCTGAAGAGGCTGCGGAGCTCATCTTGTGTCATGTTTTGAGGAAGGTAATTGACGATCAGGTTTGTTTTTGCATCTTTCAGCTCGTCTGCCATGTGATCTTCATAACCATTGGACATGTCATAAACTTCCTGGATAAGAAATAATCATAAAAAGAATATGTGTGCAGCCCTAGGATTTAGTAAAATATTATGGTAAAATTTGTGATTGGATGTGTAAATAAGGATTTAAGACAGGGGGTACACTCTCCCATGAACTTAAGTTAAAAAAGCAAGCACTCTTTTCATGCCGTAACCTGTTGCCTAGAATTTCATTTCTGGAGTGGTACACGTCAGGCTATGATGCTGGGTACGTGGCTATGCTATACCTACGCTAAACTGATGGCGCGGATCCTATGCAGCAGCCTTTAAGTGATTTCTTCCTTTGACTTAAGTCTGGGGTTTAAGTGCACTTTGGCTGGATACACATTTTGGACGAAGAAACACCAAAATATGGATGCCACATATAAACAACCATTACGCGCATTCTGCTACTGACTTAAATGCATTTGAGTGCATTTTTCATTATGTGCTCTGGGAGACTGTATTAAGTCACGAGCCTCCATATGGTAAAATGCAACAATTGCAGTTTCCAGAAAGCTGCAAATGAATGAAAATTAACATGCATCAATGTTACAATCACAATATACTTGGATAATTCATATATATTATTATAGAAACAATTATTAAATATATACAAAGTATATAGAAATACAGTGCACAGTAAATAGAAAATGTAAGTAAACACAAGTAGTTTATGCTGTAGTGTATACAATTATTTGGACTATGCAGTTGATTTAGGGTGACTGTATGTTCACTTTTTCCCAGAAAAAATATGTCCCAGGATTCCTAAATCGCCAAAAATGTCCCAGATTTGGCTTCATACAGTTGCCATTCATTATGTGAATTTTTGTCCATCCATCCATCCATCCATCCATCCATCCATCCATCATCTTCCGCTTAATCCGGGGTCGGGTCGCGGGGGCAGCAGTCTCAGCAGGGAAGCCCAGACTTCCCTCTCCCCAGCCACTTCATCCAGCTCCTCTGGGGGGATCCCGAGGCGTTCCCAGGCCAGCCGGGAGACATAGTCTCTCTAGCGTGTCCTGGGTCTTCCCCGGGGTCTCCTCCCAGTGGGACATGCCTGGAACACCTCCCCAGGGAGGCATCCCGGAGGCATCCTAATCAGATGCCCGAGCCACCTCATCTGGCTCCTCTCGATGCGGAGGAGCAGCGGCTCTACTCTGAGTCCCTCCCGAATGACTGAACTCCTCACCCTCTCTCTAAGGGAGAGCCCAGCCACCCTGCAGAGGAAACTCATTTCGGCCGCTTGCTCCCGCGATCTCGTTCTTTCGGTCACTACCCATAGCTCATGACCATAGGTGAGGGTAGGAACGTAGATCGACTGGTAAATCGAGAGCTTTGCCTTTTGGCTCAGCTCTCTCTTCACCATGACAGACCGATGCAGCGCCTGCTGACGCCGCACCGATCCGCCTGTTGACCTCCCGCTCCATCGTTCCCCCACTCGTGAACAAGATCCCGAGATACTTAAACTCCTCCACTTGGGGGAGGACCCCATCCCCAAACCAGAGAGAGCATTCTATCCTTTTCCGGCTGAGAACCATGGTCTCGGATTTGGAGGTGCTGATTCTCATCCCAGCCGCTGCACACTCGGCTGCGAACTGCTCCAGTGAGAGCTGAAGGTCAAGGTCCGATGAGGCCAACAGAACCACATCATCTGCAAAAAGCAGAGACCTAATCCTGAGGTCACCGAACCGGACACCCTCAACGCCCTGGCTGCGCCTAGAAATTCCGTCCATTAAAGCTATGAACAGAATCGGTGACAAAAAGTAGCCCTGACGGAGTCCAACCCTCACCGGAAACAAGTCCGACTTATTGCTGCCCATGCGGACCAGGCTCTGGCACCGATCATACAGGGACCGAACTGCCCTTAAAAGGAAGCCCGGTACCCCATACTCCCGGAGCACTCCCCACAGGACTCCCCGAGGGACACGGTTGAATGCCCTCTCCAAGTCCACAAAACACATGTAGACTGGTCGGGCAAACTCCCATGAACCCTCCAAAACCCTGCTGAGAGTATAGAGCTGGTCCACTGTTCCACGGCCAGGGCGAAAACCACACTGCTCCTCCTGAATCCGAGGTTCGACAATCCGGCGGACCCTCCTCTCCAGGACCCCTGAATAGACCTTACCAGGGAGGCTGAGGAGTGTGATCCCCCTATAGTTGGAGCACAACCTCTGGTCCCCTTTCTTAAAGAATGGGACCACCACCCCGGTCTGCCAGTCCAGAGGCACTGCCCCCGATGTCCACGCGATGCCGCAGATGCGTGTCAGCCAGGACAGCCCCACAGCATCCAGAGCCTTGAGGAACTCCGGGCGAATCTCATCCACCCCCGGGGCCCGGCCACCGAGGAGCTTTTTGACCACCTCAGTGACCTCCGCCCCAGAAATAGGCAAGTCCACCCCCAAGTCCCCACACTCTGCTTCCATATCGGAAGGCGCGTCGGTGGGATTGAGGAGGTCTTCGAAGTATTCCTTCCACCGACCCAAAACATCCCGAGCTGAGGTCAGCAGTGCACCATCCCCACCATAAATAGTGTTGATGCTGCACCGCTTTCCAGCCCGGAGCCGCCGGATGGTGGACCAGAATCTCCTCGAAGCCGTCCGGAAGTCATTCTCCATGGCCTCGCCAAACTCCTCCCACACCCGAGTTTTTGCCTCAGCAACCGCCAAAACCGCATCCCGCTTGGCCTGCCGGTAGCTGTCAGCTGCGTCTGGAGTCCCACAGGCCAAAAAGGCCCGATAGGACTCCTTCAGCTTGACGGCATCCCTTACCACCGCTGTCCACCAGCGGGTTCGGGGATTGCCGCCGCGACAGGCACCGACCACTTTACGGCCGCAGCTCCAGTCAGCCGCCTCCACAATGGAGGCACGGAACATGGCCCATTCGGACTCAATGTCCCCCGCCTCCCCCGGGATATGGAAGTTCTGCCGGATTTTTATATTTTTTTAAATCTTATTCTATAGGTCCTGCCTTCTTGAATGCCACCATTGACTGGTCAGTCATGTACACGCATTTTATGCAAATATTAGTCAAACTAGATCCCAGTCATTACCCTCAGCACCACAATAGTCAAGGGTCAGAGCAGCAGCTTGCTTGTTGATCATAGCACATCCTGAACAACTTTAAAATGCCCAAACACAAATGTAAATTCACAGAAAACATCCCCTTATTTTCATCTCTGAAAAGCTGACAAGTACGTGCCCGTGTCAAATGAAAGTGCTAGTGGTCTAGAAGCCCACAAAACACAAAAAATGTAGTTAAAGGAGAGAGTCTGTCAGGTAAATTAACTAATTACTTTGTGAGACCAGGTGAGATACTGTCATGATAATAGAAAAAGATATAACTAGAGTTGGTGCTAAGGGGAAAGAATTTGCAGAATGGGGAGGCCAGCAACCAAAGATACATATAGACTTGTATAAAAATAGAAATTATCATCATGAAATATTCAGAAAAACATCTCATGCCCTACAGTTTTAGAACATGGATTATACATCAAAGTACAGACCCCCTCCTTTTCGAAAGTTCACTTTACGCCACTTTATGAAACAACAAAATTAGTACCTGCTTTTACTAACAGAAAGAAATTCAAAGGAGGATTTTCACTTTTACAGCAAGCTGTTATTAAACATTATGTTTATATAGGCTGTGTATTTATCATTCCTGCTATTATTATATGGTAGTCTCGGAATGCTCAAAATTTTTCCCATATAAATTTATGGCAATTGCTTCTTCAACTGCTTACGAAAGGTTTCTTAGGAATATTCTATTTTCGGATAGCAGGGGAAACCTATATTTTAAGCTTTCACTTAGAGTATACCAATTCTTTTCCCAGAAAACAACAAGTGATCTTCACTGATGATTGAACTCACATTTTGAAGGACTAGACATGGTTAATGTTTTCAGACATACACAGACATAATTTCATATTTATGTACACGTACACAGTTGAGAGCAAAGCCATTATTCATGCCGACCAGCTAGTGCACTGTCACAAAAAAAAAAACTGCCGATCAGGGAGGTTTGGGACGAACAATCAATATAAACATTATTACAGAATATTCATAAAATCATCTTGTACCCCCAATTGAAAATTGCCTACCTGTACAAAGATCCATGGAAAAAATTCAGATGGCAGACCTTACAAAATGTAGGCTCAGTTTTCGCTTTGGGTTGCCCTCTGTCTGCAGTCCCAATTGTGCTGTCCTCTGTCGTTGCAGTTATAATTTTGGATCTGATTAATTGTATATTTTCAGGTGTAGATTTTCATTTATATAATGTTTTTGTGAAATGGTAATAAGATGGATCAATGATCAAATAGGGTAAATAGAGTAAATGGTAACAAATAGATTCATCCTGTTCACAAGAAAAAGCCTCTAATCATTGCATCTTTCTCTTTACTATAAATAAGCACTCTTGCTTCAGTTTTGGTGCAATTTGGTTCAAAATTTGAACAATTCCAGCTATTCACTTATACAATGTGCCTTGGAAAGTTTGGCCCAAACATTTGAATTAAGTGGACAAATCAAGTGTCTGGGTTGGCCTTCTTTTTGTTATCACTATGCAGTGCTACTTCATCTTTGGTGTGATCTTCACCCACACAACATGTCAACAGAGATGTCAAATATTTTCTAGTTATCGTTCTAACAAGATCAACTGTCTGAAAACACCCCTCATTTTTTTTTTTTTTTTTTTTTTTTAAGAAATACTGGATTTCTTCCAAAACAGTCTTATTCTGCTAGAGCAGACACTTGTCCAAACAAAGCTTCAACTAATTTTATGGCAAAATTAGACATTATTGTTATGGTTATCTTGAAGAAAAATCTGTCATATACTTTTTGAATTATTGCTGTAACAGAATCAAATGTCTGAAACTAACCATTTTTTTGTATCACTATGCAATACTGCTACAGTTTTGGGGCAATCTGCCTCAAAATTGAATCCCTTCTAGGTTGAAAAAGTTTGAAAAAGATCCCACAGCTGCCACTGATTGTTTACTGTAATTTAAAACCAGGCAGTTTGCCAGATTAACAGCAAAATTTTTACTTTTACGTTAAAAACAGAATGTGACCACCCAAAAAAAGTGTCCTACAGAAACACTTCCATTATGTTGTAGCTATTGGCAGTGTGTTTCCAAAGTTGCAGTTGTTTTTTGTTTTTGCAACGCATCTGTGAATGTACAGTGCATTTGTAAAACGTGGTTCGCATGTGCTGTCATTTTAATGAAAGTGTTTTCTGAATTTGTGTAGCATCTATGAATTTGCAGTGTGTTTGCAGGTTTATTATGAACTTAATGAACTTCACTATTAATTGCATTGGGCTTTCTTGGCCACCGTAGTACAGGCTCTCAATTTCAGGCATCATAAAAACAAAAGGATCAGAAGTGCAAAAAAAAAAAAAACACAACAAAAATGACAATGCATTAATACAGAACTGTACAGAATGATTCACATGCTACAAAAAACGTCTATGGAATTAATTAATTTACCACAGTAGCACCCAGTTTTGCAAATGTATGTGAGAGAGCCACTTGTTTGTGTGAAGTAAGGGTTTGTGTGCTTCTTTATGTGTGAGGTTAATCAATGGCGCTTCTCTGTTTCGATCTGGTAGTTTTACTTGGTAGTTTAGTGGGATTAATGTTCTGCCTATAGTCCATATATCAAACACCTTTTTTTGTTCTCTTATTAGTGATTTACACACTCTTAAATTGAGATTTGCATTGCTAATTCTAAGGGTAATGTAGAATATAAGGTAAGGTAAAATATATGATGTTTTGTTATGTTTTTACAGTTATGTCCCTGCAATTTATCATTATGAGCAAAAGAAAATGAAAACATTCATTGCTAAGGTTTGTATTTTGTGTCTCCTGTATGCAACATTAATGTATTTTGCCAATCACATACCTTTTAAGGAATGAATTACACTTGTGGTTATGTTTAGAGATGGTAAAAGACGTTTCTTACGCATGTTACAATTATGTGGCTTTTGATACAAAACAACCTGTGTAGCACCAATGCTATGTGTAAACTAAGTTATCATACAGCCCTGTTAATACTTGTATCATTAATTGTGGTGTGGTGAATCATTACTGACCATCTTAAGTATAAACCAGCCTTTACATAGGGGTTAAGCGACATGGGCAGCCACCTAGGGTGCCAGCTTCTAAAGAGGTGCTTACTTAGCAAGACAATGTCATTTTTTCTTGGATGAGAGGGTGATTAAGTTTGTCTAGGGCGCCACATGAGCTTCAACCGGTACTTATTATGTATTGACAAATTATATTTCATTTTGTCCCTTAATTTTTCTCTCTATGATCACTTCTTGGTAATTCCTAAAATGTGTTACTGAGCTTACCTGTACATAAATCGATTCCCCACAAAAATAAGGAAGATACAGAATAAATAGACTTATTAATCGAAAAAGTAGTCTACTAGTAGAATAAGGAGACTAAGAGAACACAGATATTTTACCAATGTGCATCATATTATGTGAAAATTCACTCCATATGAGGCATCAGAGCAAACTGAACAGAACAGATACCTTCTAAATTCACTGCATATCATGATTATGCTTCACAGTAACCGTAGTCACCAAATGACTAATGAACAAAACTGACTTATTTACATCAGTAAGAAATAATAAATTTGCTTTCTGCATATCATAATTGCAGTCATAGTGCACACATCTGAAAAGTCCAGGCATTTTCACAAAGTCTTTTGTATCATTTTTGCAAGAAACACCAGTACAGAAATTTGTAGGAAAAAAAGGATCTATTGTAGTTGGTGTTATTGAAGTAGTGTGTGAAAAGCAGAAATTTTTCAAAACGGTATCACTCAGTTTTAATCTTTTATCAAAACAATATATTTCACGATCATGGACATGTAATTGTACTTAAAAAAAGAGGAATCCATACATCTTGCTAAATTATAAAATACATACAAATGTTCTACTCACTTTCAAGTATCTAATGTGTCCCCTTCTCACTGCCATGTAGACACTTCACAGATTCCAAATCTAAAGGTATCAAAAACAAAATAAAGTAATAAAAATAGATGCTGAAAGAAAGAGAAAAAAGAAAAGAATGAAAGAAAAAGAAGCAAATGAGAGGGTTTAAGAAAGAAAACTAAATTAACAAAAAATTTAAAAAATGGCAAGATGAGCCTTCTTCTGGATATACCTGTAGAGAGAACACAGCAACCATCACCCTCAGAGACTAGCTCCTATTCAGCATGTATTTTTATGCACTTTGATCTCAATACATTTATATGGGTATGACTTAAATGTAGCAGTTAGTAAAAAAGCTAGGGAGTTTTCTTCCTAAATTTCTCATTTCTCATTTTAAAGCTTTCATTTTCTTATCTCTGTCAACCTGTCAAAAGAGAAAATGCTGAAAAGTAAAAAAAAAAAAAGCAGATTTAAAGAGGCAATACTTACAACTGATACAACTAAAACCACACATTTTACCTGCTGTTTTAACCAAATAACAATGACACAATAAGGGAATTTGCCATTGTAAATCCAGTCCAGCCTGTACCCATGCTGACATAGCCCAGCTTACTAGCAGGGCCGAAAGTGTGACTAAACCGAATGGTTTTTGTGTCACCACCATCTGATTGGCTAACATAGTTGCAGACAAGAAAGAATCAGTGATCTGCATCAATATGCATGAATTAGTAGAATCACACATTGTGGTGTATTGATATGTTCCTGATAATGTGAGAATTTCCAGTCTCCTACTGGAACACATACTACACAAGGGTTGAACAGAATGGATTTGTAATGCAAGATAATGCAAGTGAATTCTAATTCTGCTAGCATTTGACGCTCACATAAGACGGCAATTCCCACAGATTCCTTAATAGAATTAGCACATAATAAATCATGATATACTCTGTGTGAACAATAAACAAGCGTTGCTTTGGTTTTACTTCACCGTCACTCTCCAATCCCCTGGAATGTCTTTCCCAACCTGACCATTTTTTAATTTATGTTTTTATTGGCTTTTCTACTAATAATTATAATTATACAATTTGGGGAAGATGGTTGTCACACCCAGCTCGTACGATCCTCGTGTGTGCCACGCCCCCCAGATTATCCACGTGTGCTTCCCCGATCGTACCCAGCTGTGTCCGATTATTTTTAGTCTTGTCTATTTAAGTCCTTGTCTTGCCTGAGTTCATTATCCGTCATTGATGTTTGTAGAGTCAGTAGATGTTCCCTGCTCTTCGTTTCCCTGAGTTCGATAATAAATCCCCGTTTTCCCCGATTCTACCTGCTTGCCTGCTTCCTGCCTGTTGCCTGCCCGTGCAATCATGCGTTTACCCAGCGATGGCAACTCCGCATCCTGACAATGGTGGCGCAGGAGGTAGTGCTATCGTTACCGGAGGGTTGTAGGTTCGAGTCCTGGTTCTTCTTGACCCCATCAAAGTGTCCTTGAGCAAGACATTGAACCCCAAATTGCTCTCGGTGTGCAGGTTGGAGCCTTGCATGGCAGCCTCCACCACCGGTGTATGAATGCATGTGTGGATGGGTGAATGTGAGGCATGAAACGTAAAGCCCTTTGAGCACTCGTAAGAGTAGAAAAGTGCTATATAAATGCAGGCCATTTACCATCCATTTTACCATTTTCCATCACCCCCCCTCCCCCCCATTAAAGACTCTGCCCCCCTTGTCCATTTACTTCCAACTATGCCCCTGGTCAAAAGCCATTTATTAAAAATACAATAATTACATTAGGGCTGCAACAACTAATCGATAAAATCGATAATGATCGATAATGAAATTCGTTGTAAAGAAATACCGTTATCGATTAGTTGGGCTGCTCACGTTACTGAGGAGCGCGACCACAAGATGCACAAATACACAAAGATACACACAGATACACAGCCGCTTGCAATGGAGGTTACAGAAGCGTCTGTAGGAAAAAGCGTGCGCCCCAAGTCCTCCAAGGTATGGGAGCAATTTACATTAAACGCCTCTGAGAAGACGGTAACCTGCAGGCTATGCAAGACCGAGCTTTCATGGCATGGCAGTACCACAGTCATGCACGAACACTTAAAAAGAAAACATGTTGGTGTTGCGGATGGCGAAACATCAGCAGGGTAAGTAAAAACTGTATCTCTTCATCGTGTAAAAGTTGTATCGTTTAAGTGCTTTTGTTTAAACTGTTTGCTAATTTCGGGACAGTCGCGCTAGATCTGTTCACTTGCTACTCGCTAGCATCACATTGCGCAATCACCTCATGAGCAATAGTGATTAGTTAAATGGCGCTACTTTAGATTATCTTAAATGACAATAACGAATAACAAATGCGAATAACAGTAGAATATTACATTTAGTGATTGTTGTGGTTTTCGGCGAATGCAAATAAGAGTACATTTGTGACTATTAGCTTTTTGCATTTCTACAGATTTTTTATAGTCCACTACAAAGTTAACTTGTTAAGTAGCAAATCTGTTTTCAAACGTAATTTACTGTGGTTTTACTTATGCATATATCAATTTATTATACAAAATTACATTATTTTAGCTGTTTATATCTTAACAACTGAATGTCAGTGTATTTTTTAAACTATATACACTGTCAACTTGCCATCTGCAATTATTGTTAAAAACAAAACAAATGTTGATTTACATAAAATGCTGTACTTTGCATACTCAAATGCTGTTATGTATTTATTTTTTTTCCAGAAAGAGACAGCTCAGCATGAATGAGTTCATTCAAAAAAGAAATCCCCCATGCACTCCTCAACAAGCAGCCACTATAACAGATGCCATCCTGAGTATGTTGGTAACTGACATGCGGCCAATGTCAATGGTGGAAGACGAAGGATTTTAAAAAATGATTGGCATCCTTAATCCAGGATACATACTTCCATCAAGGACCCACTTCACAAAATTAATGGAGAGAAAGTACTAGGAGGCATTTGAAAAAGTTAAGTCTGCTTTGAACATCACCAACAGCAGAATGGCTTTAACTATGGACAATATAGTTGGATATATTATATATGGACAAGTGTTGCCACTGAAGCATACCTTGGCATTACATGCCATTACATTGGAAATGACTGGAAGATGACATCTGTCTGCCTTACCACCTTGCCACTGGAAGACAGACATACTGCAAACAACATTGCAGAATGGCTGGAAGAAGTAGTAGTAGTCAAATTTCAAATCCCTTTTGAGAAAATTACTGCCCTTGTACATGACAATGGTGCAAACATTGTGGCTGCTGCAAAACTACTGGAGGAGAAACATGGGTGGACCAGTATATGCTGCACTGGCCACACATTGCAGTTGGTGATTAATGCTGCTTTAAAGGACAAAAACATTGAAAGAGTTGTTGGAGCTGCAAGATGTCTGGTAGAACACTTAAAAAAAGTGAGCTAGCCTGCAGTAAGCTCAAAGAAAAACAGAAACAAATGGACACACCTGAGCACAAGCTTGATCAGGATGTAAGTACCAGATGGAACAGTACAGACTGATTGAACAGTGGTGGCCTTTAACTGCTACTCTGTCTGACCCATTGATCACTTACAGAGGCAAACGCTATCTGGATTTGAAACCAGACCAGTGGAGTCTGCTCGAAGAACTTTCCACTGCTCTTAAGCCTTTTGAATGTGCAACTGTTTTTATGAGCGGGCAGGAATATGTAACAGTCTCCGCATTTTTACAATTGTGAAAGGGCTGTTAAAGTCTACTGAAAGTGCTACCTTTGATTCAGGTCCAGTGAAGTCCTTCCAAGCCAAAGCAGTTGAGCAGCTTCAACTCAGATGGAACCAGCTCTTTGAGCAGGCAGATAATCCTGTGATTCTCTCCTCTGCTCTGGACCCAAGGTTCAGAAGACTGAAATTTCTGTCACCTGAGCAAATTATAACCGTGCAGGCTAAAGTGCAAACTGAAGCACTCACAGCAAAAAAGGAGATGGAACAGCAGCAGCAGCAAACAACCACCTCAGCCAGAAGAACAGAAGCTAAACCGTCAACATCTTTGCTTGACTCACTCCTTGAGTTTGGAGGCAGCAGTGAGGAAGAGAGCAGAGAGGAGAAAGCTGAGGAGGACCTCAACACTCAAATAAGGAATGAAGTCCTGGCCTACTTTGTTGAGAGGCCCCTAGACAAGGATGAAAATCCTTTGGATTGGTGGGGACATAATAAAGAGAAATACCCCACCTTGGCCAAATTAGCCAAATCCTACTTATGTATCCCGGGCACCTCAACACCATCTGAGCATCTGTTCTCTGCTGCAGGTTGCATAGCTTCCAAAAAAAGAGCCAGCCTCAACCCAGATCATGTGGACATGCTGACATTTTTGCATTACAATACAAAATTTTGGAATCAGTGAATAAGAAATGTTCATATGCATTACTTTGAGAAGTGAGTTTCTCTGTTCTGCCTCTGTATCAAAGTAATATTTTCTTTATTCCAATTGAACATTTTATAGAAGTGAATAAGAAGTATTTATATGCAGCACTCTGAGCAGTGAAAGTTGACCTGTTCTTCTGATTTCTATCCATTTCAAAAAGTAATATATATTTTTTTATTTATTATTTTGATATTTCAACAAATTCTGCTGCTTAATATCATTTCAGCATGTTTTTGTCCTAATTTCATAATGTTAATATAATAAGAGTACAACAATTACTTTGCTTTTTATTTATTTATTTATTTATTTATATTTTGGATATTTAGAGAAGTTTTACTGTTCAAAAACAAACTGTCTTTCATTTAAGGTTTAAAATGTTAAAATTAAAGAGCATTAAACTCTATATGTGGCTTTTGCATTATTTAAAGTTTACTTTTATACATACGTAATACCCTGATTTATGGTTTTATAATGTTACAAGCAAAACATCAAATTAAAGAAGAGTTTAGTTTTTATCCGATTAATCGAAAAAATACTCGTCCAACTAATCAATAATCAAAATAATCGTTAGTTGCAGCCCTAAATTACATTAACAGTAAACATGTTCATTTTCCTTTATGAAGTATAAAGACCATTCACAGGAACAAGACTTCCTTATTTTAACTTGCTGTCGCATCATTTTTGCCCAGAAAAATCAGGGGTTCAGGGGTTTGTTGTTAAAGAATGCTGGCTGGAAAACTGACAAAAGGTTTTGACAGCGTGTTCAAATATTAAATTTTAGTGAAGAAAAAGACTCATTGATTCACAGAATCCTACCTTACACCTGTTACATATTTACAAGGCCAGGCAAAAGTTATGAAATCACTACACTTGGAGGATGTTTACATCTCAAATATTTTTTTTTTTTTTAATTAATATTTCATAGCAAATTAGTTACATATTTGACACAAAACATTTTTTCAACTGCTGAACATTCCTCAAATTACAAAATCTTTTGTACATGCAGTACTGTGCAAAAGTTTTAGGCAGGTGTGAAAAAATGCTATAATCAAAGAATAACACTTCCATTTTTGAAAGCAGTTTCTTAAAATATCAAGGTCTGTATATTCAAAATTATTAGCGATACAAATGGGTGGGCGATCTTCCCAGCAAGATTATATTGCAATCTTTATAACACACAATCATGATCCTTCTTCTCAATTTTGAAATATACAGTACAGGAATACCCAGACCTGAACAAGCCTAAGGACTTAACTATTACCAAATAGTTACTTCAGCATTAGTTTAAATACACGAACTCGTGGCCATAGGTGGAAATTAGCGGGAGAACACTTCAAGCTGGATTTAAGGAAGCACTTCTTTACACAGCGTGTAGTCAGAGTATGGAATACCCTTCCTGATAATGTAGTGCAAGCTGAATCCTTGGGTTCCTTTAAATCAGAGCTAGATAAGATTTTAACGACTCTGAGCTATTAGTTTAGTTCTCCCCAAGCGAGCTTGATGGGCCGAATGGCCTCCTCTCGTTTGTATAGTTCTTATGTTCTTATGTTCTTATTAGCACGAGGGCTGTCACAATCATGAAATTTTAGTTGATGATTAATTGTAATGTAAATAATCGTGATTAATGATTTAACTGTTTTTTCATGATATTTCAAGCAAGCCTGTAGTAATAATATTTATGATGAAATAGAAAAAAATTAATTTACAATGTTTTATCTGAGACTCCAGTTTGCAGGGAGCATAATTTTTTAGTTTTTGATTTAGTATTCCAATGAGCTGCTGTTATTGACGATAGACTATTTAATTCAAAGTAAGAATCTATTGTCACAAGATGCATTATAGTGCAATAGTAGAATTATATACATAGACTTAGGGCTGGACGATTTATCGATTTTAAAACGAAATCGCAATTTGAAACAACGTGATTAGCAAATCTAAATCTTTGGCTGTGATTTAGGATATACATTATACAGCATGTCGGACCCAGGGTTTAAAACTGTTGTGAGAATAGTTTCACAAATTCATGACATGCTCCCTGTATGACAGTCATTCTCACCAATCACAAGCACCTTGCTTCTCGCGAGCCAGTCATGCTCACCAATCGGAAGTGGCCCAAGAAAACTGCGTATTGGCCCACAAACAGCAGATACATGAAACCCAAGGAAAATGTTACATTCAGGGTGCAGAAAAAATACTGAATCCGCTACTGAGCTATAAGTCAATTGCCTTCCTATTTCATGGTCCTATCATCAATAGAACCGGTGACCTCCTTTTAAACACCATCAGCTACATGTTTATATCATATGTTTTTGTGCTTATTAATTTAAGTATTAACAAAGATTCATCTTGTGAAATTAATCTTAATCCCACAGCAGTGATAAAATAAAAGCCTCGCTTTAACATAAATACTAAAAGAATAGATCACTTTAATCGCTATTACAGCTGGGTATGGGCATGCGGTCTTATTTAGAAAGGATGCAAAAAGAGACGCATATAATGTTTATTCATTTGTTTTTTATTTGTCCGAGTAATAAAGCAAAGGAATGATAAGCTGCTTCAGTCGAAAACTGCATTTTACTTCTCATTTCAAATAAAATTGGCAACTTTGGTCAGCTGAGATTTTCTGTTCTCAGTTCTGCACACACATGTACATGTATGTAAAAGTTTTATTACTTTGTAAATAGTCTGTAGGGGTTGCAAACTGCCCTAACGTTTTTGATGCAGCTAACTTTAAGTTCAGAATGGAATAATATAGATTTGCCGTAAGATTTCTTGCGTGAGAGTCAAAGAGTTTGCAATCCTGAACACATAAATTTTTTTGTTTCACCTGAATTGATTTGTATAGAAAATAACCGTATACAGTTGTTAAAAAGCGGAAACTTCAACCAACATGAAATCACTGATAAACTACTTCTATTTATTCAACATTTTATAAAATGCATACTATGTTTAAAAATTTTTTACGGTTCTTTACGGTTTCAGGGCAGAACAGCCACTCAGTTATGATCATTACGGCTTTTTGGTTGAGAGTATTAGATTTGCTGCTGTTATAATTACTAATGACACATTGGCGCAAACAAAAGGGCTGCATACACCGAAGTAGTTCTTGCTTGTCCATTGGCGTGGGAAAAGGCGGTTTTAGTGTTAGCTGAAAGATCACTGTTGTTTTTCTTGTTGCTGCAATTGTTTTCATTATTACTTTATTTAACTTAACACACCACATCTTTAAATTCACATCCTTGCATTAGAATAGAGACCAGTTCATGTTTTGGTGGTATCTCATGTGGTAATGCTGTGTCATACATTTTAAAATTTACTACACACTGGATATGGAACTGAAGCTTGCCATAAAAAAATATATTGCAAATCAAATCGTAATGTCTGTCAGAAAAATTGTGATTACATATTTTCCCCAAATCGTTCAGCCCTATATAGCATTACATACAGTGATACAGCAAGTCAAATGTAAAGACCCTCCAGGCAGATACACAGTCCAGGCCCACCCTCCAGAAATGACCATCTATTTGCCACAGCCAGGTGTTATGTGGGCGTCCCCTTAGCCTGGTCAAGCCCCTCCGGTCGTCAGCAACGAGGACCCTGTGAGTTGGTTCACCGTCAGGGAAACATGCCACAAGGCCGTAATGCCATAACTGATGCTCCCTCACAAGGCACATAATGTGCCTCATCCGGGACTTCTCTAGCAACCGCTCGTTTGACACAAAGTCAAACCAGCAGTACCCAAGGATTCTCCAAAGCGACACAGTACTGAAGGAGTCCAGTCTTCGTCTCAGCTCACTGGATAGCATCAATGTCTGACAGCCATACAGCAAGACAGGGTGCACCAAGATTCTAAAGACTTGGACTTCCGTCCTCTTGCAAAGATATTAGGATCACAACACACCACTTTCCAGCGAATTCATGACTCCCCATGCTCTCCCAATCCATTTGCTGACTTCATAGGAAGAGTCACCAGAGATATGAATGCCTCTGCCGAGGTAAATGAATCTCTTGACACCATCCCCACAGATACACTACTGATGGCTGTGCCTAAGACATCGTAAAAGGCCTGAAACTTGTTTTTTATCCAGGACATTTGCAATCCCAGCCACTAAGACTCCTCGCTCAGTCTCTTAAGAACCCCGATCAGAGCCTCCTTTGACAGCAGCATCAGCAAAGTCAATATCAGTAAAACGTTCTTCACCAACAACCCCACAACCACTGTACCCCACAACCCTGCCCAACACTCAGTCCATGCAAGCATTGAACTGCAGCTATCAATTATTCCATGGATTAATCAAGTAATCGGATAAGAAATACTTTTGTATTATTAAAGCGCAATAGTAACTATTCTTAAAATGAATAACTCATGGGTTTCCGTTTTAGGAACATTTTTAATGATTGAACTCCATACAACAATTGAAAAAAGAACGAAACCCTTTTAGTGCATTTATGTACATATTTGTTTTGCTTTTTAAAAGAAAACACTTTCTTAAATGCAAAAATAAAATGATCCATCCATCCATCATCTTCCGCTTAATCCAACAAATAAAATGTCAAATAAAATTACTGAGAAAAGGCATACATATATCTTAAACTAAGGTATAAATTAAAATGGCCTTTACTCTCTGTGTTCTTGTACATTTATAGGAGGCATTAAAAAAAGTTCTGACAGGATTGTATCTCCTGAATGAGGTAGGGATGCTGTGCTTATGTTCGTGTGTGTAAGTGAATGTGAGTGAGAGTGTGTGTATTTAAGTGTGTTAGAGAATGAGTGTGTGTGTAAGACTTTAAAGGAGCATATGTGGCGGTTGGATAATTCAGTGTCTCAGAGTTTCACTAACCCAAGGATGTTGGGGGTGGGTAATTTTTATGTTATATTTATAATATATTATTTATATTATTATAATTATGTAATATTATTCATATTAATCTAAATCTGCAAAATAATATTACTAAAGCCTTGAAATAGATCTAGTTGAGTACACCCCATGCTCCCCTTTAGACTCACCCCTGCATGCTGCAGGTATCACTGCGACTAATGAAGCTGAAAACATCGCTTTTCTTCACCTTTCAGCTTGTTCAACACCTGGTTTGATTAAGGACTCTCGCCAGCTCTTTATTCGTAAAGGTTTAGTAGAGATTACAAGCACTGCTGCTGTTTTCCTTCACTCAACCCGAGTTCACTATCTCTGTAACGGAACCAACTCTTTGCTCTTAGTGTACAGACAGGCTCCAGCTCCATGTTAAACTACAACAGCATCATTTTCACTGCTGTTGTGTTATCAGTGTTTTCATTGAGGAAAAATAGGGGCTACTTGGGCTGAATCTTGTTACACTTTTTTTATTCACACATATGCCCATAAATAAGTTTCTATCACAGGTCTATTTAACAGTGAATGCAAGTGAAGCTCTCGCATTTTTACTTTGTACACCCTGTTCCAAATTATTATGCAAATTCTATTTAATTGTCACAAAAAATAAACTCAATTAAACTCATGGATGGTATTGTGTTTCCAGGCTCTTTGGATCACTGGAAGAAATTTTAGACACCTGGGACAATTAGTTTACCAGGTGTGCCCAATTAAAGGATAAACTACTTAAGAAGGATGGTCCACATTATTAAGCAGACCACAGTTAGCAATCAATATGGGGAAGAAAAAGGATCTCTCTGCTGCTGAAAAGCGTGAAATATGTCAGTGCCTTGGACGAGGTATGAAAACATTGGACATTTCACGAAAACTTAACTATAAAGAGATTTGTGGCTGATTCAGAGCACAGACGGGTTCGTGCAGATAAAGGCAAATTGAGGAAGATTTCTGCCAGATCCATGCATCAGATCAAGAGAGTAGCTGCTAAAATGCCATTATGTAGCAGCAAACAGATATTTGAAGCGGCTGCTGCCTCTGGAGTCCCACAGAGATCAAGGTGTAGAGTCCTCCAGAGTATTGCAACTGTGCATAAACCTTATATTCGGCCACCACTAACCAGTGCTCACAAGCAGAAACGGCTGCAGTGGGCAGAAAAATACATGAAGACTAATTTTCAAACAGTCCTGTTCACTGATGAGTGCCGTGCGACCCTGGGTGGTCCAGATGGATGGAGTAGTGGATGGTTGGTGGACGGCCACCGTGTTCCGACAACGCTGCGACGTCAGCAAGGAGGTGGTGGAGTCATGTTTTGGGTCGAAATCATGGGAAGAGAGCTGGTCGGCCCCTTTAGAGTCCCTGAAGGTGTGAAGATGACCTCCGCAAAGTATGTGGATTTTCTGACTGACCACTTTCTTCCCTGGTACAGAAGGAAGAACTATGCCTTCCATAATACAATCATCTTCATGCATGACAATGCACCATCTCATGCTGCAAAGAATACCTCTGCATCAATGACTGCTATGGGGATAAAAGGAGAGAAAGTCATGGTGTGGCCTCCATCCTCCCCTGACCTCAATCCAATTGAGAACCTCTGGAGCATCCTCAAGCAAAATATATATGAGGGTGGCAGGCAGTTTACATCCAAACAGCAGCTCTGGGAGGCTATTCTGACATCTTGCAAACAAATTCAAGCAGAAACCGTCCAAATACTCACAAGTTCAATGGATGCAAGACTTGTGAAGCTGCTATCAAATAAGGGGTCCTATGTCAAAATGTGACGTGACCTGTTAAAACGTTTAAAAAGTTAAAATGTTGTAAAAGTTTGATTCAAATAGCTTTTGATTTCAGTACATATGCTGCAAACACAACAAATGACAATTTTTAGTTCTTTACAACTTATAAAGTGTTTTGAAGCTTATTGTGCATAATTTTGAACAGTTCATTGTGCTTTAACAAAAAATACTGTAATCATTAGATTTGTTCAATAAAATTTGAATTGCACTCTTAATAGTTGATAACATGAGAATTATTCTGACTTGTTTACATCACTTATTTAGATAAATGAGAAAAATATCATTTGATTAATAATTTGGAACAGGGTGTATACTGGTTCCGCTCTGTGGACTCGATGCATAGACTGGGTGCTTTCTGTTGAGACGTCGAATCATTGACGTTGTGCTATTGTGGTAAGTTAATTCAGTTTTACAATGGATACACTGTACAGTATTTTTGCTTTTCTTTTGTTTAAAATGGTCCCAAACTTTAGACATTTTTCGTCTTTTTCTGACTTTCCTCGCTATTTTCCCTGTCTTCCTCCATTGCACCATCAAATCAACCCTGCTACAAGTAATGCAGCGTAAGCACACTGTGCGACAGTAATAATCCTCCGAGTGAAACACAGTGATCACTAAACAGTACGTAGTCATGCAGATTGGGGCCATTCCACGTTACGTGTGTCACAGTTTTGACTCAATTTTCAAACTTTGACTCCCTATTGCTCTGATATGGAAAGGTCTTTGCTCAAACTTTTTAGCTTGAAATATACCTAATTTAGTTATCAGTTTGATCAATATTTTTTTTTATATGCCTCACCAAGTTTCTGTGGGAGTTATGTAAGCAGCGTTACGTGCGTTACATTCAGACGTAACACAAAAATAAAAAAATCTATGAAAAATTTGAAAATTCTGTGAAGTGTGTTATTACAGACACCAACTTTTTTGCTGATTGTAGTCAAAATTTAGTCTAAATATCAGTAAAAAAAAATAATTCTGTACTCTTGCCTTTTACCAGTTTTTATAGGTGAAATGTGTTACGTGTGTCACAAAAAATTGTTACGTGTGTCACAAGTCTGAAAAACAAAGAATGCTTACATAATTTTCCACTTTTTACATATTTAGTCCAGTTTTAATGAAGATATGGATATTTTACTGACATCTGGTTTTTTTTGTGATTTTTTGCGGATTAATAAGAATTTACATCACTGGCTTCAGAGGAAGGCCATGTCACATGGCTTCCTCACTGGGTTGAATGACAACATTCTGAGCTTGGCATTTGTTGTGTTTAGAAGACACGCAGTTGGTAATGATGATCATGAAGAAGCCATTTAAAAGCTTGCCCTTTTAAGGAGTAGTGATTTCTGCTGGGGTCCAGTTGTCATAGATTGACCCATGAGGCTTAATCACTTCATTTTGAGCCTAGATTTTTGCTCAGGCAGTAGTGTGAACTTGTTCACTGCTGCTCTGTACAGCAATCTAGAACCATGTAAATCTTTCTTGGTTGTCACTGATAGTCAAGATAAGGGTAAAGATGCTATCTACACTTTCATGCTGAAATTAGCAAGTCTGATAGATTTTAAAGAGGGTGATGATTTGATCATTTATACAGATGGCCCATCTTCTGATTTTAAGAATAAATATATGGTTAAACTGGTGTCCATTCTGTCTGAAAGATATGACTGTCAAGTCCAATGGAAATATTGTGCCACATCCCATGGCAAAGGTGCTGTAGATGGAATTGGGGGAGCTGCCAAGTCTAATATCAGACGTAGGGTCATGAGTAAAGGGGCCAATGCTAGAGTTGTGCAGAGTGCTACTGATTTTGCTACTGTTGCGCAAGAAAGTTTTGGAAGAAGTTAATGTACTTCATGTGCCACAAGCTTATATTTCTGAGTTTATTAAGAGTGAAAATCCTTGGGGGATAGTCAAAGATGCACAAGGTATTAGCAAAGTGCATGTGGTAAAATGTTTTGATGGTTTCTGTGAACTTTTTCATACAGACAGAGATTCAGAGTCATTGTATTCAGTGGTGTATGAGAATGAGACAGCTCAAAAGAAGGTGAACCTGAAAGTTGGTGACTGGGTGGTTGTGAAGTATGATGATTTGAAATTCCCTGGGGAGGTCATCCAAATTGTAGCTGATGATGTAAGAGTGTCAGTAATGCACAATGCAAGGAAAGGGAAATGGTATTGGCCAAGTCAAAGGGATGCTATTGATTACAAACCTGAATACATAAGAGAGAAGACTGATCCACCTGTGCCGGTGGACCTGATTGGTCATATTGGTGCTAGAGATGGAGAGAATGTTCTGTATAACTTTGGTTTCAGAATTCATTAAGTTACCAAATTTGTGAGGCAAATGCTTAGGTTAACCATTCCAAATCTGTCATGTGGCCTAGGTTACATCTAATAATGAAAAGAATCCATAAAAAAGCTTTTGCAGCTTTTTCACCCCAAACAATTTGCTGTGACGCACGTAACGTTACGTGTGTCACAGTTTTCAAATGATGTAATACTAGGAATGATGGAAGCTTTTGGCATCAGCTTCTTTGGGACTTTGTAACTATATTCTAACTTTAAAAACTAGATATGAACAAACTGAGTGGATTCAGTGGTCTTCTGTGAGAAAAAATAAGAGATTTGTGTTACATGTGTCACACCACATTTGTACATTTTTTTCCTCCATTTTTTTTCCTCCGTAGATCAGTCTTGAAACTTTCAAAATATTAATTTTTTTAGAGTTTATACATGCATCTATCAGAATAACTGTAAATGATAAAGTTTTGGCAAAATAAATTGACTTTAACTGAGATTCATTATTTTATTTATTTATTTATTTTTAAGTTAACCGTCATGATAGAGCTAGTCAGTTTCAGCAGCCAGTGAGGCTGCAGAGCAATGCTGCAGAGCAATGCTGCAGAGCAATGCTGCAGACAGTGATACTCTATTTTTTCTGAAGCTTTGAGCATCAGTGCTATCAGAAAAAAACTTCTTGATCCAAAAGAAATCATTTTATATTTATGAGGTGGTTAAAAAGCTCCTCAGTGGGTGAGCCCCAGGGGTGGATGAGATTCACCCGGAGTTCCTCAAGGCTCTGGATGTTGCGGGGCTGTCTTAGTTGACACGCATCTGCGGCATCACGTGGACATCGGGGGCAGTGCCTCTGGACTGGCAGACTGGGGTGGTGGTCCCCCTCTTTAAGAAGGGGGACCAGAGGGTGTGCTCCAACTATAGGGGGATCACACTCCTCAGCCTCCCTGGTAAGGTCTTTTCAGGGGTTCTGGAAAGGAGGGTCAGCAGGATCGTCGAACCTCGGATTCAGGAGGAGCAGTGTGGTTTTCGCCCTGGCCGTGGAACAGTGGACCAGCTCTATACTCTCCGCAGGGTTTTGGAGGGTTCATGGGAGTTTGCCCAACCAGTCTACATGTCTTTTGTGGACTTGAAGAAGGCATGCGACCATGTCCCTCGGGGAGTATGGGGTGCCGGGCTTCCTTTTAAGGGCAGTTCGGTCCCTGTATTTCCGGTGCCAGAGCCTGGCCCGCATGGGCGGCAATAAGTCGGACTCGTTTCCGGTGAGGGTTGGACTCCGTCAGGGCTGCCCTTTGTCACCGATTCTGTTCATAGTTTTTATGGACAGAATTTCTAGGCGCAGCCAGGGAGTTGAGAGTGTCCGGTTTGGTGACCTCAGGATTAGGTCTCTGCTTTTTGCAGATGATGTGGTTCTGTTGTGACCTTCGGCTCTCACTTGGACAGTTCGCAGCAGAGTGTGAAGCGGCTGGGATGAGAATCAGCACCTCCAAATCTGAGACCATGGTCCTCAGCCGGAAAAGGGTAGAATGCTCTCTCCGGGTTGGGGATGGGGTCCTCTCCCAAGTGGAGGAGTTTAAGTATCTCGGGGTCTTGTTCACGAGTGAGGGAACGATGGAACGGGAGATCGATAGGCGGATCAGTACGGCATCAGCAGTGATGCGGGCACTGCATCGGTCTGTCATGGTGAAGAAAGAGCTGAGCCAAAAGGCAAAGCTCTCGATTTACCAGTCGATCTACGTTCCTACCCTCACCTATGGTCACGAGCTATGGGTAGTGACCAAAGAACAAGATCGCGAGTGCAAGCGGCCGAAATGGGTTTCCTCCGCAGGGTGGTTGGGCTCTCCCTTAGAGATAGGGTGAGAAGCTCAGTCATTCAGGAGGGACTAGTCGAGCTGCTGCTCCTCCGCTTTGAGAGGAGCCAGATAAGGCGGCTCGGGCATCTAATTAGGATGCCCCCTGGACGCCTCCCTGGTGAGGTGTTCCGGGCATGTCCCACTGGGGGGAGGCCCCGGAGAAGACCCAGGACACTCTGGAGGGACTATGTCTCTCGGCTGGCCTGGGAATGCCTCGGGATCCCCCCAGAGGAGGGGGGATGAAGTTGCCAGGGAGAGGGAAGTCTGGGTCTCCCTGCTGAGACTGCTGCCTCCGCGACCCGACCTCGGATTAAGTAGGAGATGATGGAGGGATGGATGGATGGATGATGAATGAGAACCCTCAGTACAAGGATGCGGTCGATAGTACACATTTTAGGCATAAAATCAGACTACCGCTGATAGGTAGACAAGTGATCATGGATCCTGTTAAGGATGACTCTAGCAAGGACCTGACCCAGTACTGAGAGCAGTGCTATCCCCCTGTAGTTTCCACAATCTAGGTGATCACCCTTAACTTTTCAGATTCGGACTACAAGTCCCAGTTTCCAGTCAGTTGATAATGCCTAACTCCCAAACGGAAGCAAAGATTGCCTACAATGCCAAGAGGATAGCCTTACCATCAGCCTGGAGTAGTTCACCCCAGATACCATAGATCCCATGGGCCTTCCCTACCCTCAGCTGATTCACCACCCATGCAATCTGAGTGAGAACCATGGACCCAGAGATGTCCAACATCCTTGTCAGGGAGTCAGCTTTAAACAACTGCTCAAAGTAGTCGGCTCAGCGAGTCATAACTGCAGTGTCATCTGTAAGGACTGTTTCATCATCTGCCCTGATTGTAAGTCTCCAAAGAACAGATTCAGATGTACGTAATGCAAAGCATTACGTAATATTAGTAGGAGGACATAAAATCACTCTCAATTATGCGCATGAAAAGTAAATATAAAACAGTCAGATCGCCCACCCCTAGAAATACATACCTAATATTTAGAAGTTTACACAATTACAGGGCCAATTTAGACTTGCCAATCAACCTGCCCTGCACGCTTTTGGACTGTGGGAGAAAACCAGAGCACCGTGGGAGGAACTGAACGTGGGGAGAGTGTGCAAACTCCACACAAAAGGACCTACACCCAACCCTGGGATCAAACCCAGTACCTTCTTGCTGTGAGGCAGAAGCGCTAACCACTGCACCACCATGCTGCCCTAGATTTGTAACAACTGAAGCCAAATAAATAACAAAACCAATGAACTGAATGGAATTTAATCTATGAAAATTTCACTGATGATGTTAAAACTATGTCATAGGCTATTGCTGTTGGTTTAATTCATAAATAGGCTTATTTCAAAGTAATATAATATTTAACTGGGAATGTTTTACGGTATTGATACTGAGGTACCAAAGCTGGTATCAGAATCAAACTTAATATTTCGATTTTGAACGAACTCCAGTACACTGGTATGGCCAAGGTAATCTAACTAAAATACTTTACCAAATGCTAAATGCTAGGAGAAACCAACTTAAAAATTATTTACAAAACTCAATTTCAACCTTGACTGCACCCATTTATTTTAGTTAAAAGGTACAGTGCATTCAGAAAGTATTCAGACCCCTTGACATATTTTAATTTGATGTTTCAGCATTATCCTAAAATCTACCAGATTAATTTATATTGTGATGCCCAGAGTTAGTTACCTATATAAATTCTGCATATCCCTATGTTTATCAAATTCAGTTAGTGGAGTATGCTACATGCCACTTTTTTGGTATATCGTGGAAGCGGTGATCACTGATGATGTGCAGAAAGATACAGCCCAGTCACCACATCTTTTAGAAGAGGAGAGGTTGTGGATAAACAAGGTACAAAAAAAAAACAATGGGGGTGTGGCAGTACTTTACAGTTTAAAGTTTGAAACATTTATTAAAGAGTTAAGTATACACCAGGGGGCGGCATGGTGGTGCAGTGGTTAGCACTGTTGCCTCACACCTCTGGGACCCGGGTTCGAGTCTCCGCCTGGGTCACATGTGTGTGGAGTTTGCATGTTCTCCCCATGTCGTCGTGGGGTTTCCTCCGGGTACTCCGGTTTCCCCCCACAGTCCAAAAACATGCTGAGGCTAATTGGAGTCGCTAAATTGCCCATAGGTGTGCATGTGTGAGTGAATGGTGTGTGAGTGTGCCCTGCGATGGGCTGGCCCCCCATCCAGGGTTGTTCCCTGCCTCGTGCCCATTGCTTCCGGGATAGGCTCTGGACCTCCCGCGGCCCAGTAGGATAAGCGGTTTGGAAAATGGATGGATGGATGGATGGATGGATGGAAGTATACACCAAGTGATAACATGATAACCCCTAGTCTTCGTTGTTCTAAACTGCGTCAATTTAAGAATTATGGTGGACATGGTGCTTTTGGGAACCTTCAATGCTGCAAAAATATTCTATAGCCTTCCCCAGATCTGTGCCTCTACACAACCTTCTCTCTGAGCTCTCCAGGCAATTACTTTGACTTCATGGCTTGTATTTTGCGCTGATATACATTATCAATAATGAGACTATTATATAGACAGGGGTGAAAGAAAAAAAAATTGCCAATAGCAATTTCCAATAGTGCAGAAAAGTTGTTACTGGACCTCGTTATTAAACGTGCAAAATATTTTTGAAATAGGTTAATATTTTCAGGTTCCGCAACGAGATCGAAATTTCGTAATTTCCCAAAAAAAAGTTGCTTTTCCCCGTATGACTCCCATGTTCGAAAGAATTTTTTTTGGCAGTTAATTATTCCAATAGGGCGGAAAGGTTACTACTTAAGCAGTATAGTAAGCCAAACAAAATTTTATTCATATTGGGTAATATTTAAAGGTTCCGCATCGCGGCTAAAGTTGGCATATTTCTAATAAAATTCTCTGTACGCTGCAACCTGTATGCTCTTTGTGTACAATTCAACTTTGTCTCAAACTTGTATTAACACATGAACAACGAACATGATGATCAGTGAACAACAGTAACAACAACATGAATACAATTTAGTAGCCTTACTGTACTGCTTAAGTAGTAACCTTTCCGCCCTACTGGAATAATTCATTCCCGAAAAAAAAAAATAATAATAAATCTTTCAAACAGGGGAGTCATGTGGAAAAAAACAACTTTCCACGTTACGGAACCTGAAAATATTAACCCATTTCAAAGATATTTTGCATGTTTCATAACGAATTCCAGTGACAACTTTTCCGCACTATTGGAAATTTAGATTTTTTCACCCTACCCTAATAGACAGTTATGTGCCTTTCCAAATCATGTCTAATCAATTAAATTACCTGCAGGTGCCAAAAAAGGCATAGAAATATCTAAACAAATTGGATGACTTAAGCTAAATTACAAGTGTCAAAAAGTGTCAAAAGGCGGGAATGCTTATGTCAATGTGATGTTTCAACGTTTTAATAAATTTGTACAAATATCTAAAATTCTGTTTTCACTTCGTCATTTTGTGGTACTGAGTCAAGTCTGATAAGGAAAAAAAAAAAAAAATATATATATATATATATATATATATATATATATATTATAGCATAGTGATTGGTCTCAATATTCTTTAGACACCACTTCACCTAGTTTCTATAGAAAGGTAGGAAACCGCACTCTTTCGGGTAAAACATTTGCAGAACACGCGAACTCCGCCTACACAACCGTGACACCCTCAGAGTCGTTATCGTGAAATAAGCAACAAGATATTATTATTATCCCTTTCTGTTAGTTTCCAAAAAATACAGATTGTTTTATTAACGCAAGGCAAGCCTTGAAAACATGATATGAACACTTGCGAGGTACTGTACGATGAAACCATATCAAGAAGCTACCATCCAAAGCTATATCTATGATCTAGAGAGTAACTGGTTATGTCTGATAATGAAAACCACCCAAACGAACGAAATTAAATGCACACGCTTACATAAGGAGGCTTATTGCACCTAAAGTTTTAAGTGTCAAGTTGGCAATACAAATAGGCGCTGGAAGGGGGCGCGAAAGGATGCTTTTTGGGGTTGTTGTCAAGGAAACAGAAATAACCTACTGGAACAAGACCATTTCCAAAATTATGTTATATTTTGTCTAGCAACTGTCCATGTTCCCATTACTTTCCTGCTACGTCCTATTAATACATTTCCATTCGCATTTTAAATTAAATTCCTGCGTAAAAGACAGGGGACTTAACAACTAGGCCTCAATCCTCTAAGACGCATGGGAGCCTTTTTGTTCCAGTAAAAAACGAACATATTCAGATTAATAAGCAAACGTAAAATATGACAACTGACTTACCCGTTTCTTTTGAAACTACAAAACCTGTTGTTACTTGACTCCAATATTAATGTTACCTATAGCAGCAAGTACAACGCTAAAGGACACTTTCTAGCTTGCACTCCGGAAAGGAAGTGAGTACAGAAAGAGAGCCCGCCTCCCGATGCATACTATTGGGTACTTCTCTTAACAGTTCCGTTTACCGCTTGAGTTTAAACTACAAGAGTTTGGGAAATTAGGCAATAAATTACCTCGATGCGATAAACCTGGACAGGCTTTAAACTGAACTGGAAGTAAAGGACATGCTGGAAAATCCTTAATAGATAAGCAAAATTGAGAAAAAAAAACTCTTACAACGATTAAGTTAATGTGCTTATTCACTTTGACACTATATATAGCTACTCCACTTCTATTTCCTCGAAAACACATAATTGCTACTAAATTTAACTCGAACTACATTTCCCATAATCCCATTGAGCGGCACATATTGATTCCTGAGACTCCCGGAACTTCCGGGAGAGGTGAGATGACTATGGGGAGTGCAGCCGGCATGCTTCGGGCATCTACAGTGACATTACGTGAGGGCTGAGAGCGGTACCGTGCCGCTAGCAAGAAAGAACCGTTAGTACTTCCGTTGTCATGGTTATAATTTTTGTCCCATTGCACATTATACGGATACCCTCGAACATTCCAAAATTAATTAGAAATCGTAGGTAAAGCAATCTGGGAAACAAATGGGTATGCAACAGGTGCCATGAGCCCAAAATGCTAAACCACCATATCATTACAGCTGACAGGACCTATTATATTATCTATCAACACGATTTTGCACAAATCACGAAATGGTTTGAAGCGCAAAAATAATCGGTGTGCATCGTTGTCTGTGTACTGGGCATCACAATTATGTCATTAAAAACGCACCACCTTCCGTTAAATGTTATTAAAGCCAGAAAACTGAATACCGAATATGAGCCTAAATTAACCGCGGTGCCCCAGGTAAACTTGGCTTAGCCCCTCACCTTTTCAATAGCTTCCCCGGTCAGCGCGTTGGTGGAATAGCGAAAGTTACTAAACTGGATGGGTTGGTGACATTTTGTGAACGCGAAATATGTGTTGCATACACCGATTCCTAATAAAAGTACACTATTACGTATAGTAACATCCTTCTCAGCCTCTTATTTGAATTTATAAAATTGTTTTAAATCATTGTGGGAGTAGCCTAATCTTAAGAGCCAATAAAGCACCGTTCATTTGTATCCATTTCCCTAGGGACAAAAAGTAGACTAGACCAATGGGTAAACAAAACAAACACAAATATAAACCTGATGTCAGTGTATTGTGATTGAGGTTTTGTAAGCTTAGGCTAAATTAAATTCAGGATTTGTGTTAGAATAATCTATGCATATCTCTCATGTTTAATGTATTATATGCTATTGCTACTTATTTGATTGATAAATCAACCTGATTATTTCAAGGCAACATAACTTTTAAATGGGAATGTTGTACATTATTGGTTTAGCTTTAATAGCAAGATCCCAAAGCTGGTATCAGTATCAAAGTCAAAATTTTGGTATCAGTCCATCTCTAATGTGATATATTCAGGACATGCAAAGTCTATACAGACAGGCACAGAGGTGCACACACACAGAACATGGCTGGGGTGGCCTGTATACCCTGGAAATGGGAGGACACTATACCAACACTATATGGTACATGTTTCTTATTTTTAATTATTGAAAATGATTATATAATTATTTATATGGACTATAGTGTTAATACTTAATAGTGCATGTATGCAAAATTATACTCGCATGTGGCATTAATGGCTGATATAATAGGCATGGAATACGTAGAAGACTATTACAACAGGTTGTCAGGTGTATGGCAGATATCAAACCACTTGACCCAGCCTGTTCCCAAAGGCAAATCGAGAGATTATGAGCTTAAGGGCCAATAAGACACAGTTTACGTCTCTGCAGTGTAATTAAGGAGAAGCAACTCTCATCATTATTACATGCAATGTAATGATTGTAGGCAGCATGGTGGTTAGTTCTGCTGCCTCACAACAAGAAGGTTCTGCGTTTGGTCCTGGGTCCTCTCTGTGTGGAGTTTGCACTGTGAAAATTTTTAAATATAACACTTAGAATAAAAGTCGGACCTCTCAGTTTGATGAGGTAAAGGAAATCTCTTTTATTCTAGCAACTCGGCAAAGCGCTCCCGTCACACTCTGGTACTTGGTACCAAGTCACCCAGAGCACACAGAGCAACCAGTTGATAAACAATAACTCCCAATTCCCAATAAGGACGTCTAAATCCTGATTGGTCACGAAACACCAACAAACCGAGCTCAAACGTATACCAAACACAATTCTCCTGCTCTATTGGTTTACCTTGGTGGCAAGGTAAAATCCACCCATCTAGCTCAGTTTACCGGAATCTGTCTCGGCTTCTAGACTCTACTTGAGATATGCATATAGATATTGATAATATGACATTGAATCACTATTAATGTTTGGGTGTTCCATTGATTAATGATTAACATATTGACGTCCTTGTCATTAAATCACTGCAAATACATGGTTAACATATGATTAGTATGATTAACATAATTACTTATACATTTGCACTACCGCATAGCTTGCTGTATATTGTCTGCCACAACTATTTTATAAAGCTATAACTCACTGTGCACCAGTTGGGGCAGCTTTGAATCTCCTCCTGCAGGTGGTTTCTGCCCCCCCTTTTGTTCCGCTGTCTGCCTCTCCAAGGTCCAAGCTTTCCTCTGGGTCTGCCAGTCTAACTTACTGCAGGCAGCTATCGCGAAGCAAGGTCACGCAGTATTCAAAACAATCTCTTCTTGCCTAAGGCCTAAGACATAACAGACCCAATATGCCAACCTCCCGTGCCTGCCAATGTCCAATTTTACTTCCACATTCCCCCCTTTTGAACATGCGAGATCCGCACAGTTCACAAACAATCAGAGTCCACAGCGTAGTAAAATTCCGGACAAATGCGTGGTGGGTCGAAGCGGGCTGGTGGGGGCTGGATGGAACAGGAGTCACCAGCGGTGTTGGCATTGCTGGTCACATTGATGACGTCCTGGGGCTGAGGTTCGTAGAGCCAGGCGGGAACAAGAGGATCATCCGCGTAGGGAAGAGGGGGAGCCCGTAGGAACATAACAGAATTTGCCTGGAAAGACAGAATACTAGAACAACACATAAACAGCAAGAAGATTAGTAGCAACACTACAAGCAAGATCAAAACATGAAAAACTAAGGTCTGAACACCCCAGATAAACTCGGAATCAGTGAGGAGAACCAATAGTCCCAGCTGTACTCAAACAGGCCATGCTCCTCATGTATAGCAGACATCTGCTTGTGCACCACGTCCTCTAGATCCTGCACAGCCTGAGTGGAATCAGGGATGTACGTGCAACATTCTCTCCCCACAATAGCACAAACTCCACCTTTTTCAGCCAACAGGAGATCCAATGCCATACAGTTTTGCAGAGCTACCTGCCTAACCGCTGACAATTCACCCAAGACGGCCTTCACGGTGTCAAGTGTTTGATTGGCCACCTTTTCAACTGCAGTCTGCAGGGCAGCCCCCTCTGTCTGAAGGTCTGCCACCCCAAGGGATGGAATAAACCCCAAACCATTGCTCAGCAGTCACTGCTCGGGCCAAAAGCTTCACAGCATTAGCATCAGCATTAGCATCCATCACCTCCCTTTTTCCTCGGTCCAAAACCTGTCGTGGGCTTGGCTCTGTTGGAGTACAGTGGGTGACACAACTGGAATAAGCAGTTCTCCACCACAAATAGCATCGATCCCACATACAACTGTCACAAGAAGGGCCAATCTCGAAATAACCACCAGGGTTGGACACGCGTCTGCAGTGGACTTGATGGACCCAGGTGTTGATTCCCTCCATTTTCACTGTGTGAGGGGTCACCATCAAAACCTTGTGTGGTCCCCTTCATCTCGGCGTGTTCCATCTCTTCTTCCTCAGGTCGTGAACTAACACCCAGCTCCCTGGTTTGAGCAGTGTCACAGCTCTTAGCGGCTCTCCTTCTGGATTTCTACAATTCGCACGAACCTGGTCACAGGCTGCACCTATCGCTTGCCGCAAACCTGTAAGATAAGTCAGCAAATCCCCATCCACAGTCTCCAGTGTGACATATCGTGAGGGAGAAAAAACACGCATCAGCCTTCCTGTCAACCCTGTCTGGCGGTGTGTCCTGGCTCGCATGAATAAGAAAGCCAGGGGCAGGGCATCCACCCAGGGCAGGCCCATCGTCTCTGAAATTTTCACCAGTTTCAGTTTTGGTGTCTGATTTGCTCTCTCCACAATCCCCCCACTCGAGGGGTGATAGGCACAATAATGCTTTAAATCAATTTGCATCCAATGGGACAATTTAGCCAGGGTCTCTGTGATGAACGCCGGACCGTTCTCTGTGGTGATTTTAGATGGAATGCCCCATCGTGGAATCACCTCCTTTAACAGACATTTAGCCATACTCGGAGCATCAGGGCGACGGCAAGGGAATGCCTCCACCCATCTGGAAAACAGATCTACAATCACCAAGCAATACTTATATCCCCTGCACGGTGTTAGCTCAATGAAATCTATCTGCAGGTGATCGAATGGGCTTTGGGGACTCAGGGTCACTGCAGGGACAGTTGGAATGCCCTTTCCCACATTGAATTTCATGCACACCATACACTTCCCGCAGAATAGGGCAGCAGCTGTGGCAAACCCAGGGGCATGCCACACCTGAGTCACAGCTGCCACCATCCCCTCACGAGACACATGATCCAGGCCATGAACGGCTTTGGCCATCCCTGGATATGCAGATCTAGGAAGATAAGGTTGGTTAGTCCCAGAATGTCGCCACACGCCTTCTTTATCACTCCATGCTCTGCTCCGTTTCCATCCGCGGAGCTCACCCTCCGTTGCACCTGTTTGAATCAAAACAAGGTCATTTTCAGAGCATGGTTTATCAACATTCTTTGCCAGCAAAACCTTATCCCCAAACCCAGTGGAGTCCTTGGCTAAACTTTTAGCCCACTGGTCTGCGAGGTCATTTCCCTGACTGATTTCATCAGTCTGCTCTCTGTGGGCCTGGCACTTCACTATTGCCACCCGTTCAGGTAGCATGAGAGCGTCCAGTAATTGGTACACTAACTGATGAGACTTAATGGGTTTTAAGAACATAAGAACTACACAAACGAGAGGAGGCCATTCGGCCCATCAAGCTCGCTTGGGGAGAACTAAACTAATAGCTCAGAGTCGTTAAAATCTTATCTAGCTCTGATTTAAAGGAACCCAAGGATTCAGCTTGCACTACATTATCAGGAAGGCTATTCCATACTCTGACTACACGCTGCGTAAAGAAGTGCTTCCTTAAATCCAGCTTGAAATGTTCTCCCGCTAATTTCCACCTATGGCCACGAGTTCGTGTATTTAAACTAATGCTGAAGTAACTATTTGGTTGAACAGCATCCAAACCTGTTAGAATCTTATATACCTGGATCATGTCCCCCCTCAATCTCCTTTGCTTGAGACTGAACAGATTTAGCTCAAGTAACCGTTCCTCGTATGACATTCCTCTAAGACCAGGAATCATTTTTGTGGCCCTACGCTGCACTTTTTCTAAGGCCACAATGTCCTTTTTAAGATATGGTGACTAAACCTGCACACAATATTCTAGGTGAGGTCTCACCAAGGAATTTTATAATCTTAGCATTACCTCCCTGGACTTAAACTCCACACACCTGGAGATATACCCCAACATCCTATTGGCCTTTTTTATTGCTTCCCCACACTGGCGAGAATGGGACATGGAAGCATCAACATACACACCAAGGTCTTTCTCATGATCAGCTACCTTTATTTCAGTGACACCCATGAAATACCTGTACTTTATATTTCTGCTCCCTAGATGGAGTACCTTACATTTATCGACGTTAAATTTCATCTGCCAGGTATCGGCCCAGTCACTAATTAAATCAAGATCCCGCTGCAGCTGCTGAGCCGCTAATTCAGTATCTGCTACACCACCCACCTTGGTGTCATCTGCAAATTTCACCAGTTTACTGTATATATTGGTATCCATATCATTTATGTAAATTAGGAACAATAGTGGTCCTAAAATCGAACCCTGCGGTACCCCACTATGAACGCAAGCCCACTGTGACATTGTGCCTCTTATAACTACTCGCTGTTTCCTATCTGTTAACCAGTTATCAATCCAGGTCGCTACGGTACCTAAAATACCTGTCGCTTTGAGTTTAAGTAGGAGCCTCTTGTGGGGGACAACATCAAAAGCCTTTTGGAAATCTAAGTAGATGACATCATAGGCCTTCTTATCATAAACTTCCTGAGCAGCTTCCTCAAAAAACTCCAACAGATTTGTTAAACAGGATCTACCTCTCCTAAATCCATGCTGGCTATCCCGCAAAATGTTATTGGAGTCCAGGTAATCTACCATTTTCTCTTTGATTATAGCCTCCATAACTTTACCAGTTATACAAGTTAGACTGATTGGCCTGTAGTTAGACAAATTACTTCTATCCCCTTTTTTGAAAATGGGCGTTATGAAGGCGTGCTTCCAATCATAAGGTACCACACCTTCAGATAACTTTTTTTAACACTATAGGTAAGATGCTATCAGGGCCCTGTGATTTATTTATTTTGAGCTTAGCTAGGCTTTGCAAAACATCTGCTTCAGTTATATATATTTTAGCTATAGACGATGCTGGATAGGTAATAACTGGTAAATTACTAAGGTCCTCAACAGTGAATACCCGTGCAAAACTATCATTGAACTCATTTACTATATCAATGTCGTTTACTATTATAAGACCCTTACTATCCTGCAGATTAGTAATTTCAGGTTTTAGAGCTCTTTTAGAGTTAAAATACTGGAAGAAACTTTTAACGTTATCCTTAGCTTCCAATGCAACCATCCTTTCGACATTTCTTTTAGCTCGTCTAATATCATTTTTTAACTCAGCCTGTAGACTTAGATATTCCTGCTTAATTCTGTCATTATCAGTTATTTTCCATTGCTGGAACAAAGCCCTTTTCCTCCTTACTTTATACTTTATTTCCCTAGTAAGCCACCTAGGTTGCAGTTTCCTAGATTTATTCTTGCTGGAAACAGGTATGAAGTTCTCTTGCACTTGCAATAATGTGCTTTTAAAAAATTCCCAGGCCTCTTCAACAGTTTTGTTATTTAACTCCATCCAGTTCACAGTTTCTAGTTTTAGTCTCATACACTTAAAGTCAGCCTTCCTAACATTATATATTTTTGATTTGGACTTAGCTCTTCGAACACTAAACTTAACCTCAAATTTGACCATGTTATGATCGCTACTGTCAAGTGATTCTAAAACGTCTAATTTACCAGTCCTGCCCTGGTTATTAGAGAGAACAAGATCAAGAATGGCATCTCCCCTGGTAGGGGTGTTAACAAACTGAGTAAAAAAACAATCCTGTACTAATTCCACCATCTCCAGTTCATTTTCTGAAGAGCCAGTGACAATGTCCCACTGCATTCCTGGTAGATTAAAATCACCCATAACTACCACATCATTTTTATTGCTCATAGTCCTAATATCACTGTATAACAATCTGCTTTCCTCAGCAGCTATATTAGGTGTTCTGTAACAAACACCGACAATTAGGCTATTTGAGTGTTTAGCATCTAATTTTACCCATTTTGCTTCCGTAGTTTTATTTATATCAGTAAGTTCCCTTGCCTGCAAGTTTTCCTTTACATATACTGCAACACCACCTCCCTTTTTTCCTATACGATCCTTACGGAACAACGTGTAACCATCCATATTATATTCTTGTCCATCCTTTTCACTCAACCACGTTTCAGTTATTCCTATAATATCATAAGAGTCCGATGAGATAAAAGCCTCTGAATCATGAATTTTATTCCTAATACTCCTGGCGTTTAAATACAGATAACAAAGGGTAGCCCTATTACGGTGCCCACTTACAATATGATTATTTGGGGCTTTCCGTTTCCCCCCACTGACATAGTTAACTAACCTCCCTGCCCCCCCAGTCCCTAGTTTAAACATTCCTCAACTACTCTACACATATGCCTCCCCAATACACTGGTTCCCCTCTGGTTCAGGTGCAACCCATCCGGCTTGAACAGGTCCCACCTGTTCCAGAAGGTCCTCCAATGCCCCATAAACCGAAACCCCTCTTTCCTACACCATCCTTTTAGCCACGCATTTAATTTCCTTATCTCAGCTAACTTAGCCTGACTTGCACGTGGCACGGGGAGTATTTCGGAGAATACCACCGTGGATGTTCTGCTTCTAAGCTTATTGGCGACTTCTATAAATGTATCCTGCAGAACAGCCCTTCTACCCTTGCCTATGTCGTTGGTGCCAACATGCACCATGACAACTGGATCCACCCCAGCTGGGGCCAAAAGCTTATCCACACGATCTGGAAGGTCTCCTACCTGGGCACCAGGCAGGCAAGACACCGTACAGGACCCTCTATCACGCGTGCACACATAACTGTCTACTCCCCTAATAATGGAATCCCCCATTACCACAACCTCCCTCTTCCTGGGGGGAGGGGGCTCCTCAGTGCCCAAGGGCCCACCTGCCTCCCCAGTCCCAGCCTTCCGGCTCTAAAGCTGGAAGAACCTGAAACCTGTTCGACACAGTCACCTCAGGTGATGCCGCCTCTGCAACGTGTGTACGCCCTTTCCTGCGTCTATGACCTACGGTCACCCAGCTCTCTCGACCTCTCTGCTCTTCATTCTCCTCCCTCCCCGCTAGTGGCATACACACCTTCTCCCTAAAAGGCGTATTAACTTGCTCCTCTAACTCACTGTTGCATTGGATGAGAGCCAGTTGCTCCTCAAGGCCGCGAACCTTGACCATGAGCGAGTCCACTAGCTTACATCGCTTGCAGATGAAGTCCGACTGGACACTAACGTCCAGAAGGGCAAACATGTTGCAAACGCAACACTGAGCCGGCCCCATAATTAACTAACTCACTATGACCCCGTACTCCCAGCCCAGTAAATTTATATAGCGTATTTAACTTTAAAGATTAATTAGCGTAACGTTAAATGCAATAAAGTGCCGAGTACACTAAAATAAGTTACTTGGGTTGAACGGAACTTAATTATTATTTTTATTTAAAATTTTAAATCCGATAAATTTACTACTACTTACCAAAAGAACTTCTGCCTGAACCAAGTATGAACTAAAAACAAAACGAAATCGAAGTCGAAGTTGCTCTTGGGAGGTCGAAAAACCACAAAAACCCCCTCACAGCAGGCTACTGCCGGAGCGGGGAAAAAAGTGGAAAATGTCCTCCCGGCCCCGACTGGCGACCGAGCAAAGCTCAGGAGCAACTGTCCTTTTCTGGCGCTGAGTAACGTTACCGACCTTAGATATTATTAGCTATTTCGCCCCGCCGGTGTTTGTTACGGAGTTAAACGCGAACAGAAAACACAGCTCACTTCCCGTAACAATCGCGCTGTTAATAAACAGACAGGACAGACAAGCACTCACGCCGACCAAAATAAGAACAATAAATAGAAATAACACAGCCACCCACTTAACAATTAAAGCACACAAATATTCAGAATATACGTTCCAAACACCCCAAAAACAATCACAAACAATCCCAAAACAATCGCTGCAGCTCAACACCACTCTCTCGCAGTAATCCCAGGATGCACCACTCAGAAACGAGTCAAAGCCGGGGCCGGCTTTCCAGTGCTGGTGCGAAAACCTCTCTGCTTCCACAATGCACCATAATCATGACACACCCCGAAGGCGTATCTTGAGTCTGTGTAGATAGTGAGTTTTTGTCCCTCAGCCAATTTGCAGGCCTGTTGCAGTACAAACAGCTCAGCCGCTTGTGCGGACCAATGTCTGGGCAGATGCCCTCCATCCACAAGTGATCTGTCTTGCATCACCACGGCATAGGAGGTCGCTGGGGATCCGTCCTCCAGCCTCAAATAACTCCCATCGACAAACAGGATTTCAGTCAGATCCGGCCTAGGTCTGCACACACAGTCAATGACCTGCAAACAATCATGCGGTTCCCCGTCCGCCTCCGTGGGAAGGAGGGTCACCGGATTCAAAGCAGAGCATCTTTCCACAGTCACATTTGCGAGTGTTAACAAAACATTCTGATAATGCACCGATCGCGCAGGCGTCAAATGAGATGTCCTGGCTTATGTCAGGATTGCGTGCACTGCATGGGGAACTCAAAGTTTCAGTGGATGTAACTGGACTAGATCTGCACTCGCCATCACCGCCTCTGCTGCTGCAGCTACCGCTCGAAGACAAAGGGGTAATGCTCGAGCCACCGAGTCCAAACGCCTTGAGTAGTATGCAACCGGTTTGCCCCTTTCCCCGTGATACTGAGTCAGAACTGAAGTCATGAACCCTTTTTTCTCGTCCACATACTGCACAAATGGCTTTCTATAGTCAGGCACCCCCAAAGGTGGGGCTGACATTAACGCTTGTTTTAAATCAATCAGGGCAACTTCAGCTTCGGATGTCCACGTCAGTCTGTCTGCCCAATTGTCAAATCAACCAAGGGCTGTGACCTCTGTGCATAGTCCTGAATCCAAGGCCTGTAATAGCCAATCATGCCTAGGACTGAAAGCAATTGCTGTTTAGTCTCTGGTTTGGGCATCTCCTGTATGGAGGCCACTTGGTCTGGTCCTAATGACCTTCCCTCACTTGTCAACACATGTCCAAGATATTTAACCCTTTGTGACACTAGCTGTAGCTTTTCTTTGGAGGCTTTGTGCCAATTTTCAGCCAGGAAGTCTAACAGAGCTCTGGTGTCCTGTTTACAGGACTTGCGAGTGTGAGAGCAAAGCAACAAATCATCCACATACTGTACCAGTGTGCTACCCCCAGGCGCAGTAAACCCCTCCAAATTTTTTGCCAGCTCCTGCCCATACACGCTAGGTGACTCTGTGTAGCCCTGGGGCATCACTGTCCAGGTCCACCTCCACCCCAGAAAGGTGAAGGTGAACCAATACTGGGAATCTGGATCTACTGGGATAGAAAAGAAAGCATTAGCCAAATCAATGACAGAGAACCATTTAGCCTCCGCTGGTATGGAAGCCAGAATCGTAAGCCAGAATTAACTGGAGAATAGGCTATTTCCTTAATAGCCCCCCCCTTTCACCAGATCTGCATGTACTTCTCTCACTCCCTCCTCTGCATCTCTAGATAAGGGATACTGGGCCTTGTGAAGCCGAAAGTCAGACTTGGGGTGGACCACCAAAGGCTCAGCCGACACCACTCTGCCAAAATAATTTTTTCCCTTTTGCCCATAAGCAATCAGGTACTTCCCCTAACCAATCTGGCAGTGGATCAACACTTTTCTCTTTACTTTCTTCTGCATCCCCCTTTCTCTGTACCTCTACACACTGATCCATTTTGTACCTTTGCACCTGTCCATCTCCACCCATCCACCTTCCATCCTCTACACACAGTTACTCAGTCCTTCTCTCACATTCTGCGTCCCAGGGTCCTAAGTCCTTCCATTGTAATGACCCCTTTTCCCCATATAATACATGGGGGACTGAACCTCCAACATAACACTGCTCCTGGCCGGGCTGATACACGGCATGCATGTCTTCTGCCACATAGAGGTAATCAAGCACAACAGTCTCTCCCAGTTTTCCTGCAGCCTCAAATTCCTTTATCCACTCAGCCCCTCCTTTTCCAGAAAACTGAGCAGTGCAAAACAGTCCCAAAGTCTCTGTCCCGGCCTTTGGGTACGGGTTCTTCTTCCTCATCATCATCCCCTTGGTCATTGCCCTCATCCTCCTCATCGTGGGAAGACTCTTCCTGCTTTACAGAAGGATGCGGCATCGGACCCACTGCCCCCCTTCTGCAGCAGGGCTCACCTCTTCCTGGAGGAGGAGGGACCTGGGCAGGAGGGCGAGGTGCAGGTGGCAGCGGTGGAAGAGGGGACACTTCAGGCAGGACCGGATACAGGAGATCTGCATCAGGCTTTTTCCTCTTCTCAGCATCAGCCAAAGGTGGAGAAACAGCAGCAGTCGGATCGGCCCCCCTTTCCTCTCTGCTAACCATTACACGACACTCCTTATCAGTCAGCTGCTCTCTAGGTTTCCTGGCCCTCATCAAGGCCACAGACTTCCACCGAAAATAATATTCTGGCTTGTACATTCCCATACTACAACAAACATTCCCTCTCCTTTCCAATAACATTTCACAACATTCTATCTCCAATGTGTTTACAGTGCCCTCTTTTGGTCATCTACCCCCAGTCTGATGATACCAATTTTTACAACAACAACAACAAACAAATTTATTTTTGTATAGCGCATTATCACAACATTACATTGTCTCAAAGCGCTTTACAGCATCGGCACCCAAAGCTCCAAGTGAGCAACCCAAATGCGACAGTGGCTGGGAAAAACTCCCAAGAAGGAAGAAACCTTGGGAGGGACCAGATTCAAAGGGGGAGCCCATCCTCCAGGGGCCGGCAGGGATAGTCAAATAAGAGTCAAGTCACATTGTCCCAATCATAAGATTTGGAAATAACTGGAAAGCAGGGAAGATGACAAGCCAATGCCGAGTCTTCTTCCAATCGCCAGGCAACCAGAGGTAAGGCAGCGGGTCAGACATGGAAGATGATACAGGCAGAAGGGCGAGCTGGATGCAGGGACGTCACTGGTGGTGGCGACGTCACATGTAGTAGGGTATGCTGGACATCTTGATAGATTGAGGTCTCCAGGCATCACCCCCCAGGAGGAGTAGGGGAAATAAAATGTACAATTAGTCAAAGTAGAGGAGGCTATCAGCAGTGCTAAGAGCTAGATGAGTGCAATATGAAGTCCAATGTACAAGCTCCGGCAGATATGGCTATGGCAGCATCAGTAGGAGGGAGAGGGAAGTGGGAATGCAGGCATGGGGAGTCCCTGAAATGTCAGCACTCCAGTTCCACAAGGGATTGTGAAGCTAGAGTGACAGCACTGACAGTCCAGTTAATCCAAAGCCAATGGCACCGATCCCCACCCAGCTCTACACCTCACACTACAGGTCTGACTGGGAGTGAAGAGTTAGCTAGAGCTAGAACTAGTGTCCCTATACGCTAAACTAAACAGGTGTGTTTTTAGTCTAGACTTGAATATTGAGAGTGAGCCTGAAACCCACACATGCAATGGAAGAGCATTCCACAGCTGAGGAGCTCTGCAGCCTGCCGTAGCTTTTTCTACCTTAGGTACTAACAGGTATCCCATGGCTTGAGAGCGAAGCAAGCATGGAGGGTTGTATGTGGTCAGCAGATCACTAAGGTATTCTGGTGCAAGGCCATGGAGTGCTTTATAAGTTAATAGCAGTATTTTATAGTCAATTCGAGACTTAACTGGCAGCCAATGAAGAGAGGATAAGACCGGTGTAATATGATCAAATTTTTTTGTGTTTGAACTCTGGCTGCAGCATTCTGTACCATCTGCAGTTTATGCAAGGATCCAGACGGGCAACCTGATAAGAGGGCATTACAGTAATCCAGTCTGGAACTTACGAAGGCATGTATTAGTTTTTCTGCATCATTAAATGAGCATCTTACGAAGCTTGGCTATGTTCCGTAGATGATAAAACGCAGTTCTAGTAATACTTCTTATGTGAGCATCAAAGCATAGATCTGAATCAACAAGAATGCAGAGATTTCTAACCACCATGTTAGGTTGTGTAGGAAGGCTTTATCCATTGAAGTGGTGAAACTTATTTCTTGCAGCCTTGAGACCAATTACCAGAACTTCTGTTTTTTCTGTGTTTAACATAAGGAATTTTGTCTTCTAATTGAGATAGCAGTGATGTATCATCAGGGTTAACAGATATGTACAACTGTGTATCATCTGCATAACAATGAAACCCAATACCATGATTTCTAATAATGTTACCAAGAGGTAGCATGTATAGGGTAAACAGTAGCGGGCCCAGGACTGATCCCTGTGGGACACCATATTCAACTTTGGTGGCCTTGGATGATTCATTGTTCACATGAGCATACTGATAGCGATCAGTTAAATATGAGCGGAACCAAGAAAGTGCTGTCCCAGTAATGCCAACTACACCTTCTAACCGGTCCAAGAGGATATTATGGTCCAAGGTATCGAATGCTGCAGTTAAATCTAGCAATACCAACAGAGAAACACAGCCACGGTCAGAAGCCACAAGTAAATCATTCATTACCTTGACTAGAGCAGTTTCTGTGCTATGGTTTGGTCTAAAGCCAGACTGATATAATTCATTGTTATTATTATTTTTTTTATTATTATTTATTTATTTATTTTTATTATTTATTTACAAGCCTTCTTTAGTCTCAGGCCAGTCACCCGTTCCATTATTTGCCTTGGGGATGGTTTTCCCTTATCCCCTTTTTTTACATTTCCTCATTATCTCCCTCTCGATCTCTGAGTCCCTTTCAGGGGAGTGCGAATGTTTGCAAGGTATCTGCCGTCTGTACAAACCACGCAGTTACTGGGTGACCACTAAACTAAACAAGACAACTTGTTACTGGGTGACAAAACCCTAAAAGAACCAAGTGTAATTCAAAACATTAGATGTTCTAAAAACACAATTAACAAGCTTATCCCAGAATATCTCTGATCCAACACAACACTTTTGACACCTGCATGCGTCAGTGTGGAGCAAAATCAATTCCAATCAATTTTGAATACACAGTATTCAAAACAATCTCTTCTTGCCTAAGGTCTAAGACATAACAGACCCAATATGCCAACCTCCCGGGCCTGCCAATGTCCAATTTTACTTCCACAGCACACTCTCCACATGTCCGTGTGGGTTGTTCCAGGGGCTCCAGTTTCCTCCCATGATCCAAAAGTGTGCAGGATAGGTTGATTGGTGAGTCTAAATTGGCCCTGTGGTGTGTTGGCGACTGGCCAAGATTGGTTCCTGCCTGTACCCATTGTTCCTGGGATAGGCTCTGGTCATTGTTAGTAAGCTTAAAGTGCAAAAACAGCCTATTTTCCTACTACCTGCCTGATACATACACTGACCTCTAACTGACTATATTTGATTTGTGGGGAAAAAAAATCACAAATCATACTGGTCATTATGAGCTGAACCTGTTTATGTGATCATTTTTTTTGTTATTCACTCTTGAAAAAAGAGGCAAAGTATAATATCGGCAGATTTTGGGATGAGGGGCAGTATCTGAATACACAAATCATGAGTAACAAAATGCCACTGTTTACTAATGTAGACATTACTGCACTGTAGAAATGTTTGGTTGACATGCAATACAACAGTTAAACGACAGGGGGTGATAAGACGACAGAAGTTCAGTGTAAAGCTGAATTGACATAGAAAAATGTTTTTTCAGGTGAGAAATCAACATTATGGAGCCCCTGATGGAACCTGTGCAAAAACAAAATGCTCTTACTTTCGCACAGGTCCCTTCAGGGGCTCCACAGGCAAACTCATTGTCAAAATAGAGTTGTCACAGACAAATGCTTTGTCACATGCTCAGTCAACATGGACTGTGTGCTGTTTACATATTTTTGGCACAAGAAAGCTAGAATGTTTTTCCAGTGGTGCATTTACTTTATGTAGTAGCTCACCTTCAAGAGGATTAGGTGGACTAATTCATTTTAAGTCTCTTTAAGTCATTGTTTTATGTTATGCAGGATGAATGTGTGATTTTTAATTAATCAACCTTTCAGGGTTATATGCTTACGCTGTTGTATACTATTCTCGATGTACAAGTCTATTCCTCTAATTATAGAATAATATTGTAATGACCAGATTAAAGAAATAAGATCTCCGAGGATTGCCTCTCCCGCAACCCCGAACTCTAACTCCCTCGCGTCCCACATCACACGAAATTCCATAACCACACCCTCATAAGTACAGAACTTAACTGCGCTTTTGACGCATGCCTGCTCCATTCAGCTGGACCCTAACGAAGGTGTGGGCACTCTCCAGCTGGTCCTGCAACTTGTGAGCATACTCAGGGCCCGGGTGCTCTGCAGGAGAGTCAGGTGGTTTGCCAAACGCGAGTGCAGCAGGGGTCCTGACCTCCCTTGCCAGCATCAGCTATGTGGGGGTACAGTTTGTGGAGTTTTGAACGGCAGAGGCCATCAGAATGAGGGGAATATGCTAAGTCCAGTTTCGCTGGTGGTCAGCGGTTAGAATGGCAAGCTGCTGTTTCATGGTACGATTCTCTCTACCTCTCTCTACCTCTCTACGAGGCTGTCGCACATGGTGGCAAAGACTTGCGATTCAAAATTACTGCCCTGATCGCTGTGGATAATTTCAGGGGCCCCGAAATGGCTAAACATGCCCTCCAACAGCGCATCTACAACTGTCTCCGCCTCTTGGTCGGGCAAGGCATAAGCCTCAGGCCACTTTGTAAAATAGTCCATTGCATGAAGCACGTATCTGTTCTGCTTTTCAGTAAGGGGAAAGGGGCCCATAATGTCAACAGCCACCCTCTCCATAGGTGCTCCTGCTATCTGCTGCTGTAGTGGTGCGTGGGACTGTTCTGGTGGACCTTTGTAAGCTGTGCATACATCACACCTCCTGCAAAAGTTTGCCTGAACCTGCGAAGGGTTTTGGAAACCCCAAAGTGACCTGAGCCCATTCCTCCGTGGCAGGCCCCCATTACAGCATCTCTAAGCACCTTAGGCACCACAATCTGCCACCTCTCCTCCCCTGTGGCAGGCACCTTCCCAGCTCTTTGCAACACCCCTTCTTTCAGGCGCAGTACAGTAAACTTTCCCTACAGGCTTTTCGTAGCCACAGAATGCCCTGTCACCTGATCCCAGGGAGGCCTTTGCCCGGCCTCCACTCACTGTTGCACCGGTTGCAGGTCAACATCCTCCTCCCGCCTGGATTTCCATTCTGAGGCACCCACTGCCTGAAGCGTGTGACAGGTCGGTGTGCCCGGGTCCCACTCTCCCTGCAACTCTGTTTCTCAGGCATCCCTCCGGTCACAGTAGTTGCAACACGTTGCCGCACAAGGGTGCCGAGACAGGGCATCAGCATTAGCATGTTGCGGCTCACTCCTGTGCACCACCTTGAAATTGTAAGACTGCGTCTCCTCCAGCCAGCATGCCACCTGGCCTTCTGGCTCCCGGAAGGACATGAGCCACTGGAGTGCTGCATAATCAGTTCTGATGGTAAAAGCTGAGCCGCACAGGTAGTATTTAAAATGTCGGGTAGCTGCCATGACAGCTAGCAGCTTGCGTCTGGTCACGCAATACCGTCGCTTGCTCTTAATGAAAACTCGACTGAAGTAAGCCAAAACTCGGTCACCTTCTGGTGCTACCTGTGACAGCACTGCCCCCATGCCAACATCACTGGCGTCTGTGTCTATTACATAGGGCAAAGAGGGGTCAGGAGGAGAAAGGATCGGTGCAGTAGTGAGGGCTCGCTGTAGGCTGGTGAAAGCGAGCTGGCACTCATGAGTCTATGTAAAGGGACGGTCTTTCTGCAGAAGTTGGAAGAGGGGGGCACCAACACAGGAGAAGCCCTTTAGAAACCTACAATAATAAGATTCCATCACCTCAAAACTTTTCAACTGTCCCTAGCTGGTGGGCACTGGCCAATTCTATATGGCTCTTACGTTCTCCTCCAGGTTCCTGATGCCTTTGCCATCCACCTTGTGGCCCAGGAACTCCACCTCCTTCCTCATGAAGCACCACTTTTCCGGGTACAGTTTCAGCCCCGCTGCTGCTAAACTCCTCAGCACTAAACACAGAGAGTCCAGTGCCGCCTGGAATGGCTGTCCATGGACCAGGACATCATCCAAGTACACCAGGCATTCTCGCCGGGTAATACCAGACAGCACCCTATCCATAACCGTCTCGAAAGTCCCGGGGGCATTGCAGAGCCCAAAACTGAGAACCTTAAAATGCCAGTGACCCCTGGTGGTGCTAAAGGCAGTCTTTGCCCTGGATTCAGGTGAGAGGGGCACCTGCCAATATCCACTACGCAGGTCCAGGGAGGAAAACCAGGAGGACCCATCAACAAGGTTCAAGGTGTCATCCACCCTTGGTAACGGGTAGCAGTCCTTCCTGATGACCTTATTCAGGGCCCTGTAATCGACACAGAACCTCTACCTTGAACTCTTTCTTAGGCACCATGACCACCCCCGAAGGTCAGGGGCTGTCCGATGGCTGTATAATACCTGCCCGCAACATTGCATCAACTTCTCGGTCAGCAGCCTCCTGCTATGCGATTGGGAGAAGTCTGGGTCGTGCTCTAATGGGCCGGGCATCCCCCGTGTCTATGTGGTGCTGGACAAGGTGTGTGAGCCCTACGTCATCGTCACAGTGGGCAAAAATGTCCTTAAACTCCTCCAGGACCTGCCACAGGCTCGCCTGTTGCCTGGCATCTAGACCGTTGCCGTTATTCCTCCAGATGCTCCTCACTGCTGCAAGGTGGTCTGTCTGTCTGAGTGGTACCCACTGGCCTATGTGCTGAGATTCACAGGCATGAGAGATCGTGGGGGCAAACACTGGGGTAGCCTGGCAAGAGGGGGAGTTAACCGCACACACTGTCCCCCAAGGAGAACTAGGTTTCCACACCTTAAGTCCAGAACACAGCCTGTAGATATAAAAAAATCTAACCCCAAGATGCACGGGTCTCGTACATCAGCAATCCAGGAGGAAAAAGGCACTAACAATTCCCCCACTTTGAATACAAACGTCTCCCTGCCTTTCATGGGTGCCATGCCACCAGTCACAGTCCGTAACTGAATAGCAGTCTGTTCTAAAACAGTCCCCCGTGGAACAACATCCGGCCGCACCAGCATGGCTTTGGCCCATCTGACAGCCACTAGCGGGTTCTCTGACAACAGTGTAGAGCAGCCCTCCCCACCTGAGGCAGTGACTGGGCTGCCCGGACCCCTGCCGTTTCCTGGCTGACCATTTGCCCTGGGGCAGCACCTAATCATGTGACCTGGCTGGCCACACCCCCAACAGACACCCAATCTAGAGTGGAGTTGGAGTGGCTGAGACATCACTGCACTCCTGACATCCCTCACCCCCACAGGCCCGTGATCCCCCACAACCGGTTCAGCTGCAGCTGACGCAGGAGGCGATGCAGCCCACATTCTAGCGCAAACCACAGTCTCCCTTTCCATGGCCAACTCCAGAGCCTCCCCCAGAGACATTGGGTGGGCCAGCTGTACGTATATACGGAGCTTGTCAGGAGCAAGAGCTTGGACAAACTGGTCCCTGGCCAGCTCATTTTGAATTTCAGGCGGCATGGACACATAAGCCCGTCTGCACAGTCTCTCTATGTCATACGCTAAGGTGCGGAGGGACTCGCCAGGCAGCCTGATGCGGTGTTTGAATTCATAGCGCAGGGAAACTCCCCAAAGCGCCGTTGCAACGCGTCAACCAGGGTTCAGTACTCGCATCTCTCTCCCAGGCTCAGTAACAGCAGAGAAGCCACTGCCTCATCAGTTACGGATAGGGTTAACTGCAAGGCTTTTTTGTTCCCCGACCAACCAGTGACGTCAGCTACAGTAACAGTTCAAATTGCAACAAAAATGCCTCCCAGCTCCCATGGCCTGAAAACTTTGGCGACTTAATGTGCCGCGGTCTGGGGCGTAGGGCACCGCCATGTTTGTTTACCTCGTCCTGCACAGTGCGAATGTGACGGTGCTCCTAAATTCCCTGGACCTAACACCTACTAACATCCCTGCTGAGATTTTCACAGGCTATTGTCCTCCTGCTTTTGTTGTGCAAACACACCCATTACCTGTGAGGCCTGGCATTTGCATATTTTACTCAGAGTAGCTCAAATCCAAGGCAGGCCAAACCTCTGTGTGTGACATGGAAAGTATGCCATAGCTATGCAAAATATCCCACACACTGACTGACCTGCAAATATGAAAGAAACACATTCACAAAATATATGGAAACACAAGTCTGGTTTATTTATTAAAAAATTGAGTGTTTCAAACTTTGCAGCGTTTACAGACCCAGTGACTATCGTCCCTGCATTTAGCGCAAGTGAGTTTGTAACACTTTGCACAGGTAAACATGCTGGGATTTCTGTTGCAGTTCTCTTGTACCTGGCACTGAGTTGTCCATACAAGTCCTGGCACAGCAGCAGCCTTCCTCTCTGTCTCCATTGCCTTTTGTTGCATAAATCGGCAATGGAGTTCCTTGGCTAGAAGACTCAGAAAGAATCTTCTTTTGCCTTCGCACATGCCTTGTACAGAACGTAGGAATTTGCCACCACCAGGTCCAGCATGTTGTAAAATACAGCTACTGGCCACCTGCGTGTTGCTGCTCTTATGGAATACATGCACGCCATTTGGACCAACACATTTACACCACACTGTAAAAGCAAAGAGAGTCATGAGTGTATGTACCGTTTTACTACCTGATATTGGCCTGTATAGTACATATCAGAAAACATTGTAGTACTGGTGTAAAATTATACACACATTCACATACCTTCATGTGGTTATAGTATGTTATCGTGTTGGGTTTCCTCTTTCTGCCATCACGGATCGCCACATCTTGGTGCAAGGAACTCAGAACACACACAGTCTTGTTTTTTTAGATGCATAGATTGTCAAGGAGACACTGCCACTTCTAAGCATTGATGTGGAGAATTCCTCTTGCTGTGCAGTGTCCCTTGCAAGGAAGTTCACGCTGAACTTTATTCCGTGTGCCCAGTAGTGTTGTTTTGCGCTGAAGCAGTCTGTATGACAGTGCCAGTGAAGTGAAGAAATTGTGCATTGTGACATTTCTCCCGTCATCCAAAAATTGCTCCATCAGATTCATGACCACGTTCTCTGCCTACCTCTCCCTTTTCTGACGACTGGGGTCCTTTCCCAAGGAAGGGGACACGTCGCAGATGTATTTGGTCTCCAAATCCATGGCCATCCAGAACTTGATCCCAAATTTGTCCAGCTTGGATGCGATATACTGCGTGGACAATGAACCTTGGTTGAGAACAGCTGTACATTGTTGGAGTTAGACTCCGCAGAGTCCGTTGATGAGGAAAGAGATGCATACGTGAGGCGAAGGATGGTTGTAAGTCAGCTCTTTTTATTCCTTGCACAGATCGCGATCCGGGAGCCACTCAGATGCACAAACAGTACATACCCGAGGAAGCTCAAACTCTATTGTCTGTGTCTGGCTTATATAGCCTGTCTGGGGCATCAGCAACCCCTTCCCTTGTTAGACCCAGTAGGTCAAGAGTAAGCATAATGTCACAACAACCCTGCAACACACACCTTCTGCTTTTTCTGCTACACCACAATCTAGGGTGAGGCCTCCTCCCCTGCCTGCCTGCAAGTTGGTTCCTATTTTTTAGTGTGGCAAATTTTAGCTTGACCCCCCTTCAACATCTATGTTCATGTGTTCTCCTAGAGTGAAAGAGAGAGATGGAATACCGCTTCTTTCAAAAATGATTTATGACCTAAAGGTCAAAAGGTCATGGGTGAAAAGTTCACTTGGGGGGGGGGGGGGGGGGGTGGGGCTTGGTTGTGGTGGTACGATGTGACGTCATGGGAGTTGGATTTAATTTATTTAATTATTTATTTTAACTTATTATTTTAAATTATTATTATTATTTTTATTATTATTATTTAAAATGATCTATGTATTATTTTAAATGATATTGAGGAGAGTGGTTATGAGTGTGTATTAATTTACTAAGTTATTATTTAAAAAATTATATATTATTTTTTTATATTGAGGAGAGTGCTTACTAGTGTGAGGGGGTTTTTCGTCGGACGCCGCCACCGGGGGCTGAGCGGGTGGGTTACCTGATGGAGCGTGAGCGTACGGTGTGTCTGGTGTTGCGGTACCGTGGTAAGGTCCCGGGCTTTGGAGAATCCGCAACGGACTTAGAACGCTGTGTCTGTTGCGGTACTGCGGTAAGGTCCCCACGGCCTTGGATAATCCGCGGAGAGAGCGATGCCGGTGAGCTGAGAGCCGTGCTGCTGCGCGAGTCTGAGAGAAACTCTGAGAGAATGAGACTCTGGGAGAAAATGATAAAGTTGGAGCAAAGAATGAGAGGAGGAGGCGGAGGGTCTGACGTGCAATAAAACCGCCCGCATAGTTTTCCTCCTTTGGTAAAGAAGGTAGTCCAATAAAAGCGCTTGGCGGTTTTATTGGACGTGTATGTGTTTTTTTCCTCACGCAAGAGTTTGTATTACATCAGCGTAGGTCAAGTGTATGGGGCCGCACTTTTGTACACCCCCGCTAGGTGATCCGCGTGGCCCACACATCAAGTTAGGCACGTTGGCTCCCAGTAAAATTCCGCCTTTCATGTATGACCGTTATGTGCACAAGTACATATATGGGTTAAAAAGAGAAACGAGGCGACGAACATAAAAACCATCCGCAGATATATTTTTTTTTAATTATTAGGTCCAGCGGGGGTTTTCCTCTTTTGGTAAAGAAGGTATCATCATCGACCCCTAGAGCCGCAAGTTTTATAATTGCCTTACCCTATGTGCAACGCTTGCATAGTTTTCCTCTTTTGGTAAAAGAAGGTATCATCGCCTTACCATGCGTGCCACGCCCCCCCACCAACAGTTGGAGAATATAGAGAGCTTTGCGCTGTAGTGGGAACACTAATTTTTTTAAAAATACAGACATGTCCGGCACTCCCGAAATGAAAGATTCAACCTCACCTTCTAAGACTCAGCAGGAGCAGAAGGCTGTTATGCGGCCTCCGGGGGCTCCCAGGAAGATTCGTACGGCATTTAGACGGGTACCTATGATGCGACCGTCGGAAAACCCGAGGGCTACCTGGGAGCTGCCCAACGGGGATAAACTGGTCTGCCTCTTTGACAACGCTGCGGCCGAACTGTGCGTCTTTCAGGTCACCGGAGACGGCCCAGACCCCACGAAAGACGACCCGTATCTGGTGACTTTTTCTGAAACGGAATGGGGAAACTTGAAGACTGTCGTTACCCCGGTGATGGAGGAGAGCACCGACCCCGACTTTCAGGCGGACACTGGTAGAATGGAGATGCACTATAGAGATGCTGCTAAACAACGTAGCACCTTTATGAAGTGGGACGTGACCGGGGAGCTGGACAAGAGAATTCTGAATATATGGCAACGGCCTAAATGCGACTGTTTTGGGCTGAGAATACCGTTTGTGATTTGGATACGGCTGATTGAAGAAAAGTCCGGTTACTTCCAAGAACTGTTTAAGGAGAGTCGGGGGCATAAGGAGATGCAAGAGTTGAAAAAACCTAAGCTGTAAGGATCAGCCCCCATCCCTCACCCCCTCACCCACCGTTGGTATATAAAGTGGACTCCGTTACAACCCCTTTTCACAAACATCATGGCAGCAGCTGCAAATTATAGCACCAAAGTGTTCTCCGACGACGACGAAAGCGGGGACAATGAGGCTCCAGCAGCAACACAGGCCGCTGATCCTGGGGAGCTCCCACCAACACAAGCCTCTGATCCTGGGGAGCTCCCACAAACACAGGCCTCTGATCCTGGGGAGCTCCCTCCAACCCCTCCACCAACACAGGCCTCTGATCCTGGGGAGCTCCCTCCGACCCCTCCATCAACACCGGTCTCTGATCCTGGAGAGGACCCTCCGACGCCTGAGATCTGCACGCTTCTCTCCAGACCCGCTCTGTGCCGAGGAATGCTGAATTGTATAAAAGCCATGATAGTGGGCCTTTTACCCTCAGTCATCAGGAAGCATCAGCAGAAAAACTGCTTCGGCTGCGAGGTCGTTCATCCCAGTCAGAGGCAACACCCTTGTCTGTTTCCTCCAGGCAGAAATTACTTTTACATACACTAGTCTCTGTGACTCTGTGTTGCGTGACCTCTGGACCGACTGGCTGACACCCGCCTTGACCCACGTTCTATCGACCCTGGGCATCCAAGGGGCCGTCGGCAGATTGGAGGGGGCAGTGGAAGCTATCCTGTACGATCTACGTGAAGCCCGCAACGGCATGCTGGAAATCAATCGACTGGAACGAGATCTGTTTGAACAGAACCCCGCGCTTAAGCAGATCCTGGAAGAAGAATTTCTGACTCGTTGGGAGGCCCTAGACTAAAACAAAAGCATCTTGTGATGGGGAACGGTATCGGCGGACCCTTACGGTGGTTTATGTTAAATGTTTTTTTAGAAAAAGTTAGTCCACTGTTGTTGCATGCTATTGATAAAAAAAAGCGATTGTCGGGATAGGGATGATTATGCTTGTTGCTGCTTTCATAGAGTGTTAATTGAGATTTCTCAAGTCGGAGAAAATTATCAGCATGGGGTGGATTTACTTACTCGGCTGATGGCAGAGGGAGAAGGGGAATCCCCTGAAAGTCTCATACGCGCCTGTCTATCTTGTATTCCCGACAATGAATTTGACTGTAATCACATTTTTGTATTTTATGCTTTAATCGTAGACGTAGTTGCCTTTAAATTTCATGATGAGCAGCCTTTCGATGTTAATCAGATGCTTTCTACTCTGCATACATGTATCGTTGAAAAAGCCACTATATCCACCTTACTGCATGTGACATCGCTAATCTACCTCAACAACTGTCACAGGTGTAACTAATTGTATAGCAGCATTTTGAAAAATGTATATCTTTCACAAATTGTATGCCTGCATTTTGAAAATGTATATCTTTCACGAATTGTATGCCTGCATTTTGAAAATGTATCTTTCACGAATTGTATGCCTGCATTTTGAAAATGTATCTTTCACGAACTGTATAACTGCATTTTGAAAAAAAAATATATATATATCCTTCACTAATTGTATGGCGTTGCAATAATAAAAAAAAAAATTTTAAACTTGAATACCGTTGTCTTTTGTAAAGAATAGACAAAAATGTTGAGCAGGGTGGCCGAGTGGTTAAGGCGTTGGATTTAAGATCCAATGGATGTATGTCCGCATGGGTTCGATCCCCACCCCAGCTAAACTCTTTTGTAAAATATGGGTTAAATGAAGAAAAACACACACACAATTTCATTGATGTTCACTCAGTCTGTCAAGAATGACAATAAAAAAAAAGCCCCCCTCCACAGAGAGCTATAAAACGCCGCATCCCCGCTCTCCCCCCACTCAGTCTGTGTGAAAAGCATGTCTGTTGCCAAGACTACAGCTCGCGTCTTGAGCCGTTTGTACTATGACCCCAGCCAGCCGGGGTCATATGGGGGCGTCTCCAGACTACAGAGAGCCGTTCGGCTAGCTACTGGAGAAAGAGTGGGTACTGATGACATCAGAGACTGGCTGTCTATGCAAGACAGTTATACTTTACATAAACCGGTTAAAAAGAATTTCCCCAGGAACAGAGTGTTTGTACCGAGAGCCATGTATCAGTGGCAGGCCGATTTATGCGACATGCAAGGGCTGGCCGAGTACAACGACGGGTTAAAATACCTCCTTACGGTGATTGATGTCTTCTCTAAAAGAGCATACGCGCGTCCTATAAGAAACAAGACTGGGGTAGCTGTAACGGAGGCCTTTGATTCTATTTTAACCGAGGGGGGCGTCCCCCTCAAGCTACAGACGGATGCCGGTAAGGAGTTTTTAAATCGGACTTTTCAGAAACTTTTAAAAACTCATAAAATCACCCATTTCACTACGGCTAGTGAACTTAAAGCTCCCGTCGTAGAGAGATTTAATCGAACGTTAAAAGAGAGGATGTACAGGTACTTTACGGCTAAAAACACTCAGCGATATGTGGACGTGTTGGACGATCTAATAAAGGGGTACAATCAGTCATTTCACAGCGCTATTAAAATGAAACCTTCCGAGGTCATGCCCGATAATGCTCATCTAGTATTTGATAATCTGTACGGTCCTCTGAAAAAAAAAAGCACACGCCCACGTTTTAAGTTTAACATAGGGGACACTGTGAGAGTCTCCAAGCACAGTCAGATATTTGACAAAAAGTACGAGCAGACATTTACGGACGAGTACTTTGTCATATGCGAACATGTACCCAGATCCCCACCGGTGTATAAATTGAGGGACGTGCGCGGTGAAATACTCGAGGGGACATTCTATGAAGCGGAGCTGCAGAAAATCAAAATATCTCCGAGACGCGTGTTCAAGGTCGAGAAGGTTATAGGCTCAAAGACCGACAAAAAGGGGAAAAAGTGGATCTTAGTACATTGGCAGGGTTGGCCCTCGAGGTTAGATTCGTGGATACCGCGGTCGGACTTGATACAGGTTTAATTTTTTAAAAGAAAAGAGGAAGAAAAAAAAATGGAGGATCGCCCCTCTTTTTACCTCACGCTGCCATCAAACTCTTGTCTCTCCATCTTCCCCGATAACCAGAGTTCCAATTACACTGTGATGTTATCGCGACCTATAGAGCTACGGGGGCCTTACGAGGTAGCGCTGGCTGAAATCATGTATTGTTACACGTGGCGAAATGTTACATACCCGGAAAATAGTTTTGAATTGCGGGATACGGAGGTGGAGCCAAAGAGAGAGGCCGATCCTTTAGTGGATCTGCCTTTCCTTTTTCCTCGGAAAATTAAAGTCGGCTATTATGAATCTGTGAAACAGATTGTGACAGAAATCAACGCTACGTTAAAAAAATTAGGTACCGAAGTTTCCTTCTCATACAGCGAGATTACACGAAGGGTTAATATAACGGGAAACCAGAAATACAAGATCCAATTTAAACCTACTCTGGCCTACATGCTGGTCTTTGAGCCGGGTTAGTGGTATAACCTAGGAGTAGGAGCTAGCTGGTCGACCTCACCCTACCCGGTCGTCATTCACGCGGGATTCTACAATATGTACGTCTACTGTAACATCGTGGAACCGCAGCACGTGGGGGAATTTGTAGTCCCGCTTCTCAGAACCGTTAAAATAGACGGTGTGTTCGGCGACGTAGTCACTTTGCCGTTCCACAAGCTGCACTACGTGCCGGTGAACAAGCAGAGCCTACAGAATTTGCATATTGAGATAAAGAACGATCAGAATACTCTGATTAATTTCTCCTACGGAAAAACGATCGTCAAGCTACACTTTCGCCCCGTTTAAAAAAAAAAAAAAGAAAACAAGAGAAAAGCGCAGGTGGTGGTGGGGGGGGGGGAGCATGGCGTACCACAATCCTCAGAGATTTATTACGTATTACACCAGTCAGGCGGGACATGGGCTCCCCGGTTTTGCGGGGAGCCCCGTGATGTACGGGCGTGGGTTGGGCTCCATGCTCAGTAGGGCTTTTAGATTCGTTTTACCCTTTCTTAAGCGTGGGGTCGATATAGCGAAACCTCATTTGAAATCGGCGGTCAAAGGAATAGGTTCGGATCTCGCCAGCCCTGTAGTCAGCGGCCGTTTTACAAACACAGCTGACCCCAAGCAGGAAGGGTCGGGTCTGCTGTTCCTGTCTCGGAGGAGGGGGAGTAGAACGAGAGCCCTTCAGGAAAGTCGTAAAAAAAAAAAAACCTGGCAGAGCCGTCAGGATTCCCAAGTCTCGACCCGCTAAGAGAAACAAGAAACCCCCCGGGGAAATATTTTAAGAGAGAGAGAGAGAAAACGCCTTGTAATCAAGAATGGCTCTAGCTCACCGCCTCTCGGCCGAATGCACCAAATCTGAATTGGATTTGTTTACGGCCCCTATGACGCAATTATCCATAGATCAGACCAATTATGTAGAAATCAACCCATTAAATTCCATTACCGATCAGGATGTTTTGGATTTCCTAATACCGGGGTCGGGCAATTTCTATCTGGACCTCAACTCTACACTGCTATATCTAAGGCTCAGGATCGTTAGGGCCGATGGAGCCCCCCTGGTTGACGCCGACCCCTGTGGTATTATACAGTACCCGCTAAACTGCATATTCTCCAAGCTGGATGTGAGTCTGAACGACGTCCTGATCAGTTCTTCGTCGACCACGCACCCCTATAGGTCATTCATAGAGACCCTGCTCAATTTTTCTACGGATACGCTAGAGAGTCAGTTTTCGGCAGGGCTCTGGTACAAAGACGTCGGAGTCGACTTGGATAGCGTGGACGTCTCCGCGCAGGGCCCTAACGTGGGGTTGCAGAAGCGAGCCGCCTTCTGTAGAAACTCTCGGGAATTTTCTCTGATGGGCCCTATACACGCTGATATTTTTTTCAGCGAACGAATGCTGTTAAACAACGTGGATATACGCTTAAAGTTTGTAAAGGCTAAAAGCGACTTTAGTCTCATGTGTAGAAATGACACCGATTATGAGCTGAAAATACTGAGGGCCAGCCTGTTTGTGAAAAAAGTGGAGGTCTCCCCGGCGGTGTCACTGGGTCACTCGGCCGCTCTCATGAAAGCAAACGCCCTGTACCCTATAAGCAGGGTAGTCGTTAAAAATTATACGCTCCCCGCGCAATCGCGGGTCTGCCCGCAGGACAACCTCTTCCTGGGCAACTTACCACGCTACATCGTTTTGGGGATCGTGGACCACGCCGCGTTCGTGGGCACGCGAAACAGAAACCCGTTCAGGTTTCAGCATTGTGACCTGGAATTTCTGAGCATCTCCGTCAATGGCTGTCACATACCCAGCAAACCGTTCCAGCCCGATTTTAACGCAAGCAAGTCGGTCAGAGAGTTTTACAACCTTTTCCTGGCTACAAACAGGCATTTAAGGGATTCGCCCTTATGCATTAACCGCGAGGATTTTGAAAACGGATACTCGTTATTTGCTCTCAATCTCTCCCGAGACGACGAGCTGGACGGCGGTGCCCTGTCACCCGTCGTCAGCGGCACGTGCCGTCTGGATTTAAGGTTCAGAGCCCCGCTACCTCGAACCATGAGTCTCATCGTCTACGCCTGCTTCGACAGCGTGATTGAAGTAAACGCCAAGAGACAGGTTTTAGTGGACTTTTAATCATCGTCACCATCATGAACACTCACCAGCTGGAATGCCTTTTACGGTCCCTGGTGGGGGAAGCTTTTGGAGGCGTGTGGCCTAGCGATTTATTACCCACCCGGATAGAGACCAGGCCCACTTTTCTGGTCGTAAACACACACGACCAGAATAGAGAGGGTGAACACTGGGTCGGGATAATTTTGGAGCCCCAAGAGGGCAAAGCCTCCTTCTTTGATTCTTACAGTTATCCCCCAGATTCCCCTTACTACCCAAAGAGTTTTATGCGCTTCTTGGGGAGGCACGCTACCGAAATAAGGTATAACACGCGTCAAGTTCAATACGACTTTTCTTCCACGTGCGGGGCCCACGTCGCCTTTTTCTTCTACCACCGCTTCAAGGGACTTTCATTTCAAGAGACTATGATGTTGTACTCTGACGACTTGAGGAAAAACGACGCTCTAGTATCCGAGTTTATCAAGAAATATTACAAGTGTATTAGCCGTGTTAACGCCGATAAACTTTCAAAGCCGCAAAATGTATGTTCCTTAAAACTATTTAAAGATTGTTATGGTTGTTAGATTAATGTTGGGGTAAAAAAAAATTAAAAATAGTTATGGTTGTTAGATTAATGTTGGGGTAAAAAATTTTTTTATGTTGTTAGATTAATGTTGGGGTAAAATAAAAAAAAAATGTTAGATTAATGTTGGGGAAAAAATAAAAACGTGACACCTTTTATTCAATAAATTTATAATTTTATTAACCAGCGCGTTACAGGCGTTTTAATTTTTTTCCACACGTATATAAAACACTTAATCGCTGTAATCTATCCACGGAGCATAAGGAGTACCCTTTATAGGCCATAAACGATATTCGGGGGAGGAATCGCGCAGCGTGTGAGGGGTTCCCACGAGCGGGGGTGGCGAGTCGTCCGCAATACGTTTTCTACGTCTCCCGAGCTTCTGTTTCACAGGAGGGGAGGAGGGTGGCGGGGGACCCCTTCCGCCGTAATCTTTAAGATGGCTTAGGGCTTTCCTAGCTTGGATGTTACCCACGGTCGTGAGGGGTATGTTTAATTCGGATATCACGTTTAAAAAGGGTTCCCAGCCTTTAGGATATTCGACGGTCTGGGATTTAGGCTCCGATAAAGTTTTCATCAAATCTAAAATATGGGAACCTTTAATGGGTCTATCTCTGATGATGAGTTCACCCGACTGGGTCCAACGTACCGCCCCGTCGGAATCCAGCATTTTCTGCATGATGTACCCCACGTTCTTTCTAGCCCTGGGCACCACTTGCTGGACAACTTCCTGTACAGATTTGTCCCTAGTCGCGCCGCCGCTGTCAGGCCGTCTCCCCTCCTCCTCGTCCGTTTTTTCTTTCCGCTCGTTAAGGACAATTTCTCGCCCCTGATTTTCCTCTTTTCGGACTAGATTCAGATACCTCTGTAGCAATTGATTGTGTCTCTTTACTTTTTCATGCAAATTCATACCCGGCTGATTTATTAAACCGTGCATCTGGTTTTCAAGTTCACCCAGGGCCGATTCGCCGATGGTATGCGGGGTCACCCTCTGGGTCAGCGTACGGAGTTGTTGGGGGCTCAGCATAAACATTTTTTTCACGTCGCTCATGGTGGAAAAAGCTAATTAGCCGTCTTACCAGCAAACAGGCTTGTGATGAATGGCAGAGCCACTGATAAGAGCGGCAATAAGAATCCTCCTCTTTGAAAGCACTGCCTTGCGTTTCCTAGCGACGCTGTTTTTCTTACAGGCGAAAAGTTTAATCAGTCTTTTCTGTTTCTTCAGCTTGTTAAATTGAGCTACGGTTAAAGGTATACGGCCTCTTATGAGATTGAGACAGATTTCGGAGAGAGCCAAAATTATGTCATTAGATGGGTCAGCCGTAAGAATCTTTTTACGTTTCACCCCCCTCGTCCTCTGTAAAACTTTAAGGGTCGGCAGGTGTTTCCTGAGATGTTCGGACATAGCTTAGTAGTAGTGATAAATCAATGGCTCGCCGGTAGAAAGACGACGGGTAGCGACCCCGGTAATAATCCGGTCCTGAGTCGGAACTCTTCTGGGCACGTGGCTCTCAAATCGACCAATAAATAACCGTGCGGTGGCCCTGTGGCCTCTTGATAAGCGTCTAGAAAAAACTTTTTCTGCCAAGGAAACATTTGCTGAGCTAAAACTTTGATTTGCATTCTGTCTCGCACATTCTTAAACAGACAATAATAAGTAGTATTTAGGGCTATAGTCCTGCTGTACTTGCCCTGGTGAAATACGTTCTGCACCAGGTAGATGACTGAGATTTGACGGTGATGTCTGAACCTCGTGAAAGCTTCTGCCACGAGTTTGTTTTCGGACGCGCTGTCCATCAAATCATCGATGATTATCAAGGAGCCTGAGGGGAAGCGTTCCTCGTCCTCCCAGCTTTTAGGAAGCCCTTGTATAAATTCAATTTCGGTGATCCGATCGCGCAGTTCATCATAAAGCGGCTGATGGGAAGCGAAACACCACACAATTTTTTTAACGGTGCCCCCTATGAAACAGTGACTCTGATTTAAAAGCATTTCTTTAGTGAAATAGGTTTTCCCCGAAGAACTCGCCCCTGCGATTATAGCCGTAAACGGCAATTCTAAACGGTGATCAAAGTCGACCTCTCTCACGCCGCTACCCATCATCTTGCAAAAAAAACACTGATGAAATGGGAAATACTGCCCTAATCTTTTAAATCTTTCCGCGCGCAGACACAGACACACACACGCGCACACACACGTGCAAAACTGGTGCTCCAGGGGTGTCAGCTTTCACAGACACAGAGTGCGTGGGTAAGTTTTTTATAAAAACTCTTGTGATAAATGTACAAAACATTTCAGTACACAAGTTTGAAAAATAAAACACACAAGTTACATTTTAAAACAAATGAACATCTTACTTTGATTTTAAAAAACTTTTCATTTTAAAAAACATCTTTGGAAAAAACTTTTAAAAGACGCGCAGTTTCACATTTCAGTAACCAAAAGGCAGAGTTTCCCTGCTAGTCAGCAATCTGCGTTTGTCGTAGACGACCCTGACCTTTTTATCTAGAGGCCTATTAAACAGGCAAAAACTTTTCATGTCGCGTTCGATTTTGTTGTAGTGCGTCATTATAGTGGGGTTATTCCTACAGCCTCCGATGTAGTTTTCAATCAATCCGATCATACTGTCAAAGTTTACCTTTTGACAGGTTTCGTAATTTAGAGTTATACCCTTACATTTCATTTGTGTTTTCCCGTTGTTGAGTCGGTAACAGTAACTTTTTGGTCCCAGCGGACCCCAAGAAACAATGTATTCGTCGGGGGCTAATTCGGACGTCAGCTCGCCCAGATAATTGCCTAAGGTCGGTTCATATTCACCAGGCCTGCTTATGTACACGATGCTGTCAGTGTCGTGATACAGCACCCTCCGCCCCAATTTTTCAAGTTCTTTGTAAAGCGTCAACCGGCCCCACACGGTAGTTTGACACGCTATGAATATGTTAGTCTTTCTCGGCGGCACTTTGTAGGAAGACTTGTAACGCCAGCGGATGAGGGCGACCTCGTCGTTGACAAACGCGAAGCTGGAAATCTCGTACAGGTCCGAGCAGAAAAAATTTAAAAACTCCCCCGGGTCAGACACTATACATGTCTGGAGCATGTTGCTCCTCTGTGCCAGTTTACCCCACAGGGAGTTAAGCAGAAGTTTGGACACCTGCCTCTTCCCCTCGTTAGACACTATCTTATCGGGCTCCAATTCGATCCCCTCACGCTCGAGATAGTTGTTTATATACTCGCTGCGACCCTCGTCATCGGTCGCGTCGTCGGGGTAGCCCGAAGCCTGCTGCTTCACTTTGAGAAAGGTTTTAATGTAATCTCTAAACAGCTTGCCGCTGGTCTGGGGAAAATGCCATACTTCGTGCACCTTCACGACCGAATAGCCCCTGTCTAAAGCCAGATTGAGCTCCGCGGAGATCCAGACGCCTGTCAGCTCCCGCTCTGCGTCGGAATGCCCGCACGCCCCCTCCTGTCTGTTCTCGATCGCGCACGTCCTGCAGAGGGTAAACATGAGTTTCCCATTTGACAGTCTGCTGGGTAGGACGGGGAAAAACAGCTCGCGCGGGGTGTTCACCGTCGCTTTGATCAGGCCAAAGTATTCATTCAGAGGCTTAAAATTTGAATGAATGATTTCTGGGTGCCCCACGGGGAATTCACATTTAGCCAGAATATACGGGTACAGCGACGTGAAATCCACGTAGCGGACGCGCTCTTGCCCTGTGACGTCGTAACGTAGGCGAATCGCCGACGTCCGACCCCCAAACAGCGCATCTCGCTGCCGTAGGGGCTCAGGGGTCTCAAAGTCTGACAGGAAATGCTGTACTTGTGGGTCGTGAGTTTTAGCGTGAGCCCATTCGTGTTCCCTGATGGATTCTACGTTCATATTAAACTCTTGGCGCAACACCTCGAGTTTTTCCCTTGTTTTAACGTACAGGGCACCGAAGCTCTCGCGAGTCAGGGGGCAGATATCGTGTTCGTTGTTGCAGGTAGGACAGCCGTAAAACTGGCAGCCTAGAAACTCAAAAGCCCATTTCTCTCCCTCTATCTCAGCGTATCCGTCTAGGTGAAAGCGCCCCACGCGCACTTCACCCCCGAGCAGCGCGTGTCGTATTTCGATGCCGCGCGTGCACCTGATGAATTCCAGCCATTGGATCGACACGGTCGAATAACTTTTGTACTGCCTCCTGTAATCCCATACATCCGGGATCGCGATCGTATCTCTGGGCAGGAACTTTGTCCTGTAAACCAGCAACGCCGCCGAAGCGATGGTGGCCGTGGAGAAGGGATCGCAACCTGTGAGCGTTTTAAACTCCCGCAGAAAGCGCAAGCAGCCCTCTCTCAGAATCTCCACGTCGTTTTTACAGTAAGCGATCATCTCTTTGTGAAAATTAAAGGTCTGGTGCTTTACACCGTCGTACCATTGATAAAACTTGTCGCGTTCTTTGGTGGGCATTTGATCGGGCCCAAATTGATCGGGAGGTGGGTAGGGCCCCACGAAACTAAAGTTTTCCATGTCTGTGAAATGATGCAGAAAATAGCCTTTTCGTATCTGAGTGAAGCATCCCATCGCATTCGGGATTTTTCTCAACGGCATGCTTAGAAAGGAGTGACTGTCGATGTACCTTTGCTGAAACACGCTGTCCAGGATGAGGATGATTTTATTACCCTGCGATACCACACGTGGTTCCATGCCTTCCTTCACCATCGCGTTCAGTATGATGTAATTATCGAATGCCTTTCCGTAGTGACTAATGAAACAGACGCCTCTATAGAAGGGCACCCTGAAATGTCTGAGAAACTGTAGCGCGCAGTCGGGCCCCTCGGCGGTCATTGTCTCATTCTGATCGGAGATGGCGCACATGTAAACCGGGATATGGGTACCCGACCTCTGAGATGTTTCAAAGTCAAAAAACACATATTCTGGGGGCTTTTTACTCCCCTCACCCCCTTTTGGAGGCCCATTCCCCTCTGTTAGGTTTCTCTCGGGTGGATTTAGATAGCAGAGATGGGGGGTGGATATGTCTGATTCGGCTGTGTGGAGTTTAGCGTCGCAGATATTACATTTTACTGCTGTACACGAGTGCGGTTTTGGGTTCTCGGGACTGAGGTAGTATCTGAGCCCGCAAGCTTTGCATTTTCTGAACCTGTCACAGGGGCTAGCAAGCTCTCCCCTAACTGGGCAGACCCTCGGCCTACGGTGATGCTCAAAGCACGTGTCATTTAAACATCTGAAATTACAGCGCTCACACAGTATCGGCGATGTGCTTTCAGCTTCTCTGCAATTAGTCTGACAGACGCTACAGAATTTTTCGCACCGATGAGATTGAGGCGAATTGTACCCTTTGAAACAGCTCGTGCAAACGTAGCCCACGCCTAAGAACCCCTTTACACTTTTAATGCCGTAAAAATGCTGATTGTGTAAAAAGAAATACACCACCCGTCTACCGTCGGTAGGTTTGGGTGTCTGGTAAATTTGGAGATTGTTTGAATAAGGTTGTTGATAATACACCACTGCTTTGCAATCAATGATTTTCTCGAAATGTCATTCAAAGCGACTGCGTGGTTGGGGGTGAATCCCGCTTTCTCCTGTAACTCCAGGCCGAGCTTTTCACCCTCGGCGTCAGCCAAGTTTTCGTGCAGCAGATGCGCCAAGTTTATGGCGAAACACGCTCTGCTGCTACCGTTTTTAATGATAAACATGTGTTTGGCTTTTTTAGAAATTATTTCTGAAGCTAACATGGTCTGTAGTTTACGTTTGTTCCCACCGCCGCGTGGGATATTTATTACGTCTACGATTACTTCTAGGTTGGAATCGTTTAAAATCTCTTGATTAGACTGCACCAGGCGATCCAGCAGCTGCTGCAAGTTTGTCAGCTCCCCCTCCCCATACCGTACAATTTGCGACAGCTCGTCGTTTAAAAAGTCAGCGCGCAGGGTGACCTGTATATAAGCTCCCCATGCGGCGTAAGGTATCGCCTCATTCACAATATTTTGAAACCCCTCGATTACATTTTCGTAGTACTCGCGGAAATTGCCTTCATTTCTAGGTCGTGGGATATTTAGAATACGCCTAATCTGTACATTATTGAATCTGCGCCGATGAACGACCCCGTCAGGCTGGGGATCCACGTCACCGACCCCGTCAGGCTGGGGATCCACGTCACCGACCCTGTCAGGCTGGGGATCCACGTCACCGACCCCGTCAGGCTGAGGGTCCACGTCACCGACAACACCGCCACCTTCCTGTTCAACATTTTCAAGTTTTCCCAGCCCCAATTCATTTTCAATCTCCTCAGCATCGAGAAGAAATTCCGCCTCCCACAATTCAGAATCCGGGGGTGACCATACGACCTCGTCGATGGGGGGGAGCCCCGCTTCTGTTTCAGAGCCCCTTTCATTTAACATACTTCTCAATGTCTCTAGGGATGGAAGAAAACAGGGCTCTTGGGCCACTGTTTCATCAGACGCCGCGGGTGGCGAGTCGTGTTGAGCAGAGTAATCTGCATCGTTTTCATTATTAGCGTTGTTGATAATGTCTATTTCATTTAATAAGGCTTCGGGTATAGCCGGTGTTGGTGTGTCTCCACCCCTTTCATTTAACATACTTCTTAATGTCTCTAGGGATGGAAGAAAACAGGGCTCTTGGACCACTGTTTCATCAGACGCCGCGGGTGGGGAGTCGTGTTGAGCAGAGTAATCCGCATCATTTTCATTATTAGCGTTGTTGATAATGTCTATTTCATTTAATAAGGCTTCGGATATAGCCGGTGGTGGTGTTGCTCCGTCCATACCTGCTGATTCAGGTCTCTTGTAGATTTTCGGTCAGCGCAGTCTCTCTTGTACATAGAAAAAAAAGAGAATACCTATTATTAGAATGTTATTTTTTAATTGAATAGCCTTTATATCACACGAATAAAAGAAACAATATACTCACCGGGTAAGGCCTGGATGAAACTTGTGGCTCTTTGGCTGGCACGTAGGGTAAGGTATTGATGAAACTTGCGCCTCTAGGGCTCGATGATGATAAAACCGCTTGGCGGTTTTCTTGGACTACCTTCTTTTACCAAGAGAGGAAAACTATGCAAGCGTTGCACATAGGGTAAGACAATTATGAAACCTGCGGCTCTAGGGGTCGATGATGATACCTTCTTTACCAAAAGAGGAAAACCCCCGCTGAACCTAATAATAAAAAAAATATATATCTGCGGATGGTTTTTATGTTCGTCGCCTCGTTTCTCTTTTTAACCCATATATGTACTTGTGCACATAACGGTCATACATGAAAGGCAGAATTTTACTGGGAGCCAACGTGCCTAACTTGATGTGTGGGCCACGCGGATCACCTAGCGGGGGTGTACAAAAGTGCGGCCCCATACACTTGACCTACGCTGATGTAATACAAACTCTTGCGTGAGGAAAAAAACACATACACGTCCAATAAAACCGCCAAGCGCTTTTATTGCACTACCTTCTTTACCAAAGGAGGAAAACTATGCGGGCGGTTTTATTGCACGTCAGACCCTCCGCCTCCTCCTCTCATTCTTTGCTCCAACTTTATCATTTTCTCCCAGAGTCTCATTCTCTCAGAGTTTCTCTCAGACTCGCGCAGCAGCACGGCTCTCAGCTCTCCGGCAACAGACTCACGCAGCAGCACGGCTCTCAGCTCTCTGGCATCGCTCTCTCCGCGGATTATCCAAGGCCGTGGGGACCTTACCGCAGTACCGCAACAGACACAGCGTTCTAAGTCCTTTGCGGATTCTCCAAAGCCCGGGACCTTACCACGGTACCGCAACACCAGACACACCGTACGCTCACGCTCCATCAGGTAACCCACCCGCTCAGCCCCCGGCGGCAGCGTCCGACCAAAAAACCCCCCCACACTAGTAAGCACTCTCCTCAATATAAAAAAATATATAATTTTTAAAATAATAACTTGGTAAATTAATACACACTCATAACCACTCTCCTCAATATCATTTAAAATAATACATAAATAATTAAAAATAATAATAAGTTAAAATAATAATAATTTAAAATAATAATAAGTTAAAATAATAATAATAATTTAAAATAATAATTTAAAATAAAGAATTTAAAATAAATAATTAAATAAATTATTAAATCCAACTCCCGTGACGTCACATCGTACCACCACAACCAAGCCCCCCAAGTGAACTTTTCACCCGTGACCTTTAGGTCATAAATCATTTTTGAAAGAAGGGGTATTCCATCTCTCTCTCTGAGGAAGTAAGAACTAGTTTAGAAAAGAACTAGACTCATTTGATTAATTTGTTTGTAGTTTAAACTCTGAGCATGAATGATTCACTGTGAAGACCAGCTATCAATAATTTTGCTATGAAATCATGTTTCTAAAATGATAAGATTCTAGATGTAATCAAAATATTTATTCCTGGTAAGAGCAGGACAAAAGCAGCATCAAACTGTTTTCCTTATTACAGACAAGAAATAGAGAGAAAATGTATCAGTGCACAAACAGTTTATTTTTATCAAAGATAGATTGGATGATTTTTAAACATTTAAAACCCAGAAAAAGGGAGGCAGTGAGGTTATGGAGAGTCAGGAAGTGAGTGTCAGTCTCCACAGATCTGAGGTCAGCGATACACACTTAAGGCTCCTCTGATGCTCCTCTTCATCCTATTCTTCACTGATGGGCCTCCAGGTGAGGATCACTTACTCTGGGACAGGCTCTCACTCTCTCTCACTCCACCATTCAGCGTAGTTAAGATGAAGATACATTTTGCACAATATACTTACTACATCTGTATTTTTATATTCATATTGTTCCCTGAAGTTTTATCACTTCCTGATAATAGTCTGTGGCGGTAGCATGTTGACTGACTGATTTTAGAATTGATTGCAGTCTTCCTTGTGTCCACTATGTGGCAGCAGTGTACAGGAAATATCTTATTCTGTCACAGCTGCTGGTGTGTGTATAAATTCACATACTCTGATAGTAAGTAATTCTGCCTCCAACTGTTTGTCAGGGATCTGGGCAGGAATGAATTACATAACGACTGTATATACAACAGAGATGGGCTCCTGGGAGAACTTTGCCAGAAGTTGAAACACGACTTTAAGAATGACACTGATCCAGAAGTGGATAGTTTAGGTCAAGAGAGTAAAAATCCAGTCCTGGATTTTGTTTCAAACAACTAGTTGTGTAAAGTGCCACAGACACAGAGTACTCAGCTGGTTGGTTGACACTAAATCTTGGTCTGGATTTTTACTTTCTGGACCTGAACTATCCACTGCTGCACTGACCCCCACCTTCTTCTTTTTTTACCCTTTGTCCTGTCCGGCAGCTTTAGCAGAATCGAGGTCTGAATGCATTGCTCTGCCAAACATGTTTGCTTTACCATGAGGGGCTCTATAAACTCTGTATAGACTCCTCATGTTAATCGATTTCTTTATTTTATTTTATTTTATTTTATTTATTTATTTTATTTTTAACAGATACACAATTTTTCAGTGGGTGAGCTGGCCGAAGAGGAGGGACAGATTAGGAGGGAAAAAAGAAGGAAAAAGAAAAATGGAGTAAGTGAGAAACATGTCAAGAGTGGATAAATTCAGAAATGTGAATTTATCCAGAAATGGGAGGACCAGGACGTACGCAGCTCCCAAAGGGCATGAAAGAGCCGGGCCCCACGTCCCAATAACAGCCATGCCTCCACTCCAGCCGGGGGAGGAGGGAGGTCCCAGACGCAGCCCCCGCAGCCAAAAGGGCATGAGCCCCAAAGAACCAGCGGTGGGTTCCCAAATGTGAGGGCGCGGCCATTCCCGTATGAGCTAAGGCCAGGGCCCCTAGGACCCCAGGCGGCCGGGGGCCGACCAGGCCCCAGTAGAGAGCCCCACCCACGCCGGAGAGAACCGAGCCCCCCCCGGGCCACCAGCCAGAGGAAAGGGGCCAGCAACCATGCCCAGGAGACCAACCGCACCCAGGACGGAGCAGCAAGCACGGACCCAGGCCGCCACCATCCACACAGACACCCCACAAACACACCTCGCAGCCATGCACATACACCATACACACATCCCCACAACATACACGGACACCCACACACAGAGACAAAAAGACATAGGCCCATTCATTCCGGACTGCCCTCCGACGTGCGGGAGAATGCAACCAGCCGTGACCCCAGGGCGCCACCAGCCGAGCGACCACCCAAGCGCCCCCCCCACACCCCCTGCAGGAAGCAGGGAAGTAGGAAGACCCTCCCACTCTCCTCCCCCATGCACCTGTGTGAAAGGTAGAGTGTTGGAGGCGTGTGGTGATGTATGAGACTGTATGTATGAGACTGTATGTAGTGTAGTGGTGAGTATGACAGTTGAGAAACTAAGATGAATTTAAAATTGACGGGGAAAGCGTAGAGGAGAGCTGCTTGTGAACAGCTCTCCTCCACATCTCCTCCCCATCAAGACCCTCAATGTATATGATGTGAGTAAAATTTGGGGGTGGCAGCAGCACAGAGGCGAGTGATACCACCCGCCTCTGAGTAGTGCCCCCGCCCCCCAAGGCCCCGTGTGTATACTGGTATGTGATGACTAAAGTGCAATTAAAACAGGGGGAGGCAGAAGGCCGCGCAACAGAGTGAGTAAGGGCACGTAAATGGCCCTTTCCACCGTAGTATGCACGGCATACGCCCCCCCCCCCAGAGGTCCTACATGTGTGCGTGGCATGTTGTGAATGAGGGGGAAGAGGGGCTAGGATTCATAAGGCCAGGGGGCAGATTATTCAACCCCTGGAAAAAGAGAGCCAGCTAACCAGCTGCCTTAGTAGGCACCCCAGCCCAGGAAGGAGCGGACCCGGGGCCTCCAGGGCACCGGCAGCACCAAAACCCACCCCCCTCCCCCACCCTCGGCGGCACCCCGGGGGAAGCACAGGCCACCCCGGCGCAGGGAGGCACCCACCGAAGAGATGGCCAGGCCCCGGGCGCCACAGCCTCGGACCCCGTACCGAGGCCTGCACCAAAGAGGTCAACCGCCCCTCCCAGGGCCAGCCCCTGCCACCACCAGCACTCCAGACACCACGCCCCATGACCACCAGTTAGCACCCGCCCAAGCTCCCCCCCACTACCCCCAGCCAGGGCAAACACCCAGACATCATAAAACGGCAGCCATCCCAAGAAGCCACTAGACGCCCATTGCTCGAGGGCCCAACCCCGCCATCCGCCAGGATCCCGAGGAGACGAGACCACAGCCGACCACCCCCCCATATAATGGAATTGGCCAGAGTGGACCAGAGAGAATCCAGTTCACATAATTGTTTATTTTGGATGGGAGCAGATATTCTCTCCATACTTAAGTGGTCTAACAGTAAATTTCTATGCTGAGTAATACATAAATTATTTTTTGATTTCCTGTTCATGAAGATAGTTTTCTTTGCAATGCCTAAGGCAGTAAGGATTATGTGTGCCTTATTTTCTTTCATATCTAATTCACTTGCATCTCCTAAAATATACAGTGTGGGTGAGATTGGGATATGACAATTAAACCATACTGATAGATCTTCACATATCCTCTGCCAGAACTTCTGCACCGGTGTGCAGGACCATATTGCATGCATGTACTGTAGTTCTCCACAAAGTTACCTGAGCAGTGGGTACATAAGTTTGAGTGTTTAAGGCCTATTTGGAACATCCTTTGTCCTGTGTAGTGTATTCAATGGAGAGTTGCAAGTTGCAAGTTGGGACTTTTAGTCATTTTGAAAGGGTTTAAACATATTTGATTCCAAACGTTTTGCTCGGGATCAATGGATAGATCTTGCCCCCATTTTGAGGTTGGGAGGGAAATTGAGTCATCTATTTATAGATTTATAATCCCTTTATCACGCCATACAGGAAAGTTCAATGCTTCCTGTTTTTGGCAAATATCTGGATTGTTCCAAATGGGTGTTAGATTACAGGGCTAAGTGCAGACCTGGTTATTTTTAAAAATTCCCACCAGGCTGTCAATGAGGTCTTAATACTAAGGCTTTTAAAACAGTTATAACGCTTCATGCTAGGACTTATAAAGGGTAGATCAGAGATTTTTACTTCTCCACTGATTGCTTGTTCTAAGTCCAGCCATGGACTGTCTACTGGGCTTGATTTAATCCAATTTGATACATACTGCAATCTGCTGGCTAAGATGTAGTGATAGAAATTTGGTAGTTCTAGACCTGCCTTTAGCTTTTTGTAAGGTTTTTAATCTTATTCGCGATGGTTTATTCTTCCATAAAAATTATGAGATGCTTGAGTCTAGTGATATAAACCAAGCAATAGAGGGTTTATTAGGGATCATTGAGAACAAGTAATTGATTTTAGGCAGGATCTTCATTTTAATGGTGGCAATTATACCCATGAGTGATATAGGTAGAGTTTTCCATCGCATGAAATCATCTTCTACCATTTTTAATACTGGAATGTCATTCATCTGTACCAAGTCTGAGAGCCTGGTGGAAAAATGTATGCCTAAGTATCTGAGGTTACCTGACTGCAACGGAGTAGCAGTTGTGTTTTGGAAATTACAATTCAAAGGCAGAACTGTTGGTCTGCTCCAGTTGACGGAGTAGTCTGATATAGATGAGAACTTATCTATAAGTGATATTGTCTTAAGAAGAGAGGCTGGTGAGTTCCTAAGAAAGAGTAATACGTCATCTGCATAAAGGCTTATCTTATGGTCTATTTTTTCTGTTTGAATTCCTTTAATATGTAAATTTTGTCTAATCGCCGCTGCTAGTGGCTCAATGAAGATAACAAAAAGCGAGGGAGAGAGCGGGCAGCCCTGCCTGGTGCCCCTCTGCAAACGGAGGCTTCGAGAAAATAGTTCATTTGTCCTAATACATTCATTTGGAGAGCTGTATAGTGTTTTAATCCAGCTTATGAAGGATGAACTAAATCCAAATTTATGTAGAACTGCAAATAGAAATTTACAATTTACTTTGTCAAATGCTTTCTCTGCATCTAGAGATATAACCGTGGTTTCTAATTTGTTAATGGAGCAATAGTCTATAACATTCAATAGTCTACGTGTATTATTGGCTTAGTGTCTACCCTTGATAAAAACCTGTTTGGTCAGGATGTATAAGAAATGGACTAACTTTCTCTAATCTTTTGGCAAGGACTTTGCCAAATTATTTTAAGATCTACGTCTATGAGTAAGATTGGGCGGTAGCTCGATGTCAGCGTTGGGTCTTTACCAGGTTTCAGAAGCAGGCTAATAGTTCAAGTTTGGAGATAGCGAGTGATCATTCTGAATTTGAGTAACCATTCTGATAAAAACGGGTGCTAACGTTGGCCAAAATACTTTGTAGAATTCTGCTGGGAAACCATCGGGACCTGGGACTTTATTATTTGGAAGATGCTGTACGGCTCCGGGTCCGGTGGCAAAAGACCCATCCGCTGACATACAGTTTGTTGACCGCGATGACAGCACGGGAGCCTCCGTCGATGAATTTTTTTCCTTATAGGGAACAGGATCTTCCTTCTTTCCAGGATCTCCTTGGGAAACTGGTCGTTGATGCTAAAGTTTGTTCCTTTTAATTCCCGGCCGAGGCTTTTAACCAGTTCTTTTTGTTTAAAGTGCTCGAATTTAGCCACTATTGGTCTGGGTCTGCGTCCGTCGGGTCTCTTCACTCCTAGGTGGTGAACTCGATAGAAGCTGATGGTTTTTACTGTGTCCTCCGGGAGTTTTAGCTGAGTTAGAATGAACTCTTTCACTGTAATAATAATAATAATAATAATAATAATAATAAATTTTATTTGTATTGCACTTTATATTTTAGCAATTTCAAAGTGCTAAAATATGCTTTCTCCAGGATGCCTGAAATTACTAAATTGTCTGTCATGCTGCGGGCCTGGAGGTCAATGATAGTTTATTTTATTTTTTAATTTTCCTCCGAAAGGCGCGTCATTCCATCTGTGAGGGATTTTACCGATTCCCCGAGGGTCGCATTCTCTGCAGCAAGTGATTCCACCTGTTGTTGGCTGTACTCCACTGACTCACGCAAAGCCTGGAACTCTTTATGGAGAATTTCCATTAGGGACAGACGCGCCTCTAAGCAGGATAGTCGTATATCTATAGACTCCAAAATGTCTGTAACATCGTTGGTATTACGAGAAGCCGCTTCTGGGGAGTCCTCGGGGCGGCTTCTCTTGGAGGACGAGTTATTTTTACAGGTGGAAGTGGTCGGTGTTTTGTCTGATTTCCGCATAGCAATTCTCTCGAAGTACTCGTCTATACAATTTTCTAAACTGTTCAGAATTTCACTGTGCTCCAGGATGGTACATTTTTTTATGGATACAACTGAAATGAATTTTGATTACCTTTAAGGCTGTCTAGAGATAAGTTGGCGTGGAAAGAATCCGATTGATAACCTTTTTGCAGTCAGCTGCGCACCGCCATGTTCAATACTGCCGTGCTTCTCGTCGAGGTCTCGCGTTGTTACAGCATAGCCCCTACTCAGTTTTTCTCCGGTTTTCTTGCTGCTCTTGTCTCTCGCACCCCAGTAAAATGGCCGCCGCCTTGTTTCCATTATGTATACCTTGGACAATGACGTAAACTTAATGCGACATCATATTTTGACTCTCGTTGCTCTAGCTTGTTAGTAGCTGACAGGAGAACAAAAGGATATCAGTTCATCAATTGAAATTTCTCAAGTTCATGACTGTAAGTATGACCACAGTGCATATGGTGCAACTGATAGTTTTGTTACTTCATACCATCTGATGTGGACCCAGGCCGCATGTTAAACATGTCAAGTAAATTGGCAATGCTAATTTCTGTTAGCCTGTTAATGGCAGTTCCCATTAGGTGTTAGCATAGTGCTAATTGTCAATGACGGTAATCGATCTAAAATCATTTTGGAGGCCTACGTGGTCCCACTGTTAAGCAAATAAATTCAGTGAACCAAATCTGAAACAGCACAAAGACGATAACAGTCTTAAAAATGATTAGACTAAGAGCTCTTTCATTTAAAAACAAATTGAGCTTAGGCTACTTGAAGCCTACATCTAAATGCCTGTGTTTGTGTAGGTTCCTGTGATATCCTTCAAGCCCAGCAATCACCACACAATAAATATTACTTGGCTTGTGCCATTTATTGGCACAACTGCAAACAGGCTTAACGGCTTCTGGCTCAACTTCTTGTTCTAGCTAGCTTCCATTATTCCCCAGAACGTTAGCTCCCTCTACAGGAATTATATGGGTATGCTTTCACATTCAGTTTACCACAGTTAGCCTACAGAAAATCTGTATTGGATCAGTATTTCTGTTTAGCCTACATTTTTGTGCATTACTGTATTTAATATCTTTGACACTAATAGGCAGTGTTGCAGGAAAATAGTAGCCTATAATGGTTAATTTAGAGAATGTGTTTCTAATTACAGAAGTGAGGGAGAGCAGAATCATGTGAAGGAGGTGTACGTTTAAGGTGGAATGGACGATAAATCCTGAGTTCAGGTACTGGATAGGGCATGTGACAGATAATGTACATCGGGCATACTGCAAGATATGCAAGAAAGCTTTTGATGTAGGCAACATGGGCATTTCTGCTGTTCAAAGCCATGCCAAAGGACAGGGACACAAGAGGGTCCTCTCCTTTTGAGCAAGTCACTGGTGTTGTGTTAGACCATAGCTACTTGCCAGCCAGCTTTGGAGCCCTAACTGAGAATGCTCTGGTGTATATCACAGGTTTTGTTGTTAGGCAGGTCGTGAAGAAGCTGAAGTGTGATGTGCTGCAGTAGCTTGGTTAGTACAGCCGTGCCTTCACGTCTCGTCAGAACTATCATCTGCTGACCTTGCGTAACAATGGAGGCCTGCTGATACTAAGCCATGGTACAGTAAAGGCGATTGGCTCAGCTGAGCAGTGCATCAGACAGGCCTCCAACATCCAGTCTCTGTTGAATAGGGTTGTGAAAGCAGATGTAGGTTTTCAGGATATATTTAATCGTTGTGATCACATTGCTGAAACTCAAGATGGCATTGGCAACCATCATTTCAATTTAATTTCACTTGTCTTGCTTTCACAAGTTGAGAGAAGACCATGTGGCAAAAGTACATACTCTCCAACTACAGAGCAGCAGTTTGAGGAAGAAACTGTGTAAAATAGTATTGTTACAAGGATACTAAATACTAGACACAGAGCCTCTGTCTTCCCACCCCCACCCCACAGGAAAGACACAGCTTCTGTACTGACACCAGTATATATTGCAGTTCATTGGCTATAGTTCTTGACAAATATACACAAGATGCCTGTGTGTATGGACCTGCCCTGTCTATAGTTATTTTTCCAAAAAGCAGGTAAACGGATGTTCATCTTTCATATTAAATGTAAAAAAAAAAGAAAGAATTTTCTTTGTCTGGAAAATGTATTGTGTACAGTTCATTGTCTATAGTTCTCTACAAGTCTATACAAATGCCCGTTGCTTTGGATAAAGGCGTCTGCCAAATGCTTAAATGCAGTAACGGTCCTAGCCGATGAGGCGCCCTAGGCGAGCATCAGCGCCGGCGCCCCCCCCAGGCGTAAGGAAACTATAGCGGAACTAATGTTGCGTTTGGGTTGAGGTCTGGTCAGTTTTGCTGGTAACATTTTCGTTTTGCTCAGTTATAAGTGCAGCATTTGTTATGCGGCTGAGAAAGTGTTTTAAGTTATAATGTCAATATTCATGGATATTGGAGTTATTGTATGAGCTGCAGTCATAAGTTAATGGCGTGAGCGAGCTGTAGCCTATTTATGTTTGTGTTTGGTTATTTTTAGGAAATTGCCTGTGTTTTTACTTATTCATTTTTTGATGTATGTGCTTTATTTTATCTAGTTCTCACGGCATGCTCGACCGGATAGATATGTGAATAAATGCCCGTGATCAGAGATCAACTTGTGTTCGTTATTGAGGGAGGTTACAAGGGGGGGGGCTCATAGGAAAGTTATGTATCATCATCATCGTCATCATCATCATTATTATTATTACTACTTAATAGGCTTTGTTTAGCAGGTAAATTCATGTGGGCTTGTTCTTTTCATATTAAGACACATTAATACCAACTAGCTTTAAGAATAGTGGAATGTTACACTTTTTTCTTCCTCCGTTTGTGGCGCCCCCTGGATGAATGGCGCCCTTAGCATTTGCCTATATTGCCAATGCCACGAGCCGGCCTGCATTAATGTAAATGCATGAGTGGTAACACAATGGGATTTATCATGGAGATTACCAGGGTCTTTCAGCTAACATTGTTGGCCTTTTTTGTGGTGTTTTGTATTTGCATTGTTCTGCACGTAGTAGGAGAGTAGTGTATGTTTATTTCGATTGGAAGAATGAAAAAATACCTATATGCGCATTACATTTTGAACATAAAAGTAGGCTGTGTTAAGAAAAACCGCTTCCCTGTCGATTTACTCGTGGCTCGGTCGTAAATACATGTCTGACATTTATAATGAACCAAGACAATAAAAATCGCTTCTCAAATTTGCCCATTTATGGTTCTTTATTTCTGAATGCCAGCTTGTCCCTGATAGACGTTCATTCATTTAAAAGGAGCTCTACCCCGTCCCAAGATGGCGGCTCTGTTGACGCATTCGCTCCCATAGACGGCTGTATTCAACAGCTGATCTAGCTGTAGTTAGATTAAATACAGTACAACTCTTCACGTAAACCCGCATTAGAAACAGAGGTACAGAGAGAGTGTAAGGAAGCTAAACTTCATCCATTATTATAAAAAGAATAAAATACATTACTCCAGATTGCAGTGTTAGTTTGGCCTCCTTTGCATATTTTCCTTTTCCTTCACAATTCATTTATAAAAATAGATCCAGAAAAAGGAATAATTGGAATGTTTCCTTATAGAAACAGTGGGACAAGATAACACTGTGGCCGTTATGAAGCCAGGCGCCGAAAGTTGGTGATGTATCCCAGCTAATAAATGTTATTTATGAGAAAACTACAGTAATGTGGATGTCAGTTCTTCTTTATGCGTGAAAGATGGCGCAATGGCCCTGGTGGACGGCGTGGCCAATGCTGCTGACAGCCTTCGGCTATGATACAGTCCCAGGGACTGAGCTGGAGCACACTTCCACTTTTAGGATTGGATGGAGAAGCAGCATACAAGATCGACAGCAAGACAACTTCACCTGTCCAGCAAACCAACCATGCTGAACTGGCCCCTACTAATGGAAGTGACATGTACTTCTGCAGGGGGTGTTATAGGGGGAAGAACATCCTTGCGTCTGCCGGAGTGCCCCCTCAAGTGGCATGTACTATGGCTATGTTAAATGCCAAAATACAACGAAATAATGTTCAACGAATGTTATTGACATCTAATCATAGTGCATGGAAGCAACTGTGGAGTATTAGTTCTACTATGTGGTTACATCTAAAGCCTGAAATACCTCAGTGTAATGATACTTTATGCACTGGGCATGGGGGAATGTATAATGTAGCTACACAACAAGCTCAATGTAGATTCCATGGGTTGTCCATAATAGCTGGAGGGGCATAATGGTGTCGTGGATCGCCCAGGGGAAGCCCCTATGACGTCACACAGGACTCCCCTGCCACACCCCCGCTGGTTTCCCTAGGAGGGTGTTGAGCAGCGGCCGTAGCGCTTCTACACCTGTCCCGAGAACCGGCAGGACCGGTTACCGTTTGCCCTCCTCTACCAGCTGATGCCCGTCGGGGTAATCGGCGAGCCTTTTTATTCGTGTCTGGCACACCTGCCGGTCTTCAGCCCTCCGTGCTAAGTTCCAGCGTTTATTCCCTGACCTGTCTCCACCTCTGTTCTGCCTCTTCCGCCCTTCGCTTATAGCCTAGCCCTCTCACTGCCGATGCCGATCGCCTGACCACCTGTCTGTTTTCACTACCTCGATTTTGGATTTTTTTTGTCTCTGTCCTGTTGCTCTCTCTCCCGGAGTTGACGGAGAAGATAAATATTGGACTGATCCGCTATAGCGTCCTCCTTATTTTCCGCAACCCCCGCCGTGATTAATGTACTCTACAGGTAAAGGGAGAATAGCTAGATACCTATACTAACAAAAGGTATGATATACGAGATTGTGATAAAACTGATAGAGGATATATATGCTCACTACGAACACGTCATACTAACCCATGTTTTGATACGAAGGGAAACGTGTGCCAATAGTACTATTGGCCCCCCCGAGATATGCTATTTGAAGTCGGTCCTCACATCCTTTGAGTGAGTACCATCCACGTCCATGAACATCTACCATACGTGCCGTATTCCGGATGTTAGAATAACATATATATTTGGAAATGGCAAAACAAAACATATTGGTTAAAAATTCGAACACCTTATGAAAGTATAAACCAAACGCAAATGTCACAAGCAACGCAGTTACTGAATATTTTTAAATGTGTGAAACTAACGTCAATATCTGTCATTGCTTGTTGCACATGCTTGAAAATTAGTCAGAAATCTGTCCACTTAAAACTACATAAATAAATTCTCTACTTGATGGGCTGGTGCTGAATGAATAGGCCAGCTGGCCAACTTGTGTCTGTGCCACTGACTGGCATCCTGACATATAATGACTTTTCCCCCCTCACTGTAAAAAGTCCAGACAGCAAATTAGTTAACAGTAATTAGTAATCACGTGTAGTTCTCATTTATCGTGATGTAAACTTCAAAACCTTTTCTGCACATTTTAATGATTTAATTAATATTACCTAATTTGTTTATCATTTTCTGCAATCACTGTATGTTAAAGCAAGTTTTAAAACTAGCTGTAAAATTATTGATGCTGTTGTTGAGCTGAAATTTGTTGCCGGAGCCTTAGGATATGCCTCTATACACAGGAGTGAGGGGATGGATACACTATTCTATGGATGCCTCTGAAGAGAATAATTATCCCGATTTTATATTGAGAGAGATGGTTAATTCCATTTTAATGCAGACTGGGTTCACAGCCCCTGTTCTGCCCTTGATCTTTTGCATGCATGCTATCATGTATTAGTTTACTCTGAATTTTGATCACATGTCAAACTAAATTAATTTTGGACTGGATTCCATGTTTTTACGCTGTAAGTTACATTTTTATTTCAGCATAATTATAAGATCCCGCAGGTAGAAAATAAGTCTGTTACTTAATAAATGACCATAAAGTAGTTGCTGCTGTATATATTCCATAAATATACTGAACTGGAGTTCTATGCATCCTTACAAAGTAATAACTGTAAGCGTTCTTTAAGTATGAAAGAGTTTAGGACATTGTCACCTGCAGTGGATGGCCACATGTCCCCATAATTATAACTTTAGATTATATTTCTGCATGACTGAGTATTCACTGAGTAACTGGTAGTGTTGGATGGTATTCACGCCTCATATTTACCATTTATATCAGTCTTCAAAGTGTTTAGATTATTAAGGCTGGTCTTGGTTGTTTTCTTGCCTGGAGAAACAGAAGTTTGATGCCATGACGCCACAGCAGCTCGCCGTTCCTGTCAGTACGGTGGAGGTAAGAGTTTGAAACGTTCATCAGCCTGTCAGCTACGCATCTCGCCTGGATACAGGACTCAGCTTTTATTCTTCCGTAATACGCCCTAAGCCCCTCACTCTACTCAATCTCAGTGCTGTTTGGTAGTAAATAAGTCATTGTCACTGACTGCCACAGATTACGGAAATTAAATGGCACAAGTGTAACCCTGTCATTTTAAAGAGGGTAAACTCTGATCAGGAAATTTACGATGTCAGAATAAACTGATTTTTTAAAAGAACTAACTAATGTGCCCTAATAAGGAAATGCATACAATCAGAATAAAATATCTGTGGTTTTTAACAGTGGTACAGTAACAGTCTGATAAAGAAAGGTATCAGATCAATATATCTATAGCATGTAATGGAACTTGCATGAATATATTCTCCCCTCCGGAATTCATAGTTCCAGTAGTTATCTGAAATTGCCGTTATTCGGAAAATTACAGACTATGAACAAAAACGGACAATGCAAGAAAATAAAAGAATGTGTATGACGGAACTCTAGAGTATTTTTGCAAGGGTGGGTACTAGCTGGTTTATGTACTAGCTCACATTCAAGAAACACCATAAATGCTACTCATACACAGTTGGGGGGCAGGGGTCAATACATAGACCAAGTCCTTGTGCCTGTAATCGGAAGGTCACCGGTTCAAACCCAGCCTCAGCACGTCTGCGGGTCCTCGAGCAAGGCCCTTAATTCCCCCCAGCTCCCTAGACGCCCCAACAGGTAGCTGCCCTTCACAGACAACTTACTCCACAAAGGGCATGTTGAGGGACACACAAAAAACGCAATATCCCCACAGGGATTAATAAAGTATTGATTATTATTATTATTATTAGAAGTTGTAGACGATGAATTCCAGCTGAATGATGTTAATTTACACATTGCTGAAACTAAAGTGGAACACCTCAACATAAATGATCTAGAAGCAGGCAGTGTGAAGGTGTCCACATCACATGGCGATGTGGTGAAGGGGCCTCTGCAAACAACGTATGGGAAACAGAAGAAAGGAAAGAACCGGCAAAATTACACCCCACTGTCAAAAACGAGAGCCGGTGGCTGAAGCTGAACATCCTTCTCAGCCTGTTATTTGAATTTGTCAAATTGTTTTTAATCATTGTGGGATTAGCCCCATTGAACCCTTCACATACATACTTACAGCATCTCTAATATACTTTGAATTGTAAACATGTTTCTTCTCTACATCCATTTATTTCTTACCTATTATGCAATGTAAGGGGAATCTTACTAATGCTAATAATTACAACTAATATTGTAACTGTGTTTTGCTTATGTTTGGAAGTCCTGGGTTAAGGACGAGGAGTTTTGTGCGTGCATGCGTGCCTGCATGTGTGCATGCCTGTGTAAGTACCTACCTGTCTGCGCGTCTGCCTGTGTGCGTGCATGCCTGCTTGTGTGGGTGCGTGCATGCCTGTGTAAGTACCTACCTGTCTGCGTGCCTGTGTACATGTCTGCCTGTGTGAGTGCATGCGTGCTTGTGTGGGTGCGTGCATGCCTGTGTAAGTACCTACCTGTCTGCATGCCTGTGTACATGTCTGCCTGTGTGAGTGCATGCGTGCTTGTGTGGGTGCGTGCATTCCTGTGTAAGTACCTACCTGTCTGCGCGCCTGTGTGTGTCCGTGTGTGTGCCTGCCTGTGTGTATATGTCTGTGTGTGTGCATGCCTCTGTGCATGCCTGTGCTTGCGTGCCTGTGTCCGTGCATTCCTGTGTGCTTGTATGCACCTGTGTCTCTGTGTGTCCTTGCATGCATGGGTGCCTCTGAGTGCCTGTGAGCCTACCTGTGTCTGTGCCTGCCTATGTGTGTGTGTGTCTGCGTGCGTGCCTGTGTGCGTACATTTGTGCGTGCCTATGTGTGTGTGTGCCTGCCTGTGTGCATGTGTGCTTGACTGTTTGGAGGAGTGCCTTTATGCATGTGTGCATACTTGCCTGTCTGTGTTCGCGCGCGCTTGCCTGTCTGCCTGCCTACTTACATGCCTGCCTACTTACATGCCTGCCTACTTACATGCCTGCCTGTGTGCACCATTCACACTCATGGTCAACTTGTTAACTCCAATTAACCGCAGTATGTTCCCAGAGGCGGGTGGCACGGTGATGCAGTGGTTAGCGCTTTCGCCTCACACCTCTGGGATTTGGGTTTAAATGTGGCCCTGAACAGGAGAAGCCCCTGCGGCCCTGAACAGGAGAAGCAGTTTCAGAAGATGGATGGTTGGATGGTCCCAGAGTTGTGAGACAACAGTGCTAACCACTGCACCACTGTGCCATCCCCATGTATGGGATATATAGGAGAAAACTGTAACAGGTTATCCAGTGTGTAACATGTCAAATCATATGACCCAGCCTGTTCCTAAAGGGGACTCAAGAGATTCTGAGTTTAAGAGCCAATAAGGCACAGTTTAAGTCTCTGTAGTGTAAAAATAATGTAACAACAAACAGTTCTATCAACCTGTATGAAGCATATGCAAAATCAATGAACAATGCAAAAATAAGTGTAACTGTCCTGCACTATGTAGCGTATAGTATAGTCATATATACTTAGTCAGTTAATTTTTAATTAGTTACAATTTTGATACAAATTACTATACATTTTAGAAGAAAAATGTTCTATCTATAATTTCTCATGTGTCAGTAATGGCTGGCTGCTTTTGCCAGGTTCCATGTATAAAGTAAATAAGGCTGAATTTTACTTAAATATATGTAGTGCAGATATTAGGAAGAACCATCATTCTTTAGAATTCCACATCCTTTTAAGTTTGGTTCTAATTGTGGTTGAGGAATACCTTCTCTTAGCATCCAAGAGATAGCTTCATTTTCGATTTTGTATTTGTCGCTCCCTCGCTCAGACCTTTGTTCTGTAAACTGCTGTTCAATACTCTCAACTGTAAGCTTTTCGTTGATCTTTGTAAATACCGTTCTGAATACGCCTGGATGGCTCTGGATAGCATCCAGTAGTCCACAGCTACGAAGCCCATCCTGGAACCTATAAAAAATTTTGATACATTGATCAAAAGAGAAAAAAAACATCCACTAATTTTGAATGCCCTATAAACTTTGAACATGGATAATACATGATGAGGAACATGCCTTTCAAAGTGTTTCCTTATCCTGAAGGACAAACCAATTAATGACGTCTTGCACCACTTCATTTTTATTACTGACAGAGATGCTTCGCAGACATCCAGCCAGCATCAGGTGGGTCTCACATCTTTCAACAGCTTTGTTCAGGTTTTTCTTAAACTCTGAAGCCACAACTTGACACTGGATTGAAAACATTTATTTTTACAGTGAATTATTTGTTCATGCAAACATTAATATCAAGCTTTTCAAACGCACATGAGCATAAAGAGACCTGACAAAACGTACTAAAGAATACGTAAACATTGCTATAAACACCATTTTAAAATTGTACAGCAGTCTGAAATGCAATTATTCACGTTCTTCCCCTACCTCTGACAGCAAGCTTTTTAATTCATGATCATGAATGTCCTCAATGTCTGCACTTTCTGCACCTGACACTATGGCTTGATACAAGACTGGAGCAAAGAAACGTGGGGATGGTCCTCCTTGAACTATGCCCATTGCAATCAACTCTCCTGCATAAAAGTAGCTGTTTTCTTTTAAAGCTACCAGAGAAAGATGAGAAATCATGCAATTACATTCTCAACAGTAACCAAAGCCTGACATATATATGAAATGTTTGATGGTTTCCCTCTGCAACACTTACACACACATATGGCACTCCAAAACTCGCTGGTAGTCAGAACCTGTGAACACTGGGCTCTGCCTTATATGTTGAAATGCAAGTCTGAAGAACTCCCTCATTGGGCCACCCATATAAACTGCTTCTACAGAATTTCCCTCATAAGTGAATTTGGCATCAATTCTCTTTCTGGCAGAGAAATTTGGTCTCCTCATTGTGCGGACAGCACCATCCTAAATGTTCTTCCGGTTGATGTTGAAGCGAAGAGCTTCATCCTCATCAATATTCCTTTGCAGCATCTGCAAGACATCCTGCAGCCTGAAAAGACAGTCACACAACCAAACATAAAAAAACACTACATAACAAAATTGCGACATTTGAACATTAAACTCACTTGACATTTCTATCAATGTCTCTTCTATAGCTCGACTGATTTGTTCATCCTCTGACTCACTCACATCAGAGCAAACAAGGTCCAAATAGTCCCTGAAAAAATGTGCTCATTTGAGGTTGTTCTTACATTTTCTATCTTTCTGAGACCTCATTTACATTAATCATACCTGTATGTACAAACAGATGGACTTTCTGTGTCTATAACAGTGGAAGTTAAAATCTGCGGGGTGATATCAGCTTGGATGTTAGCTAGTGATTGTGAAGTACAAGGTGCTTCCTCTGCCTGGCATCTGGTATCTGGCTGTTGGTTTTGCTTTACAAGAAGAAGAATATAAAGACATTTTCATTTAAATGATACATTAAAATCACTCAGCATACATCTAAATACTTTAACAAATGCTCAGCGAGTTTTAAAGTCCATTTAACACACATTCAAATAAAGTCTCAGGTGATGCAAGACAAAAAAAGTCTAAATCATGTATTTTACCTTGAGCACTGTTCAACATGCTGAACTAGAGACTGCATGGGAATATAATTTCTACAGGTCTGACATTTTTCCAGCACCAATGCTTGGCCCTTAAGGTAGAAAGCATAACAGTTAAACACAGCATAATACAAACAAGACATATGTAAATCTCTGAACATAACTCTATTTAGTAATTATTTGTAGTAGTTTAAAGAAATTGAAGATATTTCGTAGGAGAAGTGAGATGCTTTCATGAAACATTTACAAGTGTACAAAAAAGGCAAGATTTTTTGTGACTAACCTCATTAAGCTTACACAATCCATCTGTGCTTATGCTAACTTGGACGGAGTGGACGGATATAGTCGACTGCCTGATTCAAACCACTCTCTGTTCTAAGGTATTTCACGCTATATCCATTGGGTGTTATTGGTAGAGGTTCCAAATATATTGATCTAAAACATGCCAAAATTTGAAATCCTCCAGAAGTATTAAGTGGTGGATAAGCTGCATACAGGACATCTCAGAGGTCTTTGTAATTGCCATTTTTATCTGGGAATGTTATTCGCTTCCTACCTAGGCCACAGTTCTGTAAATGACTATGTTCTTCTGGCAAAGGATGGACATCTTTTTCCGCAAAACAGAAGAAGTCGTGTGTCCATGACTCTGTTGTTATACTTGCTCTCTATTTCACCCTTTGGTATGGGTCCCTTTGTCCTCTTAAAACGGTCATACAACTGGAACAGCTGGACTAGATTTCTTTCAATCTGGTCCTGTCTAGATGTGTTAAATTCAGAATGTGCAACAAGTGCAGAAAGACTGGCTGAGGTTGATACCCCAGGTGTTTGATTTGACACCAGTGATGTCGCTTCTGCTACAACTATGTCTGAATTTTCAGACTGTCTCATTAATATCCTTGCAGCTTGATGCAGAAGTCTGGCTAACTTTGGAGACTCGCCACTGGGAAAAAATGCACAATACAGTATGTACTCAGTTATCCAGACATAATTAGTCTAATGTCTGTTTCAGCAAAGAGTAGCTGTAACTGGTGATTGTGATCTCACACACTACTAAAACAAAAGTTTAAAGAATAATATAACATTAATAAAATAATGTCATATTAAAGTGAAAAAAGTACTTTTAAATCACATAGCTTTCTAAATTTTAACGTCAAGATATAGCAAGTTCGACCCAATGAAAAACATAACTTCTAAATACTAAGAAGTGCAGGGTGCTGACTACTTGTCATCTACTTAGATTTCCAAAAGGCTTTTGATGTTGTCCCCCACAAGAGGCTCCTACTTAAACTCAAAGTGACAGGTATTTTAGGTACCGTAGCCACCTGGATTGATAACTGGTTAACAGATAGGAAACAGCGAGTAGTTATAAGAGGCACAATGTCACAGTGGGCTTGCGTTCATAGTGGGGTACCGCAGGGTTCGATTTTAGGACCACTATTGTTCCTAATTTACATAAATGATATGGATACCAATATATACAGTAAACTGGTGAAATTTGCAGATGACACCAAGGTGGGTGGTGTAGCAGATACTGAATTAGTGGCTCAGCAGCTACAGCGGGATCTTGATTTAATTAGTGACTGGGCCGATACCTGGCAGATGAAATTTAACGTCGATAAATGTAAGGTATTCCATCTAGGGAGCAGAAATATAAAGTACAGGTATTTCATGGGTGTCACTGAAATAAAGGTAGCTGATCATGAGAAAGACCTTGGTGTGTATGTTGATGCTTCCATGTCCCATTCTCGCCAGTGTGGGGAAGCAATAAAAAAGGCCAATAGGATGTTGGGGTATATCTCCAGGTGTGTGGAGTTTAAGTCAAGGGAGGTAATGCTAAGATTATACAATTCCTTGGTGAGACCTCACCTAGAATATTGTGTGCAGGTTTGGTCACCATATCTTAAAAAGGACATTGTGGCCTTAGAAAAGGTGCAGCGTAGGGCTACAAAAATGATTCCTGGTCTTAGAGGAATGTTATACGAGGAACGGTTACTTGAGCTAAATCTGTTCAGTCTCAAGCAAAGGAGATTGAGGGGGGACATGATCCAGGTATATAAGATTCTAACAGGTTTGGATGCTGTTCAACCAAATAGTTACTTCAGCATTAGTTTAAATACACGAACTCGTGGCCATAGGTGGAAATTAGCGGGAGAACATTTCAAGCTGGATTTAAGGAAGCACTTCTTTACGCAGCGTGTAGTCAGAGTATGGAATAGCCTTCCTGATAATGTAGTGCAAGCTGAATCCTTGGGTTCCTTTAAATCAGAGCTAGATAAGATTTTAACGACTCTGAGCTATTAGTTTAGTTCTCCCCAAGCGAGCTTGATGTGCCGAATGGCCTCCTCTCGTTTGTATAGTTCTTATGTTCTTATGTTCTGATTACTTCTGTTGCTTAGTTCGATGTTATTTTATTTCCAGGTGTGATGTGCCGAGTATGAAGCTATTCGCCGCATTATAAGTATGAAAAGAAGACAGAATATCAAAAATATCGAGGCAGAATTAATTCAACAAAGTATCAAAAATATTATTCAAGAAAATGAAACACTTCTTGCGACTGAAGGCGTCTGTCGTCGAAAAGCGAAGCATTACTGTCGCCTTTAAATGATGTCACATTTGCGACGTTTTACATCCATCCATCCATCCATTTTCCAAACCGCTTATCCTATTGGGTCGCGGGGGGTCCGGAGCCTATCCCGGAAGCAATGGGCACGAGGCTGGGAACAACCCAGGATGGGGGGCCAGCCCATCGCAGGGCACACTCACACACCATTCACTCTCACATGCATTCCTACGGGCAATTTAGCAAGTCCAATTAGCCTCAGCATGTTTTTGGACAGTGGGGGGAAACCGGAGTACCTGGAGGAAACCCCACGACGACATGGGGAGAACATGCAAACTCCACACACATGTGACCCAGGTGGAGATTCAAACCCGGGTCCCAGAGGTGTGAGGCAACAGTGCTAACCACTGCACCACCATGCCACCCCGCGACGTTTTACAGGAGGTAGTTAATCTTAACTTTAGGTTTGTCTGTAAAATATCATAATAAACAAGTAATGTGAGTTTTCAGTCTGCTTAAAGCAAGATAAATGAAGTTTCACTTCCTTTAAAATGAAAGATTACAATCCGTGGCAGAGGGGCAGTTTGCAGCACAATACCGGCATTAAACATCAGCATAATTAAAGCCAAACTTAATGAGTTTAGCGTCATTCGGTAATTACATAGCACAATTATATAACTTAATACATACATATAATGTAAGGACTTCCATATATTGCTGACCAGGAAAAACTTTAAGTTCTAACACGCTGTCAGCGCGTGCCTCGGTGTCCCCACAGTGCACCCACAGTCCTTTGCATGCACCGGTGCGCCCTTAAAACTGCAGGAGCCTTCTTACAGGCATGATTTTTATGATCGCGCATTGCATTTGTTTGACTTTATTAGGCTAAAACTTTTGTTCTAACTCAGACTTTCAGTTTCATGATGCAGGCCCCAGGTGCTACACAGTTAATGGTCCCTGAGTGCACCACAGCTTTCGCTATAAAACAATCTCTCTACAGCCATATTTGGGGGCTGCCACAGGGGTGGCCAGAGGTTTCCAAGGAGGGATGTGGCCGCCCCTTGGAGGCGCCCTTGACATTAAGAGGTGGGGAGATACAGTATATTGTCACACTGGGCCTCCTGACCCTTTGGGCCAGTAAGGCCAGTGTCTCTCTCCGGTAGGCGATCACCTCTTTATGGTGTCTTTCATACTGCTCCATCAGGGCTGCCGTTTCCTCCCGGATGCCCCTCAGAACAGATATTTTTTCCACCTTCAGACCTGAGGAGCTCTTCACTACATTGGCAGCGAATGTTTCTGCACCAGTGGGCTTGAGTGCGTGGGGGGAAGGAGGGGCGTGTGGTGACAAGGAAGCAGGATGGTTGGGGTTTGGTGATCTACCAGACTGAAAGGTATTCTGGGGACTCAGGGGACAGTGTCGCCCTGATGTAGAGGGGCCTATAGGAGGGATGGCTGATGTAGAGGAGCCAGGTGTGGAGGTGCCACACATTGAGGAACCCTGGTGATCACACTACAGGGGGACAAATGTTGGTGGGCCAAGAGGAAGTGGCTGGGGAGTAGAAAGCACAGATGTCTGGGAGGTGGGTAGACTACAGAGATTTATGCACCCCGGGACTCCCTCAAGTGCTTCTGAGATCTAGGATGGCCAATACTCGGTCCTCCCCAGGAGTGAGAGAATGCAGACTGGTGCTCCCCCCAGCCCACCTCACCTGCTCCCTCCAGAGTGCTGCAACCATCCTTTTGGTGATGCTGACATCGTCCCTGCACTTCCTCCTCATACCCTCTGCCAGGCGGCAGCAGCCATGGCCTGCAGAATGTATCTTTTTTCTTTCATCTCCTGCTATATATTTTCCTGATATATATTTGTCTTTTGCAAAGTGCATATAGGAAACGTACCCCAGAGCAGGACTTCAGACTAAACCATTTTCGGGAAGGGTAGGTGTGCTTGGGGTGAAAAAACTTTACATTAACTGGTGAGATAGATTAATTTTATCTGTACTTTTTTGAATATGAAGAATTATATTATTTTGGGGGATATCTCCCTATTTTAATGCTGGAGGGAGCCCCTCCCCCCAAATTTATGCCTGACCCACAAACCCACACACTGTTCACAGATGAGAACAGCGCAGACCCTGCACGGTCATGTTGGCAACTCCTTCCAATTTTATAGCCCAAACCAGGAGTAAAAGATGTCGAAAATCAGACCCTTCATAAACTTTTCTATCTTCAATGATACTCCATAATGCTGCTTAAAATGAAGCAATGCACGCACAAGTTAAAGCTCTTTTCGTTTTAATGAATGAGGAAAGAAATAGTTTTGGATAAAGAAATGAATTAGTCTTTTTTTTTCCATGTGAGCATCCTCCTGCAGCCTTTAAATATGGAAAAGTGGCTGATGGATGGACTTCTGAGTGAAACTCATTACCCCAAATTTTCTTAAATTGGCTTATATATTTACAACATGGTGACTGCAACAATAATACACCTACGACTGTGGTGTTCTACCTAGAGCACCACTAGAGGGAGCTCACACATTCTATTGTACTTGCCACAGTAACAACAGTGATGTATAGGAACAGTTAGAAGCCGGTAATTTATATATAAAAAATGTAATTTCATTAATCTGAATGGGTGGGCCCAGCTGTCAATCCCACCCAGGCCTACCCATAGCTCCGCCTCTGTGTCAGTCCATCTCTTTGCAGTCCAAGTTGTACATCTACCAATCTGGACAGCAAATTTACAACCGTTCTGTTTCGGTGGTTATATTTAAGGAATGTCACATTAGTAAATTCACGCTTTACATGAACATCTGAAATGGGCAGAGACAAAATCTGCAGTACAGGCAGACCAATGTCTTTAAAACTCCTTTTTCCTTCAGCACCCTCATACTGCAAAACCTCAATCCAAAGTTCTCCATGTTGTTCATCTCTGTGAAACTGCAACAGGAGAGCTCTCTCCACTGGTTTTCTAATTCACCAAGGGAACAGGAAAGGCCCTCTTTTGGTAGGCTGCCTACTGCAGGTAATCTTACCCGGGGATGTAGCATCTCCAGCTTACTCAAGTGACTCTGGAAGTCGCATTTGATACTGTGTCCGGAAGCAGTCCATGCTGCGCTTAGGAATGACGTCTGTTTTAGTGTAGAATTGACTGTAAATTCCTAGCAAAAAAAACTGCCAGAAAAGTTTTGCAAAATTGCTGTTAATCACTGTAAAACCCCCAGCTCCATGGGTGTCCCTACAGGTGGCTGCCCTTTGCTGCCAGGCTTGCTGTCACCTTCGTCTGTGCCCATGTGTCAAGTAGGGCAAAATGGGGTAGGTGAAAATAGAATTTCCCCAAGGGGAGTAACAAAGTACCTTCATTTCATTTAGAAAAGAATTCCAAAATGTCTTTTACAGGTTTTGTCGTATGTAAATTACAGCAATTGTCTTTTTTTAAACAGAAAAATAACAATTAACTGTAATCTAGTTTAAAATGTTATCATGTATTCTATTCAAATTATTGAAGTTACCTGGCAACTGGAATTGGCAAATACTATTGATTCCAATGAAACATTTGAAACCACAAAATCACATGAAGAAAACGTACGCTGACCGTTACTGAAACGACCTGGTATCTGTTTCATACCTCACTTTACAACACACAGGACTTTTTTTTAACAATTTAAAGGCACAAGTTATTTTACGTCATGGCCAAGCCACCTTTGCTAGTTTAATGGCAGAAAAATAGTCAAAGCCAGGCGCCTGGTCCACAAGGGATGTACTCAGTCACTGCTGTGTTTATGCTGTAAACATGCTATAAACTAATTTTTTCTAACATTTTCTTTAAGAGCTAGGTGCACTTGCACCTTGGTGGATTGCTATTATATTTGTGGATTTGCCAGGTAGAAGAAAAGAATGCTTCTCTACAGAGATACAGAAACAAATCTGCTTGTACACAATGTGAAAACGTTTCAGCAGACCATCTACAACAACAGCAGGATTCCACCAAAGTAGAGGTCTGCATTCCCGTAGAATCCATGGCAATTAAGTGCAGGGCAGGACAAACTTTCATTTTTGAATGCAGGAGCACAAGGGAAGTGACTGATATGCTCGCAGTAAAAAGAATGAAACAAGTGCTTTTTGTTATCAAACAATTATTTATTTGCATGAGTAAATAGAAAATTACACAACAAAGTATAGCACGATATCACAACATTACATTGTCTCAAAGCGCTTTAGAGCACCCTCACCCAAAGCCCCCAGTGAGTAAGCCATAGGCGACAGTGGCAAGGAAAAACTCCCTAGAAGGAAGAAACCTTGGGAGGCACCAGACTCAAAGGGGAAGCCCAAACCTCCAGGGGCCGGCAGGGAGAGTGAAAAACACACACATCAGATAACTGCAACAGGTATTCTTCTACATATCCTATACATATGCATGGTACAGTGGTTAGCACTGTTGCCTCACACCTCTGGGAACATTTATCCATTTTCTAAAACCGCTTCTCCTGTTCAGGGATGTGGGGATCAATTTGCCTTTTGGAACAGGCGGTCAGATGGATCCCAGAGGCTACAGGCACGAGGCAGGGAACAACCCAGGATGGGACACCAACCCATCACAGGGCAGGCTCACACACACAGATCACACACACACACACACACACACACACACAAACACACACACAAAAACTCACCATTCATTCACACACCATTCATAAACACCATTCACACACCAGTCACTCACACAGCATTCACTCACACACACACCATTCATAAACACCATTCACACAGCATTCACTCACACACACCATCCATAAACACCAGACACACACCAGTCACTCACACACCATTCACTCCCCATTCACACACACATAGACCATTCACATACACCATATACTCACACACGCCATTCACTCACACACGCCATTACCACTCACACACCATTCACACACCTGTCACTCACACACACCATTCACTCACCATTCTCATACACACACACCACTCACACCCATCATTACCAAACACACTCACATACCATTGACATATACCACATTCCCATTTGATGTGGACACCTTCACACTGCCTGCTTCTAGATTATTTATGTTCAGGTGTTCCACTAATAATTTGTCCACTTTAGTTCCAGCAATTTCCCAATTAAGAGCATTCAGCTGGAATTCACTGTCTACAACCTCTATCTCCACATCCATAATTTCCAATTCAAATTCTGAATTAAAACCCCTCTCTGCAGTCTCCTCCAATTTGACCTCTCCAATTTGTATTTCGACAATTTCAAATTTATCATTTACACCATCTAGCTCAAACTGGCAGAGGTCGACCACTACGGCTCCTATTTTCAGCCTGTCTTGGTGGTCATCTGCAGGCTTTATGGAGACTGTCCTTTCATTTAACAGAAAAACCTCTAACCCATGCATGTCTAACCCCTTATCCCTCCCAGGCTGGTTGATGGGTGGAGTTGCTGGGGAGCACTCTCCTTCTTCACCCCAACAGATGATCTCATCCCACTTGTCCCAGGCTGCCCAATACACATCATCCGTCCAGCTAACTGCCTTGGCAATTGGCTTTCGGGTGTGTGACACGATGGAACGGTCAGCCTGGTCAGAGGGTGATTCAGCTGGGGAGCACAGCTCTTCCTCATCTTCCCAGTCAATCACTTCCATCCACTTGTCCCAAGTTGCCCAGTATCGATCGTTGCTCCAGCTGACAGCTTTTGCAATTCGTTTGTTTCTGAATGAGGAAAAACACACAGGCAATACAATAGAGCTGTCAGTCACTCCTGGCACATGGAATTCAGTTCTGCACTGACACCTTCGCAATGAACAACTGCATTATAGCATAGGAAACTAGTTAACTTTCACATACAAGTTACATATAATCAAGACAGAAGCCTGGAACAATTTTAAATTTTACTAAATGGCAATATACTGATTTTAGTCACCAAACAAACTTTTCAGGTCTTGCTTCACTACTTTTATCTGTGTTTGTTGCAATACATCTGCCCTCTCCTGGTCTGCTGGAATATCATTGCTGTAGGCAGCACCGAGCGCAACCACCCGCATCCTCTTCCGAATGCAACATGAAAGCGCGGGAAAGCGCACGTGCAAAAGTGAAATATCATCTAGACTTTGCGGCACAGGAAACTAGCCGACTTGCACATAAAATTTAAATATAACCAACACAGTAGCCCGCAACAATATTCACTTTATTTAAAAGCAATGAACTAATTTACTCACAAGCAAGCGCAATTATTTACTAGTAAGCGCACGCGGAAAAGCGAAATATCAACTACACTTTGCGCATAAAATTTTAATATAATTAACATTGTACCCCGGAACAAAATCACTTTATTTAAAAGCAATATACTGACTTTACTCACCAAACATATTTTAATATACATGCAAATTTGACAGATACTAAATAAGAAAAATTATCCGATAAAATGGGAGCAGAAAAGCAACGTACCTCGTCATCTTGGTGCAGAAAACAAGTGAAGCTGCGTCTTTCAAACCGGCAGCGTCCCACGTGCCGAAGAGTCAAATGTAATCAAGCAACACGGCCCACACAATTAAATAATAACATCATAATAATTATAGCTCTTGTATAATTATTCTATATATTATTCTATAATTAGAGGAACAGACTTTTATAAGTTAACTTGTTCACCGAGAATAGTATACAACACCGTAAGCATATAACCCTTAAAGGATGATTAATTAAAATTCGCACATTCATCCTGCATAACATAAAACAATGACTTAAAGAGACTTAATATGAAATGAACGCTACTGTCCGAGGGCATTTATCTCCACAAATCGCTATGTAACATAATGTCTTAAATACTCAGATTTTCAGAATGACAGAATCTTAACATTTAAAACTTTGTTTTGCGATACCGATACGTAGTGATATTGGTATGTGGAACAACGTTATGTTACACACGCCTCCCACAATTCAAGAAGCTGTAGTTAGATTAAGAGCGTATTCACAATTTACCCGTTTGCCTTTTACCGTGACTGAGCACGATCCCCCACCCCAGCTGGTCTGCATTCCCCACATTGCAATTAACGATCCTGGCCTCAGCGCTTTTGTTACCGTGGGACTTTGTTATGTTGAAGAAAACATTAGAAGGGAACTTCTGTCGCACAACTGAATGAAATTTATGATTAATGCATGGCAGCATTCTCCAAGTACAGTGGGACGGACTCCCCAACGGACCGAGAGTGCTTGTGATGTAAAATACACTAAGATAATTCAGTTCCTTTAAAGAGCGGTTCTTTTAATACTCTGTATTATAATTTTCGTGTGCTGTCCCCTTAAAAAGCATATCGCCAGTATTCCTTATTCAAATTGTCCCATTAAAAACTACAGTCCCCAAACGTCAAATTGCATGCTTCTGCATGTCACCTACACTTCAGACTTCATCCTCAAAATCAAAGCAGTATTTACACAAGCGACATGTGCCATCACTTAAAGCCAATGTAACTTTTTTAAAATAAAGTCTGTTTCAACTGGATTTTTACCTAAGTAAAACAACCATTTTATGTTCTATTTATCTTAAAACTACTGAAACAAATAATTGGCTACAATGCAGTTCCGCTGTTTTGTTTGGCACCGTAAATTATGTCCTGCATTCTGTGGAAAAAAATGAAGGCTGAGGAATGTTACGTAACACAGTTAAAATGCAAAAGTTCTCTCTGGTGTAATTCACTGCATAAAACCATGGTCTTAAGTGTGGTGTCTTCTTCATAACACTCCCTGACTTTTGTATCAGTGACCTTGAGATAGGGTGGGCTGCTTTTCTTCCTTCATTTTACTAGTGTTCCTCCCTTTCCTCCCAGCCTTGGCTGGTGGTTCAGGCAGCATCACCTTCTTTTAATGGACCCAGGTGTCATTTATTTTGAAGTGCAGAAAATGTTCTAGCAGAGGTCTTAGACAATTTCTGAATTACACAGAACTCTGACTTCTTCTGAAGCTGTGAGAAATTGTTCATCTGTAATTGTTGCATTGATATTTGTTGATGTGCGTGTGCCCTCCTTGAGCAGTAAAGGGGAGATCACATGCAGAGCTGATTTTCTGTAGTTTCTTAGTCTAAATAAAAATAAAATATTCTCTTCATATAGGCTGGAAGAGCCAATTAGTTATTTCTAGAAAAATAAATAGAGCCAATGAAGGAACCAGATGTCACAGTAACACAGGTCACTGTCTGTGGTGCTGGGTGTTGGGCTGGCGCTGAAGAAATAGGATAACTGGCCAAAGTGTCCGTGTGCCTCCACTGATTACAGGACATTAGTTAACAGTAATTAGCAATCACTTATAGTTCTCATTTATAATGATGTAAAATTATAAATATATATATATCCATCCATTTTCCAAACTGCTTATCCTACTAGGTCGCGGGGGTTCCTGAGCCTATCCCAGTTCCCAATGGGCACGAGGCAGGGAACAACCTAGGATGGGGGGCCAGCCCATCGCAGGTCACACTCACATACCATTCACTCTCACATGCACACCTATGGGCAATTTAGTAACTCCAATTAGCCTCAGCATGTTTTTGATTGTGGGGGTACACCGGAGTACCCGGAGGAAACCCCACGAGGACACGGGGAGAACATGCAAACTCCACACACATGTAATCCAGGCAGAGACTCGAACCTGGGTCCCAGAGGTGTGAGGCAACAGTGTTAACCACTGCACCACCATATATATATGTAAATATATATATATATTATGGACAAAATATAATCGTGATTTAATGTATCCCTTCTGCTCTTAAAAAAGCGCAATATGTCTGAATGATGAATATGTCTATTACGTTTTAATAATCTTGTTAATATTTGTTTACCTTTTTTTCTGTAATCACTCTATGTTAAAGCAATTTTTAAATCTAGCTGTGAAATTGATGATGCTGTTGTTATTCTGACTGTCTGAACATAAGTGAGGGGATGGATGCACTATTCTATGGAGGCCTCTGAAGAGAATAAATTATCCCAATATTATATTGAGAGAGATGATTAAATCAGAGCTAGATAAGATTTTAACAACTCTGAGCTATTAGTTAAGTTCTTCCCAAATGAGTTTGATGGGCCGAAAGGCCTCCTCTCATTTGTAAATTTCTTATGTTCTAAGACATACAGTACTGTGTGAAAGTCTTAGGCAGTCCAAAGAAATGTTTAAAGCTGTTTATCTGGGTAGCAAGTGTACTTTGACTTAGAATAAATGACACAATTTAACATTAGAACATGTGCAAATTAAGAGTAACACAATAAAAACTAGTAATAACTTCTTCTGTTTTCTAAAGCGTTACTGATATCTAGTTGGATGGCTAGATGAACACCACTTCAGTTCCCAAACTTCTCCCCAGGGGCACCTCAGCCGTTCCATGATTTTGTTAAATTTCACCAACAGCTCAATTAAATAATTAATTATACTGGTTTAAAAAGTCAGTGACAGATTGACTAGCTGTACTGTATGAGGTGTGCTAGTGGCCAAGTCAAAAAATACATGGCTGCACTGGATGGTCGTTACAAATACTAGGATGATTTTAGCAGAGGTTCTGAAATGGCTAAGCTGACACACTTTGACAGGCATAATGTAGCTGAAGTTCAGCCTGTAGCTGAAGACCCTGCCCCACTGCAGAAGTTCAAGGGAATTCTGCTTTTCCTTCTCCATCACTTCCTGGATGGCCTCTTTCGAAGACCTCTTCATGCACACCCTAGCCAGATGCACTGAGAGGCTTGGCTGTGTCTTCTTGCACACGGGGCAGAGCAGGAAATGCCTGCTCGAAGCACTGGGGATAAAATAAAATAAAAAAAAGTCATAAATAAAGATTAGATTTGATTCATTACTTTTAGTTGAATAAAGAAACAGTCCAGTCATCATCAACACTGTTCGTTTCACAATGGTTTGGATAAATAACATTTGCATATCCTGATGGCTCCTAGACTGAGTAAAGTACATAATCACAGCTATTGAAACATGTTAACTAATTACTTACATTTATATTAAAATAAAATTTAATTAATTAAATTAAACTTAAGCTGCTTCAAAATATTATTTTAGGTTTGTAATGTACATAATCATAGCTATTGAAACATGTTGACTAATTACTTACATTTATATTAAAATAAAATTTAATTAATTAAATTAAACTTAAGTTGCTTCAAAATATTGTTTTAGTTTTGTAATGGATGCAATTTAAGTTTTAACAATAGCAGTCAGTGGTCAGAGACTTTTGCACAGTGTCAGTAAAGTAGAACAAGTTTATCCACAATTTCTACAGATTCTAATGAAATGAACAGTCCATTATTGGGATGGCTGAGGTCCTTCACGATCTTCTTGGCCTTGGTCCAGCACCGCCTGCTGTAGATTGAGTGCAGGTCAGGGAGCTCGGTGCAGATGGTGCGCTCAGCTGATCGCACAACCCTCTGTAGAGCTCGTCTGTCCTGCATGGTGCTGTTCCCGAACCAGGTTTCCTCCCAGAGTACGTGCAGATCAGTTGCATTGGGGAGTCCATACTGTGATGCTGAGTGAGTGTAGTAGGAGTTTGAGAGATGAAACTCCTGATGATTTACTCCCTCGGCTAACTAACCAGAACAGGATCATACCAATACCAAAATTATAAGTTTATAAATGTTTTTCACTACCCTGATTCATTCAGTTATTTCTGTTTGTTAATTCCACCCCCCAAGCAAATACATAAACAAACAAACAAACAAATATTGAGGGGGGATGTGTCAGAGGTGATAGAATCAGTGGATGAATCTAAAAAAAAAAGTCATGATTTTTTTCTCTCCAAAACATAATGCACAAAAGTTAGGTAAGACATTGACATGTTATGACAGTAGCATGATGCAGAGGAACAAACAGAAGGAAATATCAAACTAAACCTGAGTCAATTAGGACTAATTACACTAAATTAAGTGGAACACACAAAATACCTAAAACCACTTAATAAACAAACAACAAATATTGCATTAGATAAACTATACTGATGCCTGAGAGAAGTTGTTGTGCAAGCTGCAGCAAGTACGTAAGGCACAGGTGCAGAGACACTACATATAGTGCAAACTAATTTAAAAGTATACAGTACACACAATGATTCCTGAAAAATCAAAATACCGTGGAATACTAATGAAATACTTATCAGGATGATGATGATGATGATGATGATGATGATAGAAATAATAAAGAATTAGTTTAAGGTATTATGCAATTGACATGTACAATTAAAAAAGAAATTGCACCAGACATTTCCTGTGGCAAAGAAGGGTTGCTTTGTGGCATGTCGCCGACAGGATGTCATGGGCAGGAGGGTAGGCAGGCAGGGCAGCACAGGCAGAAGGGCTGGCGGGCAGCCAGAACTGTTTTGCCACTGCAGTTTGTTTTACAGTTTCATCTGCATTTGTTTCCCCAAGGTATAACAGCAGCTAATTTATGAACATGCTGCTTTTCAGAAAAGAAGTTTAATTTCCAGGAGCATGACCAGTGCACACATTTAGTGTTGACGGTTCTTTGTAAAATGGATGTCCTGTACTTTTATTGATCTGTCCGTCCGTCCATCCATCCATCCATCCATCCATCCATTTTCTAACTACTTCTGATGAAGTTCCGGGTTATGAGGTATCCTGAAGCCCAGGCAATATGGGACACACACACACACATAGGGTATACCTATCTTTATGGGGCCCGCTCATTCACTTCTATGGGATAAATGCTAACGCTAACTATGACAAGCTTAACCCCCACCCTGCCATAACCATAAGTAACCAAGCAAAATACAAGAGATTTTGCATTTCTAGTTTTTCCATAGCAGTCACAGATTTTTATAAAATAGAGTTTTCCCTTATGGGGACCAGGAAACCAGTCCCCATAAGGGAAAAAAACGGCTATTTATCACGTTATGGGGACATTGTGTCCCCATAAGGACAGGTATACCCGCTCGCACACACACACACACACATACACACACACACATGCACACAGATGGATAGATAAACACAGTTACTGTGGATGTCGATCCTGTATTAATAAGACAGAACTGTCATACTTGATAGGATCATATCCCTAGTTCTACATATGCATAATTATATTTATTACAAATGACACTTTAATGTTAATTTCTACAGCTGAACAGAAGACGCTTCAGAGAGTGGTGAGGATGACAGAGAAAATAATTCTCCAGGCTCTCTCCCATCGGTTCAAGAACTTCACTACTCACGTTGCCACAATAGATCCATTAAGATCGTAAAAGATCCCACGCACCCATAAGCTGTTTGAACTTCTGCCCTCTGGTAAACGTTACCGCAGTATGCATTGCAGAACAACCAGATTTAATAACAGCTTCTACCCCCAAGCCATCAGAATACTAAACGCTAATGAACATAAGTTTATGTGAAGCCCTTCTCTCTCTTACTCTCTGTGCACTTTATTACCACAACTGGTATTAAGTTTACTTTTTATTTATATAGTGCAATAATATAATCAGGAATGGTGCGTGAGTGTGCCCTGTGATGGGCTGGCCCCCCATTCTGGGATGTTCCGTGCCCCGTGCCCAGTGCTTCCGGGATAGGCTCCGGACCCCCCGCGACCCAGTAGGATAAGCGGTTTGGAAAATGGATGGTGGGATGGATGTATACGTAACTAACAAGGGGACTTTGCGGGTGGTTCAAGAGTATGCCCTAGGTGATACTGCTTCACTGCGTTCAGTTGGCGCTATCTGCAGACATCGTAACACTGTATGGCTCTTGTTCCGAAAAAACATTATCAAAAGAAGGAAAAAAAGAATATTTAAAGAAGACAAAAAAAAACATCCAAGGGAAAAAAATTTACAAAAAAATAATATCCGAAGAAGAAGTAAAAACATGCAAAGGAAAAAAAAAAACAAACTTTGTCCAAACAAACTTGACACTGTTGATTTAAGGACTTCAAGACACTGTAAACACAGCGGGCAGATACCTTTCCACAGTGCATTTCTGCTGATATCTTTCAGGTAAGAGCAGTGCTGATAAATGTCATCAATGAGGTAACCTTTCAAATATGGCAGTTTAAAAAATCTCCTGATATATCATGAACATTGGCTTATCAATAGTCTAAATTGAAATAATTTCTGACATAGGTTTGTTTGATGTTTAATTTTGAGTATTCCATTGGACTGTGCAAATTAAGTATTTAATTTATAGGCACTGACAAATACTGATTTAACAAATATGTAACCTTTCTACAAAATGAACACTTGTTTGTTTTTCCTTCTTCGGATATTGTTTTTTTTTTGTTAAGTTTTTTCCATTTGGATGATTTTTTTGTCTTCTTTAAATATTCTTTTTTCCTTCTTTTGATAATGTTTTTTTCGGAACAAGAGCCAGACAGTGTTACGATGTCTGCAGATAGTGCCAAACAGATAAGGTGCAAAGACAGACGCAAAAATAAAACGAAGCAATTAGAGCCAACCAGTTGCTCAGATGCTGCTGTAGTGATTGAAGAACTTTTGTCGGAAGTTGACATAATGTCTTTTAACATTTGCTTTCATAGCGCTGTTCTACATTAAACATTTTGAAACGAAGCAGCCGAACTCGTGCCAGCGGTAGGAAACGCGTCGAAGTTTCCCGACTCGACGCTGGAAAAGGCAGGGGCCGGACTGACTGTAGGGGGCGTGGCCAGAGACAGCCTGGCCACTGTTCCAAATCATGGGTGCATGTTACAAGTCCGGAACATATTTTAACTTAGTACTAACTTAGCATCATATTTGATCTAATTCGACTGAATATTCCAGGTTTCCATCTCTCATGCATCTGGTGTGACGTGTTTTCAGACTCTCAGGCTGGCGCAAAGAAATCTTACGGCAAGTCTATTTTACACTAGTATAAACGTAAAATCAGCGACACCAAAGGCGTTGGAGTAGTTTGCAAAACCTACAGACTATTTAAAAGGTAACACAACTGTTACATAGGTTTTATATCCGTGTGTCAGGGTGTGCAGACTTGTGGCGAATTGAACGTCTGACTCCGGTCAGCTGAGCAAAGTTGGTAACCTTGGTATTGTGTGTAGGAGATTCGGTATAACTATAATTTCGTTCTCCATTTACATGCCGGAAGTGTCTTTAAGTGTTATGTAGTTTTGCCTGAAACGCAAAAATAAAAGAAAGCAATCAGAGCTAACCAGCTGCTGCTGTAGTGATTGAAGAACTTTTGTCGGAAGTTGGATTCGAACCCACACCTTACTTCGGAGAACAGAATACACCTTACTTCGGAAGGCTGTTTACTTTGAGTCGGGCGAATGAGACCACTCGGCCATGGGGCAGTTTCCAGTTGAGCCCTAAGGAGTAGGTTAAGTCCAGCCTTGGCTTCCAAGCTGACGTTTTTCTACATATGTGCTTGTGTATCATGGACAGTAAGAGGGGGCAGGCAAGGAGAGAATTTCTCTTTGGTGATCAATAGAGTGTTATTATTATAACGTCTAAAACGTATGATGGTCTGTCGATAAATCAATAACAATATGAATGAAGTCAATGTTTATCTAAAGAAATCAGAATGACAGTATATGTTATTTAACAACCTGAACACAACACGAAACGTTAGCAGTAACATATGATGCTCTGCTGCCTTCAGTGAAAGTCCTGACATAATGTCTTTTAACATTTGCTTTCATAGCGCTGTTCTACATTAAACATTTTGAAACGAAGCAGCCGAACTCGTGCCAGCGGTAGGAAACGCGTCGAAGTTTCCCGACTCGACGCTGGAAAAGGCAGGGGCCGGACTGACTGTAGGGGGCGTGGCCAGAGACAGCCTGGCCACTGTTCCAAATCATGGGTGCATGTTACAAGTCCGGAACATATTTTAACTTAGTACTAACTTAGCATCATATTTGATCTAATTCGACTGAATATTCCAGGTTTCCATCTCTCATGCATCTGGTGTGACGTGTTTTCAGACTCTCAGGCTGGCGCAAAGAAATCTTACGGCAAGTCTATTTTACACTAGTATAAACGTAAAATCAGCGACACCAAAGGCGTTGGAGTAGCTTGCAAAACCTACAGACTATTTAAAAGGTAACACAACTGTTACATAGGTTTTATATCCGTGTGTCAGGGTGTGCAGACTTGTGGCGAATTGAACGTCTGACTCCGGTCAGCTGAGCAAAGTTGGTAACCTTGGTATTGTGTGTAGGAGATTCGGTATAACTATAATTTCGTTCTCCATTTACATGCCGGAAGTGTCTTTAAGTGTTATGTAGTTTTGCCTGAAACGCAAAAATAAAAGAAAGCAATCAGAGCTAACCAGCTGCTGCTGTAGTGATTGAAGAACTTTTGTCGGAAGTTGGATTCGAACCCACACCTTACTTCGGAGAACAGAATACACCTTACTTCGGAAGGCTGTTTACTTTGAGTTGGGCGAATGAGACCACTCGGCCATGGGGCAGTTTCCAGTTAAGCCCTAAGGAGTAGGTTAAGTCCAGCCTTGGCTTCCAAGCTGACGTTTTTCTACATATGTGCTCGTGTATCATGGACAGTAAGAGGGGGCAGGCAAGGAGAGAATTTCTCTCTCTTTGGGGATCAATAGAGTGTTGTTATTATAACGTCTAAAACGTATGATGGTCTGTCGATAAATCAATAACAATATCAATGAAGTCAATGTTTATCTAAAGAAATCAGAATTCAGGAAAAGCCAGGGGCCGGACCAAGTGTAGGGGGCGTGGCCAGAGACAGCCTGCTGACTGTTCCAAATCATGGGTGCATGTTACAAGTCCGGAACATATTTTAACTTAGTACTAACTTAGCATCATATTTGATCTGATTCGACTGAATATCCCAGGTTTCCATCTCTCATGCATCTGGTGTGACGTGTTTTCAGACTCTCAGGCTGGCGCAAAGAAATCTTACGGGAATTGAACGTCTCACTCCGGTCAGCTGACCAAAGTTGGTAACCTTGGTATTGTGTGTAGGAGATTCGGTATAACTATAATTTCGTTCTCCATTTACATGCCCGTAGTGTCTTTAAGTGTTATGTAGTTTTGCCTGAAACGCAAAAATAAAACAAAGCAATTAAAGCCAAGCAGTTGCTCAAATTCTGCTGTAGCGATTGAAGAACTTTTGTCGGAAGCCGGATTCGAACCCACGCCTTACTTCGGAGAACAGAATACACCTTACTTTGAACGGCCATTTAAGCTGCGTCGAAGGTTGAGACCGCTCGGCCATGGGGCAGTTTCCAGTTGAACCCTAAGGAGTAGGTTAAGTCCAGCCTTGGCTTCCAAGCTGACGTTTTTCGACATATGTGCTCGTGTATCATGGACAGTAAGAGGGGGCAGGCAAGGAGAGAATTTCTCTCTCTTTGGGGATCAATAGAGTGTTGCTATTATAACGTCTAAAACGTATGATGGTCTGTCGATAAATCAATAACAATATCAATGAAGTCAATGTTTATCTAAAGAAATCAGAATTCAGGAAAAGCCAGGGGCCGGACCGAGTGTAGGGGGCGTGGCCAGAGACAGCCTGCTGACTGTTCCAAATCATGGGTGCATGTTACAAGTCCGGAACATATTTTAACTTAGTACTAACTTAGCATCATATTTGATCTGATTCGACTGAATATCCCAGGTTTCCATCTCTCATGCATCTGGTGTGACGTGTTTTCAGACTCTCAGGCTGGCGCAAAGAAATCTTACGGGAATTGAACGTCTCACTCCGGTCAGCTGACCAAAGTTGGTAACCTTGGTATTGTGTGTAGGAGATTCGGTATAACTATAATTTCGTTCTCCATTTACATGCCCGTAGTGTCTTTAAGTGTTATGTAGTTTTGCCTGAAACGCAAAAATAAAAGAAAGCAATTAAAGCCAAGCAGTTGCTCAAATTCTGCTGTAGCGATTGAAGAACTTTTGTCGGAAGCTGGATTCGAACCCACGCCTTACTTCGGAGAACAGAATACACCTTACTTTGAACGGCCATTTAAGCTGCGTCGAAGGTTGAGACCGCTCGGCCATGGGGCAGTTTCCAGTTGAACCCTAAGGAGTAGGTTAAGTCCAGCCTTGGCTTCCAAGCTGACGTTTTTCTACATATGTGCTCGTGTATCATGGACAGTAAGAGGGGGCAGGCAAGGAGAGAATTTCTCTCTCTTTGGGGATCAATAGAGTGTTGCTATTATAACGTCTAAAACGTATGATGGTCTGTCGATAAATCAATAACAATATCAATGAAGTCAATGTTTATCTAAAGAAATCAGAATTCAGGAAAAGCCAGGGGCCGGACCGAGTGTAGGGGGCGTGGCCAGAGACAGCCTGCTGACTGTTCCAAATCATGGGTGCATGTTACAAGTCCGGAACATATTTTAACTTAGTACTAACTTAGCATCATATTTGATCTGATTCGACTGAATATCCCAGGTTTCCATCTCTCATGCATCTGGTGTGACGTGTTTTCAGACTCTCAGGCTGGCGCAAAGAAATCTTACGGGAATTGAACGTCTCACTCCGGTCAGCTGACCAAAGTTGGTAACCTTGGTATTGTGTGTAGGAGATTCGGTATAACTATAATTTCGTTCTCCATTTACATGCCCGTAGTGTCTTTAAGTGTTATGTAGTTTTGCCTGAAACGCAAAAATAAAACAAAGCAATTAAAGCCAAGCAGTTGCTCAAATTCTGCTGTAGCGATTGAAGAACTTTTGTCGGAAGCCGGATTCGAACCCACGCCTTACTTCGGAGAACAGAATACACCTTACTTTGAACGGCCATTTAAGCTGCGTCGAAGGTTGAGACCGCTCGGCCATGGGGCAGTTTCCAGTTGAACCCTAAGGAGTAGGTTAAGTCCAGCCTTGGCTTCCAAGCTGACGTTTTTCGACATATGTGCTCGTGTATCATGGACAGTAAGAGGGGGCAGGCAAGGAGAGAATTTCTCTCTCTTTGGGGATCAATAGAGTGTTGCTATTATAACGTCTAAAACGTATGATGGTCTGTCGATAAATCAATAACAATATCAATGAAGTCAATGTTTATCTAAAGAAATCAGAATTCAGGAAAAGCCAGGGGCCGGACCGAGTGTAGGGGGCGTGGCCAGAGACAGCCTGCTGACTGTTCCAAATCATGGGTGCATGTTACAAGTCCGGAACATATTTTAACTTAGTACTAACTTAGCATCATATTTGATCTGATTCGACTGAATATCCCAGGTTTCCATCTCTCATGCATCTGGTGTGACGTGTTTTCAGACTCTCAGGCTGGCGCAAAGAAATCTTACGGGAATTGAACGTCTCACTCCGGTCAGCTGACCAAAGTTGGTAACCTTGGTATTGTGTGTAGGAGATTCGGTATAACTATAATTTCGTTCTCCATTTACATGCCCGTAGTGTCTTTAAGTGTTATGTAGTTTTGCCTGAAACGCAAAAATAAAACAAAGCAATTAAAGCCAAGCAGTTGCTCAAATTCTGCTGTAGCGATTGAAGAACTTTTGTCGGAAGCCGGATTCGAACCCACGCCTTACTTCGGAGAACAGAATACACCTTACTTTGAACGGCCATTTAAGCTGCGTCGAAGGTTGAGACCGCTTGGCCATGGGGCAGTTTCCAGTTGAACCCTAAGGAGTAGGTTAAGTCCAGCCTTGGCTTCCAAGCTGACGTTTTTCGACATATGTGCTCGTGTATCATGGACAGTAAGAGGGGGCAGGCAAGGAGAGAATTTCTCTCTCTTTGGGGATCAATAGAGTGTTGCTATTATAACGTCTAAAACGTATGATGGTCTGTCGATAAATCAATAACAATATCAATGAAGTCAATGTTTATCTAAAGAAATCAGAATTCAGGAAAAGCCAGGGGCCGGACCGAGTGTAGGGGGCGTGGCCAGAGACAGCCTGCTGACTGTTCCAAATCATGGGTGCATGTTACAAGTCCGGAACATATTTTAACTTAGTACTAACTTAGCATCATATTTGATCTGATTCGACTGAATATCCCAGGTTTCCATCTCTCATGCATCTGGTGTGACGTGTTTTCAGACTCTCAGGCTGGCGCAAAGAAATCTTACGGGAATTGAACGTCTCACTCCGGTCAGCTGACCAAAGTTGGTAACCTTGGTATTGTGTGTAGGAGATTCGGTATAACTATAATTTCGTTCTCCATTTACATGCCCGTAGTGTCTTTAAGTGTTATGTAGTTTTGCCTGAAACGCAAAAATGAAACAAAGCAATTAAAGCCAAGCAGTTGCTCAAATTCTGCTGTAGCGATTGAAGAACTTTTGTCGGAAGCTGGATTCGAACCCATGCCTTACTTCGGAGAACAGAATACACCTTACTTTGAACGGCCATTTAAGCTGCGTCGAAGGTTGAGACCGCTCGGCCATGGGGCAGTATCCAGTTGAACCCTAAGGAGTAGGTTAAGTCCAGCCTTGGCTTCCAAGCTGACGTTTTTCTACATATGTGCTCGTGTATCATGGACAGTAAGAGGGGGCAGGCAAGGAGAGAATTTCTCTCTCTTTGGGGATCAATAGAGTGTTGCTATTATAACGTCTAAAACGTATGATGGTCTGTCGATAAATCAATAACAATATGAATGAAGTCAATGTTTATCTAAAGAAATCAGAATGACAGTGTATGTTATTTAACAACCTGAACACAACACGAAACGTTAGCAGTAACATATGATGCTCTGCTGCCTTCAGTGAAAGTCCTAATTGCTTTGTTTTATTTTTGCGTTTCAGGCAAAACTACATAACACTTAAAGACACTAGACAAAAGTTCTTCAATCGCTACAGCAGAATTTGAGCAACTATCTGGCTTTAATTGCTTTGTTTTATTTCTGCGTTTCAGGCAAAACTACATAACACTTAAAGACACTACGGGCATGTAAATGGAGAACGAAATTATAGTTATACCGAATCTCCTACACACAATACCAAGGTTACCAACTTTGGTCAGCTGACCGGAGTGAGACGTTCAATTCCCGTAAGATTTCTTTGCGCCAGCCTGAGAGTCTGAAAACACGTCACACCAGATGCATGAGAGATGGAAACCTGGGATATTCAGTCGAATCAGATCAAATATGATGCTAAGTTAGTACTAAGTTAAAATATGTTCCGGACTTGTAACATGCACCCATGATTTGGAACAGTCAGCAGGCTGTCTCTGGCCACGCCCCCTACACTCGGTCCGGCCCCTGGCTTTTCCTGAATTCTGATTTCTTTAGATAAACATTGACTTCATTGATATTGTTATTGATTTATCGACAGACCATCATACGTTTTAGACGTTATAATAGCAACACTCTATTGATCCCCAAAGAGAGAGAAATTCTCTCCTTGCCTGCCCCCTCTTACTGTCCATGATACACGAGCACATATGTAGAAAGACGTCAGCTTGGAAGCCAAGGCTGGACTTAACCTACTCCTTAGGGTTCAACTGGAATCTGCCCCATGGCCGAGCGGTCTCAACCTTCGACGCAGCTTAAATGGCCGTTCAAAGTAAGGTGTATTCTGTTCTCCGAAGTAAGGCGTGGGTTCGAATCCAGCTTCCGACAAAAGTTCTTCAATCGCTACAGCAGAATTTGAGCAACTGCTTGGCTTTAATTGCTTTGTTTTATTTTTGCGTTTCAGGCAAAACTACATAACACTTAAAGACACTACGGGCATGTAAATGGAGAACGAAATTATAGTTATACCGAATCTCCTACACACAATACCAAGGTTACCAACTTTGGTCAGCTGACCGGAGTGAGACGTTCAATTCCCGTAAGATTTCTTTGCGCCAGCCTGAGAGTCTGAAAACACGTCACACCAGATGCATGAGAGATGGAAACCTGGGATATTCAGTCGAATCAGATCAAATATGATGCTAAGTTAGTACTAAGTTAAAATATGTTCCGGACTTGTAACATGCACCCATGATTTGGAACAGTCAGCAGGCTGTCTCTGGCCACGCCCCCTACACTCGGTCCGGCCCCTGGCTTTTCCTGAATTCTGATTTCTTTAGATAAACATTGACTTCATTGATATTGTTATTGATTTATCGACAGACCATCATACGTTTTAGACGTTATAATAACAACACTCTATTGATCCCGAAAGAGAGAGAAATTCTCTCCTTGCCTGCCCCCTCTTACTGTCCATGATACACAAGCACATATGTAGAAAAACGTCAGCTTGGAAGCCAAGGCTGGACTTAACCTACTCCTTAGGGTTCAACTGGAAACTGCCCCATGGCCGAGCGGTCTCAACCTTCGATGCAGCTTAAATGGCCGTTCGAAGTAAGGTGTATTCTGTTCTCCGAAGTAAGGCGTGGGTTCGAATCCGGCTTCCGACAAAAGTTCTTCAATCGCTACAGCAGAATTTGAGCCACTATCTGGCTTTAATTGCTTTTTTTATTTCTGCGTTTCAGGCAAAACTACATAACACTTAAAGACACTACGGGCATGTAAATGGAGAACGAAATTATAGTTATACCGAATCTCCTACACACAATACCAAGGTTACCAACTTTGGTCAGCTGACCGGAGTGAGACGTTCAATTCCCGTAAGATTTCTTTGCGCCAGCCTGAGAGTCTGAAAACACGTCACACCAGATGCATGAGAGATGGAAACCTGGGATATTCAGTCGAATCAGATCAAATATGATGCTAAGTTAGTACTAAGTTAAAATATGTTCCGGACTTGTAACATGCACCCATGATTTGGAACAGTCAGCAGGCTGTCTCTGGCCACGCCCCCTACACTCGGTCCAGCCCCTGGCTTTTCCTGAATTCTGATTTCTTTAGATAAACATTGACTTCATTGATATTGTTATTGATTTATCGACAGACCATCATACGTTTTAGACGTTATAATAACAACACTCTATTGATCCCCAAAGAGAGAGAAATTCTCTCCTTGCCTGCCCCCTCTTACTGTCCATGATACACAAGCACATATGTAGAAAAACGTCAGCTTGGAAGCCAAGGCTGGACTTAACCTACTCCTTAGGGTTCAATTGGAAACTGCCCCATGGCCGAGCGGTCTCAACCTTCGATGCAGCTTAAATGGCCGTTCAAAGTAAGGTGTATTCTGTTCTCCGAAGTAAGGCGTGGGTTCGAATCCGGCTTCCGACAAAAGTTCTTCAATCGCTACAGCAGAATTTGAGCCACTATCTGGCTTTAATTGCTTTGTTTTATTTCTGCGTTTCAGGCAAAACTACATAACACTTAAAGACACTACGGGCATGTAAATGGAGAACGAAATTATAGTTATACCGAATCTCCTACACACAATACCAAGGTTACCAACTTTGGTCAGCTGACCGGAGTGAGACGTTCAATTCCCGTAAGATTTCTTTGCGCCAGCCTGAGAGTCTGAAAACACGTCACACCAGATGCATGAGAGATGGAAACCTGGGATATTCAGTCGAATCAGATCAAATATGATGCTAAGTTAGTACTAAGTTAAAATATGTTCCGGACTTGTAACATGCACCCATGATTTGGAACAGTCAGCAGGCTGTCTCTGGCCACGCCCCCTACACTCGGTCCGGCCCCTGGCTTTTCCTGAATTCTGATTTCTTTAGATAAACATTGACTTCATTGATATTGTTATTGATTTATCGACAGACCATCATACGTTTTAGACGTTATAATAACAACACTCTATTGATCCCCAAAGAGAGAGAAATTCTCTCCTTGCCTGCCCCCTCTTACTGTCCATGATACACGAGCACATATGTAGAAAAACGTCAGCTTGGAAGCCAAGGCTGGACTTAACCTACTCCTTAGGGTTCAACTGGAAACTGCCCCATGGCCGAGCGGTCTCAACCTTCGACGCAGCTTAAATGGCCGTTCAAAGTAAGGTGTATTCTGTTCTCCGAAGTAAGGCGTGAGTTCGAATCCGGCTTCCGACAAAAGTTCTTCAATCGCTACAGCAGAATTTGAGCAACTATCTGGCTTTAATTGCTTTGTTTTATTTTTGCGTTTCAGGCAAAACTACATAACACTTAAAGACACTACGGGCATGTAAATGGAGAACGAAATTATAGTTATACCGAATCTCCTACACACAATACCAAGGTTACCAACTTTGGTCAGCTGACCGGAGTGAGACGTTCAATTCCCGTAAGATTTCTTTGCGCCAGCCTGAGAGTCTGAAAACACGTCACACCAGATGCATGAGAGATGGAAACCTGGGATATTCAGTCGAATCAGATCAAATATGATGCTAAGTTAGTACTAAGTTAAAATATGTTCCGGACTTGTAACATGCACCCATGATTTGGAACAGTCAGCAGGCTGTCTCTGGCCACGCCCCCTACACTCGGTCCGGCCCCTGGCTTTTCCTGAATTCTGATTTCTTTAGATAAACATTGACTTCATTGATATTGTTATTGATTTATCGACAGACCATCATACGTTTTAGACGTTATAATAACAACACTCTATTGATCCCCAAAGAGAGAGAAATTCTCTCCTTGCCTGCCCCCTCTTACTGTCCATGATACACGAGCACATATGTAGAAAAACGTCAGCTTGGAAGCCAAGGCTGGACTTAACCTACTCCTTAGGGTTCAACTGGAAACTGCCCCATGGCCGAGCGGTCTCAACCTTCGACGCAGCTTAAATGGCCGTTCAAAGTAAGGTGTATTCTGTTCTCCGAAGTAAGGCGTGGGTTCGAATCCAGCTTCCGACAAAAGTTCTTCAATCGCTACAGCAGAATTTGAGCAACTGCTTGGCTTTAATTGCTTTGTTTTATTTTTGCGTTTCAGGCAAAACTACATAACACTTAAAGACACTACGGGCATGTAAATGGAGAACGAAATTATAGTTATACCGAATCTCCTACACACAATACCAAGGTTACCAACTTTGGTCAGCTGACCGGAGTCAGACGTTCAATTCCCGTAAGATTTCTTTGCGCCAGCCTGAGAGTCTGAAAACACGTCACACCAGATGCATGAGAGATGGAAACCTGGGATATTCAGTCGAATCAGATCAAATATGATGCTAAGTTACTACTAAGTTAAAATATGTTCCGGACTTGTAACATGCACCCATGATTTGGAACAGTCAGCAGGCTGTCTCTGGCCACGCCCCCTACACTCGGTCCGGCCCCTGGCTTTTCCTGAATTCTGATTTCTTTAGATAAACATTGACTTCATTGATATTGTTATTGATTTATCGACAGACCATCATACGTTTTAGACGTTATAATAGCAACACTCTATTGATCCCCAAAGAGAGAGAAATTCTCTCCTTGCCTGCCCCCTCTTACTGTCCATGATACACGAGCACATATGTAGAAAAACGTCAGCTTGGAAGCCAAGGCTGGACTTAACCTACTCCTTAGGGTTCAACTGGAAACTGCCCCATGGCCGAGCGGTCTCAACCTTCGACGCAGCTTAAATGGCCGTTCAAAGTTAGGTGTATTCTGTTCTCCGAAGTAAGGCGTGGGTTCGAAACCAGCTTCCGACAAAAGTTCTTCAATCGCTACAGCAGAATTTGAGCAACTGCTTGGCTTTAATTGCTTTCTTTTATTTTTGCGTTTCAGGCAAAACTACATAACACTTAAAGACACTACGGGCATGTAAATGGAGAACGAAATTATAGTTATACCGAATCTCCTACACACAATACCAAGGTTACCAACTTTGGTCAGCTGACCGGAATGAGACGTTCAATTCCCGTAAGATTTCTTTGCGCCAGCCTGAGAGTCTGAAAACACGTCACACCAGATGCATGAGAGATGGAAACCTGGGATATTCAGTCGAATCAGATCAAATATGATGCTAAGTTAGTACTAAGTTAAAATATGTTCCGGACTTGTAACATGCACCCATGATTTGGAACAGTCAGCAGGCTGTCTCTGGCCACGCCCCCTACACTCGTTCCGGCCCCTGGCTTTTCCTGAATTCTGATTTCTTTAGATAAACATTGACTTCATTGATATTGTTATTGATTTATCGACAGACCATCATACGTTTTAGACGTTATAATAGCAACACTCTATTGATCCCCAAAGAGAGAGAAATTCTCTCCTTGCCTGCCCCCTCTTACTGTCCATGATACACGAGCACATATGTAGAAAAACGTCAGCTTGGAAGCCAAGGCTGGACTTAACCTACTCCTTAGGGTTCAACTGGAAACTGCCCCATGGCCGAGCGGTCTCAACCTTCGACGCAGCTTAAATGGCCGTTCAAAGTAAGGTGTATTCTGTTCTCCGAAGTAAGGCGTGGGTTCGAATCCAGCTTCCGACAAAAGTTCTTCAATCGCTACAGCAGAATTTGAGCAACTGCTTGGCTTTAATTGCTTTCTTTTATTTTTGCGTTTCAGGCAAAACTACATAACACTTAAAGACACTACGGGCATGTAAATGGAGAACGAAATTATAGTTATACCGAATCTCCTACACACAATACCAAGGTTACCAACTTTGGTCAGCTGACCGGAGTGAGACGTTCAATTCCCGTAAGATTTCTTTGCGCCAGCCTGAGAGTCTGAAAACACGTCACACCAGATGCATGAGAGATGGAAACCTGGGATATTCAGTCGAATCAGATCAAATATGATGCTAAGTTAGTACTAAGTTAAAATATGTTCCGGACTTGTAACATGCACCCATGATTTGGAACAGTCAGCAGGCTGTCTCTGGCCACGCCCCCTACACTCGGTCCGGCCCCTGGCTTTTCCTGAATTCTGATTTCTTTAGATAAACATTGACTTCATTGATATTGTTATTGATTTATCGACAGACCATCATACGTTTTAGACGTTATAATAGCAACACTCTATTGATCCCCAAAGAGAGAGAAATTCTCTCCTTGCCTGCCCCCTCTTACTGTCCATGATACACGAGCACATATGTAGAAAAACGTCAGCTTGGAAGCCAAGGCTGGACTTAACCTACTCCTTAGGGTTCAACTGGAATCTGCCCCATGGCCGAGCGGTCTCAACCTTCGACGCAGCTTAAATGGCCGTTCAAAGTAAGGTGTATTCTGTTCTCCGAAGTAAGGCGTGGGTTCGAATCCAGCTTCCGACAAAAGTTCTTCAATCGCTACAGCAGAATTTGAGCAACTGCTTGGCTTTAATTGCTTTGTTTTATTTTTGCGTTTCAGGCAAAACTACATAACACTTAAAGACACTACGGGCATGTAAATGGAGAACGAAATTATAGTTATACCGAATCTCCTACACACAATACCAAGGTTACCAACTTTGGTCAGCTGACCGGAGTGAGACGTTCAATTCCCGTAAGATTTCTTTGCGCCAGCCTGAGAGTCTGAAAACACGTCACACCAGATGCATGAGAGATGGAAACCTGGGATATTCAGTCGAATCAGATCAAATATGATGCTAAGTTAGTACTAAGTTAAAATATGTTCCGGACTTGTAACATGCACCCATGATTTGGAACAGTCAGCAGGCTGTCTCTGGCCACGCCCCCTACACTCGGTCCGGCCCCTGGCTTTTCCTGAATTCTGATTTCTTTAGATAAACATTGACTTCATTGATATTGTTATTGATTTATCGACAGACCATCATACGTTTTAGACGTTATAATAACAACACTCTATTGATCCCGAAAGAGAGAGAAATTCTCTCCTTGCCTGCCCCCTCTTACTGTCCATGATACACAAGCACATATGTAGAAAAACGTCAGCTTGGAAGCCAAGGCTGGACTTAACCTACTCCTTAGGGTTCAACTGGAAACTGCCCCATGGCCGAGCGGTCTCAACCTTCGATGCAGCTTAAATGGCCGTTCAAAGTAAGGTGTATTCTGTTCTCCGAAGTAAGGCGTGGGTTCGAATCCGGCTTCCGACAAAAGTTCTTCAATCGCTACAGCAGAATTTGAGCCACTATCTGGCTTTAATTGCTTTTTTTATTTCTGCGTTTCAGGCAAAACTACATAACACTTAAAGACACTACGGGCATGTAAATGGAGAACGAAATTATAGTTATACCGAATCTCCTACACACAATACCAAGGTTACCAACTTTGGTCAGCTGACCGGAGTGAGACGTTCAATTCCCGTAAGATTTCTTTGCGCCAGCCTGAGAGTCTGAAAACACGTCACACCAGATGCATGAGAGATGGAAACCTGGGATATTCAGTCGAATCAGATCAAATATGATGCTAAGTTAGTACTAAGTTAAAATATGTTCCGGACTTGTAACATGCACCCATGATTTGGAACAGTCAGCAGGCTGTCTCTGGCCACGCCCCCTACACTCGGTCCAGCCCCTGGCTTTTCCTGAATTCTGATTTCTTTAGATAAACATTGACTTCATTGATATTGTTATTGATTTATCGACAGACCATCATACGTTTTAGACGTTATAATAACAACACTCTATTGATCCCCAAAGAGAGAGAAATTCTCTCCTTGCCTGCCCCCTCTTACTGTCCATGATACACAAGCACATATGTAGAAAAACGTCAGCTTGGAAGCCAAGGCTGGACTTAACCTACTCCTTAGGGTTCAATTGGAAACTGCCCCATGGCCGAGCGGTCTCAACCTTCGATGCAGCTTAAATGGCCGTTCAAAGTAAGGTGTATTCTGTTCTCCGAAGTAAGGCGTGGGTTCGAATCCGGCTTCCGACAAAAGTTCTTCAATCGCTACAGCAGAATTTGAGCCACTATCTGGCTTTAATTGCTTTGTTTTATTTCTGCGTTTCAGGCAAAACTACATAACACTTAAAGACACTACGGGCATGTAAATGGAGAACGAAATTATAGTTATACCGAATCTCCTACACACAATACCAAGGTTACCAACTTTGGTCAGCTGACCGGAGTGAGACGTTCAATTCCCGTAAGATTTCTTTGCGCCAGCCTGAGAGTCTGAAAACACGTCACACCAGATGCATGAGTGATGGAAACCTGGGATATTCAGTCGAATCAGATCAAATATGATGCTAAGTTAGTACTAAGTTAAAATATGTTCCGGACTTGTAACATGCACCCATGATTTGGAACAGTCAGCAGGCTGTCTCTGGCCACGCCCCCTACACTCGGTCCGGCCCCTGGCTTTTCCTGAATTCTGATTTCTTTAGATAAACATTGACTTCATTGATATTGTTATTGATTTATCGACAGACCATCATACGTTTTAGACGTTATAATAACAACACTCTATTGATCCCCAAAGAGAGAGAAATTCTCTCCTTGCCTGCCCCCTCTTACTGTCCATGATACACGAGCACATATGTAGAAAAACGTCAGCTTGGAAGCCAAGGCTGGACTTAACCTACTCCTTAGGGTTCAACTGGAAACTGCCCCATGGCCGAGCGGTCTCAACCTTCGACGCAGCTTAAATGGCCGTTCAAAGTAAGGTGTATTCTGTTCTCCGAAGTAAGGCGTGAGTTCGAATCCGGCTTCCGACAAAAGTTCTTCAATCGCTACAGCAGAATTTGAGCAACTATCTGGCTTTAATTGCTTTGTTTTATTTTTGCGTTTCAGGCAAAACTACATAACACTTAAAGACACTACGGGCATGTAAATGGAGAACGAAATTATAGTTATACCGAATCTCCTACACACAATACCAAGGTTACCAACTTTGGTCAGCTGACCGGAGTGAGACGTTCAATTCCCGTAAGATTTCTTTGCGCCAGCCTGAGAGTCTGAAAACACGTCACACCAGATGCATGAGAGATGGAAACCTGGGATATTCAGTCGAATCAGATCAAATATGATGCTAAGTTAGTACTAAGTTAAAATATGTTCCGGACTTGTAACATGCACCCATGATTTGGAACAGTCAGCAGGCTGTCTCTGGCCACGCCCCCTACACTCGGTCCGGCCCCTGGCTTTTCCTGAATTCTGATTTCTTTAGATAAACATTGACTTCATTGATATTGTTATTGATTTATCGACAGACCATCATACGTTTTAGACGTTATAATAACAACACTCTATTGATCCCCAAAGAGAGAGAAATTCTCTCCTTGCCTGCCCCCTCTTACTGTCCATGATACACGAGCACATATGTAGAAAAACGTCAGCTTGGAAGCCAAGGCTGGACTTAACCTACTCCTTAGGGTTCAACTGGAAACTGCCCCATGGCCGAGCGGTCTCAACCTTCGACGCAGCTTAAATGGCCGTTCAAAGTAAGGTGTATTCTGTTCTCCGAAGTAAGGCGTGGGTTCGAATCCAGCTTCCGACAAAAGTTCTTCAATCGCTACAGCAGAATTTGAGCAACTGCTTGGCTTTAATTGCTTTGTTTTATTTTTGCGTTTCAGGCAAAACTACATAACACTTAAAGACACTACGGGCATGTAAATGGAGAACGAAATTATAGTTATACCGAATCTCCTACACACAATACCAAGGTTACCAACTTTGGTCAGCTGACCGGAGTCAGACGTTCAATTCCCGTAAGATTTCTTTGCGCCAGCCTGAGAGTCTGAAAACACGTCACACCAGATGCATGAGAGATGGAAACCTGGGATATTCAGTCGAATCAGATCAAATATGATGCTAAGTTACTACTAAGTTAAAATATGTTCCGGACTTGTAACATGCACCCATGATTTGGAACAGTCAGCAGGCTGTCTCTGGCCACGCCCCCTACACTCGGTCCGGCCCCTGGCTTTTCCTGAATTCTGATTTCTTTAGATAAACATTGACTTCATTGATATTGTTATTGATTTATCGACAGACCATCATACGTTTTATACGTTATAATAACAACACTCTATTGATCCCCAAAGAGAGAGAAATTCTCTCCTTGCCTGCCCCCTCTTACTGTCCATGATACACAAGCACATATGTAGAAAAACGTCAGCTTGGAAGCCAAGGCTGGACTTAACCTACTCCTTAGGGTTCAACTGGAAACTGCCCCATGGCCGAGCGGTCTCAACCTTCGACGCAGCTTAAATGGCCGTTCAAAGTAAGGTGTATTCTGTTCTCCGAAGTAAGGCGTGGGTTTGAATCCGGCTTCCGACAAAAGTTCTTCAATCGCTACAGCAGAATTTGAGCAACTGCTTGGCTTTAATTGCTTTGTTTTATTTTTGCGTTTCAGGCAAAACTACATAACACTTAAAGACACTACGGGCATGTAAATGGAGAACGAAATTATAGTTATACCGAATCTCCTACACACAATACCAAGGTTACCAACTTTGGTCAGCTGACCGGAGTGAGACGTTCAATTCCCGTAAGATTTCTTTGCGCCAGCCTGAGAGTCTGAAAACACGTCACACCAGATGCATGAGAGATGGAAACCTGGGATATTCAGTCGAATCAGATCAAATATGATGCTAAGTTAGTACTAAGTTAAAATATGTTCCGGACTTGTAACATGCACCCATGATTTGGAACAGTCAGCAGGCTGTCTCTGGCCACGCCCCCTACACTCGGTCCGGCCCCTGGCTTTTCCTGAATTCTGATTTCTTTAGATAAACATTGACTTCATTGATATTGTTATTGATTTATCGACAGACCATCATACGTTTTAGACGTTATAATAACAACACTCTATTGATCCCCAAAGAGAGAGAAATTCTCTCCTTGCCTGCCCCCTCTTACTGTCCATGATACACAAGCACATATGTAGAAAAACGTCAGCTTGGAAGCCAAGGCTGGACTTAACCTACTCCTTAGGGTTCAACTGGAAACTGCCCCATGGCCGAGCGGTCTCAACCTTCGACGCAGCTTAAATGGCCGTTCAAAGTAAGGTGTATTCTGTTCTCCGAAGTAAGGCGTGGGTTTGAATCCGGCTTCCGACAAAAGTTCTTCAATCGCTACAGCAGAATTTGAGCAACTGCTTGGCTTTAATTGCTTTGTTTTATTTTTGCGTTTCAGGCAAAACTACATAACACTTAAAGACACTACGGGCATGTAAATGGAGAACGAAATTATAGTTATACCGAATCTCCTACACACAATACCAAGGTTACCAACTTTGGTCAGCTGACCGGAGTGAGACGTTCAATTCCCGTAAGATTTCTTTGCGCCAGCCTGAGAGTCTGAAAACACGTCACACCAGATGCATGAGAGATGGAAACCTGGGATATTCAGTCGAATCAGATCAAATATGATGCTAAGTTACTACTAAGTTAAAATATGTTCCGGACTTGTAACATGCACCCATGATTTGGAACAGTCAGCAGGCTGTCTCTGGCCACGCCCCCTACACTCGGTCCGGCCCCTGGCTTTTCCTGAATTCTGATTTCTTTAGATAAACATTGACTTCATTGATATTGTTATTGATTTATCGACAGACCATCATACGTTTTATACGTTATAATAACAACACTCTATTGATCCCCAAAGAGAGAGAAATTCTCTCCTTGCCTGCCCCCTCTTACTGTCCATGATACACAAGCACATATGTAGAAAAACGTCAGCTTGGAAGCCAAGGCTGGACTTAACCTACTCCTTAGGGTTCAACTGGAAACTGCCCCATGGCCGAGCGGTCTCAACCTTCGACGCAGCTTAAATGGCCGTTCAAAGTAAGGTGTATTCTGTTCTCCGAAGTAAGGCGTGGGTTTGAATCCGGCTTCCGACAAAAGTTCTTCAATCGCTACAGCAGAATTTGAGCAACTGCTTGGCTTTAATTGCTTTGTTTTATTTTTGCGTTTCAGGCAAAACTACATAACACTTAAAGACACTACGGGCATGTAAATGGAGAACGAAATTATAGTTATACCGAATCTCCTACACACAATACCAAGGTTACCAACTTTGGTCAGCTGACCGGAGTGAGACGTTCAATTCCCGTAAGATTTCTTTGCGCCAGCCTGAGAGTCTGAAAACACGTCACACCAGATGCATGAGAGATGGAAACCTGGGATATTCAGTCGAATCAGATCAAATATGATGCTAAGTTAGTACTAAGTTAAAATATGTTCCGGACTTGTAACATGCACCCATGATTTGGAACAGTCAGCAGGCTGTCTCTGGCCACGCCCCCTACACTCGGTCCGGCCCCTGGCTTTTCCTGAATTCTGATTTCTTTAGATAAACATTGACTTCATTGATATTGTTATTGATTTATCGACAGACCATCATACGTTTTAGACGTTATAATAACAACACTCTATTGATCCCCAAAGAGAGAGAAATTCTCTCCTTGCCTGCCCCCTCTTACTGTCCATGATACACAAGCACATATGTAGAAAAACGTCAGCTTGGAAGCCAAGGCTGGACTTAACCTACTCCTTAGGGTTCAACTGGAAACTGCCCCATGGCCGAGCGGTCTCAACCTTCGACGCAGCTTAAATGGCCGTTCAAAGTAAGGTGTATTCTGTTCTCCGAAGTAAGGCGTGGGTTTGAATCCGGCTTCCGACAAAAGTTCTTCAATCGCTACAGCAGAATTTGAGCCACTATCTGGCTTTAATTGCTTTGTTTTATTTCTGCGTTTCAGGCAAAACTACATAACACTTAAAGACACTACGGGCATGTAAATGGAGAACGAAATTATAGTTATACCGAATCTCCTACACACAATACCAAGGTTACCAACTTTGGTCAGCTGACCGGAGTGAGACGTTCAATTCCCGTAAGATTTCTTTGCGCCAGCCTGAGAGTCTGAAAACACGTCACACCAGATGCATGAGAGATGGAAACCTGGGATATTCAGTCGAATCAGATCAAATATGATGCTAAGTTAGTACTAAGTTAAAATATGTTCCGGACTTGTAACATGCACCCATGATTTGGAACAGTCAGCAGGCTGTCTCTGGCCACGCCCCCTACACTCGGTCCGGCCCCTGGCTTTTCCTGAATTCTGATTTCTTTAGATAAACATTGACTTCATTGATATTGTTATTGATTTATCGACAGACCATCATACGTTTTAGACGTTATAATAACAACACTCTATTGATCCCCAAAGAGAGAGAAATTCTCTCCTTGCCTGCCCCCTCTTACTGTCTATGATACACAAGCACATATGTAGAAAAACGTCAGCTTGGAAGCCAAGGCTGGACTTAACCTACTCCTTAGGGTTCAACTGAAAACTGCCCCATGGCCGAGCGGTCTCAACCTTCGACGCAGCTTAAATGGCCGTTCAAAGTAAGGTGTATTCTGTTCTCCGAAGTAAGGCGTGGTTTCGAATCCGGCTTCCGACAAAAGTTCTTCAATCGCTACAGCAGAATTTGAGCCACTATCTGGCTTTAATTGCTTTGTTTTATTTCTGCGTTTCAGGCAAAACTACATAACACTTAAAGACACTACGGGCATGTAAATGGAGAACGAAATTATTGTTATACCGAATCTCCTACACACAATACCAAGGTTACCAACTTTGGTCAGCTGACCGGAGTGAGACGTTCAATTCCCGTAAGATTTCTTTGCGCCAGCCTGAGAGTCTGAAAACACGTCACACCAGATGCATGAGAGATGGAAACCTGGGATATTCAGTCGAATCAGATCAAATATGATGCTAAGTTAGTACTAAGTTAAAATATGTTCCGGACTTGTAACATGCACCCATGATTTGGAACAGTCAGCAGGCTGTCTCTGGCCACGCCCCCTACACTCGGTCCGGCCCCTGGCTTTTCCTGAATTCTGATTTCTTTAGATAAACATTGACTTCATTGATATTGTTATTGATTTATCGACAGACCATCATACGTTTTAGACGTTATAATAACAACACTCTATTGATCCCCAAAGAGAGAGAAATTCTCTCCTTGCCTGCCCCCTCTTACTGTCCATGATACACGAGCACATATGTAGAAAAACGTCAGCTTGGAAGCCAAGGCTGGACTTAACCTACTCCTTAGGGTTCACCTGGAAACTGCCCCATGGCCGAGCGGTCTCAACCTTCGACGCAGCTTAAATGGCCGTTCAAAGTAAGGTGTATTCTGTTCTCCGAAGTAAGGCGTGGGTTCGAATCTGGCTTCCGACAAAAGTTCTTCAATCGCTACAGCAGAATTTGAGCAACTGCTTGGCTTTAATTGCTTTGTTTTATTTTTGCGTTTCAGGCAAAACTACATAACACTTAAAGACACTACGGGCATGTAAATGGAGAACGAAATTATAGTTATACCGAATCTCCTACACACAATACCAAGGTTACCAACTTTGGTCAGCTGACCGGAGTGAGACGTTCAATTCCCGTAAGATTTCTTTGCGCCAGCCTGAGAGTCTGAAAACACGTCACACCAGATGCATGAGAGATGGAAACCTGGGATATTCAGTCGAATCAGATCAAATATGATGCTAAGTTAGTACTAAGTTAAAATATGTTCCGGACTTGTAACATGCACCCATGATTTGGAACAGTCAGCAGGCTGTCTCTGGCCACGCCCCCTACACTCGGTCCGGCCCCTGGCTTTTCCTGAATTCTGATTTCTTTAGATAAACATTGACTTCATTGATATTGTTATTGATTTATCGACAGACCATCATACGTTTTAGACGTTATAATAACAACACTCTATTGATCCCCAAAGAGAGAGAAATTCTCTCCTTGCCTGCCCCCTCTTACTGTCCATGATACACAAGCACATATGTAGAAAAACGTCAGCTTGGAAGCCAAGGCTGGACTTAACCTACTCCTTAGGGTTCAACTGGAAACTGCCCCATGGCCGAGCGGTCTCAACCTTCGACGCAGCTTAAATGGCCGTTCAAAGTAAGGTGTATTCTGTTCTCCGAAGTAAGGCGTGGGTTCGAATCCGGCTTCCGACAAAAGTTCTTCAATCGCTACAGCAGAATTTGAGCCACTATCTGGCTTTAATTGCTTTGTTTTATTTCTGCGTTTCAGGCAAAACTACATAACACTTAAAGACACTACGGGCATGTTAATGGAGAACGAAATTATAGTTATACTGAATCTCCTACACACAATACCAAGGTTACCAACTTTGGTCAGCTGACCGGAGTGAGACGTTCAATTCCCGTAAGATTTCTTTGCGCCAGCCTGAGAGTCTGAAAACACGTCACACCAGATGCATGAGAGATGGAAACCTGGGATATTCAGTCGAATCAGATCAAATATGATGCTAAGTTAGTACTAAGTTAAAATATGTTCCGGACTTGTAACATGCACCCATGATTTGGAACAGTCAGCAGGCTGTCTCTGGCCACGCCCCCTACACTCGGTCCGGCCCCTGGCTTTTCCTGAATTCTGATTTCTTTAGATAAACATTGACTTCATTGATATTGTTATTGATTTATCGACAGACCATCATACGTTTTGGACGTTATAATAACAACACTCTATTGATCCCCAAAGAGAGAGAAATTCTCTCCTTGCCTGCCCCCTCTTACTGTCCATGATACACGAGCACATATGTAGAAAAACGTCAGCTTGGAAGCCAAGGCTGGACTTAACCTACTCCTTAGGGTTCAACTGGAAACTGACCCATGGCCGAGCGGTCTCAACCTTGGACGCAGCTTAAATGGTTGTTCAAAGTAAGGTGTATTCTGTTCTCCGAAGTAAGGCGTGGGTTCGAATCCAGCTTCCGACAAAAGTTCTTCAATCGCTACAGCAGAATTTGAGCAACTGCTTGGCTTTAATTGCTTTGTTTTATTTTTGCGTTTCAGGCAAAACTACATAACACTTAAAGACACTACGGGCATGTAAATGGAGAACGAAATTATAGTTATACCGAATCTCCTACACACAATACCAAGGTTACCAACTTTGGTCAGCTGACCGGAGTGAGACGTTCAATTCCCGTAAGATTTCTTTGCGCCAGCCTGAGAGTCTGAAAACACGTCACACCAGATGCATGAGAGATGGAAACCTGGGATATTCAGTCGAATCAGATCAAATATGATGCTAAGTTACTACTAAGTTAAAATATGTTCCGGACTTGTAACATGCACCCATGATTTGGAACAGTCAGCAGGCTGTCTCTGGCCACGCCCCCTACACTCGGTCCGGCCCCTGGCTTTTCCTGAATTCTGATTTCTTTAGATAAACATTGACTTCATTGATATTGTTATTGATTTATCGACAGACCATCATACGTTTTAGACGTTATAATAACAACACTCTATTGATCCCCAAAGAGAGAGAAATTCTCTCCTTGCCTGCCCCCTCTTACTGTCCATGATACACAAGCACATATGTAGAAAAACGTCAGCTTGGAAGCCAAGGCTGGACTTAACCTACTCCTTAGGGTTCAACTGGAAACTGCCCCATGGCCGAGCGGTCTCAACCTTCGACGCAGCTTAAATGGCCGTTCAAAGTAAGGTGTATTCTGTTCTCCGAAGTAAGGCGTGGGTTCGAATCCGGCTTCCGACAAAAGTTCTTCAATCGCTACAGCAGAATTTGAGCCACTATCTGGCTTTAATTGCTTTGTTTTATTTCTGCGTTTCAGGCAAAACTACATAACACATAAAGACACTACGGGCATGTTAATGGAGAACGAAATTATAGTTATACTGAATCTCCTACACACAATACCAAGGTTACCAACTTTGGTCAGCTGACCGGAGTGAGACGTTCAATTCCCGTAAGATTTCTTTGCGCCAGCCTGAGAGTCTGAAAACACGTCACACCAGATGCATGAGAGATGGAAACCTGGGATATTCAGTCGAATCAGATCAAATATGATGCTAAGTTAGTACTAAGTTAAAATATGTTCCGGACTTGTAACATGCACCCATGATTTGGAACAGTCAGCAGGCTGTCTCTGGCCACGCCCCCTACACTCGGTCCGGCCCCTGGCTTTTCCTGAATTCTGATTTCTTTAGATAAACATTGACTTCATTGATATTGTTATTGATTTATCGACAGACCATCATACGTTTTGGACGTTATAATAACAACACTCTATTGATCCCCAAAGAGAGAGAAATTCTCTCCTTGCCTGCCCCCTCTTACTGTCCATGATACACGAGCACATATGTAGAAAAACGTCAGCTTGGAAGCCAAGGCTGGACTTAACCTACTCCTTAGGGTTCAACTGGAAACTGACCCATGGCCGAGCGGTCTCAACCTTGGACGCAGCTTAAATGGTTGTTCAAAGTAAGGTGTATTCTGTTCTCCGAAGTAAGGCGTGGGTTCGAATCCAGCTTCCGACAAAAGTTCTTCAATCGCTACAGCAGAATTTGAGCAACTGCTTGGCTTTAATTGCTTTGTTTTATTTTTGCGTTTCAGGAAAAACTACATAACACTTAAAGACACTACAGGCATGTAAATGGAGAACGAAATTATAGTTATACCGAATCTCCTACACACAATACCAAGGTTACCAACTTTGGTCAGCTGACCGGAGTGAGACGTTCAATTCCCGTAAGATTTCTTTGCGCCAGCCTGAGAGTCTGAAAACACGTCACACCAGATGCATGAGAGATGGAAACCTGGGATATTCAGTCGAATCAGATCAAATATGATGCTAAGTTAGTACTAAGTTAAAATATGTTCCGGACTTGTAACATGCACCCATGATTTGGAACAGTCAGCAGGCTGTCTCTGGCCACGCCCCCTACACTCGGTCCGGCCCCTGGCTTTTCCTGAATTCTGATTTCTTTAGATAAACATTGACTTCATTGATATTGTTATTGATTTATCGACAGACCATCATACGTTTTAGACGTTATAATAGCAACACTCTATTGATCCCCAAAGAGAGAGAAATTCTCTCCTTGCCTGCCCCCTCTTACTGTCCATGATACACGAGCACATATGTAGAAAAACGTCAGCTTGGAAGCCAAGGCTGGACTTAACCTACTCCTTAGGGTTCAACTGGAAACTGCCCCATGGCCGAGCGGTCTCAACCTTCGACGCAGCTTAAATGGCCATTCAAAGTAAGGTGTATTCTGTTCTCCGAAGTAAGGCGTGGGTTCGAATCCAGCTTCCGACAAAAGTTCTTCAATCGCTACAGCAGAATTTGAGCAACTGCTTGGCTTTAATTGCTTTGTTTTATTTTTGCGTTTCAGGCAAAACTACATAACACTTAAAGACACTACGGGCATGTAAATGGAGAACGAAATTATAGTTATACTGAATCTCCTACACACAATACCAAGGTTACCAACTTTGGTCAGCTGACCGGAGTGAGACGTTCAATTCCCGTAAGATTTCTTTGCGCCAGCCTGAGAGTCTGAAAACACGTCACACCAGATGCATGAGAGATGGAAACCTGGGATATTCAGTCGAATCAGATCAAATATGATGCTAAGTTAGTACTAAGTTAAAATATGTTCCGGACTTGTAACATGCACCCATGATTTGGAACAGTCAGCAGGCTGTCTCTGGCCACGCCCCCTACACTCGGTCCGGCCCCTGGCTTTTCCTGAATTCTGATTTCTTTAGATAAACATTGACTTCATTGATATTGTTATTGATTTATCGACAGACCATCATACGTTTTAGACGTTATAATAACAACACTCTATTGATCCCCAAAGAGAGAGAAATTCTCTCCTTGCCTGCCCCCTCTTACTGTCCATGATACACGAGCACATATGTAGAAAAACGTCAGCTTGGAAGCCAAGGCTGGACTTAACCTACTCCTTAGGGTTCAACTGGAAACTGCCCCATGGCCGAGCGGTCTCAACCTTCGACGCAGCTTAAATGGCCGTTCAAAGTAAGGTGTATTCTGTTCTCCGAAGTAAGGCGTGGGTTCGAATCCAGCTTCCGACAAAAGTTCTTCAATCGCTACAGCAGAATTTGAGCAACTGCTTGGCTTTAATTGCTTTGTTTTATTTTTGCGTTTCAGGCAAAACTACATAACACTTAAAGACACTACGGGCATGTAAATGGAGAACGAAATTATAGTTATACCGAATCTCCTACACACAATACCAAGGTTACCAACTTTGGTCAGCTGACCGGAGTGAGACGTTCAATTCCCGTAAGATTTCTTTGCGCCAGCCTGAGAGTCTGAAAACACGTCACACCAGATGCATGAGAGATGGAAACCTGGGATATTCAGTCGAATCAGATCAAATATGATGCTAAGTTAGTACTAAGTTAAAATATGTTCCGGACTTGTAACATGCACCCATGATTTGGAACAGTCAGCAGGCTGTCTCTGGCCACGCCCCCTACACTCGGTCCGGCCCCTGGCTTTTCCTGAATTCTGATTTCTTTAGATAAACATTGACTTCATTGATATTGTTATTGATTTATCGACAGACCATCATACGTTTTAGACGTTATAATAGCAACACTCTATTGATCCCCAAAGAGAGAGAAATTCTCTCCTTGCCTGCCCCCTCTTACTGTCCATGATACACGAGCACATATGTAGAAAAACGTCAGCTTGGAAGCCAAGGCTGGACTTAACCTACTCCTTAGGGTTCAACTGGAAACTGCTCCATGGCCGAGCGGTCTCAACCTTCGACGCAGCTTAAATGGCTATTCAAAGTAAGGTGTATTCTGTTCTCCGAAGTAAGGCGTGGGTTCGAATCCAGCTTCCGACAAAAGTTCTTCAATCGCTACAGCAGAATTTGAGCAACTGCTTGGCTTTAATTGCTTTCTTTTATTTTTGCGTTTCAGGCAAAACTACATAACACTTAAAGACACTACGGGCATGTAAATGGAGAACGAAATTATAGTTATACCGAATCTCCTACACACAATACCAAGGTTACCAACTTTGGTCAGCTGACCGGAGTGAGACGTTCAATTCCCGTAAGATTTCTTTGCGCCAGCCTGAGAGTCTGAAAACACGTCACACCAGATGCATGAGAGATGGAAACCTGGGATATTCAGTCGAATCAGATCAAATATGATGCTAAGTTAGTACTAAGTTAAAATATGTTCCGGACTTGTAACATGCACCCATGATTTGGAACAGTCAGCAGGCTGTCTCTGGCCACGCCCCCTACACTCGGTCCGGCCCCTGGCTTTTCCTGAATTCTGATTTCTTTAGATAAACATTGACTTCATTGATATTGTTATTGATTTATCGACAGACCATCATACGTTTTAGACGTTATAATAGCAACACTCTATTGATCCCCAAAGAGAGAGAAATTCTCTCCTTGCCTGCCCCCTCTTACTGTCCATGATACACGAGCACATATGTAGAAAAACGTCAGCTTGGAAGCCAAGGCTGGACTTAACCTACTCCTTAGGGTTCAACTGGATACTGCCCCATGGCCGAGCGGTCTCAACCTTCGACGCAGCTTAAATGGCCGTTCAAAGTAAGGTGTATTCTGTTCTCCGAAGTAAGGCATGGGTTCGAATCCAGCTTCCGACAAAAGTTCTTCAATCGCTACAGCAGAATTTGAGCAACTGCTTGGCTTTAATTGCTTTGTTTCATTTTTGCGTTTCAGGCAAAACTACATAACACTTAAAGACACTACGGGCATGTAAATGGAGAACGAAATTATAGTTATACCGAATCTCCTACACACAATACCAAGGTTACCAACTTTGGTCAGCTGACCGGAGTGAGACGTTCAATTCCCGTAAGATTTCTTTGCGCCAGCCTGAGAGTCTGAAAACACGTCACACCAGATGCATGAGAGATGGAAACCTGGGATATTCAGTCGAATCAGATCAAATATGATGCTAAGTTAGTACTAAGTTAAAATATGTTCCGGACTTGTAACATGCACCCATGATTTGGAACAGTCAGCAGGCTGTCTCTGGCCACGCCCCCTACACTCGGTCCGGCCCCTGGCTTTTCCTGAATTCTGATTTCTTTAGATAAACATTGACTTCATTGATATTGTTATTGATTTATCGACAGACCATCATACGTTTTAGACGTTATAATAGCAACACTCTATTGATCCCCAAAGAGAGAGAAATTCTCTCCTTGCCTGCCCCCTCTTACTGTCCATGATACACGAGCACATATGTCGAAAAACGTCAGCTTGGAAGCCAAGGCTGGACTTAACCTACTCCTTAGGGTTCAACTGGAAACTGCCCCATGGCCAAGCGGTCTCAACCTTCGACGCAGCTTAAATGGCCGTTCAAAGTAAGGTGTATTCTGTTCTCCGAAGTAAGGCGTGGGTTCGAATCCGGCTTCCGACAAAAGTTCTTCAATCGCTACAGCAGAATTTGAGCAACTGCTTGGCTTTAATTGCTTTGTTTTATTTTTGCGTTTCAGGCAAAACTACATAACACTTAAAGACACTACGGGCATGTAAATGGAGAACGAAATTATAGTTATACCGAATCTCCTACACACAATACCAAGGTTACCAACTTTGGTCAGCTGACCGGAGTGAGACGTTCAATTCCCGTAAGATTTCTTTGCGCCAGCCTGAGAGTCTGAAAACACGTCACACCAGATGCATGAGAGATGGAAACCTGGGATATTCAGTCGAATCAGATCAAATATGATGCTAAGTTAGTACTAAGTTAAAATATGTTCCGGACTTGTAACATGCACCCATGATTTGGAACAGTCAGCAGGCTGTCTCTGGCCACGCCCCCTACACTCGGTCCGGCCCCTGGCTTTTCCTGAATTCTGATTTCTTTAGATAAACATTGACTTCATTGATATTGTTATTGATTTATCGACAGACCATCATACGTTTTAGACGTTATAATAGCAACACTCTATTGATCCCCAAAGAGAGAGAAATTCTCTCCTTGCCTGCCCCCTCTTACTGTCCATGATACACGAGCACATATGTCGAAAAACGTCAGCTTGGAAGCCAAGGCTGGACTTAACCTACTCCTTAGGGTTCAACTGGAAACTGCCCCATGGCCGAGCGGTCTCAACCTTCGACGCAGCTTAAATGGCCGTTCAAAGTAAGGTGTATTCTGTTCTCCGAAGTAAGGCGTGGGTTCGAATCCGGCTTCCGACAAAAGTTCTTCAATCGCTACAGCAGAATTTGAGCAACTGCTTGTCTTTAATTGCTTTGTTTTATTTTTGCGTTTCAGGCAAAACTACATAACACTTAAAGACACTACGGGCATGTAAATGGAGAACGAAATTATAGTTATACCGAATCTCCTACACACAATACCAAGGTTACCAACTTTGGTCAGCTGACCGGAGTGAGACGTTCAATTCCCGTAAGATTTCTTTGCGCCAGCCTGAGAGTCTGAAAACACGTCACACCAGATGCATGAGAGATGGAAACCTGGGATATTCAGTCGAATCAGATCAAATATGATGCTAAGTTAGTACTAAGTTAAAATATGTTCCGGACTTGTAACATGCACCCATGATTTGGAACAGTCAGCAGGCTGTCTCTGGCCACGCCCCCTACACTCGGTCCGGCCCCTGGCTTTTCCTGAATTCTGATTTCTTTAGATAAACATTGACTTCATTGATATTGTTATTGATTTATCGACAGACCATCATACGTTTTAGACGTTATAATAGCAACACTCTATTGATCCCCAAAGAGAGAGAAATTCTCTCCTTGCCTGCCCCCTCTTACTGTCCATGATACACGAGCACATATGTAGAAAAACGTCAGCTTGGAAGCCAAGGCTGGACTTAACCTACTCCTTAGGGTTCAACTGGAAACTGCCCCATGGCCGAGCGGTCTCAACCTTCGACGCAGCTTAAATGGCCGTTCAAAGTAAGGTGTATTCTGTTCTCCGAAGTAAGGCGTGGGTTCGAATCCAGCTTCCGACAAAAGTTCTTCAATCGCTACAGCAGAATTTGAACAACTGCTTGGCTTTAATTGCTTTGTTTCATTTTTGCGTTTCAGGCAAAACTACATAACACTTAAAGACACTACGGGCATGTAAATGGAGAACGAAATTATAGTTATACCGAATCTCCTACACACAATACCAAGGTTACCAACTTTGGTCAGCTGACCGGAGTGAGACGTTCAATTCCCGTAAGATTTCTTTGCGCCAGCCTGAGAGTCTGAAAACACGTCACACCAGATGCATGAGAGATGGAAACCTGGGATATTCAGTCGAATCAGATCAAATATGATGCTAAGTTAGTACTAAGTTAAAATATGTTCCGGACTTGTAACATGCACCCATGATTTGGAACAGTCAGCAGGCTGTCTCTGGCCACGCCCCCTACACTCGGTTCGGCCCCTGGCTTTTCCTGAATTCTGATTTCTTTAGATAAACATTGACTTCATTGATATTGTTATTGATTTATCGACAGACCATCATACGTTTTAGACGTTATAATAGCAACACTCTATTGATCCCCAAAGAGAGAGAAATTCTCTCCTTGCCTGCCCCCTCTTACTGTCCATGATACACGAGCACATATGTCGAAAAACGTCAGCTTGGAAGCCAAGGCTGGACTTAACCTACTCCTTAGGGTTCAACTGGAAACTGCCCCATGGCCGAGCGGTCTCAACCTTCGACGCAGCTTAAATGGCCGTTCAAAGTAAGGTGTATTCTGTTCTCCGAAGTAAGGCGTGGGTTCGAATCCGGCTTCCGACAAAAGTTCTTCAATCGCTACAGCAGAATTTGAGCAACTGCTTGGCTTTAATTGCTTTGTTTTATTTTTGCGTTTCAGGCAAAACTACATAACACTTAAAGACACTACGGGCATGTAAATGGAGAACGAAATTATAGTTATACCGAATCTCCTACACACAATACCAAGGTTACCAACTTTGGTCAGCTGACCGGAGTGAGACGTTCAATTCCCGTAAGATTTCTTTGCGCCAGCCTGAGAGTCTGAAAACACGTCACACCAGATGCATGAGAGATGGAAACCTGGGATATTCAGTCGAATCAGATCAAATATGATGCTAAGTTAGTACTAAGTTAAAATATGTTCCGGACTTGTAACATGCACCCATGATTTGGAACAGTCAGCAGGCTGTCTCTGGCCACGCCCCCTACACTCGGTCCGGCCCCTGGCTTTTCCTGAATTCTGATTTCTTTAGATAAACATTGACTTCATTGATATTGTTATTGATTTATCGACAGACCATCATACGTTTTAGACGTTATAATAACAACACTCTATTGATCCCCAAAGAGAGAGAAATTCTCTCCTTGCCTGCCCCCTCTTACTGTCCATGATACACGAGCACATATGTAGAAAAACGTCAGCTTGGAAGCCAAGGCTGGACTTAACCTACTCCTTAGGGTTCAACTGGAAACTGCCCCATGGCCGAGCGGTCTCAACCTTCGACGCAGCTTAAATGGCCGTTCAAAGTAAGGTGTATTCTGTTCTCCGAAGTAAGGCGTGGGTTCGAATCCAGCTTCCGACAAAAGTTCTTCAATCGCTACAGCAGAATTTGAGCAACTGCTTGGCTTTAATTGCTTTGTTTCATTTTTGCGTTTCAGGCAAAACTACATAACACTTAAAGACACTACAGGCATGTAAATGGAGAACGAAATTATAGTTATACCGAATCTCCTACACACAATACCAAGGTTACCAACTTTGGTCAGCTGACCGGAGTCAGACGTTCAATTCCCGTAAGATTTCTTTGCGCCAGCCTGAGAGTCTGAAAACACGTCACACCAGATGCATGAGAGATGGAAACCTGGGATATTCAGTCGAATCAGATCAAATATGATGCTAAGTTAGTACTAAGTTAAAATATGTTCCGGACTTGTAACATGCACCCATGATTTGGAACAGTCAGCAGGCTGTCTCTGGCCACGCCCCCTACACTCGGTCCGGCCCCTGGCTTTTCCTGAATTCTGATTTCTTTAGATAAACATTGACTTCATTGATATTGTTATTGATTTATCGACAGACCATCATACGTTTTAGACGTTATAATAGCAACACTCTATTGATCCCCAAAGAGAGAGAAATTCTCTCCTTGCCTGCCCCCTCTTACTGTCCATGATACACGAGCACATATGTAGAAAAACGTCAGCTTGGAAGCCAAGGCTGGACTTAACCTACTCCTTAGGGTTCAACTGGAAACTGCCCCATGGCCGAGCGGTCTCAACCTTCGACGCAGCTTAAATGGCCGTTCAAAGTAAGGTGTATTCTGTTCTCCGAAGTAAGGCGTGGGTTCGAATCCAGCTTCCGACAAAAGTTCTTCAATCGCTACAGCAGAATTTGAGCAACTGCTTGGCTTTAATTGCTTTGTTTTATTTTTGCGTTTCAGGCAAAACTACATAACACTTAAAGACACTACGGGCATGTAAATGGAGAACGAAATTATAGTTATACCGAATCTCCTACACACAATACCAAGGTTACCAACTTTGGTCAGCTGACCGGAGTGAGACGTTCAATTCCCGTAAGATTTCTTTGCGCCAGCCTGAGAGTCTGAAAACACGTCACACCAGATGCATGAGAGATGGAAACCTGGGATATTCAGTCGAATCAGATCAAATATGATGCTAAGTTAGTACTAAGTTAAAATATGTTCCGGACTTGTAACATGCACCCATGATTTGGAACAGTCAGCAGGCTGTCTCTGGCCACGCCCCCTACACTCGGTCCGGCCCCTGGCTTTTCCTGAATTCTGATTTCTTTAGATAAACATTGACTTCATTGATATTGTTATTGATTTATCGACAGACCATCATACGTTTTAGACGTTATAATAGCAACACTCTATTGATCCCCAAAGAGAGAGAAATTCTCTCCTTGCCTGCCCCCTCTTACTGTCCATGATACACGAGCACATATGTAGAAAAACGTCAGCTTGGAAGCCAAGGCTGGACTTAACCTACTCCTTAGGGTTCAACTGGAAACTGCTCCATGGCCGAGCGGTCTCAACCTTCGACGCAGCTTAAATGGCCATTCAAAGTAAGGTGTATTCTGTTCTCCGAAGTAAGGCGTGGGTTCGAATCCAGCTTCCGACAAAAGTTCTTCAATCGCTACAGCAGAATTTGAGCAACTGCTTGGCTTTAATTGCTTTGTTTTATTTTTGCGTTTCAGGCAAAACTACATAACACTTAAAGACACTACGGGCATGTAAATGGAGAACGAAATTATAGTTATACCGAATCTCCTACACACAATACCAAGGTTACCAACTTTGGTCAGCTGACCGGAGTGAGACGTTCAATTCCCGTAAGATTTCTTTGCGCCAGCCTGAGAATCTGAAAACACGTCACACCAGATGCATGAGAGATGGAAACCTGGGATATTCAGTCGAATCAGATCAAATATGATGCTAAGTTAGTACTAAGTTAAAATATGTTCCGGACTTGTAACATGCACCCATGATTTGGAACAGTCAGCAGGCTGTCTCTGGCCACGCCCCCTACACTCGGTCCGGCCCCTGGCTTTTCCTGAATTCTGATTTCTTTAGATAAACATTGACTTCATTGATATTGTTATTGATTTATCGACAGACCATCATACGTTTTAGACGTTATAATAACAACACTCTATTGATCCCCAAAGAGAGAGAAATTCTCTCCTTGCCTGCCCCCTCTTACTGTCCATGATACACGAGCACATATGTAGAAAAACGTCAGCTTGGAAGCCAAGGCTGGACTTAACCTACTCCTTAGGGTTCAACTGGAAACTGCCCCATGGCCGAGCGGTCTCAACCTTCGACGCAGCTTAAATGGCCGTTCAAAGTAAGGTGTATTCTGTTCTCCGAAGTAAGGCGTGGGTTCGAATCCAGCTTCCGACAAAAGTTCTTCAATTGCTACAGCAGAATTTGAGCAACTGCTTGGCTTTAATTGCTTTGTTTTATTTTTGCGTTTCAGGCAAAACTACATAACACTTAAAGACACTACGGGCATGTAAATGGAGAACGAAATTATAGTTATACCGAATCTCCTACACACAATACCAAGGTTACCAACTTTGGTCAGCTGACCGGAGTGAGACGTTCAATTCCCGTAAGATTTCTTTGCGCCAGCCTGAGAATCTGAAAACACGTCACACCAGATGCATGAGAGATGGAAACCTGGGATATTCAGTCGAATCAGATCAAATATGATGCTAAGTTAGTACTAAGTTAAAATATGTTCCGGACTTGTAACATGCACCCATGATTTGGAACAGTCAGCAGGCTGTCTCTGGCCACGCCCCCTACACTCGGTCCGGCCCCTGGCTTTTCCTGAATTCTGATTTCTTTAGATAAACATTGACTTCATTGATATTGTTATTGATTTATCGACAGACCATCATACGTTTTAGACGTTATAATAACAACACTCTATTGATCCCCAAAGAGAGAGAAATTCTCTCCTTGCCTGCCCCCTCTTACTGTCCATGATACACAAGCACATATGTAGAAAAACGTCAGCTTGGAAGCCAAGGCTGGACTTAACCTACTCCTTAGGGTTCAACTGGAAACTGCCCCATGGCCGAGCGGTCTCAACCTTCGACGCAGCTTAAATGGCCGTTCAAAGTAAGGTGTATTCTGTTCTCCGAAGTAAGGCGTGGGTTCGAATCCGGCTTCCGACAAAAGTTCTTCAATCGCTACAGCAGAATTTGAGTAACTGCTTGGCTTTAATTGCTTTGTTTTATTTTTGCGTTTCAGGCAAAACTACATAACACTTAAAGACACTACGGGCATGTAAATGGAGAACGAAATTATAGTTATACCGAATCTCCTACACACAATACCAAGGTTACCAACTTTGGTCAGCTGACCGGAGTGAGACGTTCAATTCCCGTAAGATTTCTTTGCGCCAGCCTGAGAGTCTGAAAACACGTCACACCAGATGCATGAGAGATGGAAACCTGGGATATTCAGTCGAATCAGATCAAATATGATGCTAAGTTAGTACTAAGTTAAAATATGTTCCGGACTTGTAACATGCACCCATGATTTGGAACAGTCAGCAGGCTGTCTCTGGCCACGCCCCCTACACTTGGTCCGGCCCCTGGCTTTTCCTGAATTCTGATTTCTTTAGATAAACATTGACTTCATTGATATTGTTATTGATTTATCGACAGACCATCATACGTTTTAGACGTTATAATAACAACACTCTATTGATCCCCAAAGAGAGAGAAATTCTCTCCTTGCCTGCCCCCTCTTACTGTCCATGATACACGAGCACATATGTAGAAAAACGTCAGCTTGGAAGCCAAGGCTGGACTTAACCTACTCCTTAGGGTTCAACTGGAAACTGCCCCATGGCCGAGCGGTCTCAACCTTCGCCGCAGCTTAAATGGCCGTTCAAAGTAAGGTGTATTCTGTTCTCCGAAGTAAGGCGTGGGTTCGAATCCGGCTTCCGACAAAAGTTCTTCAATCGCTACAACAGAATTTGAGCAACTATCTGGCTTTAATTGCTTTGTTTTATTTCTGCGTTTCAGGCAAAACTACATAACACTTAAAGACACTACGGGCATGTAAATGGAGAACGAAATTATAGTTATACCGAATCTCCTACACACAATACCAAGGTTACCAACTTTGGTCAGCTGACCGGAGTGAGACGTTCAATTCCCGTAAGATTTCTTTGCGCCAGCCTGAGAGTCTGAAAACACGTCACACCAGATGCATGAGAGATGGAAACCTGGGATATTCAGTCGAATCAGATCAAATATGATGCTAAGTTAGTACTAAGTTAAAATATGTTCCGGACTTGTAACATGCACCCATGATTTGGAACAGTCAGCAGGCTGTCTCTGGCCACGCCCCCTACACTCGGTCCGGCCCCTGGCTTTTCCTGAATTCTGATTTCTTTAGATAAACATTGACTTCATTGATATTGTTATTGATTTATCGACAGACCATCATACGTTTTAGACGTTATAATAGCAACACTCTATTGATCCCCAAAGAGAGAGAAATTCTCTCCTTGCCTGCCCCCTCTTACTGTCCATGATACACGAGCACATATGTAGAAAAACGTCAGCTTGGAAGCCAAGGCTGGACTTAACCTACTCCTTAGGGTTCAACTGGAAACTGCCCCATGGCCGAGCGGTCTCAACCTTCGACGCAGCTTAAATGGCCGTTCAAAGTAAGGTGTATTCTGTTCTCCGAAGTAAGGCGTGGGTTCGTATCCAGCTTCCGACAAAAGTTCTTCAATCGCTACAGCAGAATTTGAGCAACTGCTTGGCTTTAATTGCTTTGTTTTATTTTTGCGTTTCAGGCAAAACTACATAACACTTAAAGACACTACGGGCATGTAAATGGAGAACGAAATTATAGTTATACCGAATCTCCTACACACAATACCAAGGTTACCAACTTTGGTCAGCTGACCGGAGTGAGACGTTCAATTCCCGTAAGATTTCTTTGCGCCAGCCTGAGAGTCTGAAAACACGTCACACCAGATGCATGAGAGATGGAAACCTGGGATATTCAGTCGAATCAGATCAAATATGATGCTAAGTTAGTACTAAGTTAAAATATGTTCCGGACTTGTAACATGCACCCATGATTTGGAACAGTCAGCAGGCTGTCTCTGGCCACGCCCCCTACACTCGGTCCGGCCCCTGGCTTTTCCTGAATTCTGATTTCTTTAGATAAACATTGACTTCATTGATATTGTTATTGATTTATCGACAGACCATCATACGTTTTAGACGTTATAATAGCAACACTCTATTGATCCCCAAAGAGAGAGAAATTCTCTCCTTGCCTGCCCCCTCTTACTGTCCATGATACACGAGCACATATGTAGAAAAACGTCAGCTTGGAAGCCAAGGCTGGACTTAACCTACTCCTTAGGGTTCAACTGGAAACTGCCCCATGGCCGAGCGGTCTCAACCTTCGACGCAGCTTAAATGGCCGTTCAAAGTAAGGTGTATTCTGTTCTCCGAAGTAAGGCGTGGGTTCGTATCCAGCTTCCGACAAAAGTTCTTCAATCGCTACAGCAGAATTTGAGCAACTGCTTGGCTTTAATTGCTTTGTTTTATTTTTGCGTTTCAGGCAAAACTACATAACACTTAAAGACACTACGGGCATGTAAATGGAGAACGAAATTATAGTTATACCGAATCTCCTACACACAATACCAAGGTTACCAACTTTGGTCAGCTGACCGGAGTGAGACGTTCAATTCCCGTAAGATTTCTTTGCGCCAGCCTGAGAGTCTGAAAACACGTCACACCAGATGCATGAGAGATGGAAACCTGGGATATTCAGTCGAATCAGATCAAATATGATGCTAAGTTAGTACTAAGTTAAAATATGTTCCGGACTTGTAACATGCACCCATGATTTGGAACAGTCAGCAGGCTGTCTCTGGCCACGCCCCCTACACTCGGTCCGGCCCCTGGCTTTTCCTGAATTCTGATTTCTTTAGATAAACATTGACTTCATTGATATTGTTATTGATTTATCGACAGACCATCATACGTTTTAGACGTTATAATAGCAACACTCTATTGATCCCCAAAGAGAGAGAATTTCTCTCCTTGCCTGCCCCCTCTTACTGTCCATGATACACGAGCACATATGTAGAAAAACGTCAGCTTGGAAGCCAAGGCTGGACTTAACCTACTCCTTAGGGTTCAACTGGAAACTGCCCCATGGCCGAGCGGTCTCAACCTTCGACGCAGCTTAAATGGCCGTTCAAAGTAAGGTGTATTCTGTTCTCCGAAGTAAGGCGTGGGTTCGAATCCAGCTTCCGACATAAGTTCTTCAATCGCTACAGCAGAATTTGAGCAACTGCTTGGCTTAAATTGCTTTCTTTTATTTTTGCGTTTCAGGCAAAACTACATAACACTTAAAGACACTACGGGCATGTAAATGGAGAACGAAATTATAGTTATACCGAATCTCCTACACACAATACCAAGGTTACCAACTTTGGTCAGCTGACCGGAGTGAGACGTTCAATTCCCGTAAGATTTCTTTGCGCCAGCCTGAGAGTCTGAAAACACGTCACACCAGATGCATGAGAGATGGAAACCTGGGATATTCAGTCGAATCAGATCAAATATGATGCTAAGTTAGTACTAAGTTAAAATATGTTCCGGACTTGTAACATGCACCCATGATTTGGAACAGTCAGCAGGCTGTCTCTGGCCACGCCCCCTACACTCGGTCCGGCCCCTGGCTTTTCCTGAATTCTGATTTCTTTAGATAAACATTGACTTCATTGATATTGTTATTGATTTATCGACAGACCATCATACGTTTTAGACGTTATAATAGCAACACTCTATTGATCCCCAAAGAGAGAGAAATTCTCTCCTTGCCTGCCCCCTCTTACTGTCCATGATACACGAGCACATATGTAGAAAAACGTCAGCTTGGAAGCCAAGGCTGGACTTAACCTACTCCTTAGGGTTCAACTGGAAACTGCCCCATGGCCGAGCGGTCTCAACCTTCGGCGCAGCTTAAATGGCCGTTCAAAGTAAGGTGTATTCTGTTCTCCGAAGTAAGGCGTGGGTTCGAATCCAGCTTCCGACAAAAGTTCTTCAATCGCTACAGCAGAATTTGAGCAACTGCTTGGCTTTAATTGCTTTGTTTTATTTTTGCGTTTCAGGCAAAACTACATAACACTTAAAGACACTACGGGCATGTAAATGGAGAACGAAATTATAGTTATACCGAATCTCCTACACACAATACCAAGGTTACCAACTTTGGTCAGCTGACCGGAGTGAGACGTTCAATTCCCGTAAGATTTCTTTGCGCCAGCCTGAGAGTCTGAAAACACGTCACACCAGATGCATGAGAGATGGAAACCTGGGATATTCAGTCGAATCAGATCAAATATGATGCTAAGTTAGTACTAAGTTAAAATATGTTCCGGACTTGTAACATGCACCCATGATTTGGAACAGTCAGCAGGCTGTCTCTGGCCACGCCCCCTACACTCGGTCCGGCCCCTGGCTTTTCCTGAATTCTGATTTCTTTAGATAAACATTGACTTCATTGATATTGTTATTGATTTATCGACAGACCATCATACGTTTTAGACGTTATAATAGCAACACTCTATTGATCCCCAAAGAGAGAGAAATTCTCTCCTTGCCTGCCCCCTCTTACTGTCCATGATACACGAGCACATATGTAGAAAAACGTCAGCTTGGAAGCCAAGGCTGGACTTAACCTACTCCTTAGGGTTCAACTGGAAACTGCCCCATGGCCGAGCGGTCTCAACCTTCGACGCAGCTTAAATGGCCGTTCAAAGTAAGGTGTATTCTGTTCTCCGAAGTAAGGCGTGGGTTCGAATCCAGCTTCCGACAAAAGTTCTTCAATCGCTACAGCAGAATTTGAGCAACTGCTTGGCTTTAATTGCTTTGTTTTATTTTTGCGTTTCAGGCAAAACTACATAACACTTAAAGACACTACGGGCATGTAAATGGAGAACGAAATTATAGTTATACCGAATCTCCTACACACAATACCAAGGTTACCAACTTTGGTCAGCTGACCGGAGTGAGACGTTCAATTCCCGTAAGATTTCTTTGCGCCAGCCTGAGAGTCTGAAAACACGTCACACCAGATGCATGAGAGATGGAAACCTGGGATATTCAGTCGAATCAGATCAAATATGATGCTAAGTTAGTACTAAGTTAAAATATGTTCCGGACTTGTAACATGCACCCATGATTTGGAACAGTCAGCAGGCTGTCTCTGGCCACGCCCCCTACACTCGGTCCGGCCCCTGGCTTTTCCTGAATTCTGATTTCTTTAGATAAACATTGACTTCATTGATATTGTTATTGATTTATCGACAGACCATCATACGTTTTAGACGTTATAATAGCAACACTCTATTGATCCCCAAAGAGAGAGAAATTCTCTCCTTGCCTGCCCCCTCTTACTGTCCATGATACACGAGCACATATGTAGAAAAACGTCAGCTTGGAAGCCAAGGCTGGACTTAACCTACTCCTTAGGGTTCAACTGGAAACTGCCCCATGGCCGAGCGGTCTCAACCTTCGGCGCAGCTTAAATGGCCGTTCAAAGTAAGGTGTATTCTGTTCTCCGAAGTAAGGCGTGGGTTCGAATCCAGGTTCCGACAAAAGTTCTTCAATCGCTACAGCAGAATTTGAGCAACTGCTTGGCTTTAATTGCTTTGTTTTATTTTTGCGTTTCAGGCAAAACTACATAACACTTAAAGACACTACGGGCATGTAAATGGAGAACGAAATTATAGTTATACCGAATCTCCTACACACAATACCAAGGTTACCAACTTTGGTCAGCTGACCGGAGTGAGACGTTCAATTCCCGTAAGATTTCTTTGCGCCAGCCTGAGAGTCTGAAAACACATCACACCAGATGCATGAGAGATGGAAACCTGGGATATTCAGTCGAATCAGATCAAATATGATGCTAAGTTAGTACTAAGTTAAAATATGTTCCGGACTTGTAACATGCACCCATGATTTGGAACAGTCAGCAGGCTGTCTCTGGCCACGCCCCCTACACTCGGTCCGGCCCCTGGCTTTTCCTGAATTCTGATTTCTTTAGATAAACATTGACTTCATTGATATTGTTATTGATTTATCGACAGACCATCATACGTTTTAGACGTTATAATAACAACACTCTATTGATCCCCAAAGAGAGAGAAATTCTCTCCTTGCCTGCCCCCTCTTACTGTCCATGATACACGAGCACATATGTAGAAAAACGTCAGCTTGGAAGCCAAGGCTGGACTTAACCTACTCCTTAGGGTTCAACTGGAAACTGCCCCATGGCCGAGCGGTCTCAACCTTCGACGCAGCTTAAATGGCCGTTCAAAGTAAGGTGTATTCTGTTCTCCGAAGTAAGGCGTGGGTTCGAATCCGGCTTCCGACAAAAGTTCTTCAATCGCTACAACAGAATTTGAGCAACTATCTGGCTTTAATTGCTTTGTTTTATTTCTGCGTTTCAGGCAAAACTACATAACACTTAAAGACACTACGGGCATGTAAATGGAGAACGAAATTATAGTTATACCGAATCTCCTACACACAATACCAAGGTTACCAACTTTGGTCAGCTGACCGGAGTGAGACGTTCAATTCCCGTAAGATTTCTTTGCGCCAGCCTGAGAGTCTGAAAACACATCACACCAGATGCATGAGAGATGGAAACCTGGGATATTCAGTCGAATCAGATCAAATATGATGCTAAGTTAGTACTAAGTTAAAATATGTTCCGGACTTGTAACATGCACCCATGATTTGGAACAGTCAGCAGGCTGTCTCTGGCCACGCCCCCTACACTCGGTCCGGCCCCTGGCTTTTCCTGAATTCTGATTTCTTTAGATAAACATTGACTTCATTGATATTGTTATTGATTTATCGACAGACCATCATACGTTTTAGACGTTATAATAGCAACACTCTATTGATCCCCAAAGAGAGAGAAATTCTCTCCTTGCCTGCCCCCTCTTACTGTCCATGATACACGAGCACATATGTAGAAAAACGTCAGCTTGGAAGCCAAGGCTGGACTTAACCTACTCCTTAGGGTTCAACTGGAAACTGCCCCATGGCCGAGCGGTCTCAACCTTCGACGCAGCTTAAATGGCCGTTCAAAGTAAGGTGTATTCTGTTCTCCGAAGTAAGGCGTGGGTTCGAATCCAGCTTCCGACAAAAGTTCTTCAATCGCTACAGCAGAATTTGAGCAACTGCTTGGCTTTAATTGCTTTCTTTTATTTTTGCGTTTCAGGCAAAACTACATAACACTTAAAGACACTACGGGCATGTAAATGGAGAACGAAATTATAGTTATACCGAATCTCCTACACACAATACCAAGGTTACCAACTTTGGTCAGCTGACCGGAGTGAGACGTTCAATTCCCGTAAGATTTCTTTGCGCCAGCCTGAGAGTCTGAAAACACGTCACACCAGATGCATGAGAGATGGAAACCTGGGATATTCAGTCGAATCAGATCAAATATGATGCTAAGTTAGTACTAAGTTAAAATATGTTCCGGACTTGTAACATGCACCCATGATTTGGAACAGTCAGCAGGCTGTCTCTGGCCACGCCCCCTACACTCGGTCCGGCCCCTGGCTTTTCCTGAATTCTGATTTCTTTAGATAAACATTGACTTCATTGATATTGTTATTGATTTATCGACAGACCATCATACGTTTTAGACGTTATAATAGCAACACTCTATTGATCCCCAAAGAGAGAGAAATTCTCTCCTTGCCTGCCCCCTCTTACTGTCCATGATACACGAGCACATATGTAGAAAAACGTCAGCTTGGAAGCCAAGGCTGGACTTAACCTACTCCTTAGGGTTCAACTGGAAACTGCCCCATGGCCGAGCGGTCTCAACCTTCGACGCAGCTTAAATGGCCGTTCAAAGTTAGGTGTATTCTGTTCTCCGAAGTAAGGCGTGGGTTCGAAACCAGCTTCCGACAAAAGTTCTTCAATCGCTACAGCAGAATTTGAGCAACTGCTTGGCTTTAATTGCTTTCTTTTATTTTTGCGTTTCAGGCAAAACTACATAACACTTAAAGACACTACGGGCATGTAAATGGAGAACGAAATTATAGTTATACCGAATCTCCTACACACAATACCAAGGTTACCAACTTTGGTCAGCTGACCGGAGTGAGACGTTCAATTCCCATAAGATTTCTTTGCGCCAGCCTGAGAGTCTGAAAACACGTCACACCAGATGCATGAGAGATGGAAACCTGGGATATTCAGTCGAATCAGATCAAATATGATGCTAAGTTAGTACTAAGTTAAAATATGTTCCGGACTTGTAACATGCACCCATGATTTGGAACAGTCAGCAGGCTGTCTCTGGCCACGCCCCCTACACTCGGTCCGGCCCCTGGCTTTTCCTGAATTCTGATTTCTTTAGATAAACATTGACTTCATTGATATTGTTATTGATTTATCGACAGACCATCATACGTTTTAGACGTTATAATAACAACACTCTATTGATCCCCAAAGAGAGAGAAATTCTCTCCTTGCCTGCCCCCTCTTACTGTCCATGATACACGAGCACATATGTAGAAAAACGTCAGCTTGGAAGCCAAGGCTGGACTTAACCTACTCCTTAGGGTTCAACTGGAAACTGCCCCATGGCCGAGCGGTCTCAACCTTCGACGGAGCTTAAATGGCCGTTCAAAGTAAGGTGTATTCTGTTCTCCGAAGTAAGGCGTGGGTTCGAATCCGGCTTCCGACAAAAGTTCTTCAATCGCTACAACAGAATTTGAGCAACTATCTGGCTTTGTTTTATTTCTGCGTTTCAGGCAAAACTACATAACACTTAAAGACACTACGGGCATGTAAATGGAGAACGAAATTATAGTTATAGCGAATCTCCTACACACAATACCAAGGTTACCAACTTTGGTCAGCTGACCGGATTGAGACGTTCAATTCCCGTAAGATTTCTTTGCGCCAGCCTGAGAGTCTGAAAACACGTCACACCAGATGCATGAGAGATGGAAACCTGGGATATTCAGTCGAATCAGATCAAATATGATGCTAAGTTAGTACTAAGTTAAAATATGTTTCGGACTTGTAACATGCACCCATGATTTGGAACAGTCAGCAGGCTGTCTCTGGCCACGCCCCCTACACTCGGTCCGGCCCCTGGCTTTTCCTGAATTCTGATTTCTTTAGATAAACATTGACTTCATTGATATTGTTATTGATTTATCGACAGACCATCATACGTTTTAGACGTTATAATAACAACACTCTATTGATCCCCAAAGAGAGAGAAATTCTCTCCTTGCCTGCCCCCTCTTACTGTCCATGATACACGAGCACATATGTAGAAAAACGTCAGCTTGGAAGCCAAGGCTGGACTTAACCTACTCCTTAGGGTTCAACTGGAAACTGCCCCATGGCCGAGCGGTCTCAACCTTCGACGCAGCTTAAATGGCCGTTCAAAGTAAGGTGCATTCTGTTCTCCGAAGTAAGGCGTGGGTTCGAATCCAGCTTCCGACAAAAGTTCTTCAATCGCTACAGCAGAATTTGAGCAACTGCTTGGCTTTAATTGCTTTCTTTTATTTTTGCGTTTCAGGCAAAACTACATAACACTTAAAGACACTACGGGCATGTAAATGGAGAACGAAATTATAGTTATACCGAATCTCCTACACACAATACCAAGGTTACCAACTTTGGTCAGCTGACCGGAGTGAGACGTTCAATTCCCGTAAGATTTCTTTGCGCCAGCCTGAGAGTCTGAAAACACGTCACACCAGATGCATGAGAGATGGAAACCTGGGATATTCAGTCGAATCAGATCAAATATGATGCTAAGTTAGTACTAAGTTAAAATATGTTCCGGACTTGTAACATGCACCCATGATTTGGAACAGTCAGCAGGCTGTCTCTGGCCACGCCCCCTACACTCGGTCCGGCCCCTGGCTTTTCCTGAATTCTGATTTCTTTAGATAAACATTGACTTCATTGATATTGTTATTGATTTATCGACAGACCATCATACGTTTTAGACGTTATAATAGCAACACTCTATTGATCCCCAAAGAGAGAGAAATTCTCTCCTTGCCTGCCCCCTCTTACTGTCCATGATACACGAGCACATATGTAGAAAAACGTCAGCTTGGAAGCCAAGGCTGGACTTAACCTACTCCTTAGGGTTCAACTGGAAACTGCCCCATGGCCGAGCGGTCTCAACCTTCGACGCAGCTTAAATGGCCGTTCAAAGTAAGGTGCATTCTGTTCTCCGAAGTAAGGCGTGGGTTCGAATCCAGCTTCCGACAAAAGTTCTTCAATCGCTACAGCAGAATTTGAGCAACTGCTTGGCTTTAATTGCTTTCTTTTATTTTTGCGTTTCAGGCAAAACTACATAACACTTAAAGACACTACGGGCATGTAAATGGAGAACGAAATTATAGTTATACCGAATCTCCTACACACAATACCAAGGTTACCAACTTTGGTCAGCTGACCGGAGTGAGACGTTCAATTCCCGTAAGATTTCTTTGCGCCAGCCTGAGAGTCTGAAAACACGTCACACCAGATGCATGAGAGATGGAAACCTGGGATATTCAGTCGAATCAGATCAAATATGATGCTAAGTTAGTACTAAGTTAAAATATGTTCCGGACTTGTAACATGCACCCATGATTTGGAACAGTCAGCAGGCTGTCTCTGGCCACGCCCCCTACACTCGGTCCGGCCCCTGGCTTTTCCTGAATTCTGATTTCTTTAGATAAACATTGACTTCATTGATATTGTTATTGATTTATCGACAGACCATCATACGTTTTAGACGTTATAATAGCAACACTCTATTGATCCCCAAAGAGAGAGAAATTCTCTCCTTGCCTGCCCCCTCTTACTGTCCATGATACACGAGCACATATGTAGAAAAACGTCAGCTTGGAAGCCAAGGCTGGACTTAACCTACTCCTTAGGGTTCAACTGGAAACTGCCCCATGGCCGAGCGGTCTCAACCTTCGACGCAGCTTAAATGGCCGTTCAAAGTAAGGTGTATTCTGTTCTCCGAAGTAAGGCCTGGGTTCGAATCCAGCTTCCGACAAAAGTTCTTCAATCGCTACAGCAGAATTTGAGCAACTGCTTGGCTTTAATTGCTTTCTTTTATTTTTGCGTTTCAGGCAAAACTACATAACACTTAAAGACACTACGGGCATGTAAATGGAGAACGAAATTATAGTTATACCGAATCTCCTACACACAATACCAAGGTTACCAACTTTGGTCAGCTGACCGGAGTGAGACGTTCAATTCCCGTAAGATTTCTTTGCGCCAGCCTGAGAGTCTGAAAACACGTCACACCAGATGCATGAGAGATGGAAACCTGGGATATTCAGTCGAATCAGATCAAATATGATGCTAAGTTAGTACTAAGTTAAAACATGTTCCGGACTTGTAACATGCACCCATGATTTGGAACAGTCAGCAGGCTGTCTCTGGCCACGCCCCCTACACTCGGTCCGGCCCCTGGCTTTTCCTGAATTCTGATTTCTTTAGATAAACATTGACTTCATTGATATTGTTATTGATTTATCGACAGACCATCATACGTTTTAGACGTTATAATAGCAACACTCTATTGATCCCCAAAGAGAGAGAAATTCTCTCCTTGCCTGCCCCCTCTTACTGTCCATGATACACGAGCACATATGTAGAAAAACGTCAGCTTGGAAGCCAAGGCTGGACTTAACCTACTCCTTAGGGTTCAACTGGAAACTGCCCCATGGCCGAGCGGTCTCAACCTTCGACGCAGCTTAAATGGCCGTTCAAAGTAAGGTGTATTCTGTTCTCCGAAGTAAGGCGTGGGTTCGAATCCAGCTTCCGACAAAAGTTCTTCAATCGCTACAGCAGAATTTGAGCAACTGCTTGGCTTTAATTGCTTTCTTTTATTTTTGCGTTTCAGGCAAAACTACATAACACTTAAAGACACTACGGGCATGTAAATGGAGAACGAAATTATAGTTATACCGAATCTCCTACACACAATACCAAGGTTACCAACTTTGGTCAGCTGACCGGAGTGAGACGTTCAATTCCCGTAAGATTTCTTTGCGCCAGCCTGAGAGTCTGAAAACACGTCACACCAGATGCATGAGAGATGGAAACCTGGGATATTCAGTCGAATCAGATCAAATATGATGCTAAGTTAGTACTAAGTTAAAATATGTTCCGGACTTGTAACATGCACCCATGATTTGGAACAGTCAGCAGGCTGTCTCTGGCCACGCCCCCTACACTCGGTCCGGCCCCTGGCTTTTCCTGAATTCTGATTTCTTTAGATAAACATTGACTTCATTGATATTGTTATTGATTTATCGACAGACCATCATACGTTTTAGACGTTATAATAGCAACACTCTATTGATCCCCAAAGAGAGAGAAATTCTCTCCTTGCCTGCCCCCTCTTACTGTCCATGATACACGAGCACATATGTAGAAAAACGTCAGCTTGGAAGCCAAGGCTGGACTTAACCTACTCCTTAGGGTTCAACTGGAAACTGCCCCATGGCCGAGCGGTCTCAACCTTCGACGCAGCTTAAATGGCCGTTCAAAGTAAGGTGTATTCTGTTCTCCGAAGTAAGGCGTGGGTTCGAATCCAGCTTCCGACAAAAGTTCTTCAATCGCTACAGCAGAATTTGAGCAACTGCTTGGCTTTAATTGCTTTCTTTTATTTTTGCGTTTCAGGCAAAACTACATAACACTTAAAGACACTACGGGCATGTAAATGGAGAACGAAATTATAGTTATACCGAATCTCCTACACACAATACCAAGGTTACCAACTTTGGTCAGCTGACCGGAGTGAGACGTTCAATTCCCGTAAGATTTCTTTGCGCCAGCCTGAGAGTCTGAAAACACGTCACACCAGATGCATGAGAGATGGAAACCTGGGATATTCAGTCGAATCAGATCAAATATGATGCTAAGTTAGTACTAAGTTAAAACATGTTCCGGACTTGTAACATGCACCCATGATTTGGAACAGTCAGCAGGCTGTCTCTGGCCACGCCCCCTACACTCGGTCCGGCCCCTGGCTTTTCCTGAATTCTGATTTCTTTAGATAAACATTGACTTCATTGATATTGTTATTGATTTATCGACAGACCATCATACGTTTTAGACGTTATAATAGCAACACTCTATTGATCCCCAAAGAGAGAGAAATTCTCTCCTTGCCTGCCCCCTCTTACTGTCCATGATACACGAGCACATATGTAGAAAAACGTCAGCTTGGAAGCCAAGGCTGGACTTAACCTACTCCTTAGGGTTCAACTGGAAACTGCCCCATGGCCGAGCGGTCTCAACCTTCGACGCAGCTTAAATGGCCGTTCAAAGTAAGGTGTATTCTGTTCTCCGAAGTAAGGCGTGGGTTCGAATCCAGCTTCCGACAAAAGTTCTTCAATCGCTACAGCAGAATTTGAGCAACTGCTTGGCTTTAATTGCTTTCTTTTATTTTTGCGTTTCAGGCAAAACTACATAACACTTAAAGACACTACGGGCATGTAAATGGAGAACGAAATTATAGTTATACCGAATCTCCTACACACAATACCAAGGTTACCAACTTTGGTCAGCTGACCGGAGTGAGACGTTCAATTCCCGTAAGATTTCTTTGCGCCAGCCTGAGAGTCTGAAAACACGTCACACCAGATGCATGAGAGATGGAAACCTGGGATATTCAGTCGAATCAGATCAAATATGATGCTAAGTTAGTACTAAGTTAAAATATGTTCCGGACTTGTAACATGCACCCATGATTTGGAACAGTCAGCAGGCTGTCTCTGGCCACGCCCCCTACACTCGGTCCGGCCCCTGGCTTTTCCTGAATTCTGATTTCTTTAGATAAACATTGACTTCATTGATATTGTTATTGATTTATCGACAGACCATCATACGTTTTAGACGTTATAATAGCAACACTCTATTGATCCCCAAAGAGAGAGAAATTCTCTCCTTGCCTGCCCCCTCTTACTGTCCATGATACACGAGCACATATGTAGAAAAACGTCAGCTTGGAAGCCAAGGCTGGACTTAACCTACTCCTTAGGGTTCAACTGGAAACTGCCCCATGGCCGAGCGGTCTCAACCTTCGACGCAGCTTAAATGGCCGTTCAAAGTAAGGTGTATTCTGTTCTCCGAAGTAAGGCGTGGGTTCGAATCCAGCTTCCGACAAAAGTTCTTCAATCGCTACAGCAGAATTTGAGCAACTGCTTGGCTTTAATTGCTTTCTTTTATTTTTGCGTTTCAGGCAAAACTACATAACACTTAAAGACACTACGGGCATGTAAATGGAGAACGAAATTATAGTTATACCGAATCTCCTACACACAATACCAAGGTTACCAACTTTGGTCAGCTGACCGGAGTGAGACGTTCAATTCCCGTAAGATTTCTTTGCGCCAGCCTGAGAGTCTGAAAACACGTCACACCAGATGCATGAGAGATGGAAACCTGGGATATTCAGTCGAATCAGATCAAATATGATGCTAAGTTAGTACTAAGTTAAAATATGTTCCGGACTTGTAACATGCACCCATGATTTGGAACAGTCAGCAGGCTGTCTCTGGCCACGCCCCCTACACTCGGTCCGGCCCCTGGCTTTTCCTGAATTCTGATTTCTTTAGATAAACATTGACTTCATTGATATTGTTATTGATTTATCGACAGACCATCATACGTTTTAGACGTTATAATAGCAACACTCTATTGATCCCCAAAGAGAGAGAAATTCTCTCCTTGCCTGCCCCCTCTTACTGTCCATGATACACGAGCACATATGTAGAAAAACGTCAGCTTGGAAGCCAAGGCTGGACTTAACCTACTCCTTAGGGTTCAACTGGAAACTGCCCCATGGCCGAGCGGTCTCAACCTTCGACGCAGCTTAAATGGCCGTTCAAAGTAAGGTGTATTCTGTTCTCCGAAGTAAGGCGTGGGTTCGAATCCGGCTTCCGACAAAAGTTCTTCAATCGCTACAGCAGAATTTGAGCCACTATCTGGCTTTAATTGCTTTGTTTTATTTCTGCGTTTCAGGCAAAACTACATAACACTTAAAGACACTACGGGCATGTAAATGGAGAACGAAATTATAGTTATACCGAATCTCCTACACACAATACCAAGGTTACCAACTTTGGTCAGCTGACCGGAGTGAGACGTTCAATTCCCGTAAGATTTCTTTGCGCCAGCCTGAGAGTCTGAAAACACGTCACACCAGATGCATGAGAGATGGAAACCTGGGATATTCAGTCGAATCAGATCAAATATGATGCTAAGTTAGTACTAAGTTAAAATATGTTCCGGACTTGTAACATGCACCCATGATTTGGAACAGTCAGCAGGCTGTCTCTGGCCACGCCCCCTACACTCGGTCCGGCCCCTGGCTTTTCCTGAATTCTGATTTCTTTAGATAAACATTGACTTCATTGATATTGTTATTGATTTATCGACAGACCATCATACGTTTTAGACGTTATAATAGCAACACTCTATTGATCCCCAAAGAGAGAGAAATTCTCTCCTTGCCTGCCCCCTCTTACTGTCCATGATACACGAGCACATATGTAGAAAAACGTCAGCTTGGAAGCCAAGGCTGGACTTAACCTACTCCTTAGGGTTCAACTGGAAACTGCCCCATGGCCGAGCGGTCTCAACCTTCGACGCAGCTTAAATGGCCGTTCAAAGTAAGGTGTATTCTGTTCTCCGAAGTAAGGCGTGGGTTCGAATCCGGCTTCCGACAAAAGTTCTTCAATCGCTACAGCAGAATTTGAGCCACTATCTGGCTTTAATTGCTTTGTTTTATTTCTGCGTTTCAGGCAAAACTACATAACACTTAAAGACACTACGGGCATGTAAATGGAGAACGAAATTATAGTTATACCGAATCTCCTACACACAATACCAAGGTTACCAACTTTGGTCAGCTGACCGGAGTGAGACGTTCAATTCCCGTAAGATTTCTTTGCGCCAGCCTGAGAGTCTGAAAACACGTCACACCAGATGCATGAGAGATGGAAACCTGGGATATTCAGTCGAATCAGATCAAATATGATGCTAAGTTAGTACTAAGTTAAAATATGTTCCGGACTTGTAACATGCACCCATGATTTGGAACAGTCAGCAGGCTGTCTCTGGCCACGCCCCCTACACTCGGTCCGGCCCCTGGCTTTTCCTGAATTCTGATTTCTTTAGATAAACATTGACTTCATTGATATTGTTATTGATTTATCGACAGACCATCATACGTTTTAGACGTTATAATAGCAACACTCTATTGATCCCCAAAGAGAGAGAAATTCTCTCCTTGCCTGCCCCCTCTTACTGTCCATGATACACGAGCACATATGTAGAAAAACGTCAGCTTGGAAGCCAAGGCTGGACTTAACCTACTCCTTAGGGTTCAACTGGAAACTGCCCCATGGCCGAGCGGTCTCAACCTTCGACGCAGCTTAAATGGCCGTTCAAAGTAAGGTGTATTCTGTTCTCCGAAGTAAGGCGTGGGTTCGAATCCAGCTTTCGACAAAAGTTCTTCAATCGCAACAGCAGAATTTGAGCAACTGCTTGGCTTTAATTGCTTTGTTTTATTTTTGCGTTTCAGGCAAAACTACATAACACTTAAAGACACTACGGGCATGTAAATGGAGAACGAAATTATAGTTATACCGAATCTCCTACACACAATACCAAGGTTACCAACTTTGGTCAGCTGACCGGAGTGAGACGTTCAATTCCCGTAAGATTTCTTTGCGCCAGCCTGAGAGTCTGAAAACACGTCACACCAGATGCATGAAAGATGGAAACCTGGGATATTCAGTCGAATCAGATCAAATATGATGCTAAGTTAGTACTAAGTTAAAACATGTTCCGGACTTGTAACATGCACCCATGATTTGGAACAGTCAGCAGGCTGTCTCTGGCCACGCCCCCTACACTCGGTCCGGCCCCTGGCTTTTCCTGAATTCTGATTTCTTTAGATAAACATTGACTTCATTGATATTGTTATTGATTTATCGACAGACCATCATACGTTTTAGACGTTATAATAGCAACACTCTATTGATCCCCAAAGAGAGAGAAATTCTCTCCTTGCCTGCCCCCTCTTACTGTCCATGATACACGAGCACATATGTAGAAAAACGTCAGCTTGGAAGCCAAGGCTGGACTTAACCTACTCCTTAGGGTTCAACTGGAAACTGCCCCATGGCCGAGCGGTCTCAACCTTCGACGCAGCTTAAATGGCCGTTCAAAGTAAGGTGTATTCTGTTCTCCGAAGTAAGGCGTGGGTTCGAATCCAGCTTCCGACAAAAGTTCTTCAATCGCTACAGCAGAATTTGAGCAACTGCTTGGCTTTAATTGCTTTGTTTTATTTTTGCGTTTCAGGCAAAACTACATAACACTTAAAGACACTACGGGCATGTAAATGGAGAACGAAATTATAGTTATACCGAATCTCCTACACACAATACCAAGGTTACCAACTTTGGTCAGCTGACCGGAGTGAGACGTTCAATTCCCGTAAGATTTCTTTGCGCCAGCCTGAGAGTCTGAAAACACGTCACACCAGATGCATGAGAGATGGAAACCTGGGATATTCAGTCGAATCAGATCAAATATGATGCTAAGTTAGTACTAAGTTAAAATATGTTCCGGACTTGTAACATGCACCCATGATTTGGAACAGTCAGCAGGCTGTCTCTGGCCACGCCCCCTACACTCGGTCCGGCCCCTGGCTTTTCCTGAATTCTGATTTCTTTAGATAAACATTGACTTCATTGATATTGTTATTGATTTATCGACAGACCATCATACGTTTTAGACGTTATAATAGCAACACTCTATTGATCCCCAAAGAGAGAGAAATTCTCTCCTTGCCTGCCCCCTCTTACTGTCCATGATACACGAGCACATATGTAGAAAAACGTCAGCTTGGAAGCCAAGGCTGGACTTAACCTACTCCTTAGGGTTCAACTGGAAACTGCCCCATGGCCGAGCGGTCTCAACCTTCGACGCAGCTTAAATGGCCGTTCAAAGTAAGGTGTATTCTGTTCTCCGAAGTAAGGCGTGGGTTCGAATCCAGCTTCCGACAAAAGTTCTTCAATCGCTACAGCAGAATTTGAGCAACTGCTTGGCTTTAATTGCTTTCTTTTATTTTTGCGTTTCAGGCAAAACTACATAACACTTAAAGACACTACGGGCATGTAAATGGAGAACGAAATTATAGTTATACCGAATCTCCTACACACAATACCAAGGTTACCAACTTTGGTCAGCTGACCGGAGTGAGACGTTCAATTCCCGTAAGATTTCTTTGCGCCAGCCTGAGAGTCTGAAAACACGTCACACCAGATGCATGAGAGATGGAAACCTGGGATATTCAGTCGAATCAGATCAAATATGATGCTAAGTTAGTACTAAGTTAAAATATGTTCCGGACTTGTAACATGCACCCATGATTTGGAACAGTCAGCAGGCTGTCTCTGGCCACGCCCCCTACACTCGGTCCGGCCCCTGGCTTTTCCTGAATACTGATTTCTTTAGATAAACATTGACTTCATTGATATTGTTATTGATTTATCGACAGACCATCATACGTTTTAGACGTTATAATAGCAACACTCTATTGATCCCCAAAGAGAGAGAAATTCTCTCCTTGCCTGCCCCCTCTTACTGTCCATGATACACGAGCACATATGTAGAAAAACGTCAGCTTGGAAGCCAAGGCTGGACTTAACCTACTCCTTAGGGTTCAACTGGAAACTGCCCCATGGCCGAGCGGTCTCAACCTTCGACGCAGCTTAAATGGCCGTTCAAAGTAAGGTGTATTCTGTTCTCCGAAGTAAGGCGTGGGTTCGAATCCAGCTTCCGACAAAAGTTCTTCAATCGCTACAGCAGAATTTGAGCAACTGCTTGGCTTTAATTGCTTTCTTTTATTTTTGCGTTTCAGGCAAAACTACATAACACTTAAAGACACTACGGGCATGTAAATGGATAACGAAATTATAGTTATACCGAATCTCCTACACACAATACCAAGGTTACCAACTTTGGTCAGCTGACCGGAGTGAGACGTTCAATTCCTGTAAGATTTCTTTGCGCCAGCCTGAGAGTCTGAAAACACGTCACACCAGATGCATGAGAGATGGAAACCTGGGATATTCAGTCGAATCAGATCAAATATGATGCTAAGTTAGTACTAAGTTAAAATATGTTCCGGACTTGTAACATGCACCCATGATTTGGAACAGTCAGCAGGCTGTCTCTGGCCACGCCCCCTACACTCGGTCCGGCCCCTGGCTTTTCCTGAATTCTGATTTCTTTAGATAAACATTGACTTCATTGATATTGTTATTGATTTATCGACAGACCATCATACGTTTTAGACGTTATAATAGCAACACTCTATTGATCCCCAAAGAGAGAGAAATTCTCTCCTTGCCTGCCCCCTCTTACTGTCCATGATACACGAGCACATATGTAGAAAAACGTCAGCTTGGAAGCCAAGGCTGGACTTAACCTACTCCTTAGGGTTCAACTGGAAACTGCCCCATGGCCGAGCGGTCTCAACCTTCGACGCAGCTTAAATGGCCGTTCAAAGTAAGGTGTATTCTGTTCTCCGAAGTAAGGCGTGGGTTCGAATCCGGCTTCCGACAAAAGTTCTTCAATCGCTACAGCAGAATTTGAGCCACTATCTGGCTTTAATTGCTTTGTTTTATTTCTGCGTTTCAGGCAAAACTACATAACACTTAAAGACACTACGGGCATGTAAATGGAGAACGAAATTATAGTTATACCGAATCTCCTACACACAATACCAAGGTTACCAACTTTGGTCAGCTGACCGGAGTGAGACGTTCAATTCCCGTAAGATTTCTTTGCGCCAGCCTGAGAGTCTGAAAACACGTCACACCAGATGCATGAGAGATGGAAACCTGGGATATTCAGTCGAATCAGATCAAATATGATGCTAAGTTAGTACTAAGTTAAAATATGTTCCGGACTTGTAACATGCACCCATGATTTGGAACAGTCAGCAGGCTGTCTCTGGCCACGCCCCCTACACTCGGTCCGGCCCCTGGCTTTTCCTGAATTCTGATTTCTTTAGATAAACATTGACTTCATTGATATTGTTATTGATTTATCGACAGACCATCATACGTTTTAGACGTTATAATAGCAACACTCTATTGATCCCCAAAGAGAGAGAAATTCTCTCCTTGCCTGCCCCCTCTTACTGTCCATGATACACGAGCACATATGTAGAAAAACGTCAGCTTGGAAGCCAAGGCTGGACTTAACCTACTCCTTAGGGTTCAACTGGAAACTGCCCCATGGCCGAGCGGTCTCAACCTTCGACGCAGCTTAAATGGCCGTTCAAAGTAAGGTGTATTCTGTTCTCCGAAGTAAGGCGTGGGTTCGAATCCAGCTTTCGACAAAAGTTCTTCAATCGCAACAGCAGAATTTGAGCAACTGCTTGGCTTTAATTGCTTTGTTTTATTTTTGCGTTTCAGGCAAAACTACATAACACTTAAAGACACTACGGGCATGTAAATGGAGAACGAAATTATAGTTATACCGAATCTCCTACACACAATACCAAGGTTACCAACTTTGGTCAGCTGACCGGAGTGAGACGTTCAATTCCCGTAAGATTTCTTTGCGCCAGCCTGAGAGTCTGAAAACACGTCACACCAGATGCATGAAAGATGGAAACCTGGGATATTCAGTCGAATCAGATCAAATATGATGCTAAGTTAGTACTAAGTTAAAACATGTTCCGGACTTGTAACATGCACCCATGATTTGGAACAGTCAGCAGGCTGTCTCTGGCCACGCCCCCTACACTCGGTCCGGCCCCTGGCTTTTCCTGAATTCTGATTTCTTTAGATAAACATTGACTTCATTGATATTGTTATTGATTTATCGACAGACCATCATACGTTTTAGACGTTATAATAGCAACACTCTATTGATCCCCAAAGAGAGAGAAATTCTCTCCTTGCCTGCCCCCTCTTACTGTCCATGATACACGAGCACATATGTAGAAAAACGTCAGCTTGGAAGCCAAGGCTGGACTTAACCTACTCCTTAGGGTTCAACTGGAAACTGCCCCATGGCCGAGCGGTCTCAACCTTCGACGCAGCTTAAATGGCCGTTCAAAGTAAGGTGTATTCTGTTCTCCGAAGTAAGGCGTGGGTTCGAATCCAGCTTCCGACAAAAGTTCTTCAATCGCTACAGCAGAATTTGAGCAACTGCTTGGCTTTAATTGCTTTGTTTTATTTTTGCGTTTCAGGCAAAACTACATAACACTTAAAGACACTACGGGCATGTAAATGGAGAACGAAATTATAGTTATACCGAATCTCCTACACACAATACCAAGGTTACCAACTTTGGTCAGCTGACCGGAGTGAGACGTTCAATTCCCGTAAGATTTCTTTGCGCCAGCCTGAGAGTCTGAAAACACGTCACACCAGATGCATGAGAGATGGAAACCTGGGATATTCAGTCGAATCAGATCAAATATGATGCTAAGTTAGTACTAAGTTAAAATATGTTCCGGACTTGTAACATGCACCCATGATTTGGAACAGTCAGCAGGCTGTCTCTGGCCACGCCCCCTACACTCGGTCCGGCCCCTGGCTTTTCCTGAATTCTGATTTCTTTAGATAAACATTGACTTCATTGATATTGTTATTGATTTATCGACAGACCATCATACGTTTTAGACGTTATAATAGCAACACTCTATTGATCCCCAAAGAGAGAGAAATTCTCTCCTTGCCTGCCCCCTCTTACTGTCCATGATACACGAGCACATATGTAGAAAAACGTCAGCTTGGAAGCCAAGGCTGGACTTAACCTACTCCTTAGGGTTCAACTGGAAACTGCCCCATGGCCGAGCGGTCTCAACCTTCGACGCAGCTTAAATGGCCGTTCAAAGTAAGGTGTATTCTGTTCTCCGAAGTAAGGCGTGGGTTCGAATCCAGCTTCCGACAAAAGTTCTTCAATCGCTACAGCAGAATTTGAGCAACTGCTTGGCTTTAATTGCTTTCTTTTATTTTTGCGTTTCAGGCAAAACTACATAACACTTAAAGACACTACGGGCATGTAAATGGAGAACGAAATTATAGTTATACCGAATCTCCTACACACAATACCAAGGTTACCAACTTTGGTCAGCTGACCGGAGTGAGACGTTCAATTCCCGTAAGATTTCTTTGCGCCAGCCTGAGAGTCTGAAAACACGTCACACCAGATGCATGAGAGATGGAAACCTGGGATATTCAGTCGAATCAGATCAAATATGATGCTAAGTTAGTACTAAGTTAAAATATGTTCCGGACTTGTAACATGCACCCATGATTTGGAACAGTCAGCAGGCTGTCTCTGGCCACGCCCCCTACACTCGGTCCGGCCCCTGGCTTTTCCTGAATTCTGATTTCTTTAGATAAACATTGACTTCATTGATATTGTTATTGATTTATCGACAGACCATCATACGTTTTAGACGTTATAATAGCAACACTCTATTGATCCCCAAAGAGAGAGAAATTCTCTCCTTGCCTGCCCCCTCTTACTGTCCATGATACACGAGCACATATGTAGAAAAACGTCAGCTTGGAAGCCAAGGCTGGACTTAACCTACTCCTTAGGGTTCAACTGGAAACTGCCCCATGGCCGAGCGGTCTCAACCTTCGACGCAGCTTAAATGGCCGTTCAAAGTAAGGTGTATTCTGTTCTCCGAAGTAAGGCGTGGGTTCGAATCCAGCTTCCGACAAAAGTTCTTCAATCGCTACAGCAGAATTTGAGCAACTGCTTGGCTTTAATTGCTTTCTTTTATTTTTGCGTTTCAGGCAAAACTACATAACACTTAAAGACACTACGGGCATGTAAATGGAGAACGAAATTATAGTTATACCGAATCTCCTACACACAATACCAAGGTTACCAACTTTGGTCAGCTGACCGGAGTGAGACGTTCAATTCCCGTAAGATTTCTTTGCGCCAGCCTGAGAGTCTGAAAACACGTCACACCAGATGCATGAGAGATGGAAACCTGGGATATTCAGTCGAATCAGATCAAATATGATGCTAAGTTAGTACTAAGTTAAAATATGTTCCGGACTTGTAACATGCACCCATGATTTGGAACAGTCAGCAGGCTGTCTCTGGCCACGCCCCCTACACTCGGTCCGGCCCCTGGCTTTTCCTGAATTCTGATTTCTTTAGATAAACATTGACTTCATTGATATTGTTATTGATTTATCGACAGACCATCATACGTTTTAGACGTTATAATAGCAACACTCTATTGATCCCCAAAGAGAGAGAAATTCTCTCCTTGCCTGCCCCCTCTTACTGTCCATGATACACGAGCACATATGTAGAAAAACGTCAGCTTGGAAGCCAAGGCTGGACTTAACCTACTCCTTAGGGTTCAACTGGAAACTGCCCCATGGCCGAGCGGTCTCAACCTTCGACGCAGCTTAAATGGCCGTTCAAAGTAAGGTGTATTCTGTTCTCCGAAGTAAGGCGTGGGTTCGAATCCAGCTTCCGACAAAAGTTCTTCAATCGCTACAGCAGAATTTGAGCAACTGCTTGGCTTTAATTGCTTTGTTTTATTTTTGCGTTTCAGGCAAAACTACATAACACTTAAAGACACTACGGGCATGTAAATGGAGAACGAAATTATAGTTATACCGAATCTCCTACACACAATACCAAGGTTACCAACTTTGGTCAGCTGACCGGAGTGAGACGTTCAATTCCCGTAAGATTTCTTTGCGCCAGCCTGAGAGTCTGAAAACACGTCACACCAGATGCATGAGAGATGGAAACCTGGGATATTCAGTCGAATCAGATCAAATATGATGCTAAGTTAGTACTAAGTTAAAATATGTTCCGGACTTGTAACATGCACCCATGATTTGGAACAGTCAGCAGGCTGTCTCTGGCCACGCCCCCTACACTCGGTCCGGCCCCTGGCTTTTCCTGAATTCTGATTTCTTTAGATAAACATTGACTTCATTGATATTGTTATTGATTTATCGACAGACCATCATACGTTTTAGACGTTATAATAGCAACACTCTATTGATCCCCAAAGAGAGAGAAATTCTCTCCTTGCCTGCCCCCTCTTACTGTCCATGATACACGAGCACATATGTAGAAAAACGTCAGCTTGGAAGCCAAGGCTGGACTTAACCTACTCCTTAGGGTTCAACTGGAAACTGCCCCATGGCCGAGCGGTCTCAACCTTCGACGCAGCTTAAATGGCCGTTCAAAGTAAGGTGTATTCTGTTCTCCGAAGTAAGGCGTGGGTTCGAATCCAGCTTCCGACAAAAGTTCTTCAATCGCTACAGCAGAATTTGAGCAACTGCTTGGCTTTAATTGCTTTCTTTTATTTTTGCGTTTCAGGCAAAACTACATAACACTTAAAGACACTACGGGCATGTAAATGGAGAACGAAATTATAGTTATACCGAATCTCCTACACACAATACCAAGGTTACCAACTTTGGTCAGCTGACCGGAGTGAGACGTTCAATTCCCGTAAGATTTCTTTGCGCCAGCCTTAGAGTCTGAAAACACGTCACACCAGATGCATGAGAGATGGAAACCTGGGATATTCAGTCGAATCAGATCAAATATGATGCTAAGTTAGTACTAAGTTAAAATATGTTCCGGACTTGTAACATGCACCCATGATTTGGAACAGTCAGCAGGCTGTCTCTGGCCACGCCCCCTACACTCGGTCCGGCCCCTGGCTTTTCCTGAATTCTGATTTCTTTAGATAAACATTGACTTCATTGATATTGTTATTGATTTATCGACAGACCATCATACGTTTTAGACGTTATAATAACAACACTCTATTGATCCCCAAAGAGAGAGAAATTCTCTCCTTGCCTGCCCCCTCTTACTGTCCATGATACACGAGCACATATGTAGAAAAACGTCAGCTTGGAAGCCAAGGCTGGACTTAACCTACTCCTTAGGGTTCAACTGGAAACTGCCCCATGGCCGAGCGGTCTCAACCTTCGACGCAGATTAAATGGCCGTTCAAAGTAAGGTGTATTCTGTTCTCCGAAGTAAGGCGTGGGTTCGAATCCGGCTTCCGACAAAAGTTCTTCAATCGCTACAACAGAATTTGAGCAACTATCTGGCTTTGTTTTATTTCTGCGTTTCAGGCAAAACTACATAACACTTAAAGACACTACGGGCATGTAAATGGAGAACGAAATTATAGTTATACCGAATCTCCTACACACAATACCAAGGTTACCAACTTTGGTCAGCTGACCGGAGTGAGACGTTCAATTCCCGTAAGATTTCTTTGCGCCAGCCTGAGAGTCTGAAAACACGTCACACCAGATGCATGAGAGATGGAAACCTGGGATATTCAGTCGAATCAGATCAAATATGATGCTAAGTTAGTACTAAGTTAAAATATGTTCCGGACTTGTAACATGCACCCATGATTTGGAACAGTCAGCAGGCTGTCTCTGGCCACGCCCCCTACACTCGGTCCGGCCCCTGGCTTTTCCTGAATTCTGATTTCTTTAGATAAACATTGACTTCATTGATATTGTTATTGATTTATCGACAGACCATCATACGTTTTAGACGTTATAATAACAACACTCTATTGATCCCCAAAGAGAGAGAAATTCTCTCCTTGCCTGCCCCCTCTTACTGTCCATGATACACGAGCACATATGTAGAAAAACGTCAGCTTGGAAGCCAAGGCTGGACTTAACCTACTCCTTAGGGTTCAACTGGAAACTGCCCCATGGCCGAGCGGTCTCAACCTTCGACGCAGCTTAAATGGCCGTTCAAAGTAAGGTGTATTCTGTTCTCCGAAGTAAGGCGTGGGTTCGAATCCGGCTTCCGACAAAAGTTCTTCAATCGCTACAACAGAATTTGAGCAACTATCTGGCTTTGTTTTATTTCTGCGTTTCAGGCAAAACTACATAACACTTAAAGACACTACGGGCATGTAAATGGAGAACGAAATTATAGTTATACCGAATCTCCTACACACAATACCAAGGTTACCAACTTTGGTCAGCTGACCGGATTGAGACGTTCAATTCCCGTAAGATTTCTTTGCGCCAGCCTGAGAGTCTGAAAACACGTCACACCAGATGCATGAGAGATGGAAACCTGGGATATTCAGTCGAATCAGATCAAATATGATGCTAAGTTAGTACTAAGTTAAAATATGTTCCGGACTTGTAACATGCACCCATGATTTGGAACAGTCAGCAGGCTGTCTCTGGCCACGCCCCCTACACTCGGTCCGGCCCCTGCCTTTTCCAGCGTCGAGTCGGGAAACTTCGACGCGTTTCGTACCGCTGGCACGAGTTCGGCTGCTTCGTTTCAAAATGTTTAATGTAGAACAGCGCTATGAAAGCAAATGTTAAAAGACATTATGTCAACTTCCGACAAAAGTTCTTCAATCACTACAGCAGCATCTGAGCAACTGGTTGGCTCTAATTGCTTCGTTTTATTTTTGCGTCTGTCTTTGCACCTTATCTGTTTGGCACTATCTGCAGACATCGTAACACTGTCTGGCTCTTGTTCCGAAAAAACATTATCAAAAGAAGGAAAAAAGAATATTTAAAGAAGACAAAAAAATCATCCAAATGGAAAAAACTTAACAAAAAAAAACAATATCCGAAGAAGAAGGAAAAACATCCAAAGGGAAAAAGAGTGCCAAGCTGTGAAAGGCATTTGGCCAGAAGCCAAGGTAAGTGTTGTACCTGTTATTTAAAAAAAGCAGTTTTCAAAATGCTGCTTTATAATCGTTTGAGATAGTCAGCCAGTGTGACTAGTGAAGGCGTTTTGAGTTTACCTACATAAAGTTTTATTTCTATTTCTATTCTATTTTTATTTCTTGCGTCACGCAAGAAGGTGAGGCCGGGACATAAATACCCTGTGTCACGTGGGACCTCGGGACGCTCCAGTGGGCCAATCTAATTAAGAACTGAGTCCATGAGCCTCCATATTCCCGTCTCTTTAGCCCAACAGAACTTTTCTCAGCATGACACTGACATCAGGTATATGAGTTCAGCCCCCATATCTATGGCCCACGGGAAGCAGGGGGAGGGGCAATATTCCCTGCCCAGTTTGGTTCCTTCACTCTGAAAGTTTTCCCTTGATGCTTTCCGCCTCTTCTCTTTGAGCAGGTCTGTGATATATAATGTTATAGGTGGTGTATCACATCAAGCCTTATTCCTACCCAGTGGTGCTGTAAATTCATTAGTGTGGAATGGCGTAGTGTGAACCGGTGTATGTGTCCACTTGTGTTTGGATTTGCTTGCAAAATGTCTTTTTGTGTATTTGGTTTTGAACACAGTTCTATATTGAACAGACTTTCCTGACGCTTTAGTAAAATAGTGGGCTTATTTTGCATATGAACTTCAAAGCTGGAGATTTTAGGTCCAGAGAGTACAAATCCAGACCAAGATTTTGTTTTAACCAACCAGTTGAGTGCTCTGTGAATGTGACTTCTTATACTACTGGTTGGTTGAAACAAAATCTTGGTCTGGATTTGTACCCTGTGGACTGGAAGTCTCCACCTCTGATGAACTTACAGTTTTGAGAACAGAGTCGCAGTCTCAGCAGATTTGCTTTTATTGTAACTCTGGATAAGAAAGATTTCACCGTGTTTAAATGTTGGTGCCTTTAAATTAAACTACAAAATATTCAGTGTTTATTCTGTTATTTTCAAACTAGCAAACAAGTGTTCATTTTGTAGAAAGGTTACATATTTGTTAAATCAGTATTTGTCAGTGCCTATAAATTAAATACTTAATTTGCACAGCCCAATGGAATACTCAAAATTAAACATCAAACAAACCTATGTCAGAAATTATTTCAATTTAGACTATTGATAAGCCAATGTTCATGATATATCAGGAGATTTTTTAAACTGCCATATTTGAAAGGTTACCTCATTGATGACATTTATCAGCACTGCTCTTACCTGAAAGATATCAGCAGAAATGCACTGTGGACAGGTATCTGCCCGCTGTGTTTACAGTGTCTTGAAGTCCTTAAATCAACAGTGTCAAGTTTGTTTGGACAAAGTTTGTTTTTTTTTTCCTTTGCATGTTTTTCCTTCTTCTTCGGATATAATTTTTTTGTTAATTTTTTTCCCTTGGATGTTTTTTTTGTCTTCTTTAAATATTATTTTTTTCCTTCTTTTGATAATGTTTTTTCGGAACAAGAGCCATACAGTGTTACGATGTCTGCAGATAGCGCCAACTGAACGCAGTGAAGCAGTATCACCTAGGGCATACTCTTGAACCACCCGCAAAGTCCCCTTGTTAGTTACGTATACATCCATCCCACCATCCATTTTCCAAACCGCTTATCCTACTGGGTCGCGGGGGGTCCGGAGCCTATCCCGGAAGCACTGGGCACGGGGCACGGAACAACCCAGAATGGGGGGCCAGCCCATCGCAGGGCACACTCACGCACAATTCCTGATTATATTATTGCACTACATAAATAAAAAGTAAACTTAATACCAGTTGTGGTAATGAAGCGCACAGAGAGTAAGAGAGAGAAGGGCTTCACATAAACTTATGTTCATTAGCGTTTAGTATTCTGATGGCTTGGGGGTAGAAGCTGTTATTAAATCTGGTTGTTCTGCAATGCATACTGCGGTAACGTTTACCAGAGGGCAGAAGTTCAAACAGCTTATGGGTGCGTGGGATCTTTTACGATCTTAATGGATCTATTGTGGCAACGTGAGTAGTGAAGTTCTTGAACCGATGGGAGAGAGCCTGGAGAATTATTTTCTCTGTCATCCTCACCACTCTCTGAAGCGTCTTCTGTTCAGCTGTAGAAATTAACATTAAAGTGTCATTTGTATTAAATATAATTATGCATATGTAGAACTAGGGATATGATCCTATTAAGTATGACAGTTCTGTCTTATTAATACAGGATCGACATCCACAGTAACTGTGTTTATCTATCCATCTGTGTGCATGTGTGTGTGTGTGTGTATGTGTGTGTGTGTGTGTGTGTGTGTGCGAGCGGGTATACCTGTCCTTATGGGGACACAATGTCCCCATAACGTGATAAATAGCCGTTTTTTTCCCTTATGGGGACTGGTTTCCTGGTCCCCATAAGGGAAAACTCTATTTTATAAAAATCTGTGACTGCTATGGAAAAACTAGAAATGCAAAATCTCTTGTATTTTGCTTGGTTACTTATGGTTATGGCAGGGTGGGGGTTAAGCTTGTCATAGTTAGTGTTAGCATTTATCCCATAGATGTAAATGAGCTCGCCCCATAAAGATAGGTATACCCTATGTGTGTGTGTGTGTGTCCCATATTGCCTGGGCTTCAGGATACCTCATAACCCGGAACTTCATCAGAAGTAGTTAGAAAATGGATGGATGGATGGATGGATGGACGGACGGACAGATCAATAAAAGTACAGGACATCCATTTTACAAAGAACCGTCAACACTAAATGTGTGCACTGGTCATGCTCCTGGAAATTAAACTTCTTTTCTGAAAAGCAGCATGTTCATAAATTAGCTGCTGTTATACCTTGGGGAAACAAATGCAGATGAAACTGTAAAACAAACTGCAGTGGCAAAACAGTTCTGGCTGCCCGCCAGCCCTTCTGCCTGTGCTGCCCTGCCTGCCTACCCTCCTGCCCATGACATCCTGTCGGCGACATGCCACAAAGCAACCCTTCTTTGCCACAGGAAATGTCTGGTGCAATTTCTTTTTTAATTGTACATGTCAATTGCATAATACCTTAAACTAATTCTTTATTATTTCTATCATCATCATCATCATCATCATCATCATCCTGATAAGTATTTCATTAGTATTCCACGGTATTTTGATTTTTCAGGAATCATTGTGTGTACTGTATACTTTTAAATTAGTTTGCACTATATGTAGTGTCTCTGCACCTGTGCCTTACGTACTTGCTGCAGCTTGCACAACAACTTCTCTCAGGCATCAGTATAGTTTATCTAATGCAATATTTGTTGTTTGTTTATTAAGTGGTTTTAGGTATTTTGTGTGTTCCACTTAATTTAGTGTAATTAGTCCTAATTGACTCAGGTTTAGTTTGATATTTCCTTCTGTTTGTTCCTCTGCATCATGCTACTGTCATAACATGTCAATGTCTTACCTAACTTTTGTGCATTATGTTTTGGAGAGAAAAAAATCATGACTTTTTTTTTTAGATTCATCCACTGATTCTATCACCTCTGACACATCCCCCCTCAATATTTGTTTGTTTGTTTGTTTATGTATTTGCTTGGGGGGTGGAATTAACAAACAGAAATAACTGAATGAATCAGGGTAGTGAAAAACATTTATAAACTTATAATTTTGGTATTGGTATGATCCTGTTCTGGTTAGTTAGCCGAGGGAGTAAATCATCAGGAGTTTCATCTCTCAAACTCCTACTACACTCACTCAGCATCACAGTATGGACTCCCCAATGCAACTGATCTGCACGTACTCTGGGAGGAAACCTGGTTCGGGAACAGCACCATGCAGGACAGACGAGCTCTACAGAGGGTTGTGCGATCAGCTGAGCGCACCATCTGCACCGAGCTCCCTGACCTGCACTCAATCTACAGCAGGCGGTGCTGGACCAAGGCCAAGAAGATCGTGAAGGACCTCAGCCATCCCAATAATGGACTGTTCATTTCATTAGAATCTGTAGAAATTGTGGATAAACTTGTTCTACTTTACTGACACTGTGCAAAAGTCTCTGACCACTGACTGCTATTGTTAAAACTTAAATTGCATCCATTACAAAACTAAAACAATATTTTGAAGCAACTTAAGTTTAATTTAATTAATTAAATTTTATTTTAATATAAATGTAAGTAATTAGTCAACATGTTTCAATAGCTGTGATTATGTACTTTACTCAGTCTAGGAGCCATCAGGATATGCAAATGTTATTTATCCAAACCACTGTGAAACGAACAGTGTTGATGATGACTGGACTGTTTCTTTATTCAACTAAAAGTAATGAATCAAATCTAATCTTTATTTATGACTTTTTTTAATTTTATTTTATCCCCAGTGCTTCGAGCAGGCATTTCCTGCTCTGCCCCGTGTGCAAGAAGACACAGCCAAGCCTCTCAGTGCATCTGGCTAGGGTGTGCATGAAGAGGTCTTCGAAAGAGGCCATCCAGGAAGTGATGGAGAAGGAAAAGCAGAATTCCCTTGAACTTCTGCAGTGGGGCAGGGTCTTCAGCTACAGGCTGAACTTCAGCTACATTATGCCTGTCAAAGTGTGTCAGCTTAGCCATTTCAGAACCTCTGCTAAAATCATCCTAGTATTTGTAACGACCATCCAGTGCAGCCATGTATTTTTTGACTTGGCCACTAGCACACCTCATACAGTACAGCTAGTCAATCTGTCACTGACTTTTTAAACCAGTATAATTAATTATTTAATTGAGCTGTTGGTGAAATTTAACAAAATCATGGAACGGCTGAGGTGCCCCTGGGGAGAAGTTTGGGAACTGAAGCGGTGTTCATCTAGCCATCCAACTAGATATCAGTAACGCTTTAGAAAACAGAAGAAGTTATTACTAGTTTTTATTGTGTTACTCTTAATTTGCACATGTTCTAATGTTAAATTGTGTCATTTATTCTAAGTCAAAGTACACTTGCTACCCAGATAAACAGCTTTAAACATTTCTTTGGACTGCCTAAGACTTTCACACAGTACTGTATGTCTTAGAACATAAGAAATTTACAAATTAGAGGAGGCCTTTCGGCCCATCAAACTCATTTGGGAAGAACTTAACTAATAGCTCAGAGTTGTTAAAATCTTATCTAGCTCTGATTTAATCATCTCTCTCAATATAATATTGGGATAATTTATTCTCTTCAGAGGCCTCCATAGAATAGTGCATCCATCCCCTCACTTATGTTCAGACAGTCAGAATAACAACAGCATCATCAATTTCACAGCTAGATTTAAAAATTGCTTTAACATAGAGTGATTACAGAAAAAAAGGTAAACAAATATTAACAAGATTATTAAAACGTAATAGACATATTCGTCATTCAGACATATTGCGCTTTTTTAAGAGCAGAAGGGATACATTAAATCACGATTATATTTTGTCCATAATATATATATATATTTACATATATATATGGTGGTGCAGTGGTTAACACTGTTGCCTCACACCTCTGGGACCCAGGTTCGAGTCTCTGCCTGGATTACATGTGTGTGGAGTTTGCATGTTCTCCCCGTGTCCTCGTGGGGTTTCCTCCGGGTACTCCGGTGTACCCCCACAATCAAAAACATGCTGAGGCTAATTGGAGTTACTAAATTGCCCATAGGTGTGCATGTGAGAGTGAATGGTATGTGAGTGTGACCTGCGATGGGCTGGCCCCCCATCCTAGGTTGTTCCCTGCCTCGTGCCCATTGGGAACTGGGATAGGCTCAGGAACCCCAGCGCCCCAGTAGGATAAGCAGTTTGGAAAATGGATGGATGGATGGATATATATATATATTTATAATTTTACATCATTATAAATGAGAACTATAAGTGATTGCTAATTACTGTTAACTAATGTCCTGTAATCAGTGGAGGCACACGGACACTTTGGCCAGTTATCCTATTTCTTCAGCGCCAGCCCAACACCCAGCACCACAGACAGTGACCTGTGTTACTGTGACATCTGGTTCCTTCATTGGCTCTATTTATTTTTCTAGAAATAACTAATTGGCTCTTCCAGACTATATGAAGAGAATATTTTATTTTTATTTAGACTAAGAAAAGCTCTGCATGTGATCTCCCCTTTACTGCTCAAGGAGGGCACACGCACATCAACAAATATCAATGCAACAATTACAGATGAACAATTTCTCACAGCTTCAGAAGAAGTCAGAGTTCTGTGTAATTCAGAAATTGTCTAAGACCTCTGCTAGAACATTTTCTGCACTTCAAAATAAATGACACCTGGGTCCATTAAAAGAAGGTGATGCTGCCTGAACCACCAGCCAAGGCTGGGAGGAAAGGGAGGAACACTAGTAAAATGAAGGAAGAAAAGCAGCCCACCCTATCTCATGGTCACGGATACAAAAGTCAGGGAGTGTTATGAAGAAGACACCACACTTAAGACCATGGTTTTATGCAGTGAATTACACCAGAGAGAACTTTTGCATTTTAACTGTGTTACGTAACATTCCTCAGCCTTCATTTTTTTCCACAGAATGCAGGACATAATTTACGGTGCCAAACAAAACAGCGGAACTGCATTGTAGCCAATTATTTGTTTCAGTAGTTTTAAGATAAATAGAACATAAAATGGTTGTTTTACTTAGGTAAAAATCCAGTTGAAACAGACTTTATTTTAAAAAAGTTACATTGGCTTTAAGTGATGGCACATGTCGCTTGTGTTAATACTGCTTTGATTTTGAGGATGAAGTCTGAAGTGTAGGTGACATGCAGAAGCATGCAATTTGACGTTTGGGGACTGTAGTTTTTAATGGGACAATTTGAATAAGGAATACTGGCGATATGCTTTTTAAGGGGACAGCACACGAAAATTATAATACAGAGTATTAAAAGAACCGCTCTTTAAAGGAACTGAATTATCTTAGTGTATTTTACATCACAAGCACTCTCGGTCCGTTGGGGAGTCCGTCCCACTGTACTTGGAGAATGCTGCCATGCATTAATCATAAATTTCATTCAGTTGTGCGACAGAAGTTCCCTTCTAATGTTTTCTTCAACATAACAAAGTCCCACGGTAACAAAAGCGCTGAGGCCAGGATCGTTAATTGCAATGTGGGGAATGCAGACCAGCTGGGGTGGGGGATCGTGCTCAGTCACGGTAAAAGGCAAACGGGTAAATTGTGAATACGCTCTTAATCTAACTACAGCTTCTTGAATTGTGGGAGGCGTGTGTAACATAACGTTGTTCCACATACCAATATCACTACGTATCGGTATCGCAAAACAAAGTTTTAAATGTTAAGATTCTGTCATTCTGAAAATCTGAGTATTTAAGACATTATGTTACATAGCGATTTGTGGAGATAAATGCCCTCGGACAGTAGCGTTCATTTCATATTAAGTCTCTTTAAGTCATTGTTTTATGTTATGCAGGATGAATGTGCGAATTTTAATTAATCATCCTTTAAGGGTTATATGCTTACGGTGTTGTATACTATTCTCGGTGAACAAGTTAACTTATAAAAGTCTGTTCCTCTAATTATAGAATAATATATAGAATAATTATACAAGAGCTATAATTATTATGATGTTATTATTTAATTGTGTGGGCCGTGTTGCTTGATTACATTTGACTCTTCGGCACGTGGGACGCTGCCGGTTTGAAAGACGCAGCTTCACTTGTTTTCTGCACCAAGATGACGAGGTACGTTGCTTTTCTGCTCCCATTTTATCGGATAATTTTTCTTATTTAGTATCTGTCAAATTTGCATGTATATTAAAATATGTTTGGTGAGTAAAGTCAGTATATTGCTTTTAAATAAAGTGATTTTGTTCCGGGGTACAATGTTAATTATATTTAAATTTTATGCGCAAAGTGTAGTTGATATTTCGCTTTTCCGCGTGCGCTTTACTGCGCTTAAGTAAATAATTGCGCTTGCTTGTGAGTAAATTAGTTCATTGCTTTTAAATAAAGTGAATATTGTTGCGGGCTACTGTGTTGGTTATATTTAAATTTTATGTGCAAGTCGGCTAGTTTCCTGTGCCGCAAAGTCTAGATGATATTTCACTTTTGCACGTGCGCTTTCCCGCGCTTTCATGTTGCATTCGGAAGAGGATGCGGGTGGTTGCGCTCGGTGCTGCCTACAGCAATGATATTCCAGCAGACCAGGAGAGGGCAGATGTATTGCAACAAACACAGATAAAAGTAGTGAAGCAAGACCTGAAAAGTTTGTTTGGTGACTAAAATCAGTATATTGCCATTTAGTAAAATTTAAAATTGTTCCAGGCTTCTGTCTTGATTATATGTAAATTGTATGTGAAAGTTAACTAGTTTCCTATGCTATAATGCAGTTGTTCATTGCGAAGGTGTCAGTGCAGAACTGAATTCCATGTGCCAGGAGTGACTGACAGCTCTATTGTATTGCCTGTGTGTTTTTCCTCATTCAGAAACAAACGAATTGCAAAAGCTGTCAGCTGGAGCAACGATCGATACTGGGCAACTTGGGACAAGTGGATGGAAGTGATTGACTGGGAAGATGAGGAAGAGCTGTGCTCCCCAGCAGAATCACCCTCTGACCAGGCTGACCGTTCCATCGTGTCACACACCCGAAAGCCAATTGCCAAGGCAGTTAGCTGGACGGATGATGTGTATTGGGCAGCCTGGGACAAGTGGGATGAGATCATCTGCTGGGGTGAAGAAGGAGAGTGCTCCCCAGCAACTCCACCCATCAACCAGCCTGGGAGGGATAAGGGGTTAGACATGCATGGGTTAGAGGTTTTTCTGTTAAATGAAAGGACAGTCTCCATAAAGCCTGCAGATGACCACCAAGACAGGCTGAAAATAGGAGCCGTAGTGGTCGACCTCTGCCAGTTTGAGCTAGATGGTGTAAATGATAAATTTGAAATTGTCGAAATACAAATTGGAGAGGTCAAATTGGAGGAGACTGCAGAGAGGGGTTTTAATTCAGAATTTGAATTGGAAATTATGGATGTGGAGATAGAGGTTGTAGACAGTGAATTCCAGCTGAATGCTCTTAATTGGGAAATTGCTGGAACTAAAGTGGACAAATTATTAGTGGAACACCTGAACATAAATAATCTAGAAGCAGGCAGTGTGAAGGTGTCCACATCAAATGGGAATGTGGTATATGTCAATGGTATGTGAGTGCGTTTGGTAATGATGGGTGTGAATGGTGTGTGTGTGTGTGTGTGTGTGTGTGTGTGTATGAGAATGGTGATTGAATGGTGTGTGTGAGTGTGAGTGAATGGTGTGTGTGAGTATATGGTGTATGTGAATGGTCTATGTGTGTGTGAATGGGGAGTGAATGGTGTGTGAGTGACTGGTGTGTGTCTGGTGTTTATGAATGGTGTGTGTGAGTGAATGGTGTTTATGAATGGTGTGAGTGAATGCTGTGTGAGTGACTGGTGTGTGAATGGTGTTTATGAATGGTGTGTGAATGAATGGTGAGTTTTTGTGTGTGTGTTTGTGTGTGTGTGTGTGTGTGTGTGTGAATGATCTGTGTGTGTGAGCCTGCCCTGTGATGGGTTGGTGTCCCATCCTGGGTTGTTCCCTGCCTCGTGCCTGTAGCCTCTGGGATCCATCTGACAGCCTGTTCCAAAAGGCAAATTGATCCCCACATCCCTGAACAGGAGAAGCGGTTTTAGAAAATGGATAAATGTTCCCAGAGGTATGAGGCAACAGTGCTAACCACTGTACCATGCATATGTATAGGATATGTAGAAGAATACCTGTTGCAGTTATCTGATGTGTGTGTTTTTCACTCTCCCTGCCGGCCCCTGGAGGTTTGGGCTTCCCCTTTGAGTCTGGTGCCTCCCAAGGTTTCTTCCTTCTAGGGAGTTTTTCCTTGCCACTGTCGCCTATGGCTTACTCACTGGGGGCTTTGGGTGGGGGTGCTCTAAAGCGCTTTGAGACAATGTAATGTTGTGATATCGTGCTATACTTTGTTGTGTAATTTTCTATTTACTCATGCAAATAAATAATTGTTTGATAACAAAAAGCACTTGTTTCATTCTTTTTACTGCGAGCATATCAGTCACTTCCCTTGTGCTCCTGCATTCAAAAATGAAAGTTTGTCCTGCCCTGCACTTAATTGCCATGGATTCTACGGGAATGCAGACCTCTACTTTGGTGGAATCCTGCTGTTGTTGTAGATGGTCTGCTGAAACGCTTTCACATTGTGTACAAGCAGATTTGTTTCTGTATCTCTGTAGAGAAGCATTCTTTTCTTCTACCTGGCAAATCCACAAATATAATAGCAATCCACCAAGGTGCAAGTGCACCTAGCTCTTAAAGAAAATGTTAGAAAAAATTAGTTTATAGCATGTTTACAGCATAAACACAGCAGTGACTGAGTACATCCCTTGTGGACCAGGCGCCTGGCTTTGACTATTTTTCTGCCATTAAACTAGCAAAGGTGGCTTGGCCATGACGTAAAATAACTTGTGCCTTTAAATTGTTAAAAAAAAGTCCTGTGTGTTGTAAAGTGAGGTATGAAACAGATACCAGGTCGTTTCAGTAACGGTCAGCGTACGTTTTCTTCATGTGATTTTGTGGTTTCAAATGTTTCATTGGAATCAATAGTATTTGCCAATTCCAGTTGCCAGGTAACTTCAATAATTTGAATAGAATACATGATAACATTTTAAACTAGATTACAGTTAATTGTTATTTTTCTGTTTAAAAAAGACAATTGCTGTAATTTACATACGACAAAACCTGTAAAAGACATTTTGGAATTCTTTTCTAAATGAAATGAAGGTACTTTGTTACTCCCCTTGGGGAAATTCTATTTTCACCTACCCCATTTTGCCCTACTTGACACATGGGCACAAACGAAGGTGACAGCAAGCCTGGCAGCAAAGGGCAGCCACCTGTAGGGACACCCATGGAGCTGGGGGTTTTACAGTGATTAACAGCAATTTTGCAATACTTTTCTGGCAGTTTTTTTTGCTAGGAATTTACAGTCAATTCTACACTAAAACAGACGTCATTCCTAAGCGCAGCATGGACTGCTTCCGGACACAGTATCAAATGCGACTTCCAGAGTCACTTGAGTAAGCTGGAGATGCTACATCCCCGGGTAAGATTACCTGCAGTAGGCAGCCTACCAAAAGAGGGCCTTTCCTGTTCCCTTGGTGAATTAGAAAACCAGTGGAGAGAGCTCTCCTGTTGCAGTTTCACAGAGATGAACAACATGGAGAACTTTGGATTGAGGTTTTGCAGTATGAGGGTGCTGAAGGAAAAAGGAGTTTTAAAGACATTGGTCTGCCTGTACTGCAGATTTTGTCTCTGCCCATTTCAGATGTTCATGTAAAGCGTGAATTTACTAATGTGACATTCCTTAAATATAACCACCGAAACAGAACGGTTGTAAATTTGCTGTCCAGATTGGTAGATGTACAACTTGGACTGCAAAGAGATGGACTGACACAGAGGCGGAGCTATGGGTAGGCCTGGGTGGGATTGACAGCTGGGCCCACCCATTCAGATTAATGAAATTACATTTTTTATATATAAATTACCGGCTTCTAACTGTTCCTATACATCACTGTTGTTACTGTGGCAAGTACAATAGAATGTGTGAGCTCCCTCTAGTGGTGCTCTAGGTAGAACACCACAGTCGTAGGTGTATTATTGTTGCAGTCACCATGTTGTAAATATATAAGCCAATTTAAGAAAATTTGGGGTAATGAGTTTCACTCAGAAGTCCATCCATCAGCCACTTTTCCATATTTAAAGGCTGCAGGAGGATGCTCACATGGAAAAAAAAAGACTAATTCATTTCTTTATCCAAAACTATTTCTTTCCTCATTCATTAAAACGAAAAGAGCTTTAACTTGTGCGTGCATTGCTTCATTTTAAGCAGCATTATGGAGTATCATTGAAGATAGAAAAGTTTATGAAGGGTCTGATTTTCGACATCTTTTACTCCTGGTTTGGGCTATAAAATTGGAAGGAGTTGCCAAACATGACCGTGCAGGGTCTGCGCTGTTCTCATCTGTGAACAGTGTGTGGGTTTGTGGGTCAGGCATAAATTTGGGGGGAGGGGCTCCCTCCAGCATTAAAATAGGGAGATATCCCCCAAAATAATATAATTCTTCATATTCAAAAAAGTACAGATAAAATTAATCTATCTCACCAGTTAATGTAAAGTTTTTTCACCCCAAGCACACCTACCCTTCCCGAAAATGGTTTAGTCTGAAGTCCTGCTCTGGGGTACGTTTCCTATACCACGATGCACTTTGCAAAAGACAAATATATATCAGGAAAATATATAGCAGGAGATGAAAGAAAAAAGATACATTCTGCAGGCCATGGCTGCTGCCGCCTGGCAGAGGGTATGAGGAGGAAGTGCAGGGACGATGTCAGCATCACCAAAAGGATGGTCGCAGCACTCTGGAGGGAGCAGGTGAGGTGGGCTGGGGGGAGCACCAGTCTGCATTCTCTCACTCCTGGGGAGGACCGAGTATTGGCCATCCTAGATCTCAGAAGCACTTGAGGGAGTCCCGGGGTGCATAAATCTCTGTAGTCTACCCACCTCCCAGACATCTGTGCTTTCTACTCCCCAGCCACTTCCTCTTGGCCCACCAACATTTGTCCCCCTGTAGTGTGATCACCAGGGTTCCTCAATGTGTGGCACCTCCACACCTGGCTCCTCTACATCAGCCATCCCTCCTATAGGCCCCTCTACATCAGGGCGACACTGTCCCCTGAGTCCCCAGAATACCTTTCAGTCTGGTAGATCACCAAACCCCAACCATCCTGCTTCCTTGTCACCACACGCCCCTCCTTCCCCCCACGCACTCAAGCCCACTGGTGCAGAAACATTCGCTGCCAATGTAGTGAAGAGCTCCTCAGGTCTGAAGGTGGAAAAAATATCTGTTCTGAGGGGCATCCGGGAGGAACCGGCAGCCCTGATGGAGCAGTATGAAAGACACCATAAAGAGGTGATCGCCTACCGGAGAGAGACACTGGCCTTACTGGCCCAAAGGGTCAGGAGGCCCAGTGTGACAATATACTGTATCTCCCCACCTCTTAATGTCAAGGGCGCCTCCAAGGGGCGGCCACATCCCTCCTTGGAAACCTCTGGCCACCCCTGTGGCAGCCCCCAAATATGGCTGTAGAGAGATTGTTTTATAGCGAAAGCTGTGGTGCACTCAGGGACCATTAACTGTGTAGCACCTGGGGCCTGCATCATGAAACTGAAAGTCTGAGTTAGAACAAAAGTTTTAGCCTAATAAAGTCAAACAAATGCAATGCGCGATCATAAAAATCATGCCTGTAAGAAGGCTCCTGCAGTTTTAAGGGCGCACCGGTGCATGCAAAGGACTGTGGGTGCACTGTGGGGACACCGAGGCACGCGCTGACAGCGTGTTAGAACTTAAAGTTTTTCCTGGTCAGCAATATATGGAAGTCCTTACATTATATGTATGTATTAAGTTATATAATTGTGCTATGTAATTACCGAATGACGCTAAACTCATTTAGTTTGGCTTTAATTATGCTGATGTTTAATGCCGGTGTTGTGCTGCAAACTGTCCCTCTGCCACGGATTGTAATCTTTCATTTTAATGTAAGTGTAACTTCATTTATCTTGCTTTAAGCAAACTGAAAACTCACATTACTTGTTTATTATGATATTTTACAGACAAACCTGAAGTTAAGATTAACTACCTCCTGTAAAACGTCGCAAATGTGACATCATTTAAAGGCGACAGTAATGCTTCGCTTTTCGACGACAGACGCCTTCAGTCGCAAGAAGTGTTTCATTTTCTTGAATAATATTTTTGATACTTTGTTGAATTAATTCTGCCTCGATATTTTTGATATTCTGTCTTCTTTTCATACTTATAATGCGGCGAATAGCTTCATACTCGGCACATCACACCTGGAAATAAAATAACATCGAACTAAGCAACAGAAGTAATCAGAACATAAGAACTATACAAACGAGAGGAGGCCATTCGGCCCATCAAGCTCGCTTGGGGAGAACTAAACTAATAGCTCAGAGTCGTTAAAATCTTATCTAGCTCTGATTTAAAGGAACCCAAGGATTCAGCTTGCACTACATTATCAGGAAGGCTATTCCATACTCTGACTACACGCTGCGTAAAGAAGTGCTTCCTTAAATCCAGCTTGAAATGTTCTCCCGCTAATTTCCACCTATGGCCACGAGTTCGTGTATTTAAACTAATGCTTGGTTGAACAGCATCCAAACCTGTTAGAATCTTATATACCTGGATCATGTCCCCCCTCAATCTCCTTTGCTTGAGACTGAACAGATTTAGCTCAAGTAACCGTTCCTCGTATGACATTCCTCTAAGACCAGGAATCATTTTTGTAGCCCTACGCTGCACCTTTTCTAAGGCCACAATGTCCTTTTTAAGATATGGTGACCAAACCTGCACACAATATTCTAGGTGAGGTCTCACCAAGGAATTGTATAATCTTAGCATTACCTCCCTTGACTTAAACTCCACACACCTGGAGATATACCCCAACATCCTATTGGCCTTTTTTATTGCTTCCCCACACTGGCGAGAATGGGACATGGAAGCATCAACATACACACCAAGGTCTTTCTCATGATCAGCTACCTTTATTTCAGTGACACCAATGAAATACCTGTACTTTATATTTCTGCTCCCTAGATGGAGTACCTTACATTTATCAACGTTAAATTTCATCTGCCAGGTATCGGCCCAGTCACTAATTAAATCAAGATCCCGCTGTAGCTGCTGAGCCACTAATTCAGTATCTGCTACACCACCCACCTTGGTGTCATCTGCAAATTTCACCAGTTTACTGTATATATTGGTATCCATATCCATCCATCCATCCATTTTCCAAACCGCTTATCCTATCGGGTCGCGGGGGGTCCGGAGCCTATCCCGGAAGCAATGGGCACGAGGCAGGGAACAACCCAGGATGGGGGGCCAGCCCATCGCAGGGCACACTCACACACCATGCACCCACACATGCACACCTATGGGCAATTCAGCGATTCCAATTAGCCTCAGCATGTTTTTGGACTGTGGGGGGAAACCGGAGTACCCGGAGGAAACCCCACGACGACAAGGGGAGAACATGCAAACTCCACACACATGTGACCCAGGCGGAGACTCGAACCTGGGTCCCAGAGGTGTGAGGCAACAGTGCTAACCACTGCACCACCATGCCGCCCCTGGTATCCATATCATTTATGTAAATTAGGAACAATAGTGGTCCTAAAATCGAACCCTGCGGTACCCCACTATGAACGCAAGCCCACTGTGACATTGTGCCTCTTATAACTACTCGCTGTTTCCTATCTGTTAACCAGTTATCAATCCAGGTGGCTACGGTACCTAAAATACCTGTCACTTTGAGTTTAAGTAGGAGCCTCTTGTGGGGGACAACATCAAAAGCCTTTTGGAAATCTAAGTAGATGACAAGTAGTCAGCACCCTGCACTTTAGAAGTATTTAGAAGTTATGTTTTTCATTGGGTCGAACTTGCTATATCTTGACGTTAAAATTTAGAAAGCTATGTGATTTAAAAGTACTTTTTTCACTTTAATATGACATTATTTTATTAATGCTATATTATTAGTTAAACTTTTGTTTTAGTAGTGTGTGAGATCACAATCACCAGTTACAGCTACTCTTTGCTGAAACAGACATTAGACTAATTATGTCTGGATAACTGAGTACATACTGTATTGTGCATTTTTTCCCAGTGGCGAGTCTCCAAAGTTAGCCAGACTTCTGCATCAAGCTGCAAGGATATTAATGAGACAGTCTGAAAATTCAGACATAGTTGTAGCAGAAGCGACATCACTGGTGTCAAATCAAACACCTGGGGTGTCAACCTCAGCCAGTCTTTCTGCACTTGTTGCACATTCTGAATTTAACACATCTAGACAGGACCAGATTGAAAGAAATCTAGTCCAGCTGTTCCAGTTGTATGACCGTTTTAAGAGGACAAAGGGACCCATACCAAAGGGTGAAATAGAGAGCAAGTATAACAACAGAGTCATGGACACACGACTTCTTCTGTTTTGCGGAAAAAGATGTCCATCCTTTGCCAGAAGAACATAGTCATTTACAGAACTGTGGCCTAGGTAGGAAGCGAATAACATTCCCAGATAAAAATGGCAATTACAAAGACCTCTGAGATGTCCTGTATGCAGCTTATCCACCACTTAATACTTCTGGAGGATTTCAAATTTTGGCATGTTTTAGATCAATATATTTGGAACCTCTGCCAATACCACCCAATGGATATAGCGTGAAATACCTTAGAACAGAGAGTGGTTTGAATCAGGCAGTCGACTATATCCGTCCACTCCGTCCAAGTTAGCATAAGCACAGATGGATTGTGTAAGCTTAATGAGGTTAGTCACAAAAAATCTTGCCTTTTTTGTACACTTGTAAATGTTTCATGAAAGCATCTCACTTCTCCTACGAAATATCTTCAATTTCTTTAAACTACTACAAATAATTACTAAATAGAGTTATGTTCAGAGATTTACATATGTCTTGTTTGTATTATGCTGTGTTTAACTGTTATGCTTTCTACCTTAAGGGCCAAGCATTGGTGCTGGAAAAATGTCAGACCTGTAGAAATTATATTCCCATGCAGTCTCTAGTTCAGCATGTTGAACAGTGCTCAAGGTAAAATACATGATTTAGACTTTTTTTGTCTTGCATCACCTGAGACATTATTTGAATGTGTGTTAAATGGACTTTAAAACTCGTTGAGCATTTGTTAAAGTATTTAGATGTATGCTGAGTGATTTTAATGTATCATTTAAATGAAAATGTCTTTATATTCTTCTTCTTGTAAAGCAAAACCAACAGCCAGATACCAGATGCCAGGCAGAGGAAGCACCTTGTACTTCACAATTTTTTCAGGGACTATTTGGACCTTGTTTGCTCTGATGTGAGTGAGTCAGAGGATGAACAAATCAGTCGAGCTATAGAAGAGTCATTGATAGAAATGTCAAGTGAGTTTAATGTTCAAATGTCGCAATTTTGTTATGTAGTGTTTTTTTATGTTTGGTTGTGTGACTGTCTTTTCAGGCTGCAGGATGTCTTGCAGATGCTGCAAAAGGAATATTGATAAGGATGAAGCTCTTCGCTTCAACATCAACCGGAAGAACATTTAGGATGGTGCTGTCCGCACAATGAGGAGACCAAATTTCTCTGCCAGAAAGAGAATTGATGCCAAATTCACTTATGAGGGAAATTCTGTAGAAGCAGTTTATATGGGTGGCCCAATGAGGGAGTTCTTCAGACTTGCATTTCAACATATAAGGCAGAGCCCAGTGTTCACAGGTTCTGACTACCAGCGAGTTTTGGAGTGCCATATATGTGTGTAAGTGTTGCAGAGGGAAACCATCAAACATTTCATATATATGTCAGGCTTTGGTTACTGTTGAGAATGTAATTGCATGATTTCTCATCTTTCTCTGGTAGCTTTAAAAGAAAACAGCTACTTTTATGCAGGAGAGTTGATTGCAATGGGCATAGTTCAAGGAGGACCATCCCCACGTTTCTTTGCTCCAGTCTTGTATCAAGCCATAGTGTCAGGTGCAGAAAGTGCAGACATTGAGGACATTCATGATCATGAATTAAAAAGCTTGCTGTCAGAGGTAGGGGAAGAACGTGAATAATTGCATTTCAGACTGCTGTACAATTTTAAAATGGTGTTTATAGCAATGTTTACGTATTCTTTAGTACGTTTTGTCAGTTCTCTTTATGCTCATGTGCATTTGAAAAGCTTGATATTAATGTTTGCATGAACAAATAATTCACTGTAAAAATAAATGTTTTCAATCCAGTGTCAAGTTGTGGCTTCAGAGTTTAAGAAAAACCTGAACAAAGCTGTTGAAAGATGTGAGACCCACCTGATGCTGGCTGGATGTCTGCGAAGCATCTCTGTCAGTAATAAAAATGAAGTGGTGCAAGACGTCATTAATTGGTTTGTCCTTCAGGATAAGGAAACACTTTGAAAGGCATGTTCCTCATCATGTATTATCCATGTTCAAAGTTTATAGGGCATTCAAAATTAGTGGATGTTTTTTTTCTCTTTTGATCAATGTATCAAAATTTTTTATAGGTTCCAGGATGGGCTTCGTAGCTGTGGACTACTGGATGCTATCCAGAGCCATCCAGGCGTATTCAGAACGGTATTTACAAAGATCAACGAAAAGCTTACAGCTGAGAGTATTGAACAGCAGTTTACAGAACAAAGGTCTGAGCGAGGGAGCGACAAATACAAAATCGAAAATGAAGCTATCTCTTGGATGCTAAGAGAAGGTATTCCTCAACCACAATTAGAACCAAACTTAAAAGGATGTGGAATTCTAAAGAATGATGGTTCTTCCTAATATCAGCACTACATATATTTAAGTAAAATTCAGCCTTATTTACTTTATACATGGAACCTGGCAAAAGCAGCCAGCCATTACTGACACATGAGAAATTATAGATAGAACATTTTTCTTCTAAAATGTATAGTAATTTGTATCAAAATTGTAACTAATTAAAAATTAACTGACTAAGTATATATGACTATACTATACGCTACATAGTGCAGGACAGTTACACTTATTTTTGCATTGTTCATTGATTTTGCATATGCTTCATACAGGTTGATAGAACTGTTTGTTGTTACATTATTTTTACACTACAGAGACTTAAACTGTGCCTTATTGGCTCTTAAACTCAGAATCTCTCGAGTCCCCTTTAGGAACAGGCTGGGTCATATGATTTGACATGTTACACACTGGATAACTGTAACAGGTTTTCTCCTATATATCCCATACATGGGGATGGCACAGTGGTGCAGTGGTTAGCACTGTTGTCTCACAACTCTGGGACCATCCAACCATCCATCTTCTGAAACTGCTTCTCCTGTTCAGGGCCGCATTTAAACCCAAATCCCAGAGGTGTGAGGCGAAAGCGCTAACCACTGCATCACCGTGCCACCCGCCTCTGGGAACATACTGCGGTTAATTGGAGTTAACAAGTTGACCATGAGTGTGAATGGTGCACACAGGCAGGCATGTAAGTAGGCAGGCATGTAAGTAGGCAGGCAGACAGGCAAGCGCGCGCGAACACAGACAGGCAAGTATGCACACATGCATAAAGGCACTCCTCCAAACAGTCAAGCACACACGCACACAGGCAGGCACACACACACATAGGCACGCACAAATGTACGCACACAGGCACGCACGCAGACACACACACACATAGGCAGGCACAGACACAGGTAGGCTCACAGGCACTCAGAGGCACCCATGCATGCAAGGACACACAGAGACACAGGTGCATACAAGCACACAGGAATGCACGGACACAGGCACGCAAGCACAGGCATGCACAGAGGCATGCACACACACAGACATATACACACAGGCAGGCACACACACGGACACACACAGGCGCGCAGACAGGTAGGTACTTACACAGGAATGCACGCACCCACACAAGCACGCATGCACTCACACAGGCAGACATGTACACAGGCACGCAGACAGGTAGGTACTTACACAGGCATGCACGCACCCACACAAGCAGGCATGCACGCACACAGGCAGACGCGCAGACAGGTAGGTACTTACACAGGCATGCACACATGCAGGCACGCATGCACGCACAAAACTCCTCGTCCTTAACCCAGGACTTCCAAACATAAGCAAAACACAGTTACAATATTAGTTGTAATTATTAGCATTAGTAAGATTCCCCTTACATTGCATAATAGGTAAGAAATAAATGGATGTAGAGAAGAAACATGTTTACAATTCAAAGTATATTAGAGATGCTGTAAGTATGTATGTGAAGGGTTCAATGGGGCTAATCCCACAATGATTAAAAACAATTCGACAAATTCAAATAACAGGCTGAGAAGGATGTTCAGCTTCAGCCACCGGCTCTCGTTTTTGACAGTGGGGTGTAATTTTGCCGGTTCTTTCCTTTCTTCTGTTTCCCATACGTTGTTTGCAGAGGCCCCTTCACCACATCGCCATGTGATGTGGACACCTTCACACTGCCTGCTTCTAGATCATTTATGTTGAGGTGTTCCACTTTAGTTTCAGCAATGTGTAAATTAACATCATTCAGCTGGAATTCATCGTCTACAACTTCTAATAATAATAATAATAATCAATACTTTATTAATCCCTGTGGGGATATTGCGTTTTTTTGTGTCTCCCTCAACATGCCCTTTGTGGAGTAAGTTGTCTGTGAAGGGCAGCTACCTGTTGGGGCGTCTAGGGAGCTGGGGGGAATTAAGGGCCTTGCTCGAGGACCCGCAGACGTGCTGAGGCTGGGTTTGAACCGGTGACCTTCCGATTACAGGCACAAGGACTTGGTCTATGTATTGACCCCTGCCCCCCAACTGTGTATGAGTAGCATTTATGGTGTTTCTTGAATGTGAGCTAGTACATAAACCAGCTAGTACCCACCCTTGCAAAAATACTCTAGAGTTCCGTCATACACATTCTTTTATTTTCTTGCATTGTCCGTTTTTGTTCATAGTCTGTAATTTTCCGAATAACGGCAATTTCAGATAACTACTGGAACTATGAATTCCGGAGGGGAGAATATATTCATGCAAGTTCCATTACATGCTATAGATATATTGATCTGATACCTTTCTTTATCAGACTGTTACTGTACCACTGTTAAAAACCACAGATATTTTATTCTGATTGTATGCATTTCCTTATTAGGGCACATTAGTTAGTTCTTTTAAAAAATCAGTTTATTCTGACATCGTAAATTTCCTGATCAGAGTTTACCCTCTTTAAAATGACAGGGTTACACTTGTGCCATTTAATTTCCGTAATCTGTGGCAGTCAGTGACAATGACTTATTTACTACCAAACAGCACTGAGATTGAGTAGAGTGAGGGGCTTAGGGCGTATTACGGAAGAATAAAAGCTGAGTCCTGTATCCAGGCGAGATGCGTAGCTGACAGGCTGATGAACGTTTCAAACTCTTACCTCCACCGTACTGACAGGAACGGCGAGCAGCTGTGGCGTCATGGCATCAAACTTCTGTTTCTCCAGGCAAGAAAACAACCAAGACCAGCCTTAATAATCTAAACACTTTGAAGACTGATATAAATGGTAAATATGAGGCGTGAATACCATCCAACACTACCAGTTACTCAGTGAATACTCAGTCATGCAGAAATATAATCTAAAGTTATAATTATGGGGACATGTGGCCATCCACTGCAGGTGACAATGTCCTAAACTCTTTCATACTTAAAGAACGCTTACAGTTATTACTTTGTAAGGATGCATAGAACTCCAGTTCAGTATATTTATGGAATATATACAGCAGCAACTACTTTATGGTCATTTATTAAGTAACAGACTTATTTTCTACCTGCGGGATCTTATAATTATGCTGAAATAAAAATGTAACTTACAGCGTAAAAACATGGAATCCAGTCCAAAATTTATTTAGTTTGACATGTGATCAAAATTCAGAGTAAACTAATACATGATAGCATGCATGCAAAAGATCAAGGGCAGAACAGGGGCTGTGAACCCAGTCTGCATTAAAATGGAATTAACCATCTCTCTCAATATAAAATCGGGATAATTATTCTCTTCAGAGGCATCCATAGAATAGTGTATCCATCCCCTCACTCCTGTGTATAGAGGCATATCCTAAGGCTCCGGCAACAAATTTCAGCTCAACAACAGCATCAGTAATTTTACAGCTAGTTTTAAAACTTGCTTTAACATACAGTGATTGCAGAAAATGATAAACAAATTAGGTAATATTAATTAAATCATTAAAATGTGCAGAAAAGGTTTTGAAGTTTACATCACGATAAATGAGAACTACACGTGATTACTAATTACTGTTAACTAATTTGCTGTCTGGACTTTTTACAGTGAGGGGGGAAAAGTCATTATATGTCAGGATGCCAGTCAGTGGCACAGACACAAGTTGGCCAGCTGGCCTATTCATTCAGCACCAGCCCATCAAGTAGAGAATTTATTTACGTAGTTTTAAGTGGACAGATTTCTGACTAATTTTCAAGCATGTGCAACAAGCAATGACAGATATTGACGTTAGTTTCACACATTCAAAAATATTCAGTAACTGCGTTGCTTGTGACATTTGCGTTTGGTTTATACTTTCATAAGGTGTTCGAATTTTTAACCAATATGTTTTGTTTTGCCATTTCCAAATATATGTGTTATTCTAACATCCGGAATACGGCACGTATGGTAGATGTTCATGGACGTGGATGGTACTCACACAAAGGATGTGAGGACCGACTTCAAATAGCATATCTCGGGGGGGCCAATAGTACTATTGGCACACGTTTCCCTTCGTATCAAAACATGGGTTAGTATGACGTGTTCGTAGTGAGCATATATATCCTCTATCAGTTTTATCACAATCTCGTATATCATACCTTTTGTTAGTATAGGTATCTAGCTATTCTCCCTTTACCTGTAGAGTCCATTAATCACGGCGGGGGTTGCGGAAAATAAGGAGGACGCTATAGCGGATCAGTCCAATATTTATCTTCTCCGTCAACTCCGGGAGAGAGAGCAACAGGACAGAGACAAAAAAAATCCAAAATCGAGGTAGTGAAAACAGACAGGTGGTCAGGCGATCGGCATCGGCAGTGAGAGGGCTAGGCTATAAGCGAAGGGCGGAAGAGGCAGAACAGAGGTGGAGACAGGTCAGGGAATAAACGCTGGAACTTAGCACGGAGGGCTGAAGACCGGCAGGTGTGCCAAACACGAATAAAAAGGCTCGCCGATTACCCCGACGGGCATCAGCTGGTAGAGGAGGGCAAACGGTAACCGGTCCTGCCGGTTCTCGGGACAGGTGTAGAAGCGCTACGGCCGCTGCTCAACTCCCTCCTAGGGAAACCAGCGGGGGTGTGGCAGGGGAGTCCCGCGTGACATCATAGGGGCTTCCCCTGGGCGATCCACGACACCATTATGCCCCTCCAGCTATTATGGACAACCCGTGGAATCTACATTGAGCTTGGTGTGTAGCTACATTATACATTCCCCCATGCCCAGTGCATAAAGTATCATTACACTGAGGTATTTCAGGCTTTAGATGTAACCACATAGTAGAACTAATACTCCACAGTTGCTTCCATGCACTATGATTAGATGTCAATAACATTCGTTGAACATTATTTCGTTGTATTTTGGCATTTAACATAGCCATAGTACATGCAGTCCAATTCATCCATCGAGTTCGGTCACAGCCACTTGAGGGGGCACTCCGGCAGACGCAAGGATGTTCTTCCCCCTATAACACCCCCTGCAGAAGTACATCTCACTTCCATTAGTAGGGGCCAGTTCAGCATGGTTGGTTTGCTGGACAGGTGAAGTTGTCTTGCTGTCGATCTTGTATGCTGCTTCTCCATCCAATCCTAAAAGTGGAAGTGTGCTCCAGCTCGGTCATTGGGACTGTATCATAGCCGAAGGCTGTCAGCAGCATTGGCCACGCCGTCCACCAGGGCCATTGCGCCATCCTTCACGCATAAAGAAGAACTGACATCCACATTACTGTAGTTTTCTCATAAATAACATTTATTAGCTGGGATACGTCACCAACTTTCGGCGCCTGGCTTCATAACGGCCACAGTGTTATCTTGTCCCACTGTTTCTATAAGGAAGCATTCCAATTATTCCTTTTTCTGGATCTATTTTTATAAATGAATTGTGAAGGAAAAGGAAAATATGCAAAGGAGGCCAAACTAACACTGCAATCTGGAGTAATGTATTTTATTCTTTTTATAATAATGGATGAAGTTTAGCTTCCTTACACTCTCTCTGTACCTCTGTTTCTAATGCGGGTTTACGTGAAGAGTTGTACTGTATTTAATCTAACTACAGCTAGATCAGTACCAGAGATATAAACACTGGATGTCGCGTTGAATACAGCCGTCTATGGGAGCGAATGCGTCAACAGAGCCGCCATCTTGGGACGGGGTAGAGCTCCTTTTAAATGAATGAACGTCTATCAGGGACAAGCTGGCATTCAGAAATAAAGAACCATAAATGGGCAAATTTGAGAAGCGATTTTTATTGTCTTGGTTCATTATAAATGTCAGACATGTATTTACGACCGAGCCACGAGTAAATCGACAGGGAAGCGGTTTTTCTTAACACAGCCTACTTTTATGTTCAAAATGTAATGCGCATATAGGTATTTTTTCATTCTTCCAATCGAAATAAACATACACTACTCTCCTACTACGTGCAGAACAATGCAAATACAAAACACCACAAAAAAGGCCAGCAATGTTAGCTGAAAGACCCTGGTAATCTCCATGATAAATCCCATTGTGTTACCACTCATGCATTTACATTAATGCAGGCCGGCTCGTGGCATTGGCAATATAGGCAAATGCTAAGGGCGCCATTCATCCAGGGGGTGCCACAAACGGAGGAAGAAAAAAGTGTAACATTCCACTATTCTTAAAGCTAGTTGGTATTAATGCGTCTTAATATGAAAAGAACAAGCCCACATGAATTTACCTGCTAAACAAAGCCTATTAAGTAGTAATAATAATAATGATGATGATGACGATGATGATGATACATAACTTTCCTATGAGCCCCCCCCCCTTGTAACCTCCCTCAATAACAAACACAAGTTGATCTCTGATCACGGGCATTTATTCACATATCTATCCGGTCGAGCATGCCGTGAGAACTAGATAAAATAAAGCACATACATCAAAAAATGAATAAGTAAAAACACAGGCAATTTCCTAAAAATAACCAAACACAAACATAAATAGGCTACAGCTCGCTCACACCATTAACTTATGACTGCAGCTCATACAATAACTCCAATATCCATGAATATTGACATTATAACTTAAAACACTTTCTCAGCCGCATAACAAATGCTGCACTTATAACTGAGCAAAACAAAAATGTTACCAGCAAAACTGACCAGACCTCAACCCAAACGCAACATTAGTTCCGCTATAGTTTCCCTACGCCTGGGGGGGCGCCGGCGCTGATGCTCGCCTAGGGCGCCTCATCGGCTAGGACCGTTACTGCATTTAAGCATTTGGCAGACGCCTTTATCCAAAGCAACGGGCATTTGTATAGACTTGTAGAGAACTATAGACAATGAACTGTACACAATACATTTTCCAGACAAAGAAAATTCTCTCTTTTTTTTTTTACATTTAATATGAAAGATGAACATCCGTTTACCTGCTTTTTGGAAAAATAACTATAGACAGGGCAGGTCCATACACACAGGCATCTTGTGTATATTTGTCAAGAACTATAGCCAATGAACTGCAATATATACTGGTGTCAGTACAGAAGCTGTGTCTTTCCTGTGGGGTGGGGGTGGGAAGACAGAGGCTCTGTGTCTAGTATTTAGTATCCTTGTAACAATACTATTTTACACAGTTTCTTCCTCAAACTGCTGCTCTGTAGTTGGAGAGTATGTACTTTTGCCACATGGTCTTCTCTCAACTTGTGAAAGCAAGACAAGTGAAATTAAATTGAAATGATGGTTGCCAATGCCATCTTGAGTTTCAGCAATGTGATCACAACGATTAAATATATCCTGAAAACCTACATCTGCTTTCACAACCCTATTCAACAGAGACTGGATGTTGGAGGCCTGTCTGATGCACTGCTCAGCTGAGCCAATCACCTTTACTGTACCATGGCTTAGTATCAGCAGGCCTCCATTGTTACGCAAGGTCAGCAGATGATAGTTCTGACGAGACGTGAAGGCACGGCTGTACTAACCAAGCTACTGCAGCACATCACACTTCAGCTTCTTCACGACCTGCCTAACAACAAAACCTGTGATATACACCAGAGCATTCTCAGTTAGGGCTCCAAAGCTGGCTGGCAAGTAGCTATGGTCTAACACAACACCAGTGACTTGCTCAAAAGGAGAGGACCCTCTTGTGTCCCTGTCCTTTGGCATGGCTTTGAACAGCAGAAATGCCCATGTTGCCTACATCAAAAGCTTTCTTGCATATCTTGCAGTATGCCCGATGTACATTATCTGTCACATGCCCTATCCAGTACCTGAACTCAGGATTTATCGTCCATTCCACCTTAAACGTACACCTCCTTCACATGATTCTGCTCTCCCTCACTTCTGTAATTAGAAACACATTCTCTACAGCATTTGACAAAGTAAATTGTAAATTTCTATTTGCAGTTCTACATAAATTTGGATTTAGTTCATCCTTCATAAGCTGGATTAAAACACTATACAGCTCTCCAAATGAATGTATTAGGACAAATGAACTATTTTCTCGAAGCCTCCGTTTGCAGAGGGGCACCAGGCAGGGCTGCCCGCTCTCTCCCTCGCTTTTTGTTATCTTCATTGAGCCACTAGCAGCGGCGATTAGACAAAATTTATATATTAAAGGAATTCAAACAGAAAAAATAGACCATAAGATAAGCCTTTATGCAGATGACGTATTAATCTTTCTTAGGAACTCACCAGCCTCTCTTCTTAAGACAATATCACTTATAGATAAGTTCTCATCTATATCAGACTACTCCGTCAACTGGAGCAGACCAACAGTTCTGCCTTTGAATTGTAATTTCCAAAACACAACTGCTACTCCGTTGCAGTCAGGTAACCTCAGATACTTAGGCATACATTTTTCCACCAGGCTCTCAGACTTGGTACAGATGAATGACATTCCAGTATTAAAAATGGTAGAAGATGATTTCATGCGATGGAAAACTCTACCTATATCACTCATGGGTATAATTGCCACCATTAAAATGAAGATCCTGCCTAAAATCAACTACTTGTTCTCAATGATCCCTAATATTGCTTGGTTTATATCACTAGACACAAGCATCTCATCATTTTTATGGGAGAATAAACCATCGCGAATAAGATTAAAAACCCTACAAAATGCTAAAGGTGATGGTGGTCTAGAACTACCAAATTTCTATCACTACTTCTTAGCCAACAGATTGCAGTATGTATCAAATTGGATTAAATCAAGCCCAGTAGACAGTCCATGGCTGGACTTAGAACAAGCAATCAGTGGAGAAGTAAAAAATCTCTGATCTACCCTTTATAAGTCGTAGCATGAAGTGTTATAACTGTTTTAAAAGCCTTAGTAACCTCATTGACAGCCTGGTGGGAATTTTTAAAAATAACCAGGTCTGCACTTAGCCCTGTAATCTAACACCCATTTGGAACAATCCAGATATTTGCCAAAAAAAGAAAGCATTGAACTTTCCTGTATGGCGTGATAAAGGGATTATAAATCTATAAATAGATGACTCAATTTCCCTCCCAACCTCAAAATGGGAGCAAGATCTATCCATTGATCCCGAGCAAAACGTTTTGAATCAAATACATTTAAACCCTTTCAAAATGACTAAAAGTCCCAACTTGCAACTTGTACAATACAAAACTCTCCATTGAATACACTACACAGGACAAAGGATGTTCCAAATAGGCCTTAAACACTCAAACTTATGTACCCACTGCTCAGGTAACTTTGTGGAGAACTACAGTACATGCATGCAATATGGTCCTGCACACCGGTGCAGAAGTTCTGGCAGATGATATGTGAAGATCTATCAGTATGGTTTAATTGTCATATCCCAACCTCACCCACACTGTATATTTTAGGAGATGCAAGTGAATTAGATATGGAAGAAAATAAGGCACACATAATCCTTACTGCCTTAGGCATTGCAAAGAAAACTATCTTCATGAACAGGAAATCAAAAAATAATTTATGTATTACTCAGCATAGAAATTTACTGTTAGACCACTTAAGTATGGAGAGAATATCTGCTCCCATCCAAAATAAACAATTATGTGAATTGGATTCTCTCTGGTCCACTCTCTCTCTGGGCCAATTCCATTATATGGGGGGGGGTGGTCGGCTGTGGTCTCGTCTCCTCGGGATCCTGGCGGATGGCGGGGTTGGGCCCTCGAGCAATGGGCGTCTAGTGGCTTCTTGGGATGGCTGCCGTTTTATGATGTCTGGGTGTTTGCCCTGGCTGGGGGTGGTGGGGGGGAGCTTGGGCGGGTGCTAACTGGTGGTTATGGGGCGTGGGGTCTGGAGTGCTGGTGGTGGCAGGGGCTGGCCCTGGGAGGGGCGGTTGACCTCTTTGGGGCAGGCCTCGGTACGGGGTTCGAGGCTGTGGCGCCCGGGGCCTGGCCATCTCTTCGGTGGGTGCCTCCCTGCGCCGGGGTGGCCTGTGCTTCCCCCGGGGTGCCGCCGAGGGTGGGGGAGGGGCGGGGTGGGTTTTGGTGCTGGCGGTGCCCTGGAGGCCCCGGGTCCGCTCCTTCCCGCTCGGCGGGGGGGGCTGGGGTGCCTACTAAGGCAGCTGGTTAGCTGGCTTTCTTTTTCCAGGGGGTGAATAATCTGCCCCCTGGCCTTATGAATCCTAGCCCCTCTCCCCCCTCATTCACAACATGCCACGCACACATGTAGGACCTCTGGGGGGGGGGGGGGGGGGGGGGGCGTATGCCGTGCATACTACGGTGGGGAGGGCCATTTACGTGGCCTTACTCACTCTGTTGCGCGGCCTTCTGCCTCCCCGTTTTAATTGCACTTTAGTCATCACATACCAGTATACACACGGGGCCTTGGGGGGCGGGGGCACTACTCAGAGGCTTGGTGGCATCCCCCGTCAATTTTAAATTCATCTTAGTTTCTCAACTGCCATACTCACCCTTACACTACATACAGTCTCATACATCACCACACGCCTCCAACACTCTACCTTTCACACAGGTGCATGGGGGAGGAGAGTGGGAGGGTCTTCCTACTCCCCTGCTTCCTGCCGGGGGTGTGGGGGGGGCGCTTGGGTGGTCGCTCGGCTGGTGGCGCCCTGGGGTCGTGGCTGGTTGCATTCTCCCGCACGTCGGAGGGCAGTTCGGAGTGAATGGGCCTATTACATTTACATTTACATTTACAGGATTTGGCAGACGCCCTTAGCCAGAGCGACTTACATAAGTGCTTTGAGACTCTGCAATGAATTTCCGATGCTAGCTCAATAAGGACCCAAGCTATGAATACTATCTCTGAGAACTCCATTGAGTAGTGCAGAATTTTTTTTTTTTTTTATAATTTTTTTTTTTTTAAACACACACCAGAATAAGAGTCGAGAAAGAATATAGAAGTTCTACGTCAGGTATTTCTGAAAAAGAAAAGTCTTGAGTCGTCGCTTGAAGACAGTCAAGGATTCAGCTGTTCGGACATCTAGGGGGAGTTCATTCCACCAATTAGGTGCCAGGACAGAGAAGAGCCGAGATGCGTGTCTTCCTTGTGCCTTGAGGGGAGGAGGGACCAGTCGAGCAGTGCTGGAGGATCGGAGAGATCGTGGTGCAGAGCGGGGTGTGATGAGGTCCTTTAGGTAGGATGGTGCCAGAGAATTTTTGGCTTTGTATGCGAGCATCAGTGTTTTGAATCTGATGCGTGCAGCTACAGGAAGCCAGTGGAGGGAGTGCAGCAAAGGAGTGGTGTGGGAGAACTTGGGAAGGTTGAAAACAAGATGAGCAGCTGCATACTGAATCAGTTGGAGGGGACGGATGGCGCTCAGTGGTAAACCCGCTAGAAGCGAGTTACAGTAGTCAAGGCGTGAGATGACGAGGGACTGGACGAGTATCTGGGTAGCCTGAGTGGAAAGAAATGGACGTATCCTCCTGATGTTAAAGAGGAGAAACCGACAAGAGCGAGAAAGACTGGCGATATGTGAGGAAAATGACAACCGATCATCTATGGTAACTCCAAGGTTTCTAGCAGAAACCGAAGGACGGATCAGGGAGTTGTCGAAAGAGATCGCAAGGTCCTGGAGGGGGGATGAGTCAGCCGGGATGTAAAGCAGCTCAGTTTTACTAGTGTTGAGTTTTAGCTGGTGAGTGGTCATCCAAGATGAGATGTCAGCCAAGCATGTAGAGATCTTAGTGGAGACATGAGTGTCTGAGGGAGGGAAGGAGAGGATGAGTTGAGTGTCATCGGCATAGCAGTGGTAGGAGAAGCCATGTTAGGATATAACTTCGCCAAGAGATTTAGTGTAGAGGGAGAATAGGAGAGGGCCAAGAACCAAGCCCTGAGGGACACCGGTGGAAAGACAACGTGGAGTAGATGTGGATCCATTCCATGTCACTTGGTATGTTCGGCCTTCTAGGTAGGAAACCAGCCAGCGCCAGGCCAGGCCACCAATGCCAAGACTCCTAAGGATGGATAGGAGAGTTTTGTGGTTGACCGTGTCAAATGCTGCTGATTGGTCAAGAAGGATGAGGACAGATGACAGTTTGGCCGATCTGGCAGCATGTAGCTTCTCAGTGACTGCTAAGAGGGCAGTCTCTGTAGAGTGAGCTGCATTAAAGCCAGACTGATTAGGATCCTGGAGGTTGTTCTGAGAGAGATAGAGAGAAAGCTGGTTGTAGACTGTACGTTCGAGGATTTTTGAAAGGAAGGAAAGAAGCGATACTGGTCGGTAGCTGCAAGTGTCTGAGGGATTTAGAGTGGGTTTTTTTAGGATGGGAATGACCCTGGCTATTTTGAATGCTGTTGGTACATGACCGGAAGTTATGGAGCCATTAATGATAGTCGTGATGAAGGGGAGAAGGTCTAGAGAGATTGTCTGAAACAATGCAGAAGGGATTGGATCAAGTGGGCAGGTGGTAGGGTTGGAAGATGAGATGACTTTCATGATCTCATCTGCCGTAAGACCGGAAAACTGGGCCAGTGAGGGGGGAGGGAAATCCTTAGTGTGTAGTGTAGTGGATGAGGGAGAGAATGTCTGACAGATTCTGTCAATCTTCTCGGCAAAGAAGTTGGCAAAATCTTCAGCAGTCAGGAAGGAAGGAGCAGGAGGAGGGGGAGGGTTGAGAAGAGATGAAAAGATGTTATGGAGTTTGCGAGGATCTCGTGAGGATAATTCTAGTTTGTCTTTGTAAAAGGCAGTTTTAGCTGCAGTCACGTCCATAGAGAATTTGGATAGCAGAGTACGGTAGGAAGACAGATCTGCATCAAGCTTAGATTTCTTCCACGTCCTCTCTGCTACCCGCAATTCTCTTCGGTTAGTACATAAGAACATAAGAACTATACAAACGAGAGGAGGCCATTCGGCCCATCAAGCTCGCTTGGGGAGAACTAAACTAATAGCTCAGAGTCGTTAAAATCTTATCTAGCTCTGATTTAAAGGAACCCAAGGATTCAGCTTGCACTACATTATCAGGAAGGCTATTCCATACTCTGACTACACGCTGTGTAAAGAAGTGCTTCCTTAAATCCAGCTTGAAATGTTCTCCCGCTAATTTCCACCTATGGCCACGAGTTTGTGTATTTAAACTAATGCTGAAGTACGTAATGCAGCTGAAAGCCAAGGAGTAGGCCGAGTTTTCCTTGGTTTGGAAGACAGCGGGCAGAGGTTGTCCAAGGATGTGTAAAGTGAGGAGATGAGAGTATCAGTTGCAGACTCCAGTGCCAAGGAGGAAAAGGAGTCAGGGTCAGGAAGGTAAGACAGGGTGCAGGAAGCAACAGAAGAAGCGGAGACAGAGTGGAGGTTTGGTCGAGTGGGGAGGAAACGTTGAAAACTGGGATTGGGCAAGACGGGTAGGGCAATGGTAAAGGATACAAAGTGGTGATCAGAAATGTGTAGAGGAGTAGAAGAGATGTCAGTAGCCGGAGAGGGGCGGCTGAAAACCAGGTCGAGGACGTTACCTCCTTTGTGTGTAGGAGAGGAGCTGTTGGATGTTAGAGAGAAGGAATCGAGAAAAGGGAGGAGACCAGAAGAAGGGAGCTTGTCATGGGGGAGGTTGAAGTCACCAAGGAGAATGAGAGAGGAGCTGTCAGTGGGGAAGAGACTGAGGAGAGTATCAAGCTCCTCTAGAAAGCAGCCTAGGGGGCCAGGAGGGCGGTAGACAACAATGATCCGAATATCGAGTGGAGAGGTAACAGCAACTCCATGGAATTCAAAGGATGAAATGTTGAGATGGGGCAGAGAGAGGGGCGTGTAGCACCAGTTCCGAGTTACCAATAGACCTGTGCCACCACCCCTGCCAGTCTGGCGAGGAGAGTGAGAGAAAACATAAGCAGAGGAGAGAGCTGCTGGGGTAGCCGAGTTCTCAGGCGATATCCAGGTCTCCGTCAGAGCCAGAAAGTCAAGAGAGTGGTGTGAAGCAAGGGCAGAAATGAAATCAGCCTTCTTTACAGCAGACTGGCAATTCCAGAGGCCACCCAACACGCTTCGCTGTGACTGGGGTGTTATGGGAGGGTAGACAAGATTACTGAGAGTGCGGCGCCTGGATGTTGGATGAGATATTCTAGGTCTCAAAGATAAGTGTACTGGTATATGTCTAAGGCACATGTCTGTAGTGATGGTGTGAGAGATTGCGAAGTAGAGGATAGGATAGAGTAGGAGAGAAAGGTTTAGAAGCAGTAGTAACAACTAGACTGTTTACCTTTATCCGCCACAGACACAGGTGTCTGTGGCGGTGTCACCTTCAATTTAAACTCAGTAAGCCCTGCCCCTTGTCTGTGTATGTTGTGGGGATGTGTGTATGGTGTATGTGCATGGCTGCGAGGTGTGTTTGCGGGGTGTCTGTGTGGATGGTGGCGGCCTGGGTCCGTGCTTGCTGCTCCGTCCTGGGTGCGGTTGGTTTCCTGGGCATGGTTGCTGGCCCCTTTCCACTGGCTGGTGGCCCGGGGGGGGCTCGGGCCTCTCCAGCGTGGGTGAGGCTCTCTACTGGGGGCTGGTCGGCCCTCGGCCGCCTGGGGTCCTAGGGGCCCTGGCCTTAGCTCATATGGGAGTGGCCGCGCCCTCGCATTTGGGAACCCACCTCTGGTTCTTTGGGGCTCATGCCCTTTTGGCTGCGGGGGCTGCGTCTGGGACCTCCCTCCTCCCCCGGCTGGAGTGGAGGCATGGCTGTTATTGGGACGTGGGGCCCGGCTCTTCCGTGCTCTTTGGGTGCTGCGTACGTCCTGGTCCTCCCGGGCCTGTCTCCGCCGACCTCTGGCTCTTGTGGGGTGTGGTTGCGGCCTCCCACCCTTGCTATTTAGTCCATTTCATGTTGAAAACACACGCACACAACACACGCACACAACACACGCACCCTAGCCTGCATCTCGCCTACACAATTGAGCACACATGCACGTATACTTGCACGCATCCATCCAAGCACACACTAAGATTTTATATGCTTGTATAGTTGTGTTACTTTCTTCACTTTTTAATTTTGTTTGTTCCTGAATTCATCCATTTCTGGATAATTTCACATTTCTGAATTTATCCACTCTTGACATGTTTCTCACTTATTCCTTTTTTCTTTTTCCTTCTTTTTTCCCTCCTAATCTGTCCCTCCTCTTCGGCCAGCTCACCCACTGCAAAATTTTGTATGTGTTCAAAATAAAATAAATAAATAAAATAAAATAAAGAAATCGATTAATATGAGGAGTCTATACAGAGTTTATAGAGCCCCTCATGGTAAAGCAAACATGTTTGGCAGAGCAGTGCATTCAGACCTCGATTCTGCTAAAGCTGCCGGACAGGACAAAGGGGAAAAAAAAGAAGAAGGTGGGGGTCAGTGCAGCAGTGGATAGTTCAGGTCCAGAAAGTAAAAATCCAGACCAAGATTTAGTTTCAACCAACCAGCTGAGTACTCTGTGTCTGTGGCTCTTTACACAACTAGTTGTTTGAAACAAAATCCAGGACTGGATTTTTACTCTCTGGACCTAAACTATCCACTTCTGGATCAGTGTCATTCTTAAAGTCGTGTTTCAACTTCTGGCAAAGTTCTCCCAGGAGCCCATCTCTGTTGTATGTACATTTGACATGTAATTCATTCCTGCCCAGATCCCTGACAAACAGTTGGAGGCAGAGTTACTTACTATCAGAGTATGTGAATTTATACACACACCAGCGGCTGTGACAGAATAAGATATTTCCTGTATACTGCTGCCACATAGTGGACACAAGGAAGACTGCAATCAATTCTAAAATCAGTCAGTCAACATGCTACCGCCACAGACTATTATTGGGAAGTGATAAAACTTCAGGGAACAATATGAATATAAAAATACAGATGTAGTAAGTATATTGTGCAAAATGTATCTTCATCTTAACTACGCTGAATGGTGGAGTGAGAGAGAGTGAGAGCCTGTCCCAGAGTAAGTGATCCTCACCTGGAGGCCCATCAGTGAAGAAGAGGATGAAGAGGAGCATCAGAGGAGCCTTAAGTGTGACCTTGGATCTGTGGAGACTGACACTCACTTCCTGACTCTCCATAACTTCACTGCCTCCCTTTTTCTGGGTTTTAAATGTTTAAAAATCATCCATCTATCTTTGATAAAAATAAACTGTTTGTGCACTGATACATTTTCTCTCTATTTCTTGTCTGTAATAAGGAAAACAGTTTGATGCTGCTTTTGTCCTGCTCTTACCACAAATAAATATTTTGATTACATCTAGAATCTTATTTTAGAAACATGATTTCATAGCAAAATTATTGATAGCTGGCCTTCACAGTGAATCATTCATGCTCACAGTTTAAACTACAAACAAATTAATCAAATAAGTCTAGTTCTTTTCTAAACTGTTACTTCCTCATATTGCAAATGAGCAAAGAGCAGTGAAATCAGACTTATTCTGAACAGCAGAAATGTCGTCATACAGGATGTGAGTGTGAGACTCTGCAGAAACACTGTGTGCCGCATACAGAGGGTCTGACCTCAGGCCTTTGTTTCAGTCTTTATTATGTTTTATACAGTTTTAAAATGTCACTGCAGTAGGTCCTTTTAATATCTGTGGATCAGTACAAATCAAGAAGTCCATTAGGAAGGTGTCTGTATGACAGGGGCGGGGGTGTCCTGGGGGGAGGGGGGCAAAGTCAGGTGATTCACTTCATCTGGGTCTTATCAGCAGCCCTGTCAGACTGAGTGCTGTTTGTCTTTCTCTCAGCACCACAATGGTGTTTCACACATAATGGGGTCCGTGGGCGTCCTCAGTCATATTCAGGCTTTCAAAGCTCATCAATCATAAAAAGTCACATGGATCTGACACTCTGACACTGTTATATATATTCATTTGTTTAAATTCAATGAAAATACTATATATTACAGCTAGTTGGTGGATCCGTCTGCTCTTTATCTGCTCCTCACTGGCATACCTGGGTCTCTCTACAGTGCTTCCCTGAAGCATCAGAACCATTTATAAGGGAATCTATGTGTGGCTGCCCTCTAGTGGATAAACAAAATTCAGCTACTTACATAGCTTGACTGTATTTCCCTCCTAGTTTAGTTTAGTTCCTAATTTAATCTATCTGATGAAGCTGAAGGCAGAGATGGAAATTAGTTTAGTCATGACTTCAGACAAGGGATTCTGTACAATCAGAGATGGAGCTGCTGGTTGGGCTGGTCATCTTTTTCTGACTGATGTAGCTCTGGATGTAAAGTTACAAACTGCTTAATATGTATCAATCTGTTTTATAATGTTCACACAAAAAAGTGCTTTTAATGTGTTTGCACCTTGTATCTCCCACAATGTGCTTCTGCATTTGATTCCTTCTTGACTTGGAGGTAAAGAGATTTAACTGGATGGATTTTACTTTTGTGAAGCACTACAGTCCAAAGCTGAACTGATTATTCAAAGCTTTCTGGTTTTTAAGTAAAACTACTTCATTTAAATTATCTGTAACCCACTTTGCGCCTTTCTAGACTCAACAAAGCATCATTGCCAACAAAATATGTTACAATTAAATCAGGTAAAGAAGTTTCATTTGGAATTTACTGATCCAGGTTTTCAGAACCATGGACAGCAACTGGATTTACTGTCATTTAATGGGATTGAAAGCAGAAAACACAGGGATGTTTTCATTTGATGTTGTCTTTCTTTTTACTTTTGATATGCCGTCTTCCTCCTTAGTTGATATGTGAGGCTGCTGTCAGCTGAGACAAACTGGTGTGATTTGTGATTGGATTGGATGGTGGTGTGATTGGAGCGATAAGTGGGCGGTCCTGATTTAATGCGTACATCACCCTCTAAAAGAGTCCCTGATTGGTGGGCCCTGACAAGGAGGCGTGACCTAATAACCCCAAACCGTTTAAGTTTGTGGAATTTGTTTTTAATAATAACCAATTTCATAAAAATACTAAATGTTTTGTAAAGTATCAATTTATTAATCATGTATTAAAACAAATAATGACCAGTATAAAAGACATATACAAAACTATGCAAAAGTCTTGGGCCGTCAAATAAAATGATGTTCATCTTGGTCTAGAATTATAATATTTTGTCCATCAAAGAGTGGCAGCCCAGTCATTTCAAAATCTCTTCTAAGTCAGTACAGCATTTGCACCAACCATCTAATACACCCATATATTTTTGACTTGACCATTAACACAACTCCTATGGCTAATCAATACATCATTAACATTTGTTTAATAATTAAATTAAGCGAGCTGGTGGTGAAATTTAACAAATACATGGAATGGCTGAGGTGCCCCTGAGGAGAGATTTTGTAACCAAAGCGTGGTTCATCTAGTGATCCAACAAGGCATCAGCAACTTTTTGGAGAAAAGGAGAAATTCTTGTTAGTTTTTATTGTGTTACTTTTAATTTGCATATATTTTAATGATAATTGTGTTTTTGTTCTGAGCAAATATACAAAACCCAGATAAATAGCATTAAACATTTTCTTTGATGGCCCAAGACTTTTGCATAGTACCGCATTTTTTCAGAATTAATAGACAATTTAATAAAATCCAGTCTAACCTTCACTAGTTAACTATTATTAAACATTAACCAGCAAGTGGCAGCAAAGCGCTTGTGAATAAGTGGCCAATACGTGGTTGTACAGGTTCCCAACAGATAATCCAACACTGCAGATCAACCTCTCTGTGTTTAACTGACTCTCTTGCTATGACTGTACAGACTTAGCAGGGTCAAGTGAAAGAGGCCTCACTGCAGTTAACATAACCGTGTACCTCGGCCGGTTGGGGAGGTTCTTACCATCTGTCCGCAGGGGGTCCCTGCTTTTGGGGTATCCACTCTGCGGGGGGGGGGGGGGGGGGATCCAATAGAGGAGGAGGAGGGACTCAACCTGGATGTCTTTTGTCTTATGCAGTCTGAGAGTTGACTGAATGCTGGGGCGGGGGTAGTTTTTCCTCTGTGGTGGGGTGTCTTGGGCTCTGTGGGGCCCGCTGATGCCACTGCCTTTGGCCCCGGTCTGGATGGGCCTGGGCCCCCCACCTTGGATGGATTTCGGGGGGGGGGGGTGCCTATGGGGGTCAGCGGGGGAGCTGGCTCCAGAGGGGGGGGAACTTTGCCCCCCGCCATTCCTTTCCTCCCCATCCCGAAGTGCCTCCCTTCTCCCACTCCATCACACCACCACACACGTAGGGCTTTGAGGTGCAGGTGCGTTGCTGGGATACAGGGGAAGTATCCCTCCTCTGTCCCCTCGCGACCACATGTACCTCATTCATACACTACAACGTAGACACTCTCATTACTTACTCTCTCACAACACATACATTTAGGGCCTTGGGGGTGGGTACACAGAATGGCATCCAGAGGGCGGTCTGTTCATTCAGCCTTACCTCTGGTGCCAGGGCCCACATCTCAATTTTAATCACACATAGACATTGAGGGTTCTGGGGAGGGGCCGAGCTAACACCAGCTGTTGGTCGGCAGGGGATGGTTATCGCTATGCCCTTCACCTGTTTTAAAAGCACTTTAGAACAACACGCACCAACAACACATCTGAGCGGGCGAAGGGGGGCATGGGGTCTTTTCACACCCCCGTTCTCTGTTCGCCATTTGCAGCTGGGGGCTGAGAGGAAGAGCTGTGGCCCCGCCGCCACACTCCCTGCCGGTGGATGGGGCCCCCGGCCGCTGGTGCGTTGGTGGTTCTCGATGTCCAGGGCTGGGTGCTTGGGTGGGTGCTGGCTCACCCTCGGCGGTTGCCTGGCGGGGTCTGGCCCTCGTGGCTCTGTCGGCCCTTGCTGGGGGTTGGGGGGGCCCTTGGATCTCTGGGCCCAGGGCCTGGTCTGTTCTGGTGGGGCCGGCCGCCGGCGGAGCTTGCGGGCTCACCGCCACGGCCCCCTGGGGCTCCTGCACTGTGGCTGCCGGATGGCCTCCCTCCGGAGCTCTCCTCTGCCCTTTTCTGGGTGAGGGATGCTATTCTCCCTGCGGTGGTCCTCCGGGGGCTCCCATGCCCTGGGGGGCCTCTGGATGTCTGGGGTCCGGGCCTCCTCCGTGTCTGCTTCATGTCCTGAGGGATGGGGCTGTGGCTCCCCACACACACTACTAGACATTTACATGGAGAAACCTTTTGAAGACCGGCGCGCTCACAGATACAGGTGTGCACACAGGGGTACAAACAGGTTCTCACAGACACAAACAGGAGTACAAACAGGTTCTCACAGACACACGCAGGTGTACAAACAGGTTCTCACAGACACACGCAGGTGTACAAACAGGTTCTCACAGATACAAGCAGGTGTACAAACAGGTTCTCACAGATACACGCAGGTGTACAAACAGGTTGTCACAAACACACACTGTCTTTATCGGCTGTTGCTCCTTAACATGCTCATTGTGATTCGTACAGATGTTGGTTGTTGTTTTCTCTCATCAGCAGGTATTGAAGCAGTTTATCTGTGGTTTTCTTTCTTCTTAATTGTTTTTCTCTTTTCCCTCCCTCCCTCTCTATTTACCTTCCTCTCCGTTTTCGTCCTTCTGTCCCCCTCTCTCTCCTTCTCCCTCTCTTGAGGAAATAAATAAAAATAAATAGAAATAAAGTAGTCCTCCGCAGAGGGTGGGTGGTGGAGGGAATATATATATATATATATATATATATATATATATATATATATATATATAACCATTTATTTCCAGCTTGTCTGACTCATTCTGCTCCACGAAGGTCATCTCCTCTGCCAGCTTCCTCTAACACAGGGAGACCCTCTGCTTCTCTCTGATTGGTTCCCGCTTTCTACAGGAGGTCCAGTGCAGCTGAATGGTGATGATGGTGCAAATCAGATAAAACACACCAGTCCCAGCTTTCAGTACAGCATCCAGAACCTGCTCCCACCTGTCAGACATCAGTGTGTCTGTCAGTCACACGTATCACAATTAAACCTGAAGAACAGAAGAGTGAATCTATTCTGACTGAAGTAAAACCATCTTGATGATCAACAGCAGCACCGATAAGCCCAGTCCTACATGCAGAGCCAGCTGGACCAAAGAGCTGAATAAGAGGGTGGATTTGAACAGTAAAGTCTTACGTGCTTTATAGCAACACGGTACAGCCATCTGTACTACTGTATTACACAGGTTACATGTGAGGAACAGGAGACATTAACAAAGAGCATGAAAATAGCTAGAGATTATCACACAACATGTTACACTATTTTGTAAAAACAGGCCTGCAGTCGTTCCCCAGCAGCATAGGGCACAAGGCAAGGGCTCACCCTGGATGGGATGGGATCTCAAGTTTATTATTAATAAAATAAAATAAAAAATAATATCTTTTTCTCTTAAAATTAAAATGACAGTTTCCCATTACTGTGTGATCAGGTAAATGCTGCTAGTTGGATCCCCACACTACTGTAAATGCTGCTGAATGCTTACCTCAGTTTTTCATTATCCCCTCCTTCTTCCTCATGTGCAGAGAAAAGGAGAGCAGTGGAAACAGGAGAAAGGATCGTTAATAAAAAGCAGTGCTCTGTTAGTCAATAAAGACTAAGAAAAGGTCACTCTTGAAACTGAAATATAAATTATGAAAGGTATTCTACAGAGAAAATGATTAGATGGAGAACAATGAATTAGTGTCATGACCAAAGTATTCACATCCCACGGCACTGATAGTGAACAGGTGAGATAAATGATTTTATTAACATATTATAATGTATTTATTGTAGCAGGGTGGCACGGTGGTGCAGTGGTTTGCAATGTCACCTCACACCTCTGGCACGTGTGCTCAAGTCTCTACCAGAGTTCTGTGTGTGTGGAGTTTGCATGTTCTCCCCGTGTCATTGTGGGGTTTCCTCCAGGTACTCTGATTTCCCCCCACAGTCCAAAAACATGCTGAGGCTAATTGGAGTTGTCAAATTGCCGGTAGGTGTGCTTGTGCGAGAGAATGGAGTGTGAGTGTGTCCTGCAATGGGTTGGCACCCTGTCATGGGACGTACCCTGCCTTGCGCCCATAGGGACCCTGAATTAGACAAGCAGTTTCAGACAATGGATGGATGCAGCACTGGAACAGATATTACAGAGTACAACTGTAACACTGGCCTACGCTGCAATGAAAAACCACCTACAGACATGTTAGTCAGTCTTCACACAATTAGACTGATCATAAACTAGAAGACACACATTCTATATTAGAGACACCAATTAGGCTGACTGTGTGTTTTTGGATTGTTGGAGGAAACCCACACAGCATGTAGAGAACATGCAAACTCCACACAGAAAGAGCAGAAGCCAGATTCAAACCCCTGAACATGGAGGTGTGAAGCAACAGCGCCACCTACTGGACCACCGTGCCACTATCATTGAAACAATAATCCCAATAAATAATTGTTTCACAACAGCTGATAAATATCCTCACAAAGAAGCACAAACCCCTTTGTGAGTGAAACTGCTGGGTTTCAAAAATAAAATAAAATTAGTATTTATCTATTTATATTCAAGCACAAAGGATTCACAGGCAGATTTAAATCAATTACTTACGTTTGACAGTTATATGAACTGGAATCTGCAGGTTTCCAGCAGCACACCAATGCCAGCCAGTGTCCTTCCTCTCCAGCCCACTCATTGTCACAATGAAGGTTTTATTTTCTGTGTCATCCCTGATCAGGACAGGCCTCCCATGCAAACTCACTGATCTCTCTGATGCACAGGAGCCCCCAATCTTACACCACATCCTTTGTCTTTTGTTGTTTCCATAGTAACACTGTCTCCATCCACACCCGTCACCTCCTGTTTGTCCACTGACAGCCCTGGAGGACTTCAACACACAGGTAAAACACTCAAAGACTTGCACAGCAATGAAATGTTTTATGAATGTCAGCCCATTACAACATACATACTGTATGTAAATGTTTGGCCAATAAACTGACATTTTTTAACATATTGCTTATCATATTTAACCTCATGAAGTCGCCCGATTTAGCTGACACTGTTACTTCTTCCAAGTCTCGTTTATCATATTGAATTAAATTAAAATGCAGATTTTTAAAATATTAAAACATTTTTCCATCAGTGTTTGTGTTAAGGTCCTTCCTTTTTGACTCAGTGACATGTTACATACTGTGCATCTCATTGGCTACAGTCTGCAGTACAGACATCTTCCCATGAGTGACTGACAGATTAACCCGATCAAAGAGGCTCCACTGATCTTCACACCACACCAGTACCGATCAGAGTCCTCAGCTGTCAGATTGTTGATGGTCACAGTGAAGACTCGCTAGTCAGGATCATCTCTGACTGACACTTTACCCTCCTGTGGAGAGTCAGTGTGTACTATGGGAGTACATGACCTCACATGATAAACTCATGTGAAATACTGGTGCAGAGGGTTATATCTGTCACCATAGAAACATGGGATTGTAACAGATCATCCTTTCTGTACACAGACCCATTTCACTGTGGACACACTGTCAGCACCTGTGGGAAAAATAATTAGCTGAACAAGGATTTTCCACAATATATTGTTACCTGGTACATTGGGCGGAGCTTAATTCTCCGCTTCTGACGTCATAAGAGGAAGTGGCTTATCCTTGATGCTGATTGGTCGAGGGTTTATGCCCATATATGATATCAATACATGATTATGCCACGTGCTGCCGATAGGGGGCGATATGGTTTTGGGAGATTGCCGTTATGTCCATATATGGTATTAATACATGCTTATGCCACGTGTTGCCGATAGGGTGGTTTGGGAGATGAAACTTTAATAGAATAAAAATACATTACATGTATTTTATTAATGTGGTTTTTGATTACGTTTTTAAGGTATAATAAAACATAGAGCAGGATAATAGCAAGCTAGCGCATACACGTTCAGCGGGGGCGTCCGTCCGGCCCTGTGTTGTTAGTAAGCGCCGCGGCGTATTTTAAAAGAAGAAAGCACCAAAAGAAGGAAAACTTTAGGGTTATTTTAAAAATAAAAGCAGGGTTATTTTAAGCAGACATGCCCGAAAGAAGTAGCAGAAGAGCAAATTTAAACAAGCGCAAGCGAAACCAGTAAACATACAGCCGGCGTTTTAAAAGAAGCGATCATTCATTACATTTAACCAACACGAAAGACTTTAGTTATATTTACCAGGTTGGAGAAAGCATGTAAGCGGCAAACTTTTAGAAGAAATAGGCCGAAACGATACCGGAGCTCCTACACATGCGACAGCCCTGTTTGAACAACGCGGGGCGGAATGGACGATCGCTAGTCCAGCGCTTGGCGCGTGCGCACCCACACCGACGCCCCTTTCAAAATGGCTACGCCGGCGGAGCGCCTGTTTTAGCAAATAAAACCCCTATAACCGTAATGTTTTAAGTAATTAGGCACATTTCTGTCAATGTGAATAATAAAGTAAAGCGCTCGGAGCATTTTCGATAGCAATAATCGGTGAATAACGCGGTTAATTCTTGTTTAAACGAATGCATGCTCTCACTCTCGTGTGGCGCACGCGCGTAGATCCACACAGCATTTCCTTTATTGAGCCAGCTCGTTGCGTGAAGCAGCGGTCAAATGGCTACCAGCGGAAATTGTTGTCGTGATGCGAACCGTTGGCCTGGATTGTGAGAAGCATGCCGCCATTCTGGCAGAATGCACACTGATTCTATATTTTATATGCTTATTTGTAAATAGTGTAAAATAATCTATTTCTAATTTAAATAAAAGTCGGTCTCTAACACAACACCCCCGGATTGCTTAGCTACATTTAGCTAAATTTATCTACGTATGGTTAATCAAAAGGTATAAACAGGACTTGAAAAGATGTATAACAACACATGCTGATCTTTTATTTCAAATAAGCCTCTTTAACCTCATCGTTTTTAAGCAATGAAACTCTTTTCGGCTAATGTGTTATTTAAAATAAAACATCTTAAGCATTTCGACAACAAGAATCAAGGAATAACGCTGGCGATCCTTGTTAAAATAACTCTCCATGTCGCGCTTGTGCGTGCAGCCATGATACCCACACACCAGTCTTTTATTGAAAACAGCTGAGGCAAGTCGTTTTCGGAACTTTAAAGTGTGTATACAATAAGTAAACGTATGTAAAAGAAGTATAAAATGTGTTATAAAGCACATAGCCAACATTAATTAATAAAGAATTTAAGCATAATACCCCAGACGTACCACGGCCTATAGCCGGTAGAAACAGAGCTATCCTACGGCCTACAAGATAAAAGCATATGGCACCAAATTGGAATCAGTAGTCTTTAAAAGAATAAAATACATTATATGAATTTATCAATGCGACATTTTAAATACGTTTTAAGGCATAATAATTTTAAGGGGTCACCGGACGCGTCGAGCTTTTCTAGCTAGAAAGGAAAGAGAGTCGGGCAGTTTTGAATGGTAAAAGCAGTAGTTGTGTATTGTTAACGGTTTATTTTTAACAAAATGTCCTATTTTATAACGATAAAAACACAGCAATCCTGTTTTTATGGGGATTTATGCGTATTGCATGTCTAGACATGTCGATCAGCTAATGTCCGCGGCAGTGAGCGATAAGACTATGAGAAGGAAGCGTCAATTGACAAATTGTTGCAGAGTGCGTGTAACATCTCGTTTAACCGCTGGTCCTGAGTGTGACAAGCAGACAGACAGCATTCACGCCCCGGCAGAAAGCACATTACGTCTATTTGTTAATCTGTTTTATTCGTAAATAGTATAAAATAATATATGTCTAATTGAAATAAAAGTCGATGGCTAACACCACAGCTCTGGGACTCTAGCATAGCCCCGGGCGCCCCGCTGCGGGCCTGTGGGGCTGGATGAAGTATCTAACTTCAATGGCTTAATCAGCAGGGTAAAGTGCCGTAACTTAAACGGGGGTATGACAAATTATTATAAAGTTTAAGCCAATAAGATTTAATTAATAAAATAATTTAGTTGTATTTTGTTCGTTTTATTTTCAATAAAACACACCCAGCACAGTATTAATGTAATAGATGCAGGAACTAGTGAGCGGCATTTAGCTACGTACTTCAAAAACATTAAAAAAACTTTGTTAGACTAATACCTTAGTTATTTCAATAATTTAAGGGATAAAAACATTTGTCGTGTTTGTCAATGTGTTATTTTAAGTAAATGCGTTATTTTCCAACGCCAAAAGCCCTGTCATGTTTTAAGTGAGAAATGATATGGACTAGCAACTCTCTCTGGGGGGAGCAACCCCGGTTAGGTACTATTAAGCAGCATTTAGTGACATGCATCAAAACACATTTTTAAAAACTTTGAAAGAATAAAGTCTTAGTTATTTTAATAAATACGTTTTTCAGTAAATGTTTATTCACGCGCATGCACACAAACACACACACACACACCGGAGGTCGGGGGGCTTTAGAGTTTAACTTTAGGTTGCTGATCGCAATGTGTGACCAAACCCCAAAGCACCCTAACTTAGTCGTTTACTAACTTATCGCGAAAAACAGACAGAAATAGACTTGTAAATTTTAAAGAAAAGACATTAACTGTTAAAGGTATACAAACTACAGTTGTATCGGACACGCACACAAAAACACTAAAAGAGTTTTGCTCAGTCAAAAAAACACCAAACATATATTGTTCACGCTTTTTTATTAAAATGTATAAAGATTGTTTTGTTATAGGGAAATTTTAAATTAATATGAGTGGGGTATAAGTCATTTAGGCAACAAGATTTGAGGAAGAACCTAAATAGTGGCTGGAAATGACCGACCAGGCAGGCAGAAGTGTGCTTTTCTTATCTCACAAGTCATGGAAGAGTAGGGTGGGGTGGGGGGACACATAAGTGGGGGGGGGGGGGGGGGTAGGAACTGTGGAATCAGGCAGGGGGTGTAAGAATTTAGGATATAGTCTTGTTATTTTAAAGAAGGTGTACATGATTATTAAGGTTCCAAAGCACGAAGTGCAATGGAACCTTATTGTTTTTCTTAGGATTATTATTATTAAGGTTCCAAAGCACGAAGTGCAATGGAACCTTATTGTTTTTCTTAGGATTATTAAGGTTCCAAAGCACGAAGTGCAATGGAACCTTATTGTTTTTCTTAGGATTATTAAGGTTCCAAAGCACAAAGTGCTATGGAAACTTATTGTTTTTCTTAGGATTATTATTATTATTATTATTAAGGTTCCAAAGCACGAAGTGCAATGGAACCTTATTGTTTTTCTTAGGATTATTATTAAGGTTCCAAAGCACGAAGTGCAATGGAACCTTATTGTTTTTCTTAGGATTATTAAGGTTCCAAAGCACGAAGTGCAATGGAACCTTATTGTTTTTCTTAGGATTATTATTATTATTATTATTATTTTTCTGCCCTAAAACTGAATGTACAGCCTAAACCGTAAGTGCTAGAATTATGAAACTTGGTAGGATGATGTCAATTCCTCCCCGCTACTCAGATAATCCGACCCAACCATGTCGGCCAGATGGGGGCGCCGTGGCGCCCCCTAACGCGTTTTGATTGATATCTCCTGTCCTGTTAGTCCTATAATTGAAATTCATATTTCTACTGATAGAGACATCCTTGCCCTACCAACTTGCCATTTGGACTATTAAGCTCCGCCTACTTAGATTTTTTGCTAATTTGCATAATTTGCAAAACCTACTTTTGCTTGTAATTCCTACACCGTCTGACGGAATCAGACAAATGAGGTATCAAACTGATCAGGTCTCTGAGCTGATGAATAATAATTCAAATAATCCTGATATTGGTCTATCATACGGCCACTAGCCACGCCCAAAGTCTACGTAAATTTAGCCAGTATTGGTCTGACTGTTATAACTTGGCCATACCTTAGCCTACCTTCACCAAATTTGAAATCCTATCTCTGTACCAAATTCTGGGGACACTGTTGAAGGCGGGCCGCATTTCGTCAATAGGGGGCGCTACAACTAAAAACTGCCAATATCTCCTGACTTCCTTGACCGATCCAAATGAAATTTGGCATACATGTACTACTCTGAAGCCTGAGGTCAGGAATCTATCAGGGCAGTCATTAGTCATAAAACCCTAGCCACCATCAGCCAATCAAAATCAAGCAGCATTCTGACAGGCCTTTGACAGGCTTAACAACAGCTGATCTGAACAAAAATAGGCTTGTACATTTGTCTCCTAACCCCTAGCAACCCCTGCGAAGGCCACCCCAATTGTCCACATGGGGGCGCTACAGCGACAGGATTTGCATTTCTGCTTATTTCTATTGAACTGTTAATGATAAAATTGAGATTTGTTACTTATCTAATGCACTGGCCCATGCCAAATTCAAATCCATGTAGAACTTCATCCTATCTCTTTCCGCTTTTGCGTATTTTATAGGAGTCTAAAAACATGACATTTCGTTAACCTCCTTGGATTTTCAACCAACCTATGTATATCTAGTATTATTCAAATCAGGAGACAGTCCTGGTATACAATTATTCAAAAAATCCTAAACTTTCTATAAGGTACGGCGACCAGCCACATCCAGACCATACAGGTGCCACGCCCACTTCAATCAGACAGCTGTATCTCAGGCCTGCCTCAGCCAATCACTACCAAACTTGAATATGTCATCAAGGACGGTAGTGGGTAAGGGCCCTCCAAATTTGGTGCCGATCGGTCAAACGGGGGCGCTACAGCAATGCAATATGTGTCTCTAAACCTGCAAAACCAGTGAAAGTGACATTTATCTCATTTCTGTTCAAGTCTCATATTACTGGTAAAAATCCTTTGTACTGCAAGTTCTGTGAGTCATGCCAAATCAAGATATATGTATTGCATAATAACAGTCATCTGCATTCCCTTGTGATATTTAAAAACTGATTAAATGAAATATTCCTATAACTTTAACAATCTACACCCCATGTAAGTGATTCTGGTGTCAAGTCAATCAAGACACTGCCGTCAGGGATGATTATTAAAAAATACCTGACCTTTCTGTATAATATGGCCACCAGCCACACCCAACCTGCATCATTTATAAGCCGATTTCAATCAAACAGCTAAATCTCAGGCGTGCTTCATCCAATCCTCACGAAATTTGATCCACTTATGTAGCACTGGTCTACAGACATACACTCAAACTTTGATGCCGATCGGTCAAACGGGGGTGCTATGGCCACTATCTGTATACTCCTAAGATCCACCTTAGGTCAAACAGCTAAATCTCAGGCTTGCTTCATCCAATCCTCACAAAATTTCACCCACTAATGTAGCACTGGCCCACAGACAGACCCTCCAACTTTGATGTCGATCGGTCAAACGGGGGCGCTATGGCGACTGTTCATATGTGTCTAAGAGCAAACTTGGCTTAGAAGGCCTAAAAATATTGAATAGAATTTATCCATGGAGCGCAGGCTCCACCTGCTGGCCAAACCATTTCAATTCCTATTTCAATCAAACAGCTAAATCTCAGGCATGCTTCATCCGATTCTCACCAAATTTTACCCACTAATGTAGCACGGCCTCCCAGAGAGACCCACCAACTTTGGTGCCGATCAGTCAAACAGGGGCGCTACAGCCACTGTTCATATGCCATCATCCCAAACCATATATTCAGTCAAGCTCAGGCACTTCACCAGACAGATCTACATTGGTGATATTTCTCCTAAGCAGGTGCAATTACATTTTCCTCCTGTTTCTCATCCACCCTTTTTCTTATCCTAACTAAACGTTTCTACTGTAACATCAACATGTCAGATCTCATGCTATTGTAGTACTGTTTCCTACTTTCTGACTATTTAAATGCATTGGCCAGCAATTACAGTCTCTATTTCATGTCCTATTATTATTGAACTTTTCATTTTATGCCATTGAACTTTTCATTTTATGCTGTGTACTCCATGTCTACCCACTTATTCTGTCCATTAGCTTCTCATGCTATCGTAGTAGTATTTTCTACTTTCTGACTATTTAAATGCATTGCCTAGCAGTTACGGTCTCTATTTTATGTCCTATTATTATTGAACTTTTCATTTTATTCCATGTACTCCATTTCTACCCACTTATTCTTTCCATTAGCTTTGGAACCGCTTATCACTGCTTGCAGTTATATTTAAGGTTCCAAAGCACGAAGTGCATTGGAAACTTATTGTTTTTCTTAGGATTATTATTATTATTATTATTATTATTATTTTTCTGCCCTAAAACTGAATGTACAGCCTAAACCGTAAGTGCTAGAATTGTGAAACTTGGTAGGATGATGTCAATTCCTCCCCGCTACTCAGATAATCCGATCCAACCATGTCGGCCAGATGGGGGCGCCGTGGCGCCCCCTAACGCATTTTGATTGATATCTCCTGTCCTGTTAGTCCTATAATTGAAATTCATTTTTCTTCTGATAGAGACATCCTTGCCCTACCAACTTGCCATTTGGACTATGAAGCTCCGCCTACTTAGATTTTTTGCTAATTTGCTTAATTTGCAAAACCTACTTTTGCTTGTAATTCCTACACCGTCTGACGGAATCAGACAAATGAGGTATCAAACTGATCAGGTCTGTGAGCTGATCCATAATCATTCAAATAACCCTGACATTTGTGTATGATACAGCCACTAGCCACGCCCAAAGACTACCTAAATTTAGATAGTATTGGTCTGACTGTTATAACTTGGCCATACCCTAGCCTACCTTCACCAAATTTTAAATCCTATCCCCGTACCCCATTCTGGGGACACTGTTGAAGGCGGGCCGCATTTCGTCAATAGGGGGCGCTACAACTAAAAACTGCCAATATCTCCTGACTGCCTTTACCGATCCAAATGAAATTTGGCATACATGTACTACTCTGAAGCCTGAGGTCAGGAATCTATCAGGGCAGTCATTCTTCATAAAACCCTAGCCACCATCAGCCAATCAAAATCAAGCAGCATTCTGACAGGCCTTTGACAGGCTTAACAACAGCTGATCTGAACAAAAATAGGCTTGTACATTTGTCTCCTAACCCCTAGTAATCCCTGCGAAGGCCACACCAATTGTCCACATGGGGGCGCTACAGCGACAGGATTTGCATTTCTGCTTATTTCTATTGAACTGTTAATGATAAAATTGAGATTTGTTACTTATCTAATGCACTGGCCCATGCCAAATTCAAAGCCATGTAGAACTTCATCCTATCTCTTTCCGCTTTTGCGTATTTTATAGGAGTCTAAAAACATGACATTTCGTTAACCTCCTTGGATTTTCAACCAACCTATGTAAATCTGGTATCATTCAAATCAGGAGACAGTCCTGGTATACAATTATTCAAAAAATCCTAAACTTTCTATAAGGTACGGCGACCAGCCACATCCAGACCATACAGGTGCCACGCCCACTTCAATCAGACAGCTGTATCTCAGGCCTGCCTCAGCCAATCACGACCAAACTTGAATATGTCATCAAGGACGGTAGTGGGTAAGGGCCCTCCAAATTTGGTGCCGATTGGTCAAACGGGGGCGCTACAGCAATGCAATTTGTGTCTCTAAACCTGCAAAACCAGTGAAAGTGACATTTATCTCATTTCTTTTCAAGTCTCATATTACTGGTAAAAATCCTTTGTACTGCAAGTTCTGTGAGTCATGCCAAATCAAGATATATGTATTGCACAATAACAGTCATCTGCATTCCCTTGTGATATTTAAAAACGGATTAAATGAAATATTCCTATAACTTTAACAATCTACACCCCATGTAAGTGATTCTGGTGTCAAGTCAATCAAGACACTGCCGTCAGGGATGATTATTAAAAAATACCTGACCTTTCTGTATAATATGGCCACCAGCCACACCCAACCTGCATCATATATAAGCCGATTTCAATCAAACAGCTAAATCTCAGGCATGCTTCATCCAATCCTCACGAAATTTGATGCACAAATGTACCATTTGCCCACAGACAGACCCTCCAACTTTGATGCCGTATCGGTCAAACGGGGGCGCTACGGCGACTGTTAATATGTGTCTAAGAGCAAACTTGGCTGAGAAGGCCTTAAAATATTGAATAGAATTCATCCATGGAGCGCAGGCTCCACCTGCTGGCCAAACCATTTCAATTCCTATTTCAATCAAACAGCTAAATCTCAGGCATTCTTCATCCGATTCTCACCAAATTTTACCCACTAATGTAGCACGGACTCCCAGAGAGACCCACCAACTTTGGTGCCGATCAGTCAAACAGGGGCGCTACAGCCACTGTTCATATGCCATCATCCCAAACCATATATTCAGTCAAGCTCAGGCACTTCACCAGACAGATCTACATTGGTGATATTTCTCCTAAGCAGATGCAATTACATTTTCCTCCTGTTTCTCATCCACCCTTTTTCTTATCCTAACTAAACATTTCTACTGTAACATCAACATGTCAGATCTCATGCTATTGTAGTACTGCTTCCTACTTTCTGACTATTTAAATGCATTGGCCAGCAATTACAGTCTCTATTTCATGTCCTATTATTATTGAACTTTTCATTTTATGCCATTGAACTTTTCATTTTATGCTGTGTACTCCATGTCTACCCACTTATTCTGTCCATTAGTTTCTCATGCTATCGTAGTAGTATTTCCTACTTTCTGACTATTTAAATGCATTGCCCAGCAGTTACGGTCTCTATTTTATGTCCTATTATTATTGAACTTTTTATTTTATTCCATGTACTCCATTTCTACCCACTTATTCTTTCCATTAGCTTTGGAACCGCTTATCACTGCTTGCAGTTATATTATTTATTATTATTATTTTTCTGCCCTAAAACTGAATGTACAGCCTAAACCGTAAGTGCTAGAATTATGAAACTTGGTACGATGATGTCAATTCCTCCCCGCTACTCAGATAATCCGACCCAACCATGTCGGCCAGATGGGGGCGCCGTGGCGCCCTCTAACGCGTTTTGATTGATATCTCCTGTCCTGTTAGTCCTATAATTGAAATTCATATTTCTACTGATAGAGACATCCTTGCCCTACCAACTTGCCATTTGGACTATTAAGCTCCGCCTACTTAGATTTTTTGCTAATTTGCATAATTTGCAAAACCTACTTTTGCTTGTAATTCCTACACCGTCTGACGGAATCAGACAAATGAGGTATCAAACTGATCAGGTCTGTGAGCTGATCCATAGTCATTCAAATAACCCTGACATTTGTGTATGATACAGCCACTAGCCACGCCCAAAGACTACCTAAATTTAGCTAGTATTGGTCTGACTGTTATAACTTGGCCATACCCTAGCCTACCTTCACCAAATTTTAAATCCTATCCCCGTACCCCATTCTGGGGACACTGTTGAAGGCGGGCCGCATTTCGTCAATAGGGGGCGCTACAACTAAAAACTGCCAATATCTCCTGACTGCCTTTACCGATCCAAATGAAATTTGGCATACATGTACTACTCTGAAGCCTGAGGTCAGGAATCTATCAGGGCAGTCATTAGTCATAAAACCCTAGCCACCATCAGCCAATCAAAATCAAGCAGCATTCTGACAGGCCTTTGACAGGCTTAACAACAGCTGATCTGAACAAAAATAGGCTTGTACATTTGTCTCCTAACCCCTAGCAACCCCTGCGAAGGCCACCCCAATTGTCCACATGGGGGCGCTACAGCGACAGGATTTGCATTTCTGCTTATTTCTATTGAACTGTTAATGATAAAATTGAGATTTGTTACTTATCTAATGCACTGGCCCATGCCAAATTCAAATCCATGTAGAACTTCATCCTATCTCTTTCCGCTTTTGCGTATTTTATAGGAGTCTAAAAACATGACATTTCGTTAACCTCCTTGGATTTTCAACCAACCTATGTATATCTAGTATTATTCAAATCAGGAGACAGTCCTGGTATACAATTATTCAAAAAATCCTAAACTTTCTATAAGGTACGGCGACCAGCCACATCCAGACCATACAGGTGCCACGCCCACTTCAATCAGACAGCTGTATCTCAGGCCTGCCTCAGCCAATCACTACCAAACTTGAATATGTCATCAAGGACGGTAGTGGGTAAGGGCCCTCCAAATTTGGTGCCGATTGGTCAAACGGGGGCGCTACAGCAATGCAATATGTGTCTCTAAACCTGCAAAACCAGTGAAAGTGACATTTATCTCATTTCTGTTCAAGTCTCATATTACTGGTAAAAATCCTTTGTACTGCAAGTTCTGTGAGTCATGCCAAATCAAGATATATGTATTGCATAATAACAGTCATCTGCATTCCCTTGTGATATTTAAAAACGGATTAAATGAAATATTCCTATAACTTTAACAATCTACACCCCATGTAAGAGATTCTGGTGTCAAGTCAATCAAGACACTGCCGTCAGGGATGATTATTAAAAAATACCTGACCTTTCTGTATAATATGGCCACCAGCCACACCCAACCTGCATCATTTATAAGCCCATTTCAATCAAACAGCTAAATCTCAGGCATGCTTCATCCAATCCTCACGAAATTTGATCCACTTATGTAGCACTGGTCTACAGACATACCCTCAAACTTTGATGCCGATCGGTCAAACGGGGGTGCTATGGCCACTATCTGTATACTCCTAAGATCCACCTTAGGTCAAACAGCTAAATCTCAGGCTTGCTTCATCCAATCCTCACAAAATTTCACCCACTAATGTAGCACTGGCCCACAGACAGACCCTCCAACTTTGATGTCGATCGGTCAAACGGGGGCGCTATGGCGACTGTTCATATGTGTCTAAGAGCAAACTTGGCTGAGAAGGCCTAAACATATTGAATAGAATTTATCCATGGAGCGCAGGCTCCACCTGCTGGCCAAACCATTTCAATTCCTATTTCAATCAAACAGCTAAATCTCAGGCATGCTTCATCCGATTCTCACCAAATTTTACCCACTAATGTAGCACGGCCTCCCAGAGAGACCCACCAACTTTGGTGCCGATCAGTCAAACAGGGGCGCTACAGCCACTGTTCATATGCCATCATCCCAAACCATATATTCAGTCAAGCTCAGGCACTTCACCAGACAGATCTACATTGGTGATATTTCTCCTAAGCAGATGCAATTACATTTTCCTCCTGTTTCTCATCCACCCTTTTTCTTATCCTAACTAAACATTTCTACTGTAACATCAACATGTCAGATCTCATGCTATTGTAGTACTACTTCCTACTTTCTGACTATTTAAATGCATTGGCCAGCAATTACAGTCTCTATTTCATGTCCTATTATTATTGAACTTTTCATTTTATGCCATTGAACTTTTCATTTTATGCTGTGTACTCCATGTCTACCCACTTATTCTGTCCATTAGTTTCTCATGCTATCGTAGTAGTATTCCCTACTTTCTGACTATTTAAATGCATTGCCCAGCAGTTACGGTCTCTATTTTATGTCCTATTATTATTGAACTTTTTATTTAATTCCATGTACTCCATTTCTACCCACTTATTCTTTCCATTAGCTTTGGAACCGCTTATCACTGCTTGCAGTTATATTTATTATTATTTTTCTGCCCTAAAACTGAATGTACAGCCTAAACCGTAAGTGCTAGAATTATGAAACTTGGTAGGATGATGTCAATTCCTCCCCGCTACTCAGATAATCCGACCCAACCATGTCGGCCAGATGGGGGCGCCGTGGCGCCCCCTAACGCGTTTTGATTGATATCTCCTGTCCTGTTAGTCCTATAATTGAAATTCATATTTCTACTGATAGAGACATCCTTGCCCTACCAACTTGCCATTTGGACTATTAAGCTCCGCCTACTTAGATTTTTTGCTAATTTGCATAATTTGCAAAACCTACTTTTGCTTGTAATTCCTACACCGTCTGACGGAATCAGACAAATGAGGTATCAAACTGATCAGGTCTCTGAGCTGATGAATACTAATTCAAATAATCCTGATATTGGTCTATCATACGGCCACTAGCCACGCCCAAAGTCTACGTAAATTTAGCCAGTATTTGTCTGACTGTTATAACTTGGCCATACCTTAGCCTACCTTCACCAAATTTGAAATCCTATCTCTGTACCAAATTCTGGGGACACTGTTGAAGGCGGGCCGCATTTCGTCAATAGGGGGCGCTACAACTAAAAACTGCCAATATCTCCTGACTTCCTTGACCGATCCAAATGAAATTTGGCATACATGTACTACTCTGAAGCCTGAGGTCAGGAATCTATCAGGGCAGTCATTAGTCATAAAACCCTAGCCACCATCAGCCAATCAAAATCAAGCAGCATTCTGACAGGCCTTTGACAGGCTTAACAACAGCTGATCTGAACAAAAATAGGCTTGTACATTTGTCTCCTAACCCCTAGCAACCCCTGCGAAGGCCACCCCAATTGTCCACATGGGGGCGCTACAGCGACAGGATTTGCATTTCTGCTTATTTCTATTGAACTGTTAATGATAAAATTGAGATTTGTTACTTATCTAATGCACTGGCCCATGCCAAATTCAAATCCATGTAGAACTTCATCCTATCTCGTTCCGCTTTTGCGTATTTTATAGGAGTCTAAAAACATGACATTTCGTTAACCTCCTTGGATTTTCAACCAACCTATGTATATCTAGTATTATTCAAATCAGGAGACAGTCCTGGTATACAATTATTCAAAAAATCCTAAACTTTCTATAAGGTACGGCGACCAGCCACATCCAGACCATACAGGTGCCACGCCCACTTCAATCAGACAGCTGTATCTCAGGCCTGCCTCAGCCAATCACTACCAAACTTGAATATGTCATCAAGGACGGTAGTGGGTAAGGGCCCTCCAAATTTGGTGCCGATTGGTCAAACGGGGGCGCTACAGCAATGCAATATGTGTCTCTAAACCTGCAAAACCAGTGAAAGTGACATTTATCTCATTTCTGTTCAAGTCTCATATTACTGGTAAAAATCCTTTGTACTGCAAGTTCTGTGAGTCATGCCAAATCAAGATATATGTATTGCACAATAACAGTCATCTGCATTCCCTTGTGATATTTAAAAACGGATTAAATGAAATATTCCTATAACTTTAACAATCTACACCCCATGTAAGTGATTCTGGTGTCAAGTCAATCAAGACACTGCCATCAGGGATGATTATTAAAAAATACCTGACCTATCTGTATAATATGGCCACCAGCCACACCCATCCTGCATCATTTATAAGCCGATTTCAATCAAACAGCTAAATCTCAGGCGTGCTTCATCCAATCCTCACGAAATTTGATCCAATTATGTAGCACTGGTCTACAGACATACCCTCAAACTTTGATGCCGATCGGTCAAACGGGGGTGCTATGGCCACTATCTGTATACTCCTAAGATCCACCTTAGGTCAAACAGCTAAATCTCAGGCTTGCTTCATCCAATCCTCACAAAATTTCACCCACTAATGTAGCACTGGCCCACAGACAGACCCTCCAACTTTGATGTCGATCGGTCAAACGGGGGCGCTATGGCGACTGTTCATATGTGTCTAAGAGCAAACTTGGCTGAGAAGGCCTAAAAGTATTGAATAGAATTTATCCATGGAGCGCAGGCTCCACCTGCTGGCCAAACCATTTCAATTCCTATTTCAATCAAACAGCTAAATCTCAGGCATTCTTCATCCGATTCTCACCAAATTTTACCCACTAATGTAGCACGGCCTCCCAGAGAGACCCACCAACTTTGGTGCCGATCAGTCAAACAGGGGCGCTACAGCCACTGTTCATATGCCATCATCCCAAACCATATATTCAGTCAAGCTCAGGCACTTCACCAGACAGATCAACATTGGTGATATTTCTCCTAAGCAGGTGCAATTACATTTTCCTCCTGATTCTCATCCACCCTTTTTCTTATCCTAACTAAACGTTTCTACTGTAACATCAACATGTCAGATCTCATGCTATTGTAGTACTGTTTCCTACTTTCTGACTATTTAAATGCATTGGCCAGCAATTACAGTCTCTATTTCATGTCCTATTATTATTGAACTTTTCATTTTATGCCATTGAACTTTTCATTTTATGCTATGTACTCCATGTCTACCCACTTATTCTGTCCATTAGCTTCTCATGCTATCGTAGTAGTATTTCCTACTTTCTGACTATTTAAATGCATTGCCCAGCAGTTACGGTCTCTATTTTATGTCCTATTATTATTGAACTTTTCATTTTATTCCATGTACTCCATTTCTACCCACTTATTCTTTCCATTAGCTTTGGAACCGCTTATCACTGCTTGCAGTTATATTTAAGGTTCCAAAGCACGAAGTGCAATGGAACCTTATTGTTTTTCTTAGGATTATTATTATTATTTTTCTGCCCTAAAACTGAATGTACAGCCTAAACCGTAAGTGCTAGAATTATGAAACTTGGTAGGATGATGTCAATTCCTCCCCGCTACTCAGATCATCCGAACCAACCATGTCGGCCAGATGGGGGCGCCGTGGCGCCCTCTAACGCGTTTTGATTGATATCTCCTGTCCTGTTAGTCCTATAATTGAAATTCATATTTCTACTGATAGAGACATCCTTGCCCTACCAACTTGCCATTTGGACTATTAAGCTCCGCCTACTTAGATTTTTTGCTAATTTGCATAATTTGCAAAACCTACTTTTGCTTGTAATTCCTACACCGTCTGACGGAATCAGACAAATGAGGTATCAAACTGATCAGGTCTGTGATCTGATCCATAATCATTGAAATAACCCTGACATTTGTGTATGATACAGCCACTAGCCACGCCCAAAGGCTACCTAAATTTAGCTAGTATTGGTCTGACTGTTATAACTTTGCCATACCCTAGCCTACCTTCACCAAATTTTAAATCCTATCCCCGTACCCCATTCTGGGGACACTGTTGAAGGCGGGCCGCATTTCGTCAATAGGGGGCGCTACAACTAAAAACTGTCAATATCTCCTGACTGCCTTTACCGATCCAAATGAAATTTGGCATACATGTACTACTCTGAAGCCTGAGGTCAGGTATCTATCAGGGCAGTCATTAATCATAAAACCCTAGCCACCATCAGCCAATCAAAATCAAGCAGCATTCTGACAGGCCTTTGACAGGCTTAACAACAGCTGATCTGAACAAAAATAGGCTTGTACATTTGTCTCCTAACCACTAGCAATCCCTGCGAAGGCCACACCAATTGTCCACATGGGGGCGCTACAGCGACAGGATTTGCATTTCTGCTTATTTCTATTGAACTGTTAATGATAAAATTGAGATTTGTTACTTATCTAATGCACTGGCCCATGCCAAATTCAAAGCCATGTAGAACTTCATCCTATCTCTTTCCGCTTTTGCGTATTTTATAGGAGTCTAAAAACATGACATTTCGTTAACCTCCTTGGATTTTCAACCAACCTATGTAAATCTGATATCATTCAAATCAGGAGACAGTCCTGGTATACAATTATTCAAAAAATCCTAAACTTTCTATAAGGTACGGCGACCAGCCACATCCAGACCATACAGGTGCCACGCCCACTTCAATCAGACAGCTGTATCTCAGGCCTGCCTCAGCCAATCACGACCAAACTTGAATATGTCATCAAGGACGGTAGTGGGTAAGGGCCCTCCAAATTTGGTGCCGATCGGTCAAACGGGGGCGCTACAGCAATGCAATATGTGTCTCTAAACCTGCAAAACCAGTGAAAGTGACATTTATCTCATTTCTGTTCAAGTCTCATATTACTGGTAAAAATCCTTTGTACTGCAAGTTCTGTGAGTCATGCCAAATCAAGATATATGTATTGCATAATAACAGTCATCTGCATTCCCTTGTGATATTTAAAAACGGATTAAATGAAATATTCCTATAACTTTAACAATCTACACCCCATGTAAGTGATTCTGGTGTCAAGTCAATCAAGACACTGCCGTCAGGGATGATTATTAAAAAATACCTGACCTTTCTGTATAATATGGCCACCAGCCACACCCAACCTGCATCATTTATAAGCCGATTTCAATCAAACAGCTAAATCTCAGGCATGCTTCATCCAATCCTCACGAAATTTGATCCACTTATGTAGCACTGGTCTACAGACATACCTTCAAACTTTGATGCCGATCGGTCAAACGGGGGTGCTATGGCCACTATCTGTATACTCCTAAGATCCACCTTAGGTCAAACAGCTAAATCTCAGGCTTGCTTCATCCAATCCTCACGAAATTTGATCCACAAATGTACCACTTGCCCACAGACAGACCCTCCAACTTTGATGCCGATCGGTCAAACGGGGGCGCTACGGCGACTGTTCATATGTGTCTAAGAGCAAACTTGGCTGAGAAGGCCTAAAAGTATTGAATAGAATTTATCCATGGAGCGCAGGCTCCACCTGCTGGCCAAACCATTTCAATTCCTATTTCAATCAAACAGCTAAATCTCAGGCATTCTTCATCCGATTCTGACCAAATTTTACCCACTAATGTAGCACGGCCTCCCAGAGAGACCCACCAACTTTGGTGCCGATCAGTCAAACAGGGGCGCTACAGCCACTGTTCATATGCCATCATCCCAAACCATATATTCAGTCAAGCTCAGGCACTTCACCAGACAGATCTACATTGGTGATATTTCTCCTAAGCAGGTGCAATTACATTTTCCTCCTGTTTCTCATCCACCCTTTTTCTTATCCTAACTAAACGTTTCTACTGTAACATCAACATGTCAGATCTCATGCTATTGTAGTACTGTTTCCTACTTTCTGACTATTTAAATGCATTGGCCAGCAATTACAGTCTCTATTTCATGTCCTATTATTATTGAACTTTTCATTTTATGCCATTGAACTTTTCATTTTATGCTGTGTACTCCATGTCTACCCACTTATTCTGTCCATTAGCTTCTCATGCTATAGTAGTAGTATTTCCTACTTTCTGACTATTTAAATGCATTGCCCAGCAGTTACGGTCTCTATTTTATGTCCTATTATTATTGAACTTTTCATTTTATTCCATGTACTCCATTTCTACCCACTTATTCTTTCCATTAGCTTTGGAACCGCTTATCACTGCTTGCAGTTATATTTATTATTATTTTTCTGCCCTAAAACTGAATGTACAGCCTAAACCGTAAGTGCTAGAATTATGAAACTTGGTACGATGATGTCAATTCCTCCCCGCTACTCAGATAATCCGACCCAACCATGTCGGCCAGATGGGGGCGCCGTGGCGCCCTCTAACGCGTTTTGATTGATATCTCCTGTCCTGTTAGTCCTATAATTGAAATTCATATTTCTACTGATAGAGACATCCTTGCCCTACCAACTTGCCATTTGGACTATTAAGCTCCGCCTACTTAGATTTTTTGCTAATTTGCATAATTTGCAAAACCTACTTTTGCTTGTAATTCCTACACCGTCTGACGGAATCAGACAAATGAGGTATCAAACTGATCAGGTCTGTGAGCTGATCCATAATCATTCAAATAACCCTGACATTTGTGTATGATACAGCCACTAGCCACGCCCAAAGACTACCTAAATTTAGCTAGTATTGGTCTGACTGTTATAACTTGGCCATACCCTAGCCTACCTTCACCAAATTTTAAATCCTATCCCCGTACCCCATTCTGGGGACACTGTTGAAGGCGGGCCGCATTTCGTCAATAGGGGGCGCTACAACTAAAAACTGCCAATATCTCCTGACTGCCTTTACCGATCCAAATGAAATTTGGCATACATGTACTACTCTGAAGCCTGAGGTCAGGTATCTATCAGGGCAGTCATTAATCATAAAACCCTAGCCACCATCAGCCAATCAAAATCAAGCAGCATTCTGACAGGCCTTTGACAGGCTTAACAACAGCTGATCTGAACAAAAATAGGCTTGTACATTTGTCTCCTAACCACTAGCAATCCCTGCGAAGGCCACACCAATTGTCCACATGGGGGCGCTACAGCGACAGGATTTGCATTTCTGCTTATTTCTATTGAACTGTTAATGATAAAATTGAGATTTGTTACTTATCTAATGCACTGGCCCATGCCAAATTCAAAGCCATGTAGAACTTCATCCTATCTCTTTCCGCTTTTGCGTATTTTATAGGAGTCTAAAAACATGACATTTCGTTAACCTCCTTGGATTTTCAACCAACCTATGTAAATCTGATATCATTCAAATCAGGAGACAGTCCTGGTACACAATTATTCAAAAAATCCTAAACTTTCTATAAGGTACGGCGACCAGCCACATCCAGACCATACAGGTGCCACGCCCACTTCAATCAGACAGCTGTATCTCAGGCCTGCCTCAGCCAATCACTACCAAACTTGAATATGTCATCAAGGACGGTAGTGGGTAAGGGCCCTCCAAATTTGGTGCCGATTGGTCTAACGGGGGCGCTACAGCAATGCAATATGTGTCTCTAAACCTGCAAAACCAGTGAAAGTGACATTTATCTCATTTCTGTTCAAGTCTCATATTACTGGTAAAAATCCTTTGTACTGCAAGTTCTGTGAGTCATGCCAAATCAAGATATATGTATTGCATAATAACAGTCATCTGCATTCCCTTGTGATATTTAAAAACGGATTAAATGAAATATTCCTATAACTTTAACAATCTACACCCCATGTAAGTGATTCTGGTGTCAAGTCAATCAAGACACTGCCGTCAGGGATGTTTATTAAAAAATACCTGACCTTTCTGTATAATATGGCCACCAGCCACACCCAACCTGCATCATTTATAAGCCGATTTCAATCAAACAGCTAAATCTCAGGCATGCTTCATCCAATCCTCACGAAATTTGATCCACTTATGTAGCACTGGTCTACAGACATACCCTCAAACTTTGATGCCGATCGGTCAAACGGGGGTGCTATGGCCACTATCTGTATACTCCTAAGATCCACCTTAGGTCAAACAGCTAAATCTCAGGCTTGCTTCATCCAATCCTCACAAAATTTCACCCACTAATGTAGCACTGGCCCACAGACAGACCCTCCAACTTTGATGTCGATCGGTCAAACGGGGGCGCAATGGCGACTGTTCATATGTGTCTAAGAGCAAACTTGGCTGAGAAGGCCTAAACATATTGAATAGAATTTATCCATGGAGCGCAAGCTCCACCTGCTGGCCAAACCATTTCAATTCCTATTTCAATCAAACAGCTAAATCTCAGGCATGCTTCATCCGATTCTCACCAAATTTTACCCACTAATGTAGCACGGCCTCCCAGAGAGACCCACCAACTTTGGTGCCGATCAGTCAAACAGGGGCGCTACAGCCACTGTTCATATGCCATCATCCCAAACCATATATTCAGTCAAGCTCAGGCACTTCACCAGACAGATCTACATTGGTGATATTTCTCCTAAGCAGGTGCAATTACATTTTCCTCCTGTTTCTCATCCACCCTTTTTCTTATCCTAACTAAACGTTTCTACTGTAACATCAACATGTCAGATCTCATGCTATTGTAGTACTGTTTCCTACTTTCTGACTATTTAAATGCATTGGCCAGCAATTACAGTCTCTATTTCATGTCCTATTATTATGGAACTTTTCATTTTATGCCATTGAACTTTTCATTTTATGCTGTGTACTCCATGTCTACCCACTTATTCTGTCCATTAGCTTCTCATGCTATCGTAGTAGTATTTCCTACTTTCTGACTATTTAAATGCATTGCCCAGCAGTTACGGTCTCTATTTTATGTCCTATTATTATTGAACTTTTCATTTTATTCCATGTACTGCATTTCTACCCACTTATTCTTTCCATTAGCTTTGGAACCGCTTATCACTGCTTGCAGTTATATTTATTATTATTATTATTATTATTATTATTTTTCTGCCCTAAAACTGAATGGGCAGCCCAAACTGCAAGTGCTAGAATTATGAAACTTGGTAGGATGATGTCAATTCCTCCCCGCTACTCAGATAATCCGACCCAACCATGTCCGCCAGATGGGGGCGCCGTGGCGCCCTCTAACGTGTTTTGATTGATATCTCCTGTCCTGTTAGTCCTATAATTGAAATTCATATTTCTACTGATAGAGACATCCTTGCCCTACCAACTTGCCATTTGGACTATTAAGCTCCGCCTACTTAGATTTTTTGCTAATTTGCATAATTTGCAAAACCTACTTTTGCTTGTAATTCCTACACCGTCTGACGGAATCAGAGAAATGAGGTATCAAACTGATCAGGTCTGTGAGCTGATCCATAATCATTCAAATAACCCTGACATTTGTGTATGATACAGCCACTAGCCACGCCCAAAGACTACCTAAATTTAGCTAGTATTGGTCTGACTGTTATAACTTGGCCATACCCTAGCCTACCTTCACCAAATTTTAAATCCTATCCCCGTACCCCATTCTGGGGACACTGTTGAAGGCGGGCCACATTTCGTCAATAGGGGGCGCTACAACTAAAAACTGCCAATATCTCCTGACTGCCTTTACCGAAACAAATGAAATTTGGCATACATGTACTACTCTGAAGCCTGAGGTCAGGTATCTATCAGGGCAGTCATTAATCATAAAACCCTAGCCACCATCAGCCAATCAAAATAAAGCAGCATTCTGACAGGCCTTTGACAGGCTTAACAACAGCTGATCTGAACAAAAATAGGCTTGTACATTTGTCTCCTAACCACTAGCAATCCCTGCGAAGGCCACACCAATTGTCCATATGGGGGCGCTACAGCGACAGTATTTGCATTTCTGCTTATTTCTATTGAACTGTTAATGATAAAATTGAGATTTGTTACTTATCTAATGCACTGGCCCATGCCAAATTCAAAGCCATGTAGAACTTCATCCTATCTCTTTCCGCTTTTGCGTATTTTATAGGAGTCTAAAAACATGACATTTCGTTAACCTCCTTGGATTTTCAACCAACCTATGTAAATCTGATATCATTCAAATCAGGAGACAGTCCTGGTATACAATTATTCAAAAAATCCTAAACTTTCTATAAGGTACGGCGACCAGCCACATCCAGACCATACAGGTGCCACGCCCACTTCAATCAGACAGCTGTATCTCAGGCCTGCCTCAGCCAATCACTACCAAACTTGAATATGTCATCAAGGACGGTAGTGGGTAAGGGCCCTCCAAATTTCTTGCCGATCGGTCAAACGGGGGCGCTACAGCAATGCAATATGTGTCTCTAAACCTGCAAAACCAGTGAAAGTGACATTTATCTCATTTCTGTTCAAGTCTCATATTACTGGTAAAAATCCTTTGTACTGCAAGTTCTGTGAGTCATGCCAAATCAAGATATATGTATTGCACAATAACAGTCATCTGCATTCCCTTGTGATATTTAAAAACGGATTAAATGAAATATTCCTATAACTTTAACAATCTACACCCCATGTAAGTGATTCTGGTGTCAAGTCAATCAAGACACTGCCGTCAGGGATGATTATTAAAAAATACCTGACCTTTCTGTATAATATGGCCACCAGCCACACCCAACCTGCATCATTTATAAGCCGATTTCAATCAAACAGCTAAATCTCAGGCATGCTTCATCCAATCCTCACGAAATTTGATCCACTTATGTAGCACTGGTCTACAGACATACCCTCAAACTTTGATGCCGATCGGTCAAACGGGGGTGCTATGGCCACTATCTGTATACTCCTAAGATCCACCTTAGGTCAAACAGCTAAATCTCAGGCTTGCTTCATCCAATCCTCACAAAATTTCACCCACTAATGTAGCACTGGCCCACAGACAGACCCTCCAACTTTGATGTCGATCGGTCAAACGGGGGCGCTATGGCGACTGTTCATATGTGTCTAAGAGCAAACTTTGCTGAGAAGGCCTAAAAATATTGAATAGAATTTATCCATGGAGCGCAGGCTCCACCTGCTGGCCAAACCATTTCAATTCCTATTTCAATCAAACAGCTAAATCTCAGGCATTCTTCATCCGATTCTCACCAAATTTTACCCACTAATGTAGCACGGCCTCCCACAGAGACCCACCAACTTTGGTGCCGATCAGTCAAACAGGGGCGCTACAGCCACTGTTCATATGCCATCATCCCAAACCATATATTCAGTCAAGCTCAGGCACTTCACCAGACAGATCTACATTGGTGATATTTCTCCTAAGCAGGTGCAATTACATTTTCCTCCTGTTTCTCATCCACCCTTTTTCTTATCCTAACTAAACGTTTCTACTGTAACATCAACATGTCAGATCTCATGCTATTGTAGTACTGTTTCCTACTTTCTGACTATTTAAATGCATTGGCCAGCAATTACAGTCTCTATTTCATGTCCTATTATTATTGAACTTTTCATTTTATGCCATTGAACTTTTCATTTTATGCTGTGTACTCCATGTCTACCCACTTATTCTGTCCATTAGCTTCTCATGCTATCGTAGTAGTATTTCCTACTTTCTGACTATTTAAATGCATTGCCCAGCAGTTACGGTCTCTATTTTATGTCCTATTATTATTGAACTTTTCATTTTATTCCATGTACTGCATTTCTACCCACTTATTCTTTCCATTAGCTTTGGAACCGCTTATCACTGCTTGCAGTCATATTTATTATTATTATTTTTCTGCCCTAAAACTGAATGTACAGCCTAAACCGTAAGTGCTAGAATTGTGAAACTTGGTAGGATGATGTCAATTTCTCCCCGCTACTCAGATAATCCGATCCAACCATGTCGGCCAGATGGGGGCGCCGTGGCGCCCCCTAACGCGTTTTGATTGATATCTCCTGTCCTGTTAGTCCTATAATTGAAATTCATATTTCTTCTGATAGAGACATCCTTGCCCTACCAACTTGCCATTTGGACTATGAAGCTCCGCCTACTTAGATTTTTTGCTAATTTGCATAATTTGCAAAACCTACTTTTGCTTGTAATTCCTACACCGTCTGACGGAATCAGACAAATGAGGTATCAAACTGATCAGGTCTGTGAGCTGATGAATAATAATTCAAATAACCCTGATATTGGTCTATCATACGGCCACTAGCCACGCCCAAAGACTACCTAAATTTAGCTAGTATTGGTCTGACTGTTATAACTTGGCCATACCCTAGCCTACCTTCACCAAATTTTAAATCCTATCCCCGTACCCCATTCTGGGGACACTGTTGAAGGCGGGCCGCATTTCGTCAATAGGGGGCGCTACAACTAAAAACTGCCAATATCTCCTGACTGCCTTTACCGATCCAAATGAAATTTGGCATACATGTACTACTCTGAAGCCTGAGGTCAGGTATAGATTTTAACGACTCTGAGCTATTAGTTTAGTTCTCCCCAAGCGAGCTTGATGGGCCGAATGGCCTCCTCTCGTTTGTATAGTTCTTATGTTCTTATGTTCTGATTACTTCTGTTGCTTAGTTCGATGTTATTTTATTTCCAGGTGTGATGTGCCGAGTATGAAGCTATTCGCCGCATTATAAGTATGAAAAGAAGACAGAATATCAAAAATATCGAGGCAGAATTAATTCAACAAAGTATCAAAAATATTATTCAAGAAAATGAAACACTTCTTGCGACTGAAGGCGTCTGTCGTCGAAAAGCGAAGCATTACTGTCGCCTTTAAATCATGTCACATTTGCGACGTTTTACAGGAGGTAGTTAATCTTAACTTCAGGTTTGTCTGTAAAATATCATTATAAACAAGTAATGTGAGTTTTCAGTTTGCTTAAAGCAAGATAAATGAAGTTACACTTCCTTTAAAATGAAAGATTACAATCCGTGGCAGAGGGGCAGTTTGCAGCACAACACCGGCATTAAACATCAGCATAATTAAAGCCAAACTAAATGAGTTTAGCGTCATTCGGTAATTACATAGCACAATTATATAACTTAATACATACATATAATGTAAGGACTTCCATATATTGCTGACCAGGAAAAACTTTAAGTTCTAACACGCTGTCAGCGCGTGCCTCGGTGTCCCCACAGTGCACCCACAGTCCTTTGCATGCACCGGTGCGCCCTTAAAACTGCAGGAGCCTTCTTACAGGCATGATTTTTATGATCGCGCATTGCATTTGTTTGACTTTATTAGGCTAAAACTTTTGTTCTAACTCAGACTTTCAGTTTCATGATGCAGGCCCCAGGTGCTACACAGTTAATGGTCCCTGAGTGCACCACAGCTTTCGCTATAAAACAATCTCTCTACAGCCATATTTGGGGGCTGCCACAGGGGTGGCCAGAGGTTTCCAAGGAGGGATGTGGCCGCCCCTTGGAGGCGCCCTTGACATTAAGAGGTGGGGAGATACAGTATATTGTCACACTGGGCCTCCTGACCCTTTGGGCCAGTAAGGCCAGTGTCTCTCTCCGGTAGGCGATCACCTCTTTATGGTGTCTTTCATACTGCTCCATCAGGGCTGCCGGTTCCTCCCGGATGCCCCTCAGAACAGATATTTTTTCCACCTTCAGACCTGAGGAGCTCTTCACTACATTGGCAGCGAATGTTTCTGCACCAGTGGGCTTGAGTGCGTGGGGGGAAGGAGGGGCGTGTGGTGACAAGGAAGCAGGATGGTTGGGGTTTGGTGATCTACCAGACTGAAAGGTATTCTGGGGACTCAGGGGACAGTGTCGCCCTGATGTAGAGGGGCCTATAGGAGGGATGGCTGATGTAGAGGAGCCAGGTGTGGAGGTGCCACACATTGAGGAACCCTGGTGATCACACTACAGGGGGACAAATGTTGGTGGGCCAAGAGGAAGTGGCTGGGGAGTAGAAAGCACAGATGTCTGGGAGGTGGGTAGACTACAGAGATTTATGCACCCCGGGACTCCCTCAAGTGCTTCTGAGATCTAGGATGGCCAATACTCGGTCCTCCCCAGGAGTGAGAGAATGCAGACTGGTGCTCCCCCCAGCCCACCTCACCTGCTCCCTCCAGAGTGCTGCAACCATCCTTTTGGTGATGCTGACATCGTCCCTGCACTTCCTCCTCATACCCTCTGCCAGGCGGCAGCAGCCATGGCCCGCAGAATGTATCTTTTTTCTTTCATCTCCTGCTATATATTTTCCTGATATATATTTGTCTTTTGCAAAGTGCATCGTGGTATAGGAAACGTACCCCAGAGCAGGACTTCAGACTAAACCATTTTCGGGAAGGGTAGGTGTGCTTGGGGTGAAAAAACTTTACATTAACTGGTGAGATAGATTAATTTTATCTGTACTTTTTTGAATATGAAGAATTATATTATTTTGGGGGATATCTCCCTATTTTAATGCTGGAGGGAGCCCCTCCCCCCAAATTTATGCCTGACCCACAAACCCACACACTGTTCACAGATGAGAACAGCGCAGACCCTGCACGGTCATGTTTGGCAACTCCTTCCAATTTTATAGCCCAAACCAGGAGTAAAAGATGTCGAAAATCAGACCCTTCATAAACTTTTCTATCTTCAATGATACTCCATAATGCTGCTTAAAATGAAGCAATGCACGCACAAGTTAAAGCTCTTTTCGTTTTAATGAATGAGGAAAGAAATAGTTTTGGATAAAGAAATGAATTAGTCTTTTTTTTTCCATGTGAGCATCCTCCTGCAGCCTTTAAATATGGAAAAGTGGCTGATGGATGGACTTCTGAGTGAAACTCATTACCCCAAATTTTCTTAAATTGGCTTATATATTTACAACATGGTGACTGCAACAATAATACACCTACGACTGTGGTGTTCTACCTAGAGCACCACTAGAGGGAGCTCACACATTCTATTGTACTTGCCACAGTAACAACAGTGATGTATAGGAACAGTTAGAAGCCGGTAATTTATATATAAAAAATGTAATTTCATTAATCTGAATGGGTGGGCCCAGCTGTCAATCCCACCCAGGCCTATCCATAGCTCCGCCTCTGTGTCAGTCCATCTCTTTGCAGTCCAAGTTGTACATCTACCAATCTGGACAGCAAATTTACAACCGTTCTGTTTCGGTGGTTATATTTAAGGAATGTCACATTAGTAAATTCACGCTTTACATGAACATCTGAAATGGGCAGAGACAAAATCTGCAGTACAGGCAGACCAATGTCTTTAAAACTCCTTTTTCCTTCAGCACCCTCATACTGCAAAACCTCAATCCAAAGTTCTCCATGTTGTTCATCTCTGTGAAACTGCAACAGGAGAGCTCTCTCCACTGGTTTTCTAATTCACCAAGGGAACAGGAAAGGCCCTCTTTTGGTAGGCTGCCTACTGCAGGTAATCTTACCCGGGGATGTAGCATCTCCAGCTTACTCAAGTGACTCTGGAAGTCGCATTTGATACTGTGTCCGGAAGCAGTCCATGCTGCGCTTAGGAATGACGTCTGTTTCAGTGTAGAATTGACTGTAAATTCCTAGCAAAAAAAACTGCCAGAAAAGTATTGCAAAATTGCTGTTAATCACTGTAAACCCCCCAGCTCCATGGGTGTCCCTACAGGTGGCTGCCCTTTGCTGCCACCTTCGTCTGTGCCCATGTGTCAAGTAGGGCAAAATGGGGTAGGTGAAAATAGAATTTCCCCAAGGGGAGTAACAAAGTACCTTCATTTCATTTAGAAAAGAATTCCAAAATGTCTTTTACAGGTTTTGTCGTATGTAAATTACAGCAATTGTCTTTTTTAAACAGAAAAATAACAATTAACTGTAATCTAGTTTAAAATGTTATCATGTATTCTATTCAAATTATTGAAGTTACCTGGCAACTGGAATTGGCAAATACTATTGATTCCAATGAAACATTTGAAACCACAAAATCACATGAAGAAAACGTACGCTGACCGTTACTGAAACGACCTGGTATCTGTTTCATACCTCACTTTACAACACACAGGACTTTTTTTTAACAATTTAAAGGCACAAGTTATTTTACGTCATGGCCAAGCCACCTTTGCTAGTTTAATGGCAGAAAAATAGTCAAAGCCAGGCGCCTGGTCCACAAGGGATGTACTCAGTCACTGCTGTGTTTATGCTTTAAACATGCTATAAACTAATTTTTTCTAACATTTTCTTTAAGAGCTAGGTGCACTTGCACCTTGGTGGATTGCTATTATATTTGTGGATTTGCCAGGTAGAAGAAAAGAATGCTTCTCTACAGAGATACAGAAACAAATCTGCTTGTACACAATGTGAAAGCGTTTCAGCAGACCATCTACAACAACAGCAGGATTCCACCAAAGTAGAGGTCTGCATTCCCGTAGAATCCATGGCAATTAAGTGCAGGGCAGGACAAACTTTCATTTTTGAATGCAGGAGCACAAGGGAAGTGACTGATATGCTCGCAGTAAAAAGAATGAAACAAGTGCTTTTTGTTATCAAACAATTATTTATTTGCATGAGTAAATAGAAAATTACACAACAAAGTATAGCACGATATCACAACATTACATTGTCTCAAAGCGCTTTAGAGCACCCCCACCCAAAGCCCCCAGTGAGTAAGCCATAGGCGACAGTGGCAAGGAAAAACTCCCTAGAAGGAAGAAACCTTGGGAGGCACCAGACTCAAAGGGGAAGCCCAAACCTCCAGGGGCCGGCAGGGAGAGTGAAAAACACACACATCAGATAACTGCAACAGGTATTCTTCTACATATCCTATACATATGCATGGTACAGTGGTTAGCACTGTTGCCTCACACCTCTGGGAACATTTATCCATTTTCTAAAACCGCTTCTCCTGTTCAGGGATGTGGGGATCAATTTGCCTTTTGGAACAGGCGGTCAGATGGATCCCAGAGGCTACAGGCACGAGGCAGGGAACAACCCAGGATGGGACACCAACCCATCACAGGGCAGGCTCACACACACAGATCATTCACACACACACACACACACACACAAAAACTCACCATTCATTCACACACCATTCATAAACACCATTCACACACCAGTCACTCACACAGCATTCACTCACACACACACCATTCATAAACACCATTCACACAGCATTCACTCACACACACCATTCATAAACACCAGACACACACCAGTCACTCACACACCATTCACTCCCCATTCACACACACATAGACCATTCACATACACCATATACTCACACACACCTGTCACTCACACACACCTGTCACTCACACGCCATTACCTCACACACACCATTCAATCACCATTCTCATACACACACACACACACACACACACACACACCATTCACACCCATCATTACCAAACACACTCACATACCATTGACATATACCACATTCCCATTTGATGTGGACACCTTCACACTGCCTGCTTCTAGATTATTTATGTTCAGGTGTTCCACTAATAATTTGTCCACTTTAGTTCCAGCAATTTCCCAATTAAGAGCATTCAGCTGGAATTCACTGTCTACAACCTCTATCTCCACATCCATAATTTCCAATTCAAATTCTGAATTAAAACCCCTCTCTGCAGTCTCCTCCAATTTGACCTCTCCAATTTGTATTTCGACAATTTCAAATTTATCATTTACACCATCTAGCTCAAACTGGCAGAGGTCGACCACTACGGCTCCTATTTTCAGCCTGTCTTGGTGGTCATCTGCAGGCTTTATGGAGACTGTCCTTTCATTTAACAGAAAAACCTCTAACCCATGCATGTCTAACCCCTTATCCCTCCCAGGCTGGTTGATGGGTGGAGTTGCTGGGGAGCACTCTCCTTCTTCACCCCAGCAGATGATCTCATCCCACTTGTCCCAGGCTGCCCAATACACATCATCCGTCCAGCTAACTGCCTTGGCAATTGGCTTTCGGGTGTGTGACACGATGGAACGGTCAGCCTGGTCAGAGGGTGATTCTGCTGGGGAGCACAGCTCTTCCTCATCTTCCCAGTCAATCACTTCCATCCACTTGTCCCAAGTTGCCCAGTATCGATCGTTGCTCCAGCTGACAGCTTTTGCAATTCGTTTGTTTCTGAATGAGGAAAAACACACAGGCAATACAATAGAGCTGTCAGTCACTCCTGGCACATGGAATTCAGTTCTGCACTGACACCTTCGCAATGAACAACTGCATTATAGCATAGGAAACTAGTTAACTTTCACATACAATTTACATATAATCAAGAAAGAAGCCTGGAACAATTTTAAATTTTACTAAATGGCAATATACTGATTTTAGTCACCAAACAAACTTTTCAGGTCTTGCTTCACTACTTTTATCTGTGTTTGTTGCAATACATCTGCCCTCTCCTGGTCTGCTGGAATATCATTGCTGTAGGCAGCACCGAGCGCAACCACCCGCATCCTCTTCCGAATGCAACATGAAAGCGCGGGAAAGCGCACGTGCAAAAGTGAAATATCATCTAGACTTTGCGGCACAGGAAACTAGCCGACTTGCACATAAAATTTAAATATAACCAACACAGTAGCCCGCAACAATATTCACTTTATTTAAAAGCAATGAACTAATTTACTCACAAGCAAGCGCAATTATTTACTTAAGCGCAGTAAAGCGCACGCGGAAAAGCGAAATATCAACTACACTTTGCGCATAAAATTTTAATATAATTAACATTGTACCCCGGAACAAAATCACTTTATTTAAAAGCAATATACTGACTTTACTCACCAAACATATTTTAATATACATGCAAATTTGACAGATACTAAATAAGAAAAATTATCCGATAAAATGGGAGCAGAAAAGCAACGTACCTCGTCATCTTGGTGCAGAAAACAAGTGAAGCTGCGTCTTTCAAACCGGCAGCGTCCCACGTGCCGAAGAGTCAAATGTAATCAAGCAACACGGCCCACACAATTAAATAATAACATCATAATAATTATAGCTCTTGTATGATTATTCTATATATTATTCTATAATTAGAGGAACAGACTTTTATAAGTTAACTTGTTCACCGAGAATAGTATACAACACCGTAAGCATATAACCCTTAAAGGATGATTAATTAAAATTCGCACATTCATCCTGCATAACATAAAACAATGACTTAAAGAGACTTAATATGAAATGAACGCTACCGTCCGAGGGCATTTATCTCCACAAATCGCTATGTAACATAATGTCTTAAATACTCTGATTTTCAGAATGACAGAATCTTAACATTTAAAACTTTGTTTTGCGATACCGATACGTAGTGATATTGGTATGTGGAACAACGTTATGTTACACACGCCTCCCACAATTCAAGAAGCTGTAGTTAGATTAAGAGCGTATTCACAATTTACCCGTTTGCCTTTTACCGTGACTGAGCACGATCCCCCACCCCAGCTGGTCTGCATTCCCCACATTGCAATTAACGATCCTGGCCTCAGCGCTTTTGTTACCGTGGGACTTTGTTATGTTGAAGAAAACATTAGAAGGGAACTTCTGTCGCACAACTGAATGAAATTTATGATTAATGCATGGCAGCATTCTCCAAGTACAGTGGGACGGACTCCCCAACGGACCGAGAGTGCTTGTGATGTAAAATACACTAAGATAATTCAGTTCCTTTAAAGAGCGGTTCTTTTAATACTCTGTATTATAATTTTCGTGTGCTGTCCCCTTAAAAAGCATATCGCCAGTATTCCTTATTCAAATTGTCCCATTAAAAACTACAGTCCCCAAACGTCAAATTGCATGCTTCTGCATGCCACCTACACTTCAGACTTCATCCTCAAAATCAAAGCAGTATTAACACAAGCGACATGTGCCATCACTTAAAGCCAATGTAACTTTTTTAAAATAAAGTCTGTTTCAACTGGATTTTTACCTAAGTAAAACAACCATTTTATGTTCTATTTATCTTAAAACTACTGAAACAAATAATTGGCTACAATGCAGTTCCGCTGTTTTGTTTGGCACCGTAAATTATGTCCTGCATTCTGTGGAAAAAAATGAAGGCTGAGGAATGTTACGTAACACAGTTAAAATGCAAAAGTTCTCTCTGGTGTAATTCACTGCATAAAACCATGGTCTTAAGTGTGGTGTCTTCTTCATAACACTCCCTGACTTTTGTATCCGTGACCATGAGATAGGGTGGGCTGCTTTTCTTTTTTCATTTTACTAGTGTTCCTCCCTTTCCTCCCAGCCTTGGCTGGTGGTTCAGGCAGCATCACCTTCTTTTAATGGACCCAGGTGTCATTTATTTTGAAGTGCAGAAAATGTTCTAGCAGAGGTCTTAGACAATTTCTGAATTACACAGAACTCTGACTTCTTCTGAAGCTGTGAGAAATTGTTCATCTGTAATTGTTGCATTGATATTTGTTGATGTGCGTGTGCCCTCCTTGAGCAGTAAAGGGGAGATCACATGCAGAGCTTTTCTTAGTCTAAATAAAAATAAAATATTCTCTTCATATAGTCTGGAAGAGCCAATTAGTTATTTCTAGAAAAATAAATAGAGCCAATGAAGGAACCAGATGTCACAGTAACACAGGTCACTGTCTGTGGTGCTGGGTGTTGGGCTGGCGCTGAAGAAATAGGATAACTGGCCAAAGTGTCCGTGTGCCTCCACTGATTACAGGACATTAGTTAACAGTAATTAGCAATCACTTATAGTTCTCATTTATAATGATGTAAAATTATAAATATATATATATATCCATCCATCCATCCATTTTCCAAACTGCTTATCCTACTGGGGCGCTGGGGTTCCTGAGCCTATCCCAGTTCCCAATGGGCACGAGGCAGGGAACAACCTAGGATGGGGGGCCAGCCCATCGCAGGTCACACTCACATACCATTCACTCTCACATGCACACCTATGGGCAATTTAGTAACTCCAATTAGCCTCAGCATGTTTTTGATTGTGGGGGTACACCGGAGTACCCGGAGGAAACCCCACGAGGACACGGGGAGAACATGCAAACTCCACACACATGTAATCCAGGCAGAGACTCGAACCTGGGTCCCAGAGGTGTGAGGCAACAGTGTTAACCACTGCACCACCATACATATATATGTAAATATATATATATATATATATATATATATATATATATATATATATATATATAATGGACAAAATATAATCGTGATTTAATGTATCCCTTCTGCTCTTAAAAAAGCGCAATATGTCTGAATGACGAATATGTCTATTACGTTTTAATAATCTTGTTAATATTTGTTTACCTTTTTTTCTGTAATCACTCTATGTTAAAGCAATTTTTAAATCTAGCTGTAAAATTGATGATGCTGTTGTTATTCTGACTGTCTGAACATAAGTGAGGGGATGGATGCACTATTCTATGGAGGCCTCTGAAGAGAATAAATTATCCCAATATTATATTGAGAGAGATGATTAAATCAGAGCTAGATAAGATTTTAACAACTCTGAGCTATTAGTTAAGTTCTTCCCAAATGAGTTTGATGGGCCGAAAGGCCTCCTCTAATTTGTAAATTTCTTATGTTCTAAGACATACAGTACTGTGTGAAAGTCTTAGGCAGTCCAAAGAAATGTTTAAAGCTGTTTATCTGGGTAGCAAGTGTACTTTGACTTAGAATAAATGACACAATTTAACATTAGAACATGTGCAAATTAAGAGTAACACAATAAAAACTAGTAATAACTTCTTCTGTTTTCTAAAGCGTTACTGATATCTAGTTGGATGGCTAGATGAACACCGCTTCAGTTCCCAAACTTCTCCCCAGGGGCACCTCAGCCGTTCCATGATTTTGTTAAATTTCACCAACAGCTCAATTAAATAATTAATTATACTGGTTTAAAAAGTCAGTGACAGATTGACTAGCTGTACTGTATGAGGTGTGCTAGTGGCCAAGTCAAAAAATACATGGCTGCACTGGATGGTCGTTACAAATACTAGGATGATTTTAGCAGAGGTTCTGAAATGGCTAAGCTGACACACTTTGACAGGCATAATGTAGCTGAAGTTCAGCCTGTAGCTGAAGACCCTGCCCCACTGCAGAAGTTCAAGGGAATTCTGCTTTTCCTTCTCCATCACTTCCTGGATGGCCTCTTTCGAAGACCTCTTCATGCACACCCTAGCCAGATGCACTGAGAGGCTTGGCTGTGTCTTCTTGCACACGGGGCAGAGCAGGAAATGCCTGCTCGAAGCACTGGGGATAAAATAAAATAAAAAAAAGTCATAAATAAAGATTAGATTTGATTCATTACTTTTAGTTGAATAAAGAAACAGTCCAGTCATCATCAACACTGTTCGTTTCACAGTGGTTTGGATAAATAACATTTGCATATCCTGATGGCTCCTAGACTGAGTAAAGTACATAATCACAGCTATTGAAACATGTTAACTAATTACTTACATTTATATTAAAATAAAATTTAATTAATTAAATTAAACTTAAGCTGCTTCAAAATATTATTTTAGGTTTGTAATGTACATAATCATAGCTATTGAAACATGTTCACTAATTACTTACATTTATATTAAAATAAAATTTAATTAAATTAAACTTAAGTTGCTTCAAAATATTGTTTTAGTTTTGTAATGGATGCAATTTAAGTTTTAACAATAGCAGTCAGTGGTCAGAGACTTTTGCACAGTGTCAGTAAAGTAGAACAAGTTTATCCACAATTTCTACAGATTCTAATGAAATGAACAGTCCATTATTGGGATGGCTGAGGTCCTTCACGATCTTCTTGGCCTTGGTCCAGCACCGCCTGCTGTAGATTGAGTGCAGGTCAGGGAGCTCGGTGCAGATGGTGCGCTCAGCTGATCGCACAACCCTCTGTAGAGCTCGTCTGTCCTGCATGGTGCTGTTCCCGAACCAGGTTTCCTCCCAGAGTACGTGCAGATCAGTTGCATTGGGGAGTCCATACTGTGATGCTGAGTGAGTGTAGTAGGAGTTTAAGAGATGAAACTCCTGATGATTTACTCCCTCGGCTAACTAACCAGAACAGGATCATACCAATACCAAAATTATAAGTTTATAAATGTTTTTCACTACCCTGATTCATTCAGTTATTTCTGTTTGTTAATTCCACCCCCCAAGCAAATACATAAACAAACAAACAAACAAATATTGAGGGGGGATGTGTCAGAGGTGATAGAATCAGTGGATGAATCTAAAAAAAAAAGTCATGATTTTTTTCTCTCCAAAACATAATGCACAAAAGTTAGGTAAGACATTGACATGTTATGACAGTAGCATGATGCAGAGGAACAAACAGAAGGAAATATCAAACTAAACCTGAGTCAACTAGGACTAATTACACTAAATTAAGTGGAACACACAAAATACCTAAAACCACTTAATAAACAAACAACAAATATTGCATTAGATAAACTATACTGATGCCTGAGAGAAGTTGTTGTGCAAGCTGCAGCAAGTACGTAAGGCACAGGTGCAGAGACACTACATATAGTGCAAACTAATTTAAAAGTATACAGTACACACAATGATTCCTGAAAAATCAAAATACCGTGGAATACTAATGAAATACTTATCAGGATGATGATGATGATGATGATGATGATAGAAATAATAAAGAATTAGTTTAAGGTATTATGCAATTGACATGTACAATTAAAAAAGAAATTGCACCAGACATTTCCTGTGGCAAAGAAGGGTTGCTTTGTGGCATGTCGCCGACAGGATGTCATGGGCAGGAGGGTAGGCAGGCAGGGCAGCACAGGCAGAAGGGCTGGCGGGCAGCCAGAACTGTTTTGCCACTGCAGTTTGTTTTACAGTTTCATCTGCATTTGTTTCCCCAAGGTATAACAGCAGCTAATTTATGAACATGCTGCTTTTCAGAAAAGAAGTTTAATTTCCAGGAGCATGACCAGTGCACACATTTAGTGTTGACGGTTCTTTGTAAAATGGATGTCCTGTACTTTTATTGATCTGTCCGTCCGTCCATCCATCCATCCATCCATCCATTTTCTAACTACTTCTGATGAAGTTCCGGGTTATGGCGAATTGAACGTCTGACTCCGGTCAGCTGAGCAAAGTTGGTAACCTTGGTATTGTGTGTAGGAGATTCGGTATAACTATAATTTCGTTCTCCATTTACATGCCGGAAGTGTCTTTAAGTGTTATGTAGTTTTGCCTGAAACGCAAAAATAAAAGAAAGCAATTAGAGCTAACCAGTTGCTGCTGTAGTGATTGAAGAACTTTTGTCGGAAGTTGGATTCGAACCCACGCCTTACTTCGGAGAACAGAATACACCTTACTTCGGAAGGCTGTTTACGTTGAGTCGGGCGAATGAGACCACTCGGCCATGGGGCAGTTTCCAGTTAAGGCTGGCTCGCTGCGAAGAGTGGGTGAGTCCTAGTGTGCGTTAGAGCGGGGGTAGCGATTTCAGTCAGAAATTTCAGGGTAATAGCGGCGAAAAAAATGGATCATATTGCCAATGTTGCTCAGAATCGCAGTAGCCTTCCGATGGTATGCGGTGCGTTGCGGTAGATTACTGTGACAAGAAAGCAAACTTTCATTATTACCATTCTGTTTATATTAAATTACGATCTTCCATATTAATCAAGGGATTGTAAAACTGAGAATATTTCAGCTCCAGTAGTTTATATTAAAGTTGCCCGAGTCACAACATGGTCTTTAAATGGCAAAGACAGACATAAATCAAATGTATATGAGCAGCAACATAACTTAGCATCCGGACCCCCCGCGACCCAATAGGATAAGCGGTTTGGAAAATGGATGGATGGATGGAAATGTGATGTGGTGGCGAAGTCGTGCAGAAGTTTTACAACTGCACTATCGATTTATCACTTTATTTAGAAATATAAATTCAGTTCTTATCATTTTTAAAAGTTACTTTCTTTCACATTTGAATTTCAAGGTGTCCCTCACAGTGACACTGAAGGGCGGGGCTACGGGGGGCGGAGGTGGGGGAAGCGGTCAGAATGGTATGTTCTTTGGCTCCTCAAATTTCACCATCCTATGATTCTGCTGCGCGTCCTCGTGACCCAATTTTAATAGTTTTATTAATATATTTTTTTTTAATTTGCGAATACAAAAAATGTCGTCTTTACTGCAAAAAGTCATCCCTTATGTGTAATGTAATGCTTTTTTTTTACCACTAGATGTCGACATAGACCGTGGAAAGCCGGTCAAAGTAAGTGCGACACTTAGCGGCAATTACAATATTTATTGTTAAATCAATGTAAAAAAAAGTTAAATGTAATGACTTGTACTTTTTTATGAATTTGGATCTCTTTAGAGCAAACATATTCAAATGGTTTGCTTTTATAACGCTCCAAGTAACTGCGCAAGCCCCTCAAAGTGCTTTATGCCTCTCGCTTCCCATTCATTTCAATGGGCTTTCCCGACATTTGGGTAATTGTTTATTCCAAAGCCTCGAAAACACTCTGAACTGCAATTTGTCATGCAAAATGCATAATTTGTTGTATAAAATATGCTGACTTCTAAAAAACAATTTATTAAAAGAAAATAAAAAGGGCATGCCATTATATATTTGGTTGCTTTTTGCCACCGTTTGACCGTTTTCTGCTCAGTAACTGTGCCTGGTCCTTCCCTGCTGTAAAGCTATTTTTAGTACCTCTTGCTAGCTCACCATTTGGTCACTGACAAAAGATAAAAGAAGCCGACCACCCAGACAGGCAGGCGCCCAGAGTAATTACTGCCATAAAGCTATCACGTGTACGGGGAATGCAAAGAACGAAACTAAATGGATACAAACACCCCAGCCCATTTCAAAACAAAAACATTTCGCTGCTATTTTGCAACATTCTGGATATTTCAGAGCACAATGTTTACCTTCTATGTAAAGAGCTAAATGAGCATGAGCGCCGAAACCCCCTCCCCCGTTGTTCCCCCCAGTTCAGGAGTGGACGCTTCTGCTCAGAAGCTGCAAGGCTTTTGGCACAGCGTTTGGGGAAGCTCAGGGAAAGCAGCAGTCGAGCCCAGAGGACCCCCCCGCGGGAGTGAATGCGTCTTTTCCGGTGCTACATTGCTTTTGCACGGTGAGAGCGTTTGGAAAGGCCCAGCTCGGCGAAAGCGGCAGCCGATCTCTTTACGGACCCGCCCCCGCTGGAGTGAGAGAGTCTTCCACGGTGCTGCAAGGGTTTTGCACGGTGCTAGCGTTTGGAGAGGCCCAGCTCGGCGAAATACTAGGTAAGTTGAATCCTAGGTCCTTAGGACTCTGAGCGTATTCACAGTGGGCTGTCTTTTCGGAGCCTGCTTTTTATTACAAGATTAGCTGTTTATTACTAGCTATCATTCTTTCATACCTTTAGCCCCATCCCTTCTGCATTGCCATAGCGCTTTGGTTTCATATCTGATTAGTATTTAGTTGTTTTTTTTTTCATGGTAGTTGAATGCAGGCTCCGCTCCTAATCCCATTAAATTTGAATACTGGGTCATTAGGACCCAAAGAGAATCACGGGCGCCATTTTGATGACGTAAACTTTTTTTTTTTTTCGCCATTTTGGTATCCTGCCGTCCTGAGATATGCCCCGAAACACACAAAGTCAGCGCGCTGCAACTGAATCCCAACATGTTTAAAAAAAATGCTTCTAAACCGCAAATTAAACTGGGTGACGAGGACCCTGTAAGGTGCCAAAGGAGAGGAGACCTGCACATGTAAAGTCACTCTACCTCTGCTTCCAGCGAGACAAGAGCTCCAGATTCTGTTGAAGATTTCATCTTTTGTTGAACAACTTCTCAAGAATGGCTTCCAAGTTGTAAGTTATGATCAATTTATTATTTCATTTGAATCTGTAGAAATTGTGGATAAACTTGTTCTACTTTACTGACACTGTGCAAAAGTCTCTGACCACTGACTGCTATTGTTAAAACTTAAATTGCATCAATTACAAAACTAAAACAATATTTTGAAGCAACTTAAGTTTAATTTAATTAATTAAATTAATTAAAGGCGATTGGCTCAGCTGAGCAGTGCATCAGACAAGCCTCCAACATCCAGTCTCTGTTGAACAGGGTTGTGAAAGCAGATGTAGGTTTTCAGGATATATTTAATCTTTGTGATCACATTGCTGAAACTCAAGATGGCATTGGCAACCATCGCTTCAATTTAATTTCACTTGTCTTGCTTTCACAAGTTGAGAGAAGACCATGTGGCAAAAGTACATACTCTCCAACTACAGACCAGCAGTTTGAGGAAGAAACTGTGTAAAATAGTACTGTTATAAGGATACTAAATACTAGACACAGAGCCTCTGTCTTCCCACCCCCACGTCACAGGAAAGACACAGCTTCTGTACTGACACCAGTATATATTGCAGTTCATTGGCTATAGTTCTTGACAAATATATACAAGATGCCTGTGTGTATAGACCTGCCCTGTCTATAGTTATTTTTCCAAAAAGGAGGTAACTGGATGTTCATCTTTCATATTACCGTAAATGTAAAAAAAATAATAAAGTATTTTCCTTGTCTGGAAAATGTATTGTGTACAGTTCATTGACTATAGTTCTCTACAAGTCTATACAAATGCCCGTTGCTTTGGATAAAGGCGTCTGCTAAATGCTTAAATGCAGTAACGGTCCTAGCTGATGAGGCGCCCTAGGCGAGCATCAGCGCCGGCACCCCCCCCCCCCCAGGTGTAGGGAAACTATAGCGGAACTAATGTTGCGTTTGGGTTTAGGTCTGGTCAGTTTTGCTGGTAACATTTTTGTTTTGCTCAGTTATAAGTGCAGCATTTGTTATGCGGCTGAGAAAGTGTTTTAAGTTATAACGTCAATATTCATGGATATTGGAGTTATTGTATGAGCTGCAGTCATAAGTTAATGGCGTGAGCAAGCTGTAGCCTATTTAGGTTTGTGTTTGGTTATTTTTAGGAAAATGCCTGTGTTTTTACTGATTCATTTTTTGATGTATGTGCTTTATTTTATCTAGTTCTCACGGCATGCTCGACCGGATAGATATGTGAATAAATGCCCGTGATCAGAGATCAACTTGTGTTCGTTATTGAGGGAGGTTACAAGGGGGGGCGGCTCATAGGAAAGTTACGTATCATCATCATCATCATCATCATTATTATTATTATTACTTAATAGGCTTTGCTAAGCAGGTAAATTCATGTGGGCTTGTTCTTTTCATATTAAGACGCATTAATACCAACTAGCTTTAAGAATAGTGGAATGTTACACTTTTTTCTTCCTCCGTTTGTGGCACCCCCTGGATGAATGGCGCCCTTAGCATTTGCCTATATTGCCAATGCCACGGGCCGGCCTGCATAAATGCATGAGTGGTAACGCAATGGGGCTTATCATGGAGATTACCAGGGTCTTTCAGCTAACATTGCTGGCCTTTTTTTGTTGTGTTTTGTATTTGCATTGTTCTGCATGTAGTAGGAGAGTAGTGTATGTTTATTTCGAATGGAAAAATGAAAAAATACCTATATGTGCATTACATTTTGAACATAAAAGTAGGCTGTGTTAAGAAAACCCGCTTCTCTGTCGATTTACTCGTGGCTCGGTCGTAAATACATGTCTGACATTTATAATGAACCAAGACAATAAAAATCGCTTCTCAAATTTGCCCATTTATGGTTCTTTATTTCTGAATGCCAGCTTGTCCCTGATAGACGTTCATTCATTTAAAAGGAGCTCTACCCCGTCCCAAGATGGCGGCTCTGTTGACGCATTCGCTCCCATAGACGGCTGTATTCAACGCGACAACCAGTGCTGCTGCCTTCTGCAGGTTGGCGAAGATGCGAAGGGAAACCGAGCATCAGATGAAGGTCCACTTGTTCTACCAGCAGCTCCTGAGGTATGGTGCTACTGTAGAGTAGCTGTTAGCCATCCATCACTCTCCATGTGCTCATCTACATCTCCATCCACTTCAGCGAATCTGTGTGGGGGCCACTGGACCTGCTCAGTCTGGTGGCAGCAAGCGTCTCGAACCCATCTGACACAATCTTCTGGAAGGCAGCCCTCTTGTTGCCAAGTGATCATGAAAGAGATGCCAGTGTTGCTAACCAGTAAGTGGGGGAACTGGGTGTCGTTCGGGGAGGGATTGGGTGTTAGTTGGGTTTAGAGGTCCTGGAGCTTACATTTGTGCCCCCCTCCCATCTCTGATGCAGGATTTTGACAGAATGGCTGGAGTCCAAATTCGGTAACTCGGAGAAGCAAGAACACAGGGAGATGGTCCCCAACGGACACATGCAAACCTTGAGCATCAGCAGCGGCCTGCGGAGCGTGGGGGAGCGCATGCACACAGTGCACGTGTGTGTGAAGGTGTGGCAGATGGGGGGAACTTGCCGATGAATATCGACAGGCTTCATGCCCCTGTGTTGCATGTTCTGTCATTAATGTTAGTCTAGCATAGCTTAACATAGCCTAGCATAGTCTGGCACTATGTGATATTAGCAGGTCCTGTGGTAACACAGATGTTTGCGAAGGGTGCAAGTGCAGGAAGTGAGGCCATGTTTCTCACTGTGGGTCAGGTGGCCCGCGGGCCCCTCAGCGAGGAAGGCCAGTTGGCATTGGAGAAGCGGAAGGGGCTGATGGGCATGGGCGCCCTGCTGATGCTGCTGCCCTCGGCAGTCAGTCCCGGGGCTGATGAGGAAGACGGGGACATCTTCCTGTTATCCGCCCTGCTGCAGCTCCGGCAGATCCAGCAGGCTAATGCCTGGCCACAGGCCCTTCCTCTGGTGGTGGTGGTCCCAGGGCAGGCTGGGCACAGGGCCAGCGATGAACGGCTAGAGGAAGGTGTGACACTAACCGTGTCTATGACAACAGGTGTCGCGTGGGATTCGCTAACTTTACTTATAGCATTTCTCTTGAGGCTATGTTTACGTATGCAGAGCTAATACAGTTGGTTTGTTCCTCCTGTCTGACCATCGGTTTCCTTTCCCTGTAAGACCTGATGCTTCAGACACTCATTGAGGAAGGTTTGATTTCAGAGTACATGTTCGTCCATATCCCCGAGACCACGAACGAACCCCAAGGATCCGAGCAGGTGAGTGTGCATGTTGTCGCTGGCCTCGGTAAGATTGAACCATCCCATTGACCATCACCCCCGTCTCCCCGCAGATCCGCCATGCCGTCAGGTGGCTCGCTGCCCGCTCCACGGCACCAGCCCGGCTCGTCTCGCAGACGTTGGTGCAGGTTGTGGAGGCCGGGCTCTGCCGCGAGTTTGCTGGTAGGCTTCACCGTGATCGGAGGGACCGTGACATGGCGGGACTGCCCTCCCAGGGCCCTGCACCCGTCATCGGCCTCTACAACACTGTCCTGGCTTTCTTGGCTGGCCTTGTGTCGTCCCCGAGTCTGGCTGGCCTCTCCTGGCCCGTGGCAGAGTTCTCGGTGCTAGGGGGTGGTGCCTACCACATCTGCTCTGGAACTCGGCTGAGCACCTGGAGTGGCTCCAGGGGGCAGTCCTGAGCCTGCGGCTGCCCGACTGGCCGCTGCCAGCCGTGGGGGGTATGTCCATGCCTCAGATTCGGAATTCGGACTTCTTGCTAAGTGGCTGCTTCTTAGTCTGTTTCCTTAAATTTCTGCTGCTGCCACCGCTCCCCCCACCCAGCTCCTTGGAGCCAGCTGGTTGCCTCCATCTTCCAGTACGTATCTCAAATCCCATGGTCCCGCCACAGCCAGCCACTCCTTATGTCCCAGTTGGAGAACCTTTTGGAGAGGCTGCGTCAGGACTGTGTGGGCCGAGGTGGGGGGCCGGACAAGGAGCCCACTTTCTGGGAGGTGCCCTGGGACGAAATTGTCATGCTCTGTGTAGAGCACCAACTCCGGGACTGGAACCCTCCTGGGTGCCCCGTGAGTGAAGGTGAGGGGGGTGGGGTGGGTCTGACGTTTGGGGGGGCCTACTGGGGATGCCATGCAGGTGTGAACCTATCCCACCATCTTCAGATGTCATCAGTGACGACGGAGAAATCTCGGTGTATTTCCTGAGCGATGGGCTGCAGGGCTTCATACCGCCGTCCTGCTGGGTGGATGCCGTAAAGCAGACGCACAGGGACAAGCAGCAGGGGAAGGCAGGGTAAGAGCCAGCCAGCCATGTAAATCTAACACATTCCAGATAGACTGTTAACAGTGACCTGCAGATTTAATGAATATTATTTACTATTAAATGGAAGAAGAGGGAAAGCCATCAGCTTCCAGTCTTGCTCATATCCCCAAGAGTGGTGTACAATACTGGCTTCTTATCCAAAGTCTCTGCCATTGCAGGTGTCACCAGAGCATGTGGCCTCATCCTCGACTGGCCAGGCCACGTCTTCAACAGAAGCTGTTTCACAGCATGGTTGAGGACCCTGAGTCCGGATCCGGTGTTGCCCCTGTTTTGGATGCTGCCTCCAGCCCCCAGGACCTCCTGGCTCGCATTGAGGAGGAGAAAGAACAGAGCCGCAGGTCTGACAGAGAACAGACATGCTACACACGTGTACTCTCTCATGTGAGTTGTGGCATAAACATTGAGCCATTTCCTGTTTGACTTGGATCTGCAGGTTCGAGGACCAGCTGCGTACCTGGCTTGACGTCGAGTCCCTGGGCCCTTCCTCTTCCTCCTCACCACTTTTCTTGCCTTCTTCGTTACTGTCTGTACCGGAGATCGTAGTGCCCTCCCCAAAGATGGCTGCCCCACCTGCACTTGCCCTGGTATTGACCCTGTGCCTACACAGTTGCTCACATTTTAAGACCCCAAGTACCCTGTGCTCATCAGTTGAGACTGTTTCTGTGCCCATTTTTGTAGCAGAAGGAGCGCAGTGTCCGCAGTGACCAGGCCAGGGGAGCTGCCAGTTTGTATATTTCCGCAGATGTGACACAGGCGCGGATATAATCTCCCAGGCCGAAGGACGCCGAAATCTACCGCGCTGTAAGAACTCTGTTTCGACTTTTGAAGGCCGTATTTTTGGGCTTTTTACACAATGAATCCGTCTGGGCTTTTCGGCAGAACACAAGGCGGAGCGTTTCAGTCTCCGCGCGCCCCGACCTCGGGGCTCTTTTCCTTCGGCCAGCAGAACGCCCCTTTCGTGCAGCCGCCTGCCCTCGGCCAGGGCACCGGCCAGACCTCGCTCTTCAGTACATCGTCTGCCTTCGGCCAGACCGGATCCCTTTTCGGGCAGCCTGGCGGGACGGCGTCTGGACAGGCCCCGACCTTCGGCATGCCCGGTTCTGGGAGTCAGACCCCGTCGTTTGTACAGAGCGACACCAGGTTCGGCCCGCCGCCCTCCTTCGGGCAGCCGGCCGGGGTCGGTCAGAGCTCTGTCTTTAACCAGAACTCGGCTTTTCCCCAGACCTCTGCCTTCGTTCCAGCCCATCCAGCACCACCGCTACCAGTATGGACAGCAGTGGGCCTGCTCCTGCTGCCTCTGAGTTCCTTTCTGGAGCATTAGGTTTTAGCTTCTCACAGCCCATCGCAGTGTCCAGCAGCATCCTCCCCACCAAAGATGCACATCCCAGCACCACCCAGGAGTTCAGCTTCTCGAAACCAGCAGCACCCTCCGTTGGTGCTGGCAGTGGCCTGGGTGGGGGGACCTCCCAGGCCGCCTCTGTCTCCAGGTACTCTGCCTCTAGCCTCCATGAGCCCCGGCCACTGTTTGGTGCTGTCAGCTTTGGTCCGCTAAAACCCAAGACTGACGCTGGGGTTGTGTCTGGTGAGGTCCGTGGGGGGGGGGGCGATGAGGGGGAGAATGCAGGGGAGGCAGCGGCTAAGGGTACCAAGCGGAAGGAGGAGATGGTGGAGCATTTATCAGAGGAGCCCCAAGTTGGTGCTGACTCCGCCCCCAGGCACCCTCCCAAGAGGCCCCTGGTCCGGGGCCGGGGGCCTGTCAGCAGCATCTTTCGCAGTGCCTTGACCAGCATCCTGAAGACACCGGCCCTACAGACCCGGCGAGAGCCGAAGAGGAGTGAGGAGCCACAGCCAGACTGGGGGGAGGCGGAGCACCAGGGTTCGATGGCACCGACCACCAGCCACTCACCCTCAACGCCGCCAAGGTCACAGGCCCCAACCCGGGAGGTCCTTGAGAGGGCGGAGGAGTTGGGTGAGTACTCCCAGGAAGAAGCACATTGGGTTCGAAGCCAAGTATAGTCTGAAAAACTGAACTCTGTGACACTTGCCACAGATCCCGAAACTGAGGCAGCATCAACAGTGAGACGTGCCCGCCGCCTGGACAGCACAGACAGCCTGGGGGGGATGTCACCCTCCGAAGCCATGGTGCTCCAATGCAAGAACATTCCAGCCAGTCTTAACAGCAAGGACATCCTGGGGGAACATTTCCGCCAGTTCGGACGTGTGCAGCGGATCTTCTGCAGGCCCCAGAAGAACCTGGCCATAGTGCACTTCCACGACCATGTGAGCAATGGCTTTGCACACCTTTGGGGGGGGGGCTTGGTCGCTGTACTCATTAGGCTGTGGTCTCGTCCATGATCTCCCGGGCTTTCCTCACTGACTTTTGGTATCTTTCAGGCTTCTGCTGCCAAAGCCAAGAAGAAGGGCAAACTGCTGCGCAGGCATGAGCTCACCATCTTCTGGCAGAGGAAGAAGCAGAGTGAGTGACTATTACGGTGCTCTCTATCTGTGCATCGAGCCAAGGCCAGGGCGGGGTCTTTGTGACTCGTTGCAGCCTTTCATTCCCATGTCAGCTGTTTCGATGAACTGGTTCTGTGTGTCTCTTAGGTCCAGGAGAGAAGGGCCAAAGGCCTCCAGATGACCCTGATCCTCAGAGCCAGGCAGGAGGCTTTGAGTCAGCCCCTGTCTGCAAAGCCCTCTCCAAATCCACCTCCGGCTGGTCCTCCAGCTCATCCCTATCCAGAGGGTAATCTTGTCTTTAAATCATTCTCTTACCGTAAGAGTAAATAACTCAATTTTACAATAAGATGGCCGGGTCTTTATTAAATTAAGTTAGGGAAGAAAATCACCTTTTTGAAACCCAATGCAAGTTCTTTAAAAAAAAAAAAAAATCTGGATCACTCTGGTTTTTTATTATGTATACATTTTGTTTGTTTTTTTTCCAAGCAGCTTGAGTTATGTTAGGTCATCTGGTAATGAAACTCTTTACCTCAGGCTCGGATTCGTGACATTAAAGTCAAACTGAGTTCTTTGGCTGCTATGCCCCCTACTGGCCAGGTGTTCAAAGGAGCCCAGGTTTTGCCAGCTTTTAGAAGCTCTTCAGCCTTTGGTCTGTCCCTCTCAGGTCACCAGCCAAGAAACCCCTGGCGACAAAGGCCCTGCAGTTTGAGAGTGAGCCGCAGATGGAGCCCAGCCCAGACGGCCTCGAATCCGAACATCTAGCCAGCAGCCTCCCCTCTCCCCTCTTCCACCTGATTGGCCAGGTAGCTGAAACCGCAGAGGAGAAGTATCGTCTGCTAGAGCAGCGGGACAAGATCCTGCGACAGGGTAGGTCCCCCTAGGGTCACGTTGCTGAGCCACCCCCCCCTCCCACCCCAAAGTGAATCGCCAGCTGACACGGTCTCCTCTGGCACAGCTCGGCCCAAGAGGACCGACCTGGATCTGTCCAAGGTGTTTGTGGGTACGTGTCCTGACATGTGTCCGGAGAAGGAGCGTTACATGAGGGAGACCCGGAACACACGGAGAAGGTATCACCACCCCTGCCCCTCTTTCCTAATGCTTCCCCCTCCCCGCCATGAATTGACAGACCACAGGCTGCAAATCACCCTCTGCACCCCACGCAGGTGGACCACACTGCTGCCATTAAGGAGTACAGCAGGTCCTCTGCTGACCAGGAGGAGCCCCTCCCCCATGAACTGCGGCCCCTTACTGTGCTGAACATGACCATGAACTACCTGGTTACCCAGGTCATGGACCAGGGTGAGGACAACTACCGTGACTGGTATGACTTTGTGTGGAACCGCACACGAGGTATCCGGAAGGTGAGCAACATTAGTCCGTGTCTCATTATTCCTGTGCCCTGCGGGCCTCGTCCTGATCCTTTTTCTGGGCCATCTGCAGGATATCACTCAGCAGCACCTGTGCGACCCGCTTACGGTGTCCCTTATTGAAAAGTGCGCCCGCTTCCACATCCACTGCGCACACCACCTGTGCCAGGAGCCCATGATGTCCTTTGATGCTAAGATCAACAATGAAAACCTGACCAAATGCCTGCAGAGCCTCAAGGAGATGTACCAGGACCTGGCCAGCAAGAACATCTACTGCCCTCATGAGGCAGAGTTTCGGCAGTACAGCGTGCTCCTGAAGCTCAATGATGGAGACATCCTCCGGTGGGTGGCTGGCCGGCAGTCGGTGTCCCGTGTCACCGTGGCACCTCTCCAGCTGACATTTCATTCCCTCCCTACCTGCAGGGAGGTGCAGCAATTCCGGGCGGAGCTCCGAAACTCTCCGGAGGTGAAGTTTGCCGTCCAGGCCTTTGCCGCTGTCAACAGCAACAACTTCATGAGGTTCTTCAAGCTGGTCAAGGTGGCCTCGTATCTGGCTGGTTGCATCTTGCACCGCTACTTCGACCAGGTGGGGGAGCCGTTGCTCCGCTCCCTACATCCTCATCAGCCCCAATACCTCACTTACCTGGACCGCTCTGGTGCCCCCTACAGGTGCGCCGTGAGGCTCTGCGGGCCCTGAATGTGGCCTACAGCTCCCGTGGTTCCACCACATTCCCGGTCGAAGACCTGGTCCGGATGCTCATGTTCCAGAATGCCGGCGAGGCTTCGGACCTCGCGCTGCAGTATGGGCTCGCGGTCGATGCAGGGTAAGGCTGGGCTGTGCTTCGTTGTCCCTTTTGTGTTGGGGGCAGGGTGGCTTATCTCTGATGGGGGTGCTAATCTATGATGGGTGGTATATTTTATTGAAGCTCTGCCCTCCCCCTAGCATGGTGGAGCTAAGCCGGACAGCGTACCAGGAGCCTGAGATCCAGCCACGTCCAAAGCGCTCTGTGGCCATCGCAAGGAAGCGGGAGGTGCTGGTGGGCCAAGTGGTCAACGGCGCGCCACTGCCCAACCCACCCCAACACACACCCGTCAACAGCTTTGACAGCCGCAACAAGTACCGTGGGGATGGGCAGCCAGCGGAGGCAGGCAGTGTGCCCAGGGCTGGTGCGTCTGCACTCCACCTTCCGCTAACTGTTACGCTTCGTCCACCTTCTGGCCTCTGATTGTAATTTTGTCATTTTTCCTGCCCACGCTGTAGCAGCCTCCCCTCAGAGGCCCCCCATTGAGCTGGATGCGCGGGCCCTCCAGCACCGATCCAAGATGCCGAGCGACCCAGCGGAGTCAGCTGGCCTCCCTGGTAGAGAGGAGAGTGGAGCACTTGGGGCATCTCCGTCGGAGGCACCACCAGTCGCCCCACCTACGCCTCCCCCACCGGAGCCCGTTTACACAGAGCAGGTGATAGATTGCTCATTGCTGCGTGTCAACCCAGTAGCAGTGTGTTGGTATTGCCATAGTAATGACAAATAACCCCCCCCCCTTGCAGGACATCGCCACGGAGGTAGAGGCCATGCTGGAGGAGGTAGTGCAGGCCGAGGTGGCTGACGTGGCTGCCACCGGAGCCGAGTACATCTCTGCTGCACTCAGGTAGGAGCGTGAGCCAGATAGGGAGCAGTGGCCTCTAGAGGGTTGTCACACTCAACCAACACCAGTTTGGTGATGTGGATGGGTTGTTGCAGCATGTGCAACGGCCAGGTGGAGGCAGTGCTGAGTGAGGTGGTGGAGCAGATGCTGCGGGAGGTTTCTGCTGCCGAGATCCAGGCAGAGAGGGAGCATATCGCTGAGGAGAAGCGCAGGATGGAGGAAGCCAGGTAGGCCTCACCTGTCTGGGCTGGGGAGGAGGGGTGGGTGCATTTTGAGGGGATGTGCCATCTGATGGGCCTGTCTCTGTCAGGAGAAAGCAGGAACACGAGGAGCTCCTGGCCCGGCTCAGCAAGACACTGTGTGCCGAGATCACACAGGAGGTGCTGCGCGACTGCATCGTGGAGACTGCCTCAACAGAGATCAGGTACTGGTGAGCCAAGGGGGATCAGAGGTCATAGAGAGTGTTCAGATAACTGTATATAGGCTGAACGCATGCCCCTTCGTGCCAGGCGTGCCCAAGAAGAGCAGGCAGAATGTGTGGCTCGCAGCTCACAAGACGTGTGTGAGGTACTGCTGGAGGAGACGCTGTGTGGTGAGCTCACCCTGCTGGCCCAAGATGTCCTGGAAGCAGAGCTTCTGAGTATACGCAGGTTCATCAAAAGGTAAGGGGCAGTGGTAAGGGGACCAGATATTTTGCCCACATGCTCGCCGACAACCGGGCTTCACCCTGTGCATGTGTTGCAGGTGGCGTGATGTGGTGGCCGTGCGCAGGCAGCTGAAGCGACAGATGCGTGATTTTCCTGCTGCCCCTGGCTGTGTGGACCCCCGCTTCAGGCTGCAGGCCTTGGCCCCCAGTGCCCCCCCCTCACCCTGCCTGGACAGGCTGGCCCGGGGCGTGGTCAACCTGGGGCACGCTGGGGACCTCTCTGTTTCCTGCACCAGGTACATCTCTCTCACAGCATAATAATGCTGACATAATATTCATAATAGAGGTGCACCGATCCCACTTTTTCAGTGCCAATATAATCTTGATACCTGAACATAAGGTATTGGCTGATTATGAGTATGATCCAGGACCAAAGCTCTTTTTTTTTTCCAAGCTAGTAAATACAAATGGAAAAGAAGTTTTAATTAGCCCACAAGAAACATACATAAGATACTGTTCCACCTCTTTTGTGCATCTTGTATTGAGCATTTTTGAGACATTTTGCAGTTGTTTGAATATCTTCACAAGTACACCCAAGTGGCATGCGTCACTTTTCACTGTGATAGCAGCACCTCGTGTATCAAGCTATAGCGAGTGCGCAAAACAGCCCAAGCTGGCTTCCAAATCCATCGCTTTTTTTCATATTACTTGCATTGCCTTAATTGAGTGCACTATTAGTGGGATTTTCCACTGAATGTTACTTTGTTTTTACAAAGATCGCAAATCGCTGTGCTACTGGTTGTTTCAAGCATAAAATTCTTCCAGGTTTTAGACATGTTAGTTTGCTTCGCAAGCATGCAAGTTGCATTTGCTACCATCACCTGATCCTTCCACTACAAAGGACATGCACATGACGTCATAGCAGGGGAAGTCACTGCACTCACACACACTGAGTGTCAAAAAACCGAGGAAGCGTTAACGTTCAGCTTGAATGCCACAAAAAATAAAAAAGGGGGGAAAGCTGTTGTGCGATTTGATTGTACCACTCAGTATAAGAAGAAATAGACTGGCAATAACTAAATAATTATTGAACATGGATCGGTCACATGTGGCCGATGTCCGATCCGTCTGATTAGGTATCTTGAATATTGGATCGGGGCACCTCTGCTGAATTAGACAGTACTTCCCAAAATGACTTCCGTCCTGTCCGTTTATTTTGCTGGCCATTGATTTGCTGTAGTGTTAAGTGTACCGATGCTGACACTCTGCTGCCTTCTGCAGGTTGGCGAAGATGCGAAGGGAAACCGAGCATCAGATGAAGGTCCACTTGTTCTACCAGCAGCTCCTGAGGTATGGTGCTACTGTAGAGTAGCTGTTAGCCATCCATCACTCTCCATGTGCTCATCTACATCTCCATCCACTTCAGCGAATCTGTGTGGGGGCCACTGGACCTGCTCAGTCTGGTGGCAGCAAGCGTCTCGAACCCATCTGACACAATCTTCTGGAAGGCAGCCCTCTTGTTGCCAAGTGATCATGAAAGAGATGCCAGTGTTGCTAACCAGTAAGTGGGGGAACTGGGTGTCGTTCGGGGAGGGATTGGGTGTTAGTTGGGTTTAGAGGTCCTGGAGCTTACATTTGTGCCCCCCTCCCATCTCTGATGCAGGATTTTGACAGAATGGCTGGAGTCCAAATTCGGTAACTCGGAGAAGCAAGAACACAGGGAGATGGTCCCCAACGGACACATGCAAACCTTGAGCATCAGCAGCGGCCTGCGGAGCGTGGGGGAGCGCATGCACACAGTGCACGTGTGTGTGAAGGTGTGGCAGATAGGGGGGAACTTGCCGATGAATATCGACAGGCTTCATGCCCCTGTGTTGCATGTTCTGTCATTAATGTTAGTCTAGCATAGCTTAACATAGCCTAGCATAGTCTGGCACTATGTGATATTAGCAGGTCCTGTGGTAACACAGATGTTTGCGAAGGGTGCAAGTGCAGGAAGTGAGGCCATGTTTCTCACTGTGGGTCAGGTGGCCCGCGGGCCCCTCAGCGAGGAAGGCCAGTTGGCATTGGAGAAGCGGAAGGGGCTGATGGGCATGGGCGCCCTGCTGATGCTGCTGCCCTCGGCAGTCAGTCCCGGGGCTGATGAGGAAGACGGGGACATCTTCCTGTTATCCGCCCTGCTGCAGCTCCGGCAGATCCAGCAGGCTAATGCCTGGCCACAGGCCCTTCCTCTGGTGGTGGTGGTCCCAGGGCAGGCTGGGCACAGGGCCAGCGATGAACGGCTAGAGGAAGGTGTGACACTAACCGTGTCTATGACAACAGGTGTCGCGTGGGATTCGCTTACTTTTACTTATAGCATTTCTCTTGAGGCTATGTTTACGTATGCAGAGCTAATACAGTTGGTTTGTTCCTCCTGTCTGACCGTCGGTTTCCTTTCCCTGTAAGACCTGATGCTTCAGACACTCATTGAGGAAGGTTTGATTTCAGAGTACATGTTCGTCCATATCCCCGAGACCACGAACGAACCCCAAGGATCCGAGCAGGTGAGTGTGCATGTTGTCGCTGGCCTCGGTAAGATTGAACCATCCCATTGACTATCACCCCCGTATCCCCGCAGATCCGCCATGCCGTCAGGTGGCTCGCTGCCCGCTCCACGGCACCAGCCCGGCTCGTCTCGCAGACGTTGGTGCAGGTTGTGGAGGCCGGGCTCTGCCGCGAGTTTGCTGGTAGGCTTCACCGTGATCGGAGGGACCGTGACATGGCGGGACTGCCCTCCCAGGGCCCTGCACCCGTCATCGGCCTCTACAACACTGTCCTGGCTTTCTTGGCTGGCCTTGTGTCGTCCCCGAGTCTGGCTGGCCTCTCCTGGAGTTCTCGGTGCCAGGGGGTGGTGACTGCCTACCACATCTGCTCTGGAACTCGGCTGAGCACCTGGAGTGGCTCCAGGGGGCAGTCCTGAGCCTGCGGCTGCCCGACTGGCCGCTGCCAGCCGTGGGGGGTATGTCCATGCCTCAGATTCGGAATTCGGATTTCTTGCTAAGTGGCTGCTTCTTAGTCTGTTTCCTTATATTTCTGCTGCTGCCACCGCTCCCCCCACCCAGCTCCTTGGAGCCAGCTGGTTGCCTCCATCTTCCAGTACGTATCTCAAATCCCATGGTCCCGCCACAGCCAGCCACTCCTTATGTCCCAGTTGGAGAACCTTTTGGAGAGGCTGCGTCAGGACTGTGTGGGCCGAGGTGGGGGGCCGGACAAGGAGCCCACTTTCTGGGAGGTGCCCTGGGACGAAATTGTCATGCTCTGTGTAGAGCACCAACTCCTGGACTGGAACCCTCCTGGGTGCCCCGTGAGTGAAGGTGAGGGGGGTGGGGTGGGTCTGACGTTTGGGGGGGCCTACTGGGGATGCCATGCAGGTGTGAACCTATCCCACCATCTTCAGATGTCATCAGTGACGACGGAGAAATCCCGGTGTATTTCCTGAGCGATGGGCTGCAGGGCTTCATACCGCCGTCCTGCTGGGTGGATGCCGTAAAGCAGACGCACAGGGACAAGCAGCAGGGGAAGGCAGGGTAAGAGCCAGCCAGCCATGTAAATCTAACACATTCCAGATAGACTGTTAACAGTGACCTGCAGATTTAATGAATATTATTTACTATTAAATGGAAGAAGAGGGAAAGCCATCAGCTTCCAGTCTTGCTCATATCCCCAAGAGTGGTGTACAATACTGGCTTCTTATCCAAAGTCTCTGCCATTGCAGGTGTCACCAGAGCATGTGGCCTCATCCTCGAATGGCCAGGCCACGTCTTCAACAGAAGCTGTTTCACAGCATGGTTGAGGACCCTGAGTCCGGATCCGGTGTTGCCCCTGTTTTGGATGCTGCCTCCAGCCCCCAGGACCTCCTGGCTCGCATTGAGGAGGAGAAAGAACAGCCGCAGGTCTGACAGAGAACAGACATGCTACACACGTGTACTCTCTCATGTGAGTTGTGGCATAAACATTGAGCCATTTCCTGTTTGACTTGGATCTGCAGGTTCGAGGACCAGCTGCGTACCTGGCTTGACGTCGAGTCCCTGGGCCCTTCCTCTTCCTCCTCACCACTTTTCTTGCCTTCTTCGTTACTGTCTGTACCGGAGATCGTAGTGCCCTCCCCAAAGATGGCTGCCCCACCTGCACTTGCCCTGGTATTGACCCTGTGCTACACAGTTGCTCACATTTTAAGACCCCAAGTACCCTGTGCTCATCAGTTGAGACTGTTTCTGTGCCCATTTTTGTAGCAGAAGGAGCGCAGTGTCCTCAGTGACCAGGCCAGGGGAGCTGCCAGTTCTATGGCGAGGCGTCTACAGGAGCTGGAGCAGCTGATCTCTGCAAGCCGGGAGGAGGAGCTCGCATGTGAGCTGAAGCTAAGCTGCCTTCTGGACATTGTTGATGACTGAGTGTCATGTGACCCACCTGATGTCTGCCGTTGACTGCCACAAGTTGTCTCTCTTATGCCTGATTTCTGCAGTATATTTAGTTGTGTGGTACTTGTGCATATATTGCTTTGAAGAGTATGATGTACAGTAATTTACACAACATTGGGAGTGTTGTAACTGGGGGAAAACCATGTCATAGGAAATGGACAGTTTTTTAGGGTTTTTTTTTTGTGCAAATTTTAAATATTAAAATGTTATTGTATTTAGAAACCCATGGCTATTTCTTTGTTTTTTTTCCATCATGAAACTTTGTTTATTGTACTTTTAAATTGAATCACAATTTGCTGCAGAATCTTTAAAACCTGTGACGTTATTTGCCCATATTATACACTCATACGTGGGGTTGTTACTGCTGTTTCTTTAACCTTGTGTATTGTTGGTCAAAATTAACAATTTAGGTAATATCTGCATTGTACACCATTGCAAAAGTATGTCTTTTTTTAGATTCTTAAAGAAAGTTCATGTAATTGCTTAGTGAACTGCTGTGATCTTCAGTTCAGTCTGCCACTGAGTTCCTTTTATAAACTGGCTGGCTGGTTTTTAAGAAAATATGCCCGTGGATGCCCTACAGGTGGCAGCAGGGAACCATCTGCATATGTACAGACAGTCTGCTGGTTAAGAATATTCGACTGACTTGATGTAGCTAAGATATTTTACATTTAAAAGCAGATGGCCATAGATCCTATCATACTAATTTAGTTTAAAACTATTTTTAATATCAAACATATGCATTACTTTATGATGCTCATGAAAACATCACCCTGCTTTATTCTTTCGTGGGCTTGAGGTACAGTACTGTATGCAGTTATTTTTAATATTACTGTACTATAATGTTCTGTAGTATTACTCTTCTCACACCAATAAATTTGACTTTAAGACTGACTTAGGATGGATCTTCTATTCTGGGGACTTCCTGTATTCTGTATGATGTTCATTATGAACTGCTTCCTCTGATAGTTTTCTGCTTGTTGAAATAATGTCTACCTGCCCCTGCGCTCACTGTCATGTAATTCTGTTATGCACTTTTAAATGCAGGGAGCAGATAATCCCTCCCCCCCCCCCCCCTGCTGACTGTTCCAAATCATGGGTGCATGTTACAAGTGCGGAACATATTTTAACTTAGTACTAACTTAGCATCATATTTGATCTGATTCGACTGAATATTCCAGGTTTCCATCTCTCATGCATCTGGTGTGAGGTGTTTTCAGACTCTCAGGCTGGCGCAAAGAAATCTTACGGCAAGTCTATTTTACACTAGTATAAACGTAAAATCAGCGACACCAAAGGCGTTAGAGTAGTTTGCAAAACCTACAGACTATTTAAAAGGTAACACAACTGTTGCATACGTTTTATATGCGTGTTATCTGGGTGTGCAGACTTGTGGCGAATTGAACGTCTCACTCCGGTCAGCTGAGCAAAGTTGGTAACCTTGGTATTGTGTGTAGGAGATTCGGTATAACTATAATTTCGTTCTCCATTTGCATGCCCGAAGTGTCTTTAAGTGTTATGTAGTTTTGCCTGAAACGCAACAATAAAACAAAGCAATTAAAGCCAATCAGTTGCTCAAATGCTGCTGTGGTGATTGAAGAACTTTTGTCGGAAGTGGGATTCGAACCCACGGCTTACTTCGGAGAACAGAATATCCCTTGCGTCGGAAGGCCAGTTACGTCGTGCGTGGTGTCTGAGACCGCTCGGCCATGCGGCAGTTTCCCGTTAAACCGTAAGGAGTAGGTTAAGTCCAGCCTTGGCCTCCAAGCTGACGTTTTTCTACATATGTGCTTGTGTATCATGGACAGTAAGAGGGGGCAGGCAAGGAGAGAATTTCTCTCTTTGGGGATCAATAGAGTGTTATTATTATAACGTCTAAAAAGTATGATGGTCTGTCGATGAATCAATAAGAAAATAAATGAAGTCGTTTTCGCGAACACGCTGGTAAAGCCAGGGGCCGGACCGACTGTAGGGGGCGTGGCCAGAGACTGCCTGCTGACCATAGCTGTCAAGTCTCCCGTTTTGGCCGGGAAACTACCGTATTTTACTTCTCTTTCCCGCCGTCCTCCCGTATTAGTATTTTCCCGTAAATCTCCCGTATAATAATATATATATATATTTAAAAATTCTTCTGCCTCTCCAAACTGAACTGTCAGTAGCCTCGCGAGAACTGCCACCTGCATAGCCTGGGTGGCAGTTATCGCGAGATTAGTGCCAACAGCGGGAACGAGAAAGGAGAGAGATGGATGGATGGATGGATGTGTAGAAGGAGAAGGCGTCCCTGCCAAGAAACAAAGAAGTCATGTAAATACATCGGAAAATGGGACGACGAATTTACTTTCCTAAAGAGGAGCAGGATGGGGCACAGTCACGCGTTCTGTAAGATTTGTAAATGCGATTTTAGTGTCTCCCACGGGGAAGGAACGATGTCAGTCGGCATGAAAAATCCAAGTCATTAGTGAATGACAGAGAGCCGCATGAGTGAACATGAAAAATTAGTAGAAAATGCGCAATGAAAATAAAATGTAAATGACAAATGGTTATTTTATATTTCTTGTACACCTGTCTTAAAATGTAAGGGATACTGGAGCCTGGTTGCGGTGGTGGGATGGCTCTCGGCGGGTGCCGGAAAATTTCCTTTATTTTCAAATCCAAACCTTGACAGGTATGCTGCTGACTGTTCCAAATCATGGGTGCATGTTACAAGTGCGGAACATATTTTAACTTAGTACTAACTTAGCATCATATTTGATCTGATTCGACTGAATATTCCAGGTTTCCATCTCTCATGCATCTGGTGTGAGGTGTTTTCAGACTCTCAGGCTGGCGCAAAGAAATCTTACGGCAAGTCTATTTTACACTAGTATAAACGTAAAATCAGCGACACCAAAGGCGTTAGAGTAGTTTGCAAAACCTACAGACTATTTAAAAGGTAACACAACTGTTGCATACGTTTTATATGCGTGTTATCTGGGTGTGCAGACTTGTGGCGAATTGAACGTCTCACTCCGGTCAGCTGAGCAAAGTTGGTAACCTTGGTATTGTGTGTAGGAGATTCGGTATAACTATAATTTCGTTCTCCATTTGCATGCCCGAAGTGTCTTTAAGTGTTATGTAGTTTTGCCTGAAACGCAACAATAAAACAAAGCAATTAAAGCCAATCAGTTGCTCAAATGCTGCTGTGGTGATTGAAGAACTTTTGTCGGAAGTGGGATTCGAACCCACGGCTTACTTCGGAGAACAGAATATCCCTTGCGTCGGAAGGCCAGTTACGTCGTGCGTGGTGTCTGAGACCGCTCGGCCATGCGGCAGTTTCCCGTTAAACCGTAAGGAGTAGGTTAAGTCCAGCCTTGGCCTCCAAGCTGACGTTTTTCTACATATGTGCTTGTGTATCATGGACAGTAAGAGGGGGCAGGCAAGGAGAGAATTTCTCTCTTTGGGGATCAATAGAGTGTTATTATTATAACGTACGTCTAAAAAGTATGATGGTCTGTCGATAAATCAATAAGAAAATAAATGAAGTCGTTTTCGCGAACACGCTGGTAAAGCCAGGGGCCGGACCGACTGTAGGGGGCGTGGCCAGAGACTGCCTGCTGACCATAGCTGTCAAGTCTCCCGTTTTGGCCGGGAAACTACCGTATTTTACTTCTCTTTCCCGCCGTCCTCCCGTATTAGTATTTTCCCGTAAATCTCCCGTATAATAATATATATATATATTTAAAAATTCTTCTGCCTCTCCAAACTGAACTGTCAGTAGCCTCGCGAGAACTGCCACCTGCATAGCCTGGGTGGCAGTTATCGCGAGATTAGTGCCAACAGCGGGAACGAGAAAGGAGAGAGATGGATGGATGGATGGATGTGTAGAAGGAGAAGGCGTCCCTGCCAAGAAACAAAGAAGTCATGTAAATACATCGGAAAATGGGACGACGAATTTACTTTCCTAAAGAGGAGCAGGATGGGGCACAGTCACGCGTTCTGTAAGATTTGTAAATGCGATTTTAGTGTCTCCCACGGGGAAGGAACGATGTCAGTCGGCATGAAAAATCCAAGTCATTAGTGAATGACAGAGAGCCGCATGAGTGAACATGAAAAATTAGTAGAAAATGCGCAATGAAAATAAAATGTAAATGACAAATGGTTATTTTATATTTCTTGTACACCTGTCTTAAAATGTAAGGGATACTGGAGCCTGGTTGCGGTGGTGGGATGGCTCTCGGCGGGTGCCGGAAAATTTCCTTTATTTTCAAATCCAAACCTTGACAGGTATGCTGCTGACTGTTCCAAATCATGGGTGCATGTTACAAGTGCGGAACATATTTTAACTTAGTACTAACTTAGCATCATATTTGATCTGATTCGACTGAATATTCCAGGTTTCCATCTCTCATGCATCTGGTGTGAGGTGTTTTCAGACTCTCAGGCTGGCGCAAAGAAATCTTACGGCAAGTCTATTTTACACTAGTATAAACGTAAAATCAGCGACACCAAAGGCGTTAGAGTAGTTTGCAAAACCTACAGACTATTTAAAAGGTAACACAACTGTTGCATACGTTTTATATGCGTGTTATCTGGGTGTGCAGACTTGTGGCGAATTGAACGTCTCACTCCGGTCAGCTGAGCAAAGTTGGTAACCTTGGTATTGTGTGTAGGAGATTCGGTATAACTATAATTTCGTTCTCCATTTGCATGCCCGAAGTGTCTTTAAGTGTTATGTAGTTTTGCCTGAAACGCAACAATAAAACAAAGCAATTAAAGCCAATCAGTTGCTCAAATGCTGCTGTGGTGATTGAAGAACTTTTGTCGGAAGTGGGATTCGAACCCACGGCTTACTTCGGAGAACAGAATATCCCTTGCGTCGGAAGGCCAGTTACGTCGTGCGTAGTGTCTGAGACCGCTCGGCCATGCGGCAGTTTCCCGTTAAACCGTAAGGAGTAGGTTAAGTCCAGCCTTGGCCTCCAAGCTGACGTTTTTCTACATATGTGCTTGTGTATCATGGACAGTAAGAGGGGGCAGGCAAGGAGAGAATTTCTCTCTTTGGGGATCAATAGAGTGTTATTATTATAACGTACGTCTAAAAAGTATGATGGTCTGTCGATGAATCAATAAGAAAATAAATGAAGTCGTTTTCGCGAACACGCTGGTAAAGCCAGGGGCCGGACCGACTGTAGGGGGCGTGGCCAGAGACTGCCTGCTGACCATAGCTGTCAAGTCTCCCGTTTTGGCCGGGAAACTACCGTATTTTACTTCTCTTTCCCGCCGTCCTCCCGTATTAGTATTTTCCCGTAAATCTCCCGTATAATAATATATATATATATTTAAAAATTCTTCTGCCTCTCCAAACTGAACTGTCAGTAGCCTCGCGAGAACTGCCACCTGCATAGCCTGGGTGGCAGTTATCGCGAGATTAGTGCCAACAGCGGGAACGAGAAAGGAGAGAGATGGATGGATGGATGGATGTGTAGAAGGAGAAGGCGTCCCTGCCAAGAAACAAAGAAGTCATGTAAATACATCGGAAAATGGGACGACGAATTTACTTTCCTAAAGAGGAGCAGGATGGGGCACAGTCACGCGTTCTGTAAGATTTGTAAATGCGATTTTAGTGTCTCCCACGGGGAAGGAACGATGTCAGTCGGCATGAAAAATCCAAGTCATTAGTGAATGACAGAGAGCCGCATGAGTGAACATGAAAAATTAGTAGAAAATGCGCAATGAAAATAAAATGTAAATGACAAATGGTTATTTTATATTTCTTGTACACCTGTCTTAAAATGTAAGGGATACTGGAGCCTGGTTGCGGTGGTGGGATGGCTCTCGGCGGGTGCCGGAAAATTTCCTTTATTTTCAAATCCAAACCTTGACAGGTATGCTGCTGACTGTTCCAAATCATGGGTGCATGTTACAAGTGCGGAACATATTTTAACTTAGTACTAACTTAGCATCATATTTGATCTGATTCGACTGAATATTCCAGGTTTCCATCTCTCATGCATCTGGTGTGAGGTGTTTTCAGACTCTCAGGCTGGCGCAAAGAAATCTTACGGCAAGTCTATTTTACACTAGTATAAACGTAAAATCAGCGACACCAAAGGCGTTAGAGTAGTTTGCAAAACCTACAGACTATTTAAAAGGTAACACAACTGTTGCATACGTTTTATATGCGTGTTATCTGGGTGTGCAGACTTGTGGCGAATTGAACGTCTCACTCCGGTCAGCTGAGCAAAGTTGGTAACCTTGGTATTGTGTGTAGGAGATTCGGTATAACTATAATTTCGTTCTCCATTTGCATGCCCGAAGTGTCTTTAAGTGTTATGTAGTTTTGCCTGAAACGCAACAATAAAACAAAGCAATTAAAGCCAATCAGTTGCTCAAATGCTGCTGTGGTGATTGAAGAACTTTTGTCGGAAGTGGGATTCGAACCCACGGCTTACTTCGGAGAACAGAATATCCCTTGCGTCGGAAGGCCAGTTACGTCGTGCGTGGTGTCTGAGACCGCTCGGCCATGCGGCAGTTTCCCGTTAAACCGTAAGGAGTAGGTTAAGTCCAGCCTTGGCCTCCAAGCTGACGTTTTTCTACATATGTGCTTGTGTATCATGGACAGTAAGAGGGGGCAGGCAAGGAGAGAATTTCTCTCTTTGGGGATCAATAGAGTGTTATTATTATAACGTACGTCTAAGAAGTATGATGGTCTGTCGATGAATCAATAAGAAAATAAATGAAGTCGTTTTCGCGAACACGCTGGTAAAGCCAGGGGCCGGACCGACTGTAGGGGGCGTGGCCAGAGACTGCCTGCTGACCATAGCTGTCAAGTCTCCCGTTTTGGCCGGGAAACTACCGTATTTTACTTCTCTTTCCCGCCGTCCTCCCGTATTAGTATTTTCCCGTAAATCTCCCGTATAATAATATATATATATATTTAAAAATTCTTCTGCCTCTCCAAACTGAACTGTCAGTAGCCTCGCGAGAACTGCCACCTGCATAGCCTGAGCGGCAGTTATCGCGAGATTAGTGCCAACAGCGGGAACGAGAAAGGAGAGAGATGGATGGATGGATGGATGTGTAGAAGGAGAAGGCGTCCCTGCCAAGAAACAAAGAAGTCATGTAAATACATCGGAAAATGGGACGACGAATTTACTTTCCTAAAGAGGAGCAGGATGGGGCACAGTCACGCGTTCTGTAAGATTTGTAAATGCGATTTTAGTGTCTCCCACGGGGAAGGAACGATGTCAGTCGGCATGAAAAATCCAAGTCATTAGTGAATGACAGAGAGCCGCATGAGTGAACATGAAAAATTAGTAGAAAATGCGCAATGAAAATAAAATGTAAATGACAAATGGTTATTTTATATTTCTTGTACACCTGTCTTAAAATGTAAGGGATACTGGAGCCTGCTTGCGGTGGTGGGATGGCTCTCGGCGGGTGCCGGAAAATTTCCTTTATTTTCAAATCCAAACCTAGACAGGTATGCTGCTGACTGTTCCAAATCATGGGTGCATGTTACAAGTGCGGAACATATTTTAACTTAGTACTAACTTAGCATCATATTTGATCTGATTCGACTGAATATTCCAGGTTTCCATCTCTCATGCATCTGGTGTGAGGTGTTTTCAGACTCTCAGGCTGGCGCAAAGAAATCTTACGGCAAGTCTATTTTACACTAGTATAAACGTAAAATCAGCGACACCAAAGGCGTTAGAGTAGTTTGCAAAACCTACAGACTATTTAAAAGGTAACACAACTGTTGCATACGTTTTATATGCGTGTTATCTGGGTGTGCAGACTTGTGGCGAATTGAACGTCTCACTCCGGTCAGCTGAGCAAAGTTGGTAACCTTGGTATTGTGTGTAGGAGATTCGGTATAACTATAATTTCGTTCTCCATTTGCATGCCCGAAGTGTCTTTAAGTGTTATGTAGTTTTGCCTGAAACGCAACAATAAAACAAAGCAATTAAAGCCAATCAGTTGCTCAAATGCTGCTGTGGTGATTGAAGAACTTTTGTCGGAAGTGGGATTCGAACCCACGGCTTACTTCAGAGAACAGAATATCCCTTGCGTCGGAAGGCCAGTTACGTCGTGCGTGGTGTCTGAGACCGCTCGGCCATGCGGCAGTTTCCCCGTTAAACCGTAAGGAGTAGGTTAAGTCCAGCCTTGGCCTCCAAGCTGACGTTTTTCTACATATGTGCTTGTGTATCATGGACAGTAAGAGGGGGCAGGCAAGGAGAGAATTTCTCTCTTTGGGGATCAATAGAGTGTTATTATTATAACGTACGTCTAAAAAGTATGATGGTCTGTCGATGAATCAATAAGAAAATAAATGAAGTCGTTTTCGCGAACACGCTGGTAAAGCCAGGGGCCGGACCGACTGTAGGGGGCGTGGCCAGAGACTGCCTGCTGACCATAGCTGTCAAGTCTCCCGTTTTGGCCGGGAAACTACCGTATTTTACTTCTCTTTCCCGCCGTCCTCCCGTATTAGTATTTTCCCGTAAATCTCCCGTATAATAATATATATATATATTTAAAAATTCTTCTGCCTCTCCAAACTGAACTGTCAGTAGCCTCGCGAGAACTGCCACCTGCATAGCCTGGGTGGCAGTTATCGCGAGATTAGTGCCAACAGCGGGAACGAGAAAGGAGAGAGATGGATGGATGGATGGATGTGTAGAAGGAGAAGGCGTCCCTGCCAAGAAACAAAGAAGTCATGTAAATACATCGGAAAATGGGACGACGAATTTACTTTCCTAAAGAGGAGCAGGATGGGGCACAGTCACGCGTTCTGTAAGATTTGTAAATGCGATTTTAGTGTCTCCCACGGGGAAGGAACGATGTCAGTCGGCATGAAAAATCCAAGTCATTAGTGAATGACAGAGAGCCGCATGAGTGAACATGAAAAATTAGTAGAAAATGCGCAATGAAAATAAAATGTAAATGACAAATGGTTATTTTATATTTCTTGTACACCTGTCTTAAAATGTAAGGGATACTGGAGCCTGGTTGCGGTGGTGGGATGGCTCTCGGCGGGTGCCGGAAAATTTCCTTTATTTTCAAATCCAAACCTTGACAGGTATGCTGCTGACTGTTCCAAATCATGGGTGCATGTTACAAGTGCGGAACATATTTTAACTTAGTACTAACTTAGCATCATATTTGATCTGATTCGACTGAATATTCCAGGTTTCCATCTCTCATGCATCTGGTGTGAGGTGTTTTCAGACTCTCAGGCTGGCGCAAAGAAATCTTACGGCAAGTCTATTTTACACTAGTATAAACGTAAAATCAGCGACACCAAAGGCGTTAGAGTAGTTTGCAAAACCTACAGACTATTTAAAAGGTAACACAACTGTTGCATACGTTTTATATGCGTGTTATCTGGGTGTGCAGACTTGTGGCGAATTGAACGTCTCACTCCGGTCAGCTGAGCAAAGTTGGTAACCTTGGTATTGTGTGTAGGAGATTCGGTATAACTATAATTTCGTTCTCCATTTGCATGCCCGAAGTGTCTTTAAGTGTTATGTAGTTTTGCCTGAAACGCAACAATAAAACAAAGCAATTAAAGCCAATCAGTTGCTCAAATGCTGCTGTGGTGATTGAAGAACTTTTGTCGGAAGTGGGATTCGAACCCACGGCTTACTTCGGAGAACAGAATATCCCTTGCGTCGGAAGGCCAGTTACGTCGTGCGTGGTGTCTGAGACCGCTCGGCCATGCGGCAGTTTCCCGTTAAACCGTAAGGAGTAGGTTAAGTCCAGCCTTGGCCTCCAAGCTGACGTTTTTCTACATATGTGCTTGTGTATCATGGACAGTAAGAGGGGGCAGGCAAGGAGAGAATTTCTCTCTTTGGGGATCAATAGAGTGTTATTATTATAACGTACGTCTAAAAAGTATGATGGTCTGTCGATGAATCAATAAGAAAATAAATGAAGTCGTTTTCGCGAACACGCTGGTAAAGCCAGGGGCCGGACCGACTGTAGGGGGCGTGGCCAGAGACTGCCTGCTGACCATAGCTGTCAAGTCTCCCGTTTTGGCCGGGAAACTACCGTATTTTACTTCTCTTTCCCGCCGTCCTCCCGTATTAGTATTTTCCCGTAAATCTCCCGTATAATAATATATATATATATTTAAAAATTCTTCTGCCTCTCCAAACTGAACTGTCAGTAGCCTCGCGAGAACTGCCACCTGCATAGCCTGGGTGGCAGTTATCGCGAGATTAGTGCCAACAGCGGGAACGAGAAAGGAGAGAGATGGATGGATGGATGGATGTGTAGAAGGAGAAGGCGTCCCTGCCAAGAAACAAAGAAGTCATGTAAATACATCGGAAAATGGGACGACGAATTTACTTTCCTAAAGAGGAGCAGGATGGGGCACAGTCACGCGTTCTGTAAGATTTGTAAATGCGATTTTAGTGTCTCCCACGGGGAAGGAACGATGTCAGTCGGCATGAAAAATCCAAGTCATTAGTGAATGACAGAGAGCCGCATGAGTGAACATGAAAAATTAGTAGAAAATGCGCAATGAAAATAAAATGTAAATGACAAATGGTTATTTTATATTTCTTGTACACCTGTCTTAAAATGTAAGGGATACTGGAGCCTGCTTGCGGTGGTGGGATGGCTCTCGGCGGGTGCCGGAAAATTTCCTTTATTTTCAAATCCAAACCTTGACAGGTATGCTGCTGACTGTTCCAAATCATGGGTGCATGTTACAAGTGCGGAACATATTTTAACTTAGTACTAACTTAGCATCATATTTGATCTGATTCGACTGAATATTCCAGGTTTCCATCTCTCATGCATCTGGTGTGAGGTGTTTTCAGACTCTCAGGCTGGCGCAAAGAAATCTTACGGCAAGTCTATTTTACACTAGTATAAACGTAAAATCAGCGACACCAAAGGCGTTAGAGTAGTTTGCAAAACCTACAGACTATTTAAAAGGTAACACAACTGTTGCATACGTTTTATATGCGTGTTATCTGGGTGTGCAGACTTGTGGCGAATTGAACGTCTCACTCCGGTCAGCTGAGCAAAGTTGGTAACCTTGGTATTGTGTGTAGGAGATTCGGTATAACTATAATTTCGTTCTCCATTTGCATGCCCGAAGTGTCTTTAAGTGTTATGTAGTTTTGCCTGAAACGCAACAATAAAACAAAGCAATTAAAGCCAATCAGTTGCTCAAATGCTGCTGTGGTTATTGAAGAACTTTTGTCGGAAGTGGGATTCGAACCCACAGCTTACTTCGGAGAACAGAATATCCCTTGCGTCGGAAGGCCAGTTACGTCGTGCGTGGTGTCTGAGACCCCGCGCGGGCGGCGAGAATAGTTTAGCTTAACTTCCCTTAACTTTTCCCATTCATTTTCAATGGTAGTGCTTAACAGTACGGATGTAATATTCTTTCGGCCGCTGGTTGATGTTTTGTCGCTGTTTCGACGCCTCCAATGACGTTTTACCCTTATCACTACCGACAGTCGACACAACTGGATTTTGGAAAAGAGCAGCAGAGAGTGAGTAGTATTTCAGTAAATTTGGTGATTCACCTAAAAGAAAAACCGCCCGGTCGAACGGAAAGGACGACTTTCCAAGGTAAACTGAACAGCAATCTTATATTTTCTTAAATATTCCGATGCATTTCACATTCCAAAATCGAACTGGATGCTGTACGTTTTACGGAGCCCCTCGCGAAGCTCTCTGTGTAATGCTGAAGTAGTTATTCACTCGCTCCATAGGTAGCATTGCTTTTGAAATATTTAATAATTAATATTCAATTTTTAATGCACAATTTAAATAAAAACATGTTTGACTTTGGAAATTAAGGCGGGTACCGTTTATAAGAATTCCACTCATCGTGAGGAATCCAAAAGTATCTTTTATTAGTGGCCCGGTAAAGCAGTACATTTATTAAGCTAGACAGTGTCCATTTATGGAAAACGAGTAATTTGCAGTAAAACGAGCATACACTGGTCAAGTAGAATGAGTCTAGGCAGATGAGACAGAATAAACTGGATTACCGTTTATAAACTAACCTTATATATATAGTGTATTATACATATACTAATTCTGCACGTTCCTATATGCAAGGTACTGTGACGGTAACTTTCCTGTAAGTCATTGATATTTAACTACAACTTTTTTATGCATATTGTTTGCTGGCATTGCCGTTAACTTAGATATTAAAGAATTCCTCACATAATCGTTAAGTATTAAACCTACTAAAGTTGTTCAAACAAACCTTGTTTTAGGTTAAAGCAAGTCAGTTAGAAGCTATTACACTTACTTTGCTACCAAATGGCAAAGGTGTCAGATCACAGAATTCTTGTTTATAATTCCATGCCCTTCTGTGTTTCTTTACGCCTGTCAACTACCACCTGTCAAAAGTGAGGATGAGAATTTGGTTGGGTTTGGAGTCCATGCTGGCAAGACCTGGAAGGATATTTGGGACAGTAGGGATGATGGGTATGAGGCTGTTATCCTCAAACAACAATGCGTACCAGGCAGCAAAATGTACCGACTACAGCAGTACCTGAGGCTGAAGCACAGCAATCTTCAGATGACACTGGAGGCTTCTGCTCCCTCAAGACCAGCACTTCCAGACACTTCTACTAATCCTCCAGGTTGGCTGACAGTTTCATATATGTGGTTCTGTGCATTGATTATGTCTTTTATTCATATCTATTTTGTTTTATAGAAATAGAGGAAGATGAGGAATTGGAGAGGATGATGCTTTGTTGGTCCCCTTCCAAAACCGAAGGCCCGATGAGTGAGAATCTCATATGCATGCACACACACAAACAGTCACTCTTCAGGATTCAGTATAAATTAAGGAATCAATATTATTTGTGGTTCATTTGTGGTTTTTTCACTTTGCTTTCAGGTTTGCAAGTTGTTGGAGTCCATGATGCTAAAGGTTCTTTCCCTTCAATTATGGAGGATAATTCTGGATGTCATGATCAGAATTTTTCATCCAAGTTCTTTATTATTCATCTTGTTTTTGGCCACGTTCAGGCCCGTTTTGATGCCTGTGTTCTGTTTGTTCCATTGTTCAAGACTATGCAGCCAGAGATGACCTGGAGGGAGTTTCAAAAATCTCCTTTTTATGAGGCTGAAAAGCAGCGTTGGTCAGCGGAGAGAAAAAAGTAACACACTACCTGCTACTTCAAGAGCAGCGTTATTTGTAAAAATTGTAAATGTTTTCCATATACACTCTGTCCACTTTATTAAGAACAGCTATTTTGTGTCTGGGCTCATTTTTCACTGACAAATAATGCATGGCAACAGGTGGGTTACAATCAGATTGTAAAAATTGCCGCTGTTAGGTAGGTTTTCTTAAAGAAGTGGCAAGCATAGTTTTTTTTTAAAACAAAAAAAGTAAAGATTGTTTTATATTCTTTATAGTTCAGTATTGTTTGAATATACACTTGCAGCATTTTAACATATGGTTAATATGTTCCTTGTTTGTTCCTGATTCTCTAAGGTCATAAATTATCCCTGAGCATCTCTCAAAGTGTGGGGCAGTTACCCCAATGGCTAAATTCCCCATCGTGACCCTTTCAGATCTGTCCTATTAATCATTCCCTATCCACTGGCTAAATCTCTCTTGTCTCATCACCACCTCAACCAGTGTGGTGAGTCTAAGAAAGTGTTACAGCGTCAGTCAGGAGTTTTGGGCACACCTACCTATAGAATTGTTTCTTTGTACTATTCTTTACATTTTATAATATTTATAAAGACATCATAACTATAAAGTAATACACATGGAATTATGCACTACTCAGAAAAGTTATTTAAAAAAAATAATTTGTTGGGGGGGACAATTCTGTTGGAACTCAGAAGGTTGCCGGTTCAAATCCCAGGGCTGGCCGAGTGATCCCACCATTGGGCCCTTGAGCAAGGCCCTTAACCCCAGCTGCTCCAGGGACTGACTGATCCTGCTTTCTACTTTATACTAGTTTAATGAGGTGGCCTCCTGGAATGCTTTTCCAGCTCTCCTGAAGGAGCCGTCTCATATATGCTGAGCACTCAGCCGATTTTCTTTAACTCTCTGGTCAGACTCCTTGAAAAACATTTCTACTGGGTTTAGCTCAAGTATCCAGGTAATATGACCCAGTCCCTTTGTAGGCAGAGTGGTGTGTCCAAATTACTGACTGGTACTGTATGTATAACTATCTGACAGTTGTTAAAATGCTGCAGCATCACTGTTAGTATTGTCATAACAATGCTATTTTTAATTATGCTTTTTGTTTTGATTCAGGATTCAATGAGTCATTTGTTAACATGCTACAAAATGCATGCATTAACACTGCTGTTTAAGAAAATTAATCATTTCATCTATTTAATATTTGACATACACTACCGTTCAATTATATACCCTGTGACAAGACTTGATTGGGGTCAGTTTTATCCTACAAAAGGATAATGACCCAAACCAAACCTCCAAAATGTGTTAGCAATATTTAAAGAATAAGCAGTCAGACATACCAGGAGATTGATGCAGAGGACTGCCAGTTGCTGATAATAGGCCTCTATATGTAGATGTGGATAAAATTTTGTGAATTGCATGAAAATGTGTTTTTCTTTGGAAAACAAAGAAATTTGCATGTGATCCCAAACTTTTGAGCGGTAATGTATATCTTGGGGGTGGCATGGTGGTGCAGTGGTTAGCACTGTTGCCTCACACCTCTGGGACCCAGGTTTGAGTCGCCGCCTGTGTCACATGTGTGTGGAGTTTGCATGTTCTCCCCATGTCGTCGTGGGGGGTACTCCGGTTTCCCCCCACAGTCCAAAAACATGCTGAGGCTAATTGGAGTTGCTAAATTGCCCATAGGTGTGCATGTGAGAGTGAATGGTGTGTGAGTGTGCCCTGCGATGGGCTGGCCCCCCATCCTGGGTTGTTCCCTGCCTCGTGCCCATTGCTTCCGGGATAGGCTCCGGACCCCCGTGACCCAGTAGAATAAGCGGTTTGGAAAATGGATGGATGGATGGATGTATATCTTATCATACCCCTGAGTATGAGAACCTGAGTACTTGTCTCTTTCTGTGTAAATAGACTCAATAAACAATACATTTTATTCATAACTGTCTATGTCTGTTTAATTACCACAGCGACATAAATAAATAAATAAATAAAATTGTAACCATAGTTTTAAGCTGTTTATTAAATACATCAATATCAAGAAAACGAAGAATAATGGATGAATGTGATTACAAGAAATGGAGAAATTTGTTCATGCTTTTTTGAAAACATGCCTCAAAATGATTAGCATTTCAATCTAACTTGAAATGTATCAGAAAAAAAATCATTAACGGAGATTTTGCAGCGCCGGGGAGGGTCTCTTCGCTTCGCAAAAAAAATCCTTCAATTTCATTGGCTGCCACTGTGTTATGGCTATACGCGACCGGCCCCCGCGTGACAGGCGGGGATACTCACCACTATACTAACGAGGAAATATACGCGCACTGCTTTTACATATTCAAGATAAACAGCGGATGACTATTAACATTTGCGAGTAATCAATGATTGTACAAAATTTTCTTTCTTACACAAAGAAAATGTTGAGGGCAGAATGAAAAATGATTGTCTATCTGAACCAATCAGATTGTCTGTCTATCTGAACCAATCAGATTGTCTGTCTATCTGAACCAATCAGATTGTCTGTCTATCTGAACCAATCAGATTGTCTGTCTATCTGAACCAATCAGATTGTCTGTCTATCTGAACCAATCAGATTGTTTTTCTTACACAAAAAATTATTCCGTTTTCAAAACACTTTTGTGCAAGAAATGCTCCCATGAGCCTGTGTTTAGTGCCTACAGAGGTCTTCTTTTTGCCACTGGTACAGGAGAGTACGGGTCCCACCTTGCCACAGCCAGGCACCTCCACGCCATCGACGGGCCGCGGAATCTCGATGGAGCGCACGTTGCCGTACTTGCAACACTCCTCCCGGATGTCCTCCAGGATCTCCTCGTAGTCCTCGTCGTCCACCAGCTCCTCGGGCATGACCATGTTGAGGAGGCACAGCACCTCCGTGGGCATGCCGGAGCTCTGCAGCCGCTGCAGCCCTGGAACCTGCAGCGTCACCGGCGTCTCGATGATGGCCGTCTGTCCCGGGGGGCGACAAGAGTGTCAGATACCCCCTGATCGTCCAATCGTCTCGAGTAACAGCGAGAAATTTACATGGACCCAAATAAACCCAAGAAATAGGGGCATTAAGCTTCCTGGGAGGCACCCAGGAACCAAGTTGGGTTTAGGACATCAGAAAGGCGGCAGCCGAGGGCAAATACTCACAGCGTTGGCATTCTTAGCCCCCACGCTTGCCCGCTGGACGATGAGCTTCTTGTCTCCGAGCTGCATGCCATTGAGTCCAGCCACGGCCTGCGGGATGCATCCCACACAAGCGTCAGCAATTCCATCCGGAAGCCCCGAGTCACCCCAGACCTTCCAGCTGCTGCCCCACCTCACGCACCTGGTCAGTGGCACTGATGTCCACGTATTCACAGAAAGCGTAACCCTTAGACAGTGACGTGGCACTGTCCTTCACAAGGTTGAAGGCCTTAAGAGGTCCGAACGACGTCAAGAGTTCCTTCACCTGGGCAAGAGGAGGAGACGCGGGGGGGCGATTAGCCCGACAGTCCAGGCACGGCGCCTCGCTAGAAATGCTAATCTTAACTGTGGGAGAAGCAGCATGTTAAACTTTGCAAAACGACATGAGGAAACAGTGAAGACATCAGGAAAATGGCTTTATGACAAGTGGCTCGACATTACGGTGCAACACTAGAGCTCAAAGCCCCCTGTGCCCTTTCTGCATGACTTACTTACTGGGAGCGTACAAAAGTAACTATTTTGATTCTTGTCAATGAATGATAACACAGATTCCCCCCCCCCATCCTACAGCATATACAACACAACTGAATTCCTAATCAAGTTCTCTGATAATTCCAACTACGAATTTTGAAATATGGACCGAGTTGCATCTGATTTTAAGGGCCACAATAATTAAGCTAGATGGTATATAAAAAAAAAACTAAATAAAAACAGCTAATTATATGTTAAGTGTTCCATGTATACAATGTGGAGGGGGGGGGGCGACTCGGCAGAACACAAACCCAGCCGAATCACTGACTTCCTGTTCTTAAAACCAAGAACCACATTGGTGCAGTTAATTAGAGGGACAAAGCCTACAGGAGATAAACTCACAGGTAAAGCTAAGAGCCGCCACAGGGTCCTGCTAAAGGGGCCACGGCTTGAAGCCAAACAGGACGAAATAGCTCTGCTAACATCATTCCTCACTTATTCTACAGGAATCTACTGTAAAGCCGCATTAACCACTGACTTCAGAAAGGAGTCACCTGGGACACTGGCAGCCACAAGAGGGCGCTACCTCCTACCTTCTCTTAGGGGCAAAAAAAAAAAAATCAAATTTATACCCTGTGATCAGCATAATAAGTCTCTCCCCAGCCTTCAACCCCCAAAAAAAGGACCCCATATGCTTAAGAGCACTCCAGGACAGAGCCCCCCCACAGGGGCAGGCCGTCGACAGGGAGGATATCCGTGCGAGGGACGGAATGTCTTACTTGCCTTGTGTTACATGTTGGCATGGCAGCAGTAGGTCAGTACTACTGAACAAATTATGAGCGAAGACTTAACGATCTTACAGGCCCCTAGCTGGGGACAAAGTGGGGAACAAAAATGAGAGCTGTAAGTATCAAAGCGGTAGCAGGGACTGCAAAAAAAATGTAAACACCAGGATACAAGCAGCGGTTTCCATTTCACCTGTCTATGGCACATTTACTGGCTTTGACGTGAAATACATTAACAGTTCTGCTGGATTCAAACTCTCTCCCCCCAGTGCTGCTTTGGTACAGCCTTCCTCTTGACTTGGATTACATGTGACTCACACTGGATAAGAAAGATTACGATGACAATCCGAAAAGGAGGAAAAAAATCAAAGAAAAACAAACTGACTGCACTTCTCACTTACCTTTCACTGAAACCGCGATCACTATCTTGTGGGCTGAGTCTTGCCATTTTTAACAGTTTAGGCTAAAGTGAGTGGGACACCGGAGCTCAAAATGTTACAATGCAGGGGTGGACGCAAAACGTTTTGCGATTAACTTTTGCAAAATAAATAGGTAAACTATTAAATGCCTGTATGGATTATGTCTATAATGGGCCGATTTCAGTGGGGTGGCGATATAGGAAGAAAAAAAAAAAATCATAAAAGATGCTAATGAGAAGTAGAAAATGTCTAAAATGTGACCCTTTCAACACTTTCAGAGTAAGACGACCTCATCTGTGCATGTTGTTATGGTAATATTATCCATCACTGACGTCATAACAGAATAGGGCATGGGGCACGATGTGAAAACTCCAGTGAAGCTGATAATCGTTCACCGGGAAAAAGGTCCGAAGTATTTTCTGCCTTTCGAGCGACACAGCAATGTAGGGAACGATTCTTCCGCAGCTCCCCATCGCTGTTAACGGGATGTGAAGTCATCGTTCTCAGTGTGCGGACATGGACGTGAGACACGGCACGTCTGCGAATACTGAAGCGTTTGGGGACTTGGTCGATCTCCCCCACATTTCAAGCACAGTCTATGGTAGTGTTTCCCAGCCCAGTCCTCGGGGGTACCCCCCCGGTCAGTCCACGTTTTTGCTTCCTCTCAGCGCACCTGTACCAGGTATTCGGTGTTCCTGATTGGCTGGGAGCTAGGAGGGAGCGAAAATGTGGATAGTCGGCGGTTCCCCGAGGACTGGGATTGGGCAAACACAGGTGTACGGCAATGTGGAGGTATTCGTCAGTTAGGTGACGCGCAGATGACTCGATTTTAAATTTTCATGCAGCAAAACGACGCGGCTGATTCATCCGACTAACACTCAGCAATTAACCCGATATACAAATATTCCAGGGTACCCAGCAACAGGCAGCACAGGGACTGGCTACGTGACTGGTTTGGCAAGCCGCCAGCTGTAAGGCACGTTTCCCAAAGCCTTTGTTGCTAATAAGGTTATTTGCTAACAACATTAGCAACTTACAACTGAATGGTTCCAACTATGCAAGTCGATAACATGAGGTTTTGGGAAACGTACCTTTTACATTAGCGGGGTCTCAATATCTTCATAATTTACAGCTGGATAAACAATGAGCGTAATGTAACTGTCAACTCATTACCTACATGTCTAATAAATGTTTAATAAATCCCATGAATATCTTTAAAAAAAAAAAAAAAAAAACCTCAAATGTGCGGCTATTTTCAGCAGCTAGCTTTAAACATGATGCTGACATTTGACCCCCCAGTATCTTGTAATGAATTTTAAGCGGTGAGGTAACTTTGACAGGCTTTCTTTTCCTACTAATCAGTTACACAGAGACGAGTGTTTATTTTATGTATGTATGTATGTGCGTGCGCGTGCGTGCGTGCGTGCGTGCGTGCGTGCGTGTGTGTGCATGCCTGCTTGAGTTCCACGTGCAGCAGTGGGACAGAAACACAGGAGGGTTGTGGGTCGGCTCCCCGGCGACAGAGACTGAGGGCGGGGTACCTGATCGTCACTGAGATAGTTGGGCAGGCCTCCGACAAAGAGCTTGTGTGGCGAGTCTGGAACCACGGTGGAGACGACCCCTGCAGACAGAGCAGCACGGCGCCCAAAGCCGGCCGATCACAGCAAACCGTCAACATGCCGGATAATGACCACGAGCAAACGGCGCGAGTGAAATAAGCCAACTTCAAATCAGTATGACGTCGTTATCTTCTATATAATATCAGATAAATGTAACTCCAGCAAAAAAATACCTAAATACTGGGGCAGTTTGACGACTGTTTTTTGTCTCTCCCATCTTGCTCTCCATGGGAGATGCTGACACATGCAGCACCAGTCAAAAGTATGGACACACCTGCTCTTAATGCATTTGTCTCTATTTTAGCTGTTATTCACCTTATAGTAAAAGGCCTTTGGGCATGGAAGTTATGCATATGAAGTACTGCAAAGACAAAATTTTTGTCTCTTCAAAATAGGAGCCATTGGCTTCGATGACAGCATTGCGGACTCAACCAGCTAACATATGTACCCACCTGGACCGTTTCTCCAACAGTCCTCGAGTTTCCACAAGTTCTGCGCGCAAGCTGGCTACCTTACTCTTACTCTCATCCAACTGATCCCAAACCAGCTCTATAGAGTTTAGGTTGGGGGGCTGTGGGGACCATCTCTTTCCTAGTTCACAAGGTAATAAGCTACTTGCATAACCTTCAAGGTGGGCTTTGGGTCATTATCTTGCTGAAAAACAAGTCATTTTCAGTAGGTGTGTCCAGAATTTTTGACTAGAATAGGAGCCAGCAACCCTAGAACAATTTGGGGGTTAGGGTCCTTGCTCAAGGGCCCAGTGGTGAAATCACTCTGCCAACCCTGGTATTTGAACCAGCAACCTTCTTTTCATGGGCAAACATCACAGAGCCACACAGCCTATGTTAACAGTAAGAAGTGAGTGACTGAGCTGTGTGTGTGTGTGTGTGGCTCAGCTGGTTAGGATGCCAGCGTTATCATCAGAAGATCACTGGTTCACATCACTGGTGATCACACCACTGGGCCGGCGAGTTTGCTCTAGGGACAGGCTGACCCTGATTTCTCAAAAAAAAAAAAAAAAAAAAAAAACATTCTTCACTTTGGATAAAACTGTCTGCTAAATATTTACAACATTAAGTAAATAAAAGTGAAAGTCTCCCTCTTTATATGACAAGACATCCGCAGCTTGCGAAGGACAGTCAGTCCGTAACGAGTACAAAAAACTGGCCTTGCCGATCGGCTCTTCAAAGGTAAATAAAGATTAAGGTTATGACGGCGACAAGCAAAACGGACCTGGTACGTGGAAGGCGGGCTGCTCTGAGATGCCAGGCAGGGGGCGATAGTCGTGGGGCCGCCTGATTTTTAACGACTGACCCTGGAAAATGATGCCGTCGAAGGCCATTGCCTGCGTGGTCTCATCCACGGACCGAAACTAGGGCAGAACGAAGAACGTCGTTAATCAGGGAAGGCTGCGGTCTCCGCCTGGACACAGCAGCCATTAGGCAGGAAAGACTCTTACTTCAAGGAAGGCAAAGTTCTTGTCCTGGTTTATCTGAACAGCGAGGACGGGATTGGTGGGACCTTGACATAAGCCAGCCAATCGCATCTGGGTATTGAAGAAATCCGCCATGGCCTCCTAAAAAGACAGGCAGACACACTGAATGAAGACAGGCAGACGTCTGAAGACATCAAAACAGGCAAACGAGAAAAAAAATGACTGACAAGTCTAGTACATTTATCTATTTATTTTGCGGACACTTTCATCCAAAGCAACATACATTTCATTGAAGAAGCAGGACCAGACAGTTCCTAGAGCAAATAGTGCTTAAGGGCTGCGCTCGGGGGCCCAATGGTGAAATCACTCTGCTGCCCAAGGGATTTGAACCAACAACCTTCTTGTGACCGGCTCAGTGTCCTAACTCACTGAGCTACACATGACACCAGTATGCATGACAGAAGGCAACGCGGGACTTTGCCTGGACTCACCTCCGTCAGGCCAAAGGGGATGTTGCCGACATAAAGCCGCCTGGCCTGCCGGGTCATCTGGCTGCCGACCATCGGCACCTGGGTGGGCGTCACTGCCACGCCGCTGGTGGTGGATGTTGCCAGTAAAGCTATCGTGGGGATCTGCCCTGCAGCTGTGGGGAGGAGAAAGGGCTTCAAGACCCCAACCAGGGACGGCCTGAATTTTGCCTCTGCTCTCTGTATGGGGAATTTGCCTGGAATAGGCTCCAGGGGAGCCTGACTAAGATAACTGGTTGGACGATGGATGGGTAATTAATATCGTTTCAATCTGACAGACAGCACTTTATTAAACTAGCAATAAAATATCACCTTTCTATCCCAGCAGGTCCTTCATATAGAAGCTTAAATAAATCCCTGAAGGTGCAGTTTTCAGTGAAGCATTTAAACGCAGGTGCTGCTCGAGGAATCAGCTTCATGCATCAGTTATAACTGCGTTACGGTAATGCACCGCTGCAAAAGTACAGACACGGAGCGGCCAATGCATCTTACGTAAATCGGTAATAACCAATTACCGCAATCGCAGGCATAGTCAGAGCGCAGATATGAATGACTGGAACTGCTAGTTTATCAAACACGGCGGCACTTAGTGCTCGTCTAGCCGAATCAGGTCGTTTCGAATGACATTTTAGTGATTTAGTGATAAGGAGCTGATATGACAAGATTGCCATTTGATAGGTACATAAATCAATCCTACTTTCGACTCCGTTGTAACGCATGTTGTATATTTCAGTTGCGTTAGTATGGCTTAAGTTTATTCAGTTTACTGGATTCTCTGCACTTTAATGAAGTTATATGTGTATTGTTATATAACTGTACATCATTGTTAGTTACTGCTATCCGCTGTAAAGGTAGATACAGGTGCAAGACTTTGCAATAACGACCTAAAAGCAGTTGTTATGATTCCAGGGAACGCGGCTGATTTTTAGAGTCTATACATCATGAAGAAACGGCGATCGTGTGAGAAAGACTTATTCTGTACGGATGACAGGGCCAGCATTTCGGACCCAAGGGAAAGGCTATTGTGCATCGGAAAGAGACAAAATCATATCATTATATAGAAAACTCGTCGTAGTATTTAAAAACCAAGTAACTAACACTGTTATTAAGTGCGGACTTTAAATCAAGTGGTCGCGGTCGTTTTTATTTGCATAAAACTTTAAACGTGATCTTGAAAATATAACGCTTGCAACAAACATCCATGCATAGTGTGTTACTGCGAATGAAAATACGCGGGTCGCAATTTATGATCCAAGTGTATAATGGTAAATAATTAAATAAATAAAACCGCAGGCTTTCACATCGAGTGCACCCCAATAACGTTTCATTGAAATGTCCATGTTATGTACGCCGGGCACTGATGGATGCAGGCCTAGCGATCTCTATAACAATGCCAAGCAAAGAATGTCACTGATTTACCAAAGCGGTCAGTTTTCGGGGATCCTGCGGCAGCTGGGAGAAGAAGAATCGGGCAGGTTTCAGAATCGGCGAGCGCTCGGATAAAAGGCACCGATTTCCCAGCCGCGCTTTTCTTTTCGGAACCAGCAGAAGTGCCCTCCGCACCATCCTCGGCGCTAGGACACGCCGGCCACTTTATTACCCTAAAACAGGGAGCATACACCGATCTTCAAAGCCAAACTTACCTTGCCGATTTTCGCTTAACTGCTTCTCAAACTCATCGAAATCGGACATTTTTCAGTCCGTACTAAAGACGTATTGCAAAATAAGCAGAGGTCCAACAGTAGGCCTTTGAATGGGCTACAGGCTGCATTGGGTTCTGCTGCTTTTTCTTCCGAGTCGCCTGCCCCTCCTCCCCCGAAGTCATCGGCTCTTCCTCGGTTGTATCACACACAGGTTCGGAAACATTCGATGCGCATTACCGTCCCCTCCTGCACTGGAGGGTTAAGGACAACGTGATTATATCGAACCAAAATTGAAATGTGCAAGTTGACTTTCCTAGTTATACGTCTTCATTTTTATTCTGGGTTTAACAACCATGAGTTTATGACGTATTTTACATGATTAGTTGGCGACTGGACCTTATTGTTTATATCTCTTATTAAGGATCCATCCATCCATACATCAATTATCAAAACCACACACTTACAATCCGAGTCTAGTTTCATATGCTGCGCTGCTGAGCGACCCGCAGAATATTATGCATGAGTACAAGTCACAAGCCCCGTTTCCACTAACACGGGGCCGGTTCTAGCTTGGTGCCTTTTGAGACCGAGGCAAAAAGATGCAGAAATGTGTTTTTCTTTGGAAAACAAAGAAATTTGCATGTGATCCCAAACTTTTGAGCGGTAATGTATATCTTGGGGGTGGCATGGTGGTGCAGTGGTTAGCACTGTTGCCTCACACCTCTGGGACCCAGGTTTGAGTCGCCGCCTGTGTCACATGTGTGTGGAGTTTGCATGTTCTCCCCATGTCGTCGTGGGGGGTACTCCGGTTTCCCCCCACAGTCCAAAAACATGCTGAGGCTAATTGGAGTTGCTAAATTGCCCATAGGTGTGCATGTGAGAGTGAATGGTGTGTGAGTGTGCCCTGCGATGGGCTGGCCCCCCATCCTGAGTTGTTCCCTGCCTCGTGCCCATTGCTTCCGGGATAGGCTCCGGACCCCCGTGACCCAGTAGAATAAGCGGTTTGGAAAATGGATGGATGGATGGATGTATATCTTATCATACCCCTGAGTATGAGAACCTGAGTACTTGTCTCTTTCTGTGTAAATAGACTCAATAAACAATACATTTTATTCATAACTGTCTATGTCTGTTTAATTACCACAGCGACATAAATAAATAAATAAATAAAATTGTAACCATAGTTTTAAGCTGTTTATTAAATACATCAATATCAAGAAAACGAAGAATAATGGATGAATGTGATTACAAGAAATGGAGAAATTTGTTCATGCTTTTTTGAAAACATGCCTCAAAATGATTAGCATTTCAATCTAACTTGAAATGTATCAGAAAAAAAATCATTAACGGAGATTTTGCAGCGCCGGGGAGGGTCTCTTCGCTTCGCAAAAAAAATCCTTCAATTTCATTGGCTGCCACTGTGTTATGGCTATACGCGACCGGCCCCGCTCGGCCATGCGGCAGTTTCCCGTTAAACCGTAAGGAGTAGGTTAAGTCCAGCCTTGGCCTCCAAGCTGACGTTTTTCTACATATGTGCTTGTGTATCATGGACAGTAAGAGGGGGCAGGCAAGGAGAGAATTTCTCTCTTTGGGGATCAATAGAGTGTTATTATTATAACGTCTAAAAAGTATGATGGTCTGTCGATGAATCAATAAGAAAATAAATGAAGTCGTTTTCGCGAACACGCTGGTAAAGCCAGGGGCCGGACCGACTGTAGGGGGCGTGGCCAGAGACTGCCTGCTGACCATAGCTGTCAAGTCTCCCGTTTTGGCCGGGAAACTACCGTATTTTACTTCTCTTTCCCGCCGTCCTCCCGTATTAGTATTTTCCCGTAAATCTCCCGTATAATAATATATATATATATTTAAAAATTCTTCTGCCTCTCCAAACTGAACTGTCAGTAGCCTCGCGAGAACTGCCACCTGCATAGCCTGGGTGGCAGTTATCGCGAGATTAGTGCCAACAGCGGGAACGAGAAAGGAGAGAGATGGATGGATGGATGGATGTGTAGAAGGAGAAGGCGTCCCTGCCAAGAAACAAAGAAGTCATGTAAATACATCGGAAAATGGGACGACGAATTTACTTTCCTAAAGAGGAGCAGGATGGGGCACAGTCACGCGTTCTGTAAGATTTGTAAATGCGATTTTAGTGTCTCCCACGGGGAAGGAACGATGTCAGTCGGCATGAAAAATCCAAGTCATTAGTGAATGACAGAGAGCCGCATGAGTGAACATGAAAAATTAGTAGAAAATGCGCAATGAAAATAAAATGTAAATGACAAATGGTTATTTTATATTTCTTGTACACCTGTCTTAAAATGTAAGGGATACTGGAGCCTGGTTGCGGTGGTGGGATGGCTCTCGGCGGGTGCCGGAAAATTTCCTTTATTTTCAAATCCAAACCTTGACAGGTATGCTGCTGACTGTTCCAAATCATGGGTGCATGTTACAAGTGCGGAACATATTTTAACTTAGTACTAACTTAGCATCATATTTGATCTGATTCGACTGAATATTCCAGGTTTCCATCTCTCATGCATCTGGTGTGAGGTGTTTTCAGACTCTCAGGCTGGCGCAAAGAAATCTTACGGCAAGTCTATTTTACACTAGTATAAACGTAAAATCAGCGACACCAAAGGCGTTAGAGTAGTTTGCAAAACCTACAGACTATTTAAAAGGTAACACAACTGTTGCATACGTTTTATATGCGTGTTATCTGGGTGTGCAGACTTGTGGCGAATTGAACGTCTCACTCCGGTCAGCTGAGCAAAGTTGGTAACCTTGGTATTGTGTGTAGGAGATTCGGTATAACTATAATTTCGTTCTCCATTTGCATGCCCGAAGTGTCTTTAAGTGTTATGTAGTTTTGCCTGAAACGCAACAATAAAACAAAGCAATTAAAGCCAATCAGTTGCTCAAATGCTGCTGTGGTGATTGAAGAACTTTTGTCGGAAGTGGGATTCGAACCCACGGCTTACTTCGGAGAACAGAATATCCCTTGCGTCGGAAGGCCAGTTACGTCGTGCGTGGTGTCTGAGACCGCTCGGCCATGCGGCAGTTTCCCGTTAAACCGTAAGGAGTAGGTTAAGTCCAGCCTTGGCCTCCAAGCTGACGTTTTTCTACATATGTGCTTGTGCATCATGGACAGTAAGAGGGGGCAGGCAAGGAGAGAATTTCTCTCTTTGGGGATCAATAGAGTGTTATTATTATAACGTCTAAAAAGTATGATGGTCTGTCGATGAATCAATAAGAAAATAAATGAAGTCGTTTTCGCGAACACGCTGGTAAAGCCAGGGGCCGGACCGACTGTAGGGGGCGTGGCCAGAGACTGCCTGCTGACCATAGCTGTCAAGTCTCCCGTTTTGGCCGGGAAACTACCGTATTTTACTTCTCTTTCCCGCCGTCCTCCCGTATTAGTATTTTCCCGTAAATCTCCCGTATAATAATATATATATATATTTAAAAATTCTTCTGCCTCTCCAAACTGAACTGTCAGTAGCCTCGCGAGAACTGCCACCTGCATAGCCTGGGTGGCAGTTATCGCGAGATTAGTGCCAACAGCGGGAACGAGAAAGGAGAGAGATGGATGGATGGATGGATGTGTAGAAGGAGAAGGCGTCCCTGCCAAGAAACAAAGAAGTCATGTAAATACATCGGAAAATGGGACGACGAATTTACTTTCCTAAAGAGGAGCAGGATGGGGCACAGTCACGCGTTCTGTAAGATTTGTAAATGCGATTTTAGTGTCTCCCACGGGGAAGGAACGATGTCAGTCGGCATGAAAAATCCAAGTCATTAGTGAATGACAGAGAGCCGCATGAGTGAACATGAAAAATTAGTAGAAAATGCGCAATGAAAATAAAATGTAAATGACAAATGGTTATTTTATATTTCTTGTACACCTGTCTTAAAATGTAAGGGATACTGGAGCCTGGTTGCGGTGGTGGGATGGCTCTCGGCGGGTGCCGGAAAATTTCCTTTATTTTCAAATCCAAACCTTGACAGGTATGCTGCTGACTGTTCCAAATCATGGGTGCATGTTACAAGTGCGGAACATATTTTAACTTAGTACTAACTTAGCATCATATTTGATCTGATTCGACTGAATATTCCAGGTTTCCATCTCTCATGCATCTGGTGTGAGGTGTTTTCAGACTCTCAGGCTGGCGCAAAGAAATCTTACGGCAAGTCTATTTTACACTAGTATAAACGTAAAATCAGCGACACCAAAGGCGTTAGAGTAGTTTGCAAAACCTACAGACTATTTAAAAGGTAACACAACTGTTGCATACGTTTTATATGCGTGTTATCTGGGTGTGCAGACTTGTGGCGAATTGAACGTCTCACTCCGGTCAGCTGAGCAAAGTTGGTAACCTTGGTATTGTGTGTAGGAGATTCGGTATAACTATAATTTCGTTCTCCATTTGCATGCCCGAAGTGTCTTTAAGTGTTATGTAGTTTTGCCTGAAACGCAACAATAAAACAAAGCAATTAAAGCCAATCAGTTGCTCAAATGCTGCTGTGGTGATTGAAGAACTTTTGTCGGAAGTGGGATTCGAACCCACGGCTTACTTCGGAGAACAGAATATCCCTTGCGTCGGAAGGCCAGTTACGTCGTGCGTGGTGTCTGAGACCGCTCGGCCATGCGGCAGTTTCCCGTTAAACCGTAAGGAGTAGGTTAAGTCCAGCCTTGGCCTCCAAGCTGACGTTTTTCTACATATGTGCTTGTGTATCATGGACAGTAAGAGGGGGCAGGCAAGGAGAGAATTTCTCTCTTTGGGGATCAATAGAGTGTTATTATTATAACGTACGTCTAAAAAGTATGATGGTCTGTCGATGAATCAATAAGAAAATAAATGAAGTCGTTTTCGCGAACACGCTGGTAAAGCCAGGGGCCGGACCGACTGTAGGGGGCGTGGCCAGAGACTGCCTGCTGACCATAGCTGTCAAGTCTCCCGTTTTGGCCGGGAAACTACCGTATTTTACTTCTCTTTCCCGCCGTCCTCCCGTATTAGTATTTTCCCGTAAATCTCCCGTATAATAATATATATATATATTTAAAAATTCTTCTGCCTCTCCAAACTGAACTGTCAGTAGCCTCGCGAGAACTGCCACCTGCATAGCCTGGGTGGCAGTTATCGTGAGATTAGTGCCAACAGTGGGAACGAGAAAGGAGAGAGATGGATGGATGGATGGATGTGTAGAAGGAGAAGGCGTCCCTGCCAAGAAACAAAGAAGTCATGTAAATACATCGGAAAATGGGACGACGAATTTACTTTCCTAAAGAGGAGCAGGATGGGGCACAGTCACGCGTTCTGTAAGATTTGTAAATGCGATTTTAGTGTCTCCCACGGGGAAGGAACGATGTCAGTCGGCATGAAAAATCCAAGTCATTAGTGAATGACAGAGAGCCGCATGAGTGAACATGAAAAATTAGTAGAAAATGCGCAATGAAAATAAAATGTAAATGACAAATGGTTATTTTATATTTCTTGTACACCTGTCTTAAAATGTAAGGGATACTGGAGCCTGCTTGCGGTGGTGGGATGGCTCTCGGCGGGTGCCGGAAAATTTCCTTTATTTTCAAATCCAAACCTTGACAGGTATGCTGCTGACTGTTCCAAATCATGGGTGCATGTTACAAGTGCGGAACATATTTTAACTTAGTACTAACTTAGCATCATATTTGATCTGATTCGACTGAATATTCCAGGTTTCCATCTCTCATGCATCTGGTGTGAGGTGTTTTCAGACTCTCAGGCTGGCGCAAAGAAATCTTACGGCAAGTCTATTTTACACTAGTATAAACGTAAAATCAGCGACACCAAAGGCGTTAGAGTAGTTTGCAAAACCTACAGACTATTTAAAAGGTAACACAACTGTTGCATACGTTTTATATGCGTGTTATCTGGGTGTGCAGACTTGTGGCGAATTGAACGTCTCACTCCGGTCAGCTGAGCAAAGTTGGTAACCTTGGTATTGTGTGTAGGAGATTCGGTATAACTATAATTTCGTTCTCCATTTGCATGCTCGAAGTGTCTTTAAGTGTTATGTAGTTTTGCCTGAAACGCAACAATAAAACAAAGCAATTAAAGCCAATCAGTTGCTCAAATGCTGCTGTGGTGACTGAAGAACTTTTGTCGGAAGTGGGATTCGAACCCACGGCTTACTTCGGAGAACAGAATATCCCTTGCGTCGGAAGGCCAGTTACGTCGTGCGTGGTGTCTGAGACCGCTCGGCCATGCGGCAGTTTCCCGTTAAACCGTAAGGAGTAGGTTAAGTCCAGCCTTGGCCTCCAAGCTGACGTTTTTCTACATATGTGCTTGTGTATCATGGACAGTAAGAGGGGGCAGGCAAGGAGAGAATTTCTCTCTTTGGGGATCAATAGAGTGTTATTATTATAACGTCTAAAAAGTATGATGGTCTGTCGATGAATCAATAAGAAAATAAATGAAGTCGTTTTCGCGAACACGCTGGTAAAGCCAGGGGCCGGACCGACTGTAGGGGGCGTGGCCAGAGACTGCCTGCTGACCATAGCTGTCAAGTCTCCCGTTTTGGCCGGGAAACTACCGTATTTTACTTCTCTTTCCCGCCGTCCTCCCGTATTAGTATTTTCCCGTAAATCTCCCGTATAATAATATATATATATATTTAAAAATTCTTCTGCCTCTCCAAACTGAACTGTCAGTAGCCTCGCGAGAACTGCCACCTGCATAGCCTGGGTGGCAGTTATCGCGAGATTAGTGCCAACAGCGGGAACGAGAAAGGAGAGAGATGGATGGATGGATGGATGGATGTGTAGAAGGAGAAGGCGTCCCTGCCAAGAAACAAAGAAGTCATGTAAATACATCGGAAAATGGGACGACGAATTTACTTTCCTAAAGAGGAGCAGGATGGGGCACAGTCACGCGTTCTGTAAGATTTGTAAATGCGATTTTAGTGTCTCCCACGGGGAAGGAACGATGTCAGTCGGCATGAAAAATCCAAGTCATTAGTGAATGACAGAGAGCCGCATGAGTGAACATGAAAAATTAGTAGAAAATGCGCAATGAAAATAAAATGTAAATGACAAATGGTTATTTTATATTTCTTGTACACCTGTCTTAAAATGTAAGGGATACTGGAGCCTGGTTGCGGTGGTGGGATGGCTCTCGGCGGGTGCCGGAAAATTTCCTTTATTTTCAAATCCAAACCTTGACAGGTATGCTGCTGACTGTTCCAAATCATGGGTGCATGTTACAAGTGCGGAACATATTTTAACTTAGTACTAACTTAGCATCATATTTGATCTGATTCGACTGAATATTCCAGGTTTCCATCTCTCATGCATCTGGTGTGAGGTGTTTTCAGACTCTCAGGCTGGCGCAAAGAAATCTTACGGCAAGTCTATTTTACACTAGTATAAACGTAAAATCAGCGACACCAAAGGCGTTAGAGTAGTTTGCAAAACCTACAGACTATTTAAAAGGTAACACAACTGTTGCATACGTTTTATATGCGTGTTATCTGGGTGTGCAGACTTGTGGCGAATTGAACGTCTCACTCCGGTCAGCTGAGCAAAGTTGGTAACCTTGGTATTGTGTGTAGGAGATTCGGTATAACTATAATTTCGTTCTCCATTTGCATGCCCGAAGTGTCTTTAAGTGTTATGTAGTTTTGCCTGAAACGCAACAATAAAACAAAGCAATTAAAGCCAATCAGTTGCTCAAATGCTGCTGTGGTGATTGAAGAACTTTTGTCGGAAGTGGGATTCGAACCCACGGCTTACTTCGGAGAACAGAATATCCCTTGCGTCGGAAGGCCAGTTACGTCGTGCGTGGTGTCTGAGACCGCTCGGCCATGCGGCAGTTTCCCGTTAAACCGTAAGGAGTAGGTTAAGTCCAGCCTTGGCCTCCAAGCTGACGTTTTTCTACATATGTGCTTGTGTATCATGGACAGTAAGAGGGGGCAGGCAAGGAGAGAATTTCTCTCTTTGGGGATCAATAGAGTGTTATTATTATAACGTACGTCTAAAAAGTATGATGGTCTGTCGATGAATCAATAAGAAAATAAATGAAGTCGTTTTCGCGAACACGCTGGTAAAGCCAGGGGCCGGACCGACTGTAGGGGGCGTGGCCAGAGACTGCCTGCTGACCATAGCTGTCAAGTCTCCCGTTTTGGCCGGGAAACTACCGTATTTTACTTCTCTTTCCCGCCGTCCTCCCGTATTAGTATTTTCCCGTAAATCTCCCGTATAATAATATATATATATATTTAAAAATTCTTCTGCCTCTCCAAACTGAACTGTCAGTAGCCTCGCGAGAACTGCCACCTGCATAGCCTGGGTGGCAGTTATCGCGAGATTAGTGCCAACAGCGGGAACGAGAAAGGAGAGAGATGGATGGATGGATGGATGTGTAGAAGGAGAAGGCGTCCCTGCCAAGAAACAAAGAAGTCATGTAAATACATCGGAAAATGGGACGACGAATTTACTTTCCTAAAGAGGAGCAGGATGGGGCACAGTCACGCGTTCTGTAAGATTTGTAAATGCGATTTTAGTGTCTCCCACGGGGAAGGAACGATGTCAGTCGGCATGAAAAATCCAAGTCATTAGTGAATGACAGAGAGCCGCATGAGTGAACATGAAAAATTAGTAGAAAATGCGCAATGAAAATAAAATGTAAATGACAAATGGTTATTTTATATTTCTTGTACACCTGTCTTAAAATGTAAGGGATACTGGAGCCTGGTTGCGGTGGTGGGATGGCTCTCGGCGGGTGCCGGAAAATTTCCTTTATTTTCAAATCCAAACCTTGACAGGTATGCTGCTGACTGTTCCAAATCATGGGTGCATGTTACAAGTGCGGAACATATTTTAACTTAGTACTAACTTAGCATCATATTTGATCTGATTCGACTGAATATTCCAGGTTTCCATCTCTCATGCATCTGGTGTGAGGTGTTTTCAGACTCTCAGGCTGGCGCAAAGAAATCTTACGGCAAGTCTATTTTACACTAGTATAAACGTAAAATCAGCGACACCAAAGGCGTTAGAGTAGTTTGCAAAACCTACAGACTATTTAAAAGGTAACACAACTGTTGCATACGTTTTATATGCGTGTTATCTGGGTGTGCAGACTTGTGGCGAATTGAACGTCTCACTCCGGTCAGCTGAGCAAAGTTGGTAACCTTGGTATTGTGTGTAGGAGATTCGGTATAACTATAATTTCGTTCTCCATTTGCATGCCCGAAGTGTCTTTAAGTGTTATGTAGTTTTGCCTGAAACGCAACAATAAAACAAAGCAATTAAAGCCAATCAGTTGCTCAAATGCTGCTGTGGTGATTGAAGAACTTTTGTCGGAAGTGGGATTCGAACCCACGGCTTACTACGGAGAACAGAATATCCCTTGCGTCGGAAGGCCAGTTACGTCGTGCGTGGTGTCTGAGACCGCTCGGCCATGCGGCAGTTTCCCGTTAAACCGTAAGGAGTAGGTTAAGTCCAGCCTTGGCCTCCAAGCTGACGTTTTTCTACATATGTGCTTGTGTATCATGGACAGTAAGAGGGGGCAGGCAAGGAGAGAATTTCTCTCTTTGGGGATCAATAGAGTGTTATTATTATAACGTCTAAAAAGTATGATGGTCTGTCGATGAATCAATAAGAAAATAAATGAAGTCGTTTTCGCGAACACGCTGGTAAAGCCAGGGGCCGGACCGACTGTAGGGGGCGTGGCCAGAGACTGCCTGCTGACCATAGCTGTCAAGTCTCCCGTTTTGGCCGGGAAACTACCGTATTTTACTTCTCTTTCCCGCCGTCCTCCCGTATTAGTATTTTCCCGTAAATCTCCCGTATAATAATATATATATATATTTAAAAATTCTTCTGCCTCTCCAAACTGAACTGTCAGTAGCCTCGCGAGAACTGCCACCTGCATAGCCTGGGTGGCAGTTATCGCGAGATTAGTGCCAACAGCGGGAACGAGAAAGGAGAGAGATGGATGGATGGATGGATGTGTAGAAGGAGAAGGCGTCCCTGCCAAGAAACAAAGAAGTCATGTAAATACATCGGAAAATGGGACGACGAATTTACTTTCCTAAAGAGGAGCAGGATGGGGCACAGTCACGCGTTCTGTAAGATTTGTAAATGCGATTTTAGTGTCTCCCACGGGGAAGGAACGATGTCAGTCGGCATGAAAAATCCAAGTCATTAGTGAATGACAGAGAGCCGCATGAGTGAACATGAAAAATTAGTAGAAAATGCGCAATGAAAATAAAATGTAAATGACAAATGGTTATTTTATATTTCTTGTACACCTGTCTTAAAATGTAAGGGATACTGGAGCCTGGTTGCGGTGGTGGGATGGCTCTCGGCGGGTGCCGGAAAATTTCCTTTATTTTCAAATCCAAACCTTGACAGGTATGCTGCTGACTGTTCCAAATCATGGGTGCATGTTACAAGTGCGGAACATATTTTAACTTAGTACTAACTTAGCATCATATTTGATCTGATTCGACTGAATATTCCAGGTTTCCATCTCTCATGCATCTGGTGTGAGGTGTTTTCAGACTCTCAGGCTGGCGCAAAGAAATCTTACGGCAAGTCTATTTTACACTAGTATAAACGTAAAATCAGCGACACCAAAGGCGTTAGAGTAGTTTGCAAAACCTACAGACTATTTAAAAGGTAACACAACTGTTGCATACGTTTTATATGCGTGTTATCTGGGTGTGCAGACTTGTGGCGAATTGAACGTCTCACTCCGGTCAGCTGAGCAAAGTTGGTAACCTTGGTATTGTGTGTAGGAGATTCGGTATAACTATAATTTCGTTCTCCATTTGCATGCCCGAAGTGTCTTTAAGTGTTATGTAGTTTTGCCTGAAACGCAACAATAAAACAAAGCAATTAAAGCCAATCAGTTGCTCAAATGCTGCTGTGGTGATTGAAGAACTTTTGTCGGAAGTGGGATTCGAACCCACGGCTTACTACGGAGAACAGAATATCCCTTGCGTCGGAAGGCCAGTTACGTCGTGCGTGGTGTCTGAGACCGCTCGGCCATGCGGCAGTTTCCCGTTAAACCGTAAGGAGTAGGTTAAGTCCAGCCTTGGCCTCCAAGCTGACGTTTTTCTACATATGTGCTTGTGTATCATGGACAGTAAGAGGGGGCAGGCAAGGAGAGAATTTCTCTCTTTGGGGATCAATAGAGTGTTATTATTATAACGTCTAAAAAGTATGATGGTCTGTCGATGAATCAATAAGAAAATAAATGAAGTCGTTTTCGCGAACACGCTGGTAAAGCCAGGGGCCGGACCGACTGTAGGGGGCATGGCCAGAGACTGCCTGCTGACCATAGCTGTCAAGTCTCCCGTTTTGGCCGGGAAACTACCGTATTTTACTTCTCTTTCCCGCCGTCCTCCCGTATTAGTATTTTCCCGTAAATCTCCCGTATAATAATATATATATATATTTAAAAATTCTTCTGCCTCTCCAAACTGAACTGTCAGTAGCCTCGCGAGAACTGCCACCTGCATAGCCTGGGTGGCAGTTATCGCGAGATTAGTGCCAACAGCGGGAACGAGAAAGGAGAGAGATGGATGGATGGATGGATGTGTAGAAGGAGAAGGCGTCCCTGCCAAGAAACAAAGAAGTCATGTAAATACATCGGAAAATGGGACGACGAATTTACTTTCCTAAAGAGGAGCAGGATGGGGCACAGTCACGCGTTCTGTAAGATTTGTAAATGCGATTTTAGTGTCTCCCACGGGGAAGGAACGATGTCAGTCGGCATGAAAAATCCAAGTCATTAGTGAATGACAGAGAGCCGCATGAGTGAACATGAAAAATTAGTAGAAAATGCGCAATGAAAATAAAATGTAAATGACAAATGGTTATTTTATATTTCTTGTACACCTGTCTTAAAATGTAAGGGATACTGGAGCCTGGTTGCGGTGGTGGGATGGCTCTCGGCGGGTGCCGGAAAATTTCCTTTATTTTCAAATCCAAACCTTGACAGGTATGCTGCTGACTGTTCCAAATCATGGGTGCATGTTACAAGTGCGGAACATATTTTAACTTAGTACTAACTTAGCATCATATTTGATCTGATTCGACTGAATATTCCAGGTTTCCATCTCTCATGCATCTGGTGTGAGGTGTTTTCAGACTCTCAGGCTGGCGCAAAGAAATCTTACGGCAAGTCTATTTTACACTAGTATAAACGTAAAATCAGCGACACCAAAGGCGTTAGAGTAGTTTGCAAAACCTACAGACTATTTAAAAGGTAACACAACTGTTGCATACGTTTTATATGCGTGTTATCTGGGTGTGCAGACTTGTGGCGAATTGAACGTCTCACTCCGGTCAGCTGAGCAAAGTTGGTAACCTTGGTATTGTGTGTAGGAGATTCGGTATAACTATAATTTCGTTCTCCATTTGCATGCCCGAAGTGTCTTTAAGTGTTATGTAGTTTTGCCTGAAACGCAACAATAAAACAAAGCAATTAAAGCCAATCAGTTGCTCAAATGCTGCTGTGGTGATTGAAGAACTTTTGTCGGAAGTGGGATTCGAACCCACGGCTTACTTCGGAGAACAGAATATCCCTTGCGTCGGAAGGCCAGTTACGTCGTGCGTGGTGTCTGAGACCCCGCGCGGGCGGCGAGAATAGTTTAGCTTAACTTCCCTTAACTTTTCCCATTCATTTTCAATGGTAGTGCTTAACAGTACGGATGTAATATTCTTTCGGCCGCTGGTTGATGTTTTGTCGCTGTTTCGACGCCTCCAATGACGTTTTACCCTTATCACTACCGACAGTCGACACAACTGGATTTTGGAAAAGAGCAGCAGAGAGTGAGTAGTATTTCAGTAAATTTGGTGATTCACCTAAAAGAAAAACCGCCCGGTCGAACGGAAAGGACGACTTTCCAAGGTAAACTGAACAGCAATCTTATATTTTCTTAAATATTCCGATGTATTTCACATTCCAAAATCGAACTGGATGCTGTACGTTTTACGGAGCCCCTCGCGAAGCTCTCTGTGTAATGCTGAAGTAGTTATTCACTCGCTCCATAGGTAGCATTGCTTTTGAAATATTTAATAATTAATATTCAATTTTTAATGCACAATTTAAATAAAAACATGTTTGACTTTGGAAATTAAGGCGGGTACCGTTTATAAGAATTCCACTCATCGTGAGGAATCCAAAAGTATCTTTTATTAGTGGCCCGGTAAAGCAGTACATTTATTAAGCTAGACAGTGTCCATTTATGGAAAACGAGTAATTTGCAGTAAAACGAGCATACACTGGTCAAGTAGAATGAGTCTAGGCAGATGAGACAGAATAAACTGGATTACCGTTTATAAACTAACCTTATATATATAGTGTATTATACATATACTAATTCTGCACGTTCCTATATGCAAGGTACTGTGACGGTAACTTTCCTGTAAGTCATTGATATTTAACTACAACTTTTTTATGCATATTGTTTGCTGGCATTGCCGTTAACTTGGATATTAAAGAATTCCTCACATAATCGTTAAGTATTAAACCTACTAAAGTTGTTCAAACAAACCTTGTTTTAGGTTAAAGCAAGTCAGTTAGAAGCTATTACACTTACTTTGCTACCAAATGGCAAAGGTGTCAGATCACAGAATTCTTGTTTATAATTCCATGCCCTTCTGTGTTTCTTTACGCCTGTCAACTACCACCTGTCAAAAGTGAGGATGAGAATTTGGTTGGGTTTGGAGTCCGTGCTGGCAAGACCTGGAAGGATATTTGGGACAGTAGGGATGATGGGTATGAGGCTGTTATCCTCAAACAACAATGCGTACCAGGCAGCAAAATGTACCGACTACAGCAGTACCTGAGGCTGAAGCACAGCAATCTTCAGATGACACTGGAGGCTTCTGCTCCCTCAAGACCAGCACTTCCAGACACTTCTACTAATCCTCCAGGTTGGCTGACAGTTTCATATATGTGGTTCTGTGCATTGATTATGTCTTTTATTCATATCTATTTTGTTTTATAGAAATAGAGGAAGATGAGGAATTGGAGAGGATGATGCTTTGTTGGTCCCCTTCCAAAACCGAAGGCCCGATGAGTGAGAATCTCATATGCATGCACACACACAAACAGTCACTCTTCAGGATTCAGTATAAATTAAGGAATCAATATTATTTGTGGTTCATTTGTGGTTTTTTCACTTTGCTTTCAGGTTTGCAAGTTGTTGGAGTCCATGATGCTAAAGGTTCTTTCCCTTCAATTATGGAGGATAATTCTGGATGTCATGATCAGAATTTTTCATCCAAGTTCTTTATTATTCATCTTGTTTTGGCCACGTTCAGGCCCGTTTTGATGCCTGTGTTCTGTTTGTTCCATTGTTCAAGACTATGCAGCCAGAGATGACCTGGAGGGAGTTTCAAAAATCTCCTTTTTATGAGGCTGAAAAGCAGCGTTGGTCAGCGGAGAGAAAAAAGTAACACACTACCTGCTACTTCAAGAGCAGCGTTATTTGTAAAAATTGTAAATGTTTTCCATATACACTCTGTCCACTTTATTAAGAACAGCTATTTTGTGTCTGGGCTCATTTTTCACTGACAAATAATGCATGGCAACAGGTGGGTTACAATCAGATTGTAAAAATTGCCGCTGTTAGGTAGGTTTTCTTAAAGAAGTGGCAAGCATAGTTTTTTTTTAAAACAAAAAAAGTAAAGATTGTTTTATATTCTTTATAGTTCAGTATTGTTTGAATATACACTTGCAGCATTTTAACATATGGTTAATATGTTCCTTGTTTGTTCCTGATTCTCTAAGGTCATAAATTATCCCTGAGCATCTCTCAAAGTGTGGGGCAGTTACCCCAATGGCTAAATTCCCCATCGTGACCCTTTCAGATCTGTCCTATTAATCATTCCCTATCCACTGGCTAAATCTCTCTTGTCTCATCACCACCTCAACCAGTGTGGTGAGTCTAAGAAAGTGTTACGGCGTCAGTCAGGAGTTTTGGGCACACCTACCTATAGAATTGTTTCTTTGTACTATTCTTTACATTTTATAATATTTATAAAGACATCATAACTATAAAGTAATACACATGGAATTATGCACTACTCAGAAAAGTTATTTAAAAAAAATAATTTGTTGGGGGGGACAATTCTGTTGGAACTCAGAAGGTTGCCGGTTCAAATCCCAGGGCTGGCCGAGTGATCCCACCATTGGGCCCTTGAGCAAGGCCCTTAACCCCAGCTGCTCCAGGGACTGACTGATCCTGCTTTCTACTTTCTACTAGTTTAATGAGGTGGCCTCCTGGAATGCTTTTCCAGCTCTCCTGAAGGAGCCGTCTCATATATGCTGAGCACTCAGCCGATTTTCTTTAACTCTCTGGTCAGACTCCTTGAAAAACATTTCTACTGGGTTTAGCTCAAGTATCCAGGTAATATGACCCAGTCCCTTTGTAGGCAGAGTGGTGTGTCCAAATTACTGACTGGTACTGTATGTCTAACTATCTGACAGTTGTTAAAATGCTGCAGCATCACTGTTAGTATTGTCATAACAATGCTATTTTTAATTATGCTTTTTGTTTTGATTCAGGATTCAATGAGTCATTTGTTAACATGCTACAAAATGCATGCATTAACACTGCTGTTTAAGAAAATTAATCATTTCATCTATTTAATATTTGACATACACTACCGTTCAATTATATACCCTGTGACAAGACTTGATTGGGGTCAGTTTTATCCTACAAAAGGATAATGACCCAAACCAAACCTCCAAAATGTGTTAGCAATATTTAAAGAATAAGCAGTCAGACATACCAGGAGATTGATGCAGAGGACTGCCAGTTGCTGATAATAGGCCTCTATATGTAGATGTGGATAAAATTTTGTGAATTGCATGAAAATGTGTTTTTCTTTGGAAAACAAAGAAATTTGCATGTGATCCCAAACTTTTGAGCGGTAATGTATATCTTGGGGGTGGCATGGTGGTGCAGTGGTTAGCACTGTTGCCTCACACCTCTGGGACCCAGGTTTGAGTCGCCGCCTGTGTCACATGTGTGTGGAGTTTGCATGTTCTCCCCATGTCGTCGTGGGGGGTACTCCGGTTTCCCCCCACAGTCCAAAAACATGCTGAGGCTAATTGGAGTTGCTAAATTGCCCATAGGTGTGCATGTGAGAGTGAATGGTGTGTGAGTGTGCCCTGCGATGGGCTGGCCCCCCATCCTGGGTTGTTCCCTGCCTCGTGCCCATTGCTTCCGGGATAGGCTCCGGACCCCCGTGACCCAGTAGAATAAGCGGTTTGGAAAATGGATGGATGGATGGATGTATATCTTATCATACCCCTGAGTATGAGAACCTGAGTACTTGTCTCTTTCTGTGTAAATAGACTCAATAAACAATACATTTTATTCATAACTGTCTATGTTTGTTTAATTACCACAGCGACATAAATAAATAAATAAATAAAATTGTAACCATAGTTTTAAGCTGTTTATTAAATACATCAATATCAAGAAAACGAAGAATAATGGATGAATGTGATTACAAGAAATGGAGAAATTTGTTCATGCTTTTTTGAAAACATGCCTCAAAATGATTAGCATTTCAATCTAACTTGAAATGTATCAGAAAAAAAATCATTAACGGAGATTTTGCAGCGCCGGGGAGGGTCTCTTCGCTTCGCAAAAAAAATCCTTCAATTTCATTGGCTGCCACTGTGTTATGGCTATACGCGACCGGCCCCCCGCGTGACAGGCGGGGATACTCAGCACTATACTAACGAGGAAATATACGCGCACTGCTTTTACATATTCAAGATAAACAGCGGATGACTATTAACATTTGCGAGTAATCAATGATTGTACAAAATTTTCTTTCTTACACAAAGAAAATGTTGAGGGCAGAATGAAAAATGATTGTCTGTCGTCTATCTGAACCAATCAGATTGTCTGTCGTCTATCTGAACCAATCAGATTGTCTGTCGTCTATCTGAACCAATCAGATTGTCTGTCGTCTATCTGAACCAATCAGATTGTCTGTCGTCTATCTTAACCAATCAGATTGTCTGTCGTCTATCTGAACCAATCAGATTGTCTGTCGTCTATCTGAACCAATCAGATTGTCTGTCGTCTATCTGAACCAATCAGATTGTCTGTCGTCTATCTGAACCAATCAGATTGTCTGTCGTCTATCTGAACCAATCAGATTGTCTGTCGTCTATCTGAACCAATCAGATTGTCTGTCGTCTATCTGAACCAATCAGATTGTCTGTCGTCTATCTGAACCAATCTGATTGTCTGTCGTCTATCTGAACCAATCAGATTGTCTGTCGTCTATCTGAACCAATCAGATTGTCTGTCGTCTATCTGAACCAATCAGATTGTCTGTCGTCTATCTGAACCAATCAGATTGTCTGTCGTCTATCTGAACCAGATTGTCTGTCGTCTATCTGAACCAATCAGATTGTCTGTCGTCTATCTGAACCAATCAGATTGTCTGTCGTCTATCTGAACCAATCAGATTGTCTGTCGTCTATCTGAACCAATCAGATTGTCTGTCGTCTATCTGAACCAATCAGATTGTCTGTCGTCTATCTGAACCAATCAGATTGTCTGTCGTCTATCTGAACCAATCAGATTGTCTGTCGTCTATCTGAACCAATCAGATTGTCTGTCGTCTATCTGAACCAATCAGATTGTCTGTCGTCTATCTGAACCAATCAGATTGTCTGTCGTCTATCTGAACCAATCAGATTGTCTGTCGTCTATCTGAACCAATCAGATTGTCTGTCGTCTATCTGAACCAATCAGATTGTCTGTCGTCTATCTGAACCAATCAGATTGTCTGTCGTCTATCTGAACCAATCAGATTGTCTGTCGTCTATCTGAACCAATCAGATTGTCTGTCGTCTATCTGAACCAATCAGATTGTCTGTCGTCTATCTGAACCAATCAGATTGTCTGTCGTCTATCTGAACCAATCAGATTGTCTGTCGTCTATCTGAACCAATCAGATTGTCTGTCGTCTATCTGAACCAATCAGATTGTCTGTCGTCTATCTGAACCAATCAGATTGTCTGTCGTCTATCTGAACCAATCAGATTGTCTGTCGTCTATCTGAACCAATCAGATTGTCTGTCGTCTATCTGAACCAAGATTGTCTGTCGTCTATCTGAACCAATCAGATTGTCTGTCGTCTATCTGAACCAGATTGTCTGTCGTCTATCTGAACCAATCAGATTGTCTGTCGTCTATCTGAACCAATCAGATTGTCTGTCGTCTATCTGAACCAATCAGATTGTCTGTCGTCTATCTGAACCAATCAGATTGTCTGTCGTCTATCTGAACCAATCAGATTGTCTGTCGTCTATCTGAACCAATCAGATTGTCTGTCGTCTATCTGAACCAATCAGATTGTCTGTCGTCTATCTGAACCAATCAGATTGTCTGTCGTCTATCTGAACCAATCAGATTGTCTGTCGTCTATCTGAACCAATCAGATTGTCTGTCGTCTATCTGAACCAATCAGATTGTCTGTCGTCTATCTGAACCAATCAGATTGTCTGTCGTCTATCTGAACCAATCAGATTGTCTGTCGTCTATCTGAACCAATCAGATTGTCTGTCGTCTATCTGAACCAATCAGATTGTCTGTCGTCTATCTGAACCAATCAGATTGTCTGTCGTCTATCTGAACCAATCAGATTGTCTGTCGTCTATCTGAACCAATCAGATTGTCTGTCGTCTATCTGAACCAATCAGATTGTCTGTCGTCTATCTGAACCAATCAGATTGTCTGTCGTCTATCTGAACCAATCAGATTGTCTGTC